>NC_077231.1:28437607-29864968 GCF_027887165.1 Monodelphis domestica | reverse complement strand
TCCCTCCCTCCCTTCCTTCCTTCCTTCCTTCCTTCCTTCCTTCCTTCCTTCCTTCCTTCCTTCTTCCTTCCTTCCTTCCTTCCTTCCTTCCTTCCTTCCTTCCTTCTTCCTTTCTCCATTACTTTCTGTCTTGGAGCCAATACACAGTATTGGGCAGAAGACTGGTAAGGGCTAGGCAATGGAGGTTAAGTGACTTGCCAAAGTCACATAGCTGGGAAGTGACTGAGCCCAGATTTGAATTTAGGACTGCCCATCTCTAGGCCTGACTCTCAATCCACTGAGCAACCCAGCTGCCCCTCATTGGTAATTTCTTGCAACTGACTTACATTTGCTTTACCACTGTCCATTGTCTTCTGGGTGAGATTATTTTTAAATTCTCTGGAGAATGCTGTATTCCAGTTCTTGTAGTAATATTTAACAATAAGCTTTAAATGGATACAAGATTACAAAAAATTGATTATTTCATAAAAAATAAAAAAGAAGAAAGTAATGAGTTTCCATTCACTACTATGGTAGGAGAAAATTTCTTAAGAAAGCACAGAGATAACCTCATAGTCAAAAATAAGTAGTAATAATAATCACAATAATGATAATGACTAGAATTTATAGAGTGCCTACTATGGACCAAGTAAACTAAGAGCATTACAAATATTAGCTCACGGCACCATCACAAAAACCCGAACTAGAAGGTTATTATTATCCCCAAATTACAGAAGGTGAAACTGAGGCAGACAGAGGTGAAGTGACTTGCCTATGCTCACATAGCTGGTATATGACTAAAGGTGGGTTTTAAATCAGATTTTCCTGACACCAGGTCCAGCAATGTGTTCAATGTGCCACTTACCTGCCCATAAATATTACCCTACTTGATCCTCAAAGCAACCACAAGAAATAAGTACTATTATTTATCCCCGTTTCACAGAATAGGAAACTTAGTCAAAGGAGGCATCTCCAGGGTCCCAAAGCTATCAAATGTGTGAAAGCAGGTATATAATATGTATATATATATATATATATATATATGTACATGCACACACACACACACATACACACATATATATATGATGTGGAAAAACCAAAGAATATAAATAAGTGGAACAAGGACACCATATTTGATGAGAAATGTTTTGAAAGTAGGAAAGCAGCCTAGTAAAATTAGGCTAAGACAAGTATATATGTACCATCTAATACTCAACTAGATCTATGATGTCTTTGAGTCTTGGTCATATATATATATGGATCAAACACATGAAATGAATGAAGATATATACTGAGGAGAAACTTTGAATGAGAAAATATTTGCCTGAAATACCATTCATGAAAATCTGTTATCTAAGATATATAATAAATATTCACTCACTTATACACACATGTTCTACATTTCAAGGTTATTTTCTTCAGTAAATATTTGTACATTGTAAAAATGAAATTTTGAAAAAATTGAAGAACTCTGAACAATCCAATGATCAACCAAGATTCCAGAGGACTTAGGATGAAACTTGTAGCCTTCTGATGAAGACATGTTGGATAAGATGGATCAATGATACTGAAAAAGGCCAATGCCAGAATTTGTTATGACCAATGACATATATTTGTCACAAAAATATTTTTATTTTTTTCCTTTAAAAAATGGAGGTGGAGTGTCATGGAGAGAAAATAAATTCTTATTAGTTAAAAAATTAAAATACTTACTCCCCCCCTTAAATTGTGATATGAGTACTAAAGGAAAATGACTATAGCAATGTAAATAAGATTTCTAGGAGAAAATTGAACTTTGGGCGATAGCAAACAATAATTCATCCCTAAAAAGTCAAATAAACATACCCCTCTTTCTTATTTAGGGCAAAGAGGAAGGGGATTACCAGGGCAGAATGTATTTTGTCAAATGTGGTTACTGGACTGGATCCTTTTTTCTTTCAACATTTTTCTCTTCTCTTCTTTTCCCTTCCTTTCCCTATGCCTACTTTCCCTTCTTTTCCCTTCCTTTCTCTTCACTTCTGTTCTCTCATCTCCCCTCCTCTCTCTCTCCTGACTTCCACTCTCTCATCAACTGCCTAATAGAATGCTCAAACTGATTGTTGTTATAGATTTGTTTTCCTTTACTTAGATTTTTTAGACATAAGACTTTTACATTTTATATTTTATCCACAAGTTATTTTTCTCTTTTATTTGAACTTTTTCATGTTTTTTTATTTTTTTTGCAAATTTATTCATATACTTCATAACTCATTCATGCATCCCCAGGTGATCCCCGTGTTTGTTATTATTCACCTCAGGGGGGCCGAGTTATTGTTGTGAACTTTGATTTAAATTTGAGCAATTTTAGGATAAGAAACTTGCTACCTCCCAGAATTCAGAATGCACCATGAAGCTAGATGCCTGCAGAAATCACATTATGCACCAGAAGATCCAGAGTTAACTTTGGGATGTGAATTGAATTATGGGGGGTTGAAATGCCTTTGTTTTGAATGCATAATATATGCCAAGGGGAACTGCCCCTAAATTGACTTTTTTTTCAACCTAATAATCATTGGTTTTATTTTCTTTTCCTTTTATCCACAAATTGTTGCAATTTTTAAGTTGATTCTGTTTCCATGATCCTTTTGGGGAAACTGGTTTCCCAATAGGATCACAGGGGTAATATGTATAAATGGAGATTTTGAGCCTTTGGACTATATCCCCCAGAATTTCCTTAGTATTTCTCACAATTCCCTTTTCCTGCATTTTGTGTGATTGTATTTAAATGGCTTTAACTACTCCCTCTTGCTCTCTTGGACCTGTAACCAGGATCAAGTCAGGCAGTTCTTTTGTTTTAGTTATTATTAATAGAACTTTATAAAATATAATATATAGTTATTGAATATTAAATTTAAAACTCATATGACAAACTGGCAATAGTTTTTGTAAGTAAAATATCATTAGCCATGTTACTTCTCCACTCCAGAAACTTTTGGTTCTCTTAGTTCTATTCCACAATTGCAAGAATATTGGTTTGAGTCAGAGAATTTTAGTTCAAAATATCACTTCTGAAATTCACAACTTGTGTGATTTTGTCTAGATTACTTTACCTTATCAGGCCTTAGTTTTATCACCTACAAAATGAAGCAGTAAGGTCAAATGGCTTTTTAAATCCCTTCTTGTTCTAGATCTAAGATGGTATGACCTATGGTTCTGTTTTGGAAGAGAATTCCCCAAATCCTCTGCAGAAAAGTAGCATGGTCTGAATTTGTGTAATTTAATTTATTAATTAAATTATTAATTAGCTGTTGCTAAAGGAATACTTTCTGAGGAATTACACTCAGGAAAATGTAGGTAGAAACAACATACTGTAAATCTTGAAATTTCTCAGACTTGTGAATGTTAAAAAGTTCCACATTGGGGAATTCTCCATTGGAACAATTCCCTACTGGGAACATTCCCCATTTTGACAGTGAGAACTCTACTTGGATCAGAAATGGGAGGACCTCTGCTCCACCCATACTTAAGACTGCTTTAGGGGAGAAAACTCCTTGCTAAACAATGAGGGTACTTGGGCCCATACTTATAATGAGGCAAAAAGTTCTTTAAGCCATGCCTAGTTTTAGAATTAATACAATGGGGTGCTAAGTACCTATTAAAGGTCAGGCAACTTGTAAACTTGCCAGGAGCAAAGAGGTGAAAACTTATTCAGTGTTTTTTCTGATTCGAACTTACTAAAGGGATTAGTCAACCCAGCAGTGAATTCAGAATGGGCTGTCCTTTGGAAAACATCTACTGTGATTGGTAGATGGAAGAACTTAGGGGAGGTAACATAGGAGAAAACCCCCTATTTAAAAAAAAGCAGAATCTCTTGAAAGAAAATCCTTTTGGACAAGCTCTTGAGGAGAGGCTCTTGAGAAGGGAAGCTCTTGGAGGACAATCTCTAAGGAGGTCTCGCTGGAGCTCCTCTGAGGGGACTCTGTCCCTCTGGAGGCTCTTGAGAGAGGCCCTTTGAAACAGTCTCTGACTGGAAGGCTCTTTGAGGAGGACTCTGGCTGGAACTCTCTCTGAGGAGACTCTGTCACTAGAATCCTTGCTTAGACAGACCTTGTGGTGAGTGATAAAAGACTGACTGACTGATCTCTCTCTCTTAAGACTCAGGGCTAGGCCATGTTGGCTTAAGGCCCTTCATACTTATTCCTTTCTTACTCTCTCTCTCTCTTTCTTTGATTCCTCATTGTATTATTAATTAAAATCTCTATAAAACCCAGTTGACTTGGGTATATTCATAATTGGGAATTTTTCCCTGGCGACCACCTTATATATTTGATTTTCAAAGACACTGTAGTGAAACATATTTTCTGCAGTCAAATTTACTCACCCAGTCTATATCTACTACAATTTGTATCTTCCACTATTTTAATCACTACAGTTTATACCCTTAACTCTTTTAACGGCCACAGTTTATGACTATAATTATTTTAAATATAACAATACACAGTAAGTATGCTGGAGCTGTAAATCTGCATGACTTAGAGGACAGTGGGACCCTTGACAGTAAAAAGAGATATGAGGAACAGTGAAGCATTTTGTGGGAAAGATAATGAGTTCTGTTTTGAACATGTTGAGTTAGAAAAGTATATCGAGCCTCTGCCTTCTGAAGTCCAACTGGGAACTGGTGATACAAGACTGGGCCTCAGGAGAAATGTTAAAGCTGTATATGTAGCTTTGGAAATCATTTTCATAAGACTATAAATTGAGTCCATGAGAGCTGTTAAGATTTCCAGGTAAGAAGGTTCAAGGGAGGAAGAGACTAGGGTACAGGACAGAACCTTTAGGGATACTGACATGACATGAATGAAGACCTAGCAAAGGAGATGGTATCAGATACACAGAACTGGAATTAACCTGTGTCACCCTTTGGTGTGGTCCTTTTTTTTTTTAATAAAAGCTTTATTTAAACATGGTTAAGAGGTATGACAGGGTGACAGCAATTCAGTGTTTCCAAAACGATAGGAGTGCCTGAAAACTCAGGTGCACAGAATGAATACTGGAGTGAGGTAACCAAGGATTGATCTTGGGGGTCCTGGCCTGACCACTGATAAGCCAGAGGGGGCCGGAGCACCTAGTCTTGTTGTTGATTCACTGGCGTTTCCTTGTGAGGTGGAGCTCAGGCCACCCAGCCTGGAAATTGGAGATTCCCTTAAAAACAAAAGCTTTCCTAAATGGCGTTTCCTTGTGAGGTGGAGCTCAGGCCACCCATCCTGGAAATTGGAGATTCCCTTAAAAGCAAAAGTTTTCCTAAATCGTTGGCACCTGCTGGAGCCTTCCATGATCATTGGTTTTGAGATCTCAGCCATGAAACGAGTCTGGAGGGTCACCTGTCCTCCTACATACTGATTGGATGATTCCCAACAGCCCCAAACCACCACCCAAACCTAGGAGATGGTGATCCTGTTAGTGCCCGGCTGGCCCTCAGAGTGCCCGGCCACAGCTGGGATGATGAGTCCGCTGTACCAGGAGGTCCCTGAGGGGTCCTTTTCACATGATCCACACCCGTGTGTTGGTAATTAAAAAAAGAAAATGCCTTTATAAGCCTGCGACATATCTCTACTATATATATCCCTCCCTCCCCCTGCCTGAAACCCAAGTGCGCTCTGTGCTCGTGAGGGATGGGGACAGGCCAAAGCTGCTTCTGCCAGCTCACCCCCAGCCAGGGGGCAGACCTACTGCTCGGAGGCATCAGCCACAGCTGGACCTACTGTCACATCCAAGGCTGGCGGAGAAGTCCCTAGTGAGGAAGGTCCCTTGGCTGGGCCCCGCTACCTGAGACAGAACAGCCCACAACTGTGGTTTGGGTTTCATTTAGTATTTTTTTTTGGGAGGGTGCCTAGTGGCCATCAGTACCCACTTCTGAGGGGCCCCCCAGGTCTCCCCACACTTTGGATTGGCTTTGGTCAATCTGGTCAATCTTCTGCTCCTTCTTTTACGCCGTCCTTTGTCAGGGTAAATGCCAGCAGGTCGTACGGTTGGTCAGTGGCCACGGCTGGCCTGGCTCTTCAGGAGCTATCTTGCCAGAGGGCGAGTGGGAAATGTCTCAGAAGGGCATGGAATGAAGACCGGGATGCAGGCATGAAGCTGCAGACAGGTTGTGCTGTCCTCTCCCAGCTCCCCGGTGCCGGCGGCCTCGCCTCCCGGGGGCTTCATATGGGCTTGTACAGCAAGGTGGTGATGTATTTCTTCTTGTAGTGGTGGGTGGCACTGAGCACCATCACGCCGTCCTTGATGGAGAGAGCATACAGGTGGTTCAGCATGATGTGGTTGGGCTCGGGGAGCAAAACTGGGTCACATGAGATGCCAGTGTCCTTATTGAGGATGACCTGGAGCAGGTGTGGGGGAAGGATGGGTGGAGTTTTGAAACATTCCTCTGGCTTACAAACACAAGTCTCCTGATGGTAGAGTCCTGGTGGTGAACTCGAAAGCTCTGAAACATCGGAGCACTTTTGGGAATCCACCATTAAAGCATCAAACTCTTCAAAGTCAGTCTTCTTCACCTGAATGACATTGTTGACTGTGCCAAGCTGGCTGGTCACTACTGGCTCAGAGGGATCATAGGTCCACTGACCATCCACATAGAACTTGTACTGATGCTCTCCTTCTGGCAAATCCAGTATAGCTACAAAGTTGTTGTGGCTTCTTGTGAGGGGCAGTTTAGTCCAGTTATTGAAGGATCCAGATAAGTAAACCTCTTTTCCTCCCCCTGTCCAGCGAAACACAGTTGGACGAGCCTGGGTGGGAGCTCTGTCATTTACTTCCAGATCATGCTGCCACACAAGGAATTCTTCCTTTTCTGGAGCCTTGATCTCTTCAGAGTGGAAGAGGTCAGCATCCTCGGGGCTGTCCATCAGGATCTTGGGCCTGTCCCCATCTTTGGTCGTGATGGCTCCCCCAGAACTATCCCTCCCGGCTGTCTTGTGGCCTCCCTGGCGCTCCATCCCAGCCGGCTCACTGCTTGTGTTACCCATGTTGGGAGTCTGCTGCTGCTACTGCTGCTGCTGCTGTTGTTGCTGCTGCTGTTGCCACCGCCACTACTTACTGTTCCTAGAACCGAAAAAGCCTCCACCAGGCTACCCTGTGCTGGTGGGCTCAGTTTGACAAATGTCTCAGTAATGACAAGTTTTCTCATGAAGAATACAGCAATTTTCCATTCTACAATATCCCTATGATAATGGCTATTATTTACCATACTACAAGAGGGAGAGAGGAATAAATGGAGCACACAAATCACTGTGAGATTTTTTGACAATATGAATTACAACAAAAATATCCGCAAAAAGGACTCTGTCCTCCTCCTGCACTGGTGGAAAGAAATAGTCGCCACCATCTTGTTCTGCATCATAGCAACAACTTTTATTGTGCGCAGACTGTTCCACCCGAATCCTCATCGACAAAGGAAGGAATCTGAAACTCAGTGTCAGACTGACTACTAAGTATGACTCCATAAGTGGCGAAGGTAGTGACAGCAGCTGGTCCGATTCCAAGTCCTCTGGATACACATCAAGATACTTAACAGATTTTGAACCCATCCAGTGTATGGGTCGTGGAGGATTCAGCGTGGTCTTTGAAGCTAGAAACAAAGTTGACGATTGCAATTATGCCATCAAGAGAATCCGTCTCCCCAATAGGGAATTGGCCCGTGAGAAGGTGATGCGAGAAGTTAAGGCTTTAGCCAAACTTGAGCATCCAGGAATTGTGAGATATTTCAATGCCTGGTTGGAAGCACCACCGGAAAAATGGCAGGAGAAGATGGATGAACTTTGGCTGAAAGCTGAAAGCACCGCCTGGCCTCTCAGCTCTCCAAGCCTGATGGAAGCGCCCTCGGTCAACATCCGCAGAATGGATCCATTCTCCACAAAGGAGCACATCGAGATCGTAGTTCAGTCGCCGCAGAGAAGGAAGTCCTTCCCCGTAGGGATCTCTTACGACCAGGAGAGCTCCGAAAGTCGCTTCTCTCCCCTGGAGTTCTCCGTAACCAGTAACGGGGACGTGAGCAGCTCGGCCGACCCAGCGGTGAACCTGAGGGACAGCTGCCTTACGGACTGCGGCGTGGGAGACAACACGATGGACAGCAACGACGAGGGCCATCCCTTTGAGCTCTGTCCCTCGGAGGGCCTTCCTTACAGGCGGTCTAAGGACAGAACGTCTTCTTCCATTGTTTTTGAAGACTCTGGCTGCGACAACACCGCCAGTAAGGAGCTCCGGCCGGTGGCCTTGCGCAATGGCAGCCAGCGTGTGGCCCAGAAGCTCGCCCAGATCCAGCAGTCGGACTGGAAATTCTCTTCCGAAAGCCCTTTGTCCGTGTCCCCTCCGAGACCGACAACCTTAAGTCTGGACCTCACCAAAAACGCTGCGGAAACGCTCCAGCCCAGTTCCCCAAAGGTGTATCTTTATATCCAAATGCAGCTGTGCAGAAAAGAGAACCTCAAGGACTGGATGAACCGCAGGTGCGCCCTGGAGGACCGGGAGTGAGCCGTGTGTCTGCACATCTTCCTGCAGATCGCCGAGGCCGTGGAGTTCCTGCAAGTAAGGGGCTCATGCACAGAGACCTCAAGCCTTCCAATATATTCTTTACGATGAACGTCGTGGTGAAGGTCGGGGACTTTGGGCTGGTGACCGCCATGGACCAAGATGAGGAGGAACAGACGGTTCTGACCCCGATGCCCGCTTACGCCAGGCACAAGGGCCAAGTGGGGACCAAGCTCTACATGAACCCCGAGCAGATTCACGGCAATACGTATTCCCATAAAGTGGACATCTTCTCTCTGGGCCTCATCCTCTTTGAACTACTCTACCCGTTTAGCACTCAGATGGAGAGGGTCAAGACGTTAAGCGACGTGAGGGATCTCAAATTCCCACCACTGTTTGCTCAGAAATATCCTCAAGAATACATGATGGTGCGACACATGCTCTCTCCCTCTCCCAATGAGCGGCCCGAGGCCACGGACATCATTGAAAACCCTTTATTTGAAGACTTGGAGCTCCCGGGGAAATCCGTGCTCAGGCAGAGGTCTCACTCCCTCAGCTTCTCCGGCATGAAGCATTGCAGGCAGCCCAGCAAGTAGCCTTCGGGCTGGGGGTCCCCCTCCCACCCCCAGGCGTCCCACCTGCTTCCTAGCCCCGAAAGGGATTTTATCGGGCCTTGAAAGGCCACCCGTTCTGGCCAAGGCAGGTTTCAGGGCTTCTCAGGGGAGCGTTGAGGAGGATGCAGAGCAGCCCGACCTGTCCGCTTTAGTCCCGCACACTGGCCGGCGGCTCTTCCCACGCCGGCGTCCTCTGTCCTTCCATGTGCTGGGATCTCTTGGGACGGCCGTGCCCAAATGTACATAGAATCAAGATATTTTTATAGCACCAGATGAAGGTCTCCACGCGGTGATTTGAGGAGCTCGCTGTCCCTGGGGGTCGGCTGGGGACGATGTCAGGATGACTGGGGGGAGGTTCACCACAACTACCTGGGGAAGATGGGGAAATGTGTGGATTTGAACTTGACACAGTGAGATGAGAAGGGAACAACAACAACAAATTTACATTTGTGGATCAACTGGACTGGACCAGCACAATGGATCTAGGATTTGTGTAGTTGACATCTGTTGGAAGACTAGGCAGAGAAGTTCATATGGGAAGTTTTCAGAAGATCAGGAGGATCATGCTGGAACTTAATAAGTTCATATATACAGTATTATTATCAGCTACTGGTTTTATGTGAATTTTGTCCTTTGTTGTCTTTATCTAGAGTTACATTATGTGCTATTCTTTGGTTTTTCTTTTTTCTGGATCACTTTATAAAAGTCTTCACATAGATTAATATTAGGAAAAGTCCTTAGTGCTGTCTGGCATTTAGTATATGTTTCATAGTAGTCAGTGCTACATAATTTATTATGCCTCCTTCTGTTTCCCACCTCCCATTTCACATCTTTTTATTCTTCATATTTATAAACTCTGTATTTCCTTTATTGTAGCTTTGCTCTTCCTTACCTGTATGATCTTGAACAAGTTTCCTCAATGGACTTTGGTTTCCTCTTCTCCAAAATGAAGGGGTTGAGCGGAAGACCCCTTCCAATATTAAATGGCATGATATTAAAGGGAGAAGATAATTCCTGTAATACAGTCTTTGCCATAAAACATCCTGGGAAAGGAAGACGCCCTCTCCCATTTTTAGTAAACATTTCTTTAATCTCTGAAGGTTGTATGACTTCATATTTGTGACCATCCTAAAGGCATACTTACTCATCAAAATAATTTGGGTAAATAGTACTATTTATTTTCCTATTTATTTATGGTGGTGAGGGGGCTGGTAAAGCATGATAGACAGACAAATATTCCCCAAGATTCAAGGTGTTCCAGGAGACTGGTTCTAGGCTGTGTCAAACTTTCTCTTATGCCTCTATATTGCATCTTCCCAATCAATTCCTAAATAGACTTGTGAGGTTATTTATCCATGTAGCAGCAATGTAAGGAGAAAGGTGTCATTTAGCTTTAGAGATATTCAGTTTTCTATATTCATTCATCCCTTCATTCCTTCATCAGAAAGCCTTTATAGTCAAAAAGCACAAAAGGACCAGGTGCACTTTGGGAGGTTTTTCAGTTCTTGGCCTTTTTGCTTCTACCCAACTTTACTTTGGAAACTTTACTTCAAATAAGATCCAATATGTTTTAAGCAACCCTCCTTGTGAGCTCTTTTATGTGCTTTAATGGTGGTCCCAGACTTTGTTTCCTCTTTATCCAAATCTTTATCCAGGATGGTGCCATATGGAGTTAACTATGCAACTGCATCTGGTGGTGACAGCCTTTGTAGACCTGAACACACATGTGCGTACACACACACACACACACACACACACACACACACACACACAGGGGAACTAGAGGGAGAGAGAGATAGAGTTGAGGGAATGGAGAGGGGGAAGAGATTGATCTTACCCTCTCTTCCTTTTGGGGGAAGGTAACCCAGTTTTGTGTCTCCCTGAAGGACAGAGTATGTCTCCTCAGAAAATGGTTCTGGGAGGTGGAGGTTAAGAACTAGAGGAAAGAACTTTGGTAAAATGACACACTGCCTCCCTTTTTGGTCTCAGCTATTGTTGAGAGGCAGGATGGACTCTTCTGCCTCTGGGTCCCTCAAGTACACCAACTGCCCCCCACCCCCAGACCTGAAGTTACTTCTCAGCCCAGGGGAGAGGATTGCTTCTTGGATCTAGTTGTTTGGATCCCTAGGATCCTGAGCTAACCCTCCTCTTTGGGGACAGATATGGTTCTCCCCAAATCTTCAGCCACCCTTCCTAGTATCATAAACTAGTCAAACCTAATTCTAAGTAGTAGACACTTTATTTGGGTTCACACGAAGAGAGGAGATGGGGTCAGGTAAGGGAAGTGGGTGAGCAGGAAGCCCTATAGACTTGCAGATGGACCCCCCCCAAGATCTCGGGGTTCAAGCTCTCAGCCTTGACCTCTCTTCCAGTCAGCTGCTGATTTGGTCCCTACTCCTGAGCTAATCTAGCTTGAGTATTGGAGTCCAGGACAGGTTAGGGAGAGAGATGGAGAATAAATTTTTGGAGAGAGGATTTCTCTGTAGACAGCTTTCTTCAAAGTCCCAGTCCAAAATATCCTCAGATGGTTCTGACTGCTGTTGTTAATCTGAGTGAGAGATATCCAGGGGTTCAAGTAGTTGATCTCCAGAGAGACTCAAGCTCTCCAGGAAGACTCCCAGCTTTTTAGATCTGCCCCTTCTTCCTGGCTGCTCGCTGGAAGAAGTGAAGTAACAGTTGTAGTTTTCTCAGCTTCTATTCTCTTCTGACTTGAATCTTGAGTTTTTTTTCTCTTCTTGCACCTTCCCAGCTCACTCTTTGTTCTTTGCACAGTTGGATTTGATTTCTCTCTTACACCATGCAAGTGAATCTGGCTGGAACAGCCTTTGTAGACCTGATTTCTCCTACTCTACTGTTCATTTAACAGTCCTTCTAGTTCTTTTATGAGTATCTTAGGGGCAATGGGTTTAAAAGTTTGCAGTCTCAAGATTTATCTAGGAGATCAATGAAAGAAGAAGTACTCCCAGAAGATCTAACATAAAATAATATTTAAATAGTTTTTAAAATTTAAATTTAAATAATATTTAAATAAATAAATAAAAAATAAATATTTAAAATGAAAGCACTCTGCTATATGCTTTATGTGAATGTCATCACATTTTATTGTCAAAACAACCCTGTCATATATTACTATATATATATATATATATATTACTATAACTATTACTATCCCCATTTTACAGTTGAGGTTACTGAAGAAGAGAGAGGTCAAGGGCCATGAATAGTGTCACATATCAACTAAACATCTGAGGTTGGAATTGAGCTGAGGTCTACTTGATGCTAGGTCTTGCACTCTATCCATGGTGCCACCTACCTTTCTGTGAGTAGTTCTGTTAGAGAAACTTACATGGTTTTAGTTGCTTATAATCATGCCCTAGTCATGACTCCTAGCAGATAACATTGCCTCCAGTGCTCCCTTGATCCTAGATTAGGACTTGACACATAGTACATGCTCAAGAAGCATTCGTTGCTTCATGTCTAGTTTGGCCACACTGTGTCTCAAGGAGACTAGCATTGATCCTACTGGTTGCTTCTTATCATTGTTTTCCTGTGTAGGTTTTAAGAGCTCTATGCAGGCCACAACAGGTATTAAGCATCATCACTCCCCATTGTCACATCATGCGTAACATGACTGTCTGCAGTTCTTTGGCAGATGGTGTTAGTCATTGATCCCCATTGCCACCTCCTGTAAACCTTAAAATTTCTTAGACTTATAAATGTTGGAAATTTCACCATTGGGAAATTTCATACTTGAAAAATTTCCTATTGATAGTGGGTCTTGACTATTGGAATGTGAACCCCATTGGCATGGGAGGTTCCTTCTCCTTCCCTTCTTAAGATTACTTTAGGACAGAAACCTTTTGCTGAACAATGGAAAGGACTTTGACCTATGCTTAAGCATAGAACAGGAATTTCTTTGAGTCATGATTGATTTTAGAATTGATACAATGGAGATACTTGGAATCAATCTCCACCCTACTCAGTCCTAACAGGATTGAGGAAGGGCTGCAGCCTAGATCAAAATTTAATTATTCCAATCTCTACCCTACTCAGGTTAACAGGATTTAGAAAGGGCTGTAGCAAAGGATCAAAGATTTAATTATTTGAAAATATGACCTTCAACAGACATGTGCAAAAGCCAGAGACCTCTGGGCGGTCCTGGGTTAAGCTAGAGCCTCCATTGGCACAGGAAAATTGATGGACAGGTGATTGGTAGATGTGAGGACTGAGGGGAGGGAACTTGGATGGTTTCCTTGAAGATAGGGGGGTCTGAAGACTCGGGGGTGGAGGTTGAGGAGTTGGTCGGAGTGGTGGCAGTGTGCTCTGAGAAGCTTGCTCTGGAGGAAGCTGAAGGTGGGGGCTCTGAGACTGTTTCTCCATTTTGGTCACGTGAGTAATAGGGACTGATCTCTTTTCTTTGCCTCAGCTATCTAAGGGCTTGGGCCTTTTTGGCCCAGCCTAAACAGAAGGGATATTTAAGCCCTATTCCCTTCTCTCCCTTTTTCTCTCTCTCTATCTCTAATTCCTTTCTTCCTCCTATTGTAATTAAACTCCATAAAAGGATTGACTGCTGACTTGAGTTTTCATTTAGGAATTACATAGCTGAATTCCTTGGCGACCTTAAATTAATATATATCAGTCTTTTAAAAGTGATTTCCTTGTCACACTCCCATTGGACTTCTTCATAAGGTCTCAGTAATGAGGAGTCTTAAGTG
This sequence comes from Monodelphis domestica, assembly GCF_027887165.1. NCBI lineage: Eukaryota > Metazoa > Chordata > Mammalia > Didelphimorphia > Didelphidae > Monodelphis > Monodelphis domestica. The sequence goes on along the minus strand of NC_077231.1, from coordinate 29,851,155 downwards.
AAAGCTTTCATTATGTATGTAAGTTCTGTTGCCTTCTCCTGGACCATGGAGCATTCTTATTTCTAAAAGAATAGTGCCTACCAAGGGCCTCTGCCCTTGATTACTTCTTTGTTCTTTGTTCTACAGTTCTCTTGACCTCTATTCTGATGAATTGAGACACTGACCCAGCAACTTCAAGCAAAGGGAAGGAAGAGTTCAGAGAGAAACATAATATTTGGCTACTGGGAGAAGATGAGAAGCCATTAGCCAAGGACAATGGGGAGGGCTCTGGGATCAAGTCTAGCTCTCCCTCCTCAATATTAGATTGGTTCACTGTTCATTTCATAACCTGGCATCATATTTTTCTCAGCAGCTTGGCAGTGTGCCTGCCACCTGCCACTTCTCCAGGTATTTTTTTCTTTGCCAATGTCCCAAGTCATGCTCCAGCATCAAATCCCATCTTGAGCCACAAAATTCCTTCTGAGAAAATAAATGATATAGTCATTTGAGTGACCTGAGACTTCTAGTGCCATTCAGGGTGCTCAGATTGATAAGGGAAAGGGGAGTAGGGAAGGAAGAAGCAAGTGAGTCTGGGAAGCAAAATGCTATTGTTCTCTTACATATTATATCCCCAATCAAATCAGTGTTTGATTCTGCAGATTATATTATATGCATGTGTGTGCCTTATGCAGACTATATAAGACATATGAGGTCTGTTCCTCATGTGGACTAGCAGTGGGCAGTAAGGGACAGTAATAGGAACAAGACCCTCATACTCTGAAATCTTGGATTTCTCACTAGTTAGCATGGGTTAAACATCAACTGCAACACCTGAAGTTTCAGCATTAGTTGAGCATGAATTGTAGATTGTTCAGTTATCCACACTGTGTACCAGATAGGTAACATTCTTTGCTAGACATCAACTTTGTACCTATTCTATTTTATTGTTTACATTGTTCTTAGAAATAATTAATTACATATAATGGTCCCCCAATGTACAGTACCTCCTCCCCATGTTCTCACTCTGGAAGGGCATTAAGATCTCTCCCTGACAAATGATGACAAGGTGGACAATGGAAGAAGATGGTACCTACACACTGAGAACTCCAATGTTCCTTATTTCCTATGCCAGCAAACCCCAAAACATACTTCCACCAGTGTTTGGAAAAAGAGATGCTAAGCTACCAGACCCCAATAAAATATATCAATTTTAATCCATAGGCTGTGGAAGCTGCCACCCCATTGTAGAAGCTGCCACATCACAAAGTAAGCTTCACTTCTTGGAGGAAGGTGCCACTATACAATGGAGCTGCTACTCCATACTATTAGTTCCAAAGAGGCTAACCTATTAGCCCCTGGGCTTATCCATTGACCCTAAGGCTACCTGATTAGCCCCCAGATTATTCCACCAGCTATTAGGCTATTATACCACCATAAACCACTTCTTCATATAAAATTCTTTTCTTACTTCTGGACTGAATGGAGTCTCCCATTCTTGGGATGAGATCTTGTTACAGACTTGGGTGCATTTCTACCACATCGTTCCCTCCTAATTCTGCAAACTACCCAATCCTCTTTCCTTACTCCTGTTTAAAGCCTCTTGTTAGGTTAACAAGGGATGGTTTGAAGCAGAGGTTTAGTTTTTCAGAATGCAGGTCATGGTCAGCAGTGTTGACAATTGTCACTCTTTTTCCCAGCTATCCAATAATGACTGTCCAAAACCAGCCTATGGCCATGGGCCTACATGAGCACCTAGGCTCAAGGAAAGCAGCAATGGATGAGAGATTTCCTACTCATTTGGTATTATTACTATGGAAGTAATACCTTCTACCTGGCCATATTTCTCTCTATCTCTGTCTCTGTCTCTGTCTGTCTCTGTCTCTCTCATACACACACTCTCACTCTTTCTTTCTCTCTTTCTGTCTCTTCTTTCTATCAGTTGAGACCCAATAGATCTTACTCCAACCTTTAATTCTGACCTTATGAGTACCTACTCACCTCATGCGTGTTTCTTGAAGACAACATATGGTAGGGTTTTGGATTCTAATCCACTCTGGTATTCATCTATGTTTTATGGGTGAGTTCATCCCATTCACATTCAAAGTTATGATTGTCACTTGTGACTCCCTGGCATTTTGATCTCCTCCCCTAATTCTGACCTTTCTTCTTTTGCTATAACCTTTTAAACTGGTGGCTTACTTTAAATCAGTCCCCTTAGTCCCCTCCCTTGATATGCTTGCCTTTCTAGCCCCTCCCTTTTTGTTCCCTTCTCTTTTTTAAATTTAAATTTTATTTTTTAGGGTCTGTTAATTTCCCTCCCCCCTCTCCTTCCCTCCCTTTTTGTACTCCCTTCTCCCTACATCCTTAATTTTCCCTTTTCCCTTACCCTGTTGGATAAGATTGAATTCAAGATCCCAATGGATATAGATGCTTTTCTCTCTCAGAGTTGATTTCACTGAGAGTAAGGTTTAAGTAGTACCAATTGTCACTCTCTTCCTCTCCTTATTATAAGAGATTTCTTCCCCTTCCCTTCCCATGTGTATCTTTGTGTGACAAAGATTATTCTATTTAATTTATTTCTATTTCTTCAAGTATATCTTGATACCATCATAGGTTCCCCCCTCATTTTTTCTTTCCCTATGAGTGACTCTTCTAATTACTCTAATAATGCATACAATTTTTTGAGAATTACACATAACATTCCCCCCCACATATATAATTTGATCTAAATGTAGATCTTATAGAAGAGAGTTTGAAAAAAAGAAAAAAACATTTTTCTCCTTTTTCCTTTCTTTCATATTTATCTTTTCATGTTTTTCTTGCTCTTTGTGTTTGGATATCAAACTTTCCACTGAGTTCTGGTCTTTTCTTTACAAATACTTGGAAATCTTTTATTTTGTTGAATGCTCATACTTTCCCCTGGAAGTATATAGTCAGTTTTGATGGATAGCTGATTCTTGGTTGAAGATCCAGCTTTCTTACCTTTCTGAATATTGTGTTCCAGGCCTTGCGGTCATTCAGTGTGGAAGTTGCCAGGTCTTGTGTGATCCTGATTGGAGCTCCTTGGTATCTGAATTGTTTCTTTCTGGCTTCTTGTAGGATTCTCTCCTTAGCTTGAAAGTTTTGGAATTTGGCAATTACATTCCTGGGAGTTATCTTTTGGGGATTTAGTGTAGAGGGTGTTCTATGAACTCTTTCAATGTCTATTTTGGCCCCTTGTTCTAGAATCTCAGGGCAGTTTTCTTGGATGATATATTGTATTATGATGTCAAGATTCCTGTTTATTTCTGGCTTTTCAGGTAGACCAATGATTCTCAGATTGTCTCTCCTTCCTCTGTCTCTCCTTTCTCTGTTTTCTTGTCAGTGAGATATTTTATTTTTTCTTCTAATTTGTTAATTTTTTGACTTTGCTTTATTAATTCTTGCTGTTTTGCAAGATCATTGTCTTCCAGTTGCCTAATTCTGATCTTTAAAGACTGGTTTTCCTTTTCAGTTTGGTCTATCCTGCTTTTTGAGGCTTCCAGCTGTTTCTCCAATTGGGAGTTCTTGTCCCTCAGATTGTTAAATTCTTGTTGCATTATTTCCCATTTTTCCTTCCAGAAGGCTTCCATCTTTTTGATAACCTCCAATTTAAATTCTTCAAGAGCTTGTGGACAATTTCCATTTCTTTTGGAAGGTTTTGGGGCATTTATTTGGGTTTCCTCTACTGCTACTTCCTCTGTATTCTGTCTTTTTCCTACATAAAAACTATCCAAAGTCAACCCCTTCTTCTTGCTTTTCTTGGTGTTTGGAAGTTGTTCCTTGGCACTGTTTGACATCTCTATGGTTTTCCCTTCCCTTTCTAGTCAGGAATCTGAGTGAGGAGGGCTAGCTCTCTGTGTATGGATATAACACTCAAGGCTTTTTGCCTTGGGCCAAATCTCAATTCTCTGCAGCTGGGCTATCTTCCTGGGGGAGCCCAAGGTCTGCCCTCCTCTGCCTGCCAGCATTTTGGGTGTTACTGCTCTCAGGGGTGAGTCCTTGGTGGTCTTAGTCAACTCCCAAGACCTATAGGTCCCCCTTGCTTACTTCAGGGGTGCACTTTGCACATTCGTTGATTATGGTGTGCTGGTTCTGAGTGCCCGAAGTCTGAGCTCCTCTTGCCAACCTGCCAGGGTTTCAGGTGTTACTGCTCTCAGGGGTAAGTCTTTGGTGGTCTTAGTAGTTCCCCAGACCTGGAGCTGCCTGTTGCTCACTACTGGTGAACCCCTCTATCACTCGTTGGTTCTGGTGCATGCTGACTTTAACTCTGCCTCCATAGGTGTGGTGGGGGAGGGTAGGTCTGCTCAGGTTTGGGTGGGAGCTTTTTCATTCCCTTATAGTGTGGAAATGCCCATGCCCCACATACCTTTAGTGCTGCACCCTGCTGTAGATTCCCTCCATTCTTATGAGGATGGTTTTTTTGGGGTCTTTTGAGGTCGTCTGTATCCTTGGGTCTGAGGAGGGAAAGTGAGCCGCATTTAATCCGCTACCATGCTTACCCAGAAGTCCTTTCCTGGAGAAGTGACATGGTCAGGGATTTCTAAAGAACTTTCATTTCATTGTTACCAGGAAAGCCCATTTCCAACTCTGTTGAATGTTCTCTTTTCCCAGAAATTCCTTCAGGATAGACATAGATCAGATTTGATGCTCTGGTTTATAGCTTAGATTTGTGCAAATATATTTCTAATGATTTCCTTTAAGGAATACTTTTATGAAATGATTCCTAGATGTTCATATCTTCCAGCTTCTGAGCCAGAAAAGGGAAAGTCAAACTTCTTCAATATATTTTTTCCTCTTCTTTGAATTTATTTGGAAGATAGATACATGAAATAAGATCATTGCTTCAATCTGAACTTGTTGTAGCCAGGGCCACCTGGGAATCCAAGTCTTTTATCTTTTCCTGAACCCAAACATCCTCCTGTGCCAAATGAGCTCAGAGATGGAGGTTACAGTTAAAACAAGACTCATTCCATTTTGACACACTGGGACTGAAGGACCTTGTCCTCCTTCTTTTGGAGTTAAACTGCAGAAAAGAAATAGATTCAAAGAATAATTTCAGAGGTGGAATGGCCTGGTTTCCTCATAGTTCCTCACAAATGCTGCTGCATTTTCCATCTCCTTATTTTTGCCCTGGTCATCCTCCAGATCTAGAATGCTCTGCCTTTTCCTTTTGGCCTCTTAGTGTCCTTGTGCTATTTCTTGCCTCCATTCCAATTTCACCTCTGCAGGAGGCTTTGCCTTGTCTGCCCAGGTACTCATCCTTTCAGACATTTATATTATCACTTTTTCCATCTTGCATTTTTCTAGATGCCTATATGTTGTTTCCTCCATTAGACTATATGCTCTTTCAAAGCAGGGGCTGTAGTTTATTTCTTTATTTTTTGCCTTTCATTGTATTCCCAGCATTTAGTCCAGTGCCTGATACTTAAAATGAGCTTAATAAATGGTTTTGAACTGACTGGCTGACCTTAGGGATGTCTGGAAGCTCAATATTATACATTTTCTCCCTTCAAAAGGCTTAGCTTTCTCCACACTCAGTAGCTTCAGACTTTTTGCTGAAGTTTCAAGACTGGACTATTCACATTACAGTATGGAGGTCAGATTTAGAGGCCTTCAAAGGGAATCTTGTAGGGATTCATTCTGAGATCTACCTTTGGATACACTCATCTTCTCTTTTTCTTTTTAAAAGGTATTTTATTTTACCTTTTGGATGTTTTCAAGTCCTAGACAACCCCCTTCCCAAAGTAAGCAAACTTCTCTGAGTATCTTGCTAAGTTATTGTGGGCTGCAAAAATGACTTGATGGCCAGATGAGAACAACTCTTTTTCCTGCATACTGTTTCCAAAACACTCTTTTCTGCTGTGTCCAGAGGGTGAAGATCACATTTTCTTAGGGGATGGGCGCCATGAACTGGTGTCTAGTGTTAAAATAATAATGGTGAGTTATAAAAATAGATGGGAAAACTATGCCAATATAGGTTCAAAACTGTTCAGATACTTTTGATATATGCAATCAAAAATATTTTCAATGATAAAGTGAAGTGAAGCTCAAATGTGAACTTCCCTTCAGGGCCAGGTGCAAGGATGCTAAAAAGACTCATAAAAATAAAATATTTATTGAAATATATAAGGATAAAAAGGATTTCTAATTCTAAGGGATTCTAAATCCACCCAAATAAACTCCCTGGTTCCACAAGGAACTGCTTCTCCTGTGTTTTACAGACTACACTAATCCTCCCTGATCTGAATAACCCAAATTTATGCTATTTTAAATAAAACTACCACTATTATCCTTATAATTCTTAACTTCAATTTACAGTTATAAAATAACAAAGGCTAGCTGTCTGAATCTCAACAAGAATCACGTTAGGACTCTGAGCCACAATAGACTCAGAGTCCAAACCATAGACCAGATCTTTCTTTGGTCTTCTCAGATATAAACCAATTCATGAAGACAGAAATAGATAGTCAATAGTGTTTCCTGAGTTGGAAAAAGAAAAGACTAAGCTCCTTCAGGTCTTTCCCTCAGACAGAGAGAGAGGCAAAGATGTTATCTCCTGTAGCCCTGAGAGTTTGTGTGTGTGTGTTTGTGTGTGTGTGCCAACTGTCAGAGACCAACTGCAACTCCCAGAGAAAGTAACTGACACAGAAAAAATGGTTATAACTGTTAACATTTGAAAATGACACACTCTCTCAGCTCTACTTCAAGCTCCAATTCTTTCTCAAGCCAGCTTTTCTACTTCTTTTCTCTAAACTAATAAAACAATATTTATTTTCTAATATCATCCTTATACTAGGGAAGAATTCTCTCTTTTGGTGAAAAGAATGTCTTGGAAATGTCTTGGAAAAATTGGCTAGGGTCAGGGATTTTTGTTTCAGTTGTGTTTCATTTGTCTGTCCTTCACAGTTTCAAGTTTTCAGGGCAATGCTCACTGGACTTGGGAGAGTGAACTATGATTATCTTGGAGGTCAGATCCCAAGTGGGATATTACAGTCAGTCAATTCTGCAAGGAGTCCAGGACAAACCAAGGTGTTTGGGCCTGGAGTCCAAAGCAAATATTGGACTTTGTTCTTGGGATTGGACCATTCCATTCCTCAGTGTATGAGGTGGTACAAAGAAGAACAGGATAAGGTGAGGATTATGTTCCTCATGTTGGGGTGGCATGTCTGCATATTTGTGATCAGACCTTTTAAAGTAAATCTTCCTTTAAAAAAGTAACTTAAATGATACTGGATAAATTGAACTAAGGTGCAAGAGACCATTCTTCCTTTGGAGGGAACAAGAAGTTCCAAATGATTAGAGCCATTTTCAGAAAGCCCTAACATCCTTAGGGGTATTGGAAAACCCTGGGGGACTGGTGAAATGTACCATCCCTGGCATTCAGGCAGTGAAGGTCAGGGTAGACTGTGCTACATCTAAAAGACTTTAATTTCTCAAGGAGCACTTGAAATTTTAGGATTCTCTCAAAACCATTCCCCTGTCCTGTCTCTCTGACTCAGTCTTTCTCTGCCTCTGTCTCTGTCTTTGTTTTTTCTTGGTGGGAGCCTGAGCCTTGCCTTTTTGGATGGTTCCCTAAGGAGCAAACTTTCTATCTGATATTTAGGAAGACTCAGTGAAGGCTATGGAAGAATTGAGCTAAATCAAGAGTCTGGGATATCTTCTTTTTGTTTCCAATGCAATCATGTGGAGACTTTCAGGTGTCTTTCTTCTTTTTGTTTATGCCTGTGCTTATATATATATATATATGTGTGTGTGTGTGTGTGTGTGTGTGTGTGTGTGTGTGTGTGTGTGTGTACATTTGTATTTGTGTGAAGAAACTGTAACAGAGGTTGCAGGCAAAATTTGAGGGGAAGGCACAGGAATTTTTAAAGAAATGTTCCTCTGGATAACAGGAATGCCCATATTGGCCCCTGTCCAAGGTTCTCCCCTTCCAGCAACTATTTCAGTACACCCCCCCCCAAAGTTTGATACTCTTGTTTAATAGGTAAGATATATTCAGATATAATTTTTTATGATTTCCTTAAAGTAATCATTTTAAAGAATAATTACTATAGGCTCATATCTTCCTGATTCTTAGTCAGAAAGAAGGGTAGGGTGAATCTCTTTAAGTATGTCTTTGCTTTTCACTTTCTGAATTTACTTGAAAGGAAGATAAATGGAGTGAGATCATGACTCTGATGTGAGACAGACATAGCCAGGAGCACCTGAATTAACCCAGAACTTCTCTTTCCCTGGGCCCAACCACCCTTCTATACCACACCACACACAGGGATCAGGACAGAGCCTTATAGCTGCTGTAATAATGATATAGGGGGATACTCTAGAACCTGAGAACCTTGTCCACCTTCTCTGAAGGCTAAATTGCAGGAAATAAACACAGGGAATGATTTTACAAGTGGAAGGGCCTTGGGTTCTTGTAGTTCCTCATACATCCTCCATAGCCCACCTCCTTGTTTTTCCTCTGGCCATCCTCCAGGACTAGAATGCTCTGCCCTCTTCCCTTAGCCTCTTAGTTACCATTTTTTCCTGGGTTCAATTCCAATCTCCCCTCTGCAAGAAGCCTTGCCTGGTCTGTCCAGTTTCTCATCATTTTTTCCTTTTCAAATTCCTTTCATATCATCTCTCTTTAGATCTTTCATTTGCCTAGATATTTATAAGTTTTCTCTCCCATTAGAATAGATGTTCTTTGAGGCCAGGAACTGCAGTTTTGTATTTTTTTTTTACTTTTGTTGTATCCCCAGAATTTAGCCCAGTGCCTGACACATAAATGTTGCTTAAAAATGGTTGTTGACTGACCACCTCATCTCAGGGATGTTTGAAATCTCAATGATTGTCCAAAGAAGAAAACACTTAGCTCTCCTAAACCTCAAAGATGGTCTCATATCTTGTGCTTAGGCTTGGAGCCTGGACCATTCATATTTGGGGGTTAAAGGTGAGGGTTAGAGACCTGGGCAAAGAGTAATGAGGTGCTTATTTTTACTCATTGAAACATTCCCAAGTCTGTATTTTCATCTCCTTGTAATTTCTCCAAGCAGTGATCCTGAGAATGAATTGGTACTATGTTAGTAGAGCTACCCATCAATGGATGAAAGAAGTTCCCAAAATCTTTCTTCCCCATGCACCACCTTCATGAGTACCCAATGAAGCACAATCTCTTTAAGGTGTACAAAACCCTTTATAAAATTGACCAATGTAGCTTACTCCCAAAATATATTTCTATGATGAATAAATTAAGGCTCAGGGACATTAAATGACTCCCCCAACAGCTAGGAAGTATAGAATTTTAAAAACAGATTTCTTGACTCCAAGTGGATTAAACATGCTGTTTCATTTCCCTAGAAAACAGCCCAGATATGGCAACAGAATAGAAGTGACTAAATGGACTGTTCTCTCCAAACCCAACCTGCTAGAGACCATGTGTAATTTTGTATGTATATGTCCATAATCAGAGGCAAATGAACAAGGGGCATTGACTTGGGACAGATCTAGGTACTCACTTCTGTTAGTTATCTCTAGGGTGGCTGTAGTAATCTGGGAGTCAGTTTCTGCTGGGAAATCTGGGGTCATTGTCTCTGGGGCAGTTGACTCTGAAGTTGTCTCTTCTGAAGCCTCTGTCCCTGGTTCTGATATGTTAATATCCTGTCCAGCTGTAGAAACAAGTTTTAAACTTTGAACTACTCAAATTGTTTCCTCTTTAATGAGGGGAATGTAAAGAATCTCCTCCCCAGGGCCTGGGATTTGGTGACCTGCTCTAGTAGAAAAGGGAAATACTTGGACAGAGCAGCAACCTTTCTTTCTGGGGAAAGACATCTTCTTTGTAGGAAAGGAAAATGAAGGCATATCTCAGAGATATTTCTAGTTGGTGTTCAGACCACCACAATATAGCAAATATCACAATAAAGCAAGTTACATGAAGTTTTTGGTTTCTTAGTTCATATGAAAGTTGTTTACACTAAAGTATAGTCTATTAAATGGGCAATAATGTTATATCTAAAAAATCAACGTAGGTAGCTTAATTAGAATACTGTTCAGTTGTTTTTCAGTTGTGTCTGAATTTTGGTGACCTCATTGGGGTTTTTTAGACAAATAAATTGGGGTAGTTTTGCCATTTCCTTCTCCAGCCCATTTAAAAGTGAGGAAGCTAACACAAAGTTAAATGATTTGCCCTGGGTCACATAGTGTCTGAGACTGGATTTGATCTCAGCAAGATGAATATTTCTCACTCTAGACCTTGTTCTCTACCCACTGTACCTCTTAATTGACTCAGTAAAAGTACTTTTTTTTTGCCAAAGAATACCGAACATCATCTGAGTTTTCAGTTAGCTGTAGTCATCTTTTTTGCTGCTGAAGAATCTTGCCTCAGTGATGACGACTGCTGATTAATGAGGGTGATTGTTGCTGAAGGTTGGAGTCATTTTGACAATTTGACAATTTTAAAAATCAGATCAAAATGAAGTTTGAGACTTAGGTTGATTCTTCCTTTCACTTGAACACAGAGCCTATTGTAGAGTTATTAATGGTTTAATTTCAATATTGAATTATCTCAGGAAATAGTTTGACTTAAGGAAAGGGTCAAAAGTCAAATATAGTCAGAATACGTTTTTTTAAACCCTTACCTTCTATCTTAGAATCAATACTGTGTATTGGTTCTAAGGCAGAATAGTGGTAAGGGCTAGGCAATGGGTGTCAAGTGACTTGCTCAGGGTCACACAGCTAGGAAGTGTTTGAGGCCAAATTTGAACCCAGGACCTCCCATCTCTGGGCCTGGCTCTCAATCCACTGAGCCACCCATCTGTCCACAGACAGAATACTTTTACCTTCAACTATGAGTGTTGCTTGTGGTGCCTCAATACTACTATGATAGAAATAGCAAAGATTGCTGAAAACATCAAGTTTGAAATATTGTTAGAATGACCAAAAGGTGACACAGAGTCATAATGTGAACACATTGCTATTAGAAAAATGGCACTGATGAATGATATATATTTCTGAAGAGCAATAAAGCAACATTCATTAAAAAAGAGTATACCTGTTTGAAAGAGGAGCTCAGTATGAAAGTAATGAATTTATCTGCTCTTAAAGACTCTTTGCAGAGTGACTGAGGAATAGGTCTGTACTCACAGGCTCCCAGCAGAGCTCCAGCTAGAATAGTCATGAGGAGGAGAATAGGGAACTTCATTTTGTAGAAGAAATATTGAAAAATTCTTTTTTTTTTCTGGTTCCATGCCAGCCCCTTTATTTATTTATATATTATTTTTAAAAATTTTATTTATTTATTTATTGAGTCAATTTAGAACATTATTCCTTGGTTACAAGAATCATATTATTTCCCTCCCACCCATCACCCTTCCTGTAGCTGATGCACAATTTTACTGGGTATTACATGTGTTCTTGATCAAAACCCATTTCCATGTTGTTGGTGTTTGTATTAGCATGTTCATTTAGAATCTGCATCCCCAACCATGTCTCCTCGACCCATGTAATCAAACAGTTGTTTTTCTTTGGTGTTTCTTCTCCCACAGTTTTCCCTCTGAATGTGGATAGTGTTTTTTCTCATAGATCCCTCCAAGTTGTTCAGGATCACTGCATTGCCACTAATGGAGAAGTTCATTCCATTCAATTGTACAACAGTGTATCAATCTCTGTGTATAATGTTCTCCTGGTTCTGCTCCTTTCACTCTGCATCAATTCCTGGAGGTCATTCCAGATCCCATAGAATTCTTCTACTTTATTATTCCTTTGAGCACAATAATATACCATCATCAAGATATACCAGAATTTGTTCAGCTATTCCACAATTGGAGGGCATCCCCTCACTTTCCAATTTTTTTGTCACCACAAAGAACACAGCTATGAATATTTTTTGTACATGTCTTTTTCCTTATTATCTTGTTGGGGTACAATCCCAGTAGTGCTATCGTTGGATCAAAGGGAAGACAGTCTTTTAGCGCCATTTGGGCATAGTTCCAAATTGCCCTCCAGAATACTTGGATCAATTCAAAACTACACCAGCATTAATGTCCTGATTTTGCCACATCCCATACTTTCCATTGCTATCATGTTAGTCAATCTGTTAGGTGTGAGGTGATACCTCAGAGTTGTTTTGATTCTCATCTCTGATTATGAGAGATTTAGAACACTTTTTCATGTGCTTATTAATAGTTTTGATTTCTTTAACGGAAAATTGCCCATTCATGTCCCTTGCCCTTTTATCAACTGGAGAATGGCTTGATTTTTTGTACAAATGATTTAGCTCATGAATTTGAGTAATTAATTCTTTATCAGAGGTTTTTGTTATAACGATTGTTTCCCAATATGTTGCTTCCCTTCTAATTTTGGGTGCATTGGTTTTGTTTGTACAAACCCTTTTTAATTTGATGTAATCAAAATTATTTATTATATATTTTGTGATTTTTTTTCTAGCTCTTGCTTGGTTTTAAAGTCTTTCCTTTCTCAAAGATCTGACAAGTGTACTATTTTGTGTTCACCTAATTTGCTTAGTTTCCTTCTTTATATTCAAGTCATTCACCCATTCTGAGTTTATCTTGGTGTATGGTGTGAGATGTTGATCCAAACCTAATTTCTCCCATAGTATCTTTCAATTTTCCCAGCAGTTTTTATCATATAGTGGGCTTTGGTCCCAAAAGCTGGAACCTTTGGGCTTGTCATAAACTGTCTTGCTGAGGTCACTTACCCCAAGTCTATTCCACTGATCCTCCTTTCTGTCTCTTAGACAATATCAAATTGTTTTGATGACCACTGCTTTATAGTATAGCTTGAGATCTGGGATTGCAAGGTCTCTTTCCTTCGCATTTTTTTCCCCATGATTTCCCTGGATAGCCTTGATCTTTTGTTCTTCCAAAAGAACTTTGTTATGGTTTTTTCTAATTCAGTAAAAACATTTTTTGATAGTTCAATGGGTATGGTACTAAATAAGTAAATTAATTTGCGTAGGATTGTCATTTTTATTATGTTAGCTCATCCTACCCATGAGCAATCGATGTTTTCCCAATTGTTTAGATCTAGTTTTAATTGTGTGGAGAGTGCTTTGTAGTTGTGTTCATATAGTTCCTGTGTTTGACTTGGCAGATAGATTCCTAAGTATTTTATATTGTCTAGGCTGATTTTAAATGGAATTTCTCTTTTTAATTCTTGCTGCTGAGATGTGTTGGAGATATAAAGAAACATTGATGACTTTAAGTGGGTTTATTTTGTATCCTGCAACTTTGTTAAAGTTGTTGATTATTTCCATGAGGTTTTTGGTTGATTCTCTGGGGTTCTTTAAGTAGACCATCATATCATCTGCAAAGAATGATAGCTTGGTCTCCTCATTGCCTATTTTAATACCTTCAATTTCTTTTTCTTCTCTAATTGCTACAGCTAGTGTTTCTAGTACAATGGTAAATAATAGAGTTAATAATGGGCATCCTTGTTTCACTCCTGATCTTATTGGGAAGGCTTCTAATATGTCCCCATTGCAGATGATGTTAGATATATACTGTTTATTATTTTTATGAAAGGCCCTTCAATTCCTATAGTTTCTAGTGTTATCAATATGAATGAGTGTTGTATTTTTTCAAAGGCTTTTTCTGCATCTATTGATATAATCATGTGAGTTTTGTAGGTTTGCTTGTTAATATGGTCAATTATGTGGATGGTTTTCCTAATATTGAACCATCCTTGCATTCCTGGTATGAATTCTACCTGGGCATAGTGAATAACCTTTGGGGTCACTTGCTATAGTCTTTTTGCTAGTATCCTATTTAAGATTTTTGCATCTGTATTCATTAAGGAGATTAGTCTGTAATTTTCTTTCTCTGTTTTTGACCTGCCTGACTTAGGAATCTGTACCATATTTGTGTCATAAAAGGAATTTGGTAGAACTCCTTCTTTGATTATTCTGTCAATTAGTTTGCATAACATTGGGGTTGGTTGTTCTTTGAATGTTTGATAGAATTCATTTGTGAATCCATCTGGACCTGGGGATTTTTTCTTAGGGAGTTTTTTGATGGCTTGTTCAATTTCTTTTTCTTATATGGGGTTGTTTAGGTATTCTATTTCTTCCTCTGTTAGTCTAGGCAATTTATATTTTTGTAAATATTCATCCATATCACCTAGATTGCCATATTTATTGCCATATAATTGGGCATAATAGTTTTTAATTATTGCCTTAATTTCTTCTTCATCAGAGGTGAGGATACTATCAATTTGGTTTTCTTTTTTCCTTTTTTTAATTAGACTGACCAGTACTTTGTCTATTTTATTTGTTTTTTTCAAAGTACCAGCTTCTAGTCTTATTTATTAAATTAATAGTTCTTTGACTTATAATTTTATTAATTTCTCCTTTGATTTTTAGGATCTCTAATTTAGTCTTCTTAGAGGATTTTTAATTTGTTCGCTTTCTAGTTTTTTAATTTGCATGCCCAATTCATTGACCTCTTCCCTCTCTAATTTGATAATATATGAACTCAAGGATATGAATTTCTCCCTAGGTACTGCTTTGGCTGCATCCAATAGATTTTGAAAGGATGTCTCATCATTGTCATTTTCTTCAGTGAAATTATTAATTGTTTCTATGATTTGTTCTTCAACTAACCGATTCTGGACAATCGTATTGTTTAATGTCCAATTAATTTTTGATTTGTCTCTCTATGTACTCTAATTATTATTTTAATTGCATTGTGATCTGAGAAGGTTGCATTTATTATTTCTGCTCTTTTGCACTTGTTTGCAAAGTTTTTATGCCGGAGTATACGGTCAATATTTGTGAATGTACCATGTGCTGCAGAAAAGAAGGTGTCTTCCTTTTTGTCCCTATTTATTTTTCTCCACATATCTACTAACTCTATTTTTTCTAAGATTTCATTCACTTTTCTTAACTCTTTCTCATTTATTTTTTTAAAAATAATTTAATTTAAAAAACAAAACATTGGTGTAGAAGGAAATAGTGAAAGAAGAAAAAGCAGGACTAGGAGTGGAAATCAAAATGCTGGGAAATACATAGCTGGTAATCATAACTCTTAATGTGAATGGAATGAACTCACCCAGAAAATGCAAGCAAATAGTAGAGTGGATTAGAAACCAAAACCCTACCATATGCTGTCTACAAGAAACACACATGAGGAAGATAGACGCACATAGGATAAAAGTAAGAGGATGGAGCCAAATCTATTGGGCATCAACTGATAAAAAAAAGCAGGACTCACAATCATGATAACTGACAAAATGAAAGTAAAAATGGATCTATTTAAAAGATATAGGGAATGTAATGATATTCTGATAAAAGGCAGTGTAGACAATGAGGAAATATCAGTACTCAACATATATGCACCAAATGGCATAGCATCCAAATTTCTAAAGGAGAAACTAGTGGAGTTAAAGGATGAAATAGATATTAAAACTACACTAGTGGGAGACCTGAACCTTCCTCTATAAGAACTAGACAAATTAAACCAAAAAATAAATAAGGAAATGGTAAGAGAAGTGGATGAAATCTTAGAATGATTAGAGTTAGTAGATTTGTGGAAAAATTCTTGAGGAGAAATGGAAAGTGTGGATGAAGCCTCTTGTCCAGCAGGGAACTTATATGGACCCTAAAGGCTTATGAAAGTTGATAGAGGGCTGTCCTCTCATTCCTCAGCATGCTACCCCATTCCTCCCCCTTACTCCTGCTTAAAGTCATTTGCTAAGTCAATAAGAATCAGGGGAGATGCCTAATTTCTTGGCAGGGAGATCATGGACAGCAGTGTTTCCAGTTGTCATCCTTTTCACCAGGTGTCCAGTTATGGCTTTGTCAAAAAAAAGCTCATGGAGGAGAGTCTAAGAAACAGGTCTAAGGTCCTAGCACTGGATGTTAGACTTCCTTATTCTCTTGTCATTATCATGAAAGTAGGTTTCTGTATGTGGCCATCTGGACCAAAAAGGGTTTTGGATATTCAATGTTGCCAAATATCTGATTTTGAATATGATAATTTCTCATTCATGCTAGACTGATAAAAATTTATTCTAAAGTCTTCTGAGGAAGTAAGATTGAGTTTTGAATGTGGTGTGTTAAGCTATCCCTTACCCTTACTCTGCTAGAAAAGCCAGATGTTCTTATGAAGACAAACTAAGCCAAAAAACAACAACAACAGGGGGTTATACACATGTAGATACCCAATGGATAGAACCCTGGACCTGGAATAAGGAAGTCCTGACTTCAAATCTGGTTTGAGACACTTTTTAGTTATATGACCCTGTGTAACCTCCATAGAACCTTTGTCTGCATCAGTTTTCTTATCTGTAAAATTAGATAATAATAGTATTCCTTTCCCAGTATTTCCAGGCTTCATTTAGAAGTTCCCAATGTCATCTTTAAATATGCTAAATTCTTCAGAAGTCATGTTTGCATTTTAACAATAAAATCTCTCCTTTCTATTTTTGCTCATTGGCTAACTCCAATTTTCACCTAACCAACAGTCTCTTTTCTTTAATAGCAGTTAGCCCACAAAAGAGTCATTGAATATGGAGAAAAATAGAAGGGAAAGAGGACATATGGTAGCATGTGTCTGGTCCTGCTGAGTGTTTTCCTGGCAGATAATGGTGACTGAAGTAGGTATTTTTTTCCTAAATGGTTAAATGAATATGTGAGTGAAGTAGTCAAGGGAATTAATGTCTAAAGTCCATTTTCAGTTAGGGAGGGTAGCTATTTACAAGGCCCACTGGAATGTAGCCAGTAGAGGTGGTGTGTGTATTAGGGATCATTTAAAGAGAATAATTGTCATATCTGAGGAGAGAATAGGAAAAGTTGAGTGGGAAAAGTCAGAACACTTTCTTGAAAATGGTGAATGTGATGGTCTTCTTTTGAAGTATTCTTTGCCAGAAAAGCTTCTGGATTTAGCAAGGTAACATGTTTTTTAAGCACTTACAATATGGCAGACCCAGTGCTAAACACTAGGAATATAAGAAAAATAAAATAAGGTGGTTCCTTCTTCCAAGGATTTGACATTCTAATAGGGGAAAAATATCAGACAATAGAACTGGGAAGCATGGGAGATGGAAAATGAGGGTCCTCACTGGGACAAGAGTTAGTAGGTGAAAACACATGAACTATATGAACACAACTACAAAACACTTTCCACACAATTAAAACTAGATCTAAACAATTGGGAAAATATTAATTGCTCATGGGTAGGATGAGCCAACATAAGAAAAATGATAATCCTGCCCAAATTAATTTACTTATTCAGTTCCATACCTATCAAACTATCAAGAAGCTTCTTTTCTGAATTAGAAAAATCATAATAAAATTCATTTGGAAGAACAAAAGGTCAAGAATATCAAGGGAAATAATGAAAAAAATGTGAAGGATGGGGACCTAACAGTACCAGATCTTAAACTGTACTATAAAGCAGTGGTCATCAAAACAATATGGTACTTGCTAAGAGACAGAAGGGTAGATCAATGGAATAGACTTTGGGTAAATGTTCTTGGCAAGATAGTATATGATAAAACCAAAGATCCTAGATTTTGGGACAAGAACTCACTATTTGACAAAAACTGCTGGGAAAACTGGAAAACAGTATGGGAGAGATTAGCTTTAGATCAACATGTCATACTCTACACAAAGATAAATTCAGAATGGATGAATGACTTAAATATAAATAAGGAAACTATAAAATAATTTATCTGTCAGATCTATGGGAAAGGAAAGATTTTAAGACCAAGCAAGAGATAGAGAATATTACCAAATGTAAAATGAATAATTTTGATTACATTAAATTAAAAAGGTTTTGTATAAACAAAACCAAAACAATCAAAATTAAAAGGGAAGCAATAAATTGGGAAAAATCTTTATGACAAAAACCTCTGAAAAAGGTCCAATTACTTGAATTTATAAGGAGCTAAACCAATTATATAAAAAATCAAGCCATTCCCCAATTGATAGATGGGCAAGGGACATGAATAACAATTTTCAGATAAAGAAACCAAAACTATCAATAAGCACATAAAAATTCTCTTATAATCAGAGAAATATAAATCAAAACAACTCTGAGGTACCACCTCACACCTAGCAAATTGGCTAATATGACAGCAAATGAAAGTAATAAATGTTGAAGGGGATGTGGCAAAACTGGGACCTTAATGCACTGCTGGTGGAGTTGTGAATTGATCCAACCATTCTGGAGCAATTTGGAACTATGCCCAAAGCAGGTTAAAAGAGTGTCTGCCCTTTGATACAGCCATACCATTGCTGGGTTTACATCCCAAAGAGATCATAAGGAAGAATACTTGTACAAAAATATTTATAGCCATGCTCTTTGTGGTGGCCAAAAATTAGAAAATGAGGGGATGTCCTTTGATTAGGGAATGGCTGAACAAATTGTGGTATATGTTGGTAATAGAATACTATTTTGCAAAAGGAATAATAAAGTAGAAGAATTCCATGGGATCTGGAATGACTTCAGGAGTTGATGCAGAGTGAAAGGAGCAGAACCAGGAGAACATAGTACACAGAGACTGATACACTGTGGTACAATTGAATGTAATGGACTTCTATGCTAGCAGCAAAACAATGATCCAGGACAATTGTGAGGGACTTAGGAGAAAGAACACTATCCACACCCCAAGAAAGAATTGTGGGAGTAGAAACAGAGAAGAAAAACAACTGCTTGATTACATGTTCCATGGGAATATGGGGATGTTAACTCTAAACTGTCACCCTAGTGCAAATATTAATAATATGGAAATAGGTCTTGATCAATGACACATGTAAAACCCAATGGAATTGCTCATTGGCTATGGGAGGAGGTGGGAGGAGGAGAGAGAAAGAACATGATTCATGTAACTATGGAAAAATACTCTAAATTAATTAATTAAATAAATAAAGTAAAAAAAAAAGAGTTAGTAGATGAGTCAATCCATAACCTACCTTGAGTTGAGAATAAAGCAGGAAGCATGGCTAGGACTCCAACTGAAAGAGTCATTCTGATCAAATTATCTGAAGATAGTAAAGAAAAAGAAAGAAGCAATGAATCAATGTTTATTCTGAAGATTGCCTAAAATTAAAGCCAAAGAGAGTTGAAATAGCAGGCATGCCTTATTTAGGGGCAAGCGAAACTTATAGATGACTTTATGATATATCCATCCTGGGGAGAAGAGGAGAAAGAAATTCACATCTTGCTTCCCTGAGGCCCTCACTGTCTGCCTTAAGCGAGTTCATGTAAGGTGAAAAAATTCACACAAAACAGGTGTCAGAGTATTCTGGACAAAACCAAGAAAATTCATCTTTGCCAGGAAAAACAAAAGGATGCTTTAGGAGATTGAAATGAATTAACTCTGAATATGTCTGCCTGTGCTTAGGAACTGGACCCCTTGAAAATGAGTAAGGTATTTCAGTAAATAGTGGGATACATAAATTTACAGAAATTATTAACATTTATACATAGTAATAGCTAAATCCAAGAATAAAAGATAAGAGAAATTGCATTAAAATTACAAAATGCTTAAATATTTGGATGTTAACCTAGAAAGATATATGTAAAATTTATTCAAAGGAAGCAAAAAATACTCTTCACATATATAAAGAAAGCCAAGTGATGAGGTCTTCAGTGTGCATGATTGGGCAATACAATTATAAAAAAATGGAGTTACTCCCTAAAATAATTCAGCTTTAAAGTCATAAAAATAAAAAAAAATCTGTAAAAACGGAAGATTCATTTGGAGGAACAAAAGATCATATAAAAATTCTGGGGGTAAAAGCATTGGAAATGAAAAAAGGTACATATAGTATTTTTGTTATATCATTAAAATTTTTTTGTTTCTTGACTCTTTGTGACTCCATTTGGGGTTTTCTTGGTAGAGATACTGGAGTAGTTTGCCATTTCCTTCTGTAGCTCATTGTACCACCCCATGAACTAAATTGTAAAATAGTAATAATAGAAACAATTTTGTAGTGGTTTAAAAAGTAGACAAGAATAGTGGCAGAGTAGATTAAATAAAGAAAAATCAGTTAAAAAAAGGTATTATAACCCTGTGAAAAACCTAAGAATATAAATAAATGGAGGAAGGGCTCCCTATTTGATAAGAAATGTTTTGAAAATTGGAAGGGACTGTAGGAATTAAGTAAGGGATAGAATAAATATAATGGATTAGCTTTAAGAGGAAAAGAGGAGAATTTGCATACAAGCCCTGGGAAAAAAGATTCTGGGGTTAGACTGTTTTAACTGTCACTCCTGTTTTGACTGAGTGGAAGGAGGATGTTTGTTCTGGCAATTTTCCTTTGGCAATCCTAATCTTGTGGAAAGATTAGTGATTCCTTGGTTTGAGAGTTTGCCTTGGAGTATACTGCTTTTTCCTTGAAGTACAGAGACCATCTGCCTGAGATCCATCTGTCAGAAATCCACTTGGCTAAGGTAATCAGAAGGGTTTGTCACTTGGGACTCTGGGTTACTTAGTGAAGCCAACCCCAGGCTTTAGGTAAGGGCTCAAATGCACTTGTGAGTCCTTCCTCTTTATCCTTTTGCTAACCCATATTAATTATGTTAGTCTATAATCAGGTAGCTGGCTTTTTCTGGGTCTTAGTTAGAGATAAGGAGTTTAGAGTAGCTTAAGTAAATTCTCAAGAATAAGAAATAGTTCATCTTGAGATTAAAGAGGGTGGGTGGAGATTAGATCTATAGTTTTAGGAACCTACCTATCATTTTCCCTTTACTCTTATTATAAAAAATAGACTTTGTTTCTAGAGCCAAGGAGTTTTGTGCTTTGGCCCTGAAGAGGTCCCTAGGTGGGTGGTTATCATCTCCCATCCAGCTAGGAAGAATTTTTATTTCAGAAGCTTGATAAAATTAGGCTTAGACCAGTCTCTTGCAATATCTATCACCTAATACACAGCTTGATCTTTGATGTTATAAAATGAAAAGTTCCTTACAATAGTGTGTATCATATCTAATGCCTACCTTTCTTGTTTAACTTTAGCTCTTGTCCTCCAGTTTCCTATTGAAATCATCCAACTAAACAAGTTATATTTATTACTTTTCTGACTTTGTAAGAATATCTGTTATGCCCATCTTCACTTTTCTTTTGACTGTTTGATAGTTTATGTTTCATGGAGTCATTAGCTTCCACTTGCACAATTCTAATTTTTATGGAATTGTTTTTTTGAGTGAACTTTTGCATTTATAGATCCCCATAGTTAACTTTGAAGGAAAAGTAAAAAAGAACTTCAAACTTGTAAAGGTTGGAAAATGAACAAACAACAACAAAAACTCTGGGTACAACAACCAGCAAAGGACCCTCATAGTCTCCTCGGGAGTTGTCCTACCTCTTCTGAGGAGTTTTCTGATCTCTGCTTACTATCTGTGTCTGAGAGCTCAGGAAACTTTTGCTTCTGATTCAGCTACTCCCAAAGCCTGTCACCACAGGCTTTGCACTCCATTTCCACTCCAGAGCAAGATATATTTTGTACTAGCCTTTTAAGTTGTTTTGCTCCAGAATTTAATTTGAGGCATTATATAATAGTTTTTAGCATGAGAATCTGATAGAGATCATATAGGTCTTCATAACTTCTCTGCCATCTTGTGTCCTCTTTAGAAAAATCACTTTGGTGGCTGAATGGAGAATGTATTGGAATGGTGTGAGGCAGCAGATAAGCCATTAAGATATTGTTATAAATTTGGGCCCGTATCATAATGGTTACAATGTAAGAGGAGAGAAATGTGAAAATACAAATTTGATAGCTTTTTGCAACAGTTTGGACATGGAGCATAAGAAATAATGAGGAGTTAAAGATAGTACATAGGTTTTAAGCCTGAGTGCCTGAGAGGATAATATTGCCTTCTACAATTCTAGGGAAAGTAGGAGGAGAGGAGAAAGAGGGAAAAAGATAATGAGTTTTATTTTAGACCTAGTGTGTTTAAGATGTCTAGAAGACAGAGATAAAAAGAAAGAAAGTCTTCAGAAAAGTTGAGGCAGGACAAGTATATTTGGGAATCATCAGCAGAGAGATAGTAATTAAATCCACAGAAATCAATGAGATCACCAAGTGGAAGTTGGTTGGTTGCTATCCTTTGTTCTTAGATAGGACTAAAATGACATCATGGTAATGTATTAAAATTTTTTTATTAAAGTATTTTTCCATGGTTATATGATTCTTGTACTTTCCCTCCCCCTTTCCCCTTCGCCTTCCCAGAGCCAACAAGTAGTTCCACTGGGTTGTACATTTATTATTACTCAATACCTATTTCCATAATAATCATTTTTGTAATAATTTTTAAAAACCCAAACCCCACATCCAATACCCATATAAACAAGTGAAAAATCAAATGTTTTCCTTTTGTGTTTCTACTCGCACAACTTTTTCTCTCAATGTGGATAGAATTCCTTCTCATAAATCCCTTGGAATTGTCCTGGATCATTGCATTGCTCTCAGTAGCAAAGTCTATGAGTGTTCCACAATATTTCAGTCTCTGTGTACAATGTTCTCCTGGTTCTTCTAATTTCATTCTGCATCAGTTTGTGGATGTCTTTCCAGCTCATATGGAAATCAAGCCATTTATCATTCCTTATAGCACAATAGTATTCCATCACAGGATAATGATTTCGACTTGCACATCAATGGGATCTAAGGGAGGTAGAGTTGGACAAAGTCATCAGCCTCACTTTCTCATCTGGAGTCATTGAAGTACAGTAGCAAAAATGTCAAGATGATTAGTGATGGCTTGGAATACAGTGGAAGATCTTGGATTCTTTGATGACTAACTGAACTCTAAGCTCTCAACAAACTCTGCTTTTGATGCCTTGATGGCTGTTAAAAGAAAATTTTCTCTTCCATGCATTCTGCTTGGGAGAAGCCTTTGAATGCCTGAAGCAGACACTTCCTTAAAACATGATAGATTTGAAACCTTTTAGTTACCTTCAACCTGATACAGCCTATCTGCTAAGACAGTTTATTGGGTTGTGCCCATTGTGCATGCTACAGCTATTTGGAGCCACATGTGAGAGACTGATGACAGGTAGATACCAGAGGAGGAAAGCAGTCCTGAAATGAACTTGGCAAGTCCTTGCACCAGAGGTACTAGTCTTCCCTGAATACACTGTACACACAAGTAGGTGTTATAATGGAGAGAGTGCCCTGCCTGGGATTAGGAAGACACATCTTCCTGACTTCAAATCTGACCTTAGACACTTACTAACTATGTGATTCTGGGCAAGTCACTTAAGTCTATTTGCTCTTATGGATATGTAAAAATAAATAGATAAATAAATAATGAAATAATGAAATAAAGGTAAGACCTAAAGAGATGAAAAGCCAATAGATTGTGGTTGAATAGGATTTTAGAATTCTTAAATGTGGAGGAAGTACATTATAGGTGATGTCAAGATCAATGGAATGACTATATTTGTGTGTCATTGAGGTGAGATGAAGGAGCAAGACATGGAAAGTAAATGGGTTGAGGAAATTAATGGTTAGGGTATTTGAGGGAGAGTCAATATGCATAACTCAACTAGTATGAGGGCAGGAGTTGAGAAGGAGAGAAAAAAATGTGATCCATATTTGAAACTCATCAAGGAAGGATGGGAAATGACCTGAAGGTCTACACCTACCAGGATTTATATTGGTGGTATATCAGAATACTATGAACTTAAAAGAGAGGTTAACCTAGTGGTAAAGGTTGGGAGATCACCTAGAAGTTACAATGGGCACCAAGAATTCCAATCTCCTTGTCTTGAGAATGAGCTGAAGGAAATGAGTGAAGATGAAGACAGTACTTAGAAAGGGTGGCCATGGAGGCTGTATTAACCTTGAAGACAGTCTTCAGTAATACCCAGGAAATGGAAAGAATGAGAGAAGATAGTCTTTAGGATGAAGGGAACTTTGCCTATGGAACAGGCATTCCAGAAGGCATAGGAAAAGGGGTAGCTTATGTTTAATTAGGACTTGGTAGTGAGGTTGAGTGGCATAAGAATAAGGAATTGGGTGGTGGCAAATGGGGAGTATTGTTTGGATAATAGCCTACAAGTGTTCAGAATATCAATATCAATCATCAGAATATCAGTCCTGACTATTCATGATCTAAATGATATAGCATCTAAATTTTTTAAAGGTAAAGTTAAATAAGTTAGAGGAGGAAGTAGTAAAACTATACTAGAGATGTGCCCTTCTCTAGTATGGGTAAATCTAACTATAAAATAAATAAGAAAAAAAGGTAAATAGATGAATAGATTTACAGAAAATTTAGATATGATAGACTTCTGAAGAATAATTGAATAGAAATGGAAAAGAGTATACTTATTTTTCCTCGATAAGGCAATTCACAAAAAATGACAATGCACAAGGACATTAAAAACCTCTTAAATAAATGCAGAAAAGCAGAAATAATAAATGGATTTTCGTCTGACAATAACACAAAATATAACATTCAACAGTCATCTTTGAAGTATAGATTACAAATTAATTGGAAGTTAAACTTAATTCTAAAGAATGGATAGGTCAAAGAAAAAAATAGAAGGAATCATTAGTTTCATTTAATAAAATTAAAACAATAGAGCCACATGCCAAAATTTGTGTGATATAGCCAAATCAATACCTAGA
This sequence comes from Monodelphis domestica, assembly GCF_027887165.1. Classification (NCBI taxonomy): domain Eukaryota; kingdom Metazoa; phylum Chordata; class Mammalia; order Didelphimorphia; family Didelphidae; genus Monodelphis; species Monodelphis domestica. The sequence continues at coordinate 29,826,584 of NC_077231.1, read as the reverse complement.
GGAAATTTATATCTCTAAACAGTTATATCATTAAAAGAAAAAAGAGCAGCTCACTTTGGGCACAATTTAAAAAACCTAGATAAACAAATTACCACCACTCCAATTAAACACCAAAATAGAAAACTTAACAATCCAAGATTAATAAAATTAAAAAAAAACCTGTTGAACTAATGAATAAAAGTATAAAATATTAAAAAATAAAACCAATAAAATAGATGCCCCAGTCTAATTTGACTTAAATAAGGAAGAAAGACAAATTTCCGTATCAAAAATGAAAAAGATGAGTTCATAACCAGTGAATATGAAATAAAAATGTATTAGGGGGCATTTAGCTCAACTATATGATGACAAAACTGACACTCTAGATGAAATGAACATTTACAAAAACACAAATTCCTGTTAACATAATAGGATATAGAATACTTAAGTCACTGTATATTAGAAAAAGAAATTGAACAAGCCATAAATGAATTCCCTAAGGAAAAAAAAAAGACCCAGGACCAGATGGATTTGTAAGTGAATTCTACCAAATAAAGAATAAATAATGGCAACTCTACTAACCAAGATTGCAAATGATTTCTAATGAAACATTCTAGCCATCTTCTGACAGAGACATGATGGATATATGATACTGATGGCCTTGGCCAGTGTCAGAATTTGTTTTGCCCATTGACATATATTTGTTAAAAGGATATTTATTTGTTTATTTAAATTGGAGGTCTTGAGGCAAGGAGAGAAAATTAAGCCTTGATATTTGAAGAAATAAAATACTCTCCCCTCCCTCAAACTGTGATATATGAATAAAAACAAGCTATCATTGTAGGAAAATACATAAAATAAATAAAGGAATTTAAGGAATTCAGAGAATCTGGGGGAAATTTGATTTTGCACTCTGAAATGAGCAGAAATGAAAGAACGGTATGCAGAAATGACTACAACAATATAAATAAAAAGATTGCTAAGAGGAAACTGAAGAGCTAATAATTATCCCAGGAAAACAGACAATTAAATATAACTCTCTTTTCTAGGGCAGAGAGGCAAGGAATTACCAAGATAGAATGTTGTATACATTGTCAAATGCATTTATTAGGTTGGATGTTGATTCTTTATCTTCTTTATATATATATTCTCCCCATTAAATGTAAAACAATTTTAATATTCATTGTAAAGCTTTCAGTTCCATCTAATTATTTTTATTCTATTTTTGTATCACAGACTATACTACAAACCTGATCCAGTCATACTATTGATCAAATGAAGAAGAATGGCCAGCTTTATCGGATTTATTCCTTTTGACATCTGGACAAATAGATCTCAAGATAAGTTTTATGGACAGTTGGCCAGTAACCCTGTCTGTGAACAGGAAGGAATGACGGCACAAGATTTCTGTCTCTCGGTGACTATCCTAGCCACCTTGGGGTCCCTACCTCTCTTCCCTTGTCCTCTATGTTTACCTGCTTTGTGACACCTGAGCCTTGGTTTCCCCATGTTTGACAAAGAATTTGTGTTAATTTAGATGACCTACTAACCTGTGACTCAAAAAAAAATTCACAGAGAAAAACTGTGTGTGTGTGTGTGTGTGTGTGTGTGTGTGTGAATGACATGAACCCCCTAAGAAAAGCATATCTCTTCATGAGACCATGAAGTAATGTTTCTGTCTCTGGGGGTTCAGAGCCTAGGCTTTTGGTTATTCCCAGTATGTAGGTGGAAAGGCTCCCAAAGCAAATATCCCTGACCTCTGGTAAGACTTAAGGACGTGTTTTTCTTACAAATATTCAGTAGAGCTTAGGTTCTGAGTTTCTCATAATCTGTGCTTGGTTTCAAGGTTTATTTTAGACTGGTTAATAACTCTTTTAAAAGTCACAAGCAGGAGTGTCCTTCCCAATGACAGTTTCATGAGCCTGGCTGTTTTGGCATTTCAGAGATCCTTGTATAAGAAAACTATTTACAATAAAAACACACACACACACACACACACACACAACGAACAGTTGTTGGAGTGCAAGGCTCCTCAGCAGAAACCACAACCTCAGTTGCTTCTGGAAATTGATCGACTGTCTCCTACAGAATCTGAAGAATGGGACAGAGTTGGTATCCACATATGGAAATGTTTTTAAACAAGAAAGCAGCTTGGAAGAAACAACTCCCTCAGTGTTAGAAACATGGCTAAAGGAGCAGCCTGAGATCCAAGGGCATTTGGCGCAGCACCAATTTCACAGGAAACTCAATGGATTGATTGTGAAGAGGGCTCAGGAGTTCTCAGAGCAGGGGACACCACTGAAGAGCTAAGTAATCAATCAATTCTCCAATTGGAGTGGGGAGCTATCTTCTAATGGTTAATCATTGCCCCATCCACTCAGTTATTTTGAAAAAAATAATAGATTTCTTTTGGAAAGGGTAGAAGGTAATTTTTTAACATCCTAGGGACTCAGAAGTTGCTTGATCTTTCCTTTTCAATGGGAGAGATGGGAATGTTAAAGGAATATTGGGAGTAGAGATGAAGCAGGAAGAAAGGAAATAAAAAATCCCATCAAGTGAGGAATCTAGGTCCTGAAGGCATTCTTCCTTTCATTTGTCTGAAAGGCTGAACTTATCCTGGATCTCATTCCGCTTAGTTCTGACCAACATAAGCAAGACATTAGAAAATCAACATTGCTATTGGTACATTTTTCTTTTCTATGAAGAAGCTGGCCTTCAGAATATCCAGGTATTGAATGACCATGTGACAGGTCTTTCCACCTTACTCCCTCTACTTCCCATCTTCAACACTGAATTGTTAGGTGTCTATACAGGTTTAGAATGGGGTCTCACCAAAGGCTCATTTTCCTCACCTGTAGAATTTGCGTAATAATATTTGCACTACCTACCTTAAAATATTGTTGTGTGGAATATACGTCATAAAAGATTTCTTTGAATTTTTTAAAGTAATTTTGATTGATGCATTCTGTTTTATATATCATCATATTTATTTCCAGCATTTTTCTCTTCTCCTTCACAGAGGGCCATGCCATCTAACAAATATTATTTTTTAAAAGAGGAAAATTGATCAACACAACTGGTAGATACATTGAAAAAGTCCATAAACATGAACAATTTACAATACCTATGGCCCTCTCATCTCCATGAAGAGATGGGCTGGGATTTTCTTATCATATATTTCATTAGTTATGCTTCCTGCTTGTACTTTTGTTACATCAGCTTTTGATTTTTTTGGTATTTGGTTGTTCTTTTCATTTACGTTGTTGTATTTATTGTATATTGATGTACCTTCCCCATCTCAACATTTTCCCCATTGCAGTTCCAAAATATCTTGGATTCACCTAAGAAATTAAATTTGGGAAATTTGTGGAAACTGTAGACAATACACAAAGGCCATTAAATGATAAGAAAAGGTCTAGAAACTCAGAAATATATAAAATATGATTGTTTCATAAGTTTTCTTTCTTTTTCTTAGTCTTTTAAAAATTATTTAATTGATTAAGAGAATTTTTCCATGGTTACATGATTTATGTTTTTTCCCTCCCCTCCTTCCACTCCCCTCCCATAGCCAATGTCATTGATCAGTTTTTGGTCTTTTTATTTAATATTGACTTGCATATGGCCTAAGAACACATGCTTAACCCAAATTTTACAACAATGTACTGTCAACTTCACATAAAAGAAAACTAAAAAATCAAACTTTTTCTCTGGTAAGAAAAGAGGGACAAAAAATAATTCCTGGATTTACCAGATCTCAGTGTGCCATGTACCTAACCTCACTGATGTAGGAATACTGGGATATTATTTTCTTACCTCTGTTTACTTCACATTTCAGCAGTCCATATATATTTTCTGTTTGTCTTTATCCATTATCACATATTATCTTCCATTTCATTCATGTACCCTAATTTATTTATGTGTTTATTTAACCATTCCACAATCTATTTAGCATCTAATTCTTTACTATCATAAAAAATGCTTCCCTAAATATTTTGGTCTATATGGATTTCCCCCCCTTACTGATAGCTTCCTTTAGGTATAAGCTGAGGAAAAAAGTCTGTGACAGAAAGGATATGGACAATTTCATCACTTCATTCGCATAATTCCAAATTGCTTTCCAAAATGGTTGTTTCCACACCTCTACCAACAGTGTATTAGTATGTTTATTCCACAATCCTTCCAACATTGAATATTGCCAATTTTAGTCATCTTTGCCAATCTGTGCAGGTATGAGGAAAAACCTCAGTGTTGTTTTGATGTTCATTTCTTTTAATATTCATTATTTGGAGCTTTTTAAATGTAGTTGTTAATATTTTACCATTATTTTAAATGTAATTTAATACTCTATGTAAATGTGAGTTATCAGCATCACTAATAAATGATACTGATGCTTCTTTTGGACTCACTAATTTCTGGAGGCCTGAACACAGCTTTCCCCAAAGAAAGAGATGCATAAAGGAAAGTGACACAGGATAAATAGTGAAGGGTTGAGAGAGCATCTCTTTCCCTGGGGATGTTCAGAAGAGAAGATGCTCCTATATGCCTGGTCTGGATTAAGGGTTGTCTTCTGTGCATGCAGAAGGATGGATGATATCACCAACATTGTTTTGCTATTTCTCTTATGTACTTGGTGGTGGATAGATAAAACAATGATGCTACATTTAAGTACCTTGAAAATTAATGAAGGGAAACATGAACAGCAATCACCATGATATACAGGCAATTTGGGGAGGAGAAATTTGAAGTAAGAAATCTTTGGTTCAATAAGTCCCTTGGCACTTATAGGGATTCAAAAATTATAAGTCATCTTCCTGAAATTTAAGAAGAGGAGAGTTCTTCATCAGAAATTTCCAGAGAAAAAAGATAATGCAGTCAGGTTAAGGAGAACAGAGATCAGAAATGACAGTAGTGAGGGTGGTAAAGATGATCATGACTGGGCTGAGATTTACAATGACTACCTGTGGAAGATGTATAAGCATGTATACGAGCTTAAGAGGTGAGAGGAAAAGGGAACACTAATGAGTTCATATTTGTGGATCAAGTTAATTGGAGTGGCACTATGGAACTGAGAAATTTTTATTTGACATCTGCTGGATGACTGGGCTGAGCAGTTCAAGAAGCTCATGCTGGAATTTTAATGAGATAGCATGTAAAATATTATTATCAGCCAATGCATTTAATGTGAGTTTTGTCCTTTATTGTCTTTCCTTCTATAGCTGTGGTCACATCATAAATTATTCTTTTGAATTTCTTTTCTTTACTCTGCATGATTTTATAAAAGGCTCCAAATAGGTTAATATTTGTAAAATGCTTAGCAATGTGCTTGACCTTTTTAGAAGGTGCTCTACAGTAGGTGCTATATAAGTTTTTTTTTTTTCTTAATACCGTGTCTTGATTCTAAGGCAGAAGAGTGGTAAGGGCTATGCAATGCAGATTAAGTGACTTGCCCAGGGTGACAAAGCTAGGAAGTGTCCGAGGTCATATTTAAGTCAGGTCCTCCCATATCTAGACCTGACTCAGTCTAATAAGCCACCTAGTTGTCCCCTCTATAAGTTCTTATTCCTGTTTCTCTTTCCCACTTCCTATTTCACATCTCTTTGAATTCTTCATATTTGTAAACTCTGGGATTTGCCTACAGCTTTTTTACTTCCTATCTGTATAACTGAGCAAGTCACCTCTCTGGACTTTGTTTTTCTCCTCTGCAAAATGAAAGGATTGAATAAGGCTCTTTCTATGTTTAAATGGTATGATACTCTGCTGGCACATGGAAGTGAGTAGGTTCCTGCAGTTCATTGATCCCACTCTCTATTCCCTTACTGCACCAGGTGCTCTGATGCCACAGAATACTATTGTGTTAAAAGAAATGGCAAACTAGATTAGTTCAGAAAAACCTGGAAAGATTCATATAAATTGATGCCAAATGAAGTGAGCAGAACCAGGAGAACACTATATAGAATAATCAAAATACCAAAATAGGATCAATTGTGGAGGACTAAACCATTTTCAGGAAAGCAAGTTTCAAAGATACCCACAATGGATTCATGATGAAAATGTATCAACGTCATATTTGTGTCATAAAAGAAATTTGGAAGAATTTCTTATTCTATTTTTTCCAAATACTTTGTATAGAATGAATTGTTCTTTAAATGTTTCATAGAATTCATATGTGAATCTATCTAGGGCTTTTAGGGAATTCACTGATGGATTGTTCAATTTCTTTTTCTGAGATGGAGTTAAATATTCTCTTTCCTCTTCTGTTAAACTGGGCAATTTATATATTTTTAGGTCGTTATTTATTTTGATTAGATTGTCAGATATATTGGCATATAATTATATATTTTAGGTCGTTATTTATTTTGATTAGATTGTCAGATATATTGGCATATAATTATATATTTTAGGTCATTATTTATTTTGATTAGATTGTCAGATATATTGGCATATAATTATATATTTTAGGTCGTTATTTATTTTGATTAGATTGTCAGATATATTGGCATACAATTGGGCAAAATAATTGCTTGTTGATGGTTGGCCAATTGATGAATATTGATACAAAAATTTAAATGAAATACTAGCAAGAAGGGGGTAGCCAGGTGGCCCAGTGGTAGGGAGTCAAGCCTACAGACTGGAGGTCTTGGGTTCAAATATGGCCTCAGACACTTCCTGTGTGACCTTGAGCAAATCAATTAAACTCAATTGTTCAGACTATATTACCCTACTGCCTTGGAACCAATACTTAGTATGAATTCTAAAATAGAAGGTAAGGGTATTTTTAATAAAATAAAAATAAAAAGTAGCAAAGAGATTTCAGTGATATATCACACAATGATCATAACCTATCATAACAATGATCATAACCTATGACCAGGTGGCTTTATTATCAGGAATACAGGTATAGTTCAAAATTAGAAATACCACTGGCATCATTGACCATGTCAGTAACAAAACCAAGAGAAACCATATGTTTATTTCAATAAATCTAGAGAAAGCTTTGACAAAATACAATACCCATCCCTATTAAAAATACAGAAAACATTGGAAAATTGGAACATTCCTTAAAATGATGAATAGTTTCTATCTACATCATTAGAAAGCATTATGGGAAAAGCTAGAAATCTCTCAATAAGACAGGGGTGAAGCAAGAAAACCCATTCTCACTAATCCTATTCAATATTGTACTATAAATAAGAGGAGTTGAAGCAATTAGAATAGGCAATAAGGAAAAAAAGATATTCTTTGAAGATGATATGATGTATAATTAGAGAATCCTAGAAAATCAAGCAGAAAACTAATTTCAAAAATATAAAACTTTAGCAAAGTTGCAAGTTATAAAATAAACCCACACAAATCTTCAGCATCTATTTATATTAAAAACAAAATGCAACAGCAAGAGATAAAATGAGTAATTTCATTTAAAACAGTTGCAGACAATATAAAATACTTAGGAGTCTACCTACTAAGACAACAATATGATCACAACTACAAAACACATTTCACAAAAAAGTCATATCTAAACAATTGTAAAAAAACATTAATTGCTCACGAATAGGACAAACCGATATAAGAAAATGAAAATTATATCTAAATAAAATTATCTGTTCAATCTTTGCTAATCAGACTTTTCAAAAATTATTTCATAGAGCTAGAAAAAATAATAGTGAAATTCACCTAAAAGAATAAAAGGTCAAGAATATCAAGGGAATTATTGGGGGGAAAAGAATGAAGGAAGATGTTCTAGCTCAGTGATGATGAATCTATGGCACATATTGTAAGAGCAGCATACAAAGGTGAGAATGGAATGTTGAAGAAGACATGATTGACAGGCAAAGACCATTGGAAGCAGAGGAGAATGAGAGAAGAGTGGTGACCTGGGAGAGTTCTCAGGGAAAGAGGGGGATTTTAAGACTATGATCACGAGGTGAGAGGAGGTTTCTTGCCTTGCTGGAGATTGTTCAAGAGCCAGCCGAGAGATAGCCAAGAGAATCACCCTTGGTACTTCTCAAGAAGAGTTTTACAATTGCCTGACATCTCTAGCAATATCTGAAGAGAGACTCAGGTCCTGTTGAAACTGAGGGGTCTCAGACTCAATGGTCTTTGAGCCAGACCCTTCCCCCCCCACTGAACCCCCTCCCAGCCCAGCCTCATAGCACCTGCCTTACTATTGCCTTGATCCCATAATGTCTTAGTTTAGCTGGGAAGGGGAGGAGAATTTCTGGTTTGCCTTAGAGCATCCAGAAAGAAGGACCTTGAAGGGTTTAGAAATAGGGACACCCCTTAACCTCAATCCAACCCCCCCTCCACTTTCAGATACCTTGAGTTTATTAAAGACATTTAACTGCAGTCAGATTGGAAGAAAGGGATTTGGTTCAAGGAGCATTGAGGAAGTTAACTCTCTGAGGCTACTGATCAGCCGTTGCATAGTACTGGTCAGGTCACCACTTCTCCCTCTCCCCTCTTCCTACTGTGTCCATGAACAGGGGGGAGGCTTTTGTTTCTAAAGGACTCATGCTTATCAATTCTGGGGTAATCCTCCTATCACTCAATAGGGGACACCTTCCCCTAACTTACCTACACTGACCCATCACTCAGGATCATCATTTCCCTGAGATATTCCTCAGTTATCACAGCCAGGAGAAGAGAGTAAGAGAGTACAACAGGAGTCATTCCACCTTGACTCCTACCTTTCCTCATGCATCTGTCTATCAGTAACAGCTCTCTCAAGATCAATTATTACCATTCAGGAAATAACCATTACAATATGCCAAATATGACACACAGAGTGCTCTCTGGGGGAATGCATGCTGCCCTCCCTACCTCCTCCAGAGTTCATTACTAGAAAGGCAGAGGGACTTGGGTGGAGCTGCTCTGCTTCTCCTCTCCACCATGACTGATGATATTTTTTTATACCACTCATCCCTCTGCCCAACAGCCCAATGGGAGCACATAGGGGATAAAGTGGGTGGCTCCACAGGTAGCTGAGATGGGAGGGAGCAGAGCACTCAGGCCACCTGTGCTAAGGACATTCCTCACTTCACCCACCCCTCTACCAGCAGCCCAATAGGAGTACTGCTCCCCTTCCCTGTCTGGGATAAGGTAGAAGGTCAAGACATAGCACAAGGTTGGGGGGGCATAACATGTGGTCTCTAAAAGGTCCACCATCACTGTTCTAGATGATATAAACTATTGGGGAGTATACCTAACAAAACCATCCTAGCAACTATATGAATACAATTACAAAACACTCTTCTCACAAACTAAGTCAGACCCAAACATTTAGAAAAACATCAATTACTCATAGATAGACTAAACCAATATAGTGAAAATGACAATGCTACTTAAATTAATTTGCCTATTCAGTGCCACATCAATCAAACTACCCAGAAATGATTTCATGGAACTAGAAAAAAATTTTATGTGGAAGAACAAAAAGCTAAGAATATAAAGGGAATTAGAGAAAAAATATGGAGGAAGGAGGCCTGGCTGAACCAGATATCAAAATATAAAACATTAATCAAAACAATCTTGTACTGGTTAACAAATGAAGTGGTGGATCAGTAGAATGAATTAGTTATCAACAATGGCAATTAATGATCATAGCACCTCAATGTTCTATAAACCCAAAGATCTAAGATTTTTGGGAAAGAACTCACTATTGTGGAGAAGAGAGAAATTATAAAAAAATGCAGCAAGACAAGAATCTGGAGATTGATCAGCTGTCAATCAAAGGAAAATTGCATGTGGAATGTGACCGTAAAGCAATTGGAGGCAAGAGCCAACTGCTGACAGTTTTGAGGGCTTTTGGCTTTCTGGATCATGGTGGTGATTGTGAAGGAAGAAGCTGGGTTTATCTCTGCAACTTTGGGATAATCAAGTTGGAGGTGGCCTGACTGATTGGAAGGCAGAAGAAGGACAATAATCCATATATCTCTCTCTGACTGTCTCTGTTTCATGTTAGTGACTGAGTTGCCATTTCTCTCAACATCCCCCAACCTAAGACTCACTGTAGATAATAGGGAAACCTCCACCCCTCTTACCTTCATTATATTTCCTGTTTTCCCCAAACCCTTATTTGAGATAAAGAAGAGAAAGGAATATTTCCTCTGAAACATCATAGCTCACCCTGAGTGACTTAGAAGGAGGCTGAAGAAGAAGGGGGAAGGGAAAACTGAAGGGAAGAAGAGGGGAGGAAGGGAGGTGTAGAGGGAGGAGGGTAGGTAAAAGAAAGATAGCTGCCTGATCCTTTAGTTATAATTTATCCATCAAATATACCCTCCAATATAATCTTTTACACTATTTGACAAAAAAATGCTGCCTTTGGCCTCTGGTCTTAGTTCTAATCTTACCTCTTCAAGAGACCTTGCCTGGTCTGCTCAGTTTTTCATCATTTTTGCCCTTTCAGATTTCATTCATTTAATCTACATTTCTCTGTTGCTATTCATCTCTCTATCTTTCATATTCACTTAGCTATGTATATATTATCTCCTTCATTAGAATATATGCTTCTTGAGGGCAAGGATTGTACTTTTGTTTCTTTTATTTTTTTGCCTTTGTGCTCAGTGCTTAACCCAGTGCCTGACATCTCAAATGTGTTAAATAAATGATTGTTGCCTTACTATGTGGCGTTAAGGAAATCTGAGTGTTCTGCACTGTTCAAAGAAGAAAAAGTTTAGCTTTCCCCCACCAAAGATGGATTCATACCCTGTGGTTAGGTTTGGAGCCTGGACTATTCATACTAAGGGAGGCAGATGAGGGTTAGAGGATTGGGAAGGAATTATGTAGGTGTTTATCCTGGGACTCACATGTGAAAATACTCACCAAAATGTAATTATAATATTTCAAGTGTTTTTGGTTTTGAGAAATCTGGGAAGTAATTTGAACTGTTAGTAAAACTATTCATCCATGGATGAGAAGAGTTTCCATAACCCTTTCTCCTGGACTCCACCAACATGAGAATCCACTGAAGTGCAATCTCTTTAAGGCTTACAAAGTCCTTTACAAAACTGACCACAGGACTTGTGGGCTAAGATGGAGGCAGAGGAAAAGGAAAGGCTATATTCTCCTCACAAACGGACCCATACAAAATTTCTCAAATGGACAAAAATCAAAATAAGATGAGTGAAGATACTCTACCATAGGACAAAGTCTTGAATATAGGCAGTTTTGGGGCATTTACATGCTATGAGTGGGTAAAACTAGACCTACTAAATCACGAATTGATCACCCCTTTCCCACACCACTTACCACGCCAGAGTCAGAGTGAGGTTTGGGGAAATCTCTAAATTCTCAGGCTTTGGATGAGGACACCACATACTTACCACTGAGGGCAGCCATGGCAGAAAGACTTGGGACCTGAGGCTGAGAAGCACAGAGTGTAGAGAACAGAACATGAAACATGGGTGAGGAGGCAGGTCAGATCCGGGCTGGCCATGGCAGATGTACCAGAGACTGGAAAAATAGCTTTAGGGCAAGACTTTTTAAAGTCCACTTCACCAAGAACCGCCTACCCAACTGACTCAGACTTCTAGCTGGGAAACCAAGATAATACAGAGAAAAAAAAATGAGCACAGCAATGGCCACCAACATGAAGAAACTGCATTCCACAAGTATCAAATGAAATAAACTCCAACAAAAAAAAGCCTTTGACCCTGGATAACTTCTATGGAGAAAAGGAGCAGAGAACAGAGGTGACACTAGAGAGTGTCAATTTATATATATTTGTAAATATTTATCCATTTCACTTGGATTGTCAGATTTATTGACATAATTGGTCAATGTAATATTGGGCCAGTTAGGAAGGTTACAACCACCTATACTGGTGAATTTGAGAGAGGGAAAGAAAAGGTTAAGAGAATGAGAGGGGAGAAGAGGTTGATCTTCCTGTCTTTTCCCCTTGGTGAAGACAACCTGTTTGTCTCCCTAAGGGACAGAATATGTCTCCTCAGAGAATAGGGTTGAGAGGCGAAGGTTAAGGACTAGAGGAAAGGGCTTTGGAGAAATGACCCACTGCTTCCCTTCTTGAGCTTAGCTATTTTTGAGAGGCAGGTTAGATTTTCCTGCCTCTGGATCCTCCCAATACCTCAACCATCACTTTTCCCTTAGAGATCTGGGTTCACTCCTGAGCCTTGGTCTTGAGCTAATCCTCCTCTTTGGGGAGAGGTATGGTTCTTCCCAAATCTTCAGTCCCCTTCTTTGGTGTCAGGAAGTAGGTAGACTTGATCTATATAATAACACTTTAATAGAATCACTCAGGGATGGGGAAATTGGAGGTTTGGGTAAGGAAAATGGGTAGCAGGTATCTCTAAAGACTGGCAGACTAACCCCACCCAAATATCCATGTGTCCAGGCTATAAGCCTTGACCCCTCTTCTGGTCAGCTGCTGGTTGTCCCTATTCCTGAGCTAATTTGGCTACTGCTGGGGTTCTGGACTAATTTGGGGATAGAAATATGGAGGAAATCCTTGCAGATTCTTTCAAAGTCCAGTCTACTATGTTGAGTTGAGCAAAAGACTTCCAGGGATCACTAGGAAACAGCTGGTGTCCAGGGGGGAACCTCCAGCCTCTGAGATCCTCTTGTCAGGCTCTCAGCTGAAGAGAGAGTTGAAATGGCAGTTTATGAGTTCTCCTCAACCTCTGTACTTTCCCTGGAATCTTGGGTCTCTTCCTTTCTGCCCCTCCCCCCATGTGGGCTGCTTCTTGATTCATTGGATATGATTTATCTCTTTGGCCATTTCTCTCTTTTGCATATTTTCTCTCTTACAAATCCCCCCTTTTGGGGGGTGGAGTCAAGATGGTGGTGTAGGGGCAGCAAAAGTTCAGCCCTCTGAATACCCTTCCTTACCAATTACAAACTAAATGCTCCTAGGGGACTGAAAATCAAACCTAACAACAAGACAGAGCCAAAGAGCCCTCCTGCTGGACTCAATTCAAAAGGTATGCCCCCCCCCCAAATAACCCGGAATTAGAGAACACTTGGGTTTAAAGGAAGGAAGAAGGAAGGTCCCAGTGGCAGCGGAAACTTCTGGGTGGGCAAAGCGCTGGTCTGGAGGGTGTATCTTGCAGGCACAGCTGTGCCAGGCTCAGGGCATTGAACACAGGTGGTGGAGAAGGAGCTGGAGAGGGAGTGAAGAGTGGGCAGCCTGGTCACTGTGGTGGAGACCCTCCATATTGCTCCAGTCTTCCAGGAGGTTTTGGCCTCAGAGCACATCCAGCCCAACCCAGCTGAACTCAAACCCATAAAGAGTCTTCAGAGGTCAGGAAAGCTCGAACTCCAATACCCCTCCCCCACAAACTGCACTGAGAGAGCTCCAAGAGGGGAGATTGACAGAAAACCCCAAAACCAAAAAAATGAGAGAAGCAAGAGCACAGACAACTGTGGGAAGTAAAGAAGGGGTAAATATGAGCAAACAACAGAAAAAGAAAAAAAGAAATTACAATTGACAGCTTCTATACAGGCAATGAACAAAGAGCAGATGGAACAGAGAAGGAGGAGGAAACATCAAGCAATAAAACAAAAATCCCAGCGAATTTGATATAGGCTTTGGAAGAACTCATAATGCAATTCAAAACACAATTAAGAGAGGCTGAAGACAACTGGGAAAAGAACTTAAAAACTAAGATAAGTCATTTGGAAATAGAAAATAGTGTCTTGAAAGTCAAAATCAACCAGCTTGAAATAAGGCAAAGGAGATGACAGATTTGGCAAAGAAGATGAAAGATGAGGCAAAGGAGACGAGAGATTAGGTAAAGAGAATGAAAGATGACCTCCAGAGAAAATCAGACCAGAAGGAGAAGGATGACCAAAAAGCCAGGAATGAAATCCAGTCTTTAAGAACCAGAATACAACTAGAATTGAGTGACCTCACAAGGCAGCAGGACACTATAAAACAAAACCAAAAGAATGAAAACATTGAGGAAAATATGAAGCATCTCATTCACAAAACAGAGGACTTAGAAAATCATTTAAGGAGAGACAATTTAAGAATCATTGGCTTAGCAGAATACCATGACAAAAGAAAAAGCCTGGACATCATACTACAGGAAATTATCCAAGAACACTGTCCCGATATTCTAGAACAAGAGGTAAAAGTGAAGATTGAAAGAATCCACAGATCACCTCCTGTACTTAATCCCCAACTGACAATACCCAGAAATGTTATAGCCAAATTCAAGAACTATCAGACCAAGGCAAAAATATTAAAAGCTGCCAAGAAGAAGTCATTCAGATAACAAGGAACTACAGTGAGGATAACACAGAATCTGGCTGCATCTACAGTGAAGGACCAAAAAAGCATGGAATATGATATTCTGGAAAGCAAGGGAACTAGGTCTACAACCAAGAATCAACTATCCAGCAAAACTGACTATATTCTTACAGGGGAAAGTATGGTCATTCAACAAGATAGAAGAATTCCAAGCATTTGTACAGAAAAGACCAGACCTGAACAGGAAATTTAATGCCCAAGCACAGAACTCAAGAGAATCATCCAAAGGTAATTAAAAAGAGGGAAAAAAGAAAAACAAAACAAAACAAAACAAACAAAAACCCTTTTTTTAAGAGACCCAATAAGTTAAAATCATATGTATCCCTATAAGAAAAGAGGTCATTGGTAACTCTTAAAATTTGTTATTATCACCTGGACAGCTAGAAGTACACTTAGAGGGAACAGTAACAAATTGTATAGAATGAAATGACAAAACACAAAGGTGTATATAGATATATATATGTATGTAAATATATATGTATATATATATTCAACTAGAGCTAAAAAAAGAGGTTAATACCAAAAGAAATGGGAAAAGAAACAAAAGGGGGTAAATTTATATGTCACAAAGAAGCTCATGGTGGGAGGGGGGAGAATATCAATACATTGGAAGGGTAAAGAGGTTGGAGGATTGGAGATAGGAAATACTCAACTCTCACATGCATTGAGATTGGCCCAAAAAGGGAAGAACAATTCAATCCATTGGGGCAGAGAATAGATTTGTGCCCTATAGGGGAGTAGAAGGGTAACAAATGGACTGGTGGGGAGGGAAGCAGGTTAATCCAGATCTTCCCGTTTCCTGGCCTAACCACCCTCCTGTCCAGGAATGTGGGTCAAGTCCTTACAACTGTTGGAAGAATGATGTGGAATGGCCATCCTAGGGGCTGAGAGCCTTGCTCTCCTGCTTTGGAAGTTAAAGGACAGGAAAGAAATAGACTCAGGGAATGATTTTAGAAATGGATGGACCTGATCTCCCTGTAGTTCTTCACACAGGTTACTCCATCTCCTACCTCCTTACTTTTGCACTGGTCATCCTGCAAGTCTAGAATTCTCTGCCCTCTTCTTTGGCCTCTGGCCTCAGTTTTAATCTCAGCTCTGTAGGAGGCTTTGCCTTGTCTGCCCAGTTTTTCATCATTTTTGCCTTTTAAGATGTCATTCATTTAATTTCTCTTTTTCTGTTTCTATTTATCTCTCTGACTGCCTCTCATATTCATTTAGCTATGTATACATTGTCTCCTCTATTAGAATATATGCTCCTTGAGAGCAAGGATTGCACTTTTGTTTCTTTTACTTTTTGCCTTTTTCTTTATGCTTAGTGCTTACCCAATGCTGACATCTCAACTGTGCTAAATAAATGCCTATTGCCTGACTGCATGGCCTTAAGGAAATCTGAGTGTTCTGCACTGTTCAAAGAAGAAAAGGCTTAGCTTTCCCCACCAAAGATGGATTCATACCCTGTGCTTAGGTTTGGAGCCTGGACTATTCATATTAAGGGAGGCAGATGAGGGTTAGAGGACCAGGAAGGATTTATGTAGGTGTTTATCTCAGAGCCACACGTGGAAATACTCACCAACACCTCCTTTAAATTTTGTTACGATTATTTCAAACATTCCTGCTTCTGAGAAATAAATGGAATCGTGTTAGTAAAGCTCGCCATCCATGGATGAGAGAAGTTTCCATAACCCTTTCCCAAGGGCTCCACCTCCATGAGAATCCATTGAAGCACAATTTCTTTAAGGCTTACAAAGCCCTTTACAAAACTGACTACAGCAGATTCTCCCCCAAATCTGTTTTTTAAGATGAATAAGTTGAGGCTCAGGGAAGTGCTGTGACTTTCCCAAAATCATTCAACTAGTAAATATAAAATTGGAAAACAGAGTTTTTGAATCGAAGTGCAGTGAACTTGCTGCCATTTTTCTCCAGCCAGTGACCCAGATATAAGGCAACAAAGGATGAGTGTAGCCAAATGGACTAACCCTCTCCAACCCCGTCCCCCTTCCCCCCAGAATGATTACATGTGTAGAAAGGACAGGTGTCTTGGGACAGAGCCAGATACTCACTTTTAGTGGTAGATGTTGACTGTTATGAAGGGGCTCCAGTAGCCTGGTCAGAAGTTGCTGCCAGGGATTCTGGGGCAGCTGGCTCTGATGGGTGCTGGTCAGGTGCCTCGGGATCTGTTGCAGAAGTATCCTGTCCATCTGAAGAGGCAAGTTTTAAACTTTGAGATATTTAGATTCTCCCCACTTTAAGGCAGGAAAAGAAAGACTTCTGGGGAGTTGCCAGGCCAGGACAAGTCCGGGAGCTTATGTATTGGAGGACTTCTCTAGTAGAAAAGGGAACTTTGTTGTCAGAGAAGCATCCTGGCTTGTCTCTGTTGTAGAAAAAGCGAGTCCAATCACAACTCAAAGATGTTGCTGGCTGGTTTCCAGACCATTGCAATAAAGTAAATATCACAATAAAGCAAGTCACATTAATTTTTTTTAATTCTCAGTAGATGTGAAAGTGTTTGTTCTATGGGTATAATCTATTAAGTACACAATAGTATTATTGGGCCTAAAATGTAAATTCTTTTATGAAAAAAAAATGTTTCAGTCATTTTTCAGTTGTGTCTGACTTCCCATGATCTCATTTGGAGTTTTTAAGGAAAGATAATGGAG
This sequence comes from Monodelphis domestica, assembly GCF_027887165.1. Classification (NCBI taxonomy): domain Eukaryota; kingdom Metazoa; phylum Chordata; class Mammalia; order Didelphimorphia; family Didelphidae; genus Monodelphis; species Monodelphis domestica. The sequence continues at coordinate 29,809,685 of NC_077231.1, read as the reverse complement.
TAGTTTGTCATTGCCTTCTCCAGCCTTTTTTTATAGATGTGGAAACCGAGGCACATATGTTTAAGTGATTTGCCCCAATTCACAAAGCTAGCATGTCCTCCAGCTCTTTAACTGTCCATCACATTAATTGTCTTAGAGTCCAGTTGTGACTGGACTACTTTCTCAAACCCTCAATTCTCCCTCATTTTAGATTAGGAACATCCTCATTCCTCTTACCTCATTTTCCCATCCTGTTATCCCAATAAATCACTTGACTTGAACGAGGAAAAGAAAAGAGTATCTTTATAGTTTACTCAAGGGGGGATGGAAGAAGCCAAAGGCTACAAGATGAACTGGGAGGTAAGGGAGGCAGGAAGGAGAGGGTTGGAGAAGGGAGGGAGTGAAGGGGGTAGTAGGTTAGAAAGCTATAATGATCCATCAGCCATCAGTAGGGATCAGTAGGCAAACCCCAGAGCATTCCCCAGAGCAGTTCCCCTGTGTGGCAGCATCCCTGTACTAGTATCCCTCAGCATCTCTCATTCCTACCTCCATTACAACCAAGCAGTTTCAAGTTCCCTTAGCAGCTCTCTCTAGTGACAGCCAGCCAGAACATAGGTATTTACAGCAACAAGAAACAGTTTCATCAGTTTATCTTTTCTATTTCACATCCTAGATGGTCAGAAAAGGCCCATTCCCAGGTGAGCCCAGAATATGCCTCTGTAACCATCCCAGGACATTCTCTGTCCTTTGTGTACTTTGTCACCATTAGATTCCAGAAACCTTCTTTTTCCTTAAAAGACAAGTCTCACCCCTTTCAGCTGAGAGAAATTCTGCTTATCAGCAGTCCAGAAACAAATTTCCATATCCTTGAACAAGCCTTTTATATCCCTACAAGACTGATCACTCAATTATTCTTATGTATTTTGACAATAATTTGCATTTCACACTTTAGACCCAAAACCGGAAATAAAGACATGAGTGCTGAATTGAATAGCTCCATAGTAATATAAATCAGGGCTGTATCATCTCTTGGACCTAGACCATCTGTAAGACTAAGACAATATCAGTCAGAAATCACTTCAGGGTAACTCTCCAGAGAAATTATAGAATCTTATGTGATTTTCCCAAAACACATACATTAATTTTAGAAATTATCTCTAAGTCAGGGATCCAATTGTAAGAGTAGAACATCTATCCATTCTCTTTCACCTCCCTTTGCATCTCCCTCTCTCTTGCTTTCTCTATTCCTTCAAGACTTTGTGCTTAAAAAGCAGAGCAAGATTTCCATTCTTCCTTCCATTGGTATCACTTCAATTGCTAATCAGTAACCCAAAAGAATTCTGATTTAAAGGATTACATCATTGAAACACTGCATCTTTAGCATAGGACTCATCAGTTATATGTTTTTGATCATTTTAGCAGCAAGTCACATAAGAATCATAAAATTCTGAGCAAGCATTTTTCACATATATGCCATTTTAATGTCCTACCCACTCCTTGGCTACTATTTGAAACCTATATCTTTATACAGATCAAAATGTAATCAAAATATCAACCTACATATTCCCAAAGTTCGTGTGAGGTAACTTATCAATTACAGATCACTAAACTCATTTTATCATTCTGGACATGGAATATTTGCATTAAGATTCCACAGCTTCAGACAAGCTACTTGGTCAGACAGGGCTGGCAACGTTTGCTTGCTTGAGCATCTTAGAACCTCCAAAATATACAATTAAAATATACTCATCTTTAAGTTCTATCACACAGTGGTTGTCAACTCTGTGAGGTCCCTATTTCAGTACTTAAATATCAGTGTGGAACAATTATAAGCACTTCTTTCTTTTTCCTGTGTGCAAGGAAGGGGTTTATAGCTTGAGAGCAATTTATCCTAAGGTTATTTGGCTTGATTTAGGTTTTAACCTTGTCCCATCCTTCTTTAACAAGTGAGCTTACTATAATTTAAAATTTTGAATGTATCAAACCCCTTCATAATAATTTACTCACAGTGGATTTTAGTTTGAACTCCACAACTTCCAAATAACTTTAAGTCCTTTAGCAATCTGTCAGTGTGTAACCAAACTGAACTTCAAGCATTTACCTGTACTCCTCTCAAACTTCTTTCTAAAGTAGAATAGAACCTCCAGTTTAGTTTTCTTTTAGCTCAAAACATTGCCACATACCTAATTAAATTCCATCAACATTATTCCAATTTATAATTTTCTGTATCTATTTCACACTAGAATTTATAGTATCAACTAGTATCTCTATCCATTACACTTATTTCTTCTGACTTCTCCTCTTTACCATTATTGTAAGTAGAGGAAAGGTACTGTACTGAATTGTATTGAATCCTCATGACAAGCCCTTCTTGATTTCAGGGCTGGTCAAATTTGTCTTGTTAAGGACATACAGTTTGCATATCACATGCCCTTAATCTATTTAGGTGGAAAACTTAATTCTCTCTATAGTACAAATGCACACATATTTTGTATTCACTTATCATTACTAATTTCCAGTAATTCGTATCTGAATACATGTTCATCTCTAGATCACAAATTCCTTCCTATATACATTGTGCACATTTAAAAAAACAATTCATATAACCTTAGTCAAAGACTACACCATTTAGAAATTCCCTCTTTTGCAAAATACCAAATTCTTAGTACTTGTATTATTAAATCCTATGCACAGATTAGCCACTTTAAAATCTTCTTGTGTGTCATATGATTTCTTGTTGCTAGTTCTGACAGCACACACATTAAAATAACATCTGATTTGAAAAATCCCAAGTTTAAATTCCAGAATAAGTTCTTCTCATCAACATAACACCTTTTTCTGGATGACTTTTACATCTATAAAATAGCCAGTACAATTTCTGTCCTTAAAGAATAAAATATTCCCTCTCTGTGTCAGGCTGGCTATCATTCACATTTAGACAATTCTCAAATTCACTTAAACCATTATGCATTGCAATGTCTAACAAAACAAGCTTCTAACCATGAGTTTTGTTGTGCTCAAGAAAATCTGGCTAATATTTCACATTTAACTGAGTTACCACAATACACGAAATTACATTTGTACCATATCAAAGCAATCCTCCCAAGTGGCATGCAGCAACCCTTAGCCTTTTTGTGAGTGTCCAATTTAAGAATATATAGAGATGAGACTGTGACAAAGACAACGATAAACAGAAACATCCCAAAAGCAGGTGTGTCTCACCAGTTGTCTTTCTGTTCAGAATCAACCCTCTTCCTCCCTGCAGCAGAGGAGGAGCAGATCTGATTGATGAACTGATAGCTTCCTGGTAGAGATTTTGGGCTGGAGCCTTAAAGATGGAGAACTGAGCCAAGACCAAATCTAAGGGGGTAGATGTTTGTTGGCCTGTGAGGACTATTAAAGGCCCAAATATATAAAGACACACAAGACAAATAGACGTGGAAGACGAACAACAAAGATATAGTCTTTCACTAGGTTTTGGTGCAGGTAAGAGTACCTTCCCCCAACCTCAGGGACTTATCTTAAAGATCCTATTCCTTATAATAAATTGGAGGAGTTCCATGGAGACTGGAACAACCTCCAGGAAGTGATGCAGAGCGAGAGGAGCAGAACCAGGAGAACAATGTACACAGAGACAAACACACTGTGGTATAATCGAACGTAATGGACGTCTCCATTAGTGGCGGTGTAATGTCCCTGAACAACTTGCAGGGATCCAGGAGAAAAAAACACCATTCATAAGCAAAGGATAAACTATGGGAGTGGAAACACCGAGAAAAAGCAACTGCCTGAATACAGCGTTGGGGGGACATGACAGAGGATAGACTCTAAATGAACACTCTAATGCAAATATTATCAACAAAGCAATGGGTTCAAATCAAGAAAACATCTAATGCCCAGTGGATTTATGCGTCGGCTATGGGGGGTGGGGGGGTGGAAAAGAAAATGATCTATGTCTTTAACGAATAATGCTTGGAAATGATCAAATAAAATATATTAAAAAAATAATTCCTAATAAAAAAAAAAGATCCTATTCCTTGGCATGTCTGCCAGCATGGAAATTTTTCACACTAACAGTCCAATGGTGCTCCTTAGGACGCATTGGGTCCTCAGAAGACTCAAACCTCTGTTGCAGGGACCTGGTCCCTGTCCCAAGTCCCACTTGGGTGGGGGGCCTCTAACCACCCCAAAGTTCCTAATTAGCACTCAACAAATCCTCTAGAAGGGAAATCTCTCAATCTCTTGAAAGAACAACTTCCAGTTTCCCGGCCTTTCTGGTCTGACCCCTCGCAGGACTAGGGAACTGCATACTTGGCAGGTTCTCACTCAGAAACAGGTGAAAGGGGGTCTTAATAGATCGGACATGGCAAAAGGCTGTCTCCGTATAATCCGCGGAGCTCAGAATCTGCCAGCCATTTAGCCATATGCCACGGTCCAGACTCTCCCTTCCCCATACACATTCACACAGACAGATGCACTCATATTTCCCTTCAGGGATATAAATACCACTACCACTGTGTGGTCCAAGCCTTTGAAATCCCAGACAAACTCCCAAATGTTCTGTCCGGTTCTGGTTCAGATTCCAAGAAGGAGACACACACGGTACTGTAGTACACAAGAGGTACTTTATTCAAGCTATAGCTTGGCCTCCACAAGAAGTGGAAGGCCTATAGCATAACATAGGACTGGATTATATAGAGGGGCTAGGGGTGGGGGTCGCCAGAAGTGAAGACAAATCAATCTTAGTCCCAGATGCTTCCCTTTAACATATGGTCTGGCCGGTGACCTAGGGCAGGTCAGTGAACAACATGGTCTGGCCAATGACTTAGGTCAGTGAAACCTGAAGCCTTGAGCTAACCTATCCTTACGGCAGTCCATAAATAAGGATATGTCAGTTTTAGTTCTTGGGACAAGGGACCCATTAGGGTATCATCTGGAGGGCAAAGTCCCATAATAACATTATGTTCCTTTACTTTGAGAGTATGAGTAAGAAAAATAGGATTTGAGTCCCCTCTGGTAGTCCTAGACCCTTGCAGAGTGACAGGGGAATAGGGTTATACTCACAGGCTCCCAGCAGAACTCCAGCCAGAGGGGTCACGAGGAGGAGGTGTGGAAACTTCATTTTGCAGAGGAAATATGGAGAGATCCTTGAAGAGAAGGGAGAAATGTTGATGGAGAGACTTGACTTCAGGGGCACTTATAAAGACACCAAAGACCAATGGAAGTTGAGAGAGGTGTGTCCTCATCTTTCTCTGCAAGCTGCCCAATTCCCTCCCCTAACTCCTGCCTAAAGCCATTTGCTAAGTCAACAAGAGTGGATTAGAGGCAGATGTCTAATTTTTATGGCAGGGAGGTGATGGCCAACAGGATGTGCAATTGTCATTCTTTTCGCCAGGTGTCCAGTCATTGGCTTTATCCAAAACTAGTCTATTGGGAAGGGTCTTCCTAAGCACTTAGGCCCAAGGGGCCAACACTGAATGAGAAAGACTTCTCTATGCACTTGTCATAATTATTGTAGTAGGTTCCTCTACTTAGTCAATCCAACCATCCTTGGTATTGTCTAGAAAGAGGGCTCTGGAAGTTCGGTTTCTCCAATTCTCTGACCCTGGATAGGATGATTTCCACTTTATGTGAGACAGAAAAATCATTCTAAGGTCTTCTGAGGAATTAAGGCCGAGGTTAGAATTCAGGGTGTTAAATTGTCTGACCTACCCTACTAGGAAACAACCTAAATGTTTGCTTAATCTCAGTTCCTGGGGCACCAGGAAAATTGGGTTTTCCGTCACAGTGACTCCTATTTTAGGAATTCCCTCTCCTTTCTCCAAGACACCAATTGTACCAAAATTCTGTATCCCCATAATCCCATGAAATCCCAGCCATATCTACTAGAGCCAGTCATTCTTACGAAGACAAGATAAGCCAAAACTGGTGGAATTTTCCAAAAGTAGGCACTCGATGGAAAGAACCCTAGACCTGGGAGGAAGACCTGAATTCAAACCTGATTTTGGATACTTATGATCTGTGTGACATTGTGTTTTCTCATATCTGTAAGCTGAAAATAATAATAGCACCTGCCTCTCATGGTTTCTGCATATCCTTGAGAAGTTCTCATTGCCATCCTCCCATATTCTAAATTCTCCAGAATTCATATTTACATTTTAAGTGAGAAATCCCTTCTTTCTTCTTGGCTAGCAAGCTAACTCCAATCTTCACCTAATCAACAGTCTCTTGTTAGTCTCAGCATTTTGCCCACAAAAGCAACATCGAGTGTGGAGGAAAGAAGAAGAGAAAGGGGACACATGGTGGTACATATCAGGTCCTGCTGAAAGTATTTTTTGATACCTGGTGGCTGTGGTAGGATTTTTTACTGGCTGGTGAACTGAATATGTGAGTGAAATGGTCCTAGGAGTTAATGCCTAAAATCCTATTTTTAGTTAGGCAGGGCTGCTATTTACAAGGCTCTCTGGAAAGTAGTGCAGAGAGGTGGCAAGAGGATTAGGGATCTCTTAAGGAGAATAATTTTGTAATATCTGAGGGGGGAAATAGGAAAAATTGAGTAGCAAAAGTTAGGATCTGTTCTTGAAAGTGGTGATTGAGATACATTTCCTTTGATGTATTCTGTGCAGAAGGAGTTTCTGTCTGAAGATAGATAAGATGTTTATCAAGTACTTACAATATGGCAGGCATACTGCAAAGCACTGGTACTACAAAGACCAAAAATCATGATGGTGAGTCCTTTCAAGAAATTTGTGTTCTACTATGCCTGAGGGGAACTAAAACACTGTCTGCCCTTTGATCCAGCCATGGCACTGCTGGATTTGTGCCCTAAAGAGATAATAAGGAAAAATACACATACAAGAATATTCATAGCTGCACTCATTGTGGAGGCAAAAAATTGGAAAACGAGGGGATGCCCATCGATTGGGGAATGGCTGAACAAATTGTGGTATATGTTGGTGATGGAATACTATTGTGCTCAAAGGAATAACAAAGTGGAGGAATTCCATGGAGACTGGAACAACCTCCAGGAAGTGATGTAGAGTGAGAAGAGCTGAACCAGGAGAACATTGTACACACAGACTGATACATTGTGGTACAATCGAATGTAATGGATTTCTCCATCAGTGGCAATGCAATGTCCCTGAACAATCTGCAGGGATCTAGGAGAAAAAACACTATCCACATTCAGAGGAAAAACTGTGGGAATAGAAACACAGAAGAAAAACAACTGCTTGAGTATATGGGTCAAGGGGAAATGACTGGGGATGTAGACTCTAAATGAACATCCTGGTGCAAACATCAATAACATGGAAATAGGTTCTGATCAAGGTCACATGTAATACCCAGTGGAATTGTGCATCAGCTACAGGAAGGGAGAGGGTAGGGGAGGGAGGGAAATAATGTGATCCTTGTAACCAAGGAATAATGTTTAAATGGACTAAATAAGTTAATTTAAAAAAAGAAATTTGTGTTCTGGTAGGGAAAGAAAAAGCAGAAAAAGGAAATAGGAAACTTGGGGGAGGGAAGATGAGGGCAAAAGTTAGGAGTTGGGGCAATCCAGAGAATAACTTAAGTTGGGGATAAAGCAGAAAACATGGCTCATATTCCAACTGAAAAAATTTTTTCTGGTCAGAGAATCTAAAGACAGTAAGCAAGAAGAATGAAGCAAGAAGTATTCTGAGGATACTCTGTAAAGTTCTAGCCAGAGAAAGATGCAAATAACAGGCAAACCTGATTGAGAGGCAAAAGGTCAGAGATGACTTTAGGCCAGTTCCTAGTAGAAGGCAAAAGAGAAGGAAATCCAGATTTTGCTTTCCTCAGAGACCACCTCATGAAAGTTCAAGGGAGGTGAGAAACCTCACAAGTACAGACTAGGCTGGAGCTAGAGAAGAGCATGAAACTTCTTCTTTGCCAAGAAAAACAAAAGGATGCTTCAAGAGACTGAAAGGAATTAACTCTGTGAATGTCTTCCTGAGCCCAGGTACTGGATCCCCTGGAAAAATGCTTCAGTAAATATCAGGGTGCAAAATAAATTTGCAGAAATGATTAGATTTTCTTTGTAGTGCTAACAAATCCAAGAAAAAAAGTCAAGAAGAAAAATTATGTTTAAAAAGTACAAAATGATTTAATATTTGGCTATTAACCTAGCAAGATATATGTTCAATCTACACAAAGAAAGCACAAAATACTCTTTTCCTATATAAAGGAAGACAAGTGAAAAGGTATTCAGTGTGAATATTTGGGTTATGTGATTGCAAGAAAAAAGGAGATATCACCTGTAATAATTTATATATTTTATGGCCATCAAAGTAGGAAGGGAATACTTTACAGAGCTAGGTAAAGCAAAAGATTCATTTCAAGGATCTATATCAAAGAAAATACTGGAGTAAAAAAATTGGCAATGAAATGAGGTATATATATAATATTTTTGTTGTGTTATTTTTTAGTTGTGTCTGACTCTTAGTGACCACATTTAGGGTCTTCTTGGCAATGATACTGGAGTACTTTGCAATTTCTTTCACCATATCCTTTTACTAGACCTCAAACTATGTTCTAAAATAGAAATTATAAAAACTCTTTTGTCGTGATTAAAAAAATAGATGAGACTAATAGCAGAGCAAACTAAATAGAGTCAAATGCAATAAAAAGGAACTATAAAAAATATATTGATCCATCTATCTGTCTATCTAGAGAGAGAGTGTTCCTTATTTGGTAAGAACTGTTTTAAAAATTGTAAACCAGGTTGGTAAAAATCAGGTTTAGAACAGTATCTTACACCATCTACGATTCAATACACAACCTGATTGATGTTTTTATGGCATCAGAAGTTCTTTTCAAATGGGCAGATTATAGTTATTGTCTACCTTTCCTGTCTGCCTCTAATCTCCCTTCTCTGGTTTCCTTTATAAATCCTCCAAATAGATGTCATATTTTTTTATTTTTCTGATATTGTGAGGACACCTATCATCCCTCATCATATGATCCACCTATATTTTCTTATCATCATGCTTTTCCTGTTTCACATCTTTTATTCCTTATTTTTTCTTTGAAGTCCCTCATTGTGAATTTGTTGCAGCTGGCTCACATCTGCCTTGCCACTGTCCATTGTCTTCTGGATGATATTAATTTCAGATTCTTTGGAGACTTTTGTATTCCAGGCTTTGTAAAAATATTTCACAATGAGTTTCAATGTTTTTTGAAGAGGACAGGAATAAACCAATTCATCCATAATAAAAAATTATAGAGGACTATATTGAATTTCTACCCTCGAGTATGGTAGTGACAAAATTCTTAACCAAAGAAAATATAGAGATGATCCCCCCAATAAAAAATAAGTTGTAATAATAATCACAACAATGATAATAACTAGCATCTATAGAACACTTACTATGTAATCAGGCACTGTCCTAATTACTTTACAAATATTATCTCATGTGATCCTCACAACTGTGGTAGGTAGATGCTATTATTATCCCCATGCTACAGAGGAAGAAACTGAGGCCGACAGGGATGAAATGACTGATGAAAGCTGGTAAATGACTGAAGTTGAATTTAACTTAGATTTTCCTGACACCAGCTCAACAAAATTCCACCTACCTACTCATAAATATTAATCTATTAATCTATTCAATGCTCACAGAAGGTGAAAAGAAGTAGATACTATTATTATCTCGATTTAACAGTTTAGGAATATGAGGAGGTGTCTCAAAGCAATTAAACATGCGAGACCAGATTTAAATTCAGATCTCACTGAGTCTAGTCTCAGAATTTCCCTGCTCTTGGATATTATCAATTACATATATGTATATATATATATATATATATATATATATATATATATAATTTTGAATGAATGAAATCAATGTAGACTCTGAGGAGAAACTTTTGAGTGAGAAAATATTTGCCCCAAATATGATTATATCTCTTATATAAGATATTTAGGAAATTTTTACATACACGTACATATAATAAACATACATGTATGTATGTTGAACTTCTATTTGACCCATTCTAGTTTTCTATAGAGAATTATATCTTTAATAAGGTGTTAATTCTCTTTCTATAAGTTTCTTCATTAACTCTCATTGCTTATTTGTTTTCTACTCTATCTCTTATTTGTTTTAAAAAATTATTATTTTTCCTCTTTTGTAAACTCTTAGGAATTCTTGGTGTACTTGTATCTAATCTATATTTTTTTTGCTGTTTTGCTTGCAAGTGTTTTCAAGTCCTCGTCAGATCTATCCATGATGTCAGTAAATCACTCTCTCTATCTTTCTAAGCCATTCTGTATTGAAAAATCGCTCTATGTGACTTTTTCTTGGAATTCCTGATAAAAATTCAGCCTGGTATTTTTTCCAGGATTATTGTACAGAAGGTGAGCTGAGTTAGCTAGATAAAAAAATTGTCAGTCACTCTGCCATCTTTACTGTAGTCTCTTTTGCCAATTTTTTGTCCTCATATTTGTCACTTTTCAGGAGGAGACATTTGAGTTGTTTTAATTTCTATTTTTCTAATTTGTAATCACTTGTAGGATATTTTAATATGATTACTTATAGTTTGCAATTCTTTAGAAAACTGCCTATTGATATCTGTCTCTCTATATATCAGAATCCAACAATATGTTCATTAGTAGAAACACTTTGAAAAAGGAAAGTACACTTAGCATTAAAATGAGGGGCTGAGAAATTTATTATGCTTCTACTGAAGTAAAAAAAGGCAGGGGTAGCAATCAAGATCTCAGACAGAACAAAAACAAACATAGATCCTAATAAAAGAGATATACAAGGAAACTACATTTAGATAAAAGGTAATACAGACAATACGTTAACATTAGCCAGTCCATTGATAAATATTTATCAAGTGTCAACCATGTGCCAGGTACTGTGTTAAGCATTAAGTATACCAAAAGAGTCAATAGACAGTCCCTGCTTTAAGGAGCTCAGAATCTAAAAGGAAGATACAATTAGCAAGCAATTTTGCAAAAAAGACAAATGCCAGATAAATTGGAAGTGATCAACAGAAGCAGTCAATGGAATTTAAAGGTATTAAGAGAGTCTTCTGTTTAAGATGGCACGTTTATTTAGGACTTAAGGAAAGCAAGAAAAACCAGTATTCAGAGATGAGGAAGGAGAACATTGTAAGAATGAGGGAGAGCCTGAGACAATGGTTAGGACAGAGAAAACAATTTCAGGCCAGTGTTACTTGTTTGTAGAGAAAAGTATAAGAAGACTGAACTGGTAGTTGGGGGCTAACTCAAAAAGAGCTTTGAACAGCAAAGGATTTTATACTTGATCCTGGAAGTAATATATTGACTGAAGTTTATTGAGTAAGGGAGTGACATGAATGAACCCATGTTTTGTTATTTTTTTTACTTCTTTCATCTGCCTGCATTTTTTAAAAAGTGGAATATTTCCTTAAAATTATATGTAAAAGGAGTTTCCAATATTGTATTTCATTTTACTTTTTAAAAATTTTACCTTTAAATAATGAATGCTGGAGGGGATGTGGCAAAGTTGGGATATTAATGCATTGCTTGTGGAATTGTGAATTGATCCAAACATTCTGGAGGACAATTTGGAACTATGCCCAAAGGGCAATAAAAGACTGCCCTTTGATCCAGCTATAGCACTGCTGGGTCAGTAGCCCAAAGAGATAATAAGGAAAAAGACATGTACGAGAATATTCATAGCTGCGCTCTTTGTGGTGGCCAAAAACTGGAAAATGAGAGGATGTCCTTCAATTGGGGAATGGCTGAACAAATTGTTGTATATGTTAGTGAAGGAATACTATTATGCTCAAAAGAGTGATGAAGTAGAGGAATTCCATGAGAACTGGAACAACCTACAGGACCTGATACAGAATGAAAGGAACAGAAACAGGAGAACAATGTACACAGAGACTGATGCTCTGTGGTACAATCGAATGTAATGGACTCCTCCATTAGTGGCAATGCAATGTCCCTGAACAACCGGAGGGATCTATGAGGAAGAACACTGTCCACATTCAGAGAGAAAACCATGTGAGTAGAAACACAGAAGAAAAACAACTGCTTGATGACATGGGTCCAGGGGAACATAATTGGGGAAATATCAACCTAGTGTTAGCATCAACAACATGGCAATAGGTTTTGATCAAAGACACATGTAAAAACCAGTGGAATTGCGCCATGGCTACAGGAAGGGGTGGTGGGATGGGAGAGAAAGAATATAATTCTTGTAACCAAGGAAAAATGTTCTAAATTGGATAAATACATTTTTTAATGAATATGGAAAGTAATACATGTGTAACCCAGTGGAATTACTTGTCAACTCCAGGAAGACAGAGGGAAGAGGGGAGGGAGACAATAGGAATCTCATAATGTTGGAAAACATGTATGAATTTACTGGAATAAAATGAAGATAAAAATTTTCCCCTATTTTTAAAAATTGATTTATTTAGTCAATTTAGAACATTATTCCCTCTTCATGAGAATCATATTCTTTCCCTCCCTCCCCTTCCCCCCTTCCCATAGCTGATGTGCAATTTCACTGGGTATTACATGTATCCTTGATCAAAACCTATTTCCATGTTGTTGGTATTTGCATTAGGATGTTCATTTAGAGTCTACATCCCCAGCCATATCCCCTTGACCCATGTAATCAAGCAGTGGTTTTTCTTCTGTGTTTCTATTCCCACAGTTTTTCCTCTGAATGTGGATAGTGTTTTTTCTCATAGATCCCTCCAAGTTGTTCAGGATCACTGCATTGCCACTGATGGAGAAATCCATTACATTTGATTGAACCACAGCGTATCAATCTCTGTGTACAATGTTCTCCTGGTTCTGCTCCTCTCACTCTGCATCAGTTCCTGGAGGTTGTTCCAGTCTCCATGGAATTCCTCCACTTTATTATTCCTTTGAGCACAATAGTATTCCATCACCAATAGATACAGAAGTGTCCAGTTTATCAATCCCAAGGATGTAACAAGACCAACAATGTAACACAAAGGAGGGAGTTTATTAAACAAACTGAACTTTGGGCTCAGGAGTCGAAATATGACTGGGTCTTGAGTCTGGGGTTTGCAGGACTTTTATACCCTTTGTGGTAGGGGGAGTTCACAGGAACTCCTGGGTTAGGTGTCATAATGGCTTCTGGCATATGTCAGGAAGGGGAGTGACAGGAACTCCTGGGGTTAGGGGTCAGAGAGGACAAAGAAGGGGATTTTGGAGCTGGCTCTTCAATTCCACAATTTGTTCAACCTTTCCCCAACGGAAGGGCATGCCATCATTTTCCAATTTTTGCCACCACAAAGAGCACAGCTATAAATATTCTTGTACAAGTCTTTTTCCTTATGATCTCTTTGGGGTATAAGCCCAGCAGTGCTATGGCTGGATCAAAGAGCAGACAGTCTTTTAGTGCCCTTTGGGCATAGATCCAAATTGCCCTCCAGAATGGTTGGATCAATTCACAATTCCACCACCAATGCATTAATGTCCCGGTTTGCCATATCCTCTCCAACATTCATTAATTTCCATTGCTGTCATGTTAGTCAATATGCTAGGTGTGAGGTGATATTTCAGAGTTGTTTTGATTTGCATCTCTCTGATTATAAGATATTAGAACAGTTTTTCATGTGCTTATTAATTGTTCTTTATTTCTTTAACTGAATACTGCCTATTCATGTCCTTTGCCCATTTATCAATTGGAGAATGGCTTGATTTTTTTTTTTTTGTACAATTGATTTAGGTCTTTGTAGATTTCAGTAATTAGACCTTTGTCAGAGGTTTTTGTTTTGAAGATCATTTCCCAGTTTGTTATTTCCCTTCTGATTTTGGGTATTTTGGTTTTGTTTGTTCAAAAACTTTTTAATTTGATGTAATCAAAATTATTTATTTTACATTTTGTGACTCTAAATCTGGCTTAGTTTTAAAATCTTTCCTTTCCCAAAGGTCTGACATGTATATTATTCTGTGTTCACATAATTTACTTATAGTTTCCTTCTGTATGTTCAAGTCATTCACTCATTCTGAGTTTATCTTGGTTTAGGGTGTGAGGTCTTTATCCAAGCCTAAGATCTCTCACACTGTCTTCCAATTTTCCCAGCAGTTTTTATCAAATAATGGATTTTGGTCCCAAAAGCTGGGGTCTTTGGGTTTGTCATAAACTGTCTTGCTGTGGTCACTTACCCCAAGCCTATTCCACTGATTCTCCTTTCTATCCCTTAGCCAGTACCAAATTGTTTTGATAACTACTGCTTTATAGTATAGTTTGAGATCTGGGACTACAAGTCCTCCTTCCTTTGCATTTTTTTTTCATGATTTCCCTGGATATCCTTGATCCTTTGTTCTTCCAAATGAACTTAGTCATGGTTTTTTCTAATTCAGTAAAGAAGTTTTTTGGTAGTTCAATGGGTATGGCACTAAATATGTAAATTAATTTGGGTTGGATTGTAATTTTTAATATGTTAGCTCATCCCACGCATGAGCAATCAATGTTTTTCCAATTGTTTAGATCTAGTTTTAACTGTGTGGTAAGTGTTTTGTAGTTGTGTTCATATAGTTCCTGTGTTTGTCTCGGCAGATAGATTCCTAGATGTTTTATATTGTCTAGGGTGATTTTAAATCGTATTTCTCTTTCTAATTCTTGCTGCTGAAATGGGTTAGAGATATATAGAAATGCTGATGACTTATGTGGTTTTATTTTGTATCCTGCAACTTTGCTAAAGTTGTTGATTATTTCAAGTAACTTTTTTGTTGATTCTCTAGGATTCCTTAAGTAAACCATCATATCATCTGCAAAGAGTGATAGCTTTGTCTCCTCATTGCCAATTTTAATACCTTCAATTTCTTTTCCTTCTCTAATTGCTACTGCTAGTGTTTCTAGTACAATGTTAAATAATAGAGGTCATAATGGGTATCCTTGTTTTTCTCCTGATCTTATTGGGAAGGCTTCTAGTTTATCCCCATTGCAGATGATGTTTGCTGATGGTTTTAGATATATACTGTTTATTATTTTTAGGAAAGGCCCGTCTATTCCTATGCTTTCTAGTGTTTTCAATAGGAATGGGTGTTGTATTTTATCAAAGGCTTTTTCTGTATCTATTGAGACACTCATGTGATTTTAGTCAGTTTTCTTGTTAATATGGTCAATTATGTGGATGGTTTTCCTAATATTGAACCATCCTTGCATTCCTGGTATGAATCCTGCCTGGTCATAGTGGATGACCCTTGTGATGACTTGCTGGAGTCTTTTTGCTAGTATCCTATTTAAGATTTTTGCATCTATATTCATTAGGGAGATTGGCCTATAGTTTTCTTTCTCTGTTTTTGGCCTGACTGGCTTTGGGATCAGTACCATGTTTGTGTTGTAAAATGAATTTGGTAGAACTCCTTCTTGGCTTATTCTGTCAAATAGTTTGTTTAATATTGGGATTAGTTGTTCTTTGAATGTTTGATAAAATTCATTTGTCAATCTGTCTGGATCTGGGGATTTTTTCTTAGGGAGTTCTTTGATGGCTTGTTCAATTTATTTTTCTGATATGGGGTTGTTAAGATAATTTATTTCTTCCTCTTTTAGTCTAGGCTATTTATATTTTTGTAAGTATTCATCCATATCACCTAGATTGCCATATTTGTTGCCATATAATTGGGCATAGTATTTTTTAATGATTGCCTTAATTTCCTCTTCATTAGAGGTGAGGTCTCCTTTTTCATCTTGGATACTGTCAATTTGGTTTATTTCTTTTCTTTTTTTAATTAGATTGACTAGTACTTTGTCTATTTTATTTGTTTTTTCAAAGTACCAGATTCTAGTCTTATTTAATAAATTAATAGTTTTTTCCTTTCAATTTTTTTAATTTCTCCTTTGAGTTTTAGGATCTCTAATTTAGTCTTCATCTGAGGATTTTTAATTTGTTTTCTTTCTAATTTTTTAATTTGCATGCCCAGTTCATTGACCTCTGCCCTTTTTAATTTGTTAATATATGAACTCAAGCATATACATTTCCCCCTGAGTACTGCTTTGGCTGCATCCCATAGGTTTTGAAAGGATGTCTCATCATTGTCATTTTCTTCAATGAAGTTATTGTTTCTATGATTTGTTCTTTAACTAACTGGTTTTGGAGAATCATATTGTTTAATTTCCCATTAATTTTCGATTTACCTCTCCATGTTCCCTTGCTAATTATTATTTTCATTGCATTGTGATCTGAGAAAGTTGCATTTATTATTTCTGCTGTTTTGCACTTGTTTGCAATGTTTTTATGCCCTAATACATGGTCAATTTTTGTGAATGTACCATGTGCTGCAGAAAAGAAGGTATATTCCTTTTTGTCCCTATTTATTTTTCTCCACATGTGTACTAACTCTAATTTTTCTAAAATTGCATTCACTTCTCTTAACTCTTTCTTATTTATCTTTTGGTTTGATTTATCTAGTTCAGATAGAGGAAGGTTCAGGTCTCCCACTAGTATAGTTTTTCTATCTATTTCATCCTTGAGTTCCTCTAGTTTCTCCTTTAGAAATCTGGATGCTATGCCATTTGGTGCATACATGTTGAGTACAGATATTTCCTCACTGTCTATACTGCCTTTTATCAGGATTGTAATTACCTTCTCTATCTCTTTTAACTACATTTATTTTTACATTGGTTTTGTCTGATATCATGATTGTGACTCCCACCTTCTTTTTGTCAGTTGATGCTCAATAGATTTTGCTCCACCCTCTTATTTTCACCCTATGTGTATCTACCTTCCTCATGTGTGTTTCTTGTAAACAGCATATAGTAGGGTTTTGGATTCTAATCCACTCTGTTATTCCCTTGCTTTATGGTTGAGTTTATTCCATTCAAATTCAGAGTTATGATTACTAGCTGTGTATTTCCCAGCATATTGATTTCTGCTCCTGTTCCTGCCTTTTCTTCTTTCACTATTTCCATCTACACCAGTGTTTGCTTTTAAATAGTCCCCCTTATTTTACTTCTCTTTCTATGCCCTCTCTTCTTATTCCCCCCTTTATTTTCCCTGTAGTCTTTACTGCTTCCCTCCCCACCAGACTGTTTCTTACCCTTCTACTCCCCTATTGGGTGCAAATCTATTCTCTGCCCCCAATGGATTGGATTGTTTTTCCCTCTTTGAGTGAATTTCAAAGCAGTAAAAGTTGAGTATTTCCTGTCTCTGACCTCTTTACCCTTCCAGTATATTGATGTTCTCTCCCCTCTCACCATGAGCTTCTTTATGACATATAAATTTACCCCATTTTGTTTCTTTTCCCATTTCTTTTAATATTAACCTATTTTAAGCTCTAGTTATATATATGTATATATATGCATACTCATGTGTATGTGTTTTTGCCTGCATATATCTATATACCTATTTATGTCCTTGCATCCTATACAGTTTGTCACTGTTTCCTCTAAGTGTACTTCTTTTTGGTGCCCAGGTAATAACAATAGTTTTTAAGAGTTACCAATGACCTCTTTTCTTATAGGGATACATATCATTTTAGCTTATTGAGTCTCTTAAAAATTTTTTTGTTTTGTTTTGTTTTTCTCCCCCCCCCCCCTTTTTAAAATTACCTTTTGATGATTCTCTTGAGTTCTGTTCTTGTACATCAAATTTTCTGTTCAGGTCTGGTCTTTTCTTTACAAATTCTTGAAATTCTTCTATTTTATTGAATGACCATACTTTCCCCTGTAAGAATATAGTCAGTTTTGCTGGGTAGTTGATTCTTGGTTGTATACCTAGTTCCCTTGCTTCCCGGAATATCATATTCCATGCCCTTCTTTTTTTCAGTGTGGATGCAGCCAGATCCTGAATTATCCTCACTGAGGTTCCTTGGTATCTGAATGACTTCTTCTTGGTAGCTTGTAATATCTTTTCTTTGGTCTGATAGTTCTTGAATTTGGCTGTGACATTCCTGGGTGTTTTCAGTTGTGGATTAAGTACAGGAGGTGATCTGTGGATTCTATCAATCTCCACTTTTCCCTCTTGTTCTAGGATATTGGGGCAGTTTTCTTTAATAATTTCCTGTAAAATAATGTCCAGGCTTTTTTTTTTGTCATGGTCTTCTGGAAGGCCGATGATTCTTAAACTGTCTCTCTTTGAGTGATGTTCTAAGTCCTCTGATTTGAGAATGAGATGCTTCATATTTTCCTCAATTTTTTCATTATTTTGTTTTTGTTTTATAGTGTCCTGCTGCCTTGTGAGGTCACTTGATTCTAGTTATTGTATTCTGGTTCTTAAAGACTGGATTTCATCCTTAGTTTTTTGGTTGTCCTTTTCCTTTTGGTTTGATTTTCTTTGGAGGTCATCTTTCATCCTCTTTACCTCATCTTTCATCTTATTTTTCTCGTCTTTCATCTCCTTTGCCTCATCTTTCATCTCCTTTGCCTCATTCTCCAACTGCTTGATTTTGGCTTTCAAGACACTATTTTCTTGTATTAGTTCAAGTGCCTCTGTTTCCAGATGACTTATCTTAGTTTTTAAGTTCTTTTCCCAATTGTCTTCAGCCTCTCTTAATTGTGTTTTGACTTGTATTTTGAGTTCTTCCAAAGCCTGTATCCAATTCTCTGGGATTTCTGATTTTTCCTTTGCTGATCCCTCCCCCTCTATTTCATTTGCTCTTTGCTCATTAAGTGTGAAAAAGCTGTCTATTGTAATTTCTTTCTTCTTTTTCTGTTGTTTGCTCCGGTTTACCCTTTCTTTGCTTCCCGTATTTGTCTGTACTCTTGCTCCTCTCATTTTTTTTGGTTTTGTTTTTGGGGCTGTCAGTCTCCCCTCTTGGAGCTTTGTCAGATCTCTTGGTACAGTCTCTAGGGGAGGAATGTTAGCTTCCCTGTCCCCTGGAGGCTTTTGATCGGATTAAGTTCAACTGTGTTGGGCTCTGTGTGCTCTGAGGTTGAAGACTTTTGGAAGGCTGGGCCACCCTGGCTTTCTCCAGTTCTCTCCAGCTGCTTCTCCACTGTCTGCAAGGTTCCCCAGTGCCTTTGCCTGCCTCCCTGAGCTCTGAGGAGTCCTGATGCGGTTAGGTTCAACTGGATTGGTCTGGATGTGCCCCAAGGCAATGGTGAGACTGGAACCTGATGGAGGGTCCCAGCCACGGCCCTGGTCTCTCCTTGGCTTCCTCCCCGCTGTCCATGCTGGACAATCTGTGCCTGGCGCCCCACTGCTCACAAGGTAGACCCTTCAAACCAGCACCTTTGCCCGCTCAGAGGTTCCTGCTGCCACTGGGGGCTCAGCCCTCTGGGTTGTGGGGGAGGGGTCCTGGGACCTTCCCTCTGTCTTCCCCTTAGACCCAAGTATTCTTGGGTTCTGGCTTTTGGGGGGCATACCTTTTGATTTGAGTCCAGAAGGAGGGTTCCCTACCTCTGTCCTGTTGCTCAGCTTGAATTTCGGTGTCCTAGGAGCATTCAGTCTGTAATCTGTAAGGAAGGGTCTTCCGCGAGGTCTGAACTTTTGCAGCTTGCTAAGCAGCCATCTTGATTCCGCCCCCAGGATGGTCATTTTTACTATGTTAGCTTGTCCTGCCCATGAGCAGTTAATGTTTTTCCAATTGCTCAAAACTAGTTTTAGTTGTGTGGAAAGTGTTTTGTAGTTGTGTTCATATAGTTCCTGTGTTTGGCTCGGCAGATAGATTCCTAATTATTTTATACTGTCTAGGCTTATTTTAAATGGAATTTCTCTTTCTAATTCTTGCTGCTGAAATGGGTTGGAGATATACAGAAATGCTGATGACTTATGCGGGTTTATTTTGTATCCTGCAAGTTTACTAAAGTTGTTGATTATTTCCACTAGCTTTTTAGTTCATTGTCTAGGATTCTTTAAGTAGACCATCATATCATCCACAAAGAGTGATAGCTTGGTCTCTTTATTACCAATTTTAATACCTTCAATTTCTTTTTCTTCTCCAATTGCTACTGCTAGTGTTTCTAATACAAAGTTAAATAATAGACGTGATAATGGGCATCCTTGTTTCACTCCTGATCTTAGTGGGAATGCATCTAGTTTATACCCATTGCAGATGATGTTGGCTGATGGTTTTAGTTAGATACTGTTTATTATTGTTAGGAAACACCCTTCTATTCCTTGATTTTCTAGTGTTTTCAATAAGAATGAGTGTTATATTTTGTCAAAGGCTTTTTCTGCATCTACTGAGATATTCATGTCATTTTTGTTGGTTTGCTTGATGATATGATCAATTATGTGGATGGTTTAACTGATATTGAACCATCCTTGCATTCCTGGAAAAATCCCACCTGATCAGAGTGAATAATCCTCCTTATCTCTTGCTGGAGTCTTTTTCCTAGTATCCTATTTATGATTTTTGCATCTGTGTTCATTAAGGAAATTGTGCTCTAGTTTTATTTCTCCATTTTTGTCCTTCTTGGTTTTGGAATCAGTACCATATTTCTGTCATAAAAGGAATTTGGTAGAACTCCTTTGCTTATTATGTCAAATAGTTTGTATAGTATTGGAATTAGCTTTTCTTTGAATGTTTGAGAGAATTCCCTTGTGAATCCACCAGGCCCTGGAGATTTTTTCTTAGGGAGTTCTTTGATGGCCTGTTCAATTTCTTTTTTTGATATGGGATTATTTAATAATTCTATTTCTTCTTCTGTTAATCTAGGAAACTTATATTTTTGTAATCAGCTTGGATTTTTCTTGAAAATAAGAACCTACTCATTTCCTTATTCCCCAGTGCAATTGTGAAAATATGATGAACAAGTGATGGAGTCAAATGTTGTAACAAGAACAGGGGCTATGAAAATAGGACCTGCTCTTATAAATCTTAGTTTTAGGTTAATATATCTATCAATTTATATTTTCTTATCCTTTCCCCAATTCTTCTTATAGTTATTAATAAATAGGTTTTGTAGTAATCTGTCTCCAGTTAATTTCATCTATTGCCAGAACCAGGTAGCCCCTAACAGCTTTAGTGAAATCTTTACTACCTAATCAATATCAACTGGTCATAACTGATATCGAGATCAAATATAAACATAACAAGTGGCGAGCCAATAAGGATTAGAGACAACAATCTTTTATCAATAATATAAGAAAACTATAAGCACCATGATTCTAGGAAACAACTCAAATTTTTACTAAAAGGATTCCTGTATATTTTAGAGATCTCTTCCTCCCAAAGACAGGGCTAGATACCTACTCTGTTTTATAGTATTAGATTTGCTGAAGTTGACACCAATAGGTGGATGTGGGATCTTGTTGGGACTGATGATAAAGTATTTCATATACTACATCCTAATTCAAATTAAGATTAACAAGAAGAAACAACTGAGAGAAAATCAAATAAACATGAGGTTGGACTCTTTACAGAATGTGATACTGTGACAAGGGGAAATGATGTAACAGTATTTTCAGGGTACTAAACTAGAAAAGGAAACAATTGACTTAAATAGAAACATTGACAGTTTCTTCCCAGTACACGAAGTTCCTACACTAACTCCTGAGGGTGAGCTAATTATCAGACATAAGGCATTGACTCAGGCAGACATGGACAGTTTTAAGAAAGGTACTCCTTTTTCCTTTTTTGAAGAGGAACCTATTGCCATTATCAAGAGATTTGAAAAAATCATTAAATAGTGGGACCCTACTTACTTTGACTTTGAGTTTTTAATGGACGAATTACTGACAGAGTGAAAAGGAAAAAAATGTCTGGGAGAGAAACCAAAATTGGAATACCCCTGACTGGGCAACTCAGGATCCATTTTGGAATTTGAAAAGTGAGGAAAGTTACAACAAAATTGTCAAAGCAAGGCAGGCAATATTAAAGACTATGAGGGAGTGCTCGAACAGTCCACAGACTTGGCCAAAATTCAAGAAACTGAGGCAGGGGAGTGGAGAAACTCCCTCTACATTTATGGGTAGGCTTATAGAAATGGGAGAACAATATATAGACCTGGACATTTCCAAAGAATGGGATGGATAGCTTTTAAGGAGGCAATTTGTGAAAAACACCTGTGCAGTAGTGAAGAATGGTTTTAAAATGCAGTTTCCATACTGGAACACTATGGTATGAATTAAGGCATGTAGTAATGTACATTTATAATGCAGAGAAGGAAAGATGTGAGGGAAACAATGAACTGGTAGAAGAACTGAGAAAAGAGATAAAAACTTTAAAATTCAAATTGAATAAGGTTGAAAAAGGAGAAACACCAATGGGATTGGCTGCTGTTAGGGTATATAGAGCACCAAGAAGATTCAGTGCTCAGGGACCTACATGCTGCAAGTGTGAGAAGAAGGGACACCTGATGAGGGAGTAAAGATGTTGGGGTCAGGTGTTTAGATAAAATGAGAATAGCTTTAGAGGAAATTACTTTCAGTACAACAATGGTTTTAGAAATGATAATCAGTGCAAATATAATCATAATGGGGTGGGGAAGTATGTTATAAAATCAGACCCTATAATAACACAAGCAAGTAATTGCTAAAAAAAAATGGCATAATGGCCTGTGAGCTGTGGACTCTGAAAACCACTTGCTGAGTCTGTCTCCTCCCTGTTCTGGTAATGGCTGTCGGGGTTTAAAGCACTATGAACTTTCTTGTGTTGGGATTTTGGACCTATCCTCAGGTTTGGGAAGGATGTTTGGACCTCGCTCTGGGCTTACACAGGTCAGGCATACTATGGACTGCCTTGAATCCGGTTTCAGGTCTTCACTGCAGGCTTGTGCTGGGTCTTGTAACTTTAAGGTGTAAAGTAAGCATGGAGGTGCTGCACTAATGGCTTAGACAGGGTCTGGGATCCGGAAGTTGGCTTTGGCTCAGTTCAGAATCCAGAGCAGTAGATGTGTGTGAGGCTTGTTTTGTCTCATGCAAGTCCTCTTTGGTGAGGCCTTTCTCCAGGCTCCCCTCTCAATCCAGTGAACCAGACATTCTCTACCTAACTTTGCAGTCATTTTCTGTAGGAAAATGGTTTCATTCCTTACCCTATTTGGTTCTGGCACTCCTGGATTGATTGGAAAGCTTTGTTTTAATGTTGGTTGGTGAATTCTCAGAGAGGTTTGAACTTCCCATGCCTCTACTCCACCATCTTGATTCTACCTCTGGGGAAGAACCTTTGATATGATTTTTAAAGCCCCATTTTACCTCTGAGTGGGGTAGCTCATTGCTTGCTTGCACATTGTGAGGATTCACTGGTGGCTTGCCCTGGAGGGTCACTGGTATCATATAGGGTTCAGGTCCTGCTCCTGTGTGAATGGAGTCTCAACTGTATTGTCCTCGAGTTGGGTCTTGGCTATTGGCTTGCCCTGGGGGTAGAGCCTAGTTGGTATCCCTATGAAGGGTTTAAGTCCTGTTGCTGTAGGAATGGTGCCCTGGCTGTAGGCCTGTACAGTAGGTGACCTTGTGGCTGTTTGGCTTGAGAAGTGGGGTCTCCTGGACCTGACCTACATGGTGGGGTCCTTCTGCAGGACAGGGTCTGTGTTGAGGCCTCTCTGCCTTAGCTCTACCAGGGCCAGGTCTGCTGCTGGCTTGCTAGAGGTTGAGGACTTTCTGTTCTGGGGGTTCCCCACTGAGATATTGCCCAAAGTTGGTCAGGATATCTGCACCTGACTTTGCTTTCATCCCACTTCAGGGAGAAGGTCCTTTTCTTGCTCATCCCTTGAGTCTCTTTGGTCTGAGACATTGCTAACTGCTCTGAAATTCATAAGGATCTTTGTTTTAAAGTGGTTTGGAATTGAATTTCAGAGAGATCAGGCAAATTCCCTCCTCACTCCATCCTCTTGGCACCAGATGTCCCTATTTCTCTTTTTTTAAACTTTCTTAGTTCTCATTCCTTTTTTTTTCTGTTACTTCTGTTATTTTGTTGAAAACATCATAATTTTTCATTTTAATCTCTTTTAGCCTCATGGGAAGTCTTGTATCCAATTTGCATTTTTCTTTGAGGCTGTGATCATAGAAGTTTTCAAATCCTAATCAGCCCTCTCTCCTGTGTCAGCATACTTGTCTGTGTATCTTGTGGGACTTCTCTGGACTGCAAAAATGACTCCAGGGCCCAAGTGGAACATTTACTTTTTCCTGCTCATTTTTTTCTACTGTGTCCAGAGGTCGACTATCACATTTTCCTTCTAGCATGGGTACCATGAAATAAACTGTTAAAAGGGGAAGGACTTCCAACCCCTGCTATCCTTCTTTTACCCCGTCTTGGAGAAATGGTCTAGGGATCCTGGATCCCTGTTCTGGTTAAGGCAAACTACCTGCTGGGGAATAGTTCACTTTTAGAATGCTCAAAGCCTGATGACGCCACTTGGTGACTCCTCTCACTGATATTTTCTGGGGTTAGGGCGCCCCTCAGGAAAACTTCCTGATTTTCAGCTTGCATTTCTCTCTTCCCACTGCAAGCTGTCCACATTCCCCTTCTCAGTCTCTCCTCTGTTATTAGGTGACCACTCACCCTGAAATTCCTTTTACTTCCTGGGTTCCACATTTCCCACAGATGCATACCTTTGTCTTGATTCCTCCCACTCTTTTACCTATATCCTGTCTTGCCACCCAGGCCTGGCAATGTGTCCAACTCACACCCTAATTTCTCTAACAGTAAACATGACAAAAGAAAAAGATGTCCCCCAGAAACGTTTGTTTCTATACTGTTATACAGTTGCATTTGTCTTCCTCACTTGGAGGTGTAAAGGTGACCCTCACTGGACGTGGGAGATGGAGAAATGATCATCTTGGAGGCAGGATTCCAGGTGAGATGTTGCAGTGTGCCCATTCAGCAGGGAATCCTGGAAAACTCAGGGTGCCTGGGACGGGAGCCCAAAGTGGATATTGGACTTGGAATTTGGGATTGGGCTCTACGGGAAGTGAGGAACTCCTGCCCTTCCTCAGAGTATGGGGTGATATAGCAGAGGGGGAAGAGGGGAAGGTTATGTTCCTCCTTTTGGGCTAATGTGTCTGTATTTGTGATCATACCTTTTGCAGGAAATCTTTCTTTACAAAAGCGAATTTACATGTTATTGCCTTAATTGAACCACCTACCCTTGGAGGAAACAACAAAGACAAATGACTGGAGACATTTGCAGAGAGGCTCCATAGGGATCCTGGTGGGGGGGGGGGGAGAAATGTACTCTACCTGGACTTCAGGCAGTGAAGGTCAGAGTGGTCAGTGCCACACATAACTTCAATTCCCCCATCCCATCTGTAGCTTGAGGACTTTCTGAAAACTGTCCCCTGTTCTCTCTCTTTGTCTCTGGGCCCATCTCTTTCTTTTCTCAGTAGGAGGCTGATCCCAGCCTTGTTTCCTTGTTCCCCAAAGAGGAATGTTTTTATCTGAGATTTGGGGGAAATCAGTGAAAGATCTGGAAGCATTGAGCTAAGCCAGTAGGGATGGATACTGTCTTTTTGTTCCCATGCAATCATGGGAAACAGACAGGTGTCTTTCTTTCAAATAGTTATTTGTGTCTATTATATGTGTGCATTTGTATTTGTGGGAAGTAGGTAATGGAGGCTGCAGACAACATTTGAGGGGACGGACGGCACAGGGATTTTTTTCATTTTTGTAAATCCTCACCTTCCATCTTGGAGTCCATACTGTGTACTGGTTCCTAGGCAGAAGAGTGGTCAGGGCTAGGCAATGGGGTCAAGTGACTTGGCTAGAATCACTAGGAAGTTCTAGGAAGTGTCTGATGCTCGATTTAGCTAAAGCTAGAACCTCTCATCTTTGGGCCCGTCTCTCAGTCCATGAAGCCACCAAGCTATCCCCTGAGAGATTTCTAAGGAATGCCCACTTCAGAATCCGAATGAGGTTCTCCCCTCTCAGCAGCGCCTACAGTACTCACATACACACAGACACACAGCAGTTTTGATGCTCTGGTTTAATAGGTTAAATCTATGCGACTATAATGATTTCCTTTAAGGAATCCTTTTAAGGAATGATTCGGAGAAGGTAGCAACTTCCTGCCTCTCATTTCTGAAAGCGATCGCGTAGTTTATTTTTAAATTTTTCTGCAAGGAAAATAAACGAAATTAGATCATGGCTCCAACGTTAAAATCCCATAGCCCAGGCCACCCAGGTTAACGGAGATCTTCCTTTTTTCCTGGCCCAACCACCCTCCTGTATCAAACTGAGTCCAGGAATGTGGGTCAAGTCCCTAAACTGATTCAAGAATGATGTGGAATGGCCATCTTAGGGGCTGAGAGCCTTGTTTTCCTGCTTTGGAAGTTAAAGTGCAGGAAAGAAATAGACATAGGCAAAGATTTTAGAAATGGATGGACCTGCTCTCCCTGTAGTTCTTCACACAGGTTACTCCATCTCTCACCTCCTTACCTTTGCACTGGTCATCGTGCAAGTCTAGAATTCTCTGCCCTCTTCTTTGGCCTCTGGCCTCAGTTCTAATCTCAGCTCTGTAGGAGGCTTTGCCTTGTCTGCCCAGTTTCTCATCATTTTTGCCCTTTCACATTTCATTTATTTAATTTTTCTTTTTCTGTTTCTATTTATCTCTCTGACTGCCTCTTATATTCATTTAGCTATGTATACATTGTCTCCTCTATTAGAATATATGCTCCTTGAGAGCAAGGATCGCACTTTTGTTTCTTTTATTTTTTGCCTTTTTCTTTATGCTTAGTGCTTACCCAATGCTGACATCTCAACTGTGCTAAATAAATGCCTATTGCCTGACTGCATGGCCTTAAGGAAATCTGAGTGTTCTGCACTGTTCAAAGAAGAAAAGGCTTAGCTTTCCCCACCAAAGATGGATTCATACCCTGTGCTTAGGTTTGGAGCCTGGACTATTCATACTAAGGGAGGCAGATGAGGGTTAGAGGATTGGGAAGGATTTATGTAGGTGTTTATCCCGGAGCCACACATGGAAATACTCACCCACGCCTTCTTTAAGTTTTGTTAATACTCCTTCTAATACTCCTGTGTCTGAGAAATAAATGGAACCCTGTTAGTAAAGCTCGCCAGCCATGGATGAGAGAAGTTTCCATAACCCTTTCCCAAGGGCTCCACCTCCATGAGAATCCATTGAAGCACAATTTCTTTAAGGCTTACAAAGCCCTTTACAAGACTGACCACAGCAGATTCTCCCCCAAATCTGTTTTTTAAGATGAACAAGTTGAGGCTCAGGGAAGTGCTGTGACTTTCCCAAAATCATTCAACTAGTAAATATAAAATTGGAAAACAGAGTTTTTGAATCGAAGTGCAGTGAACTTGCTGCCATTTTTCTCGAGCCAGTGACCCGGATAGAGGCAACAAAGGATGAGTGTAGCCAAATGGACTAACCCTCCCCAACCCCGTCCCCCTACCCCCCCCCCCCCCGCCCCAAATGATTATATGTGTAGAAAGGACAGGTGTCCTGGGACAGAGCCAGATACTCACTTTTATTGGTAGATGGTGGTGGGGTTGCTGAGGCAGCTGGATCTGATGGGGACTGCTCAGGTGCCTCTGGGTCATTTGGCTCTGATGGGGACTGCTCAGATGCCTCTGGGTCATTTGGCTGTGATGGGGACTGCTCAGGTGCCTCTGGGTCATTTGGCTCTGATGGGGACTGCTCAGATGCCTCTGGGTCATTTGGCTCTGATGGGGACTGCTCAGATGCCTCTGGGTCATTTGGCTCTGATGGGGACTGCTCAGATGCCTCTGGGTCATTTGGCTCTGATGGGGACTGCTCAGATGCCTCTGGATCTGTTGCAGAAGTATCCTGTCCATCTGTAGAGGCAAGTTTTAAACTGAGATATTTAGATTCTCCCCACATTAAGGCAGGAAAAGAAAGACTTC
Source organism: Monodelphis domestica (assembly GCF_027887165.1). NCBI lineage: Eukaryota > Metazoa > Chordata > Mammalia > Didelphimorphia > Didelphidae > Monodelphis > Monodelphis domestica. Next base: position 29,781,997 of record NC_077231.1, on the reverse strand, counting down.
TGGGGAGTAGCCAGGCCAGGACAAGTCCTGGAGCTTATGTATTGGAGGACTTCTCTAGTAGAAAAGGGAACTTTGTTGTCAGAGAAGCATCCTGGCTTGTCTCTGTTGTAGAAAAAGGGAGTCCAATCACAACTCAAAGATGTTGCTGGCTGGTTTCCAGACCATTGCAATAAAGTAAATATCACAATAAAGCAAGTCACAGTAATTTTTTTTATTTCTCAGTAGATGTGAAAGTGTTTATTCTATGGGTATAATCTATTAAGTACACAATAGTATTATTGGGCCTAAAATGTAAATTCTTTTATGAAAAAAAAAAAACGTTTCAGTCATTTTTCAGTTGTGTCTGACTTCCCATGATCTCATTTGGAGTTTTTAAGGAAAGATAATGGAGTAGTTTGTCATTGCCTTCTCCAGCCTTTTTTTATAGATGTGGAAACTGAGGCACATAAGTTGAAGTGATTTGCCCCAACTCACAAAGCTAGCATGTTTCTGAGACTGGATTTGAATTCAGGAAGATGGTTTCCTGACTCCTAACTCCAAGTCTGGTTCTCATTGTGCCTCTTAGCTGACCCAATAAAAAATACTTTATTGCTAAAAACCACTATGTATCATCTGAGCCTTCAGGAAGTTGTAGTCATCTTTTTTGCTGGTGGAAGGTCTGGCCTCCAATTGGATGGATGATGACTGAGCAAGGTGGTTGCTTCTGAAGGCTGGAATGGTTTGACAATTTCTTAAAACTAGATAACAATGAACTTAGCCATTGGATTGATTCTTCCTTTCACTTCAACACTTAGAGTCTCTTGGAGAGTTTTTAATTGGTCTAATTTCAGTATTGAGTTGTCCCAGGGAAGAGAGAGAGACTTCAAAAGAAGGAAAGAGGTAGAGAATGGCCACATGTGCATGTGGTATGTGGTACCCCAATTAAATTTCAATAGTAATATCAAAGAATTCTGCTAACAGACCACATTAAGAGATAGAGTAATAATGAAAAAGTTTGAAAATATTGTTAGAATTACCAAAATGTGACCCGGAGAGACATGATGGGGGTTCATTGCTTTTGGATAAATGGCGCTGAAAGACTTGTTCAATATCTGTCTCTGAAGAGCAATAAAGCAAAGTGCAATAAAACACACTATGCCTGTTTGAAGGAAGGCTTCAATAGGAGAGTAGTGTTTCTCTCTCTGGTCTTAAAGGCCCTGTACCATTAATTCACTACTTTATTAATCAGTTTATGGTAACCTCTACCCTTATCCTACATTTTGTTGACCTTTGGAGCTGGAGTGATGATAATTTGAACACAGGGAGAACTTTCAGGGAATGGTTCATGATTACTAAGTAGTCACCGACCCCAACATGTTATAATTCCCCTCCCAACTAAGTTTTGAAAGCAGTGAGCAAGACACCATGCAAGAATACAGGATGACAGCAAGGGAGTGTTTTCTGAGATTATGTATTTTCTGGAATAGGAAACTGCCTCCAGGAGGTAGGGAAGGAGATCTAGATGCGGGCCACATTATGACTATTTCTCTGTTGAAATCTATTAATTGTAAGAGACTTCTGGTCTTTTTCTTGGAGTGCTGGGCCCCCATTTCAGTCTCAATGACTGTCCCTCCTACCATATAGGAGAGCACAATGGACTAGTGAACATGAATGATATTGTACCCTTGCTGTATGCCTTAGTTTCCTTTTTGTTATGTGTTACCTCCAGCACGTGGCACAGGGCCTGACACAGAGTAGTTTTTCCATAAATGTCTGAAGATTGGTCTTACAATACTTAGGTACCCTGAGTGTTACCTAGGATAACCATGGAGTCCAGACACATGTAAACAACATTTATAGAAAATCTACTTTTGTACTATATTTGTCCTGAGTGAGAATACATGGACCCTCAAATCCAAAAGGAAAAAAAATGAAGAACTTTCCTGTCCTCAAGAGTACACTGTAGCAGGGATTTGAACTCGAGGCAAAGGAAGTTTGAGATGATTAAGATAATTAAGAGCAATAGCTCTCATTTCTACAGAACTTCCACAGCTGAGGTTGGTTAGTGTAAATATGGTTACCCTTGGAGAAACAAAAGCAAATTTACAAAGATAGTAGCTCTACCAGTCCCATTTTTGGCCGCAGTCTGAAATTTAGGAGGGCAACGTTCTCAGATGTAGGCATAGGGTACTGAGAAGCATCAAATGTCGCCATGAGAGACAGACATGATTGAAAACAACTGAAAATATTTCCTCCTCTGAGAACTTTCTCATACTAATAAAATTACAAGCCCAGTCTCTATTCCCTTTATTAAAGTTGATTGAGAAATGAAAAGGCTAGCTTTTTAGGGCAGATAGTTGTCCAAACGAAAAGAGTGTCTTGAGTTAAAATAATTCTTCCTGATTTCAAATCTGACCTCAGACTCTTTCCAAGCATGTGACCCTCGGTAAGTTCCTTCACCCTGTTTGTCTCTGTTTTGGGTTCTTTGTTTGATTTTTTAATCTATAAAATGAGTGGGAGAAGGAAATGGCAAAGCATTTCAGTATCTTTGTCAAGACAACTCCAAAGCGGGTCATAAAGAGTCTGGCATGACTAAAAAATGTCTGAACTAGTTTTGATGGTTCACTGATTGGTCTTATGGAAAGCTATGACAACTCCAGGAGGGTTAGCTCTCCTGCTTTGAGAGTATGAGTAAGAAAAATAGCATTTGAGTCCCCTCTGGTAGTCCTAGACCCTTGCAGAGTGACAGGGGAATAGGGTTATACTCACAGGCTCCCAGCAGAACTCCAGCCAGAAGGGTCACGAGGAGGAGGTGTGGAAACTTCATTTTGCAGAGGAAATATGGAGAGATCCTTGAAGAGAAGGGAGAAATGTTGATGGAGAGACTTGACTTCAGGGGCACTTATAAAGACACCAAAGACCAATGGAAGTTGAGAGAGGTGTGTCCTCATCTTTCTCTGCAAGCTGCCCAATTCCCTCCCCTAACTCCTGCCTAAAGCCATTTGCTAAGTCAACAAGAGTGGATTAGAGGCAGATGTCTAATTTTTTTGGCAGGGAGGTGATGGCCAACAGGACGTGCAATTGTCATTCTTTTCGCCAGGTGTCCAGTCATTGGCTTTATCCAAAACTAGTCTATTGGGAAGGGTCTTCCTAAGCACTTAGGCCCAAGGGGCCCAACACTGAATGAGAAAGACTTCTCTATGCACTTGTCATAATTATTGTAGTAGGTTCCTCTACTTAGTCAATCCAACCATCCTTGGTATTGTCTAGAAAGAGGGCTCTGGAAGTTCGGTTTCTCCAATTCTCTGACCCTGGATAGGATGATTTCCACTTTATGTGAGACAGAAAAATCATTCTAAGGTCTTCTGAGGAATTAAGGCCGAGGTTAGAATTCAGGGTGTTAAATTGTCTGACCTACCCTACTAGGAAACAACCTAAATGTTTGCTTAATCTCAGTTCTTGGGGCACCAGGAAAATTGGGTTTTCTGTCACAGTGACTCCTATTTTAGGAATTCCCTCTCCTTTCTCCAAGACACCAATTGTACCAAAATTCTGTATTTCCCATAATCCCATAAAATCCCAGCCATATCTATTAGAGCCAGTCATTCTTACGAAGACAAGATAAGCCAAAACTGGTGGAATTTTCCAAAAGTAGGCCCTCGATGGAAAGAACCCTAGACCTGGGAGGAAGACCTAAATTCAAACCTGATTTTGGATACTTATGATCTGTGTGACATTGTGTTTTCTCATATCTGTAAGCTGAGAATAATAATAGCACCTGCCTCTCATGGTTTCTGCTTATCCTTGAGAAGTTCTCATTGCCATCCTCCCATATTCTAAATTCTTCAGAATTCATATTTACATTTTAAATGAGAAATCCCTTCTTTCTTCTTGGCTAGCAAGCTAACTCCAATCTTCACCTAATCAACAGTCTCTTGTTAGTCTTAGCATTTTGCCCACAAAAGCGACATCGAGTGTGGAGGAAAGAAGAAGAGAAAGGGGACACATGGTGGTACATATCAGGTCCTGCTGAAAGTAATTTTTGGCACCTGGTGCCTGTGTTAGGATTTTTTCCTGGCTGGTGAACTAATGCCTAAAATTCAATTTTTAGTTAGGCAGGGCTGCTATTTACAAGGCTCTCTGGAAAGTAGTGCAGAGAGGTGGCAAGAGGATTAGGGATCTCTTCAGGAGAATAATTTTCTCATATCTGAGGGGGGAAATAGGAAAAATTGAGTAGCAAAAGTTAGGATCCCTTCTTGAAAGTGGTGATTGAGATACATTTCCTTTGATGTATCCTTTGCAGAAGGAACTTCTGTATGAAGATAGATAAGATGTTTATCAAGTACTTACAATATGGCAGGCATACCGCAAAGCACTGGGACTACAAGGACCAAAAATCGTGATGGTGAGTCCTTTCAAGAAATTTGTGTTCTACTATGCCGAAGGGGGAACTAAAACACTGTCTGCCCTTTGATCCAGCCATGGCACTGCTGGATTTGTGCCCTAAAGAGATAATAAGGAAAAATACACATACAAGAACATTCATAGCTGCACTCATTGTGGAGGCAGAAAATTTGGACAATGAGGGGATGCCCTTCAATTGGGGAATGGCTGACCAAATTGTGGTATATGTTGGTGATGGAATACTATTGTGCTCAAAGGTATAATAAAGTGGAGGAATTCCATGTGACTTGGAACAACCTCCAGGAATTGATGTAGAGTGAGAAGAGCTGAACCAGGAAAACATTTATACAGAGACTGATACACTGTGGTACAAGAAAACATAATGGACTTCTCTATTAGTGTCAATGCAATGTCCCTGAACAATCTGCAGGGATCTAGGAGAAAAAAACACTATCCACAAGCAGAGGACAAAAGGTGGGAGTAAAAACTCAGAAGACAAACAACTGCTTGAGTATATGGGTCAAGGGGACATGGCTGGGGAGGGAGACTCTAAATGATCATCCTGGTGCAAACATCAATAACATGGAAATAGGTTCTGATCAAGGTCACATGTAATACCCAGTGGAATTGTGCATCAGCTACAGGAAGGGAGAGGGCAGGGGAGGGAGGGAAATAATGTGATTCTTGTAACCAAGGAATAATGTTTAAATGGACTAAATAAGTTAATTTAAAAAAAGAAATTTGTGTTCTGGTAGGGAAAGAAAAAGCAGAAAAAGGAAATAGGAAACTTGGGGGAGGGAAGATGAGGGCAAGAGTTAGGAGGTGGGGCAATCCAGAGAGTAATTTAAGTTGGGGATGAAGCAGAAAGAATGGCTCAGACTCCAACTGAAAAAGTTTTTCTGGTCAGAGAATCTAAAGACAGTAAGCAAGAAGAATGAAGCAAGAAGTATTCTGAGGATACTCTGTAAAGTTCTAGCCAGAGAAAGATGCAAATAACAGGCAAACCTGATTGAGAGGCAAAAGGTCAGAGATGACTTTAGGCCAGTTCCTAGTAGAAGGCAAAAGAGAAGGCAATCCAGATTTTGCTTTCCTCATAGACTACCTCATGAAAGTTCAAGGGAGGTGAGAAACGTGACAAGTACAGAATAGGCTGGAGCTAGAGAAGAGCATGAAACTTCTTCTTTGCCAAGAAAAACAAAAGGATGCTTCAAGAGACTGAAAGGAATTAACTCTGTGAATGTCTTCTGAGCCCAGGTACTGGATCCCCTGGAAAAATGCTTCAGTAAATATCAGGGTGCAAAATAAATTTGCAGAAATGATTAGATTTTCTTTGTAGTGCTAACAAATCCAAGAAAAAAAGTCAAGAAGAAAAATTATGTTAAAAAAGTACAAAATGATGTAATATTTGGTTATTAACCTAGCAAGATCAATCTACACAAAGAAAGCACAAAATATTCTTTTCCTATATAAAGGAAGACAAGTGAAAAGGTATTCAGTGTGCAAATTTGGGTTATGTGAGTGCAATAAAAAATGAGATATCACCTGTAATAATTTATACATTTTATGGCAATCAAAGTAGGAAGGGAATACTTTACAGAACTAGGTAAAGCAAAAGATTCATTTCAAGGAATGAAAGATCTATATGTATATCAGAGAAAATACTGGAGTAAAAAAATTGGCAATGAAATGAAGTATATATATATAATATCTTTGTTGTTTTATTTTTAATTGTGTCTGACTCTTAGTGACCATATTTAGGGTCCTCTTGTCATAGATATTGGAGTACTTTGCAATTTCTTTCACCATATCATTTTACCAGACCTCAAACTATGTTCTAAAATAGAAATTATAAAAACTATTTTGTTGTGATTAAAAAAATAGATGAGACTAATAGCAGAGCAAACTAAATAGAGTCAAATGCAATAAAAAGGAACTATAAAAATATATTGATCCATCTATCTGTCTATCTAGAGAGAGAGTGTTCCTTATTTGGTAAGAACTGTTTTAAAAATTGTAAACCAGGTTGGTAAAAATCAGGTTTAGAACAGTATCTTACACCATCTACTATTCAATACACAACCTGTTCGATGTTTTTATGGCATCAGAAGTTCTTTTCAAATGGGCAGATTATAGTTATTGTCTACCTTTCCTGTCTGCCTCTAATCTCCCTTCTTCGGTTTCCTTTATAAATCCTCCAAATAGATGTTATATTTTTTATTTTTCGGATACTGTGAGGACACCTATCATCCCTCATCATATGATCCATCTATATTTTCTTATCATCATGCTTTTCCTGTTTCACATCTTTTATTCCTTGTTTTTTCTTTGAAGTCCCTCATTGTGAATTTGTTGCAGCTGGCTCACATCTGCCTTGCCACTGTCCATTGTCTTCTGGATGATATTAATTTCAGATTCTTTGGAGACTTTTGTAGTCCAGGCTTTGTAAAAATATTTCACAATGAGTTTCAATGTTTTTTGAAGAGGACAGGAATAAATCAATTCATCCATAATAAAAAATTATAGAGGACTCTATTGAATTTCTACCCTCAAGTATGGTAGCGACAAAATTCTTAACCAAAGAAAATATAGAGATGATCCCCCCAATAAAAAATAAGTTGTAATAATAATCACAATAATGATAATAACTAGCATTTATAAAACACCTACTATGTAATCAGTCACTGTCCTAATTACTTTACAAATATTATCTCATGTGATCCTCACAACTGTGGTAGGTAGGTGCTATTATTATCCCCATGCTACAGAGGAAGAAACTGAGGCCGACAGGGATGAAATGACTGATGAAAGCTGGTAAATGACTGAAGTTGAATTTAACTTAGATTTTCCTGACACCAGCTCAGCAAAATTCCACCTACCTACTCATAAATATTAATCTATCCAATGCTCACAGAAGGTGAAAAGAAGTAGATACTATCATTATCTCCATTTAACAGTTTAGGAATTTGAGGCGGTGTCTCAAAGCAATTAAACATGTGAGACCAGATTTAAATTCAGATCTCACTGAGTCTAGTCTCAGAATTTCCCTGCTCTTGGATATTATCAATTATATATATATATATATTTTTTTTTGAATGAATGAAATCAATGTAGACTCTGAGGAGAAACTTTTGAGTGAGAAAATATTTGCCCCAAATATGATTATATCTGTTATATGAGATATTTAGGAAATTTTTATATACACGTACGTATAATAAACATACATGTATGTATGTTGAACTTCTATTTGACCCATTTGAGTTTTATATAGTGAAATATATCTTTAATAAGATGTTAAATCTCTTTCTATAAGCTTCTTCATTAACTCTCATTGCTTATTTGTTTTCTACTCTATCTCTTATTTGTTTTAAAAAATTGTTATTTTCCCTCTTTTGTAAACTCTTAGGAATTCTTGGTGTACTTGTATCTAATCTATATATTTTTTTGCTGTTTTGCTTGCAAGTGTTTTCAAGTCCTCGTCAGACCTATCCATGATGTCAGTAAATTACTCTCTCTATCTTTCTAAGCCATTCTGTATTGAAAAATGGCTCTATGTGACTTTTTCTTGGATCTCCTGATAAAAATTCGGCCTGGTATTTTTTCCAGGATTATCGTACAGAAGGTGAGCTGAGTTAGCTAGATAAAAAAATTGTCAGTCACTCTGCCATCTTTACTGTAGTCTCTTTTGCCAATTTTTTGTCCTCATATTTGTCAGTTTTCAGGAGGAGACATTTGAGTTGTTTTAATTTCTATTTTTCTAATTTGTAATCACTTGTAGGATATTTTAATATGATTACTTATAGTTTGCAATTCTTTAGAAAACTGCCTATTGATATCTGTCTCTCTATATATCAGAACCCAACAATATGTTCATTAGTAGAAACACTTTGAAAAAGGAAAGTACACTTAGCATTAAAATGAGGGGCTGAGAAATTTATTATGCTTCTACTGAAGTAAAAAAAGGCAGGGGTAGCAATCAAGATCTCAGACAGAACAAAAACAAACATAGATCCTAATAAAAGAGACATATAAGGAAACTACATTTGGATAAAAGGTAATACAGACAATACGTTAATATTAGTCAGTCCATTGATAAATATTTATCAAGTGTCAACCATGTGCCAGGTACTGTGTTAAGCACTAAGTATACCAAAAGAGTCAATAGACAGTCCCTGCTTTAAGGAGCTCAGAATCTAAAAGGAAGATACAATTAGCAAGCAATTTTGCAAAACAAGAAAATACCAGATAAATTGGAAGTGATCAACAGAAGCAGTCAATGGAATTTAAAGGTATTAAGAGAGTCTTCTGTTTAAGATGGTATGTTTATTTAGGACTTAAGGAAAGCAAGAAAAAACAGTATTCAGAGATGAGGAAGGAGAACATTTTAAGACTGAAGGAGAGCCTGAGACAATGGTTAGGACAGAGAAAAGAATTTTTTGTTTCATGGGATATTCAGCAGGCCAGTGTCACTTGATTGTAGAGAAAAGTATAAGAAGACTGAAATGGTAGTTGGGGGCTAACTCAAAAAGGACTTTGAACAGCAAATGATTTTATACTTAATCCTGGAAGTAACAATTTAACTGAAGTTTATTGAGTAAGGGAGTTCCATGAATGAACCTGTGCTTTGTTATTTTTTTAAATTCTTTCATCTGCCTGCATTTTTTCAAAATGGAATATTTACTTAAAATTACATGTAAAAGAAGTTTCCAACATTTTATTTCATTTTACTTTTTAAACATTTTACCTTTAAATAATGAATGCTGGAGGCGATGTGGCAAAGTTGGGACATTAATGCATTGCTGGTGGAGTTGTGAATTGATCCAAACATTCTGGAGGGCAATTTGGAACTATGCCCAAACGGTGATAAAAGACTGTCTGCCCTTTGATCCAGCCATAGCACTGCTGGGTTTGTACCCCAAAGAGATAATAAGGAAAAAGACTTGTGCAAGAATATTCATAGCTGCACTCTTTGTGGTGGCAAAAAATTGGAAAATGATGGCATGCCCTTCCGTGGGGGAAAGGCTGAACAAATTGTGGAATTGAAGAGCCAGCTCAAAAACCTCTTCTTTCTCCTCTCTGACCCCTAGCCCCAGGAGTTCCTGTCACTTCCCTTCCTGACATATGCCAGAAGCCATTATGACCCCTAACCCAGGAGTTCCTGTGAACTCCCTCTACCACAAAGGGTATAAAAGTCCTGCAAACCCCAGACTCAAGACCCAGTCATATTTCAAGTCCTGAGCCCAAACTTCAGTTTGTTTAATAAACTCCCTCCTTTGTGTTACGTTGTTGGTCTTGTTTCATCCTTGGGATTGATAAACTGGGCACTTTAGTATCTGTTGGTGATGAAATACTATTGTGCTCAAAGGAATAATGAACTGGAGGGATTCCATGGGAACTGGAACAACCTCCAGGAAGTGATGCAGAGTGAGAGGAGCAGAACCAGGAGAACATTGTACACAGAGATTGATATGCTGTGGTTCAATCAAATGTAATGGACTTCTCCATCAGTGGCAATGCAGTGATCCTGAACAACTTGGAGGGATCTATGAGAAAAAAAAAACATTATCCACATTCAGAGGAAAAACTGTGGGAGTAGAAACACAGAAGAAAACCCACTGCTTGATTATGTGAGTCGAGGGGATATGGCTGGGGATGTAGACTCTAAATGAACATCCTAATGCAAATACCAACAACATGGAAATAGGTTTTGATCAAGGACACATGTAATGCCCAGTGAAATTGCACATCAGCAATGGGAAGGGGGGAAGGGGAGGGAGGGAAAGAATATGATTCTTATAACCAAGGAATAATGTTCTATATTGACTAAATAAATTAATTTTTAAAAATAGGAGAAAATTTTTATCTTTATTTTATTCCAATAACAAATTTATACATATTTTCCAACATCATGAGATTCCCATTGTCTCCCTCCCCTCTTCCCTCTGTCTTCCTGGAGTTGACAAGCAATTCCACTGGGTTATACATGTATTAAAAGCAAAACATATTTCCATATTCATTTAAAATTTTATTTATCCAATTTAGAACATTTTTCCTTGGTTACCAAGAATCATATTCTTTCTCTCCCATCCCACCACCCCTTCCTGTAGCCAAGGCGCAATTCCACTGGGTTTTAAATGTGTCTTTGATCAAAACCTATTGCCATGTTGTTGATGTTTGCACTAGGTTGATCATTTAGTGTCTACTTCCCCAATTATATCCCCATCGACCCATGTCATCAAGCAGTTGTTTTTCTTCTGTGTTTCTACTCCCATGGTTTTCTCTCTGAATGTGGATAGTTTTCTTTCTCATAAATCCCTCCAAGTTGTTCTGGATCACTGCATTGCCTGCCACTAATGGAGAAGTTCATTACATTTGATTGTACCACAGTGTATCAGTCTCTGTATATAATGTTCTCCTTGTTCTGCTCCTCTCACTCTGCATAAATTCCTGTAGGTCATTTCAGTTCACGTGGAATTCCTCCAGTTCATCATTCCTTTAGGCACAAATAATATTCCATCACCAATAGATACCACAATTTGTTCATCCATTCCCCAATTGAAGGGCATCCCCTCATTTTCCATTTTTTTTCCACCACGAACGTCGTGGCTATGAATATTCTTGTACAAGTCTTTTTCCTTATGATCTCTTTGAGGTATAAACCCCGAAGTGCTATGGTTGGATCAAAGGGCAGACAATCTTTTAGAGCCCTTTGGGGATAGTTCCAAATTGCCCTCCAGAATGGTTGGATCAATTCATAACTCCACCAGCAATGCACTAATGTCTCAACTTTTCCACATCCTCTCCCAACATTCATTACTTTCCTTTGCTAACATGTTAGTCAATCTGCTATGTGTGAGGTTGTATTCAGAGTTGTTTTCATTTGCAGCTCTCTAATTATAAGAAATTTAGAAAACTTTTTTCATGTGCTTATTAATAGTTTTGATTTCTTTATCTGAAAACAGCCTATTCATGTCCCTTGCCCATTAATCAATTGGGGAATGGCTTGATTTTTTCTACAATTGTACATATTCATTTTTAAGATAGTAATCTTATAACACTAAAAACTCTAAATCATATACCCACATTAGCAGTGGATAAATTATATGTTTTTATTTGCATTACTACTCCAACAATTCTTTCTCTAGAATTAGATAGCCTGAGTCAAGAATTCCAGGATTAAAACCCAGAAGAAATGGATAATATTGCAATAATTACAAGTAGAAGTGCAAAAAAGAGAATTGTTTAGATAAAAGTGTTCTGAGAGTGGATAAAAAGCCTACTATATTAAATGAATATTAAGACAAAAGAAGAGAGGAGTTAAATTTGAGCTATTGAGGAAGAAGTTGGAAGAGGAATAGCTCAGAATATAGAATAGCTTTCCAAAACAGGGAACATTCTGAATTAAAAAATACAGGAATTACTGCATTTTTTATTATTTCTAAGTCAAGGTGAAGGAGCAAAGACAGACAAACTCAAAGGCTAGGTTTAGTTTAAGCAATAAACAATGAAAGTGCATCAAGGATGGAACAGAGAAGATTGTTAAGAATTTCCCATTCTGCTAAATCAGTAGAAGGATTAGGCAAGAAAATTAGGCAAATATGGAATTAGAGGAGGAGTGGTAAAAGAGGGACCTGAAATCCTCATTTTTATCTGAGTCACACTAGGAAAGGAACAGAGGTGGGAATGGAAATGAATATAGCATTGAAACATAGTAAATAGGTACCAAAACTAGAGCTGGATAAAGTCTTTTTAGAGACAAATACAAGAGACAAGAGAAACCTAGATAGGCAAATGCAATAAATAAATAATTAGGAAGAGTCAAATGATGATTATGGGTTTACATATTAATGGGGAAAGAAGAGAAGAGAATAATGTCTCTTTAAAATTTCCCAGATTTCACAGGTTAAGTAGAGCACAAAAAAAGACAAGTTTAGGATCTGAGTGTGATTTTATTCTCTTTCATTTGTTTTAATAGAATAAATAAGACGATTGGAAAAAAGAAAATACTGGAAAAGCATGGAGGAGTGGAGGAATAATCATTTTGTGAACCTTCTAATAATGACATTATGTCAGTGTCTGACCCCACTGAACCAGAATCAAACTGAGTGAGAGAAAGACACTGGAAACAGAGGAAGAAGCAAAGGGAATTTTAATATAGTCTTCTCATCAGAGTGAGCATATATGTGGGAACCTTTCTCCTAAGGATAGGAATCCATTACATACTGAAATTAGCCAACTTTTATTATTTGAAAGATGAAAAAGAGGAAAAAGGAAAAACAAAATTATTGCTTGAGGATGTCAAGATAATATTAGAGTTGTGACTTAAAATATAGATTTAATTGGTTGCCAGGGAAAATCCCAAATAAAATACCCAAGTCAGTCTGGAAATTTATGGTAACTTAATTAATATAGTGGGAAGGAATTTAAGGAGAAGGAGGGAGGAGGACATAGGATTTCTCCTGCCTGGCTTGTGCCAGGGGGAGTTTTAAAATCCTTGCCTCTAGGTCTCTAAAGAAGATTAGAGGCTTCAAAGAGGATAAAGTTGGAGAGTAAAGGAGGAAAACTCAGCCAGAACTCACCACTGAACTGGATAATAGCTTGTAGCCATGCTAAGATGCTGAAAGGCCCAGCATGCTGCTATCAGCCAACTCTCAAGGTACAGGAGAGAGGAAATTAGCAAATATGTAGACCTTTCACCCTTGTGTCCCCTCCTCTAAATGCCCATTCTTTTAGAATTCTCATCTTCTTTGATTAGATTATATCTTTAGAGTTGCTTAACACTTCTTTGTTAAGTTCAACTTTTGTGAGTTACTTAACCTTTTTTGTGATTAACTTAACCTTTATAGTTACTTAACACCTTTTTGTATTAAGATCTTAAAATAGGCTTAACTTAAGTTCTAGCTTCACTATAAGGTAAGAGTTAAGTACCTTCATTGTTCAATCAGGAGATTACAACTTTATCTTTCCCTAAAGTAGGTTCTAAGTAGGGTGGAGTAATATAGAGTTCCCAAAACATTCCTGATTTTGTTAAACTAAGTATCTTCATTGTTATAATTAGGAAATAGCTAAATCCAATCTTCACAATGAGCAGATATAAGAGCAAATTCTTGACAGTAACTCCTTAAGAGTGACTTTTGGGGTTCCAAAAGGATAAGGCTGATAACTGTTATCTAATCTGGAAATCTCAGTAGCCCTGCCTGGTGAGATAATGATCATCTTATCAGTAAAGGTTCCTAGAATTGTTCTTAGTCTAAGGCCTGCTGGTACAGTTAGAGCAAAATTGTATTGGTAGGTTGTTCTCAAGTTTAGCTTATAGTCCCAAAGGATTATTGTTATGTATCAGAAATCTCAAAAAAATAAAAAAGTGGAGACTTGAGTAAATCCAACCATTTATTATAGTCAATATTTCTTTTTTTTCTTAGTAGGAGGAATAGGATCAAACTATTACAATAATTGATTGTTATTTGTAATAACTTTTTGTTCATTTTCTTTTCTTTGTAAAGAGGGAAATAGAGGGGGCAAAAATAAAACAATAAAATAAAATAATGAAACTACAACTAACAATTATAACTATGAATGAAATGGACTCATCTATAAAATAGAGAAGTTTGATAGAATGAATGAAGAGGGTAGACTCTTTTATTCTTTAAACAAATTCAAAAAGAAGGAAGCATAGCAATTATGCTCTCAGATGAAGCAACAGTAAAAATAACGATTTAAAGAGATAACAGGAAAACTACTTTATGCCTATAGACACCACAGATCATATTTAGTACTGTATTATCACATGCCGGGAGTAGACACTCCCCTAACTCATTGAGATCCAAATTGAACTCAATTGAAGATCAATCTTTGGCCAATATAACAGTAAAGGAAAACAATGTTGATGAGGTTGTGGCAAAATTGGGACACTAATACACTGCTGGTGGAGTTGTGAATTAATACAGCCATTCTGGAAGGCAATATGGAATTATGCACAAAGGTTTTATAAGACTGCCTGCCCTTTGATCCAGCTACATCACTATTAGGTTTGTATCCCAAAGAGATAATAAGGAAAAATACATGTATAAGATCATTTATAGCCACGTTCTTTGTGGTGGCAAAAAATTGGAAAATGAAGGGTTGTCCCTCCTTTTGGGAATGATTGAACAAATTGTGGTATATGATGGTGATGGAATACTATTGTGTTGTAAGAAATGATGATCATGGAGAATTCCATGTGAATTGGGTAAACCTCAATGAACTGATGCATAGGGAAATGAGCAGAACTAAGAGAACATTATATATAGAAAGTAAAACAATGTGGCATTAATGATCCAATATAACAGACGATACTAGTAGCAATGCAACTTGCCAGGCTACTCTTGAAGGACTTATGTACAAGAATGTTAATCACATTGAGAGAAAGAATTATGGGAGTAGAATGCAGAAGAAAAAACATGATATCACTTATCACACACACACACACACACACACATATATATGAGTATATGACTTGGGGTTTTGGCTTTAAAGATCACTCTATTGCAAAAATGAATAATATTGAAATAGGTATCAAATGACAACATTTGTACAACCCAGTGGAATTGCTTGTTGGCTCTGGGAGGGGGAAGGAAAGAGGAGATGGAAAGAAAATGAATCATGTAAACATAGAGAAATATTTTTAAAATAAAAATTAATTAAAAAAAATCAATCTTCCTGAATTTAGGTCCAGCACTCTATCCACTACAGTAGCGAGAAGTAGAACCTGTGGCATGAGGGCTTGATGAACCCGTTTCAGGGCTTCTTTCTTCCTGCTATCCAGCTTTCACCTGTGGCTCCAAGAAGCTATAGAATATCATATCCTGGTAAACCTGACAGGATGAACTAGGTTGAAGGTAACAACTTTATAATAGATGAAGCAGGAATAAAGGAAGCTATTAGAAACCATTTTGCCCAATTATATACCAACAAATCTGATAAATGATATGGATGAATTTTTATGAAACAGAAAATATCCAGATAAGAAATAGAGCATTTAAATAACCTAGTCTCAGAAAGAAAGAAGGCAAAAAAGCTGGAATAGATACATTTAGAAGTGAATTCTAACAAATATTCAAAGAATAATTAAGTTCATTTTTTTTAAATAGGGAAAGAAGCCATCCTACCAGATTCCTTCTCTGATATAACTATTGTCCTGATATCCAGATCAAAGAGGATAAAAGCAGAGAAAAGAATTATAGACCAATATATCTAAAGAAAACATTAAAGTCAAAAAAGTGTCAGCAAAGAGTTTATAGTAAGAAATTCAAAATATTTAATATGACTAAGTTAGATTTAATTTGAACATGCAAAGACTAGTTCAATGTTAGGAACTATTTTTCAACAGCAAGAGCAAGAGAATCACATTGTTAATATGTATTTTAAAATCATATTTAAAAATCTTTTGAAATATTATAACTTATTTTTGTTAAAATATTTTAAAAGTATACAGATAAATAGACCTTTCATTAATAGAGTAAATAGCCTATCTTAAGTCCAAAGGTAGTATTATTGGTAATGGAGAAAAACTAGAGGGAAGACTTTTTAATAAGATTAATGAAAATTCAAGGATGTCCATTGTTGCACTATTGTTTGATGGAATAATGTACATGCTAAGTATAATAATAAGGAAGAAAAAGAAATGGAAAGAATAAACTCAAAGGGAAAACATGATATGATGATCTGCTTAGAGAACCCTAGGGACCAAAATTTAAACTAAAAATTAATTGAAACAATTGATAATTTCAATAAGGAAATATGATATTTAAAAAAGCCACAAAATCATCAACCTTTCTATATATTACTAACCAATCCCAGCAGGAAGAAAGAGAAAATGAACTTCTATATAAAATATCTTAGAGTTAAGTTACCAAGAGACACACTAAACATATGAATGCAACCATAAAACATTCTTTATAGAAATCAAGGAAGAGAAATAATTAGAGCAATATTTATTATTTAGAGTTGGATTATGCAATATAATAGGAGTGATAGTTTTATCCAATTTAATTTATAAATGTAGTGCTATACTAATTAAAAAACCAGACTGTTGTTACTTTATGGAATTATTAACAATAAAAGATAATTACAAAATTCATCTGAGGGAACTAGAGATCAAACAGAATATTTTTAAAATAGGAATAAAGGTGACCTAATATGAGGTCAATAATCATCATATTTATTTGATATGTCAAAACTTATTTTAAAACAAAAGATGATTAATGAAATAGGTTGGGTAAACAAAATCCAGAAACAATTGAACATGCCCAGTGAATAAGGACTTTGTATTCCACAAAAAAGGTTGGGAAAACTGGAAAAAAGGCTCTAAGTAGATACTTGACTTAAATATAAAGTGTCACAAATTAGAAGAGAAGGGAAGATATAGCTTTCCATAAGTATGTTTAATAGAAGAATTCTTAATTCAAGAGAAAAGAATGAAAAATTTTGGTTACATAAAATTTGAAAGTTTTTACATAAGCAAAATTAATGTAGTTGTAGACCCAGGTATGCCATTATTGAGCTTAAATCTAAAAGAAGTGAAAGACAGTCATAAAGGACTCATGTACAAAAATATTTATAGCACCAGTTTTTGCTGCAGCAAAGAATTGGAAATGAAGTAAGTACTCTCATTAGTTGGGGTGTGGTTGAAAAACTGTGTTCTACATATGTAATAGAATATTGTTGAACTGTAAAATAGAGTGAATATTAAGAATGAAGAGAAGTTTGAGAAGACAGGAGTAGAATGAACAGGACTAATGGAACAATTTAAATGATGAAGACAATAATATAAGAGAAAACAAGTTCAAAGGTCCATACTTTTGGTCAACGAAATGATCAATCATGCTTTGATAAAAGTGGTGGTGATGATATTTTCTTGGAGATGGCTACAGTGCAGAATGAAATGCATTTTGGAACATAGCCCATGTGTTGTTTTATTTACAAATTTCATATGTATATATTATTAGAACAGAGGATTTCTATTGTTAGGGAGGTTGAGTTAATGTCAAGAGTAATTTAAGAAAAGTTAAGAAAAAAGAATATCAGAAATACATGAAAATACCCAAAAGAAAAAAATAAAGTCAGAGGGAATCGTTAATAGCAATTCTTTGTGCCATGTTAAATTTAATGTATACACTTTGAATAAACAAAAAGCATGACTGAATTGTGTGGCTTATATTGTTCTTTTTTTTAAATATATTGGGATATTTGTATTTGTTGATGATTTTAAAGTTCATGTTATAAAAAACAAATCAACTCACTGACTTCTCTGCAATTTAGAGTTGAAATAGTCCTAAAAGGGGAGGATAGTAAAATTGAAGTAGATAAAGCAGATTAATCCCTGACAGCATTTTTTAGGAAACAGACCTGGCTCCCCCCCACCCCAGGAGGTCAAGCTGCTTATGCAGGCAGCAGACCAGGTTCTACTTAGCTTGGGGATGAGAATTAGGAAGGGCAGGAAACAAAAGAATTTCAGGAATATCAAAGATGGAATGCAAGATAACATATGGCTAACCAGGGCTAGGTGACTAAGTACATGTGAAAATAAACAACCCCTAAATGACAACCCCCAAATAAATCTGAGGATTGTCTCCTCATCACTGACCTTACATTCCTGTGTCAGTGATAGTTTGTTTGATTAAGAACTTATATGTAAAAGAAAATAACTTTATATCCTGTAACCTATATAAACTGTCCCAAAAATGTTAGTATGGAGCAGCTTCCACTAGGGAATTCTGTCTAAGCTGGTAGATTTTTTATTTGTTCTTGTATTAATAAACCATGGTTCCAATAATTGATATTCTGGGTGTTGGACTCACTTTATGAAGTGCCCTACTTCAGTTGGAGTCTCCAGTGAGATCTCAAGCCCCAGCACCAGGAGGTAAGGACTTTGGAGAGGGCTGCTGTAAGAGTATGTGTGTGTGTGTGTGTGTGTGTGCTTGAAGGGGGGAGAGTTCTCTAGGCTCTCAGCATACAACTAAATGGCTGGGATTGTAACCCAAATCATACATGGGCAGCTTTTGCTAAGCAGGAGCCTTTGAAGGAGTCTTGAACCCTACCCTTCGGGGGTGTTTCTGAGTGCGGACTTGGAGAGTATGCAGTTTCCAACTCCTGCGAGGGATTGGATCAGAAAAACAAAGTAGTGAATGGTATCCTCTCTGGAGCCCGCCCCTGGTTCTGGTATTTGAGATTTCG
This sequence comes from Monodelphis domestica, assembly GCF_027887165.1. Taxonomy (NCBI): domain Eukaryota; kingdom Metazoa; phylum Chordata; class Mammalia; order Didelphimorphia; family Didelphidae; genus Monodelphis; species Monodelphis domestica. Next base: position 29,763,403 of record NC_077231.1, on the reverse strand, counting down.
AACAAAATTTAGGCTGGTTTTGGAACCATCTACTCTGTTCTGTAAGTTAGTTCTGTTTCTCTAGAGTCCTGTTTTGTTTTGCCCCGGGGCCTGTTTTACTCTAGGAGTCTATTTGCTTGAAGGTTTTGTCTTGAAGTTCTGTTTGGGCCCTAGAGTCCTGCTTTGTCCTGGTGTACTGTGTGGCCATGGAGTTCTGTTCTGTTCTGTAAATCTGGATTCAGTAGAGACTGTTGGATTGCTGCACACAGCTTTAGTCCCACAGCCAGGTCACTAAAGAGATGTCTTTCAGTGACTACTGGGGGAACCTCCGGGTTCAAAGGTGCATGAATGTGTGAGAGAGTGTGTCCTATAGGTTTCTGTTGAGTCTTTGTTGTTTTTGTGTGGCTAGTTTAAACAAAAGAAGAGGCAAAAAGAGTTTAAGATGAAGTTTCAAAAAGGGGAATTTCTTTTCTGGTGGCTATTCCCCGCTCCCTCCACCTACATCCCAACCATGCAGGCTAGGAAGGAGAGTCTGTGCCTGCTCCAGCTGTAAGCTTCAAAGCAGGAGAAAGAATCTGAATAGGAGGGGATTAAAAAATTCCTTCCTTGAGAAACCTACTCATGAACAGTTCACCTCCAACCCTAATTGGAAGCAGATATTAGTTTTGTCCAGATACTACAAGAACATTTTGTTAGAAATCACAGTCAAAAAGAGAGACAGTTTAGATAGATCTGCATGTAGGAAGCAGGGAAAGTTAGGGAACCAGAAAGTCAGCTCAGCCAATCAGATGGCTAATTTCAGTATCTTAGCTCAGCACAGCTTCCTAAGTTAAAGGGGCAGTATGCTGAAACTTTTAATTAATTTTCTCCCTGCAAATATTTCTTTTTAAGAATGGATCCTAAAACACTGATTTTTTCCCCTTTCAATTCATGGTTGTCACAACATTGTATGTTTATTTTTATCATTTTCTTTGTCACAGTCTCATCTCTATGCATTCTTAAATTGGATACTCACAAAAAGAAAAAGAAATGGGGGAGTTGCAAGATTGAACTTAACCATAGTCAAAAATTCTCAACAGAGGACAAAAGCAAATATCTGTTCAATAAGCACAAAAACTCATGGTTAGAGGTTTGTTTTGTTAGATCATGCAATGCATAATGATTTCAGTGAATTTGATAACTGTCTAAATGTGATTAATAGAGAGCCTGACACAGAGAGGGAATGTTTTGTTCTATAACGACAGAAATTATACTGGCTACTTTATAGATGTAAAAGTCATCCAGAAAAAGTGGTTATGTTGTTGAGAAGAACTTATTCTAGAATTTAAACTTGGGATTTTTTAATCAGATGTATTTTAATGTATGTGCTGTCAGAACAACAAGCAACAAGAAATCATATGATACACAAGAAGTTTTTAAAGTGGTTAATCTGTGCATGGTATTTAATAATACAAGTACTAAGAATTTGGCATTTTGCAAAAGAGGGAATTTCTAAACGGTGTTGTCTTTGACTAAGGTTATATGAATTGTTTTTAAAAATGTACACAATGGACTACACCAAGAGATCTTCTGTTAAAGCTCCAAGAGGGGAGACTGATAGAAGTCCCCAAAAAAACAAAAAAAATGAGAACAAGAGCACAGACAAATATGGGGAGTAAAGAAGGGGTGAATTTGAGCAAACAACATTAAAAGAAGAAACTACAATAGATAGCTACTACTCAGCAAATGGAACAGAGGGGGAGAGATCAGCAAATGATAAAATAGAGATCCCAGCGAATTGGATACAGGCTTTGGAAGAACTCAAAACACAACTAAGAGAGGCTGAAGACAATTGGGAAAAGAACTTAAAAATTAAGATAAGTCATCTGGAAACAGGGGCACTTGAACTAAAATGAGAAAATAGTGTCTTGAAAGCCAAAATCAACCAGCTGGAAAATGAGGCAAAGGAGATGAAAGATGAGGCAAAGGAGATGAAAGACGAGGTAAAGAGGATGAAAGATGATATTCAAAGAAAATCAGACCAGAAGGAAAAAGACGACCAAAAAGCCAGAGATAAAATCCAATCTTTAAGAACCGGAATAAAACAACTAGAATCAAGTGACCTCACAAGGCAGCAGGACACTATAAAACAAAATCAAAAGAATGAAAAAATTGAGGAAAATATGAAGCATCTCATTCACAAAACAGATGATTTAGAAAATAGTTCAAGAAGAGACAATTTAAGAATAATTGGACTACCAGAAGACCACGACAAAAGAAAAAGCCTGGACATAATACTAGAGGAAATTATCCAGGAAATCTGTCCCGAGATCCTAGAACAAGAGGGGAAAGTGGAAAAGTGGAAATTGAAAGAATCCACAGATCACCCCCTGTATTTAATCCCCAACTGACAACACCAAGAAATGTTATAGCCAAATTCAAAAACAATCAGATGAAAGAAAAGATATTACAAGCTGCTAAGAAGAAGCCATTCAGATACCAAGGAAACACAGTGAGGTTAACACAAGATCTGGCTGCATCCACACTGAAGGACCGAAAGGCATGGAATACGATATTCCAGAAAGCAAGGGAACTAGGTCTACAACCAAGAATAAAATACCCATTAAAACTGACTATATTCTTACAGGGGAAAGTATGGTCATTCAACACAACAGAAGAGTTCCAAGCATTCATAAATAAAAGACCAGACCTGAACAGAAAATTTGATGTCCAACCATAGAACTCAAGAGAATCATCAAAAGATAATTAAAAAAGAGGGGGAAAAAACAAACAAAATAACAACAAAAAATTTTTAAGAGACTTAATAAGTTAAAATGATATGTATCCCTATAAGAAAAGAGGTCATTGGTAACTCTTAAAAACTGTTGCTATCACCTGAGCAGCTAGAAGAATTACACTCAGAGGGAACAGTGACAAACTGTATAGGATGAAAGGATAAGACATAAATAGGTATATAAATATATGCATGCACAAATACATATGTATATGTATGTATATATATACATGACTAGAGCTAAAAAAGAGGTTATGACTAAAAGAAATGGGAAAAGAAACAAATGGGGGTAAATTTATATGTCACAAAGAAGCTCATGGCGGGAGGGGGGAGAACATCGATACACTGGAAGGGTAAAGAGGTTGGAGATAGGAAATACTCAACTCTTACATACTTTGGAACTGACCCAAAGAGGGAAGAACAATCCAATCCATTGGGGAAGAGAATAGATTTGGGCCCTATAGGGGAGTAGAAAGGTAAAAAACGGACTGATGGGGAGAGAAGCAGTACAAGGGAGGGAGAGGGTGGGGGGAAAATTTTAAAAAGACTACAGGGGAAAATAAGGGAGGGGATAAGAAGGGAGGGGGGTAGAAAGGGAAGTAAAATAAGGGGGGGAAGTAGAGGGACTGACTATAAACAGACATTGGTATAGAAGGAAATAGTGAAAGAAGAAAAGGCAGGACCAGGAGTAGATCAAAATGCGGGGAAATACACAGCTAGTAATCATAACTGTGAATGTGAATGGAATGAACTCACCCATAAAACCAAGTGAATAGCAGAGTGGATTAGAGTCCAAAACCATACCATATGCTGTCAGCAAGAAACACACATGAGGAAGGTAGATTAAATTAGGTGAACACAGAATACGCACAGATATGCATAGGGTGAAAGTAAGAGGATGGAGCCAAATCTATTGGGCATCAAATGATAAAAAGAAGGCAGGAGTAGCAATCATGACAAAGCCAAAGTAAAATTAAATCTAGTTAAAAGAGATAGGGAAGGTAATTACATCCTGATAAAAGGCAGTATAGACAATGAGGAAATATCTGTACTCAACATGTATGCACCAAATGGCATAGCATCCAAGTTTTTAAAGGAGAAACTAGAGGAGCTCAAGGATGAAATAGATAGAAAAACTATACTAGTGGGAGATCTGAACCTTCCCCTATCTGAACTAGATAAATCAAATAAAAAATAAATAAGAAAGAGGTGAGAGAAGCAAATGAAATCTTAGAAAAATTAGAGTTAGCAGACATATGGGGAAAAATAAATAGGGACAAAAAGGAATATACCTTCTTTTCTGCAGTACATGGTACATTCACAAAAATTGACCATGTACTAGGGCACAAAATCATTGCAAACAAGTGCAAAAGGGCAGAAAAAATAAATGCAACCTTCTCAGACCACAATGCAATAAAAATAATAATTAGTAAGGGTACATGGCTAGATAAACCAAAAATTAATTGGAAATTAAACAATATGATTCTATAAAACCAGCTAGTTAAAGAACAAATCATATAAACAATTAATAACTTCATTGAAGAAAATGACAATGGTGAGACATCCCTTCAAAACCTATGGGATGCAGCCAAAGCAGTACTCAGGGAGAAATTTATATCCTTGAGTTCATATATAAAATAATTAAGAAGGGCAGAGGTCAATGAATTGGGCATGCAAATTAAAAAACTAGAAAGTGAACAAATTAAAAACCCTCAGATGAAGACTAAATTAGAGATCCTAAAAATCAAAGAAGAAATTAATAAAATTAAAAGTCAAAGAACTATTGATTTAATAAATAAGACTAGAAGTTGGTACTTTGAGAAAACAAATAAAATTGACAAAGTACTAGTCAGTCTAATTAAAAAAAGAAAAGAAATAAACCAAATTGACAGTATCCAAGATGAAAAGGGAGACCTCAGCTCTAATGAAGAGGAAATCAAGGAAATCATTAAAAACTACTATACCCAATTATATGGCAAAAATATGGGAATCTAAGTGATATGAATGAATATTTACAAAAATAAAAATTGCCTAGACTAAAAGAAGAATAAATTACCTAAACAACCCCATATCAGAAAAAGAAATTGAACAAGCCATCAAAGAACTCCCTAAGAAAAAATCCACAGGTCCAGATGGTTTCACAAATGAATTCTATCAAACATTCAAAGAACAGCTAACCCCAATACTATACAAACTATTTGACAGAATAAGCCAAGAAGGGGTTCTACCAAATTCTTTTTATGTCACAAACATGGTACTGATCCAAAAGCCAGGCAGGTTAAAAACAGAGAAAGAAAACTATAGGCCAATCTCCCTAATGAATATAGATGCAAAAATCTTAAATAGGATACTAGCAAAAAGATTCCAGCAAGTCATCACAAGGGTTATCCACTACGATCAGGTAGGATTCATACCAGGAATGCAAGGATGGTTCAATATTAGGAAAACCATCCACATAATTGACCATATAAACAAGCAAACCGATAAAAATCACATGATTATCTCAATAGATGCAGAAAAAGCCTTTGACAAAATACACCAATTCCTATTGAAAACACTAGAAAGTATAGGAATAGAAGGGCCTTTCCTAAAAATAATAAATAGTATATACCTAAAACCATCAGCAAACATCATCTGCAATGAGGAAAACTCAAAGCCTTCCCAATAAGATCAGGAGTCAAACAAGGATGCCCATTTATCACCTTTATTATTATATATATATATATATATATATATATATATATATATATATATATATATTATATATACTAGAAACACTAGCAGTAGCAATTAGAGAAGAAAAAGAAAATTGAAGGTATTAAAATTGGCAATGAGGAGACCAAGCTGTCACTCTTTGCAGATGATATGATGATTTACTTAAAGAATCCTAGAGAATCAACCAAAAAGCTAATCAAAATAATCAACTTTAGCAAAGTTGCAGGATACAAAATAAACCCACATAAGTATGAGAAAACAAACAAACAAAACTATCCTGAAGCAGAGGACAAACTGAGGGAGTAAAAACGCCGAGGAAAAGCAACTGCTTGACTACAGAGGTTGAGCGGACATGATCGAGGAAAGACGCTAAATGAGCACCCTGATGCAAATACCAACAACAAGGAAATGGGTTCAGAGCAAGGACACATGTGATACCCAGATGAATCGCGTGTCGGCTAGGGAAGGGGTGGCGGGGAGTTGGGGGGGAGGAAAAGAAAATGATCTGTTTCCAATGAACAATGTATGAAAATGACCAAATAAAATAATATTTTAAAAACTAAAAAAAAAAGCTGGTAAAGGAAATGGCAAACCACTCTAGTAAGTTTGCCAAGAAAAACCCAAATGGGGTCACAAGAAGTTGGACATGGTGGGGAAATGATTGAACAACAACAAAATGTACTGAATGTTTTTGTGCTATACAAAATGACAAGCATGATGAAAACAGAGAAGCATGTTAAGACTTATACAAATTGATACAAAGTGGAGCAAACAGAACCAGACAAACAATGTATTGTGACAAGGAAATCACTTTAAAAGACTGATATATATTAATTTAAGGTCGCCAAGGAATTCAGCTATGTAATTCCTAAATGAAAACTCAAGTCAGCAGTCAACCTTTTATAGAGTTTAATTACAAACAGGAGGAAGAAAGGAATTAGAGATAGAGAGAGAGAGGGAGAGAGAAAGGGGAGAGAAGGGAATAGGGCTTAAATACCCCTTCTGTTTAGGTTGGGCCAAAAGGCCCAAGCCCTTAGATAGCTGAGGCAAAGAAAAGAGATCAGTCCCTATTACTCACGTGACCAAAATGGAGAAACAGTCTCAGGGGCCTCCACCTCCAGCTTCCTTCAGAGCCAACTCTCAAAGCACCACCTCTCAGAGCAAAAACCTCTCCAACCAACCACCCATTTTCCTCCCCAAAGTTAAAGTTGAATCTTTGGGCTGAGTCTGCTCCCAGACAGGCAGGTAAAATCAATGAAATTGTCAGAAGAGTCAAAAATCCTTTTAAACCCATTGCTTTTTAGGTTTCTGTTTGAAAAGATCTGTTTCTTCTCTCTAGTCTTTTCTCTCTTTCCCCTCTCTGATACCCCTGTGGCCAATACCCCCATCCATGTGGAGGCTTAGCCTAAGGGAAAATTAACCATTCTCCTTTCCCTCTTGTCTCTCCCCTCCGCCCACGTGGCCAATACTGTTACCAGCTGGCCGCAATGAGTCCTGAGCGATCTGCTCCAAGGATCTGGGTGATGAGCCAACTGGGGTTGTGCTCGAGGGTCTGGGGCGCAGAAATAGCCAGGCAGCGGGCTGGTAAGAGACCAGGAGTAGGAGCAGCTGCGGGGGTGGGCAAGGCCAGGACCAGGTACCAGGTGAGGACGATCAGGGCTGCAGGCTGCAGGCAGGAAGTGGCGGGGCCGAGCCAGGTGGGGTGGGCAGCAGGTCCAGAGCCTGTAGCAGCTTTGCGAGGGTAGAAAACCTTGGCCAGAGAGATATGGCTCAAAAAAATTTTTTTTCTAGGTACTAGATATTAAAAGTTGAACTTTTAAAAACTAGCTATTAAAAGTTGAACTGAAAAGTTGAATTGGTACTTGATTGGCCTCTAACACAGGCCTCATGCCTTGTTTATCTCCTCATACCATAAGAACAAAGGATTCTGTATGTAATCCTGTAATTATTATTCCCCGGGTTTACTGTTATTCAGGAGAAGGTGATAGAGAACATTTTGAAGGGATGCAGACTGGTGAACACCTGGCAGGCCTTGTCCGGCATTGTAGACTACCCATTCTCATGCCAATTTTGGTGACCTAGATATAGGAGAAACTGTGCCTTTAAGCACCGCAGCCCTGGTTCAGGGAAGCCAAAATCTCCAGTCCCTCTCTCCCCAGATTGATTTAGACCTTAGTGAATTAGAAACGTCTATTAATTTCCTGGAAAAATCACTGTCCTCTCTGGCAAAAATGGTTCTCCAAAATAGGCGGGGACTCAACCTTCTTTTCTTTAAGCTTGGGGGGGGGGGCTCTGTGTGGCATTGGGGAATCCTGTTATTTCTATGCTAATCATTTGGGGGTTATACAAGAATCTTTAGTCCTGCTCCAGGGGAGGATACAAGAGAGGGAACTTATTAATACTCAACCCAGCAACTGGTATTATATATAGTCTTTTCTCTTGGTCTCCTTGACTGACTACCTTGATCATGGCTTTGGCAGGACCACTCATATTAGTAATAGTGGGACTCTTGATAGGACTCTGCCCGATCAACTATCTTATGACCTATATCTGACAGTCTTCAGACCATTAAGCTTCTGGTCTTACGATCACATTATTCTCCTCTGTCTGATGAGTCAAGGATTTGACTCATGAACAAGAAGAGGAGGGAATGAAGTAGTCCCAAATGGGGAGGATAGTAAAATTGAAGTAGATAAAGCAGATAAATACCTGACAGCATTTTTTACGGAACAGACCTGGCTTCCCCCCCCCCCCCACTCCCCAGGAGGTCAAGCTGCTTATGCAGGCAGCAGACCAGGTTCTACTTAGCTTGGGGATGAGAATTAGGAAGGGCAGGAAACAAAAGAATTTCAGGAATATCAAAGATGGAATGCAAGATAACATATGGCTAACCAGGGCTAGGTGACTAAGTACATGTGAAAATAAACAACCCCTAAATGACAACCCCCAAATAAATCTGAGGATTGTCTCCTCATCACTGACCTTACATTCCTGTGTCAGTGATAGTTTGTTTGATTAAAAACCTATATGTAAAAGAAAATAACTTTATATCCTGTAACCTATATAAACTGTCCCAAAAATGTTAGTATGGAGCAGCTTCCACTAGGGAAGTCTGTCCCAGCTGGTAGTTTTTTTATTTGTTCTTTTATTAATAAATCATGATTCCAATAACTGAAATTCTGGGTGTTGGACTCACTTTATGAAGTGCCCCACTTCAGAGTCTCAATGAGAAATGAGAAATGACTTGTACTGAGTGATATATCCAATATGCTTCAGAGGTAGAATTTTAGCTCTGGTCTTCTTATCTCCTAGAATGCCTCTAACTACTATGTTATGCTCTCCCTCAAGTTCATAATAAAAAAGAACACTTAAATATATACATATATACACACATATATAAGTATGTGTACATGTTTTGGGTGAGGGAGGCCTGAGCAGGAAACAAGCGGGGCCTTGGAAGTTAATATGTTTAGGTCCCAGATAAGAACTTAGGGGCCATAAATGCTGGCAAACATTCCAACAATGGTATGTACCAGATGGGGGGGGCATGCATGCTGGAGGGTATATTAATCCCAGCATCCACAAAGAGAATCGGAACTCTGTGGCTGAATTACCCATGATGTGTACCAGTTCAATAAATGACCCTCTTGCTAATTGCATTGTCTATTGGTCTTCCATGGTGGTGGGTGAAAACCCATATGGGGGCTCGTCCTCATCGTCCCCACCTCGGAACCCCTTTGACAGAGGGACCAAAGGCACTGCCTTGGACCAGACCTTCAGGTAAGCCGAGTGGTGTGTGAGAGTGTTTGTGTGTGTGTGGTGACCACAAGTGTATGGGGGAGAGGAGGACTCTCGCTGAACATATGGCCCAGTGGATGATTCTCCATGCCTGCAGTTTGTTTGGGCCACCCTTAAGCTAAGTTCTGAGGCCCATCCTGTTCTGGGGTGAGGGGTTTGCCCCTCAGCATCTGTCCAATCCTCCCACCTGTTTCTGAGTATGAACTTTGTTGTCCCACATTTTTGTTATCCGAGAGGAATCCAGTCAGGAACCAGAGGAAGCATTTGAGATCTGTCTGTGGGGTGGGGAAGGAATACGGTCCAGGGTTCGTACCGAACTTGGAACTTTTGGGGGTTCAAATCCCCCAAGGACAAAGTTTGAGTCTTTGTCTAATGGAGTTTGAGTCTCCATCAGGTTGGGATTGGGAGGGAATTAGAGTCCCCCTTTGGGAAGATATTGCACCCCTAAGGGAGACCGGGGGACACCCCATGATATTTAGGTGATTTTTATAGCCCTAGGTGATTTTTTTAGACACACTGAATTTTTTTTTTTGGCCACAAGGGAGGCGGCCCCTGACAAGCAGTCGCTGGTACCAAGATTCTTTGAACTCCCCGGTATCACTCCCCTCCTCATCTTTCTTTCAGAGCTAGGTGATTTTTTTAGACACACTGAGGTTTTTGGCCACAAGGGAGGGACCGGGCAGCTGGCCACTGACAAGCAGTCACTAGTATCAGGATTCTTCACTGGTTAAAGATGGAAGGGATAAGGCTGATAAGTAACCTAGCCAATGCCTTGAGATACATTTCTCAGCAGTTGTTAACTCTTTCCTTGAACACAGGGAAGGAATTCTTGTAATTATTACCTTCAACTTCTTGGTCTCAACAACAGATAATCAGCCTGCTTGTCAAACAGCTTGCTTTAAGGTTTATGCAGTGTCACAAAGGGGAATTAACTTTGCAGTGGCTGTTCCCCTGCTCCCTCTGCCTGCATTCGAACCAGGCAGGCTATGATGGAGTAAAGTCCACATGGGAGGGGATTTAGAAGTTCCTTCCTTGAGACACTTAAAGTAGCAGTACACTGAAACTGTTTTAATGGATTTTCTCCCTGCAAATATTTTTTCTTATGAACGAATCCTAAAACATTGATTTTTTATCTGTTCAATGATTTTTTTCTCTTTCTTCCTTTGGATGGGCCCTCAAAAAGAGAAAAAATCAAAGCAGAAAAGGGAGATTTTTACTCCACAGTTAGAAGCACTTTTCACTTAAAAAATTAATTAATTCTAAGGGTTGATGTATGCAACTTGGGAGGATTGCTAATGATTTGGATATGGTACAAATGTTGTGTATTGTGGTTACTGTTTGTCAGTTAAATGTGAAATGTTGCCAGAGTTTTATTGAGCACAAAAACTCCTGGTTAGAAGTTTGTTTTGTTAAACCTTGCAATGCATAATTGTTTTGGTGAATTTGAGAATTGTCTAAGTGTGATTGATAGCCAGCCAGACACAGAGAGGAATATTTATTCTGTATGGACAGAAATTGTACTGGCTACTTTATAGATGTAAAAGTCATCCAGAAAAAGTTATATGGTTGAGAAGAACTTATTCTAGAATTTAAACTGGGAATCTTTCAAATAAGATTTATTTTAATGTATGTGCTGTCAGAACTAGCAGCAAGAAATCATATGACACACAAGAAGTTTTTAAAGTGGTTAAAATGTGCATGGGAATTAATGATATAAGTGCTAAGAATTTGATATTTTACAAAAGAGGAAATTTTTAAATGGTGTTGTCTTTGATCAAAGTTATATGAATTGTTTTTTAAAAATGTGCAAAATGCATAGGAAGGAATTTGTAACATATAGATGAACACATATTCAGATACCAAATGCTGGAAATTAGTAATGCTGAGTGAATGCAAAATATGTATGCATTTGTTTTGTGAAGAGAATTAAGTTTTCCACCTAAATGGGTTAAGGGTATATGATATACAAACTGTATGTCCTTTATAAGACAAATTTAACCAGCCCTGAAATCAAGAGGGCTTGTCATGAGGATTAAATGCAGTCTAGCTTCAGATATATCAAAGAGGTCAGGCTGGAATGCCAGGTAACATGTAGCTAACTAGGGAAAAGTGATTAAGAGAGGAAATAACTTTATATCTTATAACCTATCCATATAAGTTATTAATTGAATTTTGGGGTGTCTGGATTCATTTTATGAAGTGCTCCACTTCAATAAGAGTAATGAATAGAGATACTAACTTATATTATGAATTCTAGTGTGAAATAGACACAACAAATTATAAATTGGAATAATGTTGATGGACTTAAATTAGAAACGTAGCAATGTTTTGAGCTAGCAGGAAACTAAACTGGAGGTTCTATTCTACTTTAGACAGATTTGAGATAAGTACAGGTAAATGCTTGTACCTCAGTTTGGTTACACTGAAACATTGCTAAAGGACTTAATCAGAGTTATTTGAAAGTGTGGAGTTCAAACTGAAATCCACTGACAATAAATTATTATGGGGGAAGTTTGATACATTCAAACTTTTATATTATAGTGAGCTCACTGGTTAAAGAAGGATGGACCAAGGTTGCTAAGTAATAAAAATCAAGCCAAGCAGTCTTAGGATAAATTGTTCAGAAGCTATTAGCCCCTTCCTTGCACACAGGAAGGAGAAAGAAGTGCTTATAACTGTTCCACACTGATACTTAGGGACTGAATTAGGGACCTCAAAAGGTTGACAATCACTGTATGATAGAAAGATGGGTATATTTTAATTGTATATTTTGGAGGTTTTAAGGTGCTCCAGCAAGCAAATGTTGCCAGCCCTGTCTGACCAAGTAGCTTGTTTGGAGCTGTGGAATCCTAATGCAAACATTCCAGGTCCAGAGTGATGAAATTAGTTGAGTGATATGTAATTGATAAGTTACCACATACGAGTTTTGGGGATTTGGGATATTTTGATTACATTTTTTATCTGTATAAATATATTTGTGGCAAACAGTAGCCAAAGAGTGGGTAGGGTGTTAAAAATGGCATATATGTGAAAAATGCTTGCTCAGAATTTTACAATTGTTATGTGAGTTGCTGCAAAAATGTGTGTTTAAGTATTGTTTGGATGTAAACAAAAGCTCATTGTAAACCTGTGCCATTTGTTCAATACTCAGTGGTTACCTCAGTTTACCAATTTGTATTATGAACTGAAATTTATAATGGATGAGCACTATGCTAAAGATAGTGTTTCAATAATGTAATCTTTTAAATCAGAATTTGTTTGGGTTATCGAATAGCAATTGAAGTGATACCAGGGGGATAGTTTGTGACTTATGATGGTAAAAGCATGTTAGAGAAAGTGGGGAGGTATGTTGGGTTTGAATTCGGGAGAAAGAGGGACTTTGACAACTTTAGTATGTGGGTTTGTAAAGGAAGAATGGAAGGTGTTTTTTGCTTTTTAAACAGAGGGTTTTGAAGGAAGAAAGAGAGAGAGAGAGAGACAGAGACAGAGAGAGAGAGAGAGAAGGTGAAAGAGAACAGATAAATGTTCTGCTCTCATAATTGGATCTTTAACTTAGGGATAATATATAAAAGTAATATATGTGTTGTGGGAAAATCATGCATGATTCCTTAATTTCTCTGGACAGTTACCCTGAAGTGATTCCTGCATGGCCTTGTCTTAGTCTTTCAGATGGCCTAGGTCCAGGAGATGATACAGCCCTGATTTATATTACTATGGAGCTACTTAATTAAGCACTCATGTTCTTTATTCCAGGTTTTGTGTCTAAAGTGTGATGTGTAAATTATTGACAAAATACATGAGAATAATTGAGTGATTGGCCTTGTAGGGATATCAAAGGCTTGTTTGGGGGTATAGAGATTTGTTTTTGGACTGCTGATAAGCAGAATTTCTCTCAGCTGAAGTGGGTGAGACTTGTCTTTTAAAGCAAAAGCAAGCTTCTGGAATCTAATGGTGACAAAGTACACCACGGACAGAGAATGTCCTGGAATGGTTACAGAGGCATGTTCTGCTCTCATCTGAGAATGGACCACTTCTGACCATCTAGGCTATTAATTACTTGCATGTGAAGCCACTTACTGAGTCCTTTGGGACCTGAGGAAATATTTTCCTCGGTGACAATATCCCATGATCGGAACATAATACAAATTGTGATATTAAAGTTTCCATTTCCTCAAACAACCCTAATAATTGAATATTCTCAAATTGTTAGGAACATACTTTGAGGAGTAGGTGAAGTTTATTCATAGATGGCTTGTATTTGCAGCCTTGATTTACCACAATTGAAGTTTGGATCTTGAGCTTGGAAATATAGCTCAAAGCTTTCTTGAATTTCCCCAGCCTCTGGGGTAAGGAAATTCATCTGTAAAATATTGTTACTCCAGTGTTTATAGATGTTATAGTTAATGTGTACTTGCAAAAGGATATTCTTTAACAGAAACATCACATACCAGCTCTGCAAATAACTTGAGAATATGTTTTTCCTAAAGGGATCTGTTCCTGTCAGAAGATGATTTATGAAGATGAAGTCTGTTGGTTAAGATACCCAAATGAAAAAGTGTAATGTTAATTGCTATTGTACTAATGTTCTGTTACTATCTGCTATTCTAGTAGTTGCCCGAGTACCGTTCTATCTTAGGGGCTGACTCTCCCCCTTGTGACTTATCTGCCAATCGGGGGAAGCAGTGGCTAGACACCCTTCGGATCTCCAAGCAGTTCTCCACTGACCTGGGACCCTGGAATTCACTGAGGACATGCCCCTAAAGACCCTGTGTCTGCAGCCTTTCCCTCCCCCTCTTATTCCCCTCCCCCCTCTCTCCTGACCATATGTAGGGACAGCTCTACACCCATTCTCAGCACTGAAGAAACTACAGAATATTTGGACCTTAGCCCTTTGTCCCTTAGATACTTGGACAGGGGAGGGGATAGGACAGGTGGGGCCTGATATTTTGGCCCACCTGAAGGCTGTGTGGTTCCCCTATGGCAGTGGGGAGACAGCTAGCAAAAAGACACCACACATAGGAGAAAGAAGCTGCTGGCCCTTGGTGTGCCCACCTTTTTAACTCTTCTCCCTGGCTCACCACCCTAGTCACGTCCCTTATAGGGCCCCTTACAATCTTAACCCTACTCTTAACATTTGGCCCCTGCATTTTTAACTGCCTTGTTCAGTTCATGAAAGGCCGTCTGGATGCTATCCAGGTGTTGGCCCTCTGACAACAGTATCAACCCCTAGCCACCACCGAGCCCCAGGCCAAGGGCTATGAGCTGTCTCAGCGGGCAGGCCTTCCCTCTGTTCCCTAAGAGAAAAAGAAGTAGGAAACGATGGAGGCCTGAGCAGGAAACTGCTGGGCCTTGGAAGTTAATATGTTAAGGTCCCAGCAGCAGTAGGTCCCAGATAAGAACTTAGGGGCCATAAATGCTAGCAAACATTCCAACAATGGTATGTACCAGATTGGGGGGGGGCATGCATGCTGGAGGGTATATTAATCCCAGCATCCACAAAGAGAATCGGAACTCTGTGGCTGAGTTACCAGTTCAATAAATGACCCTCTTGCTAATTGCATTGTCTATTGGTCTTCCATGGTGGTGGGCGAAAACCGGACCCTAACATGGGTTCTAGAGGTGAACCCCTGGAGTTTGTGAAGGATACCTTTTGCAAGAATGTGTTGATTGGAAAAAACACAGAACTATTAAATAGTCAAAATCACTCTTTAATCAAGGGCAAAAAGGGGTTCAACACTAATAGGCCTCGACAACCAGAGCTGCTCACTACACACGACTGCATAGAGTCCGAGGACTGAACTCCGGCTGCTCTGGTCACTGACCCCTGGGAGTGGCACTGTGCTAAATGGACTCCTGGGAACAAAAGAATTTGGGGAAACTATATACCATTTGGGGATCCAAGGGCAGGGAAAGATGATTGACATCACTATAGCTACAAAGAAAATGGGACATTGACAGTATACAATCAAGCTTGGGAAAGGAATCATAGCTAGAGGCTGAGGTATAAGGGAAGGGGCTACTAACAATGGATATTAAAGAATGGTTCCTGCCCAGGTGTGGATCTTCTAGGGAATGGGTCTGATACAGTAGGGGAAACTACCTAAAACAAAGAGGGTCCTTAGCATATGTTTAGTTCCATTCAAGTAGGATTGTCATTTCCCTGAGGGTTTCCCACTCAGTCTGAAATTGCCAGCCTGAGATTCCCCTCAGGGTAGATTCCCATGGGAAAAGGGAACAAGTACTACTATAAGCTAGTCCTGAAACATGGGGTTCACCAGATTCCACTAGGCCACAAGTTTGGGATTCCTAGATTCCATGTTGACAAATGTAAGATTCTGAAACTTAGCTTAAAAATAAAAAGTGAAATTTATTAATTTGGAAAGTAATGTTAAATCTGGCCAGGAGGGAAGAACAAGTGGAAACCCGACTCCTAGGTGTAACAGCATAGGTGGAAAGCTACTCTTTGGGAGGAGAGCATAGGTGGAAAAGCTGTCCCCCCAAAGGACATCTAGTCTGAGGATTTTATATTCTTTACAGCAGTGAGGATGATGTTATTGGGTTCATATGTGTACCCCTGGGGTTCGGGAAGGATACCTTTTGCAAGAATGCAAGACTCCAAAACTTAACTTCAAAAACAAAAAGAGAAATTTATTAATTTAGAAAATAATGTTGAGAATGGCCAGGAGGATAGCAAGGTGGGACAGCAAGATGGGGAGCAGTTCCTTGGGAGGACAGCATGAAAGGAAAGGCTGTTCTCTATGACAGTGTGTATGGAAAAGCTGTCCCCCAGACATCAGTTCTGGGGTTTTTATACTCTTTACCACTGATGCTATGTCCTGGTGTGGACATGACTGGTGGTCATCTGACTGGGGTCTGCCTGGAGATATAAAGATTCATCTCTTTGTCCATCTTAAATCTAGAGGACAATCAAGGAGGATAAACATCTCAGGACCCTAGGGGGGTCATTGGGTATTTCTAGGATGCAAAGGCAAGGGAGTTTTTCTGATAATAGTCTGCCTGAGTTTCTGGGGTACAGTGCCCATGTCAATGAGACTCTGGAGCAAGGGGATGTGTATGTGGGGGTTGGGAGGAAACTTGCCCAAAGGCATGGAGGTGGGGTGGACCTTGTCATTTGGAGGGCAGATGGGTGAGCTGTGTCTCTTTGTCCATCTCAAATCAATGGGACCATCCAAGGCTTATCCTCTAGGTCAGACGTTTTGGGTTGGGAGTCACAAGGGCATAAGGGAGCAAAGGAATTTCCCTCAATTTCTGGGGGTAGAGTGCCCATGCCATATATGTATATATAGAAAAATGCTTGCTATATTTTTCTAAAACTAACAGTCCATATTCTTCTTGAAGTTTTAATTTTCTTATGCATTCAGAGAGTAGCAATTTTCCTACCTAAAAATCCTTCAAGAAGTTTTTATCTTAATCCACATTGCATTCTCACTACACCTTGTGCATCCATTCTATAACTTCAGAGTTACTTCCAGTCATCAAGGAAGCTTTTGTGGTAGGGTTTTTTCTTTTTTTTAATGATCCATTCACATTTATCTATTGTCGACATGGAATCTAAGAATCTCAAACTTGTAGCCTAGTGGAATCTGATGAACCCCAAGTTTCAGGACTAGTTTATAGGTTGGACACCCCAAAGTTTATACCTGTTCCCTGTTCCTATGGGAATTTACCCTGAAGGGAATCCCAGGCTAGCAGTTTCAGACTGAGTGGGGGACCCTCTGGGGAATGACAATCCTAGTTGAGTGGGACTAAGCATATACTAAGGATCCTTTAGTATCTATTGTAAGCAGCCCCTTCTCCTACACCCTAGCCTCTAGCTATGACTCCTTTCCCAAGCTTGATTGTATCCTGTCAGTGTAGTTTGAACACTCCCATTTTCTTTGTAGCTATAGTGATGTCAATCATCCTTCCCTGCCCCAGGACTCCCCAAATGGTATAGAGGTTCCCCAATCCTTTTGTTCCTTGGAGTCATCATCTAGCATTGTGGCACTCCCAGGGATAATATCCCCAGAGTCCAGGGTTTATACCCTGAAAAAGTTGTGGCACCAGACTCTGAGTAAAGAATTAAATATCGGACACATCCCTATCCTGATTAAAGACTTGGTTTTTCTGATGTTTTTAATAGTTCTGTGTTATTTCCAAGTTAATACTAATTCTCTTAGTGCAGTATTTCTTTTTTCCTCTATCTATAGTTGAGTAATGATAGAAAATACTTTCTTATGCTATTAGTGTTCTTGAAATACAAGGGAACAAATCCCTTCATCCCCAATGGAAGCTCAATGGAATATTTGGTGATTGAAGTTAGAAGCAGTACATCCTAATGTAAGCCAAAGTTGGAGCTGGCATGAGGAGACTTCGGCTTGAATCCCACCTCAAACACACATAAGACTATGGACAATTCAGTCAACATCTTGGACTCTTAGTTTCTTCACTTACAAAATGGGGATAATATTACTGATCGCACCTGAGTTGTAAATAAAGTAAAATATAAATGTTATGTTTATTGAAAAATAAAGAAAGGAGAGATGGCATTTGAATGGATTTTCTATTTATGTACTCACATCCAGGTTTTCTCTTAGTGGAGAGGTAAACTCCTTGAGTTCATGGACCACTTCACTATTGTGCCTAGTATATAGAAGAGGCTTATTGAACCCCTCTCTGTCTCCCATAGTGTTATGGAGCAAACGAATGCAGCAAGAACGGATGCTTAGAAATCCAAATTATAGGAACCTTTACCTTTATTACCGACCAGCAGGGAGGCCCTAGAGGGGAGTCGTGCAGGACAAAGGGGCTGAGATGGTTTTTATATAGGGACAGAAGGGCAGGAAACTCTCCTTTGGCAAATTAGAGCAAAAGCCTACATGTATATTCCTTATAAGGGTGGCAGAAGCAGGCACTAAATTACAGAAACAGAAGTTGGCATTTTTGCAGGAACAGCACATTCCAGAGTTTCTCAGTGGAGGCCTCTGTCTTGCCATAAATTTCACCCTAGGGTGGACTGTGTCTGAGTCCCTGGGGGAGCTGCAGCTTCCAGACTAGCAGGCGCTGCCCGGGGATATGGTTTTTTTGTCTCCTTCCCTGGAATTATGGGTTTTTGTCTACTTCAATAGTTTAAGTCACTGCCTTTTGAGTTCTCTCATCACAAAGGATAGTGAGGCATCAGAGATCACAGATATGTGGATAAAGAGAGACAGATAGAGATAGAGGCAAAGGGAGGGAGATACCTAAAAAAAGAGAGATCTAGAGAGGAAAAAAGAAACAGAGAAATACTGGGAGACATTGAAAGCGAAAGATACATACATAAGAGACATAAAGAGAAAGAGAGACTGAAAGGGATTGACTTCTAGGAACAAACACATAGACAGACAGACAGACAGACAGACAAGAATGATATAGATATGATTGACACAGAGAGGGAGGAGCAAGGAGGAAGACATACAGATGGAGAAATGGAGCAAGAAAGACATACAGAAGAGATCCAGAGAAGGCAAAATATAAAGAAGTAGAGATACGCCAATGACCACTCTCACCACTACTTCCTGAAGATCCTCTATGTCGCATTTCACACCTCCTCTAGAGTTCTCCAGTCCCCTTAAGGGAATTTGGAACTGTCAAGTCTTCCTTATTGGCTCAAGTCTCCACCAGCTTTAATGTTTCCCTGCAGTCCAATTCCATTCCACCATTTAATAGTCTGATTAACTTTTACAAAGGAATATTTACTTCAAAGGTATAGCAAGAGTAACCATACAGACATTTTTTCTCCTCACTAGTACCTGGGGGCATGATCCACTCATACCATTTCATTTTCTGGGTAGTTAAGGACATTGAATTTGCAATTCATTTCACTTTATTTATAGGATAGTCCTACAAATTCCAAGTCCAAAACCTTGGATTCTCTTCCCTGCGGGCCTGGAAGCAAGTATCCAAGGAGAATCATTATCCAACAATAATATAAATATATTTTTAAACCTTTACCTTCCATTTTAGAAGCAATACTGTGTGATGGTTCCAAGGCAGAAGAGTGGCAAGGGCTAGGCAATGAAGGATTATTGATTTGCCCAGGGTCACACAGCTAGGAAATGTCTGAGGTCTGATTTGAAACTAGGAGCTCCATCTCTAAGCCTAACTCTCAATCCACTGAGACGCCCAGCTGCCCCTGAACAATAATCTTTTTAAAGTGCCTACCACAGTATCTGGCACATATTGTTGCTGAGTCTTTTTAGTTGGCTCTCACTTTTCAAGGCGCCATAGATCTCTGTTGTCTGGTTTTCTTGGCAAAGATACTGGAGTGCTTTGACATTTCCTTTTCCAGTGGCAAACAGAAATTCAGTGACCTGCCCAAAGTCACACAGATAGGAAGTTTCTTTAAAAAATTTTTTTTAATTTAAATTTTTGAAAATTTTATTTAATTAGTCAATTTAGAACATTATTCCTTGGTAACAAGAATCATATCCTTTCCCTTCCCACCTCCACCCCTTCCCATAGCTGATGTGTAATTCGACTGGGTTTTATATGTGTCTTTGATGAGAACCTATTTCCATGTTGTTGATGTTTGCATTAGGATGATCATTTAGAGTCTACATTCCCAATCATATCCCCCTTAATGCATGTAATCAAGCAGTCGTTTTTCCTCTGTGTTTCTACTCCCACAGATCTTCCTCTGAATATGGATAGTGTTCTTTCTCAAAAGTCCTTCAGAATTGTCCTGGATTATTGCCTTGCCTCTAATGGAATCCATTACATTTGGTTGTACAATAGTGTATCGGCCTCTGAGTACAATGTTCTCCTGGTTCACTCCTTTCATTCTGTATCAGTTCCTGGAGGTCATTCTGGTTCACATGGAATTACTCCACTTTATTATTCCTTTGAGCATAATAGTATTCCATCACCAGCATATACCACAATTTGTTCAGCCATTCCCCAATTGAAGGGCATCCCCTCATTTTCCAATTTTTTGCCACCACAAAGAGCACAGCTATGAATATTCTTGTACAAGTCTTTTTCCTTATTATCTCTTTGGGGTACAAACCCAGCAGTGCTATGGCTGGATCAAAGGGTAAGCAGTTTTTTAGTGCCCTTTGGGCATAGTTCCAGATTGCCTCTAGAATGGTTGGATCAATTCACAACTCCACCAGCAATGCATTAATGTCCCAACTTTGCCACATCCACTTCAGCATTCATTACTTTCCATAGCTGTCATGTTAGCCAATCTGCTAGGTGTGAGGTGATACCTCAGAGTTGTTTTGATTTGCATTTCTCTGATTATAAGAGATTTAGAACATTTTTTCATGTGCTTATTAATAGTTTTGATTTCTTTATCTGAAAATTGCCCATTCATATACTTTGCCCATTTATCGATTGGGGAATGGCTTGATTTTTCCTTCACTTGATTTAGCTCTTTATAAATTTGAGTTATTAAACCTTTGTCAGAGATTTTTGTTTGAAAATTTTCCCCAATTTGTTGTTTCCCTTCTAATTTTGTTTGCATTGGTTTTGTTTGTACAAAACCTTTTTAATTTAATGTAATCAAAATTATTTAGTTTACATTTTGTGATTTTTTTTCTAACTCTTGCTTGGTCTTAAAATCTTTCCTTTCCCAAAGATCTGACATATATACTATTCTGTGTTCACCTAATTTACTTATAGTTTCCTTCTTTATATTCAGGCCATTCACCCATTCTGAGTTTAACCTGGGGTAGGGTGTGAGATGTTGATCCAAACCTAATCTCTCCCATACTGTCTTCCAATTTTCCCAGCAGTTTTAATCAAATAGTGGTTTTTTGTCCCCAAAGCTGGGATCTTTGTCTTGCTGAGGTCATTTACCCCAAGTCTATTCCACTGATCCTCCTTTCTGTCTCTTAGTCAGTACCATGTTGTTTTGATGATCACTGCTTTATAGTACAGTTTGAGATCTGAGACTGCAAGGCCTCCTTCCTTCACATTTTTTTTTTCATGATTTCCCTGTATATCCTTGATCTTTTGTTCTTCGGAATGAACTTTGTTATGGTATCTTCTAATTCAGAAAAAAATTTTTTTGGTAGTTCGATGGGTATGGCACTAAATAAGTAAATAAGTTTGCATAGGATAGTCATTTTTATTATTTTAGCTTGTCCTACCCATGAGGACTTAATGTTTTTCCAATTTAATTGTGTGGAAAGTGTTTTGTAGTTGTGTTCATATAGTTGCTGTGTTTGTCTTGGCAGGTAGATTCCTAAGTATTTTATATTGTCTAGGGTGATTTTGAATGGAATTTCTCTTTCTAATTCTTGCTGCTAAGATGTGTTGGAGATATATAGAAATGCTGATGACTTACATGGGTTCATTTTGTATCCTGCTACTTTGCTAACATTGGTGATTATTTCAACTAGCTTTTTAGTTGATTCTCTAGGATTCTTTAAGTAGACCATCATATCATCTGCAAAGAGTGTTAGCTTGGTCTCCTCATTGCCAATTTTAATACCTTCAATTTATTTTTCTTCTCTAATAGCTACTGCTAGTGTTTCTAGTACAAAGTTAAATAATAGAGGTGATAATGGGCATCTTTGTTTCACTCCTGATTTTATTGGGAATGCATCTAGTTTATTATCTCCATCGTAGCTGATATTTGTTGATGGTTTTAGATATATACTGTTTATTGTTTTAGGAAAGGCCCTTTCCCCCCTATACTTTCTAGTGTTTTCAATAAGAATGAGTGTTATATTTTGTCAAAGGCTTTTCCTGCATCTGCTGAGATAATCATGTGATTTTTGTTGGTTTGATTTTTGATATGGTCAATTATGTGGATGGTTTCCCTAATACTGAACCATCCTTGTGTTCCTGGTATGAATCCTACCTGGTCATAGTGAATGACCCTTGTGATGACTTGCTGGAGTCTTTTTGCTAGCATCCTATTTAAGATTTTTGCATCTATGTTCATTAAGGAGATTGATCTATAGTTTTCTTTCTCTGTTTTTGACCCACCTGACTTTGGAATCAGTACTATATTTGGGTCATAAAATGAATTTGGTAGAACTCCTTCTTTGCTTATTCTCTCAAATAGTTTATATAATATTGGGATTAGTTGTTCTTTGAATGTTTGATACAATTCATTTGTGAATCCATCACGCTTTGGGTATTTTTTTCTTAGGGAGTTCCTTGATGGCTT
The DNA here is from genome assembly GCF_027887165.1 of Monodelphis domestica. Taxonomy (NCBI): domain Eukaryota; kingdom Metazoa; phylum Chordata; class Mammalia; order Didelphimorphia; family Didelphidae; genus Monodelphis; species Monodelphis domestica. Next base: position 29,740,976 of record NC_077231.1, on the reverse strand, counting down.
CTTCAATTTCTTTTTCTGATATGCGATTATTTAAGAATTCTATTTCTTCTTCTGTTAATCTAGGCAATTTATTGTTTTGTAAATATTCATCCATATCACCTAGATTGCCACATTTGTTACCATATAATTGGGCAAAATAGTTTTTAATGATTGCCTTAATTTCCTCTTCATTAGAGGCGAGGTCTCCTTTTTCATCTGTGATACTGTTAATTTGGTTTTCATCTTTCCTTTTTTAAAATTAGATTGACCACTACTTTGTCTATTTTGCTTGTTTTTTTTCAAAATACCAGTTATTAGTCTTATTTATTAATTCAATACTTCTTTCACTTTCAATTTTATTAGTTTCTCCCTTAATTTTTAGAATCTCTAGTTTTCATCTCGGGTTTTTTAATTTGTTTGCTTTCAAGTTTTTTGATTTGTATGTCCAATTCATTGACCTCTGCCCTCCCTAATTTGTTAATATATGAACTCAAGGATATAAATTTCCCCCTAAATACTGCTTTGGCTGCATTCCATAGATTTTGAAAGGATGTCTCATGATTGTCATTTTCTTTAATGAAATTATTAATTGTTTTTATGATTTGTTTGTTAACTAACCAATTTTGTAGAATCATATTATTTATTTTCCAATTAATTTTTGAATTGGCTCTCCATATACCCTTACTGATTATTATTTTTATTGCTGTATGATCTGAAAAGGTTGAATTTATAATTTCTGCTTTTTTGCATTTGTCTGCCATTTTTTATGCCACAGTACATGGTCAGTCTTTTTGAATGTACCATGTGCTGCTGAAAAGAAGGTGTATTCCTTTTTGTCCCCATTTATTTTTCTCCATATATCTATTAACTCTAATTTTTCTAATATTTCATTAACCTCTCTTACCTCTTTCTTATTCATTTTTTAATTTGATTTATCTAGATTTGATAGTGATAAGTTCAGGTCTCCCACTAGTATATTTTTATTATGAATTTCCTCCTTCAACTCCACTAGTTTCTCCTTTAGAAATGTAGATGCTATATCATTTAGTGCATACATGTTGATTACTGATATTTCCTCATTCTCTATACTGCCTTTTATCAGGATGTAGTTATCTCCCCTATCCCTTTTAATCAAATCTATTTTTACTTTGGCTTTGTTAGATATCATGATTGCAATTCCTGCCTTCTTTCTCTCAGTTGAGACCCAATAGATCTTACTCCAACCTTTAATTCTAACCTTGTGAGTGTCTACCCACCTAATGTGTGTTTCTTGTAGACAACATATGGTAGGATTTTGGTTTCTAATACACTCTGCTATTTGTCAGATAGGAAGTTTCTGAGACTAGACTTGAACTCAGCTCTCCCTGACTTTAGTTATTTCCTGCCAGCTTGTTAACCTTTGGCACATAGTGGGTGACATATAAATATTTATTCCCTTCTCTAATCTCTTTCAAGGTCATGATTTGAACTCTTAGGTATTGGGACTCCACTGTCCCTATGTAGAATTGAAACAGACCAAACTCTCAAATCCTATTCTCAAGACAGTAATATCTAAAAGAAAGGGGGGTTCACTTTCCCTCCCCCTAGTTTAGTGCATGGTGTCCATGCTGTGGGTGAATAAGACCTTTCATTTCTGGATGCAGTTTAAAAGAGACAGAGACTCTCCCAATCTGAAATTAAAGAAAAGAGGCTGCTCTTACCCCATGGCAACACATAGCCTTTTCCTTAAAACAGGTCCCTGCCATCTCCCACATGGATGCCTCTATCTTAGGTGAAGGGGGCATTCACAAAACGCAATTACTTTGATTTTTCATTTGATAACAGGAAAAGATGTCTTGGCTCTATTCACCTTCACGGAAATTACACAAAGTCAGTTGGCTACACAAAATCTACTTTGCTTATATACACAAGCATGGCTCTCTCCTTCTTGGAACTGGAATCTTATAACACTTCTGGAAATCCTCAGCAAAAATGATGAATCATTTGAACCCATTTCATTGGCACACTGGCTATTTATTGATACTGGGAAACTTAAGTCCTTGAAAGCTGAAGAAGAGAGATGAATGCTGGAGGAATGAGATCCAGATACTATGTGTTATGTCAGGTGTTAAGTAAGGCTTGTCCTATCCCTGAAAGGGAAATTAGGACTGATATTTGTAAGTTATAGCAAGACATTAAAACATCTGCTCTCCCAGTGGATAAATCACTAGGCCTGGAGTCAATAAGACCTGAGTTCACATTCATCCTCACACATTAACTGTGTGACTGGAGAAGTCACTGGATCTCTGATTACTTCAGTTTCCTCAACTGTAAACTGGGAACAATAATAGCATCTTGTTGTGGGGATCAAATAAGATAAGTTAAGAGTGGCACATAGTAGGTACTATATAAATGCTGATCTTTCCCCCATGAACAAGAATTTGCCATCATATATAGCTGTCTTTGAATAGAATAGACATCCTCTGAAGGTAATGAATTCCCTGTCACTAAAGATTTTTAAGTGGAAGCTGGATTGTCAGTAACATTCTTATAAGGGTTATTAAGCTGCCCCCACTCAAGGTCCATAAACATAGATAGGGAAAATTACATCTTTTTAAAAATATATTTGGATAGGTGTAGTGTCACAAGCTTGTAATTACAGCTGTTTGGGAGACTAAGGCTAGGGGATTAATGGAACTTGGGAGTTCTGAGGTATTGTTGGTGTTTAGTTATTTTTCAGTTATGTCCATCTCTTCATGGCCTCATTTGGGTTTTCTTGCCAAAGATACTGGAGTGGTTTGCCATTTCCTTCTCTAGCTCATTTTACAAGTGAGAAAAGAGAAGCAAACGGTTAAGTGATTTGTCCAGGGTCAAACACCTAGAAGGGTTTAAGGTCACATTTGAACTAAGAAAAATTAGTATTTTGGACTCTAGGCCTAGCACCCCATCCACTATATCACCTGTAAAGTAATGTACTAAACTTATTGAATGACCATCCTAGTCAATACTGATATGGTAAGTGGCTGAGAGCAGGGGTCTACCAGGTGGGGGATAGCTAGGTGCCTCAGTGGATTCAGAGCCAGGTCTAGAGACAGGAGGTCCTGGTTTCAAATATGACTTTGGACATTTCTTAGCTATCTAGCCCATACCACTTTGATACCTTAGAATCAATAGAGTATTGAGTCCAGGACGGAAAGTTAAGAGTTTTAGAAAACAATATGAGAAGGTATCTCTCCAAAATAGGTTCCACAAGGCTTCCAAAGGGGTCCAGGACACAAAAAATGTGAAGAGCCCTCATTCAAGGGGGTATTCCTATTCATAAAAATGGTTGGGTTAAACAGTTTCTTGAGGTTCCTTTCAATGCTGATGTCCTGGGATACTTTTCTGCAGGTTAAGTTGGGATGGAGATCCAGTAAGTCTTAAGACCAAGCTGGAATGAAGACCTGGTAGCTATTGAGACCAAGGTGGTAGATCATAATAATGACTCTTTTTTCTATGGCACCTTAAGAATTTAGAAAAAAAAAACTTTCCTCACAACAATCCTATGAAGTATTATATCCATTTTTCAGATGAGGAGACAAAAATTTTGAAGGGTTGTTATAGCTAATAATCTCATAAATGGCAAGCTGAAGAGCAGAGACTTGGTTTCAAATTCAGGTTTCATTATTCTCTATTGTGATGGAAGCCAAGGGGAAAGATAAGAGGATGGAGGTAGGGTCTGAGTGCTCCTCCTGAAGAATTTTATCTGGAACTGGTCTGATTCTAGGCCTTTTTGTAGGGTTTCAGTTATAATGAATCATGAAGGTATTAAAGATGCATTCAAAAGATGACTAATGAGCAAAGTGCTCATAGACCAGACTTATGGATATATTTCTAATATTTCAAATGATTGATTTTGGAATCCTTATATTGGTTGGGTCTTAAATTTTGTAGAACTTAGAAATCAAGCCTTTACTCTGATCTGCAGTCTAGAAGTTAGCAGACCAGTTCTAAAGATCCTTTGTTATGTCAAAAATTTACACCTGCATTCCTAAGATAAGACTGGTGCCAGTGCCTAGGAAAGGAGAAGGGTTCTTTCCAGGATACCTGGTGATCTACTGTGTTATCATCCACTCTTTTAGCATTGTCATTAACTTGTTAAAACTTCTTTTAAAAAAAATTATTTAGTCAATTTAGAATATTATGCCTTGGTTACAATAATTACATTACTTCCTTCCCTCCCTTCCACACACCCTTTTTGAAGCCGATGCCCAATTTTATTGGGTATTACTTGGGTCCTTGATCAGAACCCATTTCCATGTTGTTTTTGCATTAGGATGTTCATTTAGAGTCTACATCCCTAACCATTTCCCCTCCACCCATGGAATCAAACAGTTGTTTTTCCTCTGTGTCCCACAGTTTTTCCTCTGAATGTGGATAATGGTTTTTCTCATAGATTCCTCCAAATTGCTCAGAATTACTGAATTGCCACTAAGGAATAGTCCATTATATTCAATTGTACCACAGTTGTATCTGTCTCTGTGTACAATGTTTTCCTGGTTCTGTTCCTTTCATTCTGAATCAGTTCCTGGAGGTCATTTCAGTTCCCATGGAATTCCTCCACTTTGTTATTCCTTTGAGCACAATAGTATTCCATCACCAACATATACCACAATTTGTTCAGCCATTCCCCAAATGAAGGGCATCCCCTCATTTTCCAATTTTTGGCCACCACACCACAAAGAGCACAGCTATGAATATTTTCATACAAGTCTTTTTCCTTATTATCTCTTTGGGGTACAAACCCAGCAGTGCTATGGCTGGATCAAAGGGCAGACAGTCTTTTAGCGCCCTTTGGGCATAGTTCCAAATTGCCCTCCAGAATGGTTGGATCAAGTCACAATTCTGCCAGCAATGCATTAATGTCCCAACTTTGCCACATCCCCTCAAGCATTCATTGCTTTCCTTTGCTGTCATATTAGCCAATCTGCTAGGTGTGAGGTGATACCTCAGAGTTGTTTTGATTTGCATTCCTCTGATTATAAGAGATTTAGAACACTTTTTAATGTGCTTGTTAATGGTTTTGATTTCTTTAACTGAAAATTGCCTATTCATGTCCCTTGCCTATTTACCAATTGGAGAATGGCTTAATTTTTTTTTACAATTGATTTAGTTCTTTATAAATTTGAGTAATTAAACCTTTGTCAGAGGTTTTCATTATGAAGATTGTTTCCCACTTTGTTGCCTCCCTTCTAATTTTGGATCCATTAGTTTTTTTTGCACAAAACCTTTTTATGTTGATGTAATCAAAATGATCAATTTTACATTTTTCATTTTTTTCTAACTCTTGCTTGGTTTTAAAATCTTTCCTTTACCAAAGATCTGACAGGTATACTATTCTGTGTTCACCTAATTTACTTATAGTTTTCTTCTTTATATTCAAGTCATTCACCCATTTTGAATTTATCTTGGTGTAGGATGTGAGATGTTGATCCAAACCTAATCTCTTCCACAATGTCTTCCAATTTTCCCAACACTTTTTATCAAATAGTGGATTTTGGTCCCAAAAGCTGGGATCTTTGGGTTTATCACAGACTGTCTTGCTGAGGTCACTTACCTCAAGTCTATTCCACTGATCCTCCTTTCTGTCTCTTAGCCAGTACCAAATTGTTTTGATGACCGCTGCTTTATAATATAGTCTGAGATCTGGGACTGCAAGGCCACCTTCCTTTGCATTTTTTTTTCATGATTTCCCTGGATATCCTTGATCCTTTGTTCTTCCAAATGAACTTTGTCATGCTTTTTTCTAATTCAGTAAAAAAGTTTTTTGGTAGTTCAATGGGTATGGCATTAAATAAGTAAATTAATTTGGGCAGGATTGTCATTTTTATTATCTTAGCTTGTCCTACCCATGAGCAATCAATGTTTTTCCAATTGTTAAGATCTAGTTTTAATTGTGTGTAGAGTGTTTTGTAGTTGTGTTCATATAGTTCCTGTGTTTGTCTCAGCACATAGATTCCTAGTTAAAACTTCTGATATATTGACTGGGTAATTGACATCCTGCCATCCCCTTCCTTGTGCAACTATCCTTAATAAACAGAGTTCTCCCTCCCTCCCTCCCTCTCCCTCTCCCTCTCCCTCTCCCTCTCCCTCCCTCCCTCTCTCTCTCTCTCTCTCTCTCTCTCTCTCTCTCTCTCTCTCTCTCTCTCTCTCTCTCACCATTTGAAGAGGAGTTGAAAGCCTGAAATGATGCTGATTCCTGTGTCTCTTTGTGTGCCCTTCCTCTCTATGTCTTTTCTCCCTTGATCTTTAACCCTTCAACCCATATTCTTGCAGCCCTAGGCTTCCCTTTTTAGGTGCTCAGACCCACATAAGAAGATCATGGAGCAGCTGAACTGCTTCCCTTTTAATTTACTCTTTTTAAAAATTTTGTCATCTTTCAGTTCAATGCAATTAAAAATCTTTAATTAAGGTTGAATGGGTGGAGGTCCCTAGGCTAAGCTATGACAGGGCATACTTTCAAGTAATTTAGAAATAATTTGAGGTGATCAAGATTTGAGAGCTAAAGTGGTAAGGTACTGACATATATTGAACATAGAGTCTGACCAAGGCCATTCTAACCCAGCTCACCCTGGGATCCAGAGGATCTCATTGCTTGAAGTAGATTAGCTTGGATTTTGATGGAGGAGTTGTGGTGCTGAGCTATTTCTTGGCTCTAGCCAACAAAACTGGTGATTCAGCATTCTGGGCGCCAGGCTAAAGAGACTGGGTAGCTATTTGTATTAGCTTTAATTAAGTTCTATGTGTACAAAATATTTTCTGTGACCAAGAATGAGTTATGGCCTGGGGCCTATTGGATGTGATGGAGACTGAGTATAGGTCAGCCTCGGTATGTGTTAATAGGGGAAAGGAAGCTACCTGAAACTCAGGTTTTTGTGTGTGTTACTGACACCCAGACAGACAAAAGGGTCCAATTCCCTCAGACCTGAGTAACTGTAATGATCTGAAATAACTCCTCTTCTGATACCTTTTCATGCCTTTCTTGAGACAGAGGGATTAGGCTTAAGCCTCAGCCTTTCTGCTCCCTACCCCATGGTCCAAATTCTTTGAAGACAGCCCTGACTTGCTAGGGCATGTTGATTGAGAGAAAGACACTTGATTCTGTTGGAACTTGGTTTCATTTGGGGCCTTCTAGTTTATTGGGTATATTAGTGGGCTTCATGTGATACTGAAAACATTCAGTCTTGATTGGCTGTGTGAGAAGTCACACAACAGATAGTTAGGCATCTCAACCTGAGACACACAAGGGTAAGACCTCAGATGGGCAAACCAGAGCAATAACAGAATTATTCCAGCCCTCCAAAGTGAGGCAACAGCTGATACAATTAGAGTAGGAAGGATGGAGAAGTGATATAACCAGGGATATCATGAGGGCCTCGTGTGTGCTAACTTTTAGACTATGACAACAGGAAGAGGAAGTCAATGCGGGTCCTGCAAGAGGCAGATCCTTAAACTTGGTGCATCATTATACCAACCTCTTGATATTTCTCCTAGTTCAATAAGACGGATTCCTAGATCAATCTTTACTCCATTCATCAGGGCAGCTCAAAGATGAGGAGGTTTAGAGATTTTATAGATAAGGTTTCATTCCAGTCCAACTTATGGTAGCTTTGAATTTGCCTAATTTATTCTTGCTAAAGATGCAGTGGTAAATACAGTCACTTTTAAATTGTTGAAGGACTTCAAAGGTTATCAACATTTCTAAATCCAGTGTCCTTTAATAACAGCGTACTGAAACAAAGCCCCATTCATCTCACCCCAGTAACAATTGAGTTCAATCATGCACCCCCCACAAAGGGCAATATGCCAAAACTGCATTCACACCAAAAGAGTCTACACAGCAGAGTAGTATAGAGTAGCCTAAGAGGAAGTAGGATACAGTGGAAAGGGTGCTGGATTTGAATTTTTGGGATTTGGTTCTGCCATTTCCTATCTATATGACCATGGGCAAATCATTTAGATTCTCTGGATTTTGGTTTTCTCATGTTTAAAATAAACGAATTTTACTAGATGGCATTGATATGGGCATTGTACCCCCAGAAACTTAGGCAAACTATTATCAGGGAAATTCCTTTGCTCCCTTATATCCTTGTGACTCCTAGCCTAAAACATCCAATAACCCCTACAGGACCCTGAGATGATTGTCCTCCTTTGATCCTCCTTTAGATTTAAGATGGACAGAGAGATGCACCTCTAAGCTACACCTCGATACTAGTAGATCAGGTTGTATCTTAAACATCTTTCTGTTCCCTAAAACGAAGGAATCTTTTATGAGGGTCATTCCCTATGTCTCTAGGCAGACCCCAGTCAGATAGCTAAACACCTGACTGAATGCCTGAGGGTTCACCACTCTAGAGTCCCATCCACACCGTGACACATCATCTGTTTTAAAGAGTATAAAATCACCAGAACTGATGTCAACTGGGGGACATCCTTTCCATCCATGCTGTCTTCCCAAAGAGCAGCCTTCCATTTTGCTGTTCCACCTATACTATCCTCCTAGCCATTCTCAACATTACTTTCTAAATTAATAAATTTTTCTTTTTCTTTTTAAGTTAAGTTTTGGAGTCTTGCATTCTTGCAGAAAGGTATCCTTCCTGAATCCCAGGGGTGCACCTCTTCACCCCCACAACAGCATCTTAGTTCCCTTCTAGCTGTAGATCTATGATTCTTGAAACAATAGGGGAAGCACTGAAACAGGGATTTATAATAAGGAATACAGTCTCACTTAGGTGTGTCTGCCTCACAGAAATTGAAACACTAGGAATTGCCTATCAAGGTCCAGTTGTGGGTATCATAGGACGAACAAGGTCCCAACTATTTAAGATTCTAGAAGAGAAGGATGCAAGACAGTAGGAGGGACCTTTAGTTGCACAGTAGTGACCTGTTAACACAAGTTCTTTGAGTATCAGAAAGATTAAATAACTAAGAGAGATTTCTATAGGTCAATCTCCTTCTCAACTGAAAGAGGGAAACTGTTCGGCCCTGGCACCAGAAATTTTCATTAGTTTTGAAGGTTAAACTGACCTAAGTGTTTGTTCACAAAAAATGGCAAGAGGATTTGAGGTCTTAATCACCTTTGGGGCAATTTGGCAAGTATATTTCCATTTCCAAGCAATTCTAGAGCCAAGGAAATTTCTGCCCAGAATTGGGGTGAGGTAGGGAAATCTACCCATACATATTTGGGAGGAAGGTAATTGTGACAGCTAGGGGTCCTGAACACTTTGACTAATGGTCATATCTACTTTAGAGAATCCATCATATGGTGGTAGTGCAGATATGTCATATTTTCAAACAATAAATGAATACATATGAAACAATGCAGAATGGAAAGTATTGAGAAATGCATCAAAGTCCTTGTTGTCAGACAGTTTATCCCTGAGGTGAAGAATAACAAATAATGAAGAACTCTGCCAACAACAGGCAACTAATCATTTCCTGACCTGACCTAATAATAATTTTTAACCTTTAAAATAGGGGTTCCTTCATCAGCTTTTCTATATATCTCCAACACAGCTCAGCAGCAAAAACTAGAAAGAGAAATCCCATTCAAAATCACCTTAGACAAAATAAAATACCTAGGAATCTACCTCCCAAGACAAACACAGGAACTATATGAACATAACTACAAAACACTCGCCACACAACTAAAACTAGACTTGAGCAATTGGAAAAACATTAACTGCTCATGGGTAGGACGAGCCAATATAATAAAAATGACCATCCTACCCAAACTTATTTATCTATTTAGTGCCGTACCCATGGAACTACCAAAAAAATTCTTTACTGATTTGGGAAAAACCATAACAAAGTTCATTTGGAATAACAAAAGATCAAGATATCCAGGGAAATAATGAAAAAAACACAAATGAGGGGGGCCTAGCAGTGCCAGACCTCAAACTATATTACAAAGCAGCAGTCATCAAAACAATTTGGTACTGGCTAAGAGACAGAAAGGAGGATCAGTGGAATAGACTGGGGGCAAGTGACCTCAGCCAGACAGTATACGATAAACCCAAAGATCCCAGCTTTTGGGACAAAAATCTACTATTCAATAAGAACTGCTGGGAAAATTGGAAGACAGTGTGGGAGAGACTAGGAATTGATCAACACCTCACACCCTACACCAAGATAAATTCAAAATGGGTGAAAGACTTAAACATAAAGAAGGAAACCATAAGTTAATTGGGTAAACACAGAATAGTATACATGTCAGACCTTTGGGAGGGGAAAGACTTTAAAACCAAGCAAGACATAGAAAGAATCACAAAATGTAAAATAAATAATTTCGACTACATCAAATTAAAAAGCTTCTGTACAAATAAAACCAATGTAACTAAAATTAGAAGGGAAACAACAAATTGGGAAAAAATCTTCATAAAAACCTCTGACAAAGGTTTAATTACTCAAATTTATAAAGAGCTAAATCAATTATACAAAAAATCAAGCCATTCCCCAATTGAAAAATGGGCAAGGGACATGGATAGGCAGTTTTCAGAAAAAGAAATCAAAACTTTTAATAAGCACATGAAGAAGTGTTCTAAATCTCTCATAATCAGAGAGATGCAAATCAAAACAACTCTGAGGTATCACCTCACACCTAGCAGATTGGCTAACATGACAGTTATGGAAAGTAATGAATGCTGGAGGGGATGTGGCAAAGTAGGGACATTAATTCATTGCTGGTGGAGTTGTGAACTGATCCAGCCATTCTGGAGGGCAATTTGGAACTATGCACAAAGGGCGATAAAAGAATGTCTACCCTTTGATCCAGCCATAGCACTGCTGGGTCTGTACCCCAAAGAGATAATGGACAAAAAGACTTGTACAAAAATATTCATAGCTGCGCTCTTTGTGGTGGCCCAAAACTGGAAAACGAGGGGATGCCCATCAATTGGGGAATGGCTGAACAAACTGTGGTATATGTTGGTGATGGAATATTATTGTGCAAAAAGGAATAATAAAGTGGAGGAATTCCATGGAGACTGGAACGACCTCCAGGAAGTGATGCAGAGCGAGAGGAGCAGAACCAGGAGAACATTGTACACAGAAACTAATACACTGTGGTATAATCGAACGTAATGGACTTCTCCATTAGTGACGGTGTAATGTCCCTGAACAATCTGCAGGGATCTAGGAGAAAGAACGCTATCCATAAGCAGAGGATAAACTATGGGAGTGGAAACACCGAGGAAAAGCAACTGCCTGACTACAATGGCTGAGGGGACATGACAGAGGAGAGACTCTAAACGAACACTCTAATGCAAATACTAACAACATGGCAATGGGTTCGAATCAAGAACACATGTGATACCCAGTGGAATCACGCATCGGCTATGGGGGGGTGGGAGGGAGGAAAAGAAAATGATCTTTGTCTTTAATGAATAATGCATGGAAATGATCAAATAAAATACTATTAAAAAAACAGGGGTTCTTGTCCTTTTTAATATTCTGGATCCCTTTTGGCAGTCTGGTGAAGCCTGTGAGTTCCTTCTTAGAATAAAATTTTATAATGCAAAAAAATAAATGCTTTGGATTATTAAAGAAATAAATTATTTTAAAATGCAGTCATTGACATGTACAAGAATATTCATAGCTGCGCTCTTTGTGGTGGCAAAAAAAGTGGAAAATGAGGGGATGCCCTCCAATTGGGGAATGGCTGAACAAATTGTGGTATGTGTTGGTGATGGAATACTATTGTGCTAAAAGGAATAATGAGCTGGAGGAATTCCATGTGGACTGTTCAATGACCTCCAGGAAGTGATGCAGAGTGAAAGGAGCAGAACCAGGAAAACATTGTACACAGAGACTGATAGACTGTGGTACAATCGAATAGACTCCTCCATTAGTGGCAGTGCAGTGATTCTGAATAACCTGGAGGGATCTATAAGAAAAACCACTATCCATATTCAGAGGAAAAACTGTGGGAGTAGAAACATAGAAGAAAAACAACTGCTTGATTACATGGGTTGAGGGGATATGATTGGGGATGTAGACTCTAGTGCAAGCATCAACAACATGGAAATAGGTTCTGATCTAATACCCAGAGGAATTGCGAGTTGGCTATGGGAAGGGTGAGTGGAGAGGAGGGAAGGAAAGAATATGATTCTTGTAACCAAGGAATAATGTTCTAAATTGACAAAATCAAATTAAAATTTAAAAAAATGCAGTCATTGAAATATAAAAATAGAAACAAAAATTCATGGATCCCAGGTAAAGAACCCTGGCTTTAAAAGATCAATTGGTTAACAAGACTATCTTCTATCCTAATTTTTGTTCTTATCATCAAAGACAAGCTAGCCCCCTAATTTTGAGAGGTCATATGATGTAGTGGAAAGAGTTACACTCTTGGAGTACAAAAAGACCTAGGTTTAAGCCTTTCTATAATGCTAACAAGAGATGTGATGGAAGACTTACCATCAATTACATTCTCAATTTCAAACCCTTTGTGTTCCTGTGATAGGAATGATGGGAACCTTGGGAAGAAGTGATCAGTGCATCATAAAATCTCTGACAGAGAAGAAGAGTCAAGTAAAATCTGACATGCCTCCTAAATTTCAGGAGAGAAAATTTCAGAGTTTGGAAAAAGTAAATCTAGCTGTTTGTGGCATAATAGTCTACTACTGAGGAAGGATCTCAGTAAAGATGAAGTCTGGGTACACAAAGAGAAACAATTCTGATGGGGAGAAGAAAATGAATTTGTTCAATGAGACTGATGTGGTTGCCCAGGGAACTCAATAATGAACTTTGACAAGCTCAAATAGCAAATGTGAAAGAGAGTAATTAAAAGCATGACATTATCATGTAATCAATTAAGCAAGTATTAATTAATTCATTTATTTGTTTATTTGTTTAGCACGGACTTCTTGCCTGGCCCTGAGGGATTTACTATTTAATGCAAAAATGGTGTTTAGAGGACTTCTGGGTTAACATGGCTGCAATCTAGACGTAAATCGCTTCCTCTCCCCAGCACCGAACAAAATAGACTACCTCAAAAGAGCATAAAAATCACCTTTGGAAGAATGGAGGGACTCTCCAGTACCCCACAGAAATGAAGGTACGTGGGGCTTGAACATTTCCACACTATAAGAAGGAGGAAAAGCTTGCACAAAACGTGAACTGAGCCGCCCTTCCTCCCCCTACCTCCCCCACCAAACCAGAGTAAGGTATCAGAGCACTCACTGGGACAGTGAATGAGTGAGGAATGTCTATGTCTGGGGGGGGGGGAACACCAGGGTCCTGGGGATCTAAAGACTGCAAGGAAACAACCTCTCAGGGCAGTTTCACAGGAGAATCCTGTGCTGAACAAAGGGGCGGCCGTGCTGAACACAGGGGCGGTTGTGCTGAGCAAAGGGGTGGCTGTGCTAAGCAAAAGGGTGGCCATGCTGAGCAAAGGGGTGGCCCTGCTGAACACAGGAGAGGTTGCGCTGAGCAAAGGGGCAGCCTCGCTGAACACAGAAGAGGTTGCGCTGAGCACAGGGGCGGGCGCGCTGAGCAAAGGGGCAGGCGTGCTGAACACAGGGGCAGTTGTGCTGAGAACAGGGGCTTGCACTCTAAGAAACCTTGGAGGCTGGGAAGAACTAGTCTGAGGTAACCTAAATCCACAGAAAACCCGCCCATATCACCCAGACCCAAGACCAAAAAGGAAAGTGGAACAAAACCACCAAAGGAATGGCTCACACAGCCCAAAATCAAGCCTCCAGGAAGAAAGGGGAAAAGGTGACTATTGAAAACTTTTATGGTGGGAATAGCCAAGGAAAAGAAGAGAAAGAGGATGAAACCCAAACAAAATCAAAACATGCCTCCCAAAATGGAAATTATCCACAAGCTCTGGAAGAACTCAAATTGGAGCTTACCCAAAAGATGGAAACCTTCTGGAAAGAAAAATGGGAGAAAGAGATCAGCAGTCTGATATAAAAGACTTCACAATTGGAGAAAGAGCTAGAAGCATCTAATAGAAGGGCAGACAAAGCTGAAAAGCAAAACCAATCCCTAATGACCAGAATTAAGCAACTGGAAGACAGTAAGCATGCAAAATAACAAGAATTGATAAAGCAAAGCCAAAAAAATATAGAATTAGAAGAAAACATAAACTATCTCACTGAAAAGGTCACAGACCTGGAGAACAGAGGAAGAAGAGACAATGTGAGAATTATTGGTCTGCCTGAAAAACCAGAGATAAACAAAAACCTTGATGCTATACTACAGGAGATTATAGAAGAAAATTGCCCACATGTTCTGGAGCAAGGGGGAAAAATAGAAATAGAAAGGGTTCATAGAACACCCTCTATACTAAATCCCCAAAAGATAACCCCCAGGAATGTAATCACCAAATTCAAGAGCTTCCAAGAAAAGGAGAAAATCCTACAAGAAGCTAAGAAGAGGAGCTTCAGATATAGGAGGGCTCCCATAAGGATCACACATGACTTAGCGGCTAACACACTAAGAGACCACAAAGCATGGAACACGATATTTAGAAAGGCAAGAGAGCTGGGTCTCCAACCAAGAATCAACTACCCAGCAAAACTGACTATACACTTCCAGGGGAAGGTATGGGCATTCAACAAAATAGAAGATTTCCAAGCATTTGCTAAGAAAAGACCAGAACGTAAGGGAAAATTTGATATCCAATCACAGAAAGCAAGAGAAACATGAAAAGGTAAATATGAAAGAAAGGGAAAAGTAGATAAATTTTATCTTTTTCTTTAAGTCAAATTCTCTTCAATAAGGACATTTACATCAAATTATATATATTAATATGTGGGGAAAATGTACTGTGTAACTCTCAAAAATTGTATGCACCATAAGAGTAGTTAGAAGAATCATGCATAGGGAAAGATTGGGACATCAAGATTTGGTGAAAGGGGGGCAAAGAAAGGAAAAGGGAGGGGGGAAACATTGACAATACTAAGATTTACTTCAAGAAATGGTGGGGGGGCTAAATAGAATAATCTTTCCCGTACAAAGATACACATGGGAAGGGGAGGCGAAGATCTCTCATATGAGAAGGAGAGGAAGAGAGTGTGAAGTGGTATTACTTAAACCTTACTCTCAGTGAAATCAACTCTGAAGAAAAGAACATCCAGATCCAGTGGGATCCTGAATTCTATCTTATCCAACAGGGTAAGAAAGAAAGGTAAATTAAGGAAGGGGAGGGGGGAGAGAGTATAAAAAGGGAGGGAAGGAGAGAGGGGAGTGGAAGGGAGCATAAAAAGGGAGGGGCTAGAAAGGGAAGCATACTAAGGGAGGGGACTAGGGAGACTGACCTAAAGTAAATCACTGGTTCAAAAGGACATAGCTAAAGAAGAAATGTCAGAACTAGGGGAAGATATCAAAATGCCAGGGAATCCACAAGTGACAATCATAACTCTGAACGTGAATGGGATGAACTCACCCATAAAACATAGACAAATAGCAGATTGGATTAGAATCCAAAACCCAACCATATGTTGTCTTCAAGAAACACATATGAGGCGGGTTGATACTCACAAGGTTAGAATTAAAGGATGGAGTAAGACCTTTTGGGCCTCAACTGATAGAAAGAAGGCAGGAGTTACAATCATGATATCTGACAAAGCCAAAGCACAAATAGACCTGATCAAAAGGGATAGGGAAGGTAAATATATTCTGTTAAAAGGGAGTATAGACAATAAGGAAATATCACTAATCAACATGTATGAACCAAATGGTATAGCATCCAAATTTCTAATGGAGAAACTAGGAGAATTGAAGGAGGAAATAGACAGTAAAACCATATTAGTGGGAGACTTGAACCAACCACTATCAAATTTAGATAAATCAAACCAAAAAATAAATAAGAAAGAGGTAAAAGGTGAATGAAATCTTTGAAAAACTAGAGGTAATAGACATATGGAGAAAAATAAATAGGGACAAAAAGGAATACACCTTCTTCTCAGCACCACATGGCACATTCACAAAAATAGATCATACACTAAGTCACAGAAACATGGTACTCAAATGCAGAAAAGCAGAAATAATAAATGCAACCTTTTCAGATCATAAAGCAATAAAAATATTGACCAGTAACGATACATGGAGAGCCAAATCAAAAATTAATTGGAAATCAAATAATATGATACTCCAATATTGGTTAGAGAAGAAATCATAAAAACAATTAATAATTTCGTTGAGGAAAATGACAATGGTGAGACATCCTTTCAAACCTTATGGGATGCAGCCAAAGCAGTACTTAGAGGAAAATTCATATCCCTGAGTGCATATATTAACAAATTAGGGAGGGCAGAGATCAATGAATTGGAAATGTGAATCAAAAAACTTGAGAACTAACAAATTAAAACCCCCCAGAAGAAAACCAAACTAGAGATGCTAAAAATTAAGGGAGAAACTAATAAAATTGAAAGTGATAGAACTATTGCACTAATAAACAAGACCAGAAGCTGGTACTTTGAAAAAACAGACAAAATAGACAAAGTACTGGTCAATCTAATTTAAAAAAAGGAAAGAAGAAAGGCAAATTAACAGCATCAAGGATGAAAAGGGGGACGTCACCTCCAATGAAGAGGAAATTAAGGCAATCATTAAAAACTACTTTGCCCAACTATATGGCAATAAATATACCAACCTAGGTGATATGGATGAATATTTACAAAAATATAAATTGCCTAGACAACAGAAGAAGAAATAGATTTCTTAAATAATCCCATATCAGAAAAAGAAATCCAACAGGCCATCAAAGAACTTCCTAAGAAAAAATCCCCAGGGCCTGGTGGATTCACCAGTGAATTCTATCAAACATTCAAAGAACAACTAAACCCAATACTATGCAAACTATTTGACATAATAAGCAAAGAGGGAGTTCTACCAAATTCCTTTTATGTCACAAACATGGTACTGATCCCAAAGCCAGGCAGGCCAAAAACAGAGAAAGAAAATTATAGACCAATCTCCCTAATAAATATAGATGCAAAAATCTTAAATAGGATACTAGCAAAAAGACTCCAGCAAGTGATCAGAAGGGTCATCCACCATGATCAAGTAGGATTTATACCAGGGATGCAGGGCTGGTTCAATATTAGGAAAACCATCCACATAATTGACCACATCGACAAGCAAACCAACAAGAACCACATAATTATCTCAATAGATGCAGAAAAAGCCTTTGATAAAATATAACACCCATTCCTTTTGAAAACACTAGAAAGCATAGGAATAGAAGGGTCGTTCCTAAAAACAATAAACAGTATATATCTAAAACCATCAACTAATATCATCTGCAATGGGGATAAACTAGATGCATTCTCAATAAGATCAGGAGTGAAACAAGGATGCCCATTATCACCTCTACTGTTTGACATTGTACTAGAAACACTAGCAGTAGCAATTAGAGAAGAAAAAGAAATTGAAGGCATCAAAATAGGCAAGGAGGAGACCAAGTTATCACTCTTTGTGGATGACATGATGGTCTACTTAAAGAATCCTAGAGATTCAACCAAAAAGCTAATCGAAATAATCAACAACTTTAGCAAAGTTGCAGGATACAAAATAACCCATGTAAGTCATCAGCATTTCTATATATTTCCAACACAGCTCAGAAGCAAGAACTAGAAAGAGAAATCCCATTCAAAATCACCTTAGACAAAATAAAATACTTAGGAATCTATCTCCCGAAACAAACACAGGAACTATATGAACACAACCACAAAACAGTCTCCACACAACTAAAAGTAGACTTGAACAATTGGAAGAACATTAACTGTTCATGGGTAGGACAAGCCAATATAATAAAAATGACCATCCTACCCAAACTCATTTATCTATTTAGTGCCATACCCATTGAACTTCCAAAAAATTTTTTTTACTGATTTAGAAAAAACCATAACAAAGTTTGTTTGGAAGAACAAAGGATCAAGGATATCTAGGGAAACTATGAAAAAAATTACAAAGGAAGGGGGCCTTGCAGTCCCAGATCTCAGACTATATTATAAAGCAGCGGTCATCAAAACAATTTGGTACTGGCTAAGAGTCAGAAAGAGGAGGATCAGTGGAATAGACTCGGGGTAAGTGACCTCAGCCGGACAGTATACGACAAACCCAGAGAACCCAGCTTTTGGGATAAAAATACACTATTTCATAAAAACTGCTGGGAAAATTGGAGGACAGTGTGGGAAAGATTAGGTTTAGAACAACACCTCACACCCTACACCAAGATAAATTCAAAATGGGTGAATGACTTGAACATAAAGAAGGGAATTATAAGAAAATTAGGTGAACACAGAATAGTATACATGTCAGAAGGGAAAGATTTTAAAACCAAGTAAGACTTAGAAAGAGTCACAAAATGCAAAATAAATAATTTGGCATATATCAAACTAAAAAGTTTTTGTACAAACAAAACCACCGTAACTAAAATCAGAAGGAAAGCAACAAATTGGGAAACAATCTTCATAACAAAAACCTCTGACAAAGGTTTAATTACTCAAATTTACCAAGAACTAAATCAATTGTACAAAAAATCAAGCCATTCTCCAAATGATAAATGGGCAAGGGACATGAACAAGCAGTTCTCAGCCAAAGAAATCAAAACTATTAATAAGCACATGAAAAAGTGCTCTACATCTCTTATAATCAGAGAGATGCAAAACAAAACAACTCTGAGGTGTCACCTCACACCTAGCAGATTGGCTAATATGACAGCAAAGGAAAATAATGAATGTTGGAGGGGATTTGGCAAAGTAGGGACACTAATTCATTGCTGGTGGAGTTGTGAATTGATCCAACCATTCTGGAGGGCAATTTGGAACTATGTCCAAAGGGCAATAAAAGACTGTCTGCCCTTTGATCCAGCCATAGCAGTGCTGGGTTTGTATCCCAAAGAGATAATAAGGAAAAAGACTTGTACAAGAATATTCATAGCTGCACTCTTTGTGGTGGCCAAAAATTGGACAATGAGGGGATGCCCTTCAATTGGGGAATGGCTGAACAAATTGTGGTATATGTTGGTGATGGAATACTATTGTGCTAAAAGGAATAATAAAGTGGAGGAATTCCATGGAGTCTGGAACAACCTCCAGGAAGTGTTGCAGAGTGAAAGGAGCAGGACCAGGAAAACATTATACAGTGACTGATACACTGTGGTACAATCGAAGGTAATGGACTTCTCCATTAGGGTCAATGCAATGTCCCTCAACAATCTGCAGGGATCTAAAAAACACTATCCACAAGCAGAAGATAAACTGTGGGAGTAAAAACACCGAGGAAAGGCAACTGCTTGACTACAGGGATTGAGTGGATATGACTGAGGAGAGACTCTAAATGAACACTCTAGAGCAAATACCAACAACACGGAAATGGGTTGGAGTCAAGAACACATGTGATAACCAGTGGAATCATGCGTCGGCTGTGGGAGAGGTGGTGGAAGGGGAGGGGAAAAAAGAAAATGATTTTTTTTCCAATGAATAATGTTTGGAAATGACCAATTAAAATAATGTTTATTTAAAAAAAAGAATTATGTTTAGAGATTAGAGCTTAGAAACAGCTGAGAGTAGAGAAGGAAGGTGAGTGGAACTCAAAAGGTTTTTATTTTTTATCTCTGCTGTGGAAAAGAGAAGGTCCAAAGAAAAAGTTGGATGACAGCTTAGGCTGGAGAGGATAATGAGAACCAATAATAAAGGGAGGAGAGAATGAGTTACGGGGATGTTTAGCCCAAGCCTGTGAAGATGGAATAGATAAATGATTTGAATTTCTTACAATGGCCATGAAGATGGAGCAAACAGTTGTTGTGAGAGCTTGGTCAGACATTGAAGGTGCCAAGATCATTTGCTACATCCTTGGCCATTACCAGTCATTCTCATTTTGGTCTTGCTACAAGACTTTTGTGTAATTGGAATCTGAACCCCAGAATTACAATTTCCAGCACCCCACTCTCCTCACTTTACATGCTGAGGTAGGCAAGATATAAATTTTGTGTAGCCCTGCCTCTCACTCTCCTTGTGATTGAAGGCAGCTGTGGACACAGGCCTGTTGAGAGCCAGGAGAACCTACAGGGTTTACTGTTGTTAGATAATTGGGGTTTTATACTTCTATTTTCTTTTTATTCCTTCTACTTCAAGTGACTATTAATAAACTGTGAAATTAATACTTTGAGTGTTGGACATTAGTTTAAATCCTACACTTTGATGACTAGAAGAGAGCGTGAGGATAATGACTTTGTGCCCCTTTGCCTCATTTAAATCCAATTCATGCACAAGTCAAGACATCGCCTTTAATGTCATCGATTGTCTCTGAAAACAAAGAATAAACAACATAAGCTGATTGGTCCTGATTTTGCTCTATTATTGACTAAAAGGTAAAGAACAAAAATAGCTAATAGGAAGTTGAGCCAAAAATATCAGAGGGAAGTTAGATGCCCTTGATGAGTTTAAATGATCAGATCCAGATGAGTATGTCCCAAAGCTTTGAAGTAACTGGAATGTAGGTAATGCAGTGAATAGAACAGCAGCAGCTAAATAATGTGATGGATAACATTCTGTCCTTAAGAATTCAGGAAGAACTGAACTCAAATCCAGCCTTAGGTACTCACTAGCTATGTGACCTTAGGTAACCTAAAACTCTCTCTGCCTCAGTTATTTTAAGGATCAAATGAAATACAACTGAAAAATGGATTTGCAAACTTTTAAAGTGCTATAAAATATTAACTATTTTAATTTTTATGATTGGAAGATATGATTGCTGAGCTATTATCAGTGATCTCTGCAAGAATGTAGAAACATTTTGGAAGCTACAAGATTGGAAAAGGTTAAAAGTTGTATTAATTTTAAAAATAGATGAGTGCTAGGTCAATGAGCTTTGCTCTGATTTCTAGAAAAATTCTATAATGTATTATTTAGGTTAAGGCTAATGAAAAATTTAAAAAGGAAACAGTGTTCATAAAGTGTCAGGGTGATTTCAGGCTAATTCTTATTTATTTTTCAACACAGTTATAGACAGGTGGATCAGGGGGATGCCACAGCCCTTGTTTTCTAATGTTCTAGCCAACAATTTGATAATGTCTATCATGCTTTTTGTGTGCCTGTGTGTGTGTAATAGGTAGATAGTTGTGGGACAGAGAATAATTAGGTATTTTTGAACCTGTTCTAATGTCTCAACCAAAAGAATTTTGAAACTGAGAATGTAAATTTATGGGGAGTCTTTAATCACATTGTTAGTAATTGTCAGAGGGATGATTGAATCTATACTCAGCCTATAACTCTCTCTACTACCTCATATGGCCTCTCAGAATAAGGCTAAAAGGGATGGTATTAACTAAACATATTTTAACAGCAGAGGTCACTACAGACTGCAGTCAAGAGGAAATATTTCTTTTCTTTCTTTTTTTTTTTGTTCCAGGTACATTGTTCTCCTGGTTCTGTTCCTTTTCACTCTGCATCACTTCCTGGAGGTCATTCTAGTTCACATGGAATCCCTCCAGTTCATTATTCCTTTGAGCACAATAGCATTCCATCTCCATCAGATGCCACAATTTGTTCAACCATTCCCCAATTGATGGAACACCCATTTACCAATTTTTTGCCACTATAAAAAGTGCAATTATAAATATTTTTATTTATTTTCATTTTTCATTTATTTATTTTTAAAACCCTTACCTTCCATCTTAGATTCAATATTGGGTGTTGGTTCTAAGATAGAAGAGTGGTAAGGGCTAGGCAATGGGGGTTAAGTGATTTTCCCAGGGTCACACAGCTAGGAAGTGTCTGAGACCAGATTTGAACCCAGGACCTGCCCTCTCTGGGTCTGGCTCTCAATCCATTGAGCCACCCAGCTGCCCCCTATACAAATATTTATACAAACATTTTTTCTTATTATCTCTTTGGGGTACAAACCCTGCCATGGTATGGTTGGATCAAGGGCATGCGTTGTTTTAAAGATCTTTGGCCATCATTCCAAGTTTCCTTCCAGAATGGTTGGATCAGTTCTCAACTCCACCAGCAATGTATTAGTGTCCCAATTTTGCCACATCCCCTCCAACATTTATCATTTCCATTATATTGGCCAATCTGCTATGTGTGAGGTGGTGCCTCAGAGTTGTTTTGATTTGCATTAAGAGAAAATATTTCTTGACAGGGTTTGGAGGCACTTGGCTTAGTGAAAATAACATTGGTATTAGTACTAGAAAATTGGCTTTCAAGTCTTGAGATTTTTTCTATTTACCATTTGACCTCAAGTAATTCACTTATGCCATTTGAATATTGCTTTACTCTTCTATGAAATGGTGATAATAATACTTTTGCTGGCCTCAGACACTTCCCAGCTGTGTGACCCTGGGCAAGTCACTTGACCCCCATTGCCTAGCCCTTACCTTCTGCCTTGGAGCCAATACACAGTATTGACTTCAAGATGGAAGATAAGGGTTTTTAGAAAAAAAATAATAATTTTGCTTCCAATTTTATAGAACTCTTATAGACATCATGTAAGTAGATGTTACCAAAGTGCCTCTTAGGTCTCCAGACAACTCTCTGAGACCGATTTATAGAACAGGTGTTGGTCTACAATAATAGAAGAAATTTCCTCATACACATTCCCTATAACAATGAAATCATAGGCTTGTTTAAAAAAAAGTCTTGTTACTAGCCTTTCCCAATCTGACTTAATTCTAGTACCTGTCCTCCGTTGATTATTTTCTATGATAATGTATGATGATCAGCTGTGAATGACTTCAATATTATCAGCAATACAAGGATCCAAGACAACTCCAAAGAACTCAAGATGAAGGAGGCTATCTACTGCTTTGGAATGTGAATGCAGATTGATCATTCTTCATTTTATTTCATTCATGAATTTTTTATTATCTTTGCTCTCTAGGACACCCAAACTCCAGAAGTGTTTCAGGTAAAAAAGAAAGCAGGAAAATTCCTTTCCTCCCTTGCATTCTTGTAGAGCTAAGGAAAATGTGACCCTGGGAATCAGAGACCCACAATAAGGAAGGACCTCTGAGAGAAATATTCCCAATGAATTCTCCCCTAGATTTTGAGGTGGGTACAGATATATATCTCCCAGTTACGTTCTGATGCCATCAGGTTGTATCTAGGGCATCTACTTGTCCCCTAAACTATTCCCAGTCAACCCCTGAGTCGTGGGGACATAAAACATCACTCTAGCCTGGGGGAAAATGACAAACATCCCCCACCTCTGCTTATCTCATTCCATCCCCTCATCCCTGGTCACATAACCCCTGTTGTCTAGAAAGTATAAAAATCTCAGAATCCATCTCCTCTAGGAGGCAGTGCCCACTGTTGAGTCCATCTCCCAACCTTTCAACATTACTAACAAATTAATAAACTTCTCTTTTTATTTTTAAGCTAAGTTTTGGAGTCTTGCATTCTTGCAAAGGATACCTTTCATGAACCTGGGGTTCACCTCGAGTTCCCCCACAACAACAACAATATATATATATAATACATTCGTTATCATGCAATACCTCTTTCCACATTCATCATGTTATGAAAGAAGACACATATCACTTGTACTAAAGAAAATTTCTGTCTGTCTGGGAATCCCACTTCTGACACCAATTGTAGGGAGAGAACAGGATTAAACAGGTAGCTGAACTAGAGATTAATAAACCAAAGCAAGATTTATTGAGCTTGCCAGCAAGGGTGACTCTCATTTGAATAGACTCACATTCATGGAAAGAGCAATGTTTTTATGAGACCAGAGAGGAAGAGGAATAAGACAAAAGTGGATTGGCCAAAGTCCCGGTTGTTGTTAGAATTTGAGATTGATTTGATGCAATAACCATTTAACCTAGTGTTTAGGGGAAGGGGTTTCTGTATAACAGGCTCTTTCTCAGAAGGGGTTGCACTGTAGGATGCACCATGGCATGCCCAATTTTAAGGCACTTGCATTGCAAACAATAATGGGAGAGTACAGACATAGGTGGACCTATATGAACAAAATGGACAGATTCTCAAAATGCAGTGGCTTTGGGGTCACAGTGACAAGGCAGGAGATGGAGAGTTGTGTGGGAGGAGCTACATCAGGGAGTAAATGACTGGAAGTAAAGTGTAAGAAGGCGCAAAATAAAAAGGGACCAGCTTCAGAAGGACTTTAAAAGCCAGGAGGACTTCATATTCAGTCCTAGAAGTAACAAAGCCCTAACAAAGACCCAGTTGTTCTGGGTTAGTTATGCATCTGATCCCTTCTTCTCTCCTCTCTCCTCCAATATTCTCTCTCTGGGACAAGACCTAGACAAAAACCGAGATTGCTCTTCATCCCAGCCATGGGCTCAGGCAGAAAAGCAGTCTAGGCATCTTTGTAAGCTGGGTGCTCTCAGTAGATAATGCTGACTTTTAGGAAGGCTATTTTAGGACTCCCTCAAGAGATCACTGGGTCTGTGGCTCAAGTAAAGCACCACCTGGTGGACAGTTCAGACTCCTCTTTCAATAGTTAATGAGGTCATGCTGCCTTTTAGACTGGTTTGCCAACAAACATTTATTAAATTCCTTCTGTGTGTTAGCCATTGTCCTAAGCATTGGAGATATCGAGAAAGGCAATGATTAATCTTTGCCCCACAAGGAATGTACATCCTAATGATAAAGTCAACATGTAGATATTTGATTCATGAAAGATTTATGGAGAAAATCTACAAATTTTCATTGGCAGAAAATGCCTCCTGATCACTGACAATCAGGTATCTCTTGAGGCAGACTGTATTAACTTGTGCTTTATTTTATTGGAGGGAGACTAATTGGAGAGAGAAAGAGGTCTTATTTGGGCTTGCTAGCTTTTAGAGAATCCTCAAAAGTCCTGAGAATAGATCTAGAGAATGGGCTGAAAGAGGAAAGCCTGAAGACCCAAAGGCGAGCCTTGCTGGAAAAGAGAAGACAGGCAAATAGGAGGTGAATATCCAACCTCATGCCTGAAATAACACACTGAAGAAGATTCTTTAGTCTCACTGAGGCTCAAATAGAAGGCATTCCCAATGGTTTAGGGCTTTGGTATAAAAAGGAATATGTGGCCCCATCCCTTTCTGACAGGGAAACATCAGATCAGGTGCCCAAGAAAGGCCATGGCCACTCCTCTTTCTGATCTTACATAAAAAGGAGAGATTTTCTTGTCTGAGTATTCTTTTCACTTCTCTGTTTTTACCACAGACTCCTTCAGATCTTCATCACTTCCCATCTGGATAGCTGCAAAAGCCTCCTCATTGGTTTCTCTTTGTCTTGCCTCTCCTCTTTCTATTCCATTTTCCATATATTTACTAAATTGTTCTCAAAGCACAGGGCTGACTCTTTTCCTGTCCCATTACACATAGGATATAATGGGCAGTCTTTTATTTGTCATTTGAAGAACTTTAGAGTCTATTTCTGGCCTACCTTTCCAGATTATACTTTCTTAAACACACTGCATTCCAGGCAAACTGATTTCCTTGCTCTTCTTGATACACTCTTTTCCTTGTCTCCATAACTTTGCATAGGCTGTGTCCCAAGATTGTGCGATATCCTTAACCAGACTGCTGCTGCATCCTGCATCCTATGTATTATCCTTGTGGTACCAGGCAGGGCAAGCAGTCCAAGGTGACTCGTTTACTGTTTCCCTTAGCCTAAAAAATCCACTCCAATGTCTCTCCATAATCTCCATGATAAAATAGAAAGTCCACAGTTTGACATTTAAAGGTCTTTATGACTTGGTTCTTCCTGTTTCCAGCTTTGTTATATCTCACTCCCTACCATAAATCCTGTGATCCAGCCACACTAGCTAAATTCCAGTTCTTCCCACACACTTCATTCATCTCTGTTCCTTTGCACTGTTGACCCTGCCTTCGATCATAAACTTTACAAATATAATATAGGAATAATAATAAAAAATAATCTTGTAAACTAGGGAAAGCCAGGATGGAGAGTGTATTCAATTAGTCTCCCCTTTTTGTTTTTCACTTGCCTAAATGAATTTGAAATAGCTGCCAATCCTAGTCTATGGTCAATAGTCTTGGGTTATAAAAGCTCTGGTCTACAATAGTACCAGTCCAATGGCAAGTTCCTCTTAACTATAAACATCCCAATGGCATTTAATATGTTCAGCTCCAATGCAGCCAGATGACAATACTAGTTTCCTATGTGGTTATCAGGAAATCTGAATCTCAAGGAAGAAAAAGCCAATTAATTCTGTACACCCAGTCACAGATTGCTTCACTTCTTGCCCCAGAGTATGCTCAGGGCACTACAAGCTCCATAGGAGTAGGGATTACTTCATTCTTTGTATTTATATTCCTGGAATCTGATATAATACCTGGCACACAGTAGGTACTTCACAAATACTTAGTATTTTCTAACTTAAAAATAATTTTATCGATCTTTTGTTTTTATTTTGCTTACATTTCTTTCTCTTCCCTCCTCCTACAGAGCTATCCAATATAAAAATAATCTTTTTTTTTTTAAAGAAAAAAGAAAAGATAAAAAAACCCAGCAAAACCAATCGGTGCAATGACAAAATTCTAAAAATATTTGCAGTGTTCCAAACCTGTGAACTTCCCACCTTTCCAGTCTTGTTCTTTGCAATTTTCTAAATTCACTTTTAGCTGTTTTGTGGTTCTTCCCTTTATGTACATTGAAGTCATTGTGTCTATCATTTTCTAGACTCTGATTACTTCACTCATCTTTACATATTTCACTTCACTTGTCTTTATGTGTTTCCCTTTATTCCTCATGTTTATTGTTATAGCACAGTGATATTCCATTAATTCATGTTATAATTGTTTTATCTATTCTTCAATGGATGGTCATCTAATATATTTCCAGTTTTTTGCTGCCACAAAAAGTGCTGCTATTACTATTTTGGAGTTTGTAGTGCCTTTCTTTTTTTGTTAGAGATATCCTTGGTATATCTGTCTACTGGTGGAATCTCTGAGGCAAAGAGCACAGATGTGTTAGTCACTTTATTTGTTATAATTCCAAAATACTTTCCTTAATGATTGTATTCATTCCCAGCTGCATCAGCATGTTAGCTTGTCTGGCTGACTTTTAAAGATCAGGATATCACTAGAGGCTTGTGAACTATGATGGGAATATATGCAGATCCACAGAGTATTTTGAATCTGGCTTACCTTGTATAGTTAACTCATTCTGGTGAATAAGTTTCCAGTTACATATGCATGTGTGACAGTTTCTCCTCTTATTCTAGTTTTGCCAAATTTATTCATACTTTTACATTTTATTTACCCATTACATGTAATAATTTCCCACATAAGTTTTTTGGGTTATGTTATCCAAACTGTCTCCCTCTCTTCCTTCCCCCAACCCCTTCCCAGGGCTGGTAAGCAATTTGATCTGGGTAAAAATGTATTATCATGAAAAAAATATTTCTAAATTGGTCATTGTTATAAGAGAATACTCATATAAAACCCAAACCCCCAAATAAAATAAAATAAAATATAAAATATAAATAATATTTTTAAATAAAAGTGCCGACCCTTAGGCTTTGATCTGTATTCTGACTCCAACAATTCTTTCTCTGGAAGTGGAGAACATGCTTTGTCATATAGATTTTTACATTTAAAATAAATGAATATGTCTATTTTTTGGTGGCCTCTTCTATCCCTCTTGCCTCAGCACTCATGGCTCCTCCTTCTAGCAGTAGACTATGTCTCAATGCTTCAAGTCCATCTTAAAAAGCTTCTTGTAAAGTTCCAGGAAGTTTCTTTCTTTCTACTCTGCCTTGCTTCTGCTTTCATGAAGGCCTGGAAATTTGCCATGCTGAAGCTGCCTTCCTTCTGCCTGTGTTGTGGATATGAACTACTTCTTTCAAAATAAACACATCCCAATGAAAAATCATTAACTTTTCCCATAGACTCTTCCCTCTTCCATAATTTCCTATTACTGTTTAGAGTTCCGCCATCTGCTCAGTCATCCAAGTGGGCCATCTTGGTGTAATTTTTGACACCCCATTCTTTGCCCTCCTCCCCATATCTGGTAATGTTTTCTTTTACAATACTACTCAAATGTTTCCCTTCCTCTTCACACATAAGGTGATCATTCTTATTCCTATCCTTGTCATCTCTTGCCTGACATATAACTCTTTCTTATAGCATTAGAGTTGGTCTCTTCCAAGTCCAAGTCTATTCTCCACTCCGTCAAAATGATTTTCCTATAGTGCAGGACTGATCATTCCATGTTCGCCACTTAATAAACTCCAGTGGCTTGCTTATTGTCTTCCCTCTGATGCTTAAAGCTCTCTGCCACTTTGCTCCTTCATATCTTGCTAGACTTCTTACATTTACTTCCCCCCATGCACTCTATAATAATCACACCATACTGGCCTATTTGCTCTTCCTCGCACACAACACTTCATTTTT
Source organism: Monodelphis domestica (assembly GCF_027887165.1). Lineage (NCBI taxonomy): Eukaryota > Metazoa > Chordata > Mammalia > Didelphimorphia > Didelphidae > Monodelphis > Monodelphis domestica. Next base: position 29,712,652 of record NC_077231.1, on the reverse strand, counting down.
CCACCATGGGCCTTTGTTCTAACTGCTCCCCATACCTGGATTGTTGTTCCTCCTCCTCCTCTCTTCCCTTCAGTTTCCTTGGCTTTCTTTAAGACTCAGCTCAAATCCAACCTTCTACAAGAGACCTTTTCTTGTTTCCTTCTCCTTCCCCATCTTCTCCGTCTTTCCATCTTCCAGGTCTACTATATGTGCCTGTAGTCATTTATGTATTGTCACTCTCCACTCTTTAGAATGTAAATTCTCAGCCCTGAGCACAGTGACTGGCATGAGCTAAGTGTCTAATAAATAGGTGTTGGCTGACTCCATTGGCTCCACCGCCCCATTACTCTTTCTGGTTCCTGTCACTGGAGTACAAACATATCCTTTTCTTAAAAAAGAAATAAGAATTTTATTTAAGGATCAATGTACTTGACTAGGAAGGAAAATGATCTAGGATCTCTTTCTTTAGAGAAATTTATTGCTACTTAAGGAAAGAAATTGCCCTACATCTACAATAAAGAAAAAAAAGGTTATAATTATCCATTCAAATGAAGTGTTGAATGATAATGGTGTGCAGATTTTTAAACAGTGACAGCAAAATAACTCACTAGAATAGTAAAAGACAAAAGTTGAATGAACATTTCAGCAATGGAGAGGGGTTCTATAATCAATTAGTCAGCAAGCATTTATTAAGCACCTGCTATGTGTTAAGCTCTGAAGATGCAATGACAAAAATGAAAGTCTATGATTTGGGAGGAGGTGGTTCAGAGAAGACACTAGCATTTGGGGGGCATCAATCATAGAGAACGCAGCTTTTGAGTAGAGCCTGGGAGGAAATTAGGATTTCTAAGAAATGCGAAGAGTGGGTACATTCCAGGAATGACAGGCATATTTCCTTTGCAAAGGAGCAAAGACAAGAATTTGGAGTATTCCTGTGTGAGAAATAGCAAGAATGCCAGCTTGTGGAGGACTATAAGTCATAGAGACAACCCGTGGAATGTAGAATGGCAAGAAGTCCAGTTTGGTTAGTTTGTGGAGTACATGAAGGGGAGGTGAATATCATCCTTCTGGAAGTTCAGGCTGGATCCAGATGGGAGGGCTTTGAAGTCTCTTTGTATGTATGTGTCATTATGGAACTGAATCTTTATAGTTATAAATATAAAATATTAACAAGGACTAAAAGACAAGATTTGACTCTGTAAAGACTTTTCCTTCACTGAAGGCATGAGGGCAGGGACTCTTTCCAGACAACACCTCGCTCCTCCTACTGGGCATCCCAGGAAGCATGACCTTCCCCTAGTCTAACCCCACATTCCCCAAACTCCCAAACATCTTCCTTTCTCTCGAAGTGGGATATATTCCGGGGCCTTCAAAACCCCACCAATATCTGATTTATCAGAGATTTCTTTAATTCAAGAGTACAATGCTCCCAAATGTCTTCCAAATCAGTGTCTCTTTTCTGGGAATTTAAAAAGATTTTTTAAATTAAAACAGGCATGATTTCATCATGATTATTTAAACTGTTTCAAACCCCTATAGAGTCCTGAATTCTGTATATTTCCAGTTATTCATTGACATTCACCCTGAACATATTAATATAAAAATACACATCACAAAGAGGTTATGATCCATCTTAGTTATATGAAACAAACCGCATAAAACAAAATTAAGAGAGAGAAATAGGTTGAAGATAATAGAGAAAACCATAGAGGGCAGCTGCCAATCAGTCAGTTATTAAAAACTTATCAAGTGACTACTATATGTCAGGTCCTAGATTTTCTCCTGTGAATTTAGAAATCACATAATTTACAAGTGGATTTATAATTTTATTTTGAAATAAAATTTTCACCTTCCTCTCTCCAGTATGTGCAAATGCACTTTTTCAGTTGATACAGCTGCATCCTTCAAATTATTCTCAAATTCCCATCCTTTTAGTGACGATGAAACAGCAAGCAAGCAAGTCCAAGTGCATCATATTGTTCAACTACATTCAGAGAACCCATCGACTTGCTGCTGCCCCTCCAAACCCAGACCTTGTCTGAAATTTTTGACCTCAGTTTTCTTGGTTAGGCATCCTCTTTTTTGATATCTTCTGAACTTTCTCAGTCTTTCTTAGGGAAGGAAGGAACCCTGTCTATTTAGGACTACAATTCCCAAGATTTGCAGTCAGATGTCAGACTTCTTCCTGACCACAGAGGAAATTAGTGCACAAATTGGGTTACATATAACCATAATTGCATATGTACATGTATCTAACAAGCATAGAAGCCAAAGAGGGAGAAATAGTATCAGTATTTATCATCTCTGTGATAATCAAAAATGGAATTATGGATATATAATAGAAGATTAAGTATGTGGACTATGTTCATATAACATATACATGTAATTCACATGTGTAATATACATAAATGCACATATATTCAGATAAGAACACCCTAACATTGTTTGGGTCCAAGAACTGCTATAAAGTTGGCCTCTGACCTGATGAGGTCCATATGAATCTTGGGAATGGGAAAAACTCTTAAGAATCTCCCATTGGTCAAGAGGAAACTACACTATTTTTATTAGGGAAGACTAAAGACCCACCTTTGGACTTCTGAGAACTCTTATAACTCTGTATACATCTGTTAGCCTATAGGGATGAGCAGAGAATCCAAAACTACATCGTCTCTCTCCTTTCTTCCCTTTGAAGAACATGCCCCAAACGGGAGGCTTTCTGGAGCCCTCAGCAGACCTTCACATTTGAGACAGATGGTCATTTGGCAACCTGAAAATTTAATCCCAACTGATTTTTAACTGTATGCTTTGTTTTTCCCCCCTTCTTTCATTTCTTGTACATGGCCACCAATAAAAGGAACAATAGTTTTTTTTATAATAAGTTATGGGGAAGATGAATATGCTTTATAAACCTCAATTCATTTTGATTTACCACACATGCCTGTCTGCCATTCAAGTCTTTTTTTGATGTCTAAATTAAATGTATATAACTGTACACTCCAAAGCACTCTTTAGAAGTAAGCAACTCCTGAGTCACTTTCTTTCCTACTTCCTTAAAAAGATGCTCTGAATTCACTATGAAGTTTTACAATAAAGTTTACCTCTGTATGAGATCACACGAGAAGCAGGCTTCTGAATCTTAGCCATAGATAGGGATCCTTATCTCTGGGCCAAGAGATTCATCAGGTTGAACAAAGGATTAAAAATTCAGTCTCTGGTTAGAAATAGAGGATGAAAAAGGAAAGAGGAAGGAAGAAACTTCTGGGTTAGGAAGTATCCTGTAGGCTTCAGAAAAAAATGTAGACGTGGTAAAGAAGCTAGAATGGAAATTAAGTCTAGAACCAGACAGTGCTCGTTCTACCAGAAACATTTCTGTAGTGCTTTCAATACAAATGGTATTGTCCATTTTTCAGATGAGGAAACTGAAGCACAGAGAGGTAAGTGACTTTCCTAAGGTCACATAGATCAGCACTCTCCAAAGTGGGGGTTTCATATCCTTAGTGAATTGTGGAATCACCACAAAGGGGCTGTGGTATGACACCAAGGACGGAAACAAGATGAACAAATGGATCACACCCTTTCCTTGAATATCAATGTGTGAACCTGGGTGTCATTTAAACACCATTGCTTAGTCCTTACCATTCTTCTGCCTTGGAACCAAATAATACATGGTATTGATTCCAAGATGGAAGGAGAGAGTGAAAAGAAAAGCTGTCTCAAGGCTTTGACTCTAAGACAACTCCAATCCCTTCCCATATTTTCACTCAATACACCTCCAATCCAATAACCCTCTCCAGAAGCTGATCTGCCCCAGCTTTACAAATTGCCAACCTTTTCTTTCATATATATAATCTCCTGTAAGTGGTTAAAATGGAATCTCAATGAAGAAACCCTCCAAAACAGGCTAAAGAAAAATTCCCTTGTACCCAATGTGTCCATAACCAGAATCCTAGATCACTTTGAGGCCAAGGCAGGTGTCCTTCAGAAGGTTCTAGGCTCCAGGTCAGAGGCCAATGAGTAAGAGACTTTACCTTCCTTTTCATTTGTTGGTGGGTCAGTAAATCTCAAAAGATTAAATATGGATTGGTTGCTATTTGCACTGAGTGACTCATTACATTATCTTTCTCTTCAGACCATCTTCTCTTCCCAACTTTCCTACCATTGTCCATATTGGCACCATCCTCCCAGTCACCCATATTTGAAATCTTGTTGTCATCCTTAATTCTTCACTTGTACATTTTCATTCTGTTATTAAGTCTTATTTTAACTCTTATAGCAACTTTTGTATTAGTATCTACTTCCCTTCTCTTGGTGTCAGCCTTCATCACTTCACTCCTGCAGTATTAAATGTGGTTTAGTCTCTTTGCCTCAAGTCTCTCCCCTTTCCAATCCATTTTCTACTCAGTGACTAAGGTGATTTTGCTAAAGTTCCAGTGTGGCCATATCATTTTCTCTTACTCAATAAATTCCAGTAGCTTCTATTACCCTCCAGAATCAAAATTTCTATTTTTCATCTCAAGACTAGCCTTTTCTTTTATTTCCAGTTTTCTTATACTGTGTCTCCTCTATGGATTCTGGGATCTAATAACACTCATCTTGCTATCCCTTACACAAAACACTCCATCTCAAACTTGTGCCTTTTCATTGGTGTTGAAAATCCTTTCTCCTCTCACATTCCCCTCATTAAGTTTTTCAGGTGTCAAACCTTCTGTAGAAGGCCTTCCTTTCTCCTCCACCAATTGCTAGTTCCCTAATTTATCTCTCTGTGTGATTGTGTGTCCTGTGTACTCTGTACATATTTAGAATTTGTATGTTATTATGGAGGCAACTTAAACTATCTCTACAAATTTTATTATTAAGTTTTCAAAGTGAGCATTTATACATTTGGAAATTGGCAAATGTTACAAATTAGGGCTTGGTTTATTGTCTTCTTGATTGTCTACATTAAGTAAGTGATAAAGAAAATGTTCATAATTGAAATTAAACTTAAAATGTATAATTGGTTTCCTCTTCCTGTTCTGCCAGTGGCTAAACAAATATTAGCAAACGTCTGGATGTTTCTCTGTTCTGTCCCAGTTGAGGCTAAGGCCAAGCACCCTGTTACTAAATATTGGAACAAAGCGAGATACTCACAGGTCATTTAACAGGAAATGTCCAGGGTCACACAGCTAGGAAGTGTCTGAGATCAAATTTGAAACCACGATGTTCCTATTGTCAGTATTAGCTCCCTGTTCTCTGAGTCACCAAGTGGCCCCCTTAATTGCTAAATTTTGAGTGTGAGCATTTCATCATGGAAATCAGCAAATGTTATAAATCAGGATTTTATCTATTATTTTGTTCATTTTCTTGATTTAAAGTAATAGATAAAATGTTAATAATGCAGATTATTTTTTAATCTGCACTGTCTGTACTTTTTTGGATGTTAAACATTTATCATCACACACCAGAAGTCATTCCACATTTTCCTTTCCTGAGTGAGCCATCTCTCGTAAGCCACCAAGATTCCCATGCTCTTTCAAATTTCATATCAATGTCTCTTTCTGTTACCTGTTGAGTTTTTAAGATTTCTCAGGTGAGAATGAAGTTCCTTATCAATAGACAAGGGGGTTGGAAGGTCTTTCCAGCTCAAATCCCATGATTTTTACTTGGGGTCCTTGAGGCTTTAATGGTTCTAAGATCTTATCAGTGTGGGTACTCTCTCCAATGCCAACTCCTTCACCTCCACATTTTCTTGTCCTCTAAATCTTGCCCATATCTGCCCATAAATCTACCACAAGGTTTTTATCCAATGAAGAGGGTCTTCTTTTAGCTGTCTCATGTTAAGACCTGAGAAAATCTCATCTCAATATATGTTGAGAATAATCTTAATATAAAGGAGAATACGAGAAGTAGATAAGAGACATACCAAGTTCTATGTCAGCACAAAGAAGGAGTGATTGATAATGCATCCATCTCCTCACCCACTAATTTATTCAACTCTTATTCATTTCCTGGTTCTGGAATAGTCAGAAGAGATGTGGCAGGTTCTCACCCATCAGGATTTACAGTCTACTTGGGGAGCCAGCAAATAAACACACAATTATTCTCAATTAAAAAAACTCTATGGAGAAATACCAGATTCCTTAATGTGTACACATCAAGGCTGACCCGAAATACCATAAGCATAGGGAGAGTTCAGATGACATGAAAAGACTAATCAAATTCACCCTTTCTTCCAAGTTCCTATACTTTGATTACACATTGATAAGATCTTTTGCTCTCATCTTTGTTATATTTTTGTTGCTGGTATTTTTATGTGCTGGCATAGATAGATGGTACAGTGCTCTGGGTCAAAAATCAGGAAGATGCCTTTTTCTTAGTTCAAATCTGGCCTCAGATACTTACTAGCTGTTTGACTTTGGGCAAGTCACTTAATCCTACTTGCCTCAGTTTCCTCATCTGTAAAATGACCTAGAAAAATAAATAGCAAATGAGTCCTCTGTGAAGAAAACCCCTAAATGGGGTCACACAGTGTTTGACAGGACTGAAATAACTGAAAAACAAAAAAATATATATACTTGGTTATATCTGCCTGCAATCTCCAAAGTGAACTGAAAATTCATATAGGATAGGTCTATGACCTATTCTACCTTTTACCCATATAACTAATGTGCTCTATGATCTTCCGTGGTTTTTAAAATTCCTTCCCACTTTAACATTCTATTATGGTATTTCTCTCTTAATTGTCAATATCCTCCTTCGACCTTGGTTCTACCTATAAAATAGAGGGAAGAATCCTTAGCATCCCCTATACCCCTTTGTTTCCCCTCCCTAATGTAAAAACAGGCTAGAAAAAAAGAAGGGACAGCTACCTGAGTGATAGGTTATTTTTTGAGAAGAAGCATATTATAATGGAAGGAGCACTGACTTAGGTGATGGGAGGCCTGGGTTCTACATGACAACCTCCTTGGTCAAGTTATATTGACTTGTGGTTTTCAGTCACTTCCTCTGCAAAAACTCCTTGAAGCCATAGAGGTAAACACAATGATCTTTTGAGGTTCAAATCTCATGTGATTTGTTTTCTTATTTTTCAATCACCTACTAATAGGGACTGAATATCTACTGACTTTGAATGATCCAAGTTTGGGGATCATGGGAACAATGAAATGGACGAGGTAAAGATTGAAGCAATGAAAGCTTTTTTTTTTTTAGAGACATACACATTAGTTTTATTAAATTAAACAAAATATTATATATATACATAATATAATGTGTATATACACATTGTACACAAATGATTACAATGCTTCATATAACTGTGCTCTAAAAAACTTTGTTAAAATTATTTTATTACTTTAAGAAAGTGGTAAAAAAAGATCAAAGGGAGGGAGCACGGTAGAGTTTACATTTCCAATAGAAGGAGGAATCCCTGACCAAATCCCTATAGAGTGGGGAACTCTTTGCATCATGAGTATGATCTAAGCTAGATCAAGGCAATACTTTTTAGATGAAATTGAGTTCTTTGTCTCTGGCTCCATTATTGGATCTTATACAACAGAAATCAACATTGTTCAGCACTGGGGTATTCTACAACACATAAGAGCACATAAGAGAGTTCCACTGGCAGGGTTCAGGTGGAGGTTATTACATTTCTGAAATCAAGAGAGACCCTTTGTTCAAACTTTTAGTAAGTCATACAGCTCTTCTGTAAATTTCTCTGTCTCCTTTAATCAGTTCTCCTAAACAAAAGTCTCTAATAGATTTTAGTTCACCGAATTGGGGTGACAAAGTCCCTGAAATAACATTTAGGAACATACAAATGGAAAGCAGGAGAAATAAAAGTAATAGGATTTTCTTTCAACCTTGCGGTCTCCATTGTTGTGGGCTTGGGAATACATGGCGATAGCAAAACTCAAATTCCTTCTAAGGCTTTTATTTTTCTTTTGGAAAGGGTTATTTACTTCACAGATATAGCAAGAACAAATGAACCCATCATTTCCCTCAATATCTTCAGACCTAAACCTACTTACATCACTTCAGTCTGGTTTGGGATGGGATGAAGATGAAAACTTTCCTCAGTTTCTGTATAGCATTGGTTTCACTGAGTTCATTTCCAAAGACAGCATTGATTTCAGGTGAGTCCTGAAGCTGTGATGCTGAAGGTTACTCTCAAATACTGCTATTTATTTTTCCAGGCTTTGATGTTGGGCTCTTGCAATACTGGATTTGGGTTCTGACTTCCAGATCCTTGTAATTTGTGCTCCCTTTTCAGATGGGGGTCTCTATTCCCTGCACAATGGAAAAGAATGGACAAACAGATCAAAGAGGCCTTGTTTCTTATAGGGAGAACTATGGCCTAGAAGGGGAAGACCCTACTACTCTTTCCCTAATGGAGTTGACCTCTAACTGGAGCACAGCTAAAGACAATTAGGAAAAAGCAACCATTTGACATTTTTGTGTCTTGCTACTGTGGTCAGAGAAATTTGTTTTGAAATGAGAAAGTGGGACATGGTTGAAACAAAATAAAAATTTAGAATTGTAGATGATATTGAGAAGAACTGAGATCAAAATTGTTCTCTCAGGCTTGATCTTGAAAATCATAAAAATGACCTTTTATTATAATAAATTTATTGTAACAAATATGATAGGACAAGATTCCTTTAGCTCCATTTAATCTGAGAGCATATCCACTATTGGTCATTTCTTCCTACTGAGTTTTACTGAGGATAAATATTTATTCCCCTTTGTAATTATGTCTTCAGCCAGTGTCATTCGTCTATAATGAGGGTCTAACAATGCCAATTACCTTAGAGTTCCATTAACCAAAAAATGTCAAAGAAACATCCATTGGGTGTTGGGGTAGGGGGAAGAGAGAGAGACAGAGAGAGATAGAGAGAGATAGAGAGAGACAGAGACAGAGAGAGACAGAGAGAAAGAGAAAGAGAGAGAAGGATAGAGAGAGGGGGAGAGAGACAGAGACAGAAAGAGAGGGAGAGAGAGAGACAGAGAGGGAGAGAGGTAGACAGAGAGGGACAGAGGGAGAGAGACAGAGAGAGAGGGAGAGACAGAGAGAGAGAGAGGAAGAGAGACAGAGAGAGACAGAGACAGAGAGGGGGAGAGGGAAGAGAGAGAGAGGTTATTTTTTTTCTCTTTTTCCAACATTCTTAACAAGATAACATACTCATTCCCCTCCAGATTCCATTTATTTTCTCTTCAGGAACTCCTTCCTCTTAATTAGTAAAAATTAGATTCTTTCACTTCTCTAGTTTTTATATGATGGGATTCTTTGTCAAGTCAACCTTGTCATAGCAGAGAAAGGGCATCTGTTTCTACCTCCATGAATCTTAGTTCTTCTATGCTTTCTTTTTCTTCTCTCCCAAACTGCCACCAAGAACAAACCCAGATATCTTAAAGAATTCTAATGCTCTTGACAGAAATAAGGAAGTTTGAAATAGGGTTCAGTTTCTGGGAGAAGATCAGTTCAGTTTTTGTCATGTTGAGTTTCAGATATCTATGGAGCATCTCTGTGGAGATATCGAGAAGACAGTAAATGATAATAGACTGAAACTCAGAAGAAGTGCTAGGTTGTTGTTAGTTGTTCCAATAGTGTCCAACTCTTCGTGATTCCATTTGGGCTTTTCTTGGCAAAGACACTGGAATGGTTGACCATTTCCTTCTCCAGCTCATTTTATAGATGAGGAAAAACTGAAGAAAACCAGGTTAAGCGACTTGTCCTTGGTTACATAGCTATTAAGTGCATAAGGCTAGATTTGAACTCAGATCTTCCTGAATCCATGCCTCACATTCTATCCACTGTGCTACCTAGCTGTCTCTAGGTATTAGGGAGGTACCTGGACTAGATATCTAGATACAGGAGTCTTTTACATAGAGATGATAATTGAATTCTAAATCAGAGTATGAAAAGAAAAGACAGCTCAAGACAGAGCCCTGGGAGATAAACTAAGAAAGGGAAAATAGATTAAAGATGGTAGCTAGAGAGCATAGAAGTACTAAGTGAAGGTTTTTTTTTTTAATTGTTTTTAAAATTTTTAAGACTAGGGAAGAACTGGGTATCAAGAATTTAGCCTTTTCAGGAAGAAGGAACACTTTCACTCTGAGATTGGAGCAGAAGAATCCTAATACTTTTCAATCAAGACCTCCTTCACTGGCCAAGTCCCAATATATCTAGTGGAGGGAACTGAATATTCTTCAAGCTATTAAATGCTGATATATATCTAACAGACCCCACTCTTGTTCCCTCAACCACTTTCTAATGCATTCCTAGGCTGACTTATTAGCATATAACGATCACTTGGGTTTCCAAAAAATGAAAATCAATACAAAATTATGTAAATTTACTTCATTTTATTAAAATCTATTTTAATAAGTTTTTTATTGCCCATCTTCCCCCACCATTGAGAAAACAAGAAAAACAAAATGTGCCAAGCAAAATAAATTTTCTCATTACCCATGTAAAAAATTTTGTTTTAATTTATATTGGAATCTCTCACCTTCTATCTAGAGATGTATTGCAATCTTTATCACCCATTCCTTCTTAATGTGGTTGGTCACTGTGTTGATCTAAGTTCTTAAGTTTTCAAAGCTGTTTGTATTTAAAGTATTATTTTTCTATAAGTTCTCTTGGTTCTCTTTACCTCACTTTGATTCAGTTCATACACATTTTCCAAGGTTTACCTAAAGCTATCCCCTTCATAATTATTTACACCATTCTAGTATTCCATCACATTCTTAAACTACAACTTTTCAGATATTCCCCAACTGATAGGATTTCCATTGTTTCCAATTCTTTGCCAACATAAAAAGAGCTCCTATAAATCCTTTGTGTAACTAGAAAATCTTGAACCCTCGAACTTCATCTCCTAGAATCCTTTTCCCTTTGTCCATGTAGCGTCTTTATGTATTTTTTGTAAGTTCTGTAATTCCACCTTTTTTTCCCCCCCGCACCCTTTTTCTTTAACCATGCCTGGGTTAACTCCCTTTTTGCTCTAGCTTTTCATTTCCCTTTAGTTCAAGTTCTTATTAATAACTCTTATTAAATATAATACTTGGGGTATTTGGATATTAAATTTTAATCTTAACACCTTTTGTGCATATGTGTCTTTTTCTTCTTCCTTTGCTCTCTTCAGGGGTACAGTGAATCACTGGGCCACAGTTTAATAGATTTTTGGACATAGTCCTAAATGACTTTTTAGAATAACTGGACCAGTTCACAGCTCCACCAACAGCGCATTAATGCACTTTTTTTCCCCCATAGTCATTCCACCTTTTGTCATTTTCCCTTTTTGTCAAATTTTCCAATCTGATGGTGTGAAGTGATACCTCAGAGTGTTTTTTTTTTAGTTTACATTTCTCTAATTATTAGCACATTAAAGTATTTTTATATGGATATTAATAGTTTGGATTTCTTTCTTTGAACATTTCCTTTCATATTCTTGACCCTTTCAGTTATGTGATGGTTCTTATTCTTATAAATTTGAACCAGTTCCATATATGTGATATTAATATATATATGATATGAGTCAAATAACATATACACATATTATATGAATGAGTTTCATATGCATAATGTATGAAAGAAAACCTTTATCTGAAAAACTTTCTATAAAGATTTCCCATCCACTTCTAATTTCTTGCTTCTTTTCTAATTCTAGTTTCATTTTTTTTGTGTGAAAGCTTTTAAATATTATATAATCAGAACTGTCCATCTTTACCTCCTGTAAACCTTTTCTTAAAACAAGTTTTCTTTGGTTATGAATTCCTCCCCTATCCATAGATCTGATTGATAATTTTTTTTCTGTTGTAAATTCAGTTGTAATGAATGTCTTACCCTCTTTTGGTCTTCAATACTGACAGAAAACATTCCCAATACCTTCATTTTGTTCTTGATTCAGTCATGACTGACTCTTTGTAATCCCATTTGGAGTTTTTTTTTTTTCTGGTTTCAACCCATTCATTTAATAAGCAACTTAACAAGGTTAATACTAGTAAAATGTAACCATAAATATTAATAAGCATAAACAATCATAAAATAACAATAATAAAACTTACTAAACAGGTATTATATTTGGTCCAAAGATGCCAAGCTATAGTCTGTTGGAAGGGAGGGTAGCCAGTACTCATACACTTAAATAAATGTATTATTTCATAAATATGGGCATCCCTTTCCAAAATACAAAGCATCCTATTCCACTCCTGTCTTTTTCTTTTTATTTATTTATTTTTTTTCTTTTTTTTTAATATATTTTATTTGATCATTTCCAAGCATTATTTGTTAAAGACATAGATCATTTTCTTTTCCTCTCCCCCACCCCCCCATAGCCGACGCGTAAGTCCACTGGGCATTAGATGTTTTCTTGATTTGAACCCATTGCTTTGTTGATAGTATTTGCATTAGAGTGTTCATTTAGAGTCTCTCCTCTGTCATGTCCCCTCAACCGCTGTAGTCAGGCAGTTGCTTTTTCTCGGTGTTTCCACTCCCATAGTTTATCCTTTGCTTATGAATAGTGTTTTTTTCTCCTGGATCCCTGCAAGTTGTTCAGGGACATTACACCGCCACTAATGGAGAAGTCCATTACGTTCGATTATACCACAGTGTATTAGTCTCTGTGTACAATGTTCTCCTGGTTCTGCTCCTCTCGCTCTGCATCACTTCCTGGAGGTTGTTCCAGTCTCCATGGAATTCCTCCACTTTATTATTCCTTTTAGCACAATAATATTCCATCACCAACATATACCACAGTTTGTTCAGCCATTCCCCAATTGATGGGCATCCCCTCGTTTTCCAGTTTTGGGCCACCACAAAGAGCGCAGCTATGAATATTTTTGTACAAGTCTTTGTGTCCATTATCTCTTTGGGGTACAGACCCAGCAGTGCTATGGCTGGGTCAAAGGGTAGATATTCTTTTGTCGCCCTTTGGGCATAGTTCCAAATTGCCCTCCAGAATGGTTGGATCAGTTCACAGCTCCACCAGCAATGAATTAATGTCCCTACTTTGCCATTTGGAGTTTTTTTGACAAAAATATTGGAGTGGTTTGCCATTTCCTTTTCCAACTAATTTTACAGATAAGGGAACTGAGGCAAGCAAAGTTAAATTATTTGCATGTGGTCACACAGATTTAAGTGTCTGAAGCCAGATTTAAACTCAGGAAGATGTATCTTCCTGACTTTAGGCACTGTACCACCTAGCTGTCAAATCCATGTGTAACTATGATTTTATAAGAAGAGTATGGGAAAAAGTTCCATTCCCCCATACTCCTGTTGTGGATTCATGGTACTACTATATAACACTTTTCCTTTTTAAGCAGATTTTTCTCTGCCATTAGAATGAACCAAGCAATAACTGATGGTGAAAGGTTAGTGGTAGAGTTCCGATAGGAAGGTCTATCTACTTATAGACATACTGTTCTATCTAGTCCATGGTACTTACAACTGAGAAATCATCACTATTAAGAAGGCTGAAAGATCACTAACATTCCAGTGAACAAATATCAAAAACTTCGTATGGTTTTTAGATTTTTTAGAATGTAGAATCTGCATTGCAAGAGCATCTAGGGAGTTCAGACACTCAAGTATATGCTGGCTCAGAGTTGACTAAATTTGTGACATCTTCTGAATGTGACTTTTAAGGATCTTTAAAAAATTAAATTAAATTAAAATTTTTTAGTTTCAAAATTTTATTAAATTAATTAATTTATAATATTTTTCCATGGTTACATGATTGAGGGTTGTTTTGAAGGGTTCTGAGAAAGGGAAATGAGAAGTCAGAAGATCTTCAATCTTGTTCCTACTCCGTGAGGAGGAATGTGGTAGTAGAGACAAGTGGTTTATATAGGAGATGTTGAATAAATACTTGCTTCCTTCCTTTCTCTCTGCTTTTCCTTCTTTCACTTTCTATTTGTTTGTAAAATATTCTTAATGTCTTTGTCCTTCACAGACTCTATTTCAGAATTGTTTACTTTATGGGATGACATTCTATAATTGCCAATATCACTTTCTTACCCCCTAATTAGATTATAAATTCTATGAGAAGAATCACTATAACTTATTTAAACTTTGTGTCTCCCATCTAGACTACTCTGCATACATCAAATTATAAATAAATGTTTGTTGCATGAATGAGTGGTGCATTTCCCATCAGAAGCCTTCAAGTAAAGGCTGGATGAAAACTGATATTATATAATAATATTGTTAACCCTTATATAGAGCTTACCAGTCCCAGATGCTAGGCTCACAAAGCACTGCTTTGGTTACAGTTATTACTTAACCTTTGAGTCCTCTTCCAACTTAGAGATGCTACGATTTTTAGATTGACTTTGATCCTATAGTAGTTTTCTTTTAATCAAGCCCTTCTCAAAGCTGTTCTTTGCCCTTTCTAGTTTGCTTTCAGGGGAATGTAGGTCATACCTTGTCTAGGCTGACATCCACAGGGGGAAAAAAACCCATCGTTTTGGGAAAGGATGGAAGAATCTAATCACTCAAGCCCTGTTGGCCACCATCTCTTTGCTTACAACAATGGTGAGTTTATTCCTCTTTCTTCATGTGTAAATATGTCTATGTCTGTGTCTAAATGGTTTTATTTCTTTATGATTGTGAACAAGTTAGGTAACCGAACCAATCCTATCCTCTCTGCTTCCCACCCTGCTTGTACTCCAGGTCTTGGCCCTCTCTTCACCCTTCTAAATCTCTATCCTAAAAGCCCCCCCAGCACCTACACACACACAACACACACACACCATGTTTGATGCTTCAGTTTAATAGTCTTAGGCCATGTATACAATATTTGTAATTACATCGAAGGTCAATTTCTTTCTACTACATGGTTTTTTCCTAGTCTTTCAGTTCAAAAGTAATTTCAATTTATCTTCTCCATTCTTTCGATATTCCTTAATTTTATCCAGTTGATCACTGACATACTCTGAAATATATTCAAAGGGAACAAGAAGCAAAATTTGATTAGGAAATGGAGATGGTCAGAGTCATGTGGGCCAAACTAGGCTCACTCTTCCTTACTTCCAAGTTGCTGCTATGAGCCTAGGGAGAGGGGCATAAGGCTGACCACTGTAGCAGAAAGGTTGGAGGTTAAATATTCTGGAAGCACCTGTCTTTCTGCCCTGAGGGTTAGAAGATAGAAAGTACTTAGGCTTAGAATCATTCTAGAACTAGGAGTGGCCTAAGAGATTTGCCAGTGTTCCAGGTGATAAAATGTTAGAACAGGGAGTTACTGAAGTATTCCTTGATAACGTGACCCCCTTTAAAAATAGGGAGTGTTAGTTTTCAAAGAAGAAAGATAATAAAAATCATATAAAATGCTCTAAGTCAATAATAATGGATTATACTCAGCCAGTTACTCAATTGTGCCTAACCTGTGAGGGAAAATAAGAGACAAGTTCCTGTGATGATAACACCAGTATAGAGAAAAACAGCTTTGAAAGACTAGAACTCTGTTTACAGTGATGATAAACCTCAAATCCAAAAGAATGATGAGGAAACATACCACTCCCTTTACAAGAGAGAGATTGTGGACTTAAATTGCAGAAAGAGACCTATATTTTTGGTCACGGTTAATTTGGGAATTAGTTTTGATTATCTTTGTAGTTATAAATTGAAGATTTATTTTTAGGCTGCCGATCAAGGGTACTGAGAGGGACAGAATAATACAAATACTTATTACTTGAAAAATGAAAATAATTACATGTTTACAAAATAAAAGTAGAGCTACAAAAATATGTACATAATACTTATATATGTATATATGTGTGTATAGATATAGATAGATATATAGAGTTAGGGAAGGATTGGCCATATTACATAAAAACTGGAAGCATTAGAAGAGAAACATATAAACCTTAATCCTGGGTATTTTGAATGTACTTACTTTGAAATTCGTCAAATTTCTTTTTTATCAAGCTTCTAATAGGATCAACGAATGACGAACTGGTGGGACTAGGTTCTGCTACTAATTGAGAAAAACTCTGTTAGTAAAGCTACCAATACAGGGATAAAAAGTACCATCCCTAAGGTCAAGATGGAAATATAGCAGTGATAATAATTAGTGTATGGTTTCCAAAGAACTTGATGAACATCACAATAGTTAATCTCTGCAAAATTTTTATTTTACAGATAGAGAACTGAATTTGGGAGATTAAGTGATGAGCTCAAGGTCATGCCATTTGTGGATATAGAAGTTAGAAAAATCTGAACCTAGAACTCCCTAACTCCAAACCACAATGCCCTGCTGCTTTTTTACCTGATTTATTAAGACCCTGTTCAAGAAAGAAATGTTCAAGAAAGTGCATTATGTAGTTTTAGTATCCAACCAAGAGGAAAAATCCAAGATGCTCTGCAGATCATAGCCTTAAAGCTGCTTTTTGCTAAAAGATATTCCTGGGAGCAGGAATTCAGTTTCCTTGAACAGGAGAGTAGAGAAGCCCAGAAGACAAGCGATGCCACCCATCAGAGGACATATAGTTTACCTGTTCCCTAAAGAGACTGAGAGAGTTGAGTGTAGCAATGTTGTAGCTATGGATTCTTCTTCTGGAAAACCAATCTAACCTGCCAAGTGGGTGTAACTTGGGGCAAATGACCCAGCCCAAACCCAGAAAGAGAGGGTTGGAGATAGGTACCCACCAACACATATATTAATTAATATATTATTAATTAATTATTAGAATTAATATAATAATTATTATTAATATTAATATATAGAGTTAATATAATTAATATAAAGAGAATTAATATAAAGAGAAACAATATAATACAGTTTCAGAGACATAGATTTAGAACTAGAAGGGACTTCGGAAGCCATTGACTTGGGTTCTAGTTCTACCTCAGATTTGTGCTAGTTGTGTGACCAAGGGTAAATGTCAGACTTTTTGAGACCCAGGCTAGCTATCTACCAACTAGGGATAGTGGAAATGATCTTACAGAGTTGTTGGGAGATTCAAATGAGATAATTCACATAATGGCTTTTGCTGCTGTGAACTAAGTGATATCAGAAGTACTCATATGTAGCTACAGAGAGCACATGGAAAAAGGTGTTTTTTTTCTGTATGTCTATGTGGCCCATCTCTAGAGACCCTCCCCACCACACAGACTGATTCTGGGGCACTAGTCTTTCTTTGACAGTCACATACTCACTTTGAGAGGTGGCCGATTCATGCTCTGGTGACTTTTCAGATGTTGAAGTTGCCTCTTTAGGTTTTGAATTTTCTCCTTCATGTGACTGTAAGGTTGGTTTGTCAGAGGCTTCTGGATCAGGTGTTTCCTCAACAGCAGCAGTCTCTCCACCTGAAAACATAGCTCTGAATCAATGACTGTGGGTCAAATCTTCCCCAACTTTGGCAGGGGCTGGGAGGATTTTGGGCAGTGAATTAGGGTTAAAGAATGAACCAGTCTAGCTGCTTTCACTGGTGGGGAGACCTGTGTAGAATTTTATCTTTGAAGGATTTTTTTTTCTATAGGGAGAGGGACCAAGTTGGACCAAAGCATGGTCCACATTTATGGGGGGAAGATCTGAATTGTTTTCTGGATAGGCAGGTTGGACTACCTGGAAGAGAATTTGTCATCTGTCCTCTTGCTGCTCTTAAAATTTTTAAACATGGAAAGGATCTGTATTTTCATTAGTCTTATGAATTTCTGATGTGAGAATTCCCTCTACCAATTCATGTCTAATCCCTCATTAAATTTACGATTTGTCCACAAATCCTAGAGAGAGACTAATGATACACAGAGATTAAGAGATTTTCTGAAGGTCCAGCCAGTAAATTCCACAGACTGGATTTGAACCATCCAAGTCCAACACTTTGCTCACTATGCATGTTGCTATAGCTCAAATGGTGAACCTTCGTTCATTCATGTAGCATTTCAACAGACATTCATTAAGAACTTACTTTGGAGAAGGCTAAATACACAGAATGGTAATGATACATCCTTGACCTCAAGGATATTAGTTTCTTATAGGAGAGATAAAACCTGAGTACAAATAACTGAAATATAAGGCAAGATGAAATAAACTAAAGAGGGGGAAGCTGGGTGGCTCAGTGAATTTAGAGCCAGGCCTAGAGACAAGAGGTCCTGGGTTCAAATCTGGTCTCAGACTTTCCTAGCTGTGTGACCCTGGGCAAGTCACTTGACCCCCATTGCCTAACCTTTACCACTCTTCTGCCTCAGAACCAACTGATTCCAAGATGGAAGGTAAGGATTTAAAAAAAAAGAAATAAACTAAATGCTGTCTATGATTCTTCACAGTTTTGTAGCATTTTCCCCAGGACAACCTTGTGATGGAGATAGTGTAAGCATTATTACCCATTTTACAAAAGGGAAAACTAAGGCTTCAGAGAAGCTGTGATTTGGCCAGCATCCCAGGACTAGTAAGTGACAGAGAAAGGCTGGATTCTAGAATAATAAAATTGTCCTGGGATTTTCCACTGTCTTACACTGTTCCTCAAGATAGAAATGACAAGAGTATAGTGGGAAGACAGACAAAGGCAGACTCACTTTGGGGGGTGGGTATCATTTTGGCTAGGTCTTAAAGATTGGGAAGAATTTGTAGGTGGAGATGGTAGAGTCAGAGTTGACATTTTACCAGGTAGAAGGAACATTATGAGTGCGGGTGGGTAAATATAGGACAAGTTTTGAGACCAGCAAATCATCTATTCCTGTTAAACTGTAGACCATGTATAGTGGATCTAATAGGAAAATCAACAACAACTTTAAAAATACATTAGAGGGGAAATGAGAAGAGTGTTGAGTGCCAGACCATTAAATTTGGATTTGAGGGGGCAGACAGTAGTGAACCACCAAAAGAATTTGAGCAGGGAAGTCATGTCATTGCAATATTCCAACCTCTCCTCTTTCAATTTGTGCTCTTTCCAATTCCTTAAATTCAAACAAACCTGTTCCCTCTTCCTTTCCACCTGCCATTTCATCCTTACCTATATCTGAACTTCACGATGCTGATTCCATGAGATTTGTCCCCTTGTTCCTCTTTATACTCTAAACTCCACCATCTTGTTCTCCTTTCTTCTCTAAAGGGTCTACTTCCCTCTTTCTGGAGTCCTTTACTAATTGATCCTTCTCAGCCCAGCTGTCCCCCCTTCCTACCTTCACCTAATCTCATTTCTGGTGTCCAGAGCTAGGAGCTCTTGGTTCTGTACTCATTTTGGAGCCCGAGTTCTGACTGTATGTTCTCTCTCAGTGTTAGACTGAGAGCCACAGGAGTGTAGTCTATACTTTACTCTCCTTTAATTCTTTGTTGGCACCCACTTCCCAAGGACTCAAGTCCAAAGAAAAGAAGAGACTAATTACTGTCTATAGACCTTTGAGTCTCAGAGTCAAGAGCAAAAACTTCTGCAAAGAAACAAGCAAAATCACAAAGGAGGGAACTAAATCAGTACCATTCTGGACTGAAGAACAAACCAGAAGGAAAATTTTCTGAAAGAAGAATAGGAATAAAAGGATTATAAATTCTTCTGTCTGTCACGTATCTATTTGTCAAGAAATTTTGCCCATGCATTTAGTCAGTCAATAGACATATATGAAGCACCTGCTATGTGGTAGGCATTATGCTAAGCACTGGGGATTCAAAGAAAGTTAGTGACAATCCCTACTCTCAAGGAACTCAGAGCCCAGTGGGAGAATAGCATTTACTATGTACAAACAAACTAGATACATTATAGCCTGGAAATAATCAACAGAAGGAAGGGAAAAGAATTCAGAAAGTTTGGGAGAGGCTTTCTGTAGAAGTGGGATTTTAGCTGGGACTTGAAGGAAGCCAGGAAAGCCAAAGGAATAAGATGAGGAGGAAGAGGATTCTAGGCATGGGGGATAGTCAGTGAAAATGATTGTAGTCAGGAGATGGAATATCTGGTAGGAAGAAAATAAAAGATCCAGTATTACTTAATCACGGAGTACATGATAGAAGTGTAATGTATAAGAAGACTTGAGAAGTAGAAGGGGACATATCATGAAGGACTTTGAACACCAATTCAAAGATTTCATATTTGATCTTGGAGATGATGGGGAGCCATTGGTATTTATTGAAGTAGGAAGGTAGACCAGCATCATAGGAAGATCTCTGATATCAGGGTGGAGGATGAACTAAGATATGAAAAGACTTGTGGCAGGCAGACCAACTATTGACATGGTCCATGTATGAGCAGATGAGAGCCTTCACCATGGTGGTAGCAATGGAAAAGGAAAGAAAGGAATCTATGCAAGAGATGTTATCTGCCAACCACTGATTGGACCCTGGTAGACATTCTCATCATAGCTAAACTATTCCTGGGGTTGTACACATTGATAAAGGTGGCATTTTCCTGGTTTTGACTCCTACCTTTCCAAAGAAGAACCTTGTGGAAATGTGTGGTAAAACAAACAACTCCCTCCTGTCAAGATGTTGACTGTGGGCCCAAGTCTCAAAATGAGCCCCACATTAGGACCCTTCACTCAATACCAGGAGCTCCGCACAGACTCAAAGGGTCCAGTTCATTAACCAATCAACAATGATTTATTAAGTACTTACTTTATCCTGGAAACTGAAGAGATAAGACCAAAAAAAAAAACTGTCCTTCACAGAATGTCCATTCTGTAGTGGGAAACCATCTGTACATAATTAAGTATATATGCAAAATACATTAAAGGGAAAAAGGAATGTTAGGAACTGGAATGGGTGGAATGAAGAAAGGCTAGAAGTAGAAAATGATGTTTGAGTTGAATCTTGAAGAAACAAGAGATTCTTAGAGGCAATAGTGCGGGGGAGAAGGGGGGGGGTTACATTCCAGGCATGGGAAATGACCAAGGGAAAGGCATGGAGACAGGAGATTGATCATTATTCATGAAAAACAGCAAGAAGGCCACTTTAGTTAGACTAGAGAGTATATGAATTATGGAGTTGGAAAATTGGGTCAAGGATATCTTGTGAAAAGTGCTAATTACCAAACAGGAATTTATATTTTATTCTGGAGTCAATAGGGAATCCTTTAGTGTCTCTTGGTGGGGAGGTGGAGAGCAAGAAGTGACATGTTCAGACCTTCACTTTAAAACCATTTTGATGGCCAAATGGATCATAGATTGTCTGGGAGAAAGACTTAAGATAGACTTAGGTCAAACCTCCTTGGGGAGCTAGACTAGAAGAAGGACTTGGAACCAGATAAATTCAGTGACAGAAAAAAAAAGCTTAGTTTAATAACTGATTTTTCTATGTTACTTTATAGCGATTAAGAGCTTTATATTAATTATATTATTAGATACTTCCAACAACCCTGAAACGAGGCAGCATAATGTTCTCCCCTTGTACTCTGGAGAATATGTATGCTTAAAAGAATGACGTTTCAAATTTCACAGCTAATAAGTAATTTAGTCAGGCTTTGATCCTAAGGTCTATCCAATCTTTCCCTTAGTTGTGCTAATTGTGTGGCAGCCTGTGAATTTCAGGTACACTCAACCTTAATAAGGTTAAGAGCTAATCGGAAAACAATACATATGATTACAAAAATGGAAAAGGAAAAGACAACAGTACCAAGTCATTGTTCAATGACTTGTCTGTAGAATATAGTGCCATTATTATGAAAATATCCAAAGATTATTATTGTTAGGAAATGGCATTCTTACTTTGAGAGTTTGCTACACTAAAATATATGACTTCGAAGTCCCTTCTATCTTTTATCCTTTTATGACTTAATAACTGTTCTTAGGAGCAGAAGCACAGTTTGGGCTCATATAACCTCTGAGATTACTGTCTCATACAGTAGATGGAATTGGGGGAGACTGAGCCTTAGGCTTCTTTGCTGAGGGTCTGGAAAGAGGGTCATACTCACGGCTACAGACAAGGGTACTGGCCAAAACTGCTAGCATGAGGACAACTGGGAGCTTCATCTTTGCAGAGGAGATGTGGAAAGACTTCCTCAGCAGGAGAACGAAATATTGATGAGGTCTCCTGAGCTCTTGGCTCCTTTTAAAGACACCAAGAGCCAATAGGAGCTGGATTAGGGAAGCATATCTCCTCCTCCATCTGCTCCCTCATCCCCTCCCTTGAAATGTCACATGCTAAGTAAGTAAACAAGGATCATGTAGAGGCAGATGTTTGACTTGCCTTTCTTCTTTTTCTTTCTTTTAAAAAAATAATATTCCCCCAACTACATGTAAAATCAATTTTTAAAAAAATTCATTTTTTTTTGTATTTTGAGTTTCAAATTCCAAATCTGAGCTCCCTGTTTTCATCTCCATCCTCACTCCCTCCACCCTCCCTTCCCCTATCCCTGAAATGGTAAACAATCTGGAATAGATTTTACATAACAATCATGTAAAACATTTTTTCATTTTATTCATTTTGTAGGAAGAAGAAAGAGGAAGAAAAGAAGAAGAAGAAGAAGAAGAAGAAGAAGAAGAAGAAGAAGAAGAAGAAGAAGAAGAAGAAGAAGAAGAAGAAGAAAGGATGAGGAAGATGAAGAGGATGAGGAGGAGGAGGAAGAAGGAAGGAAGGAAGAGAGAGAGAGAGAGAGAGAGAGAGAGAGAGAGAGAGAGAGAGAGAGAGAGAGAGAGAGAGAGAGAGAGAGAGAGAGAGAAAGTTTCATTCTACATTCAGATTTCATCAATTCTTTCTGTAAAGGTGGATAGCATTTTTCATCATGAGTCTCTCTCCTTTTCTTGGACAGCAGTATTGTCCATATCTTTCTGTAATTGGTGCCATTCCTTTTGTTTCAAAGCTCATCTGCACCCAGTGTATGGAGGTTTAATTTGGATAGCTAGGCCCAAGACTAAAAGCCATTGATAGGAGGAGACTGTCTGTTCACTTTGCACTATCATAATTGGACATCCACTGGCATGCGAATCTAGTGAGAATTCACATTATCTAGCCCCTTGCCTCTTAATGGGACTTCCCCTATTTTATTTCAAAAAAGGCACAAATATTCCCTTCATTTCTGACTCGTGGACATCAGGGAGATTTGTTGTTCCTTGGTCATAGTCCATGCTATGGGTGAATAGGCCAGGGTTTCTAGCTCCCAATTTCATAAAATTTTCTAGTCACAGGTGTTAAAGCAAGACATTTTTATGGAGGTCACCTCAGACTAAATACTGGAGAATTATCCATATGTAGCCAATTATCTATTTATTTCCTTTGAACAATCTTGTTAGTGTTGAGGCTGTGGGGAGGATGCAGAAAGGGCCCAAATGGACTTCACAGAATTCTTTTGACCTTGTTTTTGTGTATTCTTCTTAGGGGGAAGTGAATTATCCTGGCTGGAGTGGGAAACACCATAGTCAGGAAACTTTCTTTTTTCTGGTATTGCCTCTAACTTGTTTAGTTCATCTACTCCTTTTCTCTGGATCAATCTCTTCATCTCAAAAATGACAGGTTTGGGGTGAATTTTTTCTTAATCCTTTCTAGCTTTGACATTTATGATATTATGTTTACTTTCTGCAAAGGTTTTGTTCATACTGATGTTAATCCCTACAAGCTTTCATTTAAACTAGAAACTCCAAAGGCCTATTGAGAGACAGCGATTTCACTTATTATCTGTGGATAATTTGCCAAATTTGTATTTCTCTAATTATTGGTGATGGAAAGTTTTTTTGCCTATTGATAGCTTGGATTTATTCCTTGGAAATTGCTTCTTTATACTTTTATAATTTATCAATAGTGGAATGGTTCTTATTCTTATAAATTTGAAACAAGTACTTATGTATTTTCAAGAAGAGACCTTTTTAGAGAATCTTGATGCAAAGGGTTTTTTTCCCATTTAACTATTTCCAAAATATTTGAATTTTTATGTAATAAAAAAGTAATTTAATCTTCTATGATCCTTTAAATCATTTATTTCCCCATGAATTCTTCTCCTACCCAATGATCCAAAAGGAAATTTCTTCCTTGTTCCTCTAATTTGTTTGAGTGGTGACCTTTTATATCTATGTTCACAAATACTTTCCAGTATATAGTAATCAGTTCCTTTTAGAATTTGACAGATTGACATGAAAGGAGATATAAGTAAGTTATAAGAAAAGAGAACATATTTCCTATCAGATTTATGGATAGGAGAGGAACTTATGAGTCAACAAGAGATGGAGAGCATTGTAAAATGTAAAATGAATAATTTTTAGTACATTCAATTGAAAAGTTTTTATACAAATAAAATAAATGCTGCCAAGATTAGAAGGAAAGCAGAAAATTGGGGTGGGGGATTTTTGTAGGTCATCCCTCAGATAAAAGTCTCATATCTAAAATATATAGAGAATTTTATAAAATTTATAAGAATAAGATCTATCCCCCAGTTGATAAATAGGCAAGAGATATGAGCAATTTTTCAAATTAAGAAATCAAAACTATTTATAGGTCTATGAAAAAATGTTCTAAATCATACTATTAGAGAAATGAAATTCTCCAAAACAATTCTGAGATCATCTCACACCCATCAAAATGACGAAAATGATAAAGGTCAAAAATGACAAATATTGAAGGGGATATGGAAAAATGGGAACACTAATGTAATGCTGGTGTGGCTATAAACTGATCCAATCATTTTGGAGATCAATTTGGAACTATACCCAGGGACTTATAAAATTGTATACCTTTAGACTCAGCAATGCCATTGGTAGATCTCTTTCCCAAGAAGATCAGGGAAAAAAAGGATAAGAACCCATATATTCCAAAAATATTTATAACAGCCCTCTTTGTGGTGGCAAAGCATTGGAAATAGAAGGGATGTCTATGAATTGGGGAATGACTAAACATATTGTGGGATGTGATTGTGATGGTGTACTATGTACCATAAGAAGTGATGAGCAGGATAATTAAAAAAAAAATCTTTGAAAGAACTACATGTGAAAATGAACAGTAAAATGACTAGAACCAAGAGAAAATTATACACAGCTACAAAATTAATATTGTAAGAATAAATTGTGAATGTTAACTCCAGAGAGTGAACTGAAAGGTGAAAGCATGAAAGACTTAATTTGTACAAACATGTCAGTTTCCCAGATAATAACTACCGGGATAGGGGGAGGGTGAAGAAGGGCTGGGACACTTGTGGATGGGGTTCATTATGTAGGCATGAAGAAAAGTAAGTTAAACATAAAATATTTGTGAATTCAGCAAAAGCAACCAACATATCCAACCACCTTTGCTAGTGGATACAATATTCAATACAAATATTCCCTCACCTCTTTAATTAAGGAAATGAGATGCAATTTTTTTTCAATTCTTCTCTGGAACTAGGTTTGATCAAAATGAAGTTTTTTGTATTCTTTACATTTTTATAGCATTGTCTATATTATTTTCCTTGTTCTGCCTTAGTTCACATAAGTGAATGATTCTGTTAATTCTTCATATTTATTATTCCTTAGAGTACAGAATGATTCCATTGTATTCATATTACATGGCTTGGTAATACAGTGCCCAAATGATGGATATCCATTTTGTTTCTAGTCCTTAATATTATCCAAAATGAATACTGTATACATACATGTGTGTGTGTGGAAACGTTCTTTATATTTTTTATTTTTACATTTTATATTTTTACTTTTATTTATTTTATATTTCCTTATATTTTTACTGGTCATAACTAACTTATGCTGCTTGTTCAACATTATGTCTTTTCATTTCTCAGCCATCTCAATCCAGGTCACAGAGATCCAAATAGAGTAAAATAATCAGGCGTTGGTCTAAGATTACCAAATTTAGAAGGAAGTATTTCCTTCTTTTCTTATAATTGTTTTTTATTCCTGGCTAAATACCCTGCCATCCCTTCTTATTGTATTTCTATTCCTTTTGTTTCTTTTTGGAGTTTGGGAATCCTGGTGGGGTCATTATTGATTGTGCTATTAATAAAGGAAGCCAAGCCTGGGCTCTTGAAAACGTGGATTGTTTCTCCCACCATCAGTATCATTGCCTCCCATTGGGTAGTCATAGAAATGCTATCCCCTGACTCAGAGAGGATATAATCTTGGACTTTCCACAACCCAATTCACCCTGCTTCCTGCTTTACAATACTTGCCCTAATAAACAGATTGGTGGAATAATTTTCCTTTATTCAAGCTTAAAGCTTTGATAAGTCCCTGCAGGTGCCTCACTCATCTAGCGCCCTGACTGATGATGAGTGGAGTCACACTGGTCCTGTCTAATTCATCTCTTGAGGGATTCCCTGTAGCCTGAAGAATAAAAGTATTAGCTGACATTTGAATAGCACCCTGAGGTTTCTAAAGTATGTTTCATACACTATCTCATTTGATCTGCAGCAATCCTGGGATCTTGTTCTACTAGAATACTCATGATGAGGATTTTGAGGTGTATTAAGACAGAATGAGTTTTCAATGGTTAAGCAAATGGTATGAGACCCAGGATTTGATGCTAAGTCATTACTGATTCTGAGTCAAATACTTCTTCCACTGGGTTGTGTTAACTTTCTTTTTTTAATTTTTTAACTTTTTAATTTTTTTTTATTTTATTTGATCATTTCCAAGCATTGTTCATTAAAGACATAGATCATTTTCTTTTCCTCCCCCCCACCCCCCATAGCCGACGAGTAAATCCACTGGGCATTACATGTTTTCTTGATTTGAACCCATTGCCATGTTGTTAGTATTTGCATTAGAGTGTTCATTTAGAGTCTCTCCTCTGTCATGTCCCCTCAACCTCTGTATTCAGGCAGTTGCTTTTCCTCGGTGTTTCCACTCCCATAGTTTATCCTTTGCTTATGAATGGTGTTTTTTTTTTCTCCTGGATCCCTGCAAATTGTTCAGGGACATTACACCACCATATATGGAGAAGTCCATTACGTTCGATTATACCACAGTGTATTAGTCTCTGTGTACAATGTTCTCCTGGTTCTGCTCCTCTCCCTCTGCATCACTTCCTGGAGGTTGTTCCAGTCCCCATGGAATTCCTCCACTTTATTATTCCTTTTAGCACAATAGTATTCCATCACCAACATATACCACAATTTGTTCAGTCATTCCCCAATTGAAGGGCATCCCCTCGTTTTCCAGTTTTTGGCCACCACAAAGAGCGCAGCTATGAATATTTTTGTACAAGTCTTTTTGTCCATTATCTCTTTGGGGTACAGACGCAGCAGTGCTATGGCTGGTTCAAAGGGTAGATATTCTTTTGTCGCCCTTTGGGCAAAGTTCCAAATTGCCCTCCAGAATGGTTGGATCAGTTCACAACTCCACCAGCAATGAATTAATGTCCCTACTTTGCCACATCCCCTCCAGCATTCATTACTTTCCATAATTGTCATGTTAGCCAATCTGCTAGGTGTGAGGTGATACCTCAGAGTTGTTTTTATTTGCATCTCTCTGATTAAAAGAGATTTAGAACACTTCTTCATGTGCTTAATAGTTTTGATTTCTTTATCTGATTCTTTATCCATGTCCATTGCCCATTTATCAATTGGAGAATGGCTTGATTTTTTGTACAGTTGATTTAGCTCTTTATAAATTTGAGTAATTAAACCTTTGTCAGAGGTTTCTATGAAGATTTTTCCCCCAGTTTGTTGTTTCCCTTCTGATTTTAGTTACATTGGTTTTGTTTGTGCAAAAGCTTTTTAATTTGATGTAGTCAAAATTATTTATTTTACATTTTGTGATTCTTTCTATGTCTTGCTTGGTTTTAAAGTCTTTCCCCTCCCAAAGGTCTGACATGTATACTATTCTGTGTTTACCCAATTTACTTATGGTTTCCTTCTTTATGTTTAAGTCACTCACCCATTTTGAATTTATCTTGGTGTGGGGTGTGAGGTGTTGATCTATTCCTAGTCTCTCCCACACTGTCTTCCAATTTTCCCAACAGTTTTTATCGAATACTGGATTTTTGTCCCAAAAGCTAGGATCTTTGGGTTTATCGTATACTGTCTTGCTGAGGTCGCTTTCCCCCAGTCTATTCCACTGATCTTCCTTTCTGTTTCTTAGCCAGTACCAAATTGTTTTGATGACTGCTGCTTTGTAATATAGTTTAAGGTCAGGGACTGCAAGGCCTCCATCATTTGTGTTTTTTTTTCATTATTTCCCTGGATATCCTTGATCTTTTGTTCTTCCAAATGAATTTTGTTATGGTTTTTTCTAAATCAGTGAAGAAGTATTTTGGTAGTTCAATGGGTATGGCACTAAATAGATAAATAAGTTTGAGTAGGATGGTCATTTTTATTATATTGGCTTGTCCTATCCATGAGCAGTTAATACTTTTCCAATTGCTCAAGTCTAGTTTTAGTTGTGTGGAGAGTGTTTTGTAGTTATGTTCATATAGTTCCTGTGTTTGTCTCCGGATATAGATTCCTAGGTATTTTATTTTGTCTAAGGTGATTTTGAATGGGATTTCTCTTTCTAGTTTTTGCTGCTGAGCTGTGTTGGAGATATGTAGAAAGTTGATGACTTATGTGTGTTTATTTTGTATCCTGCAACTTTGCTAAAGTTGTTGATTATTTCAATTAGCTTTTTGGTTGAATCTCTAGGATTCTTTAAGTAGACCATCATGTCATCTGCAAAGAGTGATAACTTGGTCTCCTCCTTGCCTATTTTGATGCCTTCAATTTCTTTTTCTTCTCTAATTGCTGCTGCTAGTGTTTCTAGTACAATGTCAAATAGTAGAGGTGATAATGGGCATCCTTGTTTCACTCCTGATCTTATTGAGAATGCGTCTAGTTTATCCCCATTGAAGATGATATTAGCTGATGGTTTTAGATATATACTGTTTATTATTTTTAGGAATGACCCTTCTATTCCTATGCTTTCTAGTGTTTTTAATAGGAATGGGTGTTGTATTTTATCAAATGCTTTTTCTGCGTCTATTGAGATAATCATGTGGTTCTTGCTGGTTTGCTTGTTGATGTGGTCAATTATGTGGATGGTTTTCCTAATATTGAACCAGCCCTGCATCCCTGGTATAAATCCTACTTGATCATGGTGGATGACCCTTCTGATCACTTGCTGGAGTCTTTTTGCTAATATTCTATTTAAGATTTTTGCCTCTATATTCATTAGGGAGATTGGTCTATAGTTTTCTTTCTCTGTTTTTGACCTGCCTGGTTTTGGAATCAGTACCATGTTTGTGTCATAAAAGGAGTTTGGTAGAACTCCCTCTTTGCTTATTATGTCAAATAGTTTGTATAGTATTGGGATTAACTGTTCTCTGAATGTTTGATAGAATTCACTGGTGAATCCATCAGGCCCTGGGGACTTTTTCTTAGGAAGTTCTTTGATGGCTTGTTGGATTTCATTTTCTGATATGAGATTATTTAAGAATTCTATTTCCTCTTCTGTTAGTCTAGGCAGTTTGTATTTTTGTATATATTCATCCATTTCTCCTAAATTGGTGTATTTATTTCCATATAATTGGGCAAAGTAATTTCTAATGATTGCCTTAATTTCATCTTCATCGGAGGTGCTGTCCCCCTTTTCATCTTTAATGCTGTTAATTTGCTTTTCTTCCTTCCTTTTTTTAATTAGATTGACCAGTACTTTGTCTATTTTGTTTGTTTTTTCAAAGTACCAGCTTCTTGTCTTATTTATTAAATCAATAATTCTATCACTTTCGATTTTATTAATTTCTCCCTTAATTTTTAGGATTTCTAGTTTGGTTTTCTGCTGGGGGGTTTTAATTTGATCGCTTTCGAGTTTTTTTTATTTGAATTTCCAATTGATTGATCTCTGCTCTCCCTAGTTTGTTAATATAAGCATTCAGGGATATGAATTTACCTCTGATTATCACTTTGGCTGCATCCCAAAAGGTTTGAAAGGATGTCTCGCCATTGTCATTTTCCTCGATGAAATTATTAATTGTTTCTATGATTTCTTCTTTAACTAAACGATTTTGGAGTATCATATTGTTTAATTTCCAATTGGTTTTAGATTTGGTTTTCCATGTACCATTACTAATCATTATTTTTATTGCCTTGTGATCTGAGAAGGCTGCATTCATTATTTCTGCTTTTCTGCATTTGTGTGCTATGTTTCTGTGACCTAATGTATAGTCAATTTTTGTGAATGTGCCATGTGGTACTGAGAAGAAGGTGTATTCCTTTTTATCCCTATTTATTTTTCTCCATATGTCTATTAATTCTAATTTTTCTAAGATTTCATTCACTTCTTTTACCTCTTTCTTATTTATTTTTTGATTTGATTTATCTAAATTTGATAATGGTTGGTTTAAGTCTCCCACTAATATGGTTTTACTGTCTATTTCTTCCTTCAATTCTCCTAGTTTCTCCATTAGAAATTTGGGTGCTATATTATTTGGTGCATACATGTTGATTAATGATATTTCCTCATTGTCTAAAGTCCATTTTAACAAAATATAATTACCTTTCCTATCCCTTTTGATCAGGTCTATTTTTGCTTTGGCTTTATCAGATATCATGATTACTACTCCTGCCTTCTTTCTGTCAGTTGAGGCCCAGAAGGTCTTACTCCATCCTTTAATTCTGACCTTGTGGGTGTCAACCCGCCTCATGTGTGTTTCTTGAAGACAACATATGGTAGGGTTTTGGATTCTAATCCATTCTGCTATTCGTCTACATTTTATGGGTGAGTTCATTCCATTCATGTTCAAAGTTATGATTGTCATTTGTGGACTCCCTGGCATTTTGACATCCTTCCCTAATTCTAACCTTTTCTTCTTTGGCTCTACCTTTTAGTCCAGTGATTTACTTTGAATCAGTCCCCCTTGTCCCCTCCCTTGATGTTTCCCTTTTTAGTCCCTCCCTTTTTGTTCCCTCCCCTTCCCCCCTCTCTTTCCCTCCCTTTTTTTTTCCTCTCCCCCACCCCCTTGGTTTTCCCTTCTCCCTACCCTTTTTGGGTAAGATAGAATTCAAGATCCCAATGGATCTGGATGTTTTTCCCTCTCAGAGTTGATTTCCCTTAGATTAAGGTTTAAGTAAAAAACCCTCTCTTCCTCTCCTTCTTATAGGAGTTTTCTTCCCCTCCCCTTCCCATGTGAATCTTTGTGTGAGAAAGATTATTCTATTTGGTCTTTCTTTATCCCCTATTTATACATTACATTTTCCCCACATGTTAGTATACATAGATTGATATAAATGTAGTCCTTATAGAAGAGAATTTGAGTAAAAGAAGAAGATAACATTTTTTTTCCTTTCCCCTTTCCTTAATATTTACCTTTTCAGGTATTCCTTGCTCTTTGATTTTCAGTATCAAACTTTCCACAGAGCTCTGGTCTTTTCTTTGCAAAAAGTTGGAAATCTTCTATTTTGTTGAATGCCCATACTTTCCCTTGGAAGTATATAGTCAGTTTTGCTGGGTAGCTGATTCTTGGTTGAAGATCCAGCTCTCTTGCCTTTCTGAAGATCATGTTCCATGCCTTACGATCATTCAGAGTAGAACTTGCAAGGTCTTGTGTGACCCCAATTGGCATTCCTTTATATCTAAATTGTCTTTTTCTGGTTTCCTGTAGGATTTTTTATTTTGTTTGAGAGCTTTGGAATTTGGCAATTACATTCCTGGGAGTTGTCTTTTGGCGGTTTAGTGTAGAAGGTGTTCTGTGAGCTCTGTCAGTGGCTGTATTACCCCCTTGTTCTAGAATCTCTGGGCAATTTTCTTTAATTATATCTTGTATCACGATGTCGAATTTGGTGTTTATTTCTGACTTTTCTGGAAGTCCAATTATTCTTAAATTATCTCTTCTCCCTCTATTTTCCAGATCTGTCACCTTGTTGGTGAGATATTTTATGTTCTCTTCTAATTTCTTGGTCTTTTGGCTTTGCTTTATTAATTCTTTCCCTTTTACACGATCGTTGTCTTCCAGCTGCCTGATTCTGGCCTTTAAAGCCTGGTTTTCCTTTTCAGTTTGGTCACACCGGTTTTGTAGATGCGTGAATTTCTTTTGCATTATTTCCCACTTTTCCTCCCAGAAGGCTTCCATCTTTTTGGTCATTTCTGATTCAAATTCTTCATGGGTTTGTGGAGAGTTTCCATTTCCTTTGGAAGGTTTTGGAGCATTTTCTTGTGTATTGTCTTCTATCTCCTCTGTATTTTGTATTTTGGCTCCATAGAATGTGTCCAAAGTCGCCCCTTTCTTCTTATTTTTCTTGGGATTTTGTGGCTTCTGTGCTTCTGTGGAGTTTGCCACCTCTGAATGGGGAGGATTAGCTTTTCTTATCTCTGTCTGGTGTTCAGAGGCTTTAGTACTGGGCAGAATGTCCGTTCTATGAGCTTTCCCTAGGTTAAACTGAGTATGCCTTAAGGCAATGACTTTCACTGGAACTGGAATGGAAGGGTCGGACCAGGGGGCCACACTCTCCCCTGGCTCTCTCTGTTTCCCTGCTGCTAAGGTGCCCCTTCGACTGGACTGGGTCGGGTTGCTTTCCGGAAGTTGCCTTCAGAATAGCTGGCCGTGAGGCTGTTTTGTCAGCCCTGAGGGTTGCTGTTGTTTCAGAGGACCCTGCTCTCTGAGGGGGGTGGGGCCGCGGCTTCCCGGATGGAGGGGGCACTGCCCCAAGCTTTAGGTCTTTCTTGATTTTTTTTAAACAGGTAGCTTTGAAGGTCTGGAGGGTTTTGGTTCTTCCAAGATACTATGATCTATGAAGACATGTGGTCACTCTCTCCAAGCCTGTTATCTTGTCTGTGAGCAACCAGAAGCATTGTTCTCTGTCCTGGAATTGTGACCAGAATTGCTTTGTCTCAGCAACCATAAGTGCACTGAGCTAGCCCTTGACTTAGCTCCCAGGACTGCAACCTGGAACTGGCCATGGACAATGCAACAGAGCCCTGCACCCAGTGCCAACCTAGTTGTATCTAGATATTAGAAGTAAATCATAATTCCCAAAGTTGTGAGGTTGGTCTCAATTTCCATATGAACCATAGCTAGAACAAAAATGACAGATTAGCATAAAAAGAACAAAAAGTGAAAAAGAAGCAAACAAAAGAACAAAACAAGAAGGAAAGAATGTGGAATGAAATCAAGTACCACTGCCAAGTCAAAAAGAATGAAAACTAGATTTAGCAGTAAATAAATGATTTGATAATTTCCTAGTAAAGATTGGCAGCATTAAAATTCACAGCTGAGTTAATGCCTCTAAGGAACTTGCCAGGGAAGATTAAAAGAAAATCAAATTAAATACTTCTCAGTAAAACCAAAAGTAAATACTATTAAGCTCTTCTATTAACTCCAGCATTATATAAGAAGCTTACAGACACTGTTTGGGAATATTCAAGTAGGGACCTTAAACCAGCATGACGATTGGTATTGTAACCTGAAGATAGTAGAATTTGATCACTGGCCTGTTAGAGCTACCAGGAGGGCAGATTCTTTAAGGTCATTGTACAAGGAGATAGTGATAACTTGCTCCTTTTCATGCATGTGTTGCCAGATCCCTCCAAGAGTTCCAAAGCCTGCTCAATCTCCAATTTTATGTTAGAAAAGATGCAGGAGAAATATAAACAAACAGATAAACAATCCCCCCCCCCCCGTAGGTAGGGAGATGACAAGGCAGCTTATAGATAACCTGTACTTAAGGACTATCTAGAAGGTTCTAAACCATTGTGATTTCTGATATCAAGTATATGTCAATATGTAAAAGTGGCTGTGATAGGCAAAAATGTCCAAGAGAAAACCAGTGAAGCTTCCAATATCCAATCTGGAACAGTTGATTGTATTTCTTTTGAGTAATAGTGCAAAAAGCAAGAATTATGTGGCTTAGTTCAGCCTTCATATTGGACCACTAGGACTAGAAGCAAAATTCAAAGACTAGTCCAGTGTATAAGAGACCTCTCTAGACCCAGATCATTGTCCCAAGTCAGGACTCTATAAGAAGGTAGGAAGTGTGTGTATTGGGCAGGGGTGGGGGGAAGAGAACAAGCGGGTCAGAGGACATGATGCTGTTCTTCTATGCAGAACTGTGTCATGGCAACCAACACATAGCAACTGATATGAATCAACAGGGTATCCAGATCTGTGTGGGGACAGAGTTTGACCTTAGTTTGTAAAGTCCTAATATAAGAGCTACGGCTAAAATGAAGACTACACAAGAAAAAACCATGACTACAATAGAGAAATACTAAGGGTTAGAGAACCCTAAGGTAAACCCAGATGATAAGACTAACTGGATATGAGGTATATTTGCAACCTTAGGAAAAAAGACATCTTGATTTTTGGGTTAATTGAACACTAAGATATTAAGCTTATTTCCCTCTGTTTGTATGTATTTACCCCACTGATTCTTTTTTGCATTTAAAGACAAAACAAAACTCAATTCTAATACTTTTGATGATTACTAATTTGTAGTATAGTTTGAGGTTTGATCCTGGTAGAACCAATCAATCTGTAATATCCTACTTTTTTTTTTCATTGCTTCCCTTGAGATTCTTGGTCTTTTGTTCTTCTAGAACAATGTCATTATTATTTTATTCTGGCTCTATAATGTAATACTGAGGTATATAGGGTTTGCAGAGGAAACTGACATCTCTTGTGGGAAGGCTTGCTGAGCCCTTTCCAGGTGTAGTCATCAACCTTTGGTGTCTACTGATCACTTAACTCCCTGTGTCTCTAATAAACTTAGCGTTGGGCAGCAGCCATACCCCAGTAATACCATCTCAGCATATGGGCAAAATCAGATTGAGGGTAATTAACATCAGTGAGTTAAGAAGATGTCTATCTCAAGCATGGGAAGACTTCCCTCAGCAGAATGGATGTGTGAGAACAATTTGTTCAATGGACATGAAAGTGACTGAAAGAGGTACTGTGGGACACTTAGAGATTGATCAGACATTGAAAATGACCAGGTCATCCACTGTATCCCAGGCTATCACCAGACATTTTGGATTTTGTCTTGTTACTGGACTTCAATGATTCTGGAAGAAAGAGTGAAGCTGATAATTTTCTGCAGCTTTCCAATTCATGCTCATCAACCCCATGATGTCATTGGTCCTCTTAAAAATGAAGGATGAATTAAAAATGTAGTCCTTTGGTAGTTTGATTAGTATGGCATTCAATAAGCTTATTAATTTATCTAGTATCATTTTTATTATATTGGTTTGATTGATTCATAAAAAATCTTACAATTATTTAAATATCTATTTCTATATTTTATAGGTGTACTCATATAATTCTCATGTTTGTCTAGGGGATATACTTTCAAATATTTTATATGTCATATAATTTGTAACTTAATTTTTCTTTTTATCTCATACAGTATTAAGAGATGATATACAGAAATTCTCAGTTTCTTCTGATTTATTTGTATATTCTGCAACTTTTTAGAAATTATTTTCAATTAATTTTTAGTTGACTCTGGTCCTCTCAAAGGAAAATATATCATCTGTAATAATCAATACTTTTTTCCTTTTTGCCTATTCTTATTCCTTCAGTCTTTTTTTTTTATCTTATTGTTAGCATTTAGTTTACTCCCAATCTTATTAAAAATACTTTGATTCATCCCTATTTTGGATAATGTTGTTAGGTGAATATTCCCTAGTAAATAGATATTACTTACCATATTAATGAAAGTTCCATTTACTCCTGTGTTTTCTATTTTTTAAATGGAAATGAGTATTATATTTCATTAAAAGATTTTAAAAAATGTATTGTCATAAGCACATTATTTTTCTTGGTATACTATTCCTGACGTTCCTGGTATAAATAAAATCTGGTTATACTCTGTAGTCTTTTTTATATGTTTCTGTAGCATCTTCACTAAAATTTTATTGAAAAGTTTGGTGTTAATATTCATTAGGAATTTTGACCTAGAGTTTTCTTTTTTTGTTGTTGTTCTGATTCTCTGTGGCTTAGTTATCAAGTATATATTTATGTCATAGAAAGAATTTTGTAACATTTATTCTCCTTTGTAATATGTAGGTGGTATTGAATTATAAACAAATACATACAAAAACTTGTGTAAAATTGGACGAATTTTCTTTGAATATTTGATTCAAATTTGTTTATAAATCCATCCAGTCCCGATATTTGCCCTCTTTTGGGGTATATTTATAGATTGATTAGTTTTTTATTCAAAGATCAAATTATTTAAAATAACTATTTCTTCTGCTAATTTAGGCATTGGACATTCTTTTAATTATGCATTTAATTTTGTTTTCTGAGATTATAGGATTCAAATTTTCTCTCTCCCTCCCTCCTCTACTCCTCCCCCAGGTAATGAATAGTGTGTAATGTAGATTATACCAGTGCTTTCATGCAATACACATTCCCATCTTGCTCATCCCATGACAGAAGACAGTTATCATACACTTGTTAACAAGAAATTGATGAAAGAAATAAAGTGGAAGATGGCATACTTTGATCTGCAATCAGACTTTAACAGTTCCTTCTTACCATTTTTCATCATGGGTCTCTTGAGGACATCTTGAGAACTTGCTTAGCTAATAAGAATTTAGTCTTTCATAATTGATCATCATATAATATTTCTGATACTTTATGCATTGTCCTCCTGGTTCTGCTTACTTCACTTTGTGTTAGTTTATATGTCTTTCCAGGTTTTTCTGAACTCATCCTGTTTCTTATGGCTCAATATTCATTTCTTATGTCTCAATAGTATTCCATTACAACTATCTACTTCATGTTCATCCATTTACCAAGTGATGGACAAGCCCTTAATCTCCAATTCTTTGCCACCCCAAAAAAAGCTATTAAAAATATTTTCACATAAGTAAGTGCTTTTCTCTCATCTCTGATTTTTTTTTTTAATAGAGATCTAGGTGTGGCATTACTGAATCAAAGGGCATGTATAGTTTCATGACCCTGAGTGTAGTTTCATATAGTTCTCCAGAATGGTTCTATCAGTTCACTGTTCCACTAACATTTTATTAGTCTTTTATTAGTCTTCCAATATTCCCACATCTCTAAAATTTATCGTTTTCCTTTTTGGCCATATTACCTGATCTGATAGGTTAGTATATCAGAATTGTTTTAATTTGTATTTCTTTAATCAATAGTGATTTTAGTAGTTTTAATTTCTTCTTCTGAGAACTACCTATTCATATCTTTTGCTATTTTTCAACTAAGGAATGCTTTGTATTCTTATAAGCTTGACTAGGTTCTCTATATAGTTGAGAAAGAGATACTTACTAAAAAATTTTTCCCCAAATTCATTGCTTCACTTCCAATCTTGGTTTCATTGGTTTTGTTTA
Source organism: Monodelphis domestica (assembly GCF_027887165.1). NCBI lineage: Eukaryota > Metazoa > Chordata > Mammalia > Didelphimorphia > Didelphidae > Monodelphis > Monodelphis domestica. The sequence goes on along the minus strand of NC_077231.1, from coordinate 29,675,595 downwards.
AATAGACCTTTTAAATTTAATGTAATCCAAATTATCCATTTCATTTTTCAGAATGTTCTATGTGTCTTAGTTGGTCATAAATTCTTTCCTTATCCATAAATCTGACAAATAAACACTTCTGTATTCCCCTAATTTGTTTCTTTATTTCTAGATCAAGTATCCGTTTTGACTTTATCCTGATCTATGGTGTGTTTTATGTCTTGCCGTACTGCTTTTCAGTTTTCTCAGCAGTTTTTGTCAAATAGTAAGTGCTTTCCCCAGTCTTTGGGTTAATTGAACAGTAAGTTAACTATGGACATTAACTGCCAAGTGTTGATTACTTAATCTATACCATTCATTCACCACTCTATTTCTTAACCAGTACTGATGATGACTGCTTTTTAGTATAGTTTGACTCCTGGTATGGCCAGGTCTCCTTTCTTAATTTTTTTTTTTCATTTGTTCTCTTTATATTTTTGGCCTTTGTTCTTCCAGATGAATTTTGTTATTATTTTTTTCTAGTTCTATGACATAATTTTTGGTCAGTTTGATTGATATGGCACTGAATAGGTAAATTAATTTAGGTAGTATTGTCATTTTTACTATATTGGCTCAGTCTATCTATGAGCAATTAATGTTTTTTCCCATTGTTTAGGTCTGATTTTATTCATGTGTAGAGTGCTTTGTAATTGTGCTCATATAGTTGCTGGGTTTATTTTGGTAATATACCCCCAGGCATTTTATATTGTTTAAAAGTTATGAATGGAATTTCCTTTTTTATCTGGATTTTGTTGATGGTAAGTTAAAATGCTGATGATTTATATGGTATATTATTGTATCATATAACTGCTGAAGTTGTTTATTATTTTAATTAGTTTATTTTGATTGATTCCTTAGGAAGGTAATGGCAAACCTTTTAGAGATGGAATGCCTTGCCCCTCCCCCACTCAACTCCCCAGAGCAAGTGCTATGCCCCTCCTTCTTTACCCAGACATACTAGAGGAAAAAAGTACCCTTATTTGGGCTGCTGGATAGAGGAGTGGGTGAAGTGAGAAATGTCCTCACCATAGGTGAAGAAGGGGAGAGGGGTAGCCCAAACATTCTACTCCCCTCTAGCTCTGCTTGCCCCCTGAGTGTTCCCATTGGGCTACTAAGGCAGAGGGGGCAGATGATATGAAAAAATGTCATCAGGCATGGTAGAGAGAACGAAGGGAGCAGTTCCACTTGAGTTCCCCTGCCTTTCTAGTAATGAACTCTGTGGGGGTAGGAAGGTGGCCACATGTACATAGAGAACACTCTATGTGCCTCTGTGTGCCATCTTTTATACCTAATCCATAGGTTTACCATCACTGCCCTAGGATTTCTAGATTTAACATTTTATCATCTGCAAAGAAGTAATAGTTTTGTTTTCTTATTGCCTATTCTGATTCCTTTAATTTCTTTTTTGTTTTTATTACTATAGTGAGCATTTCTAGCATTCATATTAAATAAGAATGGTGATAATGAACATCTTTGCTTTACCTCTAATCTTATTGGAAAGGCTTTTAGGTTATCCTCATTATAAATAATGCTTGTTGGTGGTTTTAGGTAGATGCCGTTTATTATTTTGAGAAAGGTTCCATTTATTCCAATGATATTAATATTTTTTAAAATAAGGAATGGATGTATTTTTTCAAATGCTTTTTCTGTACCTATTGAATTAATTATGAAGTATGTCTGTTAAATTTATTATTGATATAGTCTGATGATTTTTATAATATTGAACCCTCCATGTATTTCTGGTATAAAACTCACATGATCTTGGTGTATGATTTTTGTGATATAATGTTGTACCCTCCCTGCTAATATTTTATTTAAAAATTTTGCATCAGTGTTCATTAAAGAAATTAGTAGATATCTTTCTTTCTCTAGTTTATATATTCCTTGTTTTGTCTTTTGTAAATTTTCTAGGTTTTTTTCCCCCTGTTACCTTATCTATCTTCTCTGTTCGTGAGGTAGAGGATGCACTGCTCCAAGCTTTCAGAGTACTCTTCTTTGGCACTTTGCTAAGACTAGATGCCTTCATTCCTCATGGTGTGTCTGTTGAGGAGATGGCCCTGATGACTCGCTCTGGGTAGGGTTGAAGCTGTTTTGTTCAGCTATATTCAGCACCCTGTTTATCAGTTCCCCTGTTGTTTCATGGCCTTGGCTCTTCCCAGGTCCTGTTTCCATATCTCTCCTCGGTGACTTGGCCTGGGCAGATTCTGGGCTCTGCTACCTCAGACATTCTGTTGTCATATAGTAGTGAGTAGTTGCCTACAATTCCTTGTTCCCTCCTCTGCTCCCTTGTAGCCCCAGAGCTCTGCTATCACATGGAAATAAGGTCTTGAAGTTCCAGTTCCCCCTCTCTGATCCCCTGTGACCTGATAGCTCCAATGCCACATGAGAATTTATGTTTCCTACCTTCTCTGCCTTCTATACCTGTGTGGAATGGCTCAAGCTGGGCTCTTTCCCATTCTGCACCTTTGGAGCCCCTGATGGAGTTGGAGTATGTTGGCCTGCTCCAAGTTCTGCCAGTTCTTTAAGATGCTATGCTGCCTGGGCTACTCCTTCCTCTTTCTACAGTGAGATATGCTCCTCCAGCTTTCATTTGTTTTCAGGTAATTATTTTCTGCTGTGGAGGGATTGGGAGAGCAGAGCTCTTAGCTCCCCAGAGTGGTTGAATTATAATAGGCTCCTTCTTGGTTTTGGTATCATGATCTGGTTTATTCTATTGCAGATTTCTGTGTAGAACTAAATGTTAGAAATGAGGTCCTATCCCTATCCCCTGTTCTTGGGCTCATTCCCACATAGATATGATCCTAGCAACTTGTCTTTTGTTTCTTTACACAGGTATAACCTCTGATCCTCTTTGACCATGACTACACCTCTATGCCCTGGAACTGAGTAATAGGTCACAGAGTTGCCATTTATCATTCATTCCTGCACTATGTACAAGAATAAGAGTCCCCCTGGGATCTCATTTAACCCTATTCTTCAGACTCCTTATCATACCAGGTCACTGGCTGCTCTTTAGAGAAAAGGTGCCACCTCCACCCCTGATGAGTTTCTGAAGACCTCTCTTTATATTGATTGATTTCCTTTGGGACTGAAGACCTAGGAGATTCTCAATATCTGAGAGATGGAGATTCCTAGGTCTTTATTTCCCTCTTCCCCACAGGCAGCTAGGTGGTCTTATAGTACACAAAGCCCATATTGAGGATATGAGTTAAATCCAAACTCAGACACTTACTAGGTATCCGACTCTCATTTGTCTCAGTTTCCTCAACTGTAAAATGGGGATAATAATCATACTTACCTCAGAGAGTTTGTGAAGATTAAATGAGATAATATCTGTAAAATACTTAGCACAGTATGTGACATAGTGTGTGATATATAAATATTTGTTCCTTTCCTCCTTCCTTAATAGCACTAAAATAGATATCATGAGAAGACTAGGGGGAAGGTAGTCAAAAAGGGAGTGTATGTAGAAATGAGAGATATAAAGAGAAATGTAAGCACAGTAGATCTTGAAGCATGCTTTCTATTTTACTAAGAGTTATTGTAATCTACTGCTGGGGGCATATAAAAGAGGCCTCAGTAACTCATTCACTGAGCCAAAACAAATGTTAGATAATTAAGAGAATCAACAATGCCTTTATTTGCATAAACTTTTTTTATAAGGAAGTTGGCCCTCAGAGGGCTCCAGGGACAAGAGAGCCACAAGGCAACTCTCCATATCCCTTTTCCCCTAATTCCTCATATCTGATACTCCATGTCCAAAGCTTTCAGACTTAGGAGAGGCAGTAGTTCCCCCCCCCCCCCCATTATCCCATTATCTCTCCAATAAAATGAGGTTAACAGTACTTACTCTGTTGACCTGACAGATTGTTGTGAGGAAAGAATATTCAAAAATTAAATTCCTACCTTGATCTTTTTAATTCCCTTTTGGTTCTATGGGAATAAGTTATTCAATCCTTCTAATCAATTTTTCTTCCTGTTCTTATTTTTCTTGTCCTCGCTCTCCTTCTCCTTCTTTTCTTTCTTCTCTTTTTTTTGCACCTCCTTCCTCTCCTCCTCCTCTTCTTCTTACTTTATCATCATCATCATCATCATCATCATCACTTTTTAAGGAACTGCTATGTGCTAGGCAATGTACTAAGTTTTGAAGATACAAAGGCATGATCTGAAACCTCATGGAACTCAAAAGAGGTAACATATGTACGTTCAACATATATACAAAGGAAGAAGAAATAAAATGAACATAAAGTGGGGAGAAGTTAGTATGGTACTTGTAATATTGATAGGGAAAGATAGGTGGATTGAAAAAAAAACAGGGGATATGGAAGGTTTGTAGCAGGGAATGGAGAAGTTGAAGGGAGAGAGGGAATATGGCTGCTGGTGAGGCAAAGGAGAGAGATGCCCCCTGCCGAGAGGCTATTTTTGAACAAAATGGGGAGTCCAAGAAATGAGCCACTTATGATAGTCTTTGGGGATGTCTTCTCTATGGATTGATGCCAAAGATGCCCCAGAGTAGGTAAGCATGGACCTTCCTGAGGGACAAGTCTTTCCCCAGACTTTGGTCACCCAGCAGGGGTCTAATAAGGACTGTTTGTCGTTGGATGACTGAACTGAGATTCAGCTCCTTCTATGCCCCAGAAAATATAGTCTACTTATCTGACTGTGATACTCAAATAAGATAAATTTAATAACCAGTTCGGATTGGAGAGGTATCAGGGAAAAGGGAAGAGAGATGTCCCTAAATAAGACTGGAGTCTTTCTCAGCTTTGGAGCTGAAGCCAGGACTCACAGGCTGGTGGAGTGTTTCTCTTATTCCTGTCTATGCTATATCTGTGCTAGTTTTCTTAATTTCAAAATCTTAGCAATAGACAGACATCAAGCAACAAGAAAATTTCTGACCTTCTAAGCTGGTTGGGTCTGTCTCTTTGGACTGAAGAAAGTAGAGGCACTTCTATCCAGAGACTGGAAAGCCCAAGCTCTTCCCCCTTCCAATGCCAGGAAGGAAGTCCTCCTCACAAGACTAACTGCTACTCCCAGTTGCCCCTTCTCCCACCAACTGTCAGTCTTGTTCCAAAACAGTGGCAGAAGGTCCAGAACTTGTTCTAGTTTCCTTTCCACATACTCTAGCATCTTTGTCCCCAGAGATTATGAGTAGAGAAGACACCTTTATTCCACTTGTCCATATTGTCAAGAGTATGGATAGGATCCTAAGCACAGTCTTGAAGTAGCCAGTCAATAAACATATCAGAGGTTCAGTTAATGGTAGGTGAAGATGATGGCTTTGGTGGCCAGAGCAATTGGGGAAAAGGACAAACATGCAGGATTTGAATTTTGGGATGAACACTAGAGTTGGAATCACAGAACATAGGTTGTCCCAACTATATTCCTTAATATCTGTCTGAAAATGCATTTCAGTTACAGAAAAAGTCAAAAGTCATTCGCAGCCAAGTGGCACAAATAATGCAGGGAATGGGTTTGTTCAGAAAGAAACATCTAGGTAGCATAATGAATAGACTTTTGGACCTGGAGTTAGGAAAATCTGAGTTCAAATACAGTCTTCCTAGCTATGTGACTAGAAAAGCCACTCAATCTCCATCTACCTCAGTTTCCTTATCTACAAAATAGGAATAAGAACAAGACCTTCCTCCAAGGGTAGTTGTGAAGATGAAATGAGTCAATACTTAAAAAGAATACTTTCCAAACCATAAAAGTTAGTTATTATTATTAATTAATATTATTTTAGTAGCAGCTGCAATAGTAGTAGTGGTAGATGCTGCTGTTGTTATAAAAAGTGTCCCAGCAATTGTAAGTGAGTAGAGCTTAATTAAATCTTTACTAATTGAAAAAAAAATTAAATGGAGGGGATGAACTGCATGAAGACTTTTGGAATACCTTGCATAATGAGATGGATTTGCTTATGGGCTACATAAATTGACTTTGAAGGTTAATCACACAATTATCAAACATTAGAGCTGCAAATTTTAAAGATCATCTAGTTTATCCCTTACACTTTATATATATATATATATGTATATACATATATATATATATATGTTTTCAATGTTTTCTAATCCTACAATTTGTTTTCAATTTCAACTCTTCCAATCTCCCATTGCAATTCCCTCAATTTACAGAGAAGAGTGGAAGTGAATTTTCTAGGGTCATGCAGATAAAGCATAGATGAATCAAAATCCTTTGACCTAGTTCCTTGCCCTTTCCACTGATGTAGCTCACTTGATACAAGCTAGAAAAAGAGAAAGCCCAACAGAAAGGTGAACTCTCTAGTTCTCCAAAATTGCTATACGTATCCTAAGAGTAGAAAATTAACTCAAATGCTATGGGGAGAGGTGGCAAGGTTAGAATATATTGTTGTGCAGCCATTTTTTCAGTCCTATCTACCTTCTTGTGACCCCAGTTGGGGCTTTCTTGACAAGGATACTGGAGTGATTTGCTCCTTCTCTAGCTCATGGCAGGCATGGTTAAGTGACTTCTCCAGGATCACACAGCTAATAAGTGTCTGAGACCAAATTTGAACTGAGGAAGATGACTCTTCCTGATTCCAGGCATGGTATTCTATCCACTGGGACACTTTGCTGACCTCAGAATAGGTTGATCATTGCCTACTGAGATTTTTGAGTTATAATATTCAATATTATCCAAATTCTGGCAAGTTTGTGAGAATATCCATTTTTTCTATTCCTATATAGAGGACTTATCCTCAGTAAGGATATCCCATTAGGCAAAGTGAAGATAAGACTTAAGTAATGTAAAAATTAAATTTAGTCTCTAGTTATAGAAATATTATATTTTATGAGGTTTATTAAAGATTATTAGAAATCAAGGAATAAGGAAATACAAAATAAGAAAACCATGTGCCTAGGGATGATTAGCCCATTCAAAACCCCCAAGCTTAGCTTACTTACTACATCCTTGCAAATGGAAGAGAGCAAAGTAGGCATTGCTGCCAGTTAAACTACTCATTGTGATCTCACCCAGGTGGAGACTCAGGTGAGATTATAGGGAATTCTGGGAAGTACCAAGGACTTCTGGGGATTTAAGCCTAGGGTTCAAATCTCCATTTTACCATAAAATGTATTCTCAAATCCTTAGAGGTCCCAGGGTTTAAGAACTGTCAAACCTGAGAAGAAAGGAATAACTGAGGACCATGTTTGAAATCCTTTATTACCTTTACCTCCTCCATCTTTCTTGTCTTCTTACATCTTACACTTTACCACATATTCTTTGATCTAGTGACACTGTTGTTTTTGAACAAGACACTTACTCTAGGCATTTTCAATACCTATCTATCATCATTCATGGAATACTATCCCTTCCTCATCTCTACCTCCTGTCTTCCTTCAAGTCATAGCTAACATTTCACCTTCTATAGGAAGCCTTTCCTCACCCCCTTAATTCCAGTGCCTTCCCTATATTGATTATCTCCATTTTATACTGTGTATACCTTATCTGGATGTAGTTGTTTGCATTTTGTTTTCCTCTATTAGACTATGAGTTCCTTGGGACTGTCTTTTACTTTCTTGGTACCTCAAATGCTTATCACAGTGTCTGCCATATAATAGATCTTTAATAAATCTTTTTTTAACTGCTTGAGATTTCTGAAAAGAAGCATATCCAAATGGAGATGATACCTAAGCCAGAGGTTTTTTTTCCATGTAATATACTTTTTCCAGGCTACTGTTAAGTACCATGCTAAGCAAAGGGGATATAAAGCCAAAAAAAATTAGTCTCAATCTTCAAGAAGCTCACATTTTTATTATTGAGAGATATTGTAAATATGTCAGAACATACAAGATAGATATAGAGTAAATAACATATGGCTTTCGGAGGGAAGACTGTAGTAGTTGAGGGGTGGAATTGGAAAAAGGCCTTCTGCAAGAAGTGTCTGTTGAACTGTCTTAAAGGAATCCAAAAGTATTAGGAGGGAGAGCAGAGCATTTAAGCATGGAGTTAGCTACTACAAAAATTCAGAGATGGGAGATGGAGTATTATGAATGAAGAATGGCAAATAGGTCAATATGGTTTGACCACAGAGAGACTGGAATGGATGAATATATTAAAATATTGTATAAAAAGAGCCAGCTTGTGAAAAACTTTAAATGCTGATCAAGCCTTTTCCTATTTTTTTTAATTCTTCATCTTTGGGAAATCCTGGGTTTGAATGCTAGCTCTACTATTTATTGCCTGCATGAACTGGCAAGTCACTTCACATTTGAAGACTTTAGTTTCTTATTCTATAAAACATGTTGGATGAGATGATCTCTAAAGTACTTTCCTGTTATAAATATTATGATCTTAAGGGGTGAAGGAAATTCCTATAATGTACACTTTACTTGTAAGTCACCTAAGGAAAAAATTCCTAGTGCATTTTCTTCCCCCCCCCCATTCCTCATATTTGAAGTTGAGTCAGGACCATGACACTGAATTAGCTTCTTGTTAATATCCTTGCATTCTTTTTTTTTTTAATTTGGTTAATTTCAAACATTATTCCTTGGTTACAACAATCATTTTCTATTCCTTCCTCCCCTCCCCTATCCCCTCCCACAGCCAATGCGCAATTCCATTTGGTATTGCATGTGTCCTTGATCAGAACCCATTTCCATGTTGTTGGTATTTGCACTAGGATTTTCATTTAGAGTCTATATCCCTAATCATATCCCCTTCGACCCATGTCATTGAGTAATTGTTTTTCTTTGGTGTTTTCACTCCCACAGTTTTTCCTCTGAATGTGGATAGTGTTTTTTCTCCTGTATCCCTCCGGGTTGTTCAGAATCAATGCATTACCAATAATGAAGGAGTCCATCACATTTGATTGTACCACAGTGTATCAGTCTCTGTGTACAATGTTCTCCTGGTTCTACTTCTTTCACTCTACATCACTTCCTGGAGATTGTTCCAGTCCCCATGGAATTCTTCCACTTTATTATTCCTTTCAGCACAATAGTATTCCATCACCAACATATACCACACTTTGTGCAGCCATTCCCCAATTGAAGAGCATCACCCCATTTTCCAATTTTTTGCCACCGCAAAGAGTGCAGCTATGAATATTTTTGTACTTGTCTTTTTCCTTATTATCTCTTTGGGGTACAATCCCAATAGTGCTATGGGTAAATCAAAGGGCAGACAGTCTTTAATCACCCTTTGGGCATAGTTCCAAATTGCCCTCCAGAATGGTTGGATCAATTCACAACTCCACCAGCAATACATTCAGGTCCCAACTTTGCCACATCCCCTCCAACATTCATTACTTTCCATAGATGTCATTTTTGCCAGTCTGCTAGGTGTGAGGTGATACCTCAGAGTTGTTTTGATTTGCATGTTTCTGATTATAAGAGATTTAGAACACTTTTTCATGTGCTTATTAATGTTTTTTATTTCTTTGAGAATTAATTGACTGTTCATGTCCCTTGCCTATTTATGAGTTGGAGAATTGCTTGATTTTTTGTACAATTGATTTAGCTCTTTGTAAATTTGAGTAATTAAACCTTTGTCAGGTTTTGTTATGAAGATTGTTTTCCAGTTTGTTATTTCCCTTCTGATTTTGGTTACATTGGTTTTGTTTGTACAAAAACTTTAAAATTTGATATATTCTAAATTGTTGATTTTACATTTTGTGGATATTTCTAAGTCTTGCTTGGTTGTAAAATCTTTTCCTTCCCAAAGATCTGACATGTATACTATTCTGTGTTCATCTAATTTGCTTATAGTTTCCTTCTTTATGTTCAAGTCACTCACCCATTCTGAGTTTATCTTGGTGTAGGGTGTGAGGTGTTGATCCAAACCTAATCACTCCCACACTGTCTTCCAATTTTCCCAGCAGTTTTTGTCGAATAGTGGATTTTTGTCCCAAAAGCTTGGCTCTTTGGGTTTGTCATAGACTGTTTTTCTGAGGTCCCTTACCCCAAGTCTATTCCATTGATCCTCGTTTCTGTCTCTTAGCCAGTACCAAATTGTTTTGATGACCACTGCTTTATAGTATAGTTTGAGATCTGGGACTGCAAATCCTCCTTCCTTTGCATTTTTTTTTCATGATTTCCCTGTATATCCTTGATCTTTTGTTCTTCCAAATGAACTTTGTTATGGTTTTTTCTAGTTCAGTAAAGAAATTTTTTGGAAGTTCGATGGGTATGACACAATAAATAGATAGGTTTGGGTAATGTTCATTTTTATTATGTTAGCTCGTCCTACCCATGAGCAGTTAATGTTTTTCCAATTGCTCAGATCTAGTTTTAATTGTGTGGAAAGTGTTTTGTAGTTGTATTCATATAGTTCCTGTGTTTGTCTTGGCAGATAGATTCCTAAGTATTTTATATTGTCTAGGGTGATGTTGAATGGAATTTCTCTTTCTAATTCCTGTTGCTGTGATGTGTTGGATATATTTAGAAATGCTGATGACTTATGTGGGTTTATTTTGTATCCTGCTACTTTGCCAAAGTTGTTGATTATTTCAACTAGTTTTTTAGTTGATTCTCTAGGAGTCTTTAAGTAGACCATCATATCATTTGCAAAGAGTGATAGCTTTGTCGTCTCGTCACCAATTTTAATACTTTCAATTTCTTTTTCCTCTCTAATTGCTACTGCTAGCGTTTCTAGTACAATGTTAAATAAAAGAGGCAATAATGGGCATCCTTGTATCACTCCTGGTCTTATTGGGAATGCATCTAGGTTATCCCCATTGCAAATGATGCTGGCTGATAGATTTAAATAGATACTGTTCATTATTTTTATGAAAGACCCTTCTATTCGTATACTTTCTAGTGTTTTCAATAGGAATATGTGTTGTATTTTGTAAAGGCCTTTTTTCTGCATCTATTGAGATAATCATGTGATTTTTGTTGGTTTGCTTGTTGATATGGTCAATTATGTGGATGGTTTTCCTAATATTGAACCATCCTTGCATTCCTGGTATAAATCCCACCTGATCAAAGTGAATAACCCTCCTGATCACTAGCTAGAGTCTTTTTTGCTAGTATCCTATTTAAGATTTTTGCATTTATGTTCATTAAGGAGATTGGTCTGTAGTTTTCTTTCTCTGTTTTTGACCTGCCTGGCTTTGGAATCAGTACCATATTTGTGTCCAAAAAGAAATTTGGTAGAACCCCCTCTTTGCTTATTATGTCTAATACTTTGTATAGTATTGAGATTAGCTTTTCTTTGAATGTGAGATAGAATCACTTGTGAATCCATCAGGTGCTGGGGATTTTTTGTTAGGTAGTTCTTTGATGGCCTGTTCAATTTCTTTTTCCAATATGGGATTATTTAAAAATTCTATTTCTTCTTCTGTTAATCTGGGCAATTTATATTTTTATAAATATTCAACTATATCACCTATATTGGTATATTTATTGCAATATAGATGGGCAAAAATGTTTTTAATGATTGCCTTAATTTCCTCTTCATTGGAGGTGAAGTTTCCCTTTTCATCTATGATACTGTTAATTTGGTTTTCTTCTTTCCTTTTTTAAATTAGATTGACCAGTACTTTGTCTATTTTGCTTGTTTTTTTTTTCCCCAAAATACCAGCTTCTAGTCTTACTTATTAGTTCAATGTTTCTGTCACTTTCAATTTTATTGATTTCTCCCTTAATTATTAGGATCTCTAATTTGGTTTTCTTCTGAGGGTTTTTAATTTGTTTGCTTTCAAGTTTTTTGATTTGCATCTCCAATTCCTTAAACTCTGCCCTCCCTAATTTGTTAATATATGAACTCAGGGATATAAATTTTCCCCTGAATACTGCTTTGGCTGCATCCCATAGATTTTGAAAGGATGTCTCATCATTGTCATTTTCTTCAAGGAAATTATTAATTATTTCTATGATTTGTTCCCTAACTGATTTGGAGAATCTTATTGTTTAATTTCCAATTAATTTTTGATTTGGCTCTCCATGTACCCTTACTGATCATTATTTTTTTGCCTTATGATCTGAAAAGGTTGCATTTATTATTTCTGGTTTTTTTTGCATTTGTATGCCATGCTTTTATGACCTAGTATATAGTCAATCTTTGTGAATGTACCATGTGCTGCTGAAAAGAAGGTGTATTCCTTTTTGTCCCCATTTATTTTTCTCCATATATCTATTAACTCTAATTTTTCTAAGATTTCATTAACTTCTTTTACCTCTTTCTTATTTATTTTTTTATTTGATTGACCTAAATTTGATAGTGGTAGGTTCAGGTCTTCCACTAGTATAGTTTTATTATCTATTTCCTCCTTCAATTCTAGTAGTTTTTCCATTAGAAATTTGGGTGCTATAGCATTTGGTGCAATCATGTCGATTAGTGATATTTCCTCATTGTCTATACTCCATTTTATCAGGATGTATTTACCTTCTCTATCCCTTTTAATCAGGTCTATTTTTACTTTGGCTTTGTCATATAATTGCATAGTGTCATAATTGCAACTCTTGCCTTCTTTCTATCAGCTGAGGCCCAATAGGTCTTGCTCCAACCTTTAATTCTGATCTTGTGAGTATCTACCTGCCTCAGGTGTGTTTCTTGCAGACAACATATGGTAGGATTTTGGAATCTAATACACTCTCCTATTTGTTTATGTTTTATGGGTGAGGTCATCCCATTTATGTTCAAAGTTATAATTGTCACTTGTGAATTCCCTAGCATTTTGATATCCTCTCCTAGTTCTGTCCTTTCTTCTTTTGCTATAGCCTTTTAAACCAGTGGTTTACTTTTTATCAATCTCCTTGATCCACTCCCTTGATATGCTTCCATTTCTGGTCTCTCCCATTTTGTTCTCTTCTTGTTTTTTTAGGGTCTGTTAAGTTCCCTCCCCCCTCTCCTACCCTCCCTTTTTGTACTCCTCCCCCCTCCCCCCTTAGTTTCCCCTTCTCCCTTACCTTGTAGGATAAGATAGAATTCAGGATCACAATAGATCTAGATGTTCTTCCCTCTCAGAGTTGATTTCACTGAAAGTAAGGTTTAAGTATTACCTATTAGCACTCTCTTCCTCTCCTTTTTATAACAGTATTCTTTCCCTCCCCTTCCCATGTGTATCTTTGTGTGAAAAAGATTATTCTTTTAATTTTATTTCTATTTCTTCAAGTATCTCTTGGAACCATCATCACTCCCCCCACCCTTTTTCTTTCTTTTTTTTTGTACATATCCTCTTCTAGCCCTTAATGCTCCAATCTTTCCCTATGAGTGATTCTTCTAATTACTCTAATTATGAAAACAATTTTTGAGCTTTACAAATAACATTTCCCCCATATGTTAATATGTATAATTTGATGTAATTGTAGTCCTTATAGAAGAGAGTTTGAATAAAGAATAAAAAACATTTTCCTCCTTTTCCCTTTCTTTCATATTTAACTTTTCATGTTTCTCTTGCTCTTTGTGTTTGGATACCAAAATTTCCACTAAGTTCTGGTCTTTTCTTAGCAAATGCTTGGAAATCTTCTATTTTGTCAAATGGCCATACTTTCCCCTTGGAGTATATAGTCAGTTTTGATGGATAGGTGATTCTTGGTTGAAGACCCAGTCCTCTTGCCTTTCTGAATATTGTGTTTCAGTCCTTGCGGTCCTTCAGTGTGGAAGCTATCAGGTCTTGTGTGATCCTGGTTGGTGCTCCTTGGTATTTGAATTGTCTCTTTTTGGCTTCTTGTAGGATTTTCTCCTTAGCTTGAAATCTTTGGAATTTGGCAATTACATTCCTGGGAGTTGTCTTTTGAGGATTTAGTGTAGAGGGTGTTCTATGAACTCTTTCAATGTCTATTTTCCTCCCTTGTTCTAGAACATCAGGGCAGTTTTCTTGGATAATTTCTTGTATTATGATGTCAAGGTTTCTGCTTATTTGTGGCTTTTCAGGTAGACCAATGATTCTCAGATTGTCTGTCCTTCCTCTGTTTTCCTGATTTGTCACCTTGTCAGTGAGATATTTTATGTTTTCTTCTAATTTCTTAGTCTTTTGACTTTGCTGTATTATTTCTTGCTGTTTTGCAAGATCATTGTCTTCCAGTTGCCTAATTCTGGTCTTTAAAGACTGGTTTTCCTTTTCAGTTTGGTCTATCCTGCTTTCTGAGGCTTCCAGCTGTTTCTCCAGTTGGGAGTTCTTGTCCTTTAAACTGTTATTTTCTCTCTGAACTATTTCCCACTTTTCTTGCCAGAAGGCTTCCACCTTTTTGATAACCTCCAATTTAAATTCTTCAAAAGTTTGTGGACAATTTCCATTTCTTTTGGAAGGTTTTGGAGCATTTATTTGGGTTTCCTCTTCTGCTATTTCCTCTGTAGTCTATATTTTTCCTCCATAAAAATTATTCAAAGTCAACCCCTTCTTCTTGCTTTTCTTGGTGTTGGGAAGTTGTTCCTGGGCACTGTTTGCCATCTCTATGGTTTTTCCTTCCCTTTCCAGTCAGAAATCTGAGTGAGGAGGGCTGTCTCTCTGTGTATGGAGCTAAGGAGCAAGGGTTTTGCCTGGGCCAAGCTCTCAATTCTCTGCAGCTACGCTAACTTCCCAGGGGCGCCCAAGGTCTGTGCTCCCCTGCCTGCTCGTGTTTCGGGTGTTACTGCTCTCAGGGGTAAGTCCTTGGTGGTCTTAGCTCCCAAGACCTATATCTGCCCCTTGCTCAGTCCAGGGGTGCCTTTCATGCACTTGTTGATTATGGCACGCTGGTTCTTAGTGCCCAAGATCTGAGCTCCCCGCCCACCTGCTGGTGTTTTGGGTGTTACTGCTCTCAGGGATAAGTCCTTGGTGGTCTTTGTCAGTTCCCAAGACCTAGATTTGCCCCTTCCTCACTCTAGGGGTGTCTCTTGCTCACTTGTTGATTCTGGAGCTCACTGACTTTAACTCTGGCTCTGTAGGTGTGGTGGTGGTGGGGTAGATCAGCTCAAGTTTGGGTGGGAGCTTTTCTGCTCCCTTATAGTGTGGAAATGCCCGAATCCCATGGACCTTCAATGCTGTGCCCTACTGTAGAGGCCTTCAGTTCTTATGAGAATGGTTTTTTGGGGGGGTGTTTGGGGTCATCTACATCATTGGGTCTGAGTAGGGGAAGTGAGCCACATCTAATCTGCTGACATCCTTTCCCAGAAGTCAATGTCCTTGTATTCTTGATAGTTTTTCTGCTCCTTAAAGAGTGCCTTCTTGGGACTTCCAGTTAAGATGGCGGCTTAGAGAAAGCTAAAGTTCAGATCTCCGGAAAACCCTTCCCGACCGATCGCAAACTATAAGCTCCTAAGGCGCCGAAATTCAAAACGATCAACAGCATAGACCCTGGGAACCCTCCTGGACATGGACCCGGATCAAAAGGTACGGCCCCCTCAAAAGCCAGAACCTGAGATCACTCGGACCTAAGGGGTAGGAGCGCAGAGTCCAAGGCTCCCGGAAGCCGCAGCCCCGCCCGGCTCAGAGAGCAGGGTCCTCGGAACAACAACCCTCAGGGCCTTCTATCCGAGTCCCAGTGAAAGTCACTGCCCTCGGAGCTCCCCCGGCAGAGAGCACGGTCGAAACAACAGCAACCCTCAGGGCGGGCAAGACAGCCTCATGGGCTGGATCCTGCTATCCAAGTCTCAGTGAAAGTCACTGCCCTCGGAGCTCCCGCTGCAGAGAGCAGGCTTGTCTGAAAAAACAGCAACCGTCAGGGCGGGCAAGACAGCCTCACGGGCTGGATCCTGCTAACCAAGTCTCAGCCCTGCCCTCGGAGCTCTGGGAAGCCGAAGCCCATCCCCCCCGCAGGCCGACGAAACAGCCTCACAGCCAGCTATTCTAAAGGCACCTTCCGGAAAGCAACCCGACCCAGAGAGCCGGGGGAGAGTGTGGCCTCCTGGTCCGACCCTTCAACTCCAGTTCCAGTGAGGCATACTCAATTTAACCCAGGGAAAACTCATAGAACCGACAATCTGCCCAGGACTAAAGCCTATGAACACCAGACAGAGATAAGAAAAGCTAATCCTCCCCATTCAGAGATGGCAAACTCCACAGAAGCACAGAAGCCCCAAAATACCAAGAAAAATAAGAAGAAAGGGGCGACTTTGGGCACATTCTATGGAGCCAAAATAAAAAATACAGAGGAGATAGAAGAAGATATACAAGAAAATTCTCCAAAATCTTCCAAAGGAAATGGAAACTCTCCACAAACCAATGAAGAATTTGAATCAGAAATGACCAAAAAGATGGAAGCCTTCTGGGAGGAAAAGTGGGAAATAATGCAAAAGAAATTCATGCATCTAAAAAACCAGTTTGACCAAACTGTAAAAGAAAACCAGGCATTAAAGCAAGAACTAATAAAGGAAAGCCAAAACACCAAGAAATTAGAAGAGAACATAAAATATCTCACCGACAAGGTGATAGATCTGGAAAATAGAGGGAGAAGAGATAATTTAAGAATAATTGGACTCCCAGAAAAGCCAGAAATAAACACCAAACTCGATATGGTGATACAAGATATAATCAAAGAAAATTGCCCAGAGATTCTAGAACAAGGGGGCAATACAGCCACTGACAGAGCTCACAGAACACCTTCTACACTAAACCCCCAAAAGACAACTCCCAGGAATGTAATTGCCAAATTCCAAAGCTATCAAACAAAAGAAAAAATCCTACAGGAAGCCAGAAAAAGACAATTTAGATATAAAGGAATGCCAATCAGGGTCACACAAGACCTTGCAAGTTCTACTCTGAATGATCGTAAGGCATGGAACATGATCTTCAGAAAGGCAAGAGAGCTGGGTCTCCAACCAAGAATCAACTACCCAGCAAAACTGACTATATACATCCAAGGGAAAGTATGGGCATTCAACAAAATAGAAGATTTCCAACTTTTTGCAAAGAAAAGACCAGAGCTCTGTGGAAAGTTTGATACCGAAAATCAAAGAGCAAGGAATACCTGAAAAGGTAAATATTAAGGAAAGGGGAAAAATGTTATCTTCTTCTTTTACTCAAACTCTCTTCTATAAGGACTACATTTATATCAATCTATGTATACCAACATGTGGGGAAAATGTAATGTATAAATAGGGGGTAAAGAAAGACCAAATAGAATAATCTTTCTCACACAAAGATTCACATGGGAAGGGGAGGGGAAGAAAACTCCTATAAGAAGGAGAGGAAGAGAGGGGGGGGTTTACTTAAACCTCAATCTCAGGGAAATCAACTCTGAGAGGGAAAAACATCCAGATCCATTGGGATCTTGAATTCTATCTTACCCAACAAGGGTAGGGAGAAGGGAAAACCAAGTGGGGGAGGGGAAGAGGGAGAACAAAAAGGGAGGGAAAGAGAGGGGGAAGGGGGAGAGAACAAAAAGGGAGGGACTAAAAAGGGAAACATCAAGGGAGGGGACAAGGGGGACTGATTCAAAGTAAATCACTGGACAAAAAGGTAGAGCCGAAGAAGAAAAGGTTAGAATTAGGGAAGGCTATCAAAATGCCAGAGAGTCCACAAATGACAATCATAACTTTGAATGTGAATGGGATGAACTCACCCATAAAACGTAGACGAATAGCAGAATGGATTAGAATCCAAAACCCTACCATATGTTGTCTTCAAGAAACACACATGAGGCGGGTTGACACCCACAAGGTCAGAATTAAAGGATGGAGTAAGACCTTCTGGGCCTCAACTGATAGAAAGAAGTCAGGAGTGGTAATCATGATATCTGATAAAGCCAATGCAAAAATAGACCTGATCAAAAGGGATAGGGAAGGTAATTATATTTTGTTAAAAGGGACTCTAGACAATGAGGAAATATTAATCAACATGTATGCACCAAATAGTATAGCACCCAAATTTCTAATGGAAAAACTACTAGAATTAAAGGAGGAAATAGACAAAAAACCATACTAGTGGGAGACTTAAACCAACCATTATCAAATTTAGATAAATCAATCAAAAAATAAATAAGAAAGAGGTAAAAGAAGTGAATGAAATCTTAGAAAAATTAGAATTAGTAGACATATGGAGAAAAATAAATAGGGATAAAAAGGAATACACCTTCTTCTCAGCACCACATGGCACATTCACAAAAATTGACTATACATTAGGTCACAGAAACATAGCACACAAATGCAGAAAAGCAGAAATAATGAATGCAGCCTTCTCAGATCACAAGGCAATAAAAATAATGATTAGTAATGGTACATGGAAAACCAAATCTAAAACCAATTGGAAATTAAACAATATGATACTCCAAAACCATTTAGTTAAAGAAGAAATCATAGAAACAATTAATAATTTCATCGAGGAAAATGACAATGGCGAAACATCCTTTCAAACCTTTTGGGATGCAGCCAAAGCGGTAATCAGAGGTAAATTCATATCCCTGAATGCTTATATTAACAAACAAGGGAGAGCAGAGATCAATCAATTGGAAATGCAAATGAAAAAACTCGAAAGCGATCAAATTAAACCCCCCCAGCAGAAAACCAAACTAGAAATCCTAAAAATTAAGGGAGAAATTAATAAAATCGAAAGTGATAGAACTATTGATTTAATAAATAAGACAAGAAGCTGGTACTTTGGAAAAACAAACAAAATAGACAAAGTACTGGTCAATCTAATTAAAAAAAGGAAGGAAGAAAAGCAAATTAACAGCATTAAAGATGAAAAGGGGGACAGCACCTCCGATGAAGAGGAAATTAAGGCAATCATTAGAAATTACTTTGCCCAATTATATGGCAATAAATACACCAATTTAGGAGAAATGGATGAATATATACAAAAATACAAACTGCCTAGACTAACAGAAGAGGAAATAGAATTCTTAAATAACCCCATATCAGAAATTGAAATCCAACAAGCCATCAAAGAACTTCCTAAGAAAAAATCCCCAGGGCATGATGGATTCACCTGTGAATTCTATCAAACATTCAGAGAACAGTTAATCCCAATACTATACAAACTATTTGACATAATAAGCAAAGAGGGAGTTCTGCCAAACTCCTTTTATGACACAAACATGGTACTGATTCCAAAACCAGGCAGGTCAAAAACAGAGAAAGAAAACTATAGGCCAATCTCCCTAATGAATATAGATGCAAAAATCTTAAATAGGATACTAGCAAAAAGACTCCAGCAAGTGATCCGAAAGATCATTCACCATGATCAAGTAGGATTCATACCAGGGATGCAGGGCTGGTTCAACATTAGGAAAAGCATCCACATAATTGACCATATCAACAAGCAAACTAGCAAGAACCACATGATTATCTCAATAGACGCAGAAAAAGCCTTTGATAAAATACAACACCCATTCCTATTAAAAACACTAGAAAGCATAGGAATAGAAGGGTCATTCCTAAAAATAATAAACAGTATATATCCAAAACCAACAGCTAATATCATCTGCAATGGGGATAAACTAGATGCATTCCCAATAAGATCAGGAGTGAAACAAGGATGCCCATTATCACCTCTACTATTTGACATTGTACTAGAAACACTAGCAGTAGCAATTAGAGAAGATAAAGGAATTGAAGGCATCAGAATAGGCAAAGAGGAGACCAAGTTATCACTCTTTGCAGATGACATGATGCTCTACTTAAAGAATCCTAGAGATTCAACCAAAAAGCTAATTGAAATAATCAACAACTTTAGCAAAGTTGCAGGATACAAAATAAACCCACATAAATCATCAGCTTTTCTATATATCTCCAACACAGCTCAGCAGCAAGAACTAGAAAGAGAAATCCCATTCAAAATCACCTTAGACAAAATAAAATACCTAGGAATCTACCTCCCGAGAGAAACACAGGAACTATATGAACACAACTACAAAACACTCGCCACACAACTAAAACTAGACTTGAGCAAATGGAAAAACATTAACTGCTCATGGATAGGACAAGCCAATATAATAAAAATGACCATCCTACTCAAACTTATTTATCTATTTAGTGCCATACCCATTGAACTACCAAAATACTTCTTCACTGATCTAGAAAAAACCATAACAAAGTTCATTTGGAAGAACAAAAGATCAAGGATATCCAGGGAAATAATGAAAAAAAAACACATATGATGGGGGCCTTGCAGTCCCTGACCTAAAACTATATTACAAAGCAGCCGTCATCAAAACAATTTGGTACTGGCTAAGAAACAGAAAGGAAGATCAGTGGAATAGGCTGGGGGAAAGCGACCTCAGCAAGACAGTATACGATAAACCCAAAGATCCCAGCTTTTGGGACAAAAATCCATTATTCGATAAAAACTGTTGGGAAAATTGGAAGACAGTGTGGGAGAGACTAGGAATAGATCAACACCTCACACCTACACCAAGATAAATTCAAAATGGGTGAGTGACTTAAACATAAAGAAGGAAACCATAAGTAAATTGGGTAAACACAGAATAGTATACATGTCAGACCTTTGGGAGGGGAAAGACTTTAAAACCAAGCAAGACATAGAAAGAATCACAAAATGTAAAATAAATAATTTTGACTACATCAAACTAAAAAGTTTTTGTACAAACAAAACCAATGTAACTAAAATCAGAAGGGAAACAACAAATTGGGAAAAAATCTTCATAGAAACCTCTGACAAAGGTTTAATTACTCATATTTATAAAGAGCTAAATCAATTGTACAAAAAAATCAAGCCATTCTCCAATTGATAAATGGGCAAGGGACATGGATAGGCAGTTTTCAGATAAAGAAATCAAAACTATTAACAAGCACATGAAGAAGTGTTCTAAATCTCTTATAATCAGAGAGATGCAAATCAAAACAACTCTGAGGTATCACCTCACACCTAGCAGATTGGCTAACATAACAGCAAAGGAAAGTAATGAATGCTGGAGGGGATGTGACAAAGTAGGGACATTAATTCATTGCTGGTAGAGTTGTGAACTGATCCAACCATTCTGGAGGGCAATTTGGAACTATGCCCAAAGGGCGACAAAAGAATATCTACCCTTTGAACCAGCCATAGCACTGCTGGGTCTGTACCCCAAAGATATAATGGACACAAAGACTTGTACAAAAATATTCATAGCTGCGCTCTTTGTGGTGGCCAAAAACTGGAAAACGAGGGGATGCCCTTCAATTGGGGAATGGCTGAACAAACTGTGGTATATGTTGGTGATGGAATACTATTGTGCTAAAAGGAATAATAAAGTGGAGGAGTTCCATGGAGACTGGAACAACCTCCAGGAAGTGATGCAGAGCTAGAGGAGCAGAACCAGGAGAACATTGTACACAGAGACTAATACACTGTGGTATAATCGAACGTAATGGACTTCACCATATATGGTGGTGTAATGTCCTGAACAATTTGCAGGGATCCAGGAGAAAAAAAAAAACACCATTCATAAGCAAAGGATTAACTATGGGAGTGGAAACACCGAGGAAAAGCAACTGCCTGAATACAGAGGTTGAGGGGACATGACAGAGGAGAGACTCTAAATGAACACTCTAATGCAAATACTATCAACAAAGCAATGGGTTCAAATCAAGAAAACATGTAATGCCCAGTGGATTTACTCGTCGGCTATGGGGGGTGGGGGGGAGGAAAAGAAAATGATCTATGTCTTTAACGAATAATGCTTGGAAATGATCAAATAAAATATATTTAAAAAAAACCAACAATAATGCTGTGTCTACAATCCAAAATAAAGTTGAAGATGGAGACAAATGAAACAAAAAAAAAAAGAGTGCCTTCTTTAATCCCTGAAAGATTTATTATTTCCTCTTCTATAAATGCCTTGAAGGTCAATTTCTTCATCTAAATGACTTGAGCAAATAAGGATGTTTCTTTCTCTGTTGATTTGTGGTGGTTATGTAGTTGTGCAGAAGATGAGGCTGGCAAAGGAAGATTGAAAAGGTGACCTCACTACCCCCTTTTTGGAAGATGAAGTGTACCTGGAGAGAATTTGGCATGGAAAAGCACCAATATCTGCCTCTGTTTCTCCCATTGGTTGAGTTCTACATGCAAATCCAATTTTGAGATAATTGTTGGCAGAACCAGCAGCAAGAATGGGAAGACTTCAAAGTCTTTAGAGATTCAGTTACCTTCATTCCTTTCTCCATAATCTCTATAATAATAATATAATCTTTCTTCCTATTTAATACCCTAGTGTTAGAGCCATGACAGGGTCAATTATATTTTAGGGGACTTCTCATTGCTTGGACTACTATTTCGACCCAGGTTGGAAACTTTACTATTTAATACCCCCCAGTGTGTGTATTAGTCAACAAGCACTTATTAATGTGCACTATGTGTGAAAAACTGTTATAAGCAGATAGTTCTTACTTTAATCAAGGAGTCTTATCGAGGAGACAACATGCAATTGAAGGACCAGCACTGGAACCTATTTTCTCCCTTCCTTGCCCCCCTTCTTCCTAGAGCCCTTGCAGTCAAGTTAATGAAGAACCAGTTACCATACCCTGGAATGTGCTAGGAACTGATAAGGACCCGAGCCCCAGTAGTTCCTGTTCACTCTCTCCACCCCAGAAATTCCTGTGTACCCTCCCTAACACTTCAGTAAAAAAATCCTACAAGTCCCAGAAACAGGGGTCCAGCCATTTTTAGAGTGCTGAGCCCAAACTGCAGTTTGTTCAATAAACTCCCTCCTGTGTGTTCCATTGTTGGTCTGTTTCATCCTTGGGATTGATGAACTGGGTATTTCATATGAGGGCTCGTTCTGGGATCCCATAAAGGAAACAAAAAGTGACTAACACTTTGGTCTATTGAGATAATCATGTGATTTGCTTGTTGATATGGGCAATTATGTGGATGGTTTTCCTGATATTGAACCATCCTTGCATTCCTGGTATAAATCCCACCTGATCAAAGTGAATAACCCTCCTGATCACTTGCTGGAGTCTTTTTGCTAGTATCCTGTTTAAGATTTTTGCATCTATGTTCATTTAAGAGACTGGTCTGTAGTTTTCTTTCTCCGTTTTTGACCTGTCTGGCTTTGGAATCAGTACCATGTTTGTGTCTTAAAATGAATTTGGTAGAACCCCCTCTTTGCTTATTATGTCAAATAGTATTGGGATTAGATGTTCTTTGAATATTTGATAGAATTCACTTGTGAATCCATCAGGCCCTGGGGATTTTTTCTTAGGGAGATCTTTGATGGCCTGTTCACTTTCTTTTTTCTGATATGGGATAGTTTAAGAATTCTATTTCTTCTTCTGTTAATCTAGGCAATTTTAATTTTTGTAAATATTCATCCATATCACCTAGATTGGCATATTTATTGCCATATAGTTAGGCGAAATAGTTTTTAATGATTGCCTTAATTTCCTGTTCATTGGAGGTGAGTTCTCCTTTTTTATCCCTAATAGTGTTAATTTGCTTTTCTTCTTTCCTCTTTTTTATTAGATTGACCAATATTTTGTCTCTTTTTGTTTTTTTTCAAAGTATCAGCTTCTAGTCTTATTTATTAGTTCAATAGTTATATCACTTTTGATTTTATTAATTTCTCCCTTAATTTTTAGGATCTCTAATTTGGTTTTCTTCTGGGGTTTTTTAATTTGTTCGATTTCATTTTTTTTGATTTGCATGTCCAATTTATTGATCTCTGCCCTCCCTAATTTATCAATATATGAACTCAAGGATATGAATTTTCCTCTGAATACTGCTTTGGCTGCATCCCATAAGGCTTGAAAGGATGTCTCATCATTGTCATTTTCTTCAATGAAATTATTAATTATGTCTATGATTTGTTCTCTAAATAACCAATTTTGGAGAATCATATTATTTAATTTCCAATTAATTTTTTATTTGGTTCTCCATATACCCTTACTGATTATTTTTATTGCCTTATGACCTGAAAAGGTTACATTTATTATTTCTTCTTTTTTGCATTTGTATGCCATGTTTTTATGACCTAGTATATAGTCAATCTTTTTGAATGTACCATGTGCTGCTGAAAAGAAGGTGTATTCCTTTTTGTCCCCATTTATTTTTCTCCATATATCTACTAACTCTAATTTTTCCAAGATTTCATTCACCTCTTTTACCTCTTTATTATTTATTTTTTTATTTGATTTATCTAAATTTGATAGTGGTAGGTTCAGGTCTCCAACTAGTATAGTTTTACTATCTATTTCCTCCTTCAATTCTAGTAGTTTTTCCATTAGACATTTGGGTGCTATACCATTTGGTGCATACATGTTGATTAGTGATATTTTCTCATTGTCTATACTCCATTTTATCAGGATGTATTTACCTTCCCTATCCCTTTTAATCAGGTCTATTTTTACTTTGGCTTTGTCAGATATCATGATTGCAACTTTGGCCTTCTTTCTGTCAGTTGAGGCCCAATAGGTCTTACTCCACCCTTTAATTCTGACCTTGTAAGTATCTACTTACCTCATGTGTGTTTCTTGTAGACAACATATGGTAGGATTCTGGCTTCTAATCCACTCTCCTATTCGTCTACATTTTATGGGTGAGTTCATCCCATTCACATTCAAAGTTATGATTGTCACTTGTGAATTCCCTAGTATTTTGATATCCCCTCCTAGTTCTGACCTTCCTTCTTTAGCTATATCCTTTTGAACCAGTGGTTTGCTTTTAGTCAATCCCCCATTCCCCTCCCTTGATATGCTTCCCTTTCTGGCCCCTCCCTTTTTGTTCCATTATTGTTTTATTTTTTTAGGATCTGTTAAATTCCCTCCTCCCTCTCCTTCCCTCCCTTTTTTTTTGAGTTCCCTCCCCCCTCCCCCCTTAGTTTTCCCTTCTTCCTTACCCTGTAGGATAAGAGAGACTTCAAGATCCCAATGGATCTAGATGCTCTTCCCTCTCAGAGTTGATTTCACTGAGAGTAATATTCAAGTATTACCTATTAGCACTCTCTTCCTCTCCCTCTTATAAGAATATTCTTCCCTTCCCATTTCCATGTGTATCTTTGTGTGAAAAAGAGTATTCTATTTATTTTATTTCTTCAGGTATCTCTTAGTACCATCATTGATTCCCCCTCACCCCTTTTTTATATCATTTTATATCCTTTAATGCCCCAATCTTTTCCTATGAATGATTATTCTATTTACTATAATAATGAAAACATTTTTGATAGTTACAAATACCATTTTCCCCATATCTTAATATATACAATTTGATCTAATTATAGCCCTTAAAGAAGAGAGTTTGAATAAAAAAAAAGGAACAAAAATATTTTTCTCATTTTCCCTCTCTTTCGTATTTATCTTTTCATGTTTCTCTTGTTCTTTGTGTTTGGATAGCAAACTGTCCACTTAGTTTTGGTTTTTCCTTACAAATACTTGGAAATCTTCTATTTTGTTGAATGCCCATACTTTCCCCTGGAAGTATATGGTCAGTTTTAATGGATAGGTGATTCTTGGTTGAACACCCAGGTCTCTTGCCTTTCTGAATATCATGTTCCAGGCCTCATGGTCTTTTAGTGTTGAAGGTTCCATGTATTGTGTGATCCTGATTGGTGCTCCTTTGTATCTGAATTGTTTATTTTTGACTTCTTGTAGGATTTTTTCCTCAGCTTGAAAGCTCTGGAATTTGGCAATTATGTTTCTGGGAGTTGTTTTTGGGGGGTTTAGTTTAGAGGGTGTTCTATGAACTCTTTCAATGTCTATTTTGCCCCCTTGTTCTAGAACATCAGGGCAGTTTTCTTGGATAATTTCTTGTATTATGATGTCAAGGTTTCTGTTTATTTGTGGCTTTTCAGGTAGCCCAATGATTCTCAAATTGCCTCTCCTTCCTCTGTTTTCCTGATCTGTCACCTTGTCAGTGAGATATTTTATGCTTTTTTTTTTTAATTTTATGTGTCTTTTGACTTGCTTTATTAATTCGTGCTGTTTTGCAAGATTGTTGGTTTCCAGTTGCTCAGTTCTGGTCCTTAAGGCTTGGTTTTATGTTATTTTCTTTTGGTTTTCTGCTTTAACCTTTTGGTATTCAGTTATGATTTCATCATTTTTTTTGGAAACATTTCCCACTTCTCTTTCCAGAAGGCTTCCATCTTTTTGATGGTAAGCTCCATTTGGGACTCTTCCATGGCTTGTGGACAATTTCCATTTTTTTTTTTTCGGTTTTGCCTTTGTTTGAGTTTTGTCCAGTATTTCCTCTGTAGCCTTTTTCCTCCGTAAAAGGTCTCAAGGGTCACGGCTTTCTTTTTAGATTTTTTGGAGGGATTTTGAGCCTCCTATGTATGATTAGCCATTTTTCTGGATATTTTCCCTTCCCTCTTTAGTCAGAAATCTGAGTCAGCTGGGCAGCTTCTCTGTGTATGGAGTTATGGAGCAGTCCTTTGCAGCTCTTCTCGGTGCCTCCCTCCCAGGGGTGCTCAGGTTTTGTGCTTTCCTGCCTGCTTGGGTTTCTGGTCTAGCCGCTTTCAGGCGTAAGTCCCCGGGGGGTTCTAGTCAGCTCCCAGGGACCCAGAAGTGTCCCCTGTTCACTCCAGGAGCACTCCTCACTCACTCCCTGGCTCCAGTGTGCACACTGGCTCTGAACACCTAAGGTCTGCGCTCTCTTGCATGCTGGGATTTTCTGCCTAGTTACCTTCAGGGGTGGGTCCCCTGCTGTCTTAACCAGCTCCCAAGGACCCAGAGGTGCACCTTACTCACTTCAGAGGGGCCCCCCTTGCTCGTTTGTCTTGGCATGCACTGGGTCTGGCTCTGTAGGTGGGGGGTGGGGGTGGGTGGATTGGCTTGCATTTAGGTGGAAGCCCTTTCATCCTCTTATAGACTGGAAAAGCCCCAATCCATTGCACCTTCAATACTGCACCTCAATTTACAGCTCCTCCGCAAATGATTCTTAAGGTCTTTTGGGAGTAGTCGGGGTGTTGGGGGTAGGGGTTATATGTGTGTTGGGGAGAGTAAGCCCCATTTAGCTTGCTGCCATGCTTACCCGGAAGTGCCCAAAGAATCTTTTATGAGATCATTCCCTATGTCTCCAGGCAGACTGCAGTCAGATGACCAAATGCCTGAGGGTTTACTATTCTAGGTTTAGGAAGGGGAACCTCCAGCCTCACTGGAAAGGGCCCTATGTTATTCTTTCCTTTTATGTTGATCATAGGGGGCTAGTTCCACGCATTCTTAATCACCCATTAACCTTTGTCAAGTATTGCATTAATACCATCCAGCCATTAATACCATCTGGTCCTTTGCCAGTATTATCAAACTCTAACTCCTAGTGAATCCCTTTATGATGACACAGTCACATGAGGAAGATTCTTCATGCACAGCAGAAGAAGTGGGGAATGAAAGACCAGCCTTGGAACCTATTTTCTCCCTTCCATGACCACTTTGCTCCTAGAGCTGCTGCAGTCAAGTTAATGAAGACCAGTTACCATACCCTGGAATGTGATAGGAACTGATAAGTACTCCAGCTCCAGTACTTCCTATTCACTCCCCCCACCCCAGGAATTCCTGTGCACCCTCCCTACCACTCCAGTATAAAAATCCTGCAAGCCCCAGAAACAGGGCTCTAGCCATTTTTAGAGTACTGAGTCCAAATTGCAGTTTGTTTAACAAACCCCTTCTTGTGATTTACATTGCTGGTCATTGTTTCATCCTTGGGATTGATTAACTGGGCACTTCACAATAACTATGAACAATAAAAATAATTGTACAGCATAAATTGGAGATAATCAATGAAGGGAAGGCACTAGAATTATGGAGACTTGAGAAAGGCTTCTCATAGAAGGTAGGACTTTAGCTGAGCATTGAAGAAAGCCAGGAAAACCAAGAGAGAAAGTATAAGGAAGAAAATTTCAGGTATAGTGGAATAGTCAGTGAAAAATCCCTGGAATTGGGAGATGAAGTATCTTGAGCAAAGAACAGCAAAGAGGTCAGAGTCATTGAATTTCAGAATATATGGTGGTCATGGTGATAATGGTAGTGGCTTATAAAACATAAGGCTTAAGAAGATAAGAAAGGAAGAAGGTCATCACCAACACTCATTGCAAATACACATTGTTTACAAGTCTCAAAGAATGGACAGGTTCATTTACAGATCAAAGAATACCCAAAAGATATCATAAAATAGCTTATGGAAATAATAACATCTGCTTCTAACTCAGATAAATGACTGATCATCTAGCATATTTTCACTCCAGCAAAAACTTGACCAATTAGTGATCAAGAAATCCAATGAAAAGGACAAGAAGTGATTTCTTCCATTCCAGGACTGCACAAGAAGCTATCCTTATGGATGCCTACTGGCAATGGGAAAGGAGCCTGCTAGAAATTCTAGCAACAGTGTGACCAAACAAGTGGGCAACCTTTCAGCATGACCTGAGATGGACCAGGAACTTGTATAGCCTGTAGGGCTTTTTGTATGGAGGCAACAAGACCAGAAATCCCCATTAGAAAGAAAGAGATTATAAAACCCTTGGATACTCAGAAGTCTCAGAGTGAAGACCTTGGAAGACTGGGAGAAGTGGCAACAAGAAAAGCATCATGGCAGTACACAAAACCAGGACAGCCCAGGACCAAGAATTTCTATGTCCCCAGCACTCTATCTTGAAAACTCAGAGGACCCTGAAGATTTAATGTTCTGAACACCAAAGTTTTAGAGATGATGAGGAGAATAGAGGAATCCAGGAGGCAAGACTTAAAAGGGCTGACCAAACCACCCTAATGCAGGAGGCAGAACCTTATCCTGGTATAAAGCCCCAGTTCAGAAACTAAAGATGGGAAGGGGAAGAAATAAAAGAAGACACTGAATAATATTTTTAAAATATTTAAAATATTTCAAAACAAAGAGTAACTCCACAAAATCTATGAGAAAAAAATGGATTTTTCACAAGGATTACATGAACATCTACAGTAAATGAAGTAAAAGATTATAGAAAAATGAAATAAAAGCTCTCAAGGAAAGAATTAGAATAATAAGTATTATAAAGAAAGGAGTAAACTTTACCCAATAAATGGAATCCCTGAAAACTGAAGTAGATCAAGCAGAAATCAGTGACTCCATAAGGTGGTAAGAAATATTAGAATAAAACTAAAACTATTAAAATAGAAGAGAATGTAATATATGTGATATCAAAAACAACTGATCTGGAAATCGAGTTAAGGAGAGACAATTTAAGAAACATTAAATTCTCTGAAAGCCATAAGTAAGAAAAACAAAAGCCTGGATACTATGTTTCAAGAAATTACAAATAAAAATTTCCCATATTTATTAGAACCAGAGTATAAAGATAGAATTTGCTAATGATCTGAAAAGAATCCTAAAGGACAAGTCTGGAGAATACTACATGGCCAGAATCCAGAGCTCCCTCTTAAAAGAACAAGTACTCAGAAATAAGCACCCCAACTATCAAGGAACCATAGTCAATATCATCCCAAACCTGACAGCTTCTAAAATAAATGAAAGGAGATCTTGGGGTACATTTGTTTTCTGTTAACCAAGGAGATTTACAAAAAAAATGTAAAATGAAAATGTGTAAAATACTTTTCTCATTATTTTTGAGAAAAAACAAAATATGTTATTTATGTTAATATACAATAGATTAATATTGTTAGTTTAAAATAAATAAATATTTTTAAATTATGTTTTAATTTCTAAATGATAAATATTAATAGATCTAATCCACATAAATAAAAACTCTTTGAAATCTTCAGTGATGCTTAAAAATGTAAAGGAGTCCTAAGACCCAAAGGTTTGAGTCCCGCTGCCCTGTCCACTCAGCACCACCCTTCCCTGGGGCTGATAGTCTTTCTAAGAGTCCATAGAGGAGCATTGCTGCTCTAGTGAAAGGACTTTGTTCTTGATGTAGCTGTCCAGCAGATGGCAGCAATCATTGCTCCCCATTGCGATTCTCTCTGTGCTTCCTTCTGCCATCTAAGTATTGTGCCTCCTTTATGTGAAGGCAAGTCTTTTAGTGATAAGGGAATTTGGAATAACTCTTAATGTTGGCTAGGAATATTTGGACTCTTCAGGTTTAAGTCTAGGGTAGTGTCAACTGAGTGGTCCTACTTTGGATATTCCTTTTGTGCTATAATTTCCTGATCTCTAGCCTCATAGAAGAACACCAGTGGTCTGGAATGTTCCAACCTTTTGCTTCTTCAAAACAGACCATCATCTCCTCAATATCAAGCTAATATCAGCATCTGCTATGGGTGTTGAGGCTTAGTAGGTTACCTTGATTCATGGCTCTATCCTCAAGTGTCCCTTTATATGCCTCAAATCCCTCTCAAAACAGATGCAATTGTTCTTTTTGGCTAGAGCTTCTGGCTGTACCATTCAGAGAGGGGGAATTTATTGGGATTAGGCAGAGAGAGTAAAGAGGCAAATAGGCTTGGCATAGCTTTGCATTAAGGAATGAAAAGTTTCAGTCTGCTCTGTTGTGTTATCCCAATGAAAAGAAAACCTATCAAAATCCCTGCAAATTATACTACATGCATGTCATGATAATAAAATAATAACATTTATATGGTTTTTAATGTTCAGAAAGTGCTTAACAAATATTATCTCCTCATCCTCATAATAACCCTGAGATGTAGGTGTTATTATTATTCCCATTTTATATAAATAGGCAAGAAAACAGTCAAACAGGTATTTAATGACCTGCCCGTATTCCTTAAGGGTCTTACTCAGGTCTAGTGCTCCACTCATTGTGTCATCTCACTGTCTCTTAATCTGTAATATTTAAATAAATTATATACTGTCATTCATGATAAATATAAAATTTGGGACCCAGAATTTCAGAGGTGGGTTCCCATAGGCTTGAGGACTTGGAGGATTCCCATCTAATGACATTTTGGCTAATGCCTCTTCCAGGGATTTTCCCTGGAAGCATCCAAATGTGGCAAGAAAAAAAGAAGAGATATTTTTCCTCTCACATAAGCACTCCAGCTTTTAAGACATGGATCAGAGGACAGCGGTTCTTTAACTTAACAATAAACACAACAGGCATTCCTGATATGTTCAATGTAAATGATATATGCATTCTGTTATGGAGGTGTTGCTCTTCATAGGATTCAGTTTGCTGCCTTGCTCCAGTGCATATCTCAGTACTCTGGAAGTTATATCCTCACCAACCACTCTCTCCTTGAACATCATCTACATCATCTATTACTTTAATCACTGACCATTTAGTCCAGAGATATTTGCTCTGATTCCGTATTGTTTCTAAGTCGCTTAGCGGTACCCCAAAGATGAAATGAGTAGCTGTCTAAGATTTTGGGATTCTCAAAGTTTGGTTGACTATGTGTTAGATGCATTATGGAGAGTATTCCTGCTCAGGTGTGTATTGGACTAGAAATCTTTTCTAGTTCTGACACTGTAATTTTCAAGGTTTTATGGTTCTATAATCTCTGGAGATGGTACAGTCCTCAGGAACCCTGTTTAGTAGCTTACACTTCTAAACCCATAAAACGGTGAGTTTGATTCTTGCTATTCCTAGGATAATAGGTGTCATAGGTGACTTTTTTCCCTTTGAAAATATGAAGTGAGAAGTCAAAGATATAAAGCTGAAAGTCTCCAGATTCAACCTTTTCCCTAAGCATAGTGAGAAAGTCCACTTGTATACCTTTCTTATTTTCTAAAAATGAAATTAAACTTGATTTATTCCTAGAATATTGTCATTAGAACAGGAGAATATCCCAAGTTATTAGAATAAGAATTTGCTATTTGGAAAAAATTGTTGGGAAAACTAGGAAGCATTTTGACAGAAACTAGATATAGATCAATAAGATCACAATGGATACATGATCTAAGTATAAAGGGAGATATTATAAGTAAATTAGAAGAACAGGGAATAAATTACCTATTAGGTTTGTTGTCAGAGAAGAATTTGGGAATAAATAAGAGATAAAGAGCACTGTGAAATGTAAAAATAACAATTATGAATATATTAAATTGAAAAGTATTTGTACAAATAAAACCAGTATAACCAAGATTAGAAAGAAAGCAGTAAGTTGGGGAAAATTCATGGGCAATTTCTTGGATAGAGATTTCATATCTAATTTATATATAGAGGGGACAGCTGGGTAGCTCAGTGGATTGAGAGCCAGGCCTAGAGATGGGAGGTACTATGTTCAAATCTGGCCTCAGACACTTCCCAGGTGTGTGACCCTGGGCAAGTCACTTAATCCCCATTGCCTAGCCCTTACCACTCTTCTGCCTTGGAATCAATATACAGTATTGATTCCAAGAGGGAAGGTAAGGGCTTTAAAACAAATAAATACATAAATGAATGAATGAATGAATAAATAAATAATTAAATGAATGTATGAATGAATGAAAAATAAATGAATAGATAGATAAATAAATAAATTATATAGAGAGCTTTGTCAAATATATAAAAATATGAGCCATTCCCCAATTGATAAATGATCAAAAGATAAAGGTTTTTGGATGAAGAAATCAAAGCTATATATAATTATATGAAAAAGTTCTCTAAATCATTATTGATGCAAGATACACAAATCAAAACAACTCTGAAATATTATATTATACCTAAAAGATTAGCTAAAAGGATAAAAGAGTAAAATGAGAAATGTTGGAGGGTATATGGAAAAATAGAGACATTAATAAGTGTAAGCTGATCCAACCATTTTGGATAACAATCTGTAAATATACTCAAAGAATTATAAAATTGTGTATACCTTCTGACCCAATTAAAATGCCACTAGTAGGGTTATTTCCTAAGGTGATTAAGGAAAAAGAGAAAAGAAACTATATATTATTTATTTATAGCAGTTATTTTTGTGGTCAAAAAGAACTCAGAACTGAAGGGATATGTATCAATTGGGGAATGGCTGAACAAATTTTGGTATATGATTGTAATTTGTAATATGCTATACTATTGTGTCATAAGAAATGACAAACGAGATGATCACACACACACATAAAAGAAAAAATTCTGGACGGACTTATATGAAGTGATGTAAAGTGGAGTGAGCAGAACCAGAACACTGTACACAGTAACAACAATAGTATATGATGATCAACTGTGAATGTTTTAATTACTATCAACAAAAGTGGGAAACAGGACAATTCCAAAGGACTCATGACAAAAAGGGATATCCATTGCCATAGAAGGAGTAGATAGACTCCAAATGAAGTCTGAAATATACCATTCTTCACTTTATTTTCTCCAGGAATTTTTCTCTAGCATAAGCAATATGTGTCTTGTTTCACAACATGACTAACAGAGAAATATGGATTATATGATAATATACATACAATCTATAACATATTACTTGTCTTCTTGGTGAGGGAGGAGTAATGGGTGGGGGTGGAGAGAATATCTATTGCAAAATGTCAGAAAATGAATCTAAAAAATTATATTGACATGTATCTGAAAAAAATAAAAAATAAAAATAAAAAAGAATATTGCTTGAGGTTGGCTCCATATATATGGAACTGTCTTTGAAAATTCATCAACTGCATCCAGGGGATTAAGGCCTTTTTATGGCCCAATTGCTTGTCTTTTCTATATAGCAATTTTTTTATTCACTTGAGTGCTATCTACTCTACTGTGGGATTCAAGTAGATTTTTTCTCAAAATTTTATTTTATTATTATGAATTTGAAGTAGATAAACAAACATGAGCATGTGTTTGTATAAAGACAGGAAAAAAAAATAAGCCTGCATATGAAACCATGAATCTCTACTATACACAGTCTAGAGTATCTTTCAGATTTAAGATCTTCCAAAACTGCCCTGCTTGTTGATATCTACAATCTGAATTTTCTCTTTATCTCTTCTGTTTATCTTTTAAACAGTATTATTTTAATAAATTATTATATCATTTGTATATTTTTAATTTTATTATGCATTATATTAAAATATATTATAATTTAAATAGAATATAAATTATATAAAAATAAAAGAGAATGGTATTAAATTCATTAGTGCTCTTTTCTTTCCTTTTTTCCCTTTCTTATATGATTATTTCTACCTCCTACTTTTCTCCCTTTAAAAAAAAAACATTTCCTCCTAACAAATTATAATCTCACAAAACAAATCTCCCCATTGCTGTGTCTGGAAATGTATGTTTTATTTTGCACATCTAATCTATTACCTCTGGGTTAGAAGAGGTGGGAAGCATGATTCAAAATCAATATTATTGTGGCCTTTGGTTACTGAGTTGACCATAGATCTCTCAAATTTGTTTTCCTTTATAATGCTGTTGTCTTTGCATAAATTATTCCCCAGGTTATGCTCATTTTGCTCTGCTCAGTTTACTCTGCGTGAGTCATAAGAGTCCTCCCAGGCTTCTTTGAAGGCCCCTTTTATAATTTCTTATGAAACAATAACTTTCTAGTGCATTGATATATCACGATGTGTTCAGCCATTCTCCCCACTGAATGGGTACCCATTTCGTTTTCAGTTCTTTACTTCAAGAAAAAGTAATGCTGTAAATATTTTTGTACACATGAGATCTTTTCCTTTGTCTTTGATCCTTTTGGGGACTTCTTTTAGTAGTTCCAATGGCTATGCCCAAAGGGTGCTAAAAGACTGCCTGCCCATTGATCCGGTCATAGAACTGCTGGGTTTGTACCCATAAGAGATAATAAGGAAAAAGACTTGTAATAAAACATTCATAGCTGTGCTCTTGGTGATGGTAAAAAATTGGAAAATGAGGGGATGCCCTTTGATTAAGAAATGGCTGAACAAATTGTGGTATATGTTGGTGATGGAATACTATTGTGCTCAAAGGAATATATGATGAAATAATGAACTGGAGTAATTCCATGTGAACTGGAATGACTTCCAGGAAGTGATGCAGAGTGAAAGGAGCAGAACCAGGAGAACATTGTACAGAGATGGATACACTGTGGCACAATCGAATGTAATGGACTTCTCTACTAGCAGCAATGCAATGATCAAAGACAATTCTGAGGAACTCATGAGAATGAATGCTATCCACATCCAGAGAAAGAACTGTGGGAGTAGAAACACAGAAGAAAAACAACTTCTTGATCACAAGGTTCAAAGGGGATATGACTGGGGATATAGACTCCAAATGATCGCCTTAGTGCAAATATCAATAATATGGAAATAGGTCTTGATCAGTGACATATGTAAAACATAGTGGAATTGAGTGTTGGCTATGGGAAGGGAAGGGAAAGAACATGAATCTTGTAACCATGGAAAAATATTCAAAATTAATTAATTAAATTAAATTTTCCAAATCTTGGGAAAAAAATAGTTCCAATGAGTCAAAGGATATGTACAGTTTAGTAACCATAGAGGTAAAGTTTCAAATTGCTTTACAGAATAGTTGGATCAATTCACAGCCACATGGCCCTTCCAGCAATTGTCATCTTTTTTGTTTGTTTGTGTCTTTGTTAATGTGATGGATGTGACAATTAACAGCAAAGCTGTTTAATTTTGTTTTTTCCTGTAGTTTTCATATGGTTGCTGATAGCTTGTCTTTTTATTTGCCTCTTTCCCTTTTCTTTAATTATTTATCTATTTGGGAATTGCTTTGGTTCTTATATGTTTGAAAGAATTTAAAACTACATATAAGGCCAACATTACATGTAATAGAAAAATCTCTAGCATTTCCCCCATAAGATTAGGGTTAAAACATGGATGTCCTTTGTAGCCTGTGATTTGATAGGAATAGGGACAAGAACTGGGATTCATGAATATCATAATGCAATTCCTCTGTAAAGAAATTCTCTTTACCAATGCATGTCTTTACCTTCTCTATAAATTATAAACTTAGAGAGTTACCTAAAGTGTAAGTGACTTGCCCAGGATCATAAAGCCAGTCTGCATAGGAGGCAAGACTTGAATTCAGATCTTGCTGGCTCTGAGATAAGTCCTCTAGCAACTATTTCATTCAGATTCTCATTTGACTGAAATGAAGAGGAGGAGAAGGAAGGGCTGCATCTAGGTCTTGGTTTCTCTTATTGGTCTGGGAGAGAAGGGGGATGAGCAGTGGAAAGCAGGGTCACATAGGCAATTAGCAGAGACAAAGTACTGAACAGGTAGGAGGGGACAGAGAGGATTCACCATTGAGAATGAGCTAGATCACAAAGTAGATTGGACTTAACTAACAGAGAGGTGTTGGCAAGATAACTGCAGTTTGGTACGTAGCACTTGTCTTCCCCTGCCTATGAAGAGTGTCTTTAATACACTTAACTCTTTTTTTCCTCTTCCTCTTCTAAAAGGAAGGGATGGGTGTATTTGTGGGGAAAAGAAAATATTCAACTTCTACCTCAACTATATTTTATTGTTACCTGATACACTTTTACAGTGGTTATTCTATATGAAATTGCTTTTAAAATTTATAGACTTGTAATAATTTTCACCTAAGCCTACAAATGGATAATTTCAGATTGAGATATAAAACTACCCCAACATGGCAGAGATATTCCCTAGTTCAGGCTAGGGTACAGAATTAAGAGTAAATTAGAGAGAGAACTTCCGCAATTTTAGTATTTTCTGAGCTTAGTCAGAGCCCAGACTGCTTTTGAACCCTGAAAGGAACTTAATAAGGAAACAAGCCAGCCACTGCAAGAAATCAGGGTTGATGGGTTGGTTCAAGCCTGCACACAGCACTCAGTGAAGCCTCACCTGGCTACCTAGATACTGATGGGCATCTCTTACTGCCCTGCTCATATTGTAAGCTCCCTGAGAGCAGAGACCATGTCTTATTGGGGTTGATAGGTTTTCCAGCCAGACAAGAAGCATTTATTAATCACTGTGCTAGGCAATATATTCTGCACACAAATTACTTTTCAACTCCTTAAAAACTGGCTTCTGACCTTAACTGAAACTGCTCTCTCTAAACTACCAATGGGCTTGTCATCGCCACATTCAATGATCTTTTCGAAGACTTCATCCTTCTTGATCTTCCCATTTCACTTCACACGGCTGACTATTCTCTATGCCTGGATACTCTCATCTTTGGGGGTTTCAGGAAAGTTTTTTCTTGTTGCTTCTCCTGGTCTTAGTTTGCTGAATATTCATTCATGTCTTGCCCTCTGGATAGGGGTGTGTTCTAAGGCTCTCTCCTGGGATCTCCCCTCCTCTACATGTTCTTCTTCAATGATCTCATCAGCTCACCTGGATTTAATCATCGTCTCTGTGCACTTGGCTTTCCCATACCTGAGAGAGAGGTCCAATTGCTCTCCCAGACTCAAGTTGTATATAACTAACTGTTTAATGGACATTTCCAATCAGATGTCCTACGGATAACTCAGATTCAATGTATCCAAAATCGATGTATTATATTTCTTTCCACACTTTCCTCCCTTCTCAACTGCCCTGCTCCTTTGCAGGGCACAGCCA
This sequence comes from Monodelphis domestica, assembly GCF_027887165.1. Taxonomy (NCBI): domain Eukaryota; kingdom Metazoa; phylum Chordata; class Mammalia; order Didelphimorphia; family Didelphidae; genus Monodelphis; species Monodelphis domestica. The sequence continues at coordinate 29,638,433 of NC_077231.1, read as the reverse complement.
CCCTTCTAGTCATGCAGGCAGGTGGGTATAACAGTGGGTAGAGTGTTGGGCCTGCAGACAGGAAGACATGAGTTCAAAATCTACCTTGCACACTTGCTGCTGTGTGACCCTGGGTAAATCACTTTTCCTCTCTTTGCTTCAGTTTTGTTGACTGTAAAATGGAGATAATAATAGTACCTTCTTCCCTGGGTCATATCAAATGAGATAATTGTAAGCACACAGCACAGTGTCTGGAACTCAGTGAATGCTTTAGAAATGTTAGGTTTTATAACTGTCCTAGCCTCATTGTTCTCCCTTACCTCTATATCCAAAGAGTTGGTAAATCCTATTGCTTCTATCTGTATAGTAATTTCTCCACTCACAGATCTACTACTACTCTATTTCAGACCCTAGAAGTAGCTAGGCTATATGGTGGATACAGTATTGGGACTGGAGACAGGATGCCCTGAGTTCAAATCCAGCCAAAGATAGTTACCATAGGACCCTGGGCAAGTCACCTGACCTCTCTGCTGACCTCAGTTTACTCAAATGTAAAGTGTGTAAAAAAGCACCAATCTCCTAAGAGTGTTGTGAGATTCATGTTAGATAATTTTTAAAGAACCTAGCACAATGTCTAGTACATAGCAGATGCTTAATAAATGTTTATTTTCTTTCTTTTTGTTTCTTATCACATCTCTCCTAGAAAAGTATAATGGACTTCTAATTGGTCTCCTTACCTCAACTATCCCCTCTCCAATCCATCTTCCACACAGCATCATCAAAAGTGATGTTTCTGAGGCACAGGTCTGACCATGTCACACAATAATTCAAAAATCTCCATTGGTTCCCTGTTGCCTTTTGGATAAAATACAAACTTCTTTTAAACTGACTTCAGTCTACCCTCTTGGCCTGATTATATATTGTTTCTTTGAATGAACTCAATGTCCCAGGCAAACCAGTTCTCTTCGTTGTTGTTATACAGAACATTCCCTCTACCTTCTGAACTTCTTTCTCACCAGCATCTCTTAGAGCTCAAAGTCTCCTTCAGAATTCTGATGAAGAGTCACATGAAGCCTTTTCCATCTGTCAGTCTAATTATCAGTCCTAACTAATAGGTTCTGTATTTATTTTGTATTTACTTATATTTCTGTAAGCTATCCCTCCCTCTTTCCCCACCAAATGTAAGCTCCTTCAGGACAGAATAATTTCATTGCCGTCTTTGTGTCCCTGGTGTCTAGCACACTATCTGGAACATAATAGATTTTAATAAATGACTAATGATTAATTGAACAAATCCTTGTTGAATTAATGATTCATCATCCAGCCCCATGAACTAGGAACTCTCTGTTAAACTGGGAGCTCCTTAAGAGCAGTGTCTGTTTTTCTCCATTTCCTCGAATCTGAAGCATTTAGCACAATGTCTAACACAGTATAGGTGCTTTATAGTCTCTACCTATAGTAGTTATTTCTTGATTGCCTGACTGATAGTGATTTCTGGAACAAATCATTCCTTCTTGGCTAAAACTTCCTGTTATTATCCCTTATGAGAGTAAAAATTCCTCGATGGCAAAAAACTTATTTCTTAATTCCCAATAACCAACATATCGACATAGATTAATAATATATTGATAATCTTAATGAATTTTCATTCATTCATTCTTTCATTCACTGAATGAATATGACAATGTATGAAAGAAAATCTAAGTAGATACTCAGTCACTGTTCGCTCCGTGACACTTATCAAAATAACCTTAGTAGGGAATGTCTTGTGGCCCTGGGTTAGTACTTAGGAATCTGGTATTGGGAATATATGGAGTTCAAGGTCTTCCTTGTACCTTCCCTTTGTCTCTCTGATCCTTTAGAACCTTTCTACAATGACTTCAGTTGAGTGTTTCAGGTCTCTAGACACCAAATCCTGGAACAACACCAGCGACTGTTACTCCAGGACCTTGGAGCAAACTCTCATTTCTCCACAATTCTAAACTCTACCCACGTCATTCCAGTCTCTTTCTGTTCCAAGCCAGAAGCAGTAGCTATGTCAGAATGATGTCAGGTTATTTCTGGTAATAAATCCTGGGCTAATATTTGGTTAGACGCAAAATCAACAGCCAGAACTCGAAAGAATGAGGTAATAACATCTGGTAGATGAAGGAGAGATGGGAAGGTAGAAAGATGAGGACTGCTGGGCAGTGAAATAGGAGAGAAAATATATGTGAACTAAGACCAAAAAAAGATGAAGAAAGTATAGGAGTGAGTTAAAAAGTAGTCAAGAGAAATGAGACTTGGATGAATTCTTTTTTTCTCACTTATCTGTAGAAGAGATGGCATTTTCCTAAATATTGGAGAAGTTGAAGGCCATTTGCACAGGGGTTTTGAAAGGCCTGCCTAGTTAATTACCCAATATATCTAAGAACTGGCCTACTACAAAATCCATTTTACCTTTCTCAGGAAATCCCTGGTCACCTTGACTAGTATCAGTTACTTAAAGGAGGAAGAGAAAGCTCCAATTCCCAAATGGAAAATCTGGGTCATCTTGAGACCATGTGGATCCCACAGAGACAAACACAGCACTTGTCTTTTCTTCAAAGACTGAAAGTGGTTGCTAGCACAGTTGCTTGTAGCCCTGTGAAACGATGCAGCTGAGTCTAGTCAAGAATGACTGTGATCAGTGAGCATTGACTTCAGCAAACTAACTTGGGTTAGATGATCTCTGCTGACCCTGCAGACAATTCCCTGAAGGCATCTGGTCTTAATTATCCCACTTCTCTGGAGTTTCCTGTTCCCTTCTTCACTATGAGCATTTATGTTTCTATTTACTGCTTTTCTGGCCAAACTGGACCAATGTACAGATGATGTTTGATTCTCCCCTCTCCCAAAAAAGGTGGGAATTGGTTCTTTCAGATTCAGTACAGACAACCACTCTTCCTCTGTGATGCTTGCTCCTTCTCTATTTCCAAACATGCTTCAAAATTCTTTCTTTTTCAGTAAACCCTGAGAATGACTCTGGGAATAACCTCATCAGATGAGTTCTTTTTTTTTCTTTCCATCCATCTGTAGGAGAGGTGAGTATCCTTAACATAGGTAAAGTAGATGACTGCACAGCAGTTTGGAAGATCTGTCTACTTACCCAAAATGGCTAAGGACTGGCCCATTACCAAAACCAGTTTACCTTTCTTTTCATAAGAACCTCACCACACCCTTGGATTATATAACATTAATAGTGGAAGATGGCTTTAGCAAAATTTTTTGACCTGGGAAAGTTCTCTTGCCCTATCTGATGGATTAATTGGTAAGCTCATTCTTGGAAATTGAAGAAGAGACATAGCCTTTGAGTTCCAGATCTCATGTGGCTTCTGAAGTGGAAGAAGAGTTAGATTAACTAGGATCAATGGGTGGAAGTTAGAAATGATACAAATGTCTGCTTACTCTAAAGAAAAACCTTCTGTATCCCCTGTCCCTCTTCAATTTCCCTACAATCCCTTTAACTATTACAGTTTTGGTGAGCCAGCTAGGTTTTTCAGCCTATTTTGCCAAGAATTGGAGGAAAAGAAGGCAGTTGGAGGTGTCAGAAGAGTTTCAGAGAAATCGAGCCTACATACATTTCAAAAGCCTGTGTGACTGAGAGTAGTGTTGAGTGCACCTAATCTGCCTAGCAAAACCACAGCCAATAAGAAACCACTCCTTTGGAAGGGAAGGGGTGACTCTTAAAGGACCAGACTTAAAAAATTTGTTTTTCCTTTGCAAAAAGGCTTTTCAAGATACATGACAGCAAAGAAATTATTACTTGCCATGAGTTATATAGCCTTGATTGGATATTCTTTTCTATGGCTTACAACTTGTTTTTTGTCATGATTCCAGATTATATTTCTTTTTTGCTTAACATTTTTGAAAGTTTTCAATGGCTGAAGATTAGTGTAGATTGCTTGATTTCATTCATTCCCACATATGCTGGAGCATTATTCTTCTTAATCCAATTATACTATGCCCTGAACAAGGCGTGCATCTAACTTATGGGAAAAAAGCAAAAGACAATGAAATGGCAGTGATGATTTTAGCCATGGGAGGGGGTGACATGGGAGGAGGGAGGAGATGACACAACTAAAGCAAATGGTTAAAAAACTGACTGAGGAGAAATGAAGTTGCAAAGCACATGACAAGACATACCTAAAAATAACAATGTAGCTAAGCAAGAAAAGACAGATGGGGCTGAATGGGTAATACTGATATTGCCACTAAGAGATCAAACAAGCTACAACCAGGTAGTAGCATAATTCATATTAAAACACATAAGCCATTTACAGCAGCAGACCTTGAAAGTCTAAAAAAAAATGATGCTTTCCTGGTTTTCAGAGCCTGTGCGATGTTTGAAAGAATTTAAAAGAACAATTAAACTTTATGATCCAAATTTCCAGGACACTGAAATTCTTCTCTCAGAATTTATTTTCAAACAGGGAAAAACAGCAATTAATTAATAAAGCTAGAAACAATCCAAATTTAACATATGGCCAGAGGAAGGAACAGACTTTGAGTTATCTAATAATGCAAATTTACATTGTCTAAAAAAGGCCAGAGGAGATTTATTAGAGGCAATGCAAAGTTTTTCAAAAAGACCAGATACTTGGGGACAATTTGAGAAATTGAGACAGGAGAGTAGGGAACATCCATCAAAATACCTTGATAGGGTGATTGAAGTAGCAGAGAATGTGCTTGGTTTTGAAAATTTAACTGAACAAAATCTCCAACACATTAGAAGACAATTTGTGAAAGGCAGTAACACGCCTATTAGATCATGTTTTATTTCAATGACCAGACTGGGAAACACTAAGTCTGGAAGATTAAAGAAAACCTGTAATAGTTAAAGGGTGTTAGAGAATCATGATAGCTCCTCTATTTATTCTGCCTTGGAGTTTCCAAAGCATTTTCTTCACAAAATTTCTGCAAGAGAGTAACCATGAAATATTATTCACATACAAATAGGCCAGGGCTCAGAGGGTAGAGTGATTTGCCTATGGTACTAAGTGTATAAGGGAAAGAACAAAGATTTGAACCAGTCTTCTGACTTTAAGTCTGGGCCTCCAACAAATTTGTCATTTTGTATGTTAAGAGAAAAGTGGTCTGTAGTAGAAGAAGAAAGGTTAGGAGTTACATCGAATAATTCAATATAGGGCTGATCTGATTTCCATATTTAGTTTGTGTGATAGTCTTTCTATTTTATTTCATTCTGTTTTATTCTGTTCGGTTTCATTCCTATCCATTTGGTCCCAATCCATTCCCATTTTATTCTGTTTCATTCCATTCTATTCCATTCCATTTCATTCTATTCTTCTTTGTTCTGTTCCTTTCCATTCTATTACATTTCATTTAGTATTGTTTCATTCCATTCTTTTCCATTTCATTCTTTCCCATTCCATTTTATTATTTTACTATTAGAAGGAGTAAGACATAGGAGTGTGGTGTACTGGAATTAATGCTACACTTCAAGTAGGAGAACCCAGTTTGAAACCCAGTTCTAACACTCACTAGCTATGTGACCTTAGGTGTCATTTTATCTCATTAGATCTCAGGTTTCTCATTGATAAAATTATATAATTATACAAAATGATGTTTCAAGTTACTCTAAGCACTGAACCTTCAATTTTCAAATGTGTTCTTGGATATATTTGTATTAATGGATCTGATATTTCATCTATGTGGGTCCTACTCCTAACAGCAGATAGTGTGATCCTTCTGTATCTCCTTATCCTGTGTGACTCTTTAACTTGTTCTCCTACAAATCCTTGATAAAGGAAGACCTTCCTCTAAACCTTGACACTCTGTGGAAAAAAACTAATGAAATTAATATAACAAAAGGGCACAGAAAAGGAACAAAATTCTCTAAGGTTAGGAGGGCTGTCAGATTCACCATCAGCTTATTCCCTCACTCCCTGGTTGATTCACTCAGCAAACACTTATTTCCTGGGGCTTCTAAATAGCAGGCAATGTGCAACATGTGGGGGATAGAGAAATGGAGGACATTCCTTCTTTAGGAGTACTCACAGGAAGTGATCAGAGGAAAATAGAAATCAGATTATACTAAAGTACTAGATGGCATAGGATTAGAAACCCTGTTATATGGTGTAAATTAATTCTCTTTCTCAATAGTTCTCAACCTTTTTGGTTTCAGGACTCCTTTATATTCTTAAAAATTACTCAGGAATCCAAAGAGCTTTTATTTATGTGGGTTATTTCTATCAATATTTACCACATAAGAAATTAAAATATCTTGACATTAGTATGAAAACAGTTTTGAACTCATAGATCCCCTGAAGACAACTTGGGGATCCTCAGAGGTCCCCAGACCATACTTGAAGGACTGCTGGTGCCGATTATAAATGCTGTGGGCAGTCAGGCAAGTAAGAGAGACCAGGCAAAGACCCTGACAAAATTCCCACTTCTTTCTCATAAATATCCATACACCTTAACCTAAGACAAACAGATGAGAAAAAACGTCAACAAATACTTACTAGTAAAATGCTTGTCAGAGTCCTTGGCTCCTTGCTGTCTTCAGGCTCCTAACCATAAAGTTGATGATTTTATCATGCTTCTTTTGATCCACTCACCCTCTAATAGACATTTAGCATCCAGCCACTATTAGATTCTCATTACCAACCTTTGCTCAATCTAGACTCTGAGTAGAACGAAGTTAAAAATGAAAGGAATAGCTATCATTTTGAGGGAGGGATGGCTGAATTGGGTTACCTCATGTCCCAGTCTTCAGCTACATCTGCCCTGAGTTTTGACTGGAACTGAAAACGTGTGGTGACATGTATTCTGAAATAAGTGGATGAAAAGAGGGAGAGAGAGGCACGGGAGAGTTCCTTATCAATCTGAAGAGCTCCCTAATCAACCTGAAAGAGTCCCCCAAAAGGTGAGACAGTGTTTGGCAATAACTGATAGGAAAAGGAATCCCAGAACATTAGCTGCCCTTCTTTATGACCTATATAGTCTCTTGATCCCTCTGATTATCCATGAGTCCCTCTGATTTCTCCCTGACACCTTAATCTGGAGTTAAGAAGCGATGGAAGATTCCAGGGAGTTTTCTCCTCATTTTCTCTTCCAATGGTGATTTCTATGCAAAGAACATGAATTGATCATTTGGTGGAGAGTGTTTATTATATAGTTTCTGAGGAGAGAGAACATGAACACTGTTTCTGAATTTCTATTATCTGTAGAGAGGAAGAGGACTTTGAATTCCGTAGGCATCGTGAGCCTAGAAAATTTAGCCTTTTCTTAAAAGGAGGAAGAATTTCCTGGGTATCGCCAGCTTCAACAGTTGTCTCAATGACAAGTCCATGCTTTAGAGACCACACCTGCTCAGAGAGAGAATTTCTTAAGGTAGTATGCTCTTTGGAGAAAGAACAGAACCATCCATTATTGGGCAGTATGCTACATGGAAGGCAAAGCCAGTTATTGGCAATGGTGATGCTAGCAGTCAAGGTAACTAGAACGTATATTGAGCTTTAAGGTTATGGATTTTAAATATATCATTTCATTTAATCCTTCCTTCAGTCCCATGAGGTAGGTATTATTATAATTTCAATTTTACAGTATAGAGAACTGAGACTGATAGAAATTAAATGACTTTCCCAAGGTTACACATATTGTAAGTTGAGATATTCCTGAGTCCAAGGGTAGCACTCTACTAATATGCCACCTAGCTGACTCACTTACTCAGACAGGGCAAATCAAATGACTGGGAATTTTTTACCTCCCAGGAAAATCTAAAATACAAGGTGGTAGTGCAAACTTTTTTTAACCCCTACCTTCTGTCTTAGAATCAACTGTATATTGGTTCCAAGTCAGAAGAGTAAGGGGTAGGCAATGGGGATTAAATGACTTACCCAGGGTCACACAGCTAGGAAATGTCTGAGGCCATGTTTGAATACTGCATATCTTAAGGAAGCACTTCAAGAAAGAATTTACTGAAATGAAAGAAAATTGCCCTGACAACAACCCCCAATTCAGTTTTCTTCTTGGGAGAGAACTAATGAACTATTTGAGCAGTTCATATTTCTATATTGGTTCATGGGCTCCTGTGAGTCTTTTACATGTGCTGTACTTATTCTCTGAGGAATGATAGAAATGCTATTACATGCCAAATGTTTGTGGTATAATGCGTATCTTTGTGGGACTTAGGGAACCCATTACTCACATTCTGGTAAAACTAAATGAGAGCTATGCTTAAGCTTCATTTCAGATATTTTTCCTAATTAACTCCGTGTGTGTGTGTGTGTGTGTGTGTGTGTGTGTGTGTGTGTGTGTATGTGTAGGGGGAGAGAGGATGGACAGCAAAGAGTCAAGAGAGAAACAGGGGCTCAGCCCCCAGGATCAGCCCATCTTTTATACTCTGAGTCTCATTCTGAGATACATGTCTTAAAAAGTAGGATGAAGCAAATAAATATGATGGAATCAGAGAAACAGGGAGAGACTTGTGTGAACTGATGCAGAGGATACAATCAGACCTCCCTATCTCATACTCCTTTTTGGCCAATCAACAAACATTTATTAAGTACCTACTAAGTGCAAGGCACTGGATAGAAAGAAAGTTAAAAGACAGTCCCTGCTTTTAATATGCTTGCAATTTAATGATGCAGGCAGGCGGCATGCAGACAATTATTTACATAAAAAACATATGCAGGATATATTTAAAGTAATCAACAGAGTGGAGATACTAGGAATAAGGGGGACCAGGAAAGATCTTTTGTAGAAACTTGGGATTTTATCTGTGACTTGAAGGAAGCCAGAGAAGTGAGAAGGCAGATGTGAGGAGGGTGAGCTTTCCAAGCATGGGAAAAAGCCATGCTTTCCTCTTCATCTTCATTTCCTGGTTTCTTTCAACTTGGCTCAGACCCCACCCCACATCCTGCAAGGTTCCTTTTCTAATTCTCTTCATTTCCCATCAGATCACATTTCTCTGGACTCTTCTATCATGCTCCAGAAACCTCTTCATCTTGTGTCAGCCTTGAAATCCCAGAAGCTCCCTCAGCTCCTTGGAGTCCTTTTTTTCTGATTGGATGCCTCTTCCCAGAAGATTCCCAAGCCAGTCCTCTCTTCATTTCCTACCAGGCTGCATTCCATTGAACTTCTCTATTGTGCCTCTACTCTGGCTACCCTTTCCTCCTTGTCACCCTTCACCTTCTTTTTGAGTAGTATCTTCCCCACTAGAATATAAGTTCCTTGAAGGGAGTCAATGCAATTCTTTTTATTTGTATTTGTAACCCAGAGCCTAGTACAATGCCTGGCACACAATAAGAACTTAATAAATGATTGTTGACAGGCTGATGCTTTTATTTAAAAGTGATGGATGTAAAAGTGAAAGGATCCTGTGACTGTGGTGTAACAGGGGGTTTTGAACTTGAGAAGTTTCTGAGATTTTGTAGATAGAAAAAAAAGAATATCAGTAAAAGATTTTAAAATATACAGAAGAGAAATAAAAAGGGCAGAAGGGGATACTTGTAGAAGAGTTGTTCTACTATTTTGTTAAATAGATTTCTTAAAGCCCCCTCCTAAAAGAAAATGTTATGTGTAACAATTCCATCATACAAGCATCTTTCACATTCTCTTCTTGTGTGTGCATGTAACTGGGGATCAACTATAATTATATTTGTTTGCTTGGAAAGCCATGGAACTATGACTGTGATCTCAGCCTCTCCCTCTCTAGAGACTAGGGAAGGAGAAGGGATGATGTCAGTGAGTGTGTGTGTGTGTGTGCGTGTGTGTGTGTGCGTGTGTGTGTGCGTGTGTGTGTGTGCATGTGTGTGTGTGCGTGTGTGTGTGTGTGTGTGTGTGTGTGTGTGTGCGCGCTGCTTTTCACTCTTCTCTGACACAAGCTTCAACTTGGGAACTGGAGGCTAGGTTCAAGAATAAGAGAGAGGAGTTAAGTGCTCCTACTGAGGGCTACTAATTGATTAAAAAAATAATAGCTTTGCTAACGTTTGTCTTCAAAATAAAGTTTTAAAAATTCTACATATAAAACAGAAAAGGAGGCAATAAGAGAAAGTCTCATTCAAAATTATTTCTATTCCAAAATATCTGAGGCAGTCTGCCAAAGTACATGCAATTCCTATAAAGACACCAAACCAAACCAAAACAAAATCTTTAGAGTTACAGAAAATAATGATAACTTATAGGATATCCAGGCTCATGTCTTGGCCATGGAATGTAATAAAAATAAAAACCCTACTGAAATCAATTCACAAATTTAGTGCTGTACCAAGATAAAATAAAAATAAAATTCATTTGAAAGAAAAAATATCTAGAATAGGAAAGGAAATAATGGGAGGAAAGGTAGTAAAGCATGTGAACAGCACTTTCAGATGTCAAGCTATATTATAAATCTATAATCACAAAAAACAGTAATGGGTAAAAATAAAAAAAACAGGGCAATGGAACATATTAGACAAGGAGTAATAAGGGATCATTCAACTTGATAACCTAGAATTCAACAAAACCAAGAACCTGTTACCTAGGAAAGAACTCTATTTGAATTGCTGGGAAAAATGGGTGGTAGAAGTATGGCAGAAATTAAGTTTAAACCAATAACTTTCATCAAATACCACAATAAATTCAAATACATGACTTGAATATTTAAGATCATAAAAGAGACTCTGGTCTCATTATCTCACATTCTAATGGGAAATAAAAACATGTCATTAACAAGGTTGTTATTGTTTAGTTGTTTTCTGTCTTGACTTTTTTGTGAACCCATTTGGGATTTTCTTGGCAGAGTACTAGAGCAATCAGCTATATCTTTTTCTAGGTCATTTTACACAGGAGGAAACTAAGGTAATCAGGATCAAATTACTTGTCCAGGGCCACATAGTTAGTATATGTCTCAGGCTGGATTTGAACTCAGGTCTTCCTGACTCCATGCCTGGTAACACCTAGCTATCCCAAATAAAAAGGTATCATCAAGATATTTACAGAGTAGATGACAGGTAATCTCAGAGGGGAAGCACTAGTTTCTGGAGGTTGAGGAAGACCTTTTGTAAAAGGCAAGGTTTGTCAGGGAAACAAAGAAGTAGAGGTGAGATGGGAGAGCATTCCAAAAACAAGTTACAAAATTAACTTTCTTTTAAATCTAGGTGGAAAAAGAAAAGTATTAAAACAACTTTTTTTAATTGGCTTTTGGATCCAAGATGGTGGAATAGAAGCAGGGAAAGCTTGAAATCATCATGAGAATTCTCTCCAATCAATCTTAAAATAACACCACAAATCAAAATACTATGGGGAAAAAGGACCTATTTGTACAAAAATATTTATAGCCACTTTTTTTGTAGTGGCAAAAAATTGGAAATTGAGGGATATCCATCTGTTGGGAAATGACTGAAGAAATTGTGGTACATGTTGGTGATGGAACATTGTTGTGCTATAAGAAATGATAAACAAGATGATTTTAGAAAAAGTTGGAAAGATCTGTGGGAACTGATGCAGAGTGAAATAAACAGAACTGGGAGAACATTGTACACAATAACAACAATACGGAATGATGATTCTCAGTGAACACTTGGTTATTCTGGGACAATCCTGAAAGACTTATGACAGGGAATGACCCCCTCCAGAGAAAGAACTGTTGGAGTCCTCGTCCACATCAGTGTATTTATGGTTTTATTTGGGGGTTTCTGTCATGTATGATTGTTCTTACATTGTTCTTACAACAATGACCAATATGGAAGTGTGTTTTGCATGACAATAAAAATAAAATTTAAAAACAAGAAAAAAATAAATAAAAATTTTAAACCAAGGTGAAGAAAAAGAAGAGAATGTAGGAACAAAAGTAAGGAAGGAGATAAAGCTTTTTTTTTTTTTTTAAACCCTTACCTTCCATCTTGGAGTCAATACTGTGTATTGGCTCCAAGGCAGAAGAGTGGTAAGGGCTAGGCAATGGGGGTCAAGTGACTTGCCCAGGGTCACACAGCTGGGAAGTGGCTGAGGCCAGATTTGAACCTAGGACCTCCCGTCTCTAGGACTGGTTCTCAATCCACTGAGCTACCCAGCTGCCCCCGAGATAAAGCTTTTAAGAGGATAAAGAAAGAATTAAATGAACATTTCATGGACTAAGGACCACATTGCTATGCAAGTAAATAACTTTGAAGGAAGTTGTAAAAGAGAATTTAAACTTTTTTGTTATAACTTAATCAACCAAGAATTTGGAGTCCCCTGCCTTTCATACTTACTTAGTCATTAACACTGTTAGTCCTAAAAGACCACAAGCACTGCCCCCTCCACACTGCAGTGCTAGGCAAATTGGAGACTGATGATTGGTTCCTGAGATGTAATAAACCAACCCACAGTGAAAGGAACCAGAAACCAGAGAGACAGGAAGTGATGTGAAGAAAACCGCTTATAAAAGTGAGCCAAGGGGCATTCTGATTCTTCTGCTGCCTTGGTGGCTCATGACGAGGGAGGACTTTTGCATTGGAGATTGATTCTGCACTGGTAAGACTCTTGCTGAAGAGAGCACGGTGACTCCTGGTTGGACGTCGGGACCTGAGGGAGTCTTTGTCAGAATTGAGCTGAATTTCTTTGGATCTGGACATAGGGAATTTAGCTAGGCAATATCTTCTACCTCCTTCCTACATTTCCCTCTCTTATTTTCTCTACCTTGCTGTAATAAAGCTACTATCAGACTTTTGACTTAAGAGTTATTTATTATAAATGACGACCACAACAATTTATTTATTTCTTATATTTGTCAAACCTTTTTAAATTATTACATTGTCCAGGCAGAGAAAATGGGAACAAGTATTAGGAGAAAGTCAATGATACATTTACCTCTGAACTTTTAAAAAGGGAGGAAAAAGTGTTCCCTTCATTATTTGGGATACTTGGGGATGTGATAAAGGATGGAAAGGTTTGTAATTTGCAAAACTGTGCAAGAACTGAAAAGTGCAAACCTAGGTATGATTGACAGTGGCATGTGACCAAGGGTCACATGGGAGCCTGAGCGGCAGGATCTGGGGAGACTCCATCTTGCCCAAATGAACTTTTCTTCTGATCTCCTGAGGAAGTCAAGAGGAAGATCTGAAGAGGATTTTCCCTGTGTTGAACTGAGGAAGGGTTCCTTTATGTAGCTGCTGGCAGCATTCAGTCTCACTTGGACCTCAGGACTTTTGCTTGGACATCTAACAATAGATCCTGGCTCTAACTGTTTTTTGGATCCCTGCTGAGTAAGATTTGGGAACTTAGTTGAGTTTTAGTTTAGTAACCTAGTTAGCATAGTTAGTTAGTTTTTTAAAATAAGAATAAGTATAAGTAAATCCCTAAGCCCTTATTCCTTTTCCTTCTAAAACAATAAAGTAGATTTTTATATTATATAGTCATCTTGGGCCATCTTATGAGAAAAAAAACCCATTTTGATTGTTTGAAATTTATTTATGTTGTCTTTAGTGTATGTACAATATAGATTGTAGCAATAATCTGACAATGGCAGCTGGCATGTCTGTAGACATGTTTAGCAATGCACTGTTTCTGTTCTTCGATATTTCCTGTATGTACCATATTTTGTATTTATAATGTTCCCTAATTATTGTCATTATGTGTTTGCTATGGACTGTCTGAAACCCCTAATGGATGTTAAGCTCTGTGCCATTATGGCTTATGTACCCCTGGCTGTAATCTGTGCCTGTGTGGTCTATGTCTCTTGTCTCTCTGTACCTATGTGTTAAGCATCTAAAATATCTGGTGTCCTGGTTTAGAAGGGATGACATGAAGATGATGGTTATGCAAATGAAATTCCAACTTGATACCCTCGAGCACTTGATAAACCTGAATATGACTCAAGGCTTTGCACAAGATACCAACAGAGTAAACAACAATGGAAAACACTTAAATAGACTAGAAAAAGAAGAAGCAGCAGTAATAATTTCTTTGTGCCCACTTAGAGATATGCCAGTGGTAGAACAAAATGAAGTCCATAAGGTAAAAATACATCAGAGATTTTCCCCAGAAGACCTTGAGTCCTTCAGGAAGAGAACACCACTTTTTAACGATGAACCTAATAGGGTGATTAAGGAGATGTGTAGGGCAATTGATTTGTAGGATCCAGACTTCAATGATTTTGCCCTACTGATGAAGGAGGTTTTGACTAAGAGAGAAAGAACCAAATTCATTTAGGAGACCAGAACAGATCCGTTATTGCAATCCTGGCCAAAGGATTTGAAGTTAGATACATCTGAAGAGGAAGTTTATGAAATGTTAGTAGAGGCAAGAGATGCAATTCTGGAGGTAATGGGGAGGTATACCAAAAGGCTCAATTCATGGTCAAAATTTGAGGCTATCAAACAGAAGGTCTCTGAAGCTCCTGCAGTTTTCCTGGAAAGGATAACCGAGGCAGCTAAAACTTTATTGGGAATGGATCCCCTGGAAGAGAACTCAATTGCACATATTAAGAGGGTCTTTGTTAAAAATGCTGTCCCAAAGATTAGGCAATTTTTTGAAACAAATTACCCTGACTGGGAGAAATTAGAGTAGGATGATCTATGGAGGAAGGCCACATATTTGATTACAGACTCAGGAGAAAGGAATGATGACAGGGATACTATTGTTGAGGACTTAAAGAGGAAATTGAAGGAAGCTGAATCAAAGGCTGGAGAGAGTGAAATCAAAGAAATAAAAGCTGTGTTTGCATTAAGATCTCTACAGTCAAGGTATACTAATAATACTTATAAACCAAATGAAAGGAGATTAGGCCCAAGACGGTGTTTTCTGTGTGATGGCATTGGACACCTGTACAGAGACTGCCTCTTTAGGAATCAGGTTAGGAGACAATTAAGTAATGGGTATAATAGAAACAATAACTGAAATAGTAATAATTATAAAAATAATAGATGGAATGCAAATAATAACAATAATCAAACTAGGTATACCAATCAATGTCAAAATGCCTGTTGCCAGGGACAACAAGCACCTGATTTAAATACTATGCAGTCTTGGGTAAATACTGGAGCAAGGCCTAAATATAGCCAGGTTGTAAAGGGTGACCAGAGTATGAGTACTGTCTTATGAAGGTTTTCCCAGGGAACACTTGAGAATGAATCAAGGAATGAGTGTGATATAATTGAAAATGAGTTGAGGATAAATGAAAATGGGAGTAATGAAAATAATATAGGTGGTACTACAAATGAATTAATTGAATCAAAGGAGGATATAGTTGGTGTAAATAATTGCATGGAGAAGGAACATTGTAATATAAATTTAATAGAAAATCCCAATGATTGTATGATAAGAGAAATTAATGAAGAACATAACCTAAATAATAATAAGGACATTGTAAATGGGAACAATGATACTAAGGGAGAATTTAAGGACCAATGAAAGTAATATGAAAGCTGATGATGCAAAATCCTGGGAAAGTCACGTAATTCATGCAGATGTTGACTTGGATGGACAGGAAATGACTGATCTTTGTACTGATGTTACTGTAGCTTACACCAAGTCTTGAAACCTTCCAACCCCCAAATATCACTGAACCCTATGTTTTGGTAACTATAGGGAATAAGATATAGGATCTTTTGGTGAATACTGGAGCCAATAAATCAGTTTTGCAAAGTCTTCCTAAAGATTGTAGAGCTGTTGGTACTATGGAAGTGATTGGAGCTACTGGAAAATCAGAGAGTAGCTAAATTACAATCTAAAAAGGACCCTTGGTCCATTAAGCATGGAGCATGCATTTCTGTGTATGCCAGGATGTCCAATGAACCTTCTCGGGAGGGACTTGCTTTGGAAATTACTAGCAACAATTCAGTGTACTGACACTGGGAATATATCATTACAACTTGCAGAAGAATCTCTGAAGGCCTTTCCATTGCTGTTCTTAGATTTGGTCAGTGCAGAGAATGAGTTGAATTACATCTATCCTATTCCTGAGGATATGCCAAAAGGTTTATGGACAAAGTCTTCCACAGATGTGGGCCTATTGAAATCAGCTGATCCAGTGATAGTGAGAACCAAGGAAGGACCAGTTCCTTGTGTTCCTCAATATCTTTTGAGTAAAGAAGCTATCGATGGAATAAGACTGATTATTGAGTCCTTAATTCAACAAGGGATCATAATACTATGTTTTTCAAATTACAATACTCCCATACTGCCAATAAAGAAACAAAAACTCGATCAAGATGGCAAAGTTGTCTATAGATTCATACTGGATTTAAGAGCTGTAAATGATCATGTAATTAAAACTCATCCTGAAGTACCAAGCCCAGCTACTATAATATCATCCATTCCAAGTCAAGCAAGATAGTTCACCATGATAGATTTATGTTCAGTGTTTTCCTTGATACCAATTCACGAGGATTCTCAAAAGATCTTTGCTTTCACGTGGGACAGTGCCCAGTGAACATTCACTTGTCTTCCACAGGGATTCTGTGATAGCCCCAGCCAATTCTCTCAAATTTTGAACAGAGACCTTAAAACAATATCATTCAAGGAAAGTAAAATAGTGCATTTTGTAGATGGTATCCTCCTAGCATCTCCATCTGCTAGAGTGTGTTTGAGAGATTCCAAGATTCTTTTGATTGAATTATGTAAATGTGGACATAAAATCTCTAAAGCAAAGCTTCAGTGGGTTTTGCCACATGTTGAATATCTTGGTTTTGTGTTGTCAGAGGGTTATAGAAGTATCACTAAGGAAAAAAAAAATAGCTGATATCCAGAAACTGAGTGTACCTAAGACCAAGAAGCAACTCAGAGCTGTTCTTGGGGCAACTGGTTTTTGTAGACAATGGATACCTGCATATAGTGAAATTACTATATGTTTAACAGATCTAACTAGGAATACAGAACCCAAACTTCTGAAACTCAAACCTGAACATCTACGAGCCTTAAGTAAGCTTAAGGAAGCAATTTTATCTGCACCAGCTCTTGGAATCCCAGACTATACTAAACCTTTTCAATTATTTGTGCATGAGACCAAAGGTATTGCATCTGGTGTACTGACACAGACTTTAGGACAAAGTTATTGTCCAATTGTATACTATAGTTGTCAGCTAGATCCAATTGCTGCAGGTTCAGTTCCTTGTTTAAGGGGTGTAGCTGCTGCAGCTGTGTTAGTTCAAAAGTCATCAGAATTAGTTTTGGGATGTCCATTGACTGTATTCTGTTCACATCAAATAGAAGTGCTAATGAGAAAATTCGTACTCAAGCATATTCAGACCAACGAATATCTAAGTATGATATTCTGCTTCTAGGCAGTGAAAACATCACTTTGAAAAGGTGTAGTGTATTAAACCCAGCTACACTTCTTCCTGATTTGCCAAACAATGGTGAACCATTACATGAATGCTTAGAAGTAGTAAATCTAGTGGATATGCCAAGGATGGATTTAAAAGACACTCTGATCAAAAATCCAGATTTGGTTCTATTTACAGATGGATCTTCATATTTGTATAATGGAATTATATGTACAGGTGCTGCAGTCACAGAATTTGAGGCACTGTGGTATGGATCATTACCTAGTAACCTTAGTACTCAACCTGCAGAGTTAATTGCTTTAAAGCAAGCATTTCTTCTGGCAACTGGTAAATGTGCAAATATTTACACAGACTCTCATTATGCTTTTTCTGTTTGTCATGCAATGGGAAAGAAGTAGAAACAATGAGGTTTTATTGCAGCATCAGGAAAACCAATTGCTCACGCAGAAATAATAACTGAGTTGTTGGATGCTAACCAAAAACCTAAACAGCTAGTGGTAATCCATTGTAGAAGTCACACTAATAGAAGAGATTCTGTTTCTAAAGGAAATCATAAAGCTGACATAATGGAAAAATTTGCAGTCAGAAATGCTCCAGTGTATATTATGAACTTATCAACTATAGAATCTGATGATCTAGACTGATACAGATTCAGAAATACAAAAATGGAAAGAGAAGTTTGGAGCTAGAAAAGAACATGGTATATGGATAAGCCACTGTTACCAAAAAGACCTGTATACCTATTTGTGTCAAGCCGAATGGCACAAAAGGTCATTTTGATACTCAAGCTGTAATTGACACCGTAAAGAAGAAATGGGTTGCTCCTGGAATAAGTACTATAGCAAATAAGATCCGCTCAAACTGTTCTGTTTGCCAAAAATTCAATCAAGGAGCATTCAGACAGAAAGGTTTAGTTGATAGATCTTTAGCATATTGTCCATTTGAGTCTGCAGATTGATTATATCAGTATGTCAAAAGCTGGAAGACACAAGTCTTGCTTGGTAATTGTTGATAGATTAACTAAATGGCCTGAAGCTTTTCCATCAAATACAAATACAGCTAACTTTGTGGCAAAAGTGTTGATTAAGGAAATTATACCTAGATTTGGAGTACCACTAACAATAGACTCCAATAAAGGATCCCATTTCACTCAAGACATCCTGAAAAGAGTATATGAAAATCTAGGAATAACACCAAAATATCATGTGTCTTATCATTCCCAAAGTTCAGGCTAAGTTGAGCGTGTAAATAAGGAAATAAAGACAATGGTAGGGAAGCTCTGTGTTGAAACTCATCTCAAATGGCTAGAGATTCTTCCCAAAGCTTTGTTTTACTTACGTACAAGGACAAGAAGAGATTTGCATATGTCATCCTATGAAATGCTCTTTGGACATGCTCCACTACAAGCAAAAACTTTTAAGACAGTCTATACATCTCTTTTAGGAGGAGACTGTCAACTTGCTTCTTACTTAAGTGCTTTACAACAAAGACTAAAAGAATTACATGAAATGGGAGTATTAATTTAAACTGGTCCTTTGGATTATTCTCTTCATAATTATGAACCAGGAGATATAGTATATGTAAAAAAAATTGCTAAAACATCAGCGACACAGGAAAGTTGATTAGGTCCTTACACTATTGTGTTGGTTTCTCCATCTTCAGTAAAAGTTTTGGGTAAAGATTTCTGGTATCATTGTTCACATATAAAATTAGCACACGGTATAAATAATGAAAATGTTCAAATCATTGAAGAAGAAGGAAATGAAGAGATTGCAGAAAGATAGAATCATCAGTCAAATTGAGTCTGCAGTCAAAAAGATCAGTAAGGAGAGGCCCATTCCTGCGGAAGAGGATAGAAGAGGACCATGCCGAAGAAGAGGAGAATTCAGGAATTAATGGACATTGATGAAAGACTGAGAACTTAAAAATTTAAAAGACTGAAATTTTCAATGAAGAGGATTACAGGATAAATGGATTCATGATTTTATACTTTGGGTAATGTATTATAGTAAATAATAACATAGCATTTATTCACACACAAACACAAATATATTTAGTACTATGGAATGGCAGAAGGATATTCAAGAGGAAGTAGGGGTAAGTATGTGGCATACAACAGTAACATAACTCTTATATAACAGTAACCCTGACATTTAAATACCAAAACAACATGACATAGCAAAAGTAACAACATAATAAAGCATAAACATGGTTAGGTTACATGGAATCACTACTTAAATGAGTGGAACAATGTATAATTAGGGTACTAACAGTGTTATGATTAGCTGTAGATATGGTATTTACTAACATACTTACATACTTTATTAACATACATACTTAGATTTAGTTTAGGGTATAGAAATTTAGTTAGGAGAAGCATTTTGAACTTAGATAAAATTAAGTAAGATAAGGCAAGAAAATTAGATACCGACTTGCACTGCATCATACATTACACAACACAAACAACCTATGACCTCACATATCAACAAAATTGTAAATAAATATGTAAAAAGGGTATATAATATGATTGTAAATTAATTGTATTATAGTGTATGTTTATATGTAAACTATGTGTAAATATGAATTGTACACAAGTATACATGTGCACGTGTATAGCATATATGTATATGTATGTTTTGTGTGTATGTACTAGATGTACATGTGTAAATTATGGACATAGCTCATTAATATCTTTTGTTACATGTATTTGCATAATTGGTTTAATGTTTGGTTTGCTTTTCATTGTAAAACTTATGCAATGTTGTGTTTATTGTGATTTAAAATTTTTTTTCTCTAAGTTAACTGTTAATGTACTGTAATAGTAGTACAGTTTTCTGCTTTAGTTGATAAGAGTATTTTAAGTTTGATATTTTCATGGAAGTTATGTTCATCCTTTGTTTGATGTTATTTGCTGTTTTGATTATGATTTTGCTTCTGTTTGACTTTTGTACTTGTTCATTGTTTATTTTGTTTTCCTTTTCCTTTTTCCTTGTTACAATTCCTTAGAATAGGTTAGTGTAAGTTAGAGTAAGATAGTTGAGAATAGGTTGTTTGTTATTTTGGGTAGATTTCTTAGTTTAGGTAACTGGTAAGTATTTTAGATTGTGCACAAATTCAAAAATTGTGTTTCCAACATGATTTTTGATTCGTACAATGGGGGGAATTGTGATAAAGGATGGAAAGGTTTGTAATTTGCAAAACTGTGCAAGAACTGAAAAGTGCAAACCTAGGTATGATTGACAGAGGCATGTGACCAAGGGTCACATGGGAGCCTGAGCCACAGGATCTGGGGAGACTCCATTTTGCCCCAATGGACTTTTCTTCTGATCTCCTGAGGAAGTCAAGAGGAAGGTCTGAAGAGGATTTTCCCTGTGTTGAACTGAGGAAGGGTTCCTGTATCTAGCTGCTGGCAGCATTCAGTCTCACTTGGACCTCAAGACTTTTGCTTGGACATCTAACAGCAATAGATCCTGGCTCTAACTGTTTTTTGGATCCCTGCTGAGTAAGATTTGGGAACTTGGTTAAGTTTTAGTTTAGTAACCTAGTTAGCATAGTTAGTTAGTTTTTTTAAATAAGAATAAATATAAGTAAATCCCTAAGCCCTTATTCTTTTCCCTTCCAAAATAATAAAGTAGATTTCTATATGTTTTTTCTCTTGTGTTTCCCTTATCCAAAATCCTATCCTAACAGGGAAAAGGGGAGAGAAAGGCAAATCACTGATGTGAAAAAAACTGGAATGGAGACCAAGAAACATGCTACATTCTAGTTGAGGAGTAAATCAGTATACAAACACACAGGAAGAGTAGGAATAACCAGTGCCTTGTAATGGGTTTCATTCAAAGAGACTAGATAATTTAGATAATTCTCTTCTTGAATAAGGACTGCATTTCCAAGTAAAATATTACTTCTTCCTCCCTTTACAACATTGTCTCTGTATGCCGTCAATGAAGGAGTCAAACTAAGAGTGAGCAGCTAAAGAAAAAATCAATGTTCAAGGGTAGGGTCTCCAGTATCTTTATTTTTGACTATGAAGTCAAAGTTGCCATTTACCTTATGGTTAATAGACTAGAACCAGCCACAGAATGTCTATACATGTTGCAATGACTCCACACTGCACTTTTATTACACATAATGATGATTATTTTGACAACAAACTCTCCAGAATCTCCACTGTGGTGATTGAGATCAGAGATACTATGTACACATGCCAATACTTTTTATATAAATAACTAATTCTTGCAGAAAAGTTACTCAAAATATAAATTGGATTATATGGTAGCTCTTTGTTTCCTCCACCAGAGAAATTGCACAAGACTAAAAATACTAGAAGGAAACATTTAAGAAACATAAATCACTCAATTAATCCATTGCAGTTATACTTCCCAGAGAAAATAATAACTGTGGAACTGTAGAATAGATATTTTACATTTATATCACATCTATAGTAAAAACAGTGTAGTTTTTCTATAGCTTAGAAGATCCATTTATGGCCAACTAAAGAATAGATTCCTCTCCCCTCCTCTCCTCTCCTTTCCTCTCCCCTTCTTTCCTTCCTTCTTTCCTTCCTTCCTTCCTTCCTTCCTTCCTTCCTTCCTTCCTTCCTTCCTTCCTTCCTTCCTTCCTTCCTTCCTTCCTTCCTTCCTTCCTTCCTTCCTTCCTTCCTTCCTTCCTTCCTTTTTTGCAAAAATAGTTTTTTCCTCTTATAAACATAATCTTTCAGTTATTTCTTCCACCTGGTCAACTGAAGGCCAGATCAGAAACTCAGTAACTCTTTCATTTCTTGGAATTATTACTTACTAACTTGTGGTCAGAGAAACAAAGAGGAAGGAAGCAGCAACAGCCAGAGACTTGGAAATCCCAGCACTAGCTTCCCTAGGCATGTCTAGGCCATATGATTCTCTACCAAGTTGCCATTGCCTTGGGCAGAAAGGACAGAGCTTCTTTTCCCTTGCTGTAAATTCAAAAGATAGAAAGTACATACAGAGGAGAAGGGGGCCAAAAGAGAAATAGTGGGACCATTTCCATAGATGTTCTTATCAAAGAAAGAGGGAGAAGATTCTTTGACAATCATTTATTTCCACCGATTCTCAGCTAATCATTAATGTACCTCTCCTTCCCATGTACAAGGACCAATCAGAGACTCACTGTGCCCTGCTATCAAGACATATTTTCCATTAAGAGACTATGGTTCATATTCAGTTCCTTTGAAAGTAGAAGAGCCACAAATCAAGTTTCCCATATCTTGTAGTAGTAGAAATGTGAATTAAGACAGGAGAAGAGATGGGAATTGAGAATATTTTGTGCATTATCAATGATTAGTAGGTGCATATCAGTGTATGTTCAGCCACTTATTATTTGTCCCTTCTCTCCCCAGTTTTCTTTCTCCTTCTTTCCTCAGTGATTCAATGGATTTCTCATAATAACATTTCTCTTCTGCTTTGAGATATTATATAAAGGACCTGTAATTCTCTCCACCCACACACACATAGTCAGCAAAACACTGAAAACACTTCAGTGTTAAATTTAATACTTTTCAGAGGATATTTTTTCCTCAATTGCCTCTTCCCTACTGCATTTTCACAAGCTGCTAGTATACAAACTAGCAAAGAGGCCTGTGCTGAACATAAACCAAATGCTTTAAAAACAGAAAAGGGGGGATAATTTTCCAGAAGGAAAGATTTTAGCTATATACAAAGGAGTCTGCGGGGAGAAAGAAGAATGAAAATAACTACTTTGGAGTCCATAGAACCGAGGGGTTTCAACAACATTTCTCCTGACTCAGTCAGGCCTTGGAGTTACAACCAGAGTCCTGTCTCCTTCTTTTCTAACACTTGCCTCTTTCTAGACTTCTCTTCTTTTAGTCACACTAGCTACTCATGAACTCCCCTTCTCCAACTCCAAGCAGTCTCCTCCTAAACTTGCCAGGAATAGGGTTTCACTTCAAGGCTCTCGAAGATTCCCTGAACTGACTCTTAGAAGTAATCTGGAGCTGTGACCCATCATTGATTATCTTATGTTGCTTCCTCTCTATTTCACTGCAGAGATTTATTCACACTTTTAAATGGAATCAGCTAAGCATGGTCACATTTTTAGAGCTTTTTAATACCACCCAGTATAACCATGTTGATCAGGCATGGGAATGATTAACTCATTTGCAGAAATAAATGTACAGACCTTGTAATAACACAGAGAAACAGGAGGGAGTAGAGGAGAGCCTTTGGGAGTAGAGGCAGTGATCAAAGTAATATAAACAAAGTCAGTCACATTGATCAAATGAGGTAGAGGTAGGTGAAGGAGGAAAGGGAGGCGGTGCAAAAGAATTAAGTATAAGACAGCACAACCTAACAATTTTAATCTTTTTTTAAAACAATTTTAATCTTAACAAGTGAATATATTGAACTCCTCCCAAAAAGAGAATGGAGAAGTAGATAAAAGAACCCAGATTCCAACAATTTCTGGCACACAAAAAATATACAGACATAAAAAGAATGAATATAAGAGACTAGAACAAAATTTGTTATTTATAAGGTTACTCCAAAAAGGCAGGAATCATAATAAATATTTTATGCCAGACAACAATAAAAATTTACATTGTCAAGAAGAAAAATAGAAAATTTATTCTAGTATACATCCTATATTATCCTACATTATGCTTAAAGGCACTAATAAAATAAAATCATTATTATATTAACATGCACAAAAAGCATATCTTCCAAATTCATAAACTAAAGACCAATTGCATAAAGACATAAGGAGAAAACAAGTTTAACATACTAAAAAACTTCTCTTTGAGATCCTGATACATCTATCAGGAAGGTAAACAAAAAGGAAGTCATGGAGTTGAACAGAATACTAGAAAAAAATTAGATCTGAAAGACGTATGGAATCTTCTGTGTGGAAATATTTTTCAATGCCTATATATCTCAGGAAGCATGGTACTTTTATAAAAATTGATCATGTTTCATAGCAAAAATATTCCCCATAAATGTAAAAGGCAGAAATATTAAAGACATCCTTTATAAGACATTCTGTGATAAAACAGGAATTAATATAGGGGGCACAAGGAAAAGATACAGCTCTGAAGGAAGATGAAATAATGAAAGACATTTTGAATGGGAGATATGTGACCAATGAGATGAACAAACCGACATTTTCTTTGGTCATCATAACTTCTCAGAACTCTCTAAAATAAGAATTATGTGTGAAAGAGAAAATAATTATGATTATTCAAAGGCTAAAGACACCAAGAATCCTAAGGAGTTGTAGGACATTAGGATGACTGTTCTGTGGATAAGTGGTAGTTCTAGCTGTGCTCAGCCAGAGAACCAAAGTACATAAGGAGCAAGAGCAGCACACCAGTAAGCACATGGAGCTCTGAGCCCAAAGTAAAGGGGACTATCATCCAAATGGATCTAGTTCAGTATCCCCAAAAGTCACTTAGATTAGGAACTGCAGTTGGTAAAAAAGTGAATTCTCTTACGTGAAAAGATGTTGAGATCACCTTGAAGTCCAATCTTTCATCAAAGGAAGAGTCAAAAAGTGAGTGAAAGGGACATAATGAAAAAAAGACAGAATTTACCAAAGCTTATAGGAAGGAGAAAACTCAATTTAAAACATTGAGCACAAACAGATAGGAAAATGGGTAACAAAAGGATCCTCCTTTAGTCTATTGAACTAAGTCCAAACATCTCTAAATAAATGTTACAATACATGGTAAAATGAATCAATACCTGAGCAAGTAGAGAATATTATAGATTCTCAAAAGAACATGGAAATACAACAGTTGAAGAAAGAAACAAGGATCATGAAAACAGAATTTTTAACCTGCACAGTAGAAATTACTGAATTAAGAAAAAGAAAAGCTTGAATCCACGATTTTTTCAAAGAAATAAAAAGTAGAACAACTGAATGCGAATATAAATACAAAGAACTTAGGAATAATCTGGAAAAAGAGAAGCAAAAAACAATAATATTAAAAATCATCATAGCTACTGTAAACCTTAAAATTCCTTACACTTATAAATGTTGGAAATTTCACCATTGGGAAATTTTATACTTGGAAAATTTCTTGCTGATAGTCTATTGGAATGTGAACCCCATTGGCATGGGAGGTTCCTCCTCCTCCCTTCTTAAGATTACTTTAGGACAGAAACCTTTTGCTGAACAATGGAAAGGACTTTGACCTATGCTTAAGCATAGAACAGGAATTTCTTTGAGTCATGATTGATTTTAGAATTGATACAATGGAGATACTTGGAATCAATCTCCACCCTACTCAGTCCTAACAGGATTTAGAAAGGGCTGTAGCAAAGGATCAAAGATTTAATTATTTGAAAATATGACCTTCAACAGACATGTGCAAAAGCCAGAGACCTCTGGGCGGTCCTGGGTTAAGCTAGAGCCTCCATTGGCACAGGGAAATTGATGGACAGTGATTGGTAGATGTGAGAACTGAGGGGAGGGAACTTGGATGGTTTCCTTAAAGATAGGGGGGTCTGAAGACTCAAGGAGGTGGTTGAGGAGTTTGTCGGAGTGGTTGGAGTGTGCTCTGAGAAGCTTGCTCTGAAGGAAGCTGAAGGTGGGGGCCTTTGAAACTGTTTCTCCATTTTGGTCACGTGAGTAATAGGGACTGATCTCTTTTCTTTGCCCCAGCTATCTAAGGGCTTGGGCCTTTTGGCCCAGCCTAAACAGAAGGGGTATTTAAGCCCTATTCCCTTCTCTCCCCTTTATCTCTCTCCCTCTCTCTCTCCCTCTAATTCCTTTCTTCCTCCTGTCTGTAATTAAAATCTAAAAAAAGCTGATGGCTGACTTGAGTTTTCATTTAGGAATTACATAGCTGAATTCCTTGGCGACCTTAAATTAATATTTATCAGTCTTTTAAAGTGATTTACTTGTCACACTACATGAACAAATCATATTTGTCTTGAAGACATGATTCATAGAGAAATTAAGGATCAGAGGTCTTTCAGAAGGACATGCAAAATTAAAAAACCTGAACACCACAGTATAAGAAACAATACCAAAAAATTGCCCAGAATTTCTGAACATAAAAAACAAAATGCTAATTCAAATTATCATGAGGGGGAAACCCTATGCTACAAGCTCTAAGGAGAGGAGCTAAGATGGTGGCATAGTAGCAGGAACCTTCTGAATCTCCTTCCAACCAGTCATTACAAAGTGTCTTAAAAGGATAGAAATAAAAACTGGACAAATAAAGGCAGCTTTCCCACTGGATACACCTTTAAAGTTAGGCAGTGTTTGGGTATTCCCATGCTATGAGGGGGTGAAACTGCACTTATCAAAGCTCAAGATGATCACCCTTCCCCCACACCACTTACTGCTCCAGAGTCAGAGTAATGGCCAGGCAATATCTAAATTCTTGGGGGCTGGCTGAAAGAACCACAGATTCACCCCTAAGTGCAGTGCAAGGCCTTGGCAGTGAGACTTGAGTCCCAAGGCTGAAGAGCATGGAGCCTAGACAAAAACAAGGCTGGACACAACTGAAGCAATAGGGGCTAGAAAGATAGCCTCAGGGCAAAACACTTTAAAATGTGTTACACAAAGAACCTCACATTATCTGCCCTCACTTGGGCTTCTGACTAGGAACGGAAGATACTACCAAGGCAAAACCCTGTGAGACAGAAGATAAGAAAGCAATTAACAAGCAGGAAACCCAATCCACTAATGCCAAAAGAAATAAGCAGCAACAAAAAAAGCTCTTGACTGGATAATTTCTATGGAGAAACAAAGCAAAAGACAGAAGCAACAGCAGAAAGTGACAAACAAGCAAACATCCAAACTTTCCAAGAAAAAAATGGAAATTGGTCACAAAGTCTTGAGGATCTCAAAAAGGAGTTCAAGAACAAAGTAAAAAAAAAATGGGAAGAAAAGTGGGAAAAAGAAATAAAAGTAATACAAAAAATAAAATAACATCTTAAAAGACAAAATTGCCCATATGGAAAAAGATGCATAGAAATCAAATGAAGTAATAAGCAAATTGGAGACCAGAATTGACCTGCTAGAAGCCATGAAAAGCAGAATATACCAAACTGAAAAGGAAAATCAAAAGATCATAACTAAAATCAGTCTTTATAGACTAGAATTGGGCAAGTAGAAGCTATTGCTCTCATGAGACAGCAAGAATTAATAAAGCAAAGTCAAAAGAATGACAAAATAGAAGGAAACATGAAATATCTCACTGAGAAGATGATAGATCTGGAAAACAGGTCCAGGAGAGACTATATGAGAATCATAGGTATACCTGAAAACCTAGATATATAGAGAAACCTTGACTTCATACTACAAGAAATTATCCAATAAAACTGCCCTGATATTCTTGAACAAGGGGCAAAATAGACATTGAAAGAATTCATAGATTACTCTCTACATTAAATCTTCAAAAGACAACTCCCAGGAATGTCATTGCAAATTCAAGAGGTTCCAAGCTAAGGAGAAAATATTGCAAGAAGCCAGAAAGAGGAAATTCAGATATCAAGGAGCCCCAATTAGGATTACACAGGATCTGGTAGCCTCCACACTAAAGGACCATCAGGCTTAGAATATGTATTCAGGAAAACAAGGGAATTGGGTCTACAACCAAGAATCACCTACCCATCAAAACTGACTATATACTTTTAGGGGAAGTATGGGCATTTAACAAAATATAAGATTTCCAAGCATTCCTAAAGAATAGATTAGAACTAAATGGAAAATTTTCTATCCAAATACAAAATTTAAGAGATCCATTAAAATATAAACAAGAAAGAGAGAAAAAAATTTAAGGGCTTCAGTAAGGTCAAATCTGTTATATTCCTATATGGAAAAAAGATATCTATAACTCTTAAAATTATTTTAATAGGAGCAGCTGGGTAGCTCAATGGATTGAGAGCCAGGCCTAGAGATGGGAGGTCCTAGGTTCAAATCTGGCCTCAGACACTTCCCAGCTATGTGACCCTGGGCAAGTCACTTGACCCCCATTGCCTCTCTTTTACCACTCTTCTGCCTTGGAGCCAATACACAGTATTGATTCCAAGATGGAAGGTAAGGGTTTTTTAAAAAATTGTTTTCATTATCATAATAGCATAGAAGAATTATTTGTAGGCAGAGGTTATGGTATTAAGTTGTTCAAGATGATATGTAAAAAAAATGGGTGGGGGACAAAAAGAGGATGGTACTAAGAGAAACTTGAAGCAACAAGAAAAATCAGATAAGTTATACCACATAAAGAGGCATATGGGGGTAGGGGTGAGGTAGGGAGCATTAAAATTGATGGAACTGTTGGTGGGGCAATTAATAGACCTTAAGGAGAAATAAAAGGGGAATAAGAAGGGAGAGGGTGGCGAGACTTCCGGTTAAGATGGCGGCTTAGAGAAAGCTGAAGTTCAGATCTCCGGAAAACCCTTCCCGACCGATCTCAAACTAGAAGCTCCTAAGGCGCCGAAATTCAAAACGATCAACAGCACAGACCCTGGGAACCCTCCTCCTGGACCTGGACCCGGTTCAAAAGGTACGGCTCCCCTTAAAAGCCAGAACCCGAGATCCCTCGGACCTCAGGGGTAGGAGCGCAGAGTCCAAGGCTCCCGGAAGCGGCAGCCGCGCCGGGCTCAGAGAGCAGGGTCTGAGGAACAACAACCCTCAGGGTCTTCTACCCAAGTCCCAGTCCGGGTGAAAGTTACTGCCTGGGGCTTCCGCTGCAGAGAGCCGGTTGGTCCGGGTGAAAGTTACTGCCTGGGGCCTCCGCTGCAAAGAGCTGGTCGGTCCGGGTGAAAGTTACTGCCTGGGGCCTCCGCTGCAGAGAGCTGGTCAAAACAACAGCAACCCTCAGGGCGGGCAAGACAGCCTCACGGGCTGGATCCTGCTATCCAAGTCTCAGTGAAAGTCTGTGCTCTCGGAGCTTGGGGAAGCGGCAGCCCATCCCCCCACAGGCCGACGAAACAGCCTCACGGCCAGGGATTCTGAAGGCAACTTCCGGAAATCGAGCCAGAGGGAGAGTGTGGCCTCGTGGTCCGACCCTTCCATTCCAGTTCCAGTGAGGCATATTCAGTTTAACCCAGGGAACGCTCATAGAACCAACATCTGCCCAGGACTAAAGCCTCTGATCACCAGACAAAGACAAGAAAAGCCAATCCTCCACGTTCAGAGATGACAAACTCCACAGAAGCACAGAAGCCCCAAAATACCAAGAAAAATAAGAAGAAAGGGGCGACTCTGGACACATTCTATGGAGCCAAAATACAAAATACAGAGCAGATAGAAGAAGATATACAAGAAAATTCTCCAAAATCTTCCAAAGGAAATAGAAACTCTCCACAAACCCATGAAGAATTTGAATCAGAAAGGACCAAAAAGATGGAAGCCCTCTGGGAGGAAAAGTGGGAAATGATGCAAAAGAAATTCACGCATCTACAAAACCAGTTTGACCAAACTGTAAAAGAAAACCAGGCTTTAAAGCAAGAACTAATAAAGCAAAGCCAAAACACCAAGAAATTAGAAGAGAACATAAAATATCTCACCGACAAGGTGATAGATCTGGAAAACAGGGGGAGAAGAGAAAATTTAAGAATAATTGGACTCCCAGAAAAGCCAGAAATAAACACCAAACTGGACATGGTGATACAAGATATAATCAAAGAAAATTGCCCAGAGATTCTAGAACAAGGGGGCAATACAGCCACTGACAGAGCTCACAGAACACCTTCTACACTAAACCCCCAAAAGACAACTCCCAGGAATGTAATTGCCAAATTCCAAAGCTATCAAACAAAAGAAAAAATCCTACAGGAAGCCAGAAAAAGACAATTTAGATATAAAGGAATGCCAATCAGGGTCACACAAGACCTTGCAAGTTCTACGCTGAATGATCGTAAGGCATGGAACATGATCTTCAGAAAGGCAAGAGAGCTGGGTCTCCAACCAAGAATCAGCTACCCAGCAAAACTGACTATATACTTCCAAGGGAAAGTATGGGCATTCAACAAAATAGAAGACTTCCAACTTTTTGCAAAGAAAAGACCAGAGCTCTGTGGAAAGTTTGATACCGAAAATCAAAGAGCAAGGAATACCTGAAAAGGTAAATATTAAGGAAAGGGGAAAAATGTTATCTTCTTTTACTCAAACTCTCTTCTATAAGGACTACATTTATATCAACCTATGTATACTAATATGTGGGGAAAATGTAATGTATAAATAGGGGGTAAAGAAAGACCAAATAGAATAATGGTTCTCACACAAAGATTCACAGGGGAAGGGGAGGGGAAGAAAACTCCTATAAGAAGGAGAGGAAGAGAGGGGGGGGGTTTACTTAAACCTCAATCTCAGGGAAATCAACTCTGAGAGGGAAAAACATCCAGATCCATTGGGATCTTGAATTCTATCTTACCCAACAAGGGTAAGGAGAAGGGAAAACCAAGGGGGGGAGGGGGAGAGGGAGAACAAAAAGGGAGGGAAAGAGAGGGGGGAGGGGGAGGGAACAAAAAGGGAGGTACTAAAAAGGGAAACATCAAGGGAGGGGACAAGGGGGACTGATTCAAAGTAAATCACTGGACTAAAAGGTAGAGCCAAAGAAGAAAAGGTTAGAATTAGGGAAGGCAATCAAAATGCCAGGGAGTCCACAAATGACAATCATAACTTTGAACGTGAATGGGATGAACTCACCCATAAAACGTAGACGAATAGCAGAATGGATTAGAATCCAAAACCCTACCATATGTTGTCTTCAAGAAACACACATGAGGCGGGTTGACACCCACAAGGTCAGAATTAAAGGATGGAGTAAGACCTTCTGGGCCTCAACTGATAGAAAGAAGGCAGGAGTGGTAATCATGATATCTGATAAAGCCAATGCAAAAATAGACCTGATCAAAAGGGATAGGGAAGGTAATTATATTTTGTTAAAAGGGACTCTAGACAATGAGGAAATAACATTAATCAACATGTATGCACCAAATAATATAGCACCCAAATTTCTAATGGAGAAACTAGGAGAATTGAAGGAAGAAATAGACAATAAAACCATACTAGTGGGAGACTTAAACCAACCATTATCAAATTTAGATAAATCAAATCAAAAAATAAATAAGAAAGAGGTAAAAGAAGTGAATGAAATCTTAGAAAAATTAGAATTAATAGACATATGGAGAAAAATAAATAGGGATAAAAAGGAATACACCTTCTTCTCAGCACCACATGGCACATTCACAAAAATTGACCATACATTAGGTCACAGAAACATAGCACACAAATGCAAAAAAGCAGAAATAATGAATGCAGCCTTCTCAGATCACAAGGCAATAAAAATAATGATTAGTAATGGTACATGGAAAACCAAATCTAAAACCAATTGGAAATTAAACAATATGATACTCCAAAACCGTTTAGCTAAAGAAGAAATCATAGAAACAATTAATAATTTCATCAAGGAAAACGACAATGGCGAAACATCCTTTCAAACCTTTTGGGATGCAGCCAAAGCGGTAATCAGAGGCAAATTCATATCCCTGAAAGCTCATATTAACAAACAAGGGAGAGCAGAGATCAATCAATTGGAAATGCAATTGAAAAAACTCGAAAGCGATCAAATTAAAAACCCCCAGCAGAAAACCAAATTAGAAATCCTAAAAATTAAGGGAGAAATTAATAAAATCGAAAGTGATAGAACTATTGATTTAATAAATAAGACAAGAAGCTGGTACTTTGAAAAAACAAACAAAATAGACAAAGTACTGGTCAATCTAATTAAAAAAAGGAAGGAAGAAAAGCAAATTCACAGCATTAAAGATGAAAAGGGGGACAGCACCTCCAATGAGGAGGAAATTAAGGCAATCATTAAAAATTACTTTGCCCAATTATATGGCAATAAATACACCAATTTAGGAGAAATGGATGCATATATACAAAAATACAAACTGCCTAGACTAACAGAAGAGGAAATAGAATTCTTAAATAATCCCATATCAGAAATTGAAATCCATCAAGCCATCAAAGAACTTCCTAAGAAAAAATCCCCAGGGCCTGATGGATTCACCTGTGAATTCTATCAAACATTCAGAGAACAGTTAACCCCAATACTATACAAACTATTTGACATAATAAGCAAAGAGGGAGTTCTACCAAACTCCTTTTACGATACAAACATGGTACTGATTCCAAAACCAGGCAGGTCAAAAACAGAGAAAGAAAACTATAGACCAATCTCCCTAATGAATATAGATGCAAAAATTTTAAATAGGATACTAGCAAAAAGACTCCAGCAAGTGATCAGAAGGATCATTCACCATGATCAAGTAGGATTCATACCAGGGATGCAGGGCTGGTTCAACATTAGGAAAACCATCCACATAATTGACCACATCAACAAGCAAACTAGCAAGAACCACATGATTATCTCAATAGATGCAGAAAAAGCCTTTGATAAAATACAACACCCATTCCTATTAAAAACACTAGAAAGCATAGGAATAGAAGGGTCATTCCTAAAAATAATAAACAGTATATATCTAAAACCAACAGCTAATATCATCTGCAATGGGGATAAACTAGATGCATTCCCAATAAGATCAGGAGTGAAACAAGGATGCCCATTATCACCTCTACTATTTGACATTGTACTAGAAACACTAGCAGTAGCAATTAGAGAAGATAAAGAAATTGAAGGCATCAGAATAGGCAAGGAGGAGACCAAGTTATCACTCTTTGCGGATGACATGATGGTCTACTTAAAGAATCCTAGAGATTCAACCAAAAAGCTAATTGAAATAATCAACAACTTTAGCAAAGTTGCAGGATACAAAATAAACCCACATAAATCATCAGCTTTTCTATATATCTCCAACACAGCTCAGCAGCAAGAACTAGAAAGAGAAATCCCATTCAAAATCACCTTAGACAAAATAAAATACCTAGGAATCTATCTCCCAAGACAAACACAGGAACTATATGAACACAACTACAAAACACTCGCCACACAACTAAAACTAGACTTGAACAATTGGAAAAACATTAACTGCTCATGGATAGGACGAGCCAATATAATAAAAATGACCATCCTACCCAAACTTATTTATCTATTTAGTGCCATACCCATTGAACTACCAAAATACTTCTTCACTGATTTAGAAAAAACCATAACAAAGTTCATTTGGAAGAACAAAAGATCAAGGATATCCAGGGAAATAATGAAAAAAAACACATATGATGGGGGCCTTGCAGTCCCAGACCTCAAACTATATTACAAAGCAGCAGTCATCAAAACAATTTGGTACTGGCTAAGAAACAGAAAGGAAGATCAGTGGAATAGACTGGGGGAAAACGACCTCAGCAAGACAGTATACGATAAACCCAAAGATCCCAGCTTTTGGGACAAAAATCCACTATTCGATAAAAACTGCTGGGAAAATTGGAAGACAGTGTGGGAGAGACTAGGAATAGATCAACACCTCACACCCTACACCAAGATAAATTCAAAATGGGTGAGTGACTTAAACATAAAGAAGGAAACCATAAGTAAATTGGGTAAACACAGAATAGTATACATGTCAGACCTTTGGGAGGGGAAAGGCTTTAAAACCAAGCAAGATATAGAAAGAATCACAAAACGTAAAATAAATAATTTTGACTACATCAAACTAAAAAGCTTTTGTACAAACAAAACCAATATAACTAAAATCAGAAGGGAAACAACAAATTGGGAAAAAATCTTCATAGAAACCTCTGACAAAGGTTTAATTACTCATATTTATAATGAGCTAAATCAATTGTACAAAAAATCAAGCCATTCTCCAATTGATAAATGGGCAAGGGAAATGGATAGGCAGTTCTCAGATAAAGAAATCAAAACTATTAACAAGCACATGAAGAAGTGTTCTACATCTCTTATAATCAGAGAGATGCAAATCAAAACAACTCTGAGGTATCACCTCACACCTAGCAGATTGGCTAACATAACAGCAAAGGAAAGTAATGAATGCTGGAGGGGATGTGGCAAAGTAGGGACATTAATTCATTGCTGGTGGAGTTGTGAACTGATCCATCCATTCTGGAGGGCAATTTGGAACTATGCCCAAAGGGCGACAAAAGAATATCTACCCTTTGACCCAGCCATAGCACTGCTGGGTCTGTACCCCAAAGAGATAATGGACACAAAGACTTGTACAAAAATATTCATAGCTGCGCTCTTTGTGGTGGTCCAAAACTGGAAAACGAGGGGATGCCCATCAATTGGGGAATGGCTGAACAAACTGTGGTATATGTTGGTGATGGAATACTATTGTGCTCAAAGGAATAATAAAGTGGAGAAGTTCCATGGAGACTGGAACAACCTCCAGGAAGTGATGCAGAGCGAGAGGAGCAGAACCAGGAGAACATTGTACACAGAGACTAATACACTGTGGTATAATCGAACGTAATGGACTTCTCCATTAGGGGCGGTGTAATGTCCCTGAACAACTTTCAGGGATCCAGGAGAAAAAAAACACCATTCATAAGCAAAGGATAAACTATGGGAGTGGAAACACCGAGAAAAAGCAACTGCCTGAATACAGAGGTTGAGGGGACATGACAGAGGATAGACTTTAAATGAACACTCTAATGCAAATACTATCAACAAAGCAATGGGTTCAAATCAAGAAAACATCTAATGCCCAGTGGACTTACGCGTCGGCTATGGGGGGTGGGGGGGAGGAAAAGAAAATGATCTATGTCTTTAACGAATAATGCTTGGAAATGATCAAATAAAATATATTAAAAAAAAAAAAGAAATTAGGGGAAGACCAATGGATAAATGGTCCAAGAACAAAGAGTTCTCAAAAGAATTAGTCTATTAACAATCATATGGAAAAAAATTACTTCCAAATCACTAACAATAAATGAAAATCAAAATTAAAAAAAAAAAAAAGAAGAAGGGAGAGGGTGGGAAGGAAAGTGAAATAATGGTGTGGAAAAGGCAGACTGATTAAAAGCAAAACACTGGTATAGAAGGGAATAGTGAAAGAAGAAAGGGCAAGACTAAAAGAGAAAATCAAAATGATGAAGAATACACAGGTAATCATCATAACTATGAATGTGAATGGGATGAACTCACCCATAAAACAGAAGCAGATAGTAGAGTAGATTAAAAAACAAAACCCTACCATATGTTGTACTTTCATGTATAGCATCCATCCTCAAGAAATGTAGGAGGGAAGTGGAGAACAGAGATAGGGTAAATTAAGCATTTTTGTCAAGTGACAACCTTGTCTTCTAGACAACTTTTAAAAGTGCATCAAATTAAAATCTGAACAGAATAAGCAAGGATACGGCACAGTGAATTATTTTTCCAGTTCAAATCAGCTTAGGAGGATATAAAGAAAGATCTCTAGACACTTCAATAGGGGCTATCCTAGAGCAGTATTGGAAAAGGGACAACAGCTGTGGGTCTTGGAGGTGGGGACAATGGCAGCAGCAGTAGGAGCAAAGACATTGGGATCACTCAGTGCCAAGAGATGTCAAAGATGTTTTCATGGTCAGAAAGTGATCACAGGATATTGTGAAGATGGGATTAACTCTCCCCTATTTATTCTTTAGATTTTAGACACCAGGAATGTATACACCCCACACTTAATCCTTAAGTGGAGGGGGGAGGTCTGTGACCCATGTGTGCCAGAGAATGACAAATCAAAAACAACTGACTATCCCCTGGGCATTCCAAAGCAAAGTTAAAGCCACCATTGGGCCATGTAAAAGTGGACCAAAGGCACAGGAAGTGATGCAAAGAACTGTCTTTAAATATGGTGGTAACTTCCTGTGAAGGGGACTTCCCCTTTGAACTTGGCCTAGAAGGAGCTCAGACTTGAGATCTCAGACTGCTTCCCTTTGGACTGACACATGGGTGAGTAAAAAAGGCTGACTCCTTTTCCTTGGCTTTTCTGTAGGCCCTAGCCTCTAGAGAGGTCTCTCATCTTGAAGGAGGCCTTGTGGCTAGAAGTCTTATTTAATTAACCTCTGGATCCCTCTTTGCTGTGGCCACTGAAACCATGCCTGGTTTCTTTCTCTCTCTCTCTCTCTCTCTCTCTCTCTCTCTCTCTCTCTCTCTCTCTCTCTCATTTTCCTTACTTTAACACTTCCTATTTATAAATAAATGACCATAAAAGTCATTCCGACTTTTGTAATTCATTTGGAATTAAGTAATTAATTCCTAGTGACCATACTCGTAAATATTCAGTCCAACCATAATTTTACCCCTTAAAATATTTCTGTGTGACCACTGAGCACATGACTGGGTGCCATTTAATAACTCCAACACCTATTGCTCAATTCTAGATTGTACTTCCTGGATGGAGAGCATTGCTTCCTGGTTGCAAGGGAACAGGAGTCCTATCAAGTATGGTCCACAGTTCTAGTAGAAGTTGTGGTCATGAAAGAGCAGGGACCCTATCTGGGTGAGGACCAAACCACAGAGCAGGAGGGCAATAACCACTCCTCCCTCTGGATCACATGACTTTGGAAGCACTGAAAAAATATAGACCCATAGACTTAGCTGAGAAAACAGCAGAATATAAAAGCAGAGGCTCAGGAGAGTTGACCCTTAACCCAGAAGTAAGCAGAGTTCAATTCTAATACAAAGTCCAAAGTAAAGAAATGGGCTGGAAAATTAGCAAACAAGAACAACAAAAGGAATCTCACCATAAAAAGCTACCATGGTGAAAAATAAACTTGAGACACAAATGCAAAAGAAAATGACCTGAACACATCTTTTAGCAAAGCTTCAAAGAAAAATGTAGATTAGACAAAAGTCCAAGAAGAATTCCTAGAAGAGCTAAAGAAAGGGATTTTTTTTAAAGGGCAAAAAAACTGATTTTAGAAATAACATAAGAATGGTAGAGATAAAATTGGGAAATGAAATAAGAAGAATGCAAGAAAATGTGAAAATATGTAAAACCCAGTGGAATTGTTTGTTGGCTACAGGAGGGAGGTGGAGGAGGGGAGAAAAAGAACATGATTCATGTACCTATGGAAAAATATTTCTAAAATGATTAAATAAACTTAAAAGTTAAAAAAAAATATGAAAAAAGAATTAACAGTGTGGTAAATGAGGTACAAAAATACTGAAGAAAATAGTCTCTTAAAAATCAGAACTGGTCAAGTGGAAGCTAATGACTTCATGGAACAGAAAGAAATCATAAAACAATATCAAAAGAATAAAAAAAGTAAATGGGAACTATCCTATAGAAAAAGCAATTGACATAGAAAAGTTTGAGAAGGATTGAATGATTAAAACATTTGAAAGTGATTTTAAAAAAAGAACCTAGTTACAATATTTCAAGAAATTATTTTTTAAATCTTCAATATCTTAGAAATAGAAGGCAACTTTCCCATATAAAGATACACATGGGAAGGGGAGAAGAACTCTCATATGAGAAGGAGAGGAAGAGAGCGTGAAGTGCAATTACTTAAACCTTACTCTCAGTGAAATCAAATCTGAGAGGGAAGAACATCTAGATCCAGTAGGATCCTGAATTCTATCTTATCCAATTGGGCTAGAAAGAAAGGAAAATTAAGGAGGGGGAGTGGGGAGGGAGTATAAAAAGGGAGGGAAGGAGAGGGGGGAGGGGAAGGGAGCATAAAAAGGGAGGGGCTAGAAAGGGAAGCATCTCAAGGGAGGGGACTAGGGAGACTGACCTAAAGTAAATCACTGGTTCAAAAGGAGATAGCTAAAGAAGAAAGGTCAGAACTAGGGGAAGATATCAAAATGCCTTGGGGTTTGTACCCCAAAGAGATAATGGACAAAAAGACTTGTACAAAAATATTCATAGCTGCGCTCTTTGTGGTGGCCAAAAACTGGAAAACGAGGGGATGCCCATCAATTGGGGAATGGCTGAACAAATTGTGGTATATATTGGTGATGGAATACTATTGTGCTAAAAGGAATAATAAAGTGGAGGAATTCCACGGGGACTGGAACAACCTCCAGGAAGTGATGCAGAGTGAGAGGAGCAGAACCAGGAGAACATTGTACACAGAGACTGATACACTGTGGTACAATTGAATGTAATTAGTGGCAATGCAATGTCCCTGAACAATCTGCAGGGATCTAAAAAATACTATCCGCAAGCAGAGGATAAACTGTGGGAGTAAAAACACCAATGAAAAGCAACTGCTTGACTACAGGGATTGAGGGGATATGACTGAGGAGAGACTCTAAATGAACACTCTAATGCAAATACCAACATCAGGAAAATGGGTTCGAGTCAAGAACACATGTGATAACCAGTGGAATCGTGCGTCAGCTATGGGAGAGGGAAAGGTGGGGGGGGGGGGGCGGAGAGGAAAAGAAAATGATTTTTGTTTCCAGTGAATAATGTTTGGAAATGACCAAATAAAATAATGTTTAAAAAAAAAAGAAATAGAAGGCAAAATAAAAGTTGAAAGATTTCACAGATCACATCCTGAGATTCCAAAATGAAAATTCCCAGAAATATGATAGCCAATTTCCACAGCTCCCAGATCAAAAACAAAATACTTAAACAGTAAAAAAAAAAAATTAAATATTGTGGAGCCAGAGGATCACACAAGATTTAGTATCTTCCATCATAAAGAAGGGGAAGGCTTGGAATATGATGCTCTAGATGACAAAGGAGCTAGTATTATAGCCCAAGAATAACTTACCTAGCAAAACTGAATAGAATGCAATAGAGGGCTTCCAAGCAGTCCTGGAACAAAAAAACATAGAAAACAGAAAATCTAACATTAAAATAAAATACTCAAGGGAAGCATAAAAATGTAAGCATGAGTGAAAAATTACAAGAGACTTAATAAGGTTGAATTATTTACATTCCCAAATGAGAAAATGTAACCTCTAAGAACGTTTTCATCATTAGGGCAGTTAGGAGTTCACAGCAGATATAAGTGTGAGTGTAATATGTTAAATATGGAGTTTGACACCACTACCTTAGACTATTTATTTCCATGACCAATACAGAGGCAAAATAAAGAATAAATAAGTATGAAGATCATGAATCAAAGAATAAAAGTGTAGAACAGTTGGAAAGTAAAAAATAATCAATGAAAAGAATATGGCAAAATATCCTTTTTAGAAAAAGATAAAGAAAAAATACTAATAAAATAAATTGAGGAGAAAGAGAGGAAAAAAGGAGGAATCAGGCAAGAAGATAAAAGAAAGGAAGAAAAACTATTCTTTTCCATTATTTCTGAGTCTTTTATAAACTCTTCTAATAATTTACTTCTCTAATTTTAGACAGTCCCAGTTAGTTTGATGATTCATTTTATAAAATAACTTGATATCTTGTTATTCCAGTAAGTAGCCTTACCTTTAATTAGCCCAAGAAAACTAAGTAATGGGGATAGAATATCATTTGACAAGAATTACTGTGAAAAAAGGAAAGTGGTTTGGCAGAAATTCAGCTTAGATAAGAATTTAAAGTGCCAAATGCCTATACAATCTGAATTTAAAATGTCACATTTAAAATATAAATGAAAACTATCACATTATGAAGAGAGAACTTGTGTGATGAAGTAAAGGGAGAGAAGAGGTCACATAGGACAAAATAGGCAACTCTCAGGACTGCTTGTGGAAGGACTGGAATGATGCTGAAGTTGCCATACAACATTTCATATCGTCTGCAGGACTGGATTGGAATGGCCTGTGGAAGAAAAAGAAATCCAGGAGATTGAAGATCCTGGTATAGAAATGTTACACCCTGTGTTCTTAACTATGATTCAGGGGGTGTTGGTTGTACACTGAAGCATCCATATTTGCCCCAAGAAAACTAAAGTGGCCACTGATTTTGGACACTGAGGAACTAGAGTCAGTATTAAACTTAGTCCTTAATTTTTAAGAAAATTATGTGCTGCTGCTGGGTCTGTATCCCAAAGAGATAATGGACACAAAGACTTGTACAAAAATATTCATAGCTGCGCTCTTTGTGGTGGCCCAAAACTGGAAAACGAGGGGATGCCCTTCAATTGGGGAATGGCTGAACAAACTGTGGTATATGTTGGTGATGGAATACTATTGTGCTCAAAGGAATAATAAAGTGGAGAAGTTCCATGGAGACTGGAACAACCTCCAGGAAGTGATGCAGAGTGAGAGGAGCAGAACCAGGAGAACATTGTACACAGAGACTAATACACTGTGGTATAATCGAACGTAATGGACTTCTCCATTAGTGGCGGTGTAATGTCCCTGAACAACTTTCAGGGATCCAGGAGAAAAAAAACACCATTCATAAGCAAAGGATAAACTATGGGAGTGGAAACACCGAGAAAAAGCAACTGCCTGAATACAGAGGTTGAGGGGACATGACAGAGGATAGACTTTAAATGAACACTCTAATGCAAATACTATCAACAAAGCAATGGGTTCAAATCAAGAAAACATCTAATGCCCAGTGGACTTACGCGTCGGCTATGGGGGGTGGGGGGGAGGAAAAGAAAATGATCTATGTCTTTAACGAATAATGCTTGGAAATGATCAAATAAAATATATTAAAAAAAAAAAAAAGAAAATTATGTGCTGTAAATAGTTGTTTGAATTTGCATTATTTTTTAATTCAGATATTATAGTCATTTCTAGGTTCAAAAACACTTCCTAGGTATAAGACCAGGCCCTCCCCAGAAAGAGTATTTTGTGATTATCTAATAAAAGTGTTAAACGAATGTTGTAGGATATTTAATATGGCATCGGCTCATTGAATCATAGATCTATAGCTAAGGAGAATTTTGGATTCCATTAAGTCTAACCTATTCATTTTATACCTGTGCTTATGCCCCCAGACTCAAAGGCACTTCACTATGCCACCTAATTCCTCTCCTTAATCCCCCTTGTTTGTCCCTCTCTCTACCTTTCTTTCTAAGTCACATAGACCCTATTCCTTTAGGATATAAAAATCCTAGACTCCTCTTCAGGGAGGCAGTTTGGTCCTGCACCTGCCTTCTGGCCATTCAACCTAATAAATTTCTCTATTTATAAAGATAAGCCTCCAAGTTTGTCTTTCTTGAGGAAACAGCCTTCCTGACACAGGATTAGTCTCAAATTTTCCTACTTAGGTCCTATGAGACTAAAGAGTTAGAAATACATGTTGAATATTTTTAAATTATTTTATTATAAATTCTATTGCTCAAATATGATAAAATGTAAATAGATTTCTTTATGAATAAGATATATGTGCATTATGTATCATATCTATATTGAAAGAGAGGGAGGAAAACATATAATAACATGTATTCAAAGAGGCCATATTATACCAATGTCGATCTTTTTTATTCCACTCTAAAGGGAAAGAAATGAACACAGAAAAAGAACTTTTCCAATTTTCTTCATTGGGAAATCAGATGGTCCTAGGGCCTCTAAGACCTTTAATCAAGCCTGGAAAGTAAGGGAAAGACTGGGTCAGTGGACTCAGAATTTGTCCACCTTTTCCCTCTGAGCATGCCTAAATGACACTGTTGTGGGGTGCAGAGGTGTACCCCTGGGGTTCAGGAAGGATACCTTTTGCAAGAATGCAAGACTCCAAACTTAACTTAAAAGTAAAGAGAGATTTATTAGTAATGTTGAAGTTTTGGCAAGCAAGACAGCATGAGTGGAGCAACCTGGGAGGTTGCTCCCCAAAGGTTGGGAAAGAGTTTTCCCTGAAGGCATGGAGGTGGTTCTCATGATTTGGATCAATGGGACAATCAAAGGAGGATAATCCTCTCAGGGTCAGATGTTTGGGGTTGGGAGTCAGAGGGTGTAAGGGAGAAAGGGATTTATCTGCCTGAGTTTCTGGGGGTATCATGCCCATGTCAACACCTTATATGTAACTACGACCAGAATAGATGGTGACCACAATCTCAGTGCAAACATCACAGCAGATGTTTTCCTGTGGTTCCTTATCTGTCCTTCCTCTGGACTTGAGGTAAAAACTTGTTTCTTTATTTGGTAAGAGTAGGGTGAGGGGAAGGACATCTTCCACTCCCAGATAAGTCTCTTCTATCTTTTGGAACTTTCTTCTGAGAGGCCCCTGGGGTCAGCAGAGTCCCTGGAAACTCTGCCCTCAGGCCTGTCATCATCTGAATGCAACCAATTGACTTGGGGAAGTTTCTTGCTTAATTGCAAACTTAAGTAGACTGAGAGATCATTGTTCCTTTCCCTGATTCTCTTTCTCCTCCTAGAATAGGGCCTGAAGGCACATTTACCTTTGTTCCTGTTCTGTGAGTTTCTGGGTTGTGGAACCCTATTCTTGGAACCCAAGTCCTCTCTCCCTCCCATTACTCCCTACTGGGCATAGTCACTGTTAAAAGGATCATCAAGGACCTTCTCCTTGCTCAAGCTCAAGATCACCCTGTGTTTCTTAAGCTGTCATCCACAACTTTAACACCATGAAGTTCTTCACCATCCTGTTCTTGGTCACTGTGGCCTGTGCTGTGGACTCTAGCCGTAAGTCTTCTTATTTCTTTATCTTTACCTACACAAACTTCCCTATCTGGGACAGGGTAGAGCCAGGAGAAAATTAAATCTTCCCAGTCCAGATTGGCTCCATCCAGAGGCTTTTATAATAAAGAAGAGGCAACAGCAGCCTTTATGGATGACTGGAAGGAAGGATTGGCCAGACATAAGACAGAGGGA
Organism: Monodelphis domestica; assembly: GCF_027887165.1. Taxonomy (NCBI): domain Eukaryota; kingdom Metazoa; phylum Chordata; class Mammalia; order Didelphimorphia; family Didelphidae; genus Monodelphis; species Monodelphis domestica. The sequence goes on along the minus strand of NC_077231.1, from coordinate 29,595,629 downwards.
CAAGATGACCCCTCCAACACCCTCCCAGTCTTCGGTGTCTAGAAATCAGTTTTATGTTGTCCCTAGAGGGTTGGAGTTGGAGCCAGGAGCATCTGAGGACCAAATCCAATTATTTGACCAGTCAGATTCATAGATCCTTCAGGAAGATCACTATATAAGCACTATATAAATATGTGGGATTTTTTTTGAGGAGTCTAAATTTCTGATATCATTTGTAGGAAACCTTAAATGTAGAAAGTCCTCCACAAATGTGGATAGCCAACATCTATAACTTCTTGTCTTAGAGAGTAGCCTGGAGGCCCTAAAATAGTGTGAATCACTGGCCCATCTGAGAGGTTGGAACAGAAGGAATTGTTTTCTTCATTTGTCATTATTATTTTTTATTCCTTCTCATGTTCCTTTAAAGAATTCTTCCCAGGAACCTTAGACAAACTAGGGGTGCCCTATAGAAATGAAGACTAGACCTGGGATTGTCTGGGCCCTGAAGCAGGGCAGAGGACTCTACCCTCTCACATCTTTTTTTCTTTATTTAACCCAGAACATTTCACCACCATAATAGACATAGCTTTCTTTCATGATTAAGTGCTATCCAATATCAACACTTTGTCTTAGTCAAAGGTTCCCTCTACCCAATATCTATGCAGAGAGACCTTTTGAGTGTTAAGAGATTTCTGATGGTGGCATTGTAATCGACATATTGACTAGACATAAGAAATCCAAGATTTGGGGTCCAACTATCAGTATTGTGACCTGGTGGATGTCACTGAAACTTGCTGAGCCATTATTAAGGTACCTTCAACTCTGATATCTATGAGTGCAATCTTCCTCTATTAAATCAACCTATTTTCTTATGACTGCTTTTCCTGCCCACCTTCAAAACTACCTACTCAGCAGATCTCTTTCTTCCTCTTGACAACTTAAGGAATCTTAAGAACATAAACCTAGATCTGAAAGGGACCTCAGAGGTCATCAAGTCAAAATCCTTCATTTTACAGATGAGGGAATTGATTTCTAAGCCACTGAAATGATTTGTGAAAGGTTACCTGGTAGCAGAGCAGCAGGTTGGCACAGTGGGTAGAGTGCTGGGTCTGGAGTCAGGAAGACTTGAGTTCAAATCAAACCGCAGACACTTACTAGATATGTGACCGTGGGCAAGTTACTTTACCACTGCCAGCCTCAGTTTACTTAACTGTAAAATGAGTTGGAGAAGGAAATGGCAAACCACTGTGATATCCTTGCCATGAAAACCTCAAGCTTGCCTTCCACAGTGCTGTAGTTCCTAATGAAGAACTCTAATCACTTCTAGCCTGTGCTCAAAAATTTTCAGTAGATCTCCATTGCCTAACAAAGTATAAACTCATGATCCTAGAACTCAAAGACCCTCAAAAGCTAGCTCCAATCTGCTTTGTCACCCTTATATCATACTGTTCTCCTCTGACCACTAGTTTACAATCAAGTTAAAATGTGTGACTCACTCTTCTCATCTAGATGTGCCTGTCTCCAGATTTTGAATCATGTCTGAAATATCCTTTTTCTATTCCCAACTTATACCTATTTTTTCTCACAATCACCTTTTCTTTTCTCAAGGCCTAGATCAAGTACTGTCTCTTCCATGAAACTGCCTTGATTGCCCCAGATAAAAGGAATCTCCTTCCTTAAATTTCTCATCACCTCTTGTCTTGATTTTTTCTTTTGTATATTCAATTCTCTCCACCACTGTATTCTAAGTTCCTTGAGTTAAGGGATTATATCTGTTTTGTATCTGTATCATCAGTACTATAATTATTATAGTTTCTAACACATAAAAAAGCAATTGATCAGTATTTGTTGAATTAAAATGAAAAAAAAATGGTTCAGAGCAATGAGAACTGGAGTGGGCAATTGGGCCATTGTGGATCTTAGAGATACCAGACTTAGAGTAGAGAGAAGTCATATTGCAAGGGCTAAAGGATTGAATGGATGGTGTGGAAAGTGAGTAAAGACTATTCTTTCTAGAGTTCCTTTTTAAAAAAGTTAAATTAATTAATTAATTAAGAATATTTTTCAATGGTTACATGATTCATGTTCTTTCCCTCCCCCCTCTTCCTACCCCCTCCCATAGCCAACATGCTATTCCAATGGGTTTTACATGTATCATTGATCAAAACCCATTTCCATACTATTAATATTTGCACTAGGGTGATGGTTTAGAGTCTACATCCTCAATCATATCCCCATCAACTCATGTGATCAGGCAGTTGTTTTTCTTCTATGTTTCACTCCCACAGTTCTTCCTCTGAATGTGGATAGCGATCTTTCTCATAAGCCCCTCAGAATTTTCCTGGATCACTGCATTGCTGCTAGTAGAGAAGTCCAATTACATTTGATTGTGCCATAGTGTATCAGTCTCTGTGTACAATGTTCTCTTAGTTCTGCTCCTTTTACTCTACATCAATTCCTGGAGGTCATTCCACTTTACATGGAATTCCTCCAGTTCATTATTCCTTTGAGCACAATAGTATTCCATCATCAACAGATACCACAATGTGTTCAGCCATTCCCCAGTCAAGGGACACTCCCTCATTTTCCTTTTTTTTGCCACCACAAAGAGTGCAGCTATAAATATTTTTGTACAAGTCTTTTTCTTTATTATCTCTTTGGGGTACAAACCCGGCAATAGTATGACTGGATCAAAGGACAGACAGTCTTTTAAAGGCCTTTGGGCATTCTTTCTAGAGTTCTTATCATTAAAGGAAAGACAAACAGAAGATAGTAAGATCAAGTGATATGCTAGGTAATTAGGTCAGTGGACAGTAGGACTCTGAGCAGGGAATGGGGAAGATCTGGTTCAAGTCCTTTCTCCAATATGTAGTAGCTGTGTGACTCCAGGAAAGTCACTTAACCTTTATTTGCCTCAGTTTTCTCAACTATAAAAAGCATAATAATAGCATCTACCTCATAGGGTAGTTACAAGGGTCAAATGGCATAATATTTGTAAAGCACTCAGCATAGTGCCTGGTAGTTGCTTAATAAGTACTTGTTCTTTTCCTTCCATAAATATATATATATATATATACATATATATATATGTATATATATATATATACATATATATGTTTTCTTATTAGTGAAATGAGGAGATTGTACTAGATCAGAGATTTTTAAAAATTTCTTGTTTTGGACCCCTTTCAAGGTCTAAAGTCTATGTATCTCTTCTCAAAAGAATGTTTTTAGATGCTTAAAACAAGATACATGGGACTACAAAGGAAAATAGTTATATTGAAAATGGTTATCAAAATATTTTAATAACCAAGTTCATGAACCCTGGGCTATGAACTCCTGGATCTGATTCTAATGTCCTTTGGGGCAGAATTTCTGCATTTTAGGGGAAGGATATTAGATAGGGGTGATGACAAGGTATTCTCTGTTGTTCTTGACAAAGTAGTGGAAATAGATTAGAACTGAAAAGATTTAAGCTAGATAGAAGTGCAAAGTTTTTTTTTATGGTAAGAATAATTAAAACCTGGACAAGCTATCAAGGGTTCCTTAGCCCTAGACACTGATCTTTAGAAATCATCTGTTAATTTCATTGAAGGTATTTTATATGTAAGGAAAGCTTAACCAGTGTTTACTGAATTGAGTCAAATTTATCTTGCATGGTTAGGATTATAAGACCTAGAGCTGAGAGGGGCCTTAGAAAAATCTAATCTGATCTGATTTTTGTAGACAGAAACTGAGGCCTAGAAGTGAAAGAATACTAAAATTACTCGTAGGGCAAGTATAAAAGTAAGTTTTTAATTTAGATCCTTTGGCTCCAAATCTATGGCTGTTTCTATTACAGTTTTTGGGTTAGTGACATCCTAGGTACTGGATATCAGAGTAAGTAGTGTTTAACTCTCCAGTCAAACTGTTTGGATACTTTTGGATACTTTTGATAGAAATTGTAAGGATGATATTAGAAAATAAGTATTGTTTTATTAGTTTAGAGATAAGAACTAAAGTGACTGGCTTGAGAAAAGAACTGGAGTTTGAAGCAGAGCTGAGAGAGCATGTTAATTTCAGATGTGACAGTGATAATCATTTTTCTATGTCAATTACTCTCTCTGGCAGTTGGCAGAGACACACTCTCTGAGACTCTCTCTCAGGGCTGGAAGAGGTGACATCTTTGCCTCTCTCTCTCTCTGTTTGAGGGAAATACTTGGAGGAGCTCATTCCCAACTTGGGAAACACTATTGAATATCTATTGTGGTTTTATAGATTGTTTAACTCTGAGAAGACCAAAGAAAAACCTGGTCTTTGGTTTGGACTCTGAGTCTGTTAAGTCCTGTTAAAGTCCTAACTTGATTCTTGGTGAGACTCAGCCAGTTGGCCTTTGCTATTTTATAATTTGAGAGCAAATTTTAAGATTTATAAGGATTTTAGCAGTAGTTTTTATTTAGATAGTATAAATTTGGGTTAGATGAGGGAAGATTAGTGTAGCCTGTGAAATACAGGAGAAGCAGTTCCTTGTGGAACCTGGGTGGATTTAGAATCCCTTAGAATTAGAAATCCTTTATCCTTATATTGAATAGTTTCAATGAATATTTTATTTTATAATAAGAGTTTCTTTAGTGTCTTTGCACCTGACGCTGAAGGGAAGTTCACATTTGAGCTTCACTTCAATACTGGGGATACTTTTGATTACCTCTATCAAAAGTATCCAAAAGTATCCAAACAGTTTGAACCTGATTGGTGAATTAAACAGTTTTTAAAAGTTTTGAACAGTTTTTTCATCCAAATATTTTATTTTATGTAGCTCGTCATCATTTTTACAGTAGAGAAAGGAAAACCTATTACTGGACATGTGGGAGAGTGAGGAAAGCAGTGAGAGTCAAGAGGTGAAAGGAAGAGTGAGTACAAAAGAAGAGTACATTTAACTAGAGTCCAGGACAAACCCTTGATTGCTCCAAAAGTATGAACATTCTAGAAGCATCTAGAAGGAGGGAAATATTAGGGCCCTAATACTCACTTTGGATCCAAATAAAGCACTTCTGGAGCATTCTATGCTAAGGTCAACCATCAACAGTCTTACATCAGAAACAAGATAGATCAATCTCAGATGACAGGACAAGGCAGAGAAAGGAAGAGAGAAGACAAATTTATTTTGGAGGTGGCAATTTGGAGGTCTCAATGCCTTTCTGAATTTTTTTTCAAGACATTTTTTCAAGACAAGATTGCTTATGACCAATATGGAAATATGTATTGTATGATAGCACATGTACAACCTGTATCACATTGCTTGTTGTCTCAGGGAAAGGAGAGGGGAAGGAAAGAATTTGGATCACAAAATGTCAAAAACCAATGTTATAAATTGTTTCTGTATGTAATTGAGGGAAAATACAATTAAGTATTACTAGAAGAAAAAAAAGACAAGGTTACTGCCCTTGGGCAGTAAGTTGACTTAGAACTCTTTTTGTCTCATATCCAGGCCCTTCAGAGGCAGCAGTGAATAGCACTCCCAGGAAGGAAGAGATAGCTGAAGCCAAGACCAGTACCACGGAGAGGGACAGCACCACCATTGTTCCTGTCACCTCCCCAGAGGCTGCATCATTTGGTATATTTTTATCTACCTACTCACTGAAACTGGCTTTATTGTCTTAGTCTCAGTTCCTCTGAGTTCAGCACTGGCTTGGACTGAAGTCAGGTATACTAAGCCTCCTAGAGAACCCAATGTAGGGCTGAGTCTATTCCCTGCTTATTAGGCTCCTTACTTGAGATTGATCTAGAAAAAAATTACATAGATAAGTGTTTAAGGGGATTATGGAAAGATCCCTTTCTCCTCAATTCAGGGCTGTCTCAGGATAGGGGTAAAAAGCCCTATAGAAGATTGTCTAATCTTACCCTCCCCACACATTTTGAAAAAGCAGATTTCATTAGTTGAAGGGAGAGGAGGTTCAGTGTGATGCATGCCTCACGTCTATCCCAAAGTATGCTGGTTACATTGTCAAGGATCATGTTCTAAGGTTCATATCTTGGCTGTTCTATTCTTGTCAGTCCCTAGGCACTTAGTCTCTTGCTCCCTGGTAGCATCTCATTTTGGAAGGGAAAGGAGCATCCTAGCCCTTTTGTGGGAGGGAATTTAACCATAAAGAAAGTGATAATGATGGGAAAGATGGTGTCTGCTAATGTTTTCTTCCCAGACATTAAGAAGATAGTAAAAACATACGCTGAATACCTCCTTCGCTATTTGGAGAATTCCCTGAAGCCTGATTGGAAGAAGACCCAAGAAAGGCAACAGAGATCTTAAGCATGACATCCCATTCTTGTCTCTTTTGTTTGCCCTCTCTTTTCCCCTCCTATTACTCTTTGAGCATCCATGGAACTGGGAACAGAGTCTATGACATTTAATAAAACTCACCTGATGATGGAAAAAAATAAAATGTTTCAGTTCATGTGTAATATTTCTCAGACACTCTAATCGTCATTAGCAGCCACTCTGAGGTATAGAGACGAGGATGAGGAGACTAAGGTTATGCCATATAGGGTAGAAAAGAAAAGAGAAGAAGAGAAAGAACTTTGGAAGGACATTACAGCTTGGGCCTCTATGTTACTCCTCTAAAGACAAATTTTCAACTGCTTGGAGGAATTTTGCCAGCTGAGCAGATAACAATCGCACTTAATTTCTATGAGATCTATTGGTTCTCGTACATGTTCAATGTAATTTCTTCTAATTCCCTTGAGTCTCTAGCAAGGGTTTGGTCTAGGAATTTAAAACCAGTTATTCCTAATTCTCTTCTTCTCCATCTTCAATTAAGCAAATCATATGAGACTCCTCTCTTCTTCCTCTCCCCATTCCATTCCCATCACATATACATACATGTTAGCTTAATGTAGACCCATAACCCTCAGCACCATCATGGTATCCTAGCAGTGGCAACTTGGCAACCATTATTTTGGGGCTCTCTAGTCCTCCTAACCACTCTTCACTATCCCAATATTGGATTATCAGTATCTTTCCAAACTTATTAAGAGTCTCTGACTATCATCAGAGTATAGTATAGTAAGTAAGAGTACTGGTTCTAAAATCAGAGATGCTGGGTTCAAATTTTACCTACATCCCTTACCACCTGTGTGACCTTAAGCAAGTCACATAATCTCTCTGAGCTTCAGTATTCTCTATGAAACAAGGGGGTTGGACCAGATGGTCTATGAAGTCCCTTTCTGTTCAATATGAAATGATTTGGTAGTCATTACTGTTGAGTGCCCACTAGTACAAGGTGTCCCAAAAAGTCTTAGTGTAGCTATAAGTTTTGGTAACTTAAAACTGTACTAAGAATTTCCTGTTATATAGGGAATATTCTCTATAACACTCCATGAACAGATCATGCTGGAGGCATAAATCAAATGGTAAAGAATTTAAATAAGATAGCTAAATTTCCACAGGAGCATTTAAGTGGCACAGTGGATTTCTAATCCTGAAGATTCATTTTCCTGAATTTAAATCTGTTTGACACTTACTAGCTGTGTGACTTTGGGCAAGTCATTTTACCCTGTTTTTCTCAGGTCCTCATCTGTAATACAAATTGGAGAAGAAAAGGGCAAACCACTCTAGTACCTTGGATAAGAAAACCCCCAAATAGGATCATGAAGAACCAGATATGACTGAAACAACTCAACAACAAACTTACACAGGAAAATAAAAGGGCAACAAAATTTAACTACTCTCTTGATACAACTCATAAGACTAGTATTTCAAACTAATATTTCAGTATTGATATGTAATATTGGTAAGACTCATCTTCATTCTGTCTATGGGCTACCAGTTTCTTCCATATGAAGTTGACCTCATAAAGTTCCACCAGATGGAAATGTAGCTGAAGAAGATTCACAGATACACTAAGTGCAAGATGAAGGCTTGATATCTCATACTCTTCAGCTCCTTTAAATTGTAACATGAAATAGACTTCCTCTAGTCATAGATATCTATGATAGACTGGATCACAAGGAAAAGCCACAGGATAGAGAGTATCAATTATGCCATCTCTATTCATGCTCCCTCTCCTTCATTATACTCTCCACAGAGTCTATTCCAAACTATCTTCTTTCTCTTCAAACTTACCATGATACCTCCTCCCTATCCCTTCAGAAGAGGTCCTTATCTCTTATATTGCTGAGAAATTAACCATCACCCATCTTCTCATATACTCTACATTTCAAAACCAATTTTCTCCCCTCATTTGTTCCAGTCTATGATGAAAAATACTTTTCCCTGAAGGGACTGAACATTCAATTTATGCTTTTTATCTCATTACCTTCTGTCTCATTCAGAGGCTTACTTTCTTCCATTTCCCTCATCATTTCTTCTGTTCTCTCATCTGCAATCTCTCCTTTTCCACTGTTTTCTTCATCACTTAAAAATGTCCCAGGTGTCCTCTATCTTAAATCACCTTCACTTAACTCTCTCATCCCCTCAAATTATCCTTCTCCCATATTCCCTATATAACTAGTCTTAAAGTTTTTGGAGCCATGGTCCTGAGATAAAGAAATTGGAAAAAATACTCATAGAAATAACTTTCTCAAGGTAACATGGTTGGTGACACTTTTTAGTCATTTCCAAACCATGCTGCCTATTCTGGATCTTCTCCTGCCACCTCTAGAACCTGTACTCTGGCCTTGAGAATCTAGGCTTTGAAGAGTAAGTTTTCATCTTATCTTGCCTATATCCAGGACACTAAGGCATTTTCTAGCAATTTCTAAATCATGCCACTCCTCCTTTTCTGAATGTTGAAACTAGCTGTCATCTTTTCTGATCCAGAACCAAACCATCGACCATTTCTAAACCTCATTCCTCCTTGATTTCCCTTTATGTGTTATCTTCCCCTAATAAAGTATTAAGACCTCTGATCATCTTTGTTGCTTCTTTTCTGTATCTCTACTACTTAGTATAGCATGTGATACATAATAAGAGGTTTAAAAGGATTTTTTCTTTCATTCATTCATTCATTTATTCATGATGGTAGAAGATTTTTTGTTGTTTAGATGATTTGCCACTCCTAACTCTTCATGTCTCCATTTGGAATTTTGTTGGCAGAGATGCTGAAGTTGTTTGTTATTTCATTTTCCTGTTCATTTTATACATAGATGAGGAAACTGAGGCAAACAAGGATAAGTGACTTGTCCAGGATCACAAAGCTAGGAAGCATCTAAGGCCAGGTTTGAACTCAGTAGGATAACTTTTCCTCACTCCAGGCCTACTGCTCTATCCTCTTTTTCAATTACCTGCCCTAGTCAAGATTAGATATCATAAATTTTTAGTAATCTCAGAGGTGTGTCATTCTTTAACAGCATTCAGCAGCATGTAAATTATAAGCACCCTGGGCATTTTCTATGGTTGCCCCCTACACCTGGAATGCTCTCCCTCTTTGTCTCTGGCTACTGGCTTCCCCAGCTTCCTAGAAGTCACAAATAAAACCTCATCTTCTACAGGAAGCCTTTCCCAATCTTTCTGAATTTTTGTGCTTGCCTTCTTTGAATTATATCCTATTTATTATATACATAGCTTGTTTGTAAATATTGACTTGTGGCTCTCCCATTGGACTGAGACTCCATGAGAGTTGGGACAATGTTTGCTATTCTTTGTAAGCCTGGTGCTTATCATGAGGCTTGACAAATAGTTGGTGCTCAAGAAATGCTTATTGACCGACAGACTTTAGAGCTTTAGTTATAGGATTTTTACCTGCTTTTGTCATATCACTCCCACTTGAAATCCATATATATGTATGTATGTATATATATGACCTTATAAATTAATAGAACATCCATCTTTCTATTTTTTTAAACCCTTACCCTCTGTCTTGGAGTTTGTATTGGCTCCAAGGCAGAAAAGTGGTAAGGGCTAGGCAATGGAGGTCAAGTGACTTGCCCAGGGCCACACAGCTGGGAAGTGTCTGAGGCCAGATTTGAACCTAGGACCTCCTGTCTCTAGGGCTGGCTCTCAATCCACTGAGCTACCCAGCTGCCCCCAACATCCATCTTTCTTAAATGATTCAATTGTGTCTGAAGAGAGAGAAATGATTTCCATCAGAGGGCTTAAACATAGAGCCCATTGGTTGTATGCAGCCCACAACACTCTCAACTGAGGCCCAAACCAGATTAAAATATAATTGAGAAAAATTTAATGAAATTCCTTTATTTCAGATTTCTGGTAGCCAAAACATAGGCCATATCACTTTGACCTTTCAAATTTGTGGTTTTGTGGAGTCTTAACCTAAACCACAGAGCTATGGATACAGAGATTCCAACGCATTTTAATCCCACCGATGCATCAAAAAATAAGGACATAGGGGTTCCAGAAGACAGAATGGACAGTGAGGAAAGAGAATGATATGGATTGTGAAATATGGACTATGGGGGAGAGGAAGAGAGGGGAGAATTTTCATTGGCACAGAATGACTTTTGAGCATTGGGATAAGGAGAGTAGGAGCTGGAAATTATGTCTCTTTCACAGAGAGAGAGACATAACAATGGGAATGATTATGTCTATCATCCTCTAGAGTTTTGTAGTGATTTTGCAGTCAGTGTGGCTCTCTACTTTATTTCCCAGTAGCTTAGAATGCCTTATAGTTCTGAGACTTTGTGGCAGAGAAGGAGTTTTAATATGGTGATTGGATCCTTGAGGCCTGGAATGATCTCATAATTCAAGGAGCCTTGTCCTAAGATGGACCGAGAAAAGACACCCAGACAATATACTGAAAGTGGAACAGGCATTCAATTACTCCTCTCTGAATTCCCAGAGGCAATTCTTCTCCACTGTCCATTCCCCATTCACTCATGTCCTTGTTCTATTGAGTTTCAGGATCTATGATAATTTAGAATCCCTTCAGATGATAAAGCCTGGGCACCTTGAGATCCAGGCCTGAAAAAACCCTGATGATTACATGCCCAGGAACCACACTGATCATGGAACATACATGGAACATGAACAGAACTCCTATACCACAGGTGGATTCGAACCCCAGTAACACTATACATCCAAACACTGACAGTGTTTTCAAATGTTAGCTACGCAGGACATCTTTGGGTTCCCAGAGCAAAAACACAATCTCCCTTCTACATTGTTGCCTATTAAATATTTGAAGTCAGTTATCATATCCTTCATATGCTTTCTTTTCCCCAGGCTAACCTTTCCCAGTTTACGATGCTTTCTAGGCTCTTTAATATTCTAGTCATCCTCTTCTGGATACTCCAGTTTCTTAGTATCAATCACTCTTAAAACTTCAGGCAATGGGCATTAAGTCAAACCTTAATACCCTGGTGATAAGGGTGGTGAAGCATCAATTTGATTAAAGGCTGCTGTTGTGTTCCCTCCTTGGGAAATTGTGAAGATAGGTGAGCATCCATCTTCCTCAGATAGTTCAGTCCTGTCTGAAGAGAGAGAAATGATTTAGATCAGAGGACTCAAACACAGAGTCCATAGGTTGCATGCAGCCCACAACACTTTCACCTGAAGCCCAAACCAGATTAAAATGTAATTGGGAAATATTTAACAAAATAAATAAAAATAAACGAAAACACATTTTAAAACTAAGTCAATTTGTGGCCTACAGGGACCCCTATATATGAATTAGTGGCCCCGGGTTTGTCTTTGAGCTTGACACTACTGACCTCTCAGAGTCTCTTCTAAGTTGAAGGTACTCTAAAAAACAACAATAATCTTAACTCAAAATGGGTTGATGAATTGGTACCTTGACCACCATTTTCCACCTCTCTTTCCAAAGGAATATGACTTACTCCATCTCACTGTTGGATTACTCTTCTCTCCTAATTCTAGGAACAAATGATTTCACCTTTTACGGATTTTCCAGGAAAAGAAACATACAGGGAAATCCATGGATTGTCAAAGAATTTGTAGGCTATTTGGAATGGCAATACTTTTTTGAAGTGACTCAATATACCTCTCACCCCTCTGGGCTAACCCAGTTCATTTTTCATTCATTTTGGCTCACCAGAGGAGGCCATTTCACCATTTTCTTGGCAAATTACTCTTAGGGTCTGACATTCTGGCAGCCTGAGAGTCTTTCTCAGTTCTCACCTGAACCCTTCCTATTGTACCTTTTTGTTACCCAATAAATTTCAAAAAGAAGTAAAGAATAACAGAGGCTCTATGCGCTAAGTCTTCATTTAGTTAGGCAATCAATGCTCAAACATATTGCTTCTAGGAGAAATTATTCCTCTCTTATAATCCATGTAATATCACAGGAGGGTGTCCAAGCTTTTTCAGGATCTACAACTGACCAATGTGGCATTATGGCTAGAAGTCACTGACCCTTTCTTATCTGGACACCTTCTTTACTAAAAAGGGCAAGGAAGGACCTTTGCATGAGAAACACAGAAAGTAGTTTGAAGAGAAATACAGCTTTTAAGAGAACCTGAAATAGAAAAAATATAAAAACATGTCAGATAAAAGTTCTTCAGGAGACAATAAAGGTTCTGAAAGGACCTGTCTGAAGACTTCTTTCTCAGAGGGAAAGTTACAGACTTCCCATTGTTTCCACTCAGTTAATTTTATATGATTGTTTTCAGGACTTTGGAGTTTTTTACTGTGAAACGGCTACGGTTGATAGCATAATTTTATGTGAAAATTTGTGTTCTATGTGACAGAAACATGGATTTGAACTTTCTTAGCCCAAGTAGATGACTACATGGAAAAGTCCCCATTTCAAGCAGGAAAGTCAGTGAGAAGTCACTCAAAGGGCCATCTGTGAAAAGTACTTGCAGTCTGAAAAAGAAGCCCACAAGATGAGCTTCTTGTAGAAGACAGAACACAGAAGCCAACAGAAGCCAAGAGCAGAGAATGAAAAGATGGGTTTGAGACTAATGAACCTAAGAAGCTGATAGGTGCTAAATATAGTTGATTAGTCAGATAGGGTCTGAGGTTGAAGTTGGAGGAAAACTTTGATACTGGGAGATGATTTGAGAAAGCAGCATCTTGTACTGTTGGAAGAGCTGGTTGAGCAAAGGCAATCTTACCCTCTAGGACCATAGCACCATCTATAGCTTGAGAGAGAAATTCCACCAAGGTTTGCCTATCTTTATCATTTATTGCTCTCTCTGGCTCAAGAAGGGAAGCTCCTTTACAGTCTATATAGAGCTGACCTAAATTGTGTTTAGATCCCAGGATTAAAGGAAATAAGTTTTCATTTAAAGAGTGACTTGATGCCTTGGCACCTCACCAAAGTTTCAGACCTGGGAAATTCTGAAGATACCAGGCTTAGAGGTTTTATTAGAGCATAATACTGCTTCAGTGGTCTTACAGGTACTTCAGTAGGAGTAAAATGACTTTACCTAGAAGGAGAGTGGAGAGAAGCTCAAAACAGGAGTAAATGACTTGTGGTATAGACACGTTTTCCAAAGTGACAGCTTGACCTAATAACCAAAGTTGTGAGTAGTACTGAGCATATGGTTTTCCTTACTCATGTGCCTTGGTGCTAGGTTTCTTTAAATTTGTATCCATTCATTCCCCATAGATATTTTGTACTTTAGTTGGAAAGTGTGAATTAGGCTTATAAGTGGACTGTTTTTGAAAATTATTCCTGTTTTTCCCTCTGAATAAATATGTTATAATTATTCTTGCTTTTTACATTTTTGGTCAATGAATGTTTTGCTTAGTAAAGTTAATGATGGGAAACACACTGATGGGGGCTTAGGAATAATACTCACGTTTTCCCAAACCAAGAGGATAATCACATAGTCAACCCTCTAGAGAACCAACTGTACCTGCTAGTGTTGAAGGAGGTTGGGGTGAGTGAGTCAACCTCAGCCTGGGAAGAGAGGTATCCTAGAGAGAGTTGAAGGATTGGGTCTATGCCTTATATACCCACTACACATACAAATCCTAAACTGGCAGACTCAAGTTCCAGTCATAGTTCTTCTGCTCTCTGGATCTCAGTGTCTTCAGCTTTAAAATAAAGGGGGTGAATTAAATCAATCATTTCTGACTTTTTCAAGTATGAGAGATACTTTAAAATCTTATGTATATTAAATTGTTTTAGTTCATCTGTGTTTGTGCATATACTCCTCCCTCCTCCCAGTAATCCATCCCTCATGTCAAACTTCAAAAATAAAGAAGAAAAAAATCAATACACCAACTATATCTGACTGTATATGTAATAGTCCCCCACCTTTGCAAAGAGGGAAGGAAGTCACATTTTTTTTTCAACTTTTCTCTGGGCCTAAGCTTGGTCATTAGAATTATACATCTTTCCATTTTGTTTTTTGGGAAAACTATTTTTAAAATAATTTTTAGAAATATGAACCCTGCAACATGATAGTAGCTATTCTGTTAGTATTGATTGAAAAAACATATGGGCCCAAACTATTAGTAATTCAGTAATACTTTAAATGTTTGCAAATTGTAACTGAATCTATCTATCTATCTATCTATCTATCTATCTATCTATCTATCTATCTATCTATCTGAAAATAACAATATACCAAAAGAACTAGAAGGGACCAGCACTTTGGATCTTAGCAGGAAGACAGGAGTTGGACAAATATGGATAAGTTTCCAACTCTCTCTATCATTGTGAGTATCAAAGGATATGTGGATAATAACTAAATCAGTAAACAGAAGATAAGTTTTATTATTCTGAGTCATTTAATGAGCTCTTGGGATAATTCCTCAGCAGTCATCCAAATGGCCTCTAGTGAATCCTCCATTATAGCCAAGATGTTCCCTGCTTCTCAGCCTTTGGGATTTCTTCCCCAGGATTAACCTGACACCACCAAATAAAAGAAAGTTAGCCTTCTCTGAACTTATCAGAATATAAAATTTTGAGAGAGAAGGTATTATAGAGATCATCTGGTCCAATCTTTATTTTAAACACGAAGAATCCGGGGCCCAAAAGAGTTAAATCATTTGTTTAAGATCACCCAGGTAACAAAACAAAAGTGAGGTTCAAGCTGAAGTCTTTTGACTATAGGTGCAATGCTCATTCCACTGTGCCAGACTTGCCTTTGCCCTGACCTGGGAAAGAATGGCCAACTCAGGAGTGGATAATTCCAACTAAGAATTCATCAAAGAAAAGGAAGAATTAGTCACATTCTCAGTAGAACCTGTTTGTTGGAGAGAGCAAAAGTCTCTTCTTGAGTCAAGGCAGGGAGCTGGAAGCCATGGAGCAAGAGGAAAATAAGGAAGAAGGAAGAAGATGCTGCCTTTCTTCCATACTTCCCCCAAGGGTGCCTGCCCCAGGTTGCTAAAACTATAAAAAATGTTAACCCCTTTCCTACTCTGACCCTACAGGGTTTCTGAATGCTCCCAGTCCTTACAAAATATCCCCAAGTCATCTGAATGTCAAGGACACTGCTCATTCATTTTCTATGTCTCAGCATCTTCTCTGGATACACATTTGTTTTTCTGGCAGAAGGCTGGGACAAGGATCCCCCTGAGAATTGAGAGGTGATGCTTCTGCCAACTTAAATTTCTCTGAGCCTCCAATGCCTCAACTGTAAAATGAGGAATTGTCCTGACTCTAGCCTTTCCCCCTGCCCAATCTTAATTTCACATTGATGCCAGAGTGGCCAATGTCTGATCATGTTCTAGCAGTTCTAGGGGCCCCCTATTGCCTCTAGTTCAAATACAAATTCCTGTTTGATGTTTAAAGCCCTTCACAGCCTGCCTCCAGCCAGTCTCTTTATTGCACAATTCTCCCCATTATACCCTCTATGGTCTAGTCAACTGGCCCATTTGCTAGGTCCTGGCAATGGGTATACTATTTCTTGTATTTATATAGGCTGTCTCTCCTACTGGTTTGTGTTTATATATGTCCATGGAGCCTTTAAAAAAGTCTTACCTTCTATTTTAGAATCAATATTATGAATCAGTTCCAAGGTAGAAGAACATTATGGGTTAGGCAATTGGAGTTAAGTGACTTGTCCAGGGTCACCCAGCTAAGATGTGTCTGAGGCCACATTTGAACACATGTCCTTGAGACTCCAAGACTCTCTACCTACTGAGTCACCTAGCTGCCCACCCCATCCTACCTAGAATTTTGACAGTCATTTAATATTATACACACTAACAATGAAAACGTGGGTGAAATGCTCTTGTGTAATGAACGAAACTGAGTGTCATGGGGAGAGTAACCTACACAGTTCCTTCTTTCCATTCCTTTTTTTTTGCTTTGTATTTTAAGATTGCTAAAATATTAAGTGTTTGTGTATATATAATATATGCATATATGTGCATATAAATATATACATCCAAGTACATGCAAATATATATGAATTCTAAGGAAATGAAGGTTCAGTTCCTAGACCATCCTTCCTGTTTTTAAGCATTTATCCTGCTTGTCTCCTTAGGCTGGTTTAGAAAGCAGTTATGGCAGTAGTTAGATGACTCTGTGGATAAAGAGCCAGGCCTGGAGACAGAAAATCCTATGCTTAAATCTGGCCTCAGATACTTCCTAGCTGTGTGATTCTGAGTAAGTCATTTCCCTAGCCCTTTACTATTCTTCTGCCTTGAAACCAATATTTAGTATCAAGTCTAAGGCAGAAAGTGATAAAAGCAAGCAAGAGAAAGAAAGAAAGAAAGAAAGAAAGAAAGAAAGAAAGAAAGAAAGAAAGAAAGAAAGAAAGAAAGAAAGAAAGAAAGAAAGAAAGAAAGAAAGAAAGAAAGAAAGAAAGAAAGAAAGAAAGAAAGAAAGAAAGAAAGAAAGAAAGAAAGAAAGAAAGAAAGAAAGGAAGGAAGGAAGGAAGGAAGGAAGGAAGAAAGAAAGAAAGAAAGAAAGAAAGAAAAGAAAGAAAGAAAGAAAGAAAGAAAGAAAGAAAGAAGGAAGGAAGGAAGGAAGGAAGGAAGGAAGGAAGGAATGAAGAAAGAAAGAAAGAAAGAAAGAAAGAAAGAAAGAAAGAAAGAAAGAAAGAAAGAAAGAAAGAAAGAAAGAAAGAAAAAGAAAGAAAGAAGGAAGGAAAGAAAGGAAGAAAGAAAAGAAAGAAGGAAAGAAAGAAAGAAAGAAAGAAAGAAGGAAAGAAAGAAGGAAGGAAAGAAGGAAAGAAAGAAAGAAAGAAAGAAAGAAAGAAAGAAAGAAAGAAAGAAAGAAAGAAGGAAGGAAGGAAGGAAGGAAGGGAGGGAGGGAGGAGGGGAGGGAGGGAGGGAGGGAGGAAGGAAGTAGGAAGGAAGGAAGGAAGGAAGGAAGGAAGGAAGGAAGGAAGGAAGGAAGGAAGGAAGGAAGGAAGGAAGGAAGATTATAGGCAACTCCACCAGGTTTATGATTTCTTGGGGAAGCTCAGTCAGCTGTCATGATTATTTTTCCTGGACTACTATTTCAGCATTTCTCAATGAAGAGGAATGTAGAACTAAATGAACCTTCTGCTCTGGTTTCAGAATGTTTTTGTTCTCCATATTCCCAGCAGCTCAAATGACAACTTAAAGACAGGTTAGAATGCAAAGTTATTTTTGTCTAGCAGGGATTACCCAGCTTCAAAGAAAGGACAAATAGGAAGCATGTAGGGAAGAGAATCAGAGATGCCACAATCAGTTTGGGCATCACCTGGTCAATTCTACACTTCTGACTGCAAGGACAGGAACAGATTTAATATGTAGATGCCAGAAAGAGTAGCTAATACAATGGACTCCTTGATACTCTGAATTGTGGGGAAAGGGGAAAATGTCTCTGAGGGAGCAGTGACCCTGAATGACTGAATTTGGCATTCTGGAGCTCCATGGTCCTTACCACACTATTATAGTCTCTATTAATAAAAGAGCTTGGAAGAACAAACCGGGAAACCAGGGCCTCCTCCATGTCCACGATGAAGACATATCCCAAACACTTGGAAGTGTTTTCTCTCCCTTCTCCTTTCAGCATCTCTCTGAGAACTTTGATCAAACAATTCTAGAAGCTTTCACATATATTTCATGACTCCAGGGTTGCTAGTGGGATCCTGAAAAAGCACCTACATCTTAATACACAGACACAAGTCAGATTCTCAGACAGGGCTAAAACTTGATTAAACTTCCTCCTCACCTCTAATTCTTTAATGTCTTTTTTCCATTAAAGCTCAACTAAAACTCCTCCTCCTACCTCAGGCCTTTCCTGATCTTTTCAGCAGCTTGTCTACCACTCAACATCAAAATGACCTTTTATTTATTGTATATTTACTTTGGACATATTTCGAACATAATTGAATGCACACATTATATTTCCTGGAGTTACGGTCACACATCATCTACTTTTGTGAGTGCTGGGAGTTTTACAAAGAGAAGGCAGCTTGATCATTTTCTTCTACTGATTTCTATGGCAAAGGCCTCCTTCTAAATGAATGTCTAGAGGACCCTGTGGGAGCTAAGGGTTCTGGAGGGCCTTCCCCTACCCCAAAACTTCTTGCCCAAATTCCCATCAATTTTCTTCTTCCTGATTGGATTCTTGCCAACTCCTTCCCCTTCATAAGGAAATCCACAAACCCAATTCATTTTGATACTCAGGTCTAATCCTATCTTCCCAGTGGTTGTAGGTTAGGCCCCTCTAACCTTCCCCCATCCCCTTTCCACTTCATTCCTCCCCATTTATAGTATCCCTCTTTGGACATGGATACTAATACCACAGTACTTCTGGCAAGATGGAAAACCCCTAGGTCATACCAATTGTCTTGCCACTACATCCTATAGACCCCTGGATCTGCCCTACTAATGGACCTTTCCATCCACCTGATATCTAAACACTCCTTCACGTGTTGTCTACCTGTTTAAAATGTGAGCTCTGTAAGAGCAAGGACTATCTGATTTTTTCATTTGAATTCCCAGTGTTTAGCACAGTGCTTGGCACACAGATGGTTTTTAATTGAATAATTGTTTACACCAGAGGAGGAAAAGGGGAAAACTTGTCCACAAGGCTTATGTGTTCAAATGAGATTTATTAAGGATATTTTGTACAGTAATGACTTACCTCCAGCGGGCTGGAATCAGAGAATCACAGAATTTAAGAGCTGGGAGTACTCTCAGCAGCCTTACAGTTTAAATTGTATGTGAAATAGTAGGAAATTTAATCCTTCCTCTCTCTCCTTCCTTCCTTCCTTCCTTCCTTCCTTCCTTCCTTCCTTCCTTCCTTCCTTCCTTCCTTCCTTCCTTCCTTCCTTCCTTCCTTCCTTCCTTCCTTCCTTCCTTCCTTCCTTCCTTCCTTTTTTCCTTCCTTCCTTCCTTCCTTCCTTCCTTCCTTCCTTCCTTCCTTCCTTCCTTCCTTCCTTCCTTCCTTCCTTCCTTCCTTTTTTCCTTCCTTCCTTCCTTCCTTCCTTCCTTCCTTCCTTCCTTCCTTCCTTCCTTCCTTCCTTCCTTCCTTCCTTCCTTCCTTCCTTCATCTTTCTTTGCCTTCCTCTCCCAAGTCTCTCTCAACTCTTTTGCCACCCTCTCAACTGAGGACCTTTCCTATTATATTACTTAAAAACCTGAAGCCATTTGCTTTTAGCTCACTTTTTTGGTCCTCTTCCTAATGCCATATTCTGTTGACAAGATCCCTTACTATTTTCCCCTTTACTGCAGTTTCTGGTGAAGGTCTTCCTCACCAAGGTCTGCCATTCTACATGTACACTTGACACATCTCTTCCTGTTTTCTCCAGCAAACTGTCATCATTATCACTCATTATCCCCTTCAATACAAAGCTCTATACTGGTTCCTTCCTTGCTATCTACAAATACACCTAAGTATGTCTCATTTTTAGTTTATTGGGTAGTTGAATTGAGGCAAGTAGGTAGCATAGTGGATAAAGTGTAGGACTTGGGATTAAGTTTGGCTGCCTTGAACACCTAATATTTATGTGATCCTGGGCAAGTCACTTAACTTCTCCACCTCAGTTTCCTCATCTGTCAAAGGCAAATAAAAGCACCTACCCAATAGGAATTTCATAGTGATCAGATTTCATAGTGAGATCATAAATGTAAAACACTTTGTTAACATTTTAAAACATTATATAAATGTAACTCTAATGATGATTCAATGCACCAAGACTGTTTTGTGAGGGGAAGAGTTGGTAATGGATTAAGAGATGAGAGATCCTGATATTCTGGTTTTCAGCTTTGAGAGAAAAGAGATGTGGTTCCTGACTCTCTTTATGTCCTTGAAGGGAGGGAAGCCCTTGGGAAGAAGACAACATAAAGAGGAGTCAGCATCCTCAATCACATTCCTATCTCAAGCTTAATACACTGGAGACTTTGGGGAATGTCTCCTTGGATAAAGTCTGGAACTCTCTCTTTTGGTTGGATGGAGTTTTTTCTTTCCAGATGGGAGAGCTCATTCAATCTGTATTATCATATGTATACCTTCCTTGATTTTCATTTTGCTATTAACTTGCATAAATGGGTTTATTTGCTATTTGCTACATATGTTTAAAGGGGAAATTACATGGTATAGTTGATAGTGTCAGGCCTGGTGTCAGAAAGACTAATTTTTCTGAATTCAAATCCAGCTTCAGACAATCATTAGCTATTTGACCCTGAGCAAGTCATTTTAGTTAGCTTTAGTTTTCTCATCTATAAAATAAACTGGAAAAGACAATGGCTAACCACTCCAGTATCTTTGCCAAGATAGCCATAAACACAAAGAGTCAGACTCAATTGAAAGGACTGAATAAGAACAACAAATATTGAGTGGAAAGATAGTTAAGTCATGGATATATAAATTGGAAGAAGTTAAGGGATAGTGATCTGTATCTCAGTTTGAGCCTAAAAATTATTTTTCCTTGACTGCCAATATATCTCCCCAAGGAGGGGAGATAGACATGGTTTTAGACTAGAGTGCCCTCTCTCTGAAGAGAACAGAGTGGCCAGTAGTAATCAGTACTGATTACAGCATAATCAGAGGTAAATTCATACCCCTGAGTGCATATATTAACAAACTAGGGAGAGCAAAGATCAATCAATTGGAAATGCAAATAAAAAAACTCAAAAGCGATCAAATTAAAAACCCCCAGCAGAAAACCAAACTAGAAATCCTAAAAATTAAGGGAGAAATTAATAAAATCGAAAGTGATAGAACTATTGATTTAATAAACAAGACTAGAAGCTGGTACTTTGAAAAAACAAACAAAATAGACAAAGTACTGGTCAATCTAATTAAAAAAAGGAAAGAAGAAAAGCAAATTAACAGCATCAAAGATGAAAAGGGGGACATCACCTCTGAGGAAGAGGAAATTAAGGCAATCATTAAAAATTACTTTGCCCAATTATATGGAAATAAATAGACCAATTTAGGTGATATGGATGAATATTTACAAAAATGCAAACTGCCTAGACTAACAGAAGAAGAAATAGAATTCTCAAATAATCCCATATCAGAAAAAGAAATCCAACAGGCCATCAAAGAACTTCCTAAGAAAAAATCCCCAGAGCCTGATGGATTCACAAGTGAATTCTATCAAACATTCAGAGAACAGTTAATCCCAATACTATACAAACAATTTGACATAATAAGCAAAGAGGGAGTTCTACCAAACTCCTTTTATGACACAAACATGGTACTGATTCCAAAACCAGGCAGGTCAAAAACAGAGAAAGAAAACTATAGACCAATCTCCCTAATGAATATAGAGGCAAAAATCTTAAATAGAATATTAGCAAAAAGACTCCAGCAAGTGATCAGAAGGGTCATCCACCATGATCAAGTAGGATTTATACCAGGGATGCAGGGCTGGTTCAATATTAGGAAAACCATCCACATAATTGACCACATCAACAAGCAAACCAGCAAGAACCACATGATTATCTCAATAGACGCAGAAAAAGCCTTTGATAAAATACAACATCCATTCCTATTAAAAACACTAGAAAGCATAGGAATAGAAGGATCGTTCCTAAAAATAATAAACAGTATATATCCAAAACCATCAGCTAATATCATCTGCAATGGGGATAAACTAGATGCATTCCCAATAAGATCAGGAGTGAAACAAGGATGCCCATTATCACCTCTACTATTTGATATTGTATTAGAAACACTAGCAGTAGCAATTAGAGAAGAAAAAGAAATTGAAGGCATCAAAATAGGCAAGGAGGAGACCAAGCTATCGCTCTTTGCAGATGACATGATGGTCTACTTAAAGAATCCTAGAGATTCAACCAAAAAGCTAATTGAAATAATCAACAACTTTAGCAAAGTTGCAGGATACAAAATAAACCCTCATAAGTCATCAGCATTCCTACATATCTCCAACACAGCTCAGCAGCAAAAACTAGAAAGAGAAATCCCATTCAAAATCACCTTAGATAAAATAAAATACCTAGGAATCTATATCTCGAGACAAACGCAGGAACTATATGAACACAACTACAAAACACTCTCCACACAATTAAAACTAGACTTGAGCAATTGGAAAAACATTAACTGCTCATGGATAGGACGAGCCAATATAATAAAAATGACCATCCTACCCAGACGTATTTATCTATTTAGTGCCATACCCATTGAACTCCCAAAAAAGTTCTTTACTGATTTGGAAAAAACCCATAACAAAGTTCATTTGGAATAACAAAAGATCAAGGATATCCAGGGAAATAATAAAAAAACACAAATGATGGGGGGCTTGCAGTCCCAGACTTCAAACTATATTACAAAGCAGCAGTCATCAAAACAATTTGGTACTGGCTAAGAGACAGAAAGGAGGATCAGTGGAATAGACTGGGGGAAAGCGACCTCAGCAAGACAGTATATGATAAACCCAAAAATCCCAGCTTTTGGGACAAAAATCCACTATTTGATAAAAACTGCTGGGAAAATTAGAAGACAGTGTGGGAGAGATTATGTATTGATCAACACCTCACACCCTACACCAAGATAAATTCAAAATGGGTGAATGACTTAAACATAAAGAAGGAAACCATAAGTAAATTGGGTAAACACAGAATAGTATACATATCAGACCTTTGGGAGGGGAAAGACTTTAAAACCAAGCAAAACATAGAATCACAAAATGTAAAATAAATAATTTTGATTACATCAAATTAAAAAGTTTTTGTACAAACAAAACAAATGTAACTAAAATCAGAAGGGAAACAACAAATTGGGAAAAAATCTTCATAGAAACCTCTGACAAAGGTTTAATTACTCAAATTTATAAAGAGCTAAATCAATTGTACAAAAAATCAAGCCATTCTCCAATTGATAAATGGGCAAGGGACATGGATAGGCAGTTTTCAGATAAAGAAATCAAAAGCATTAATAAGCACATGAAGAAGTGTTCTAAATCTCTTATAATCTGAGAGATGCAAATCAAAACAACCCTGAGGTATCACCTCACACCTAGCAGATTGGCTAACATGATAGCAAAGGAAAGTAATGAATGCTGGAGGGGATGTGACAAAGAAGGGACATTAATTCATTGCTGGTAGAGTTGTGAACTGATCCAACCATTCTGGAGGGCAATTTGGAACTATGCCCAAAGGGCGATAAAAGAATGTCTACCCTTTGATCCAGCCATAGCACTTTTGGGTCTGTACCCCAAAGAGATAATGGGGAAAAAGACTTGTACAAGAATATTCATAGCTGGGCTCTTTGTGGTAGCCAAAAATTGGAAAACGAGGGGATGGTCATCAATTGGGGAATGGCTGAACAAATTATGGCATATGTTGGTGATGGAATACTATTGTGCTAAAAGGAATAATAAAGTGGAGGAATTCCATGGAGACTGGAAGGACCTCCAGGAAGTGATGCAGAGCGAGAGGAGCAGAACCAGGAGAACATTGTACACAGAGACTAATACATTGTGGTATAATCGAACGTAATGGACTTCTCCATTAGTGGCGGTGTAATGTCCCTGAACAATCTGCAGGGATCTAGGAGAAAAAACACTATCCATAAACAGGGGACAAACTGTGGGAGTAGAAATACCGAGGAAAAGTAACTGCCTGACTATAGCGGTTGAGGGGACATGACAGAGGAGAGACTCTAAACAAATACTCTAATGCAAATACTAACAACATGGCAAAGGGTTTGAATCAAGAACACATGTGATACCCAGTGGAATCACGCGTCGGCTATGGGGGGTGGGGGGGAGGAAAAGAAAATGATCTTTGTCTTTAATGAATAATGCTTGGAAATGATCAAATAAAATATTATTAAAAAAGAAAAAGAAATAAAAAACAAACAAACAAAAAACCAAAAAAAAAAAGAAAAAAAAGAGGGAGATATCCCCAGTGCTTCATTCAGGCTGTAGGGATAGTCCTCTCTTCACAGAGTCTCTCTACATGTGAGGCCCCTCATTAGAGAGTCATCTAATGTCTCTGGCCCTCAATTGCCAATGAGAGGATTGGACAAGATGTCAGCTATGGTCCCTTTTAATGTAATATGATTCTATGACTTTGTAACTCACAAAACTTTTGTTTTTCACTTTTGAAATACCCAGTAGCTCTCCAGAATCAAATATAAAGTCTTGTGTTTGGCATTTAAACATCTTCAACATCTAATCTCTCCCCTTCCCTGTCCCCCTTCTCCCTCTACCCCCATTTCTTTATACCTTAATCCCTGTCCTGTGCTCTTGATTCCAGTGATGCTGGCTTCCTTGTTATTCCTGGAACAAGGAATTCCATTTTAGTCACTTTCTCAAGCTCTCCTCACTTTCTTCCTCATCTCTACCTCCCTGCTCCCCTAGTTTCCTTCAAGTTCCAACTAAAATTCCACTTCAGGTTTTTTCCTACCATCTTAATTCTAATGCCCTCCTTTTGTTTATTATTTATCATTTATTTATCCTATTTGTATATAATTGTTTGTATAAATTCATTGTTTGTACATATTTATTTTCTTGTTCGTTCCCCTTAAGACTGTGAGTTCCTTGAGGGCAGGGATATCTTTTGATTCTTTTTGTTTGCCCAGTATTTAGCACAGTGCCTGGCCCACAGTAGGTACTTAATAAATGTTTATTGAATGACTATTAATTATATAATTTGTCCATGCTAGACTCTAAGTTCCATGAGATCTGGTATCATTTAATTCAAGGTAAGATCCTCAGAAACCAAGAAGTGCTCTGTTGTACTGAGCTTACAAATTTTAATGATCTACATCTGAGTTCTAAATCACCCTCCAAGCCTGTGCTACAAAACTGAACCTGCCTGGTCCTCACATCTCATCACTACCAATTGCCCTCTGATTAGACTTTTTGGTTGGATGATAGGACCTTGGGCTCCAGGGTCTCTATTTAAAGAGAATTGGAGTGGGGCTCAGTGCAGGTTTTCTCTGAATTCCTACCCCTAACAGGATTTGGAGACTTTGGGAAACTTACTTTCCCCTTTCCCTTTTTCAGCTTCTTTTTGTGGGTTGTTTTCCCCAATTAGATTGGAAACTTCTTGAGGGCAGGGGGCTATCTTTGCTTTTGTTTGTATTTGTATCCCCAGGGATTAGCTTGGTGCCCAGAAGAAGCTGAATAAATGTTAATTTACAGATTGTTTATTGCTTCCCCTAGGATACTTCTCCTGGAGTGATCTATCTCAGAAGACAGAATGGAATTATGGGTATTTGGTGTTTAGGACTTTAAGACTCAGGTTCAAGCCCCAGACTACCCATGAAACCTGGACAGTTACTTTGCCACCTAGTCTCTGCCTTTCTTTTGTTTTTAAAAATCTATTTATTTAATTTAGAATATGTTTTCTGTGGTTACATGATTCATGTTCTTTCCCTCCTCTCCCCCTTCCCAGAGGCAAGGAACAATTCCACTGGGTTTTACATGTATCATTGTTCAAAATCTATTTCCGTATTATTACTATTTGCAATAGAGTGATCATTTAAAATTAACATTTCCAGTCACATTCCCCTTGAACCTCGTGGTCAATCATATGTTTTTTTTCTGTGTTTCTACTCCCACAGTTCTTTCTCATAAGCCCCACAGAATTGTCCTGGATCATTGCATTGCTGCTAGTAGAGAAGTTCGTTACATTTGATTGTGCCACAGTGTATCAGTCTCTGTGTACAATGTTCTCCTGGTTCTGCTCCTCTCACTCTGCATCAATTCCTGGAGGTTGTTCCAGGTCCCATGGAATTCCTCCACTTTATTATTCCTTTGAGCACAATAGTATTCCATTACCAACATATACCACAATTTGTTCAGCCATTCCCAAATCAATTTTTCTTTTTTTTCTTTTTACTTTTTTGCTACTACAAAGAGCTCTGCCTTTATTTTCTCCTTTGGGAAAAGAGGATGACAAATCCTTGACCCACTTAGCTCAGAGTGAAAGGCAGTGAAAAAGAGAGGTTTGTGAAAGAGGAGTGTTTCTTTGAACAAGGCTTTGGAGAGGCTGAATGTTATATGGATAAAAAAGAAGACAGTTATGATTCATAGTGGCATGACTGACTAGGTGTGTAGGTGAATCAGCCAAGTATGATATCAAGGAGCATTTATTAAGTGCCTCCTATGTACTGTGCTAAGTGCTGGGGATTCAAATAAAGGCAAAAGCAGCTCCTGCCTTCAAGGAGCTTACAATCTAATTGAAAAGTTGATAAGAAAACCACTAGGTACAAATATTAACATTGGAGATAATCTTGAGATTCTTCTTCTCATTTGTCCTCTAAGGCTCCAAACTTTTTTGACCTGGAAGTCCTATGAGTAAAATATGTTTGAGCCCATATCCTTAATATGTAAACATTTATTTCTAAATTACATACATTTATTATTTTGCCAACATAGTCTATGAATTAAAATATAATAATAATAATAGCTACTATAGTGCCTATATGCTAGGTTCTTTATAATGATTCAGTACTCACAACAACCCTAAGAGGTAGGGAATATTATTATTCCCATTTTACAGATGAGGAAGCTGAGGTCAATAAAGGTTAAATGATTTGCCCAGGATCACATAGCTAGCAAATGCCTGGGATTGAATTTGAACTTAGATCTTTCTGAATCTGTTCTCCCACCTTAACAAGAATAGCAAAGAATGAGATGTAAGAGCTAGTTAGCATTTATAAAACTCCTTTGGTTATTGCAAAGGCTTTACAAATGTTAATTTGTTTTATTTTCACAAAGAACTAATATTTATAAAATTATTTATTGAGTGGCAACATAATCAAAGATATAAAAAAGTTAGCCTCAGAGCTAGGAGGAGCTGGAATCTTGTTCAGCTTCTAGACTATTACTGGCAAATGACCCTGGACAAGTCAGTTAACCAACTGATGCTTTAGATAACTCTCTCTTAAGACTTTAAATTGCAGAGAAAGTGCAATGGGTAAAGGGAATTTCCTCATCTAGGAGTTTCCCACCATACCAATGAAATCCCACGTCCAGGCTCTATCTCTATCTTCCTTTTGATTATTACAAAAGTTCTCTTTGTTCTCACTCAAATATTGCTACTAGTAATAATTAGCAGCATTTAAATGTATTAACCCGAATAACATTTGTGTGAGAGAATTCGACTGACTAGATTTGACTGTTTTGGAAAATCTTTAGTGTTTTGTATATAGTATTTGAAAGGTCTAGTTCTAAATTCAACTTATTTTAACACTTGGCTTCAAAAGAGATCATCAGAGCAAAAGTGTATCACTTGGTGGTGCTTAGTAAATCATGAATCATAGGATTAATTTTTTAAAACATTAGACCACCAATTAAACATCTCACTAGGGAGAGAAATTGTTGTATTGCTCTAAAGAATTTCTGAAGTGCTGGCTCTCCAGTGAGCTAGACCTATTGTCCTGGATTTAATCTGTCTCTGCAAGCATGAGCAACGAGACCTTTTGGGTGGAAGTACTAGAGGGTACAGGCTGGGAATGTGGCCACCCTCCAGTGGGAATCCCAGGTCCCTATGCCCGTGCATTAAGAGGGGCTCTTCCTGGCTCCTCAACTCAGCTGACAGGCAGAGGCAGCCCTTTCAGCTGGAAAGGAAGAGGGGCAGAAAGCCTTCAGAGAGTGAGGAGCAAGAAGAGAAAGGAGAAGAGATGGGGAGGGTGACTTTTGGGGAACAAAGGAAGAAAGGGAGAGGAAGGAGGAAGAGAGAAAGTAGAGGCAATGAAGGGAAGGGATGAAGGAAGGAAGAGAGAGAAGAGAAAATCTTGGGAAATTGAGAGGAGAGGGATGAGGAAAGTGGGGAGAGGGAATAAAGAGAGGGGGAAACCTTGGGAGAGCAGGGAATGAAGCAGAGAGGGAGGAGAAAAGGGAGGAGGAGGGGGAGAAAAAGTAGAGGGGGAAGCCTTTGTTCCAGAGCTAAGAATAGAACTATGTGCATCACTGTCCCTGCAGCAAATGATTCTAATTGAATTCATTTTTATCTGTGATTCTGCTTTCTTTTGATGAGGGTGGTGGAGAGGGAGGGAAGGGGATATATGAGGAGAGGAGAGGCAGTGGGAGTCAGGAATTGCCAGATGACCTAAATTATGCCTCAGGGAGTCATTGCAATTTCTTCATCCTCAGCTAGAGGAACAAACCAGGAGAGGTCATTTTATCCATCTTGTCTCTAAACAGGAACATGTCCATTCCAATTCAGTCAAAAGAAAAATAAAACCTCCCTTGGATTTAAGGCATTGCGTAGTTGCTTCTAATCATCCATGGCAACATTAGCAAATCCTTCCTCTTTGGGAGATTAGTAGTGGGGCGTCCTCTCTTCTGTCCAAGTCCAATTCTTCCTGCTGCAGCATTGGCTTATTTTTGTTATATGACTTCAGGAAAAATTAGGAACAGAGTTAACCTGGCTCTGACAGCTACTAGGTAGGGGGCTGAGTAAGCTTCCTAATCTTTCTAAACCTCAATTTCCTCATATTTAAAATAGGAATAATAACAATAGCTGCACTGTTTGTTATAATAAGCAAGTGAGGTCATAATGTAAAATGTAAAGAAATATGTCAAAAGTCATGCTGCTTTAACAATAAGAAATGTCAGTTTCCTCATCTTTAAAATAGGTATAATAATAATAGTTGACCATTTTTGTTAAGATAAACAAGTGAGGTCATCTATGTAGAATGTGAAGAAATATGTTAATGTATCATGGGGTGTATGGGATGCTCAGGGAGGAGTAATATCTTTGGTATGGAGGGCTTGTCGTGCCCTCTTAGGGCAGCTTTCCAGCCTCTGACCCTTACCTGACACCCAGCTCTCACTTGTGGCTCCCAGTAGCTGCTAGCATGTGGCAGCGGCCACACCCTGGGCAACGGCTTCGACAGGCCGGCTAAACCTTGTGAGGGTAGCCATCGCGTTGTCGACCCCTGGTGAACCAGGGCTTTGCTCACCCAGCATGTGAAGACTGATTCGGCGGAACAGGGGGAAGAAACCAACAACAAGGTTCAACGGCTGAGATGGCGACGCAGCAAAGCACTGTGGAGTGCTTAGGGCATGTTGGAGCACAAAGGACAACACGGCCATCCAATGCAGCTGAGGAAGTCTCCAGGTGTAATGACTTTTCGTGCCAATGGACCCAGGCTTCCAACGCCGAGAGAGTGGGACTGTCTCTGTGCATCGGCTTTTCCACTTAAATCTTCATGCACAAGTGTCTTTGTGCACAAAAACACACAAAGACAATCGTCATCCTCGGTTACCGAGAGACTACTACCACCACCAGACAGGAACTATGAGAGCTTATACTTTGATGGTATAGCTTTCTAAATCCCAAGCTTACCTCCACTCTCTGTCACAATGCGGTTCCAGAGGAAAAATTTTCAGGTGAAAGCCAACTCAAAGTCTGGCTGCTGTCCATGTCTGAAAAGATCTGTGACTAACTCCTCCATCTTTTCCTGTAAAGGCAGTTTCCATCTGCCTGGTTCTCTGCACAATTTCACCATAGGCCTCCTTCCCCCAATACATAGGAATATGGATGGTCTCAACTAGTGAACTGGTCCTTGTTGAATTGTAAGAAAGGAAGGGGAGGGATTCTGTCTCTGAGTCTTCCATCAATGAAGACCAGAAGAGCAGAGGGAACGAACATCACTCAGCCCATTGCCTTGTTTACTTATGTCCTCATAAGGTGTAAGAGACAAGTAGGATCATTCTGCAGGGAGTCGTTGCAATTTCTTCATCCTCAGTCTGAGGAATGAACCAAGGGAACTCATGATGTCCATCTTATCTCTAGGCACAAATATATCCAACCCAGAAAAGTGAGAACTTCTCTTATTTTAAGGTAGGGATTAGTGCCCTTGTCCATGTCACTAAGCAAAGACTCTATCAGGTCTCAAGCCTTCTCCTATCTTTCTCTGGCTGTGGTAACCTAATTTGTTCAATTATGAGTTTAAAATTTAGGAAGTCTTCCCTAACTATCCTATTCTTTAGTGTTTTCCTCTGAACACCAGCACATGCTGCCTATAATGAATTCTCTCCCTCCCTCCCTGCTCTCTCTCTCTGTCCCTCACTCTTCTCTCTGTCTCTGTCTGTCTGTCTGTCTCTGTTTCTCCCCCACTTCTGTGAATCATTAATTTGACTGTAAGCTCCTTGAGGGCAGAGGGCAGTTCCTTTGTACTAATGCTTGGTGGATGAGGAAGACCAGTAACAACCATTTATCCATTTATGATTTTTTACTGGGGATAAAGAAATTAAAAAATGAAACAATTCTTTACCTCAAGGAGTTTACATTGTGTTGGGATCACAGATCCATTAAATCTCAAAAGGAGACAGATGCCTTCAAGGTCCTTTAGCTCATCCTCTAACCAAATGACCAAATCTCTTCTGCAATATCCTTGACAGTTGCTATTGAGTCAGAGGCTCTGCTAGGTTACTTTCATTTGATATTACCTCCTGAGCCTGTTTCATTTTCTGACAGCTCTGATGATTATAGGGAGTTTTTTTATGTTAAACTGAAATTTTCTTTCCTGTAACTTCCAGCCTCTGTGCTCCAGAGACATGAAATAAGCCTAATTCCTGTTCTAGATGACAGCACTTCACAAATGGGACAACAGTGATCATGACCCACATAAGGGACATAAGGGTTCTATTATGAAACACATTTTCCCTCCAGAGATAAGACATTCCAGTTAATTCCTTAGAAAATACCTCAGAGCTTTTAACATTTTTTTTTCCTTTTCCTTTTCTGCTTTCAGAAAACTCCTTTCAATTTTACAAGGTCCAGGAGGTAGAAATCACCCAAAAGACAGTCTCCTCTTCTTTTTTTTTTTATATGTATTTTTAGAGGTTTATTAAGGATTAAGGATTAAAGAAAATACAGGATAAGGAAAACGTGCCTAGGCCAGAGGCCTAGATAAGACCTCACCTACATTATGGAAAAAGCCACATCTGCCCCAAAACGGAAGTCCAAAAGCAGGGAAAGAGAGAGCTCAAAAGTCTTTGCACTCAGCTTAAATACCTTCTCAATCTCGCCCACCTCAGAATTCCGTGAGATTACAAAGCATTTTGAGGAAATGGAGCAAGGGCTTGTGGGGATTGAAGTCCAGAGTTCAAATCTCAATTTTACATTCCTCCATTTGATCTTCTGGGAAGAAGTCCTTCCCCAAAGGATCATAAAAACATAATCAATTTAAAGATTACAATAATTTGAGGATAAGAGAAAAAAAGCTACTAACTCTAATTTTTCCTAAGATTTCATTTGCTTCTCTCGCCTCTTTCTTTTATTTTTTGATTTGATTTATCTGTTTCAGATAGGGGAAGGTTCATGTCCCCCACTAGTATAGTTTTTCTATCTATTTCATCCTTGAGCTCCTCTAGTTTCTCCTTTAAAAATTTGGATGCTCTGCCATTTGGTGCATACATATTGAGTATAGGTATTTCCTCGTTGTCTATACTGCCTTTTATCAGGATGTAATTACCTTCCCTATCTCTTTTAACTAGATTTATTTTTACTTTGGCTTTGTCTGATATCATGATTGCTACTCCTGCCTTCTTTTTATCATTTGATGCCCAATAGGTTTGGCTCCATCTGCTTACTTTCACCCTATGCGTATCTACCTTCCTCATGTGTGTTTCTTGCAGATAGCATATGGTAGGGTTTTGGATTCTAATCCACTCTGCTATTTGCTTGCATTTTATGGGTGAGTTCATTCCATTCACATTCAGAGTTGTGATTACTAGCTGTGTATTTCCCAGCATTTTGATTTCTACCCCTGGTCCTGCCTTTTCTTCTTTCACTATTTCCTTCTATACCAATGTTTGTTTATAGTCAGCCCCCCCCCCGTTCCCTCCCTTATTTTACTTCCCTTTCTACCCCTTCCCTTCTTATTCCTTCCCTTATTTTCCCCTGTAGTCTTTTTAAAATTTTCCCCCCACCCTCTCCCTCCCTTGTACTGCTTCCCTCCCCACCAGTCCGTTTTTTACCCTTCTACTCCCCTATAGGGTGCAAATCTATTCTCTTCCCCAATGGATTGGGTTGTCCTTCCCTCTTTGGGTCAGTTTCAAAGTACGTAAGAATTGAGTATTTCCTGTCTCCAACCTCTTTACCCTTCCAGTGTATCGATGTTCTCCCCCCTCCCGCCATGAGATTCTTTGTGACATATAAATTTACCCCCATTTGTTTCTTTTCCCATTTCTTTTAGTCATAACCTCTTTTTTTAGCTCTAGTCATGTATATATATGTATATATACATATACATGTATATGTATTTATGTATGCATATATCTATATACCTATTTATGTCTTGTCCTTTCATCCTATACAATCTGTCACTGTTCCCTCTAAGTGTAATTCTTCTAGCTGCTCAGGTGATAGAAACAGTTTTTTAAGAGTTGCCAATGACCTCTTTTCTTATAGGGATACATATCATTTTAACTTATTGAGTCTCTTATAAAAATTTTGTTGTTGTTTTGTTTTTTTCCCCTTTTTTAATTACCTTTTGATGATTCTCTTGAGTTCTATGGTTGGACATCAAATTTTCTGTTCAGGTCTGGTCTTTTATTTATGAATGCTTGGAACTCTTCTGTTGTGTTGAATGACCATACTTTCCCCTGTAAGAATATAGTCAGTTTTGGTGGGTATTTTATTCTTGGTTGTAGACCTAGTTCCCTTGCTTTCCAGAATATCGTATTCCATGCCTTTTGGTCCTTCAGTGTGGATGCAGCCAGGTCCTGTGTTAACCTCACCGTGTTTCCATGGTATCTGAATGGCTTCTTCTTAACAGCTTGCAATATCTTTTCTTTCATCTGATTGTTTTTGAATTTGGCTATAACATTTCTTGGTGTTGTCAGTTGGGGATTAAATACAGGGGGTGATCTGTGGATTCTTTCAATCTCCACTTTCCCCTCTTGTTCTAGGATCTCGGGAAAGTTTTCCTGGATAATTTCCTCTAGTATTATGTCCAGGCTTTTTCTTTTATCGTGGTCTTCTGGTAGTCCAATTATTCTTAAATTGTCTCTTCTTGAATGATTTTCTAAATCGTCTGTTTTGTAAATGAGATCCTTCACATTTTCCTCAATTTTTTCATTCTTTTTGTTTTGTTTTATAGTTTCCTGCTGCCTTGTGAGGTCACTTGATTCTAGTTGTTGTATTCTGGTTCTTAAAGATTGGATTTCATCTCTGGCTTTTTGGTCATCTTTTTCCTTCTGGTCTGATTTTCTTTGAAGATCGTCTTTCATCCTCTTTACCTCATCTTTCATCTCCTTTGCCTCATCTTTCATCTCCTTTGCCTCATTTTTCCAGCTGGTTGATTTTGGCTTTCAAGACACTATTTTCTCATTTTAGTTCAAATGCCCCTGTTTCCAGATGACTTATCTTAATTTTTAAGTTCTTTTCCCAATTGTCTTCAGCCTCTCTTAGTTGTGTTTTGAGTTCTTCCACAGCCTGTATCCAATTCGCTGGGATCTCTGGTTTATCATTTGCTGATCTCTCCCCCTCTGTTCCATTTGCTGAGTAGTAGCTGTCTATTGTAGTTTCTTTCTTCTTTTTCTGTTGTTTGCTCAAATTCACCCCTTCTTTCCTCCCTGTATTTGTCTGTGCTCTTGTTCCTCTCATTTTCTTTGTTTTGGGGGGACTTCTATCAGTCTCCCCTCTTGGAGCTTTAACAGAAGATCTCTTGGTGTAGTCTCTGGGGGAGGGTTGTTGGGGGTTTGAGCTTCCCTGTCCTCTGGAGGCTTTTGATTGGCTTAAAGTCCAGTAGTCAATGAGGATGGATGGGGAGCCTGGGCTTCCCTGTGTTCTGGAGACTTTTGATGGGATTAGATTCAGCTGGTTCTTTCAGAAGACTCTGCTCTCTAAGGGGGGAGGGGATGTGGCCTCCCTGGGCTCTGAGGGCTCTTGATGGGATTAGGTTCAGCTGGTTCTTTCAGAAGACTCTGCTTTCTAAGGGGTAAGGGGATGTGGTCTCCCTGGGCTCTGAGGGCTATTGATGGGATTAGGTTCAGCTGGTTCTTTCAGAAGACTCTGCTTTCTAAGGGGGAAGGGGATGTGGTCTCCCTGGGCTCTGAGGGCTCCTGATGGGATTAGGTTCATCTTGTTTGTACTGAATGAGCCCTGAAGCAAAAAACCTCCTCCTCCACAATCTGTGTTGAATGCCCAGAGACTGGCCCAGGTTGCTTTCAAGGTAAGCCCTTTGGAGCAACCCCTTTGCTGGGGCGTAAGGTTTCTCTCAGTAGCTCTGAGGGCTCCTGATGGGATTGGGTTCAGCTGGTGCCCTAAAGCTGGGACTTCCCTTGAGACTCAGTTGGAAGGACCTAGCCAGGGGTCTACAGGCTTCCCCCTTCTCTTTATGTTTCCCTGCCATCTGTGTTGGGCATCCCAGAGACTGGCTCAGGTTGCTTTCAAGGTGAGTCCTTCAAAATAGCCAGCCCTGGGGCCCTTTTGCCGACCCTGAAATTCCCGCTGCTGCCATGGGCTCAGCACTCTGGGTTGGGGGGTATGGGTCCTGGGACCTTCCTTCTGCCTGCCCCTTAGATCTGAGTGATCTAGGGTTTTGGCTTTTGAGGGGCCGTACCTTTTGATCCAGGTCCGGGAGGAGGGTTCCCCGGGGTCTGTCCTGTTGTTCAGCTTGAATTTCGGTGTCCTAGGAGCTCTCAGTTTGCGATCGGTAAGGAAGGGTTTCTGAGTTCTGAACTTTCGCAGCTTCTAAGCTGCCATCTTGACTGGAACCTGTCTCCTCTTCTTAAGCAGACATAGGATTGGGGGTTGCAGAGAAGCTGGATATTAGGGTTCCCCATGTATTGTCTGTTAAACAATGACTGAGGCATTTTCTCTCTCTCCATGGTTTATCCTTCTCACTTGGGAGGTAACACAGAGAAGAAAAATGATATTTGTATTGTCTCCATTATATGGTGGGTTGCATTTGCTCCTTAGTTGAGAACCTAGGGCACTTGATCTCATTGAAAAACCCTCTACTATAGCACTTAGTGGTCATAAAGCTCACAAGGCAAGGCTTCTTCAGGAGACAAAGGGATCTCATGGGAGGGTGGAATGATCAAATTGAGAAACTGTTATGGCATGAAGGAAGCCTGGAAGTGGTGAGCAGCAGTTGCAAGCAGTAGCTCAGAAAAGGGCATTCTCCCCTCCCCACCCCTTCTCCCTCTGGCCAATTTTAGCCAAGAGATAGAAGCAGGGCTTCTGGAATGCTGTTTGTAGAATCCCTTTAAAATAATATAATATATTATTATATATATAAAATATATATAAATAAATATAATATAATATATAAAGTAATATAATAATAAAATCATAAGACAATCCCTTTAAAATAAGAGAGAAGAGATAAAAACAAACACCCCAACTATGTGAAACCTCATCTGGAAGAACAGGTCAGCACCAGAATTCTATTGTTTCTGGGTGCTTAGAGATGAAAAGTCCCTCTTCCTGCCTCCATCTTCACCCAAGCCCCTTTTCAGTTTAAATCTCCCTCAGTCAGATTGCTGGTCTCTGTGGTAAAAAATACACACATATACATAGACATATATGTATTTATGTACACACACATATACATGCATACATATATATGTTGTGATCCTTTTTAGATACACTTTTTCTCTGGGTGGCTTTTCCTGTATGTCCTCAAATTATCTGGTGCCATGTGTATGCCTGGGAATCTTGAGCTGTCCAAGGTCTAGGCACAGAGACCATAGAAGGGTTTATTGGTGGTTAAGAATTTTTATCATGATGTTGGGAATAGCTTCATCTTTGAACGAGTGCTTCTTCTATGTTCTCCTGGGTATGACTGTGTTAGGCATCAGGGGTTTCTGGCCTAGACAATCTCAGGCAGGAACTGAGCTTGGGCTAAGGCCTCTAGGGCTAATTCTCTTTCTGCCTAGGATCATTCCTGTGTACAGAGTGTCCACAGTGGGATTACAGAAAGGGATAGTATTTGAACATCCACATGAGTAGAATCAAATGGAACTTGGGTCCTGCAGATGAATTCCTGGATTGGTCCCCTTCTTCTTTCACACAATTTCTTTGCAGACTTTTCTAGTTGTAGTTGATGGATGAAGCTGTAAGATTT
Source organism: Monodelphis domestica (assembly GCF_027887165.1). NCBI lineage: Eukaryota > Metazoa > Chordata > Mammalia > Didelphimorphia > Didelphidae > Monodelphis > Monodelphis domestica. The sequence continues at coordinate 29,559,366 of NC_077231.1, read as the reverse complement.
CTTTAGTTCCTCTTCTCCCACTCCTTTATTGATTCCCCCAGTCCCTAAATTTAGATTCGAGCATGAGACTTGGAGATATAATCAGTCCTTCCAACTTTCCCTCAGGTCTTAGTCAAGGAGTGGAATCTGAGAAGTGAACCTCTGTTCAGATACTTCCTGCTTGCACTTGGGCCATGGTATGTTCATATCTGGTGGAATGAGGTCCCCGCAGCTAGGGATTAGAATCCCTAAAGAACCTTCTCAGTTGGCAAATGGCTGGGGTGGAAGGAGCTGTTCCTCCATGAAGCCACTGCTGTCGGAGTGGGTGCTGCTGGTGTGGAGAAAGCCTGTAGTGGAAATAAATAAGCAACTGGGATTAAGACATTCTCCATAAGAATTCCTTCTGACCGTAGGGTCACTAAAGTACAAGTAATCAGCATGTTAGAACCTGAAAGTCAAATCTCATTTTACAGATGAGGATTTGTTATAGCTTAGTGGTTTTTAGTCCTGCCTGACTCTTTGTGATCCCTTTTGGAGTTGTCACGGCAAAGATATTGGAATGGTTTGCCATTTCCTTCTCTAGCATGCTTCCAATTTACTGATGAGGAACTGAGGCAAATTGCTCAGGGTCATGCTGCTAGAAAGTATCTGAGGCTAAATTTGAACTCAGTTCTTCCTGATTCTAAGGCCAGTGCTTTATCCTCTATCTACCTAGCTGAGGATTCTAAGTTTTTATTATTGTCAATATTACCCATCACAAAAAAAATAGGACTCTGAATTCCATTGATCTAGCCAATTTTGTAACTCAATAGTTTTTGTTCTTAAACATCAATAATGCCTGCTTCAAAAAACTTTCAAATCCTTTCCTAATCAGCTTTCCTTTCTTGCAAGTGTCTGTGCCTCCATTGGTGTAAAGAGACACCTAACAAGGACACAAACCACAGGTTTCCAGAGGGTCCTGCTTAGAAGAAAGGCACAGACTAATACTTATGATCCCATAGCTCATTGGTTTAGAGAGACAGAAGTCATGAGTTTGAATCAATATGGGCCAGTTTGCTTCTGTGTCTTCCGCCGGCCTATATGGACTAATAGAAATACTGCTGGGTTTGGATTCAGGTCATTAGAATCATGAATGACCTTAAATGTCGTCTAGTCCTGTTTTTTCATTTCACAGACTGGGGAAATTCTCCGAAAGCATAGAATGATCCTGGCTGCACCATTTACAAATTCTGAGTGCTAAACAAGTTACTTAAACTCTAGAGGACTAGAGAATTTCAGAACTGTAAAGGAATATCTAGTCCAAACCTCACCTGAAAAGAGATCGCCCCTATAGGATTCCCCCTTTGTTTAAATACATCAAGTGAAGGATAATCCACCATGTGACAGAGGGTTTGCACTCAAGGAAGAGTGGCAGCCTGAAGGGATGCTGGATCTGCTCACCTTCCTTGGGGAAGGGCCCAGGAGGTCTGGAATGTTGAGAAGCCAGAAGATTCGGACTGGGATTTCAGTTGGATCTCTTCCAGCCTTGAGTAGCCTAGGAGGGAGGTCTGGCCAAGCCTTTCTCCTGGATATATACTCACCTTTTCCTCTCCTGGTGACAAGACATCTTCCCCCCCAATTCCCAACTGAAGGGACAGCTGAAGAAGATATTTGATCCTCTGTCAAAACTTATCTTACAGCTCCTGATGCCATGGACTGAACTGTGGCCAGGGGGCCAAAGACCAGGGTCAGTCAACCTGATTCTCTCTTAGGGGACCCAGGCTGCCAAGGCCTGAGTTCCCCAAACTTGAGGAGGGAGGGAAAAGGAGTAGTTAAAGAAGGGACACCCCCCCTTTCCTCACCAATTCCCTTCCTTCCAGCCATTTCTTTGTGTTACCCTAGTTGACTTAGTTTATAATAAAGTTGTTGTCTTTTCCCAAAGACACTCAAGTGTGAGTGGGACAGCTTGAGGGAGAGAGTAATCTCCCTGAGAAGAAATCTTTAGGCTCTAAGAGTGGAGGAAAGTCAAGAGCCAGTTTGTGAGAGCAGCCATAGCTGAGGAGGGAAGGCAGAAGGGGGAAACTACTTACTCCCTCTCCCTCTCTCTGAGCCAACTTTAAACATCAGCAGCCTCTCCTGGATCCTGCTTTCAGGGGGAGATCTTCATTCCTCCTCTATCCCTTTTATCACCAACCAATTCCTCCATTACAACCATCACTTAAAGGCACACATTCCACTTTCAAAGAGCTCTGATTATGAGGGAGCTCTCATTCCCTCAACCCTAAATGTGCCCCTTTTCAGCTTCTTCCCATGGCTCCTAGTTCTGCCTGCTAGGGCAAAGCAGGAAAAATCTAATTCTGCTGTCATACGTCAACCATTTGAGCAGAACTTCCTTTCTACCCCAAGTCTTCTTATCCAGGCTATGCAAGCACAGTTCTTTCAACCTGTCCTCAGTGGGATTAACAAGAAGCCTTTCCCTTTCTTGGCTGCCTTTTCTGGATATGCTCCTGCTTTGGAATGCCTTTCCTAAGGGGTGACTCCAGAAAAGAACATCATATACCCAGGTCCCAATTAGTATAAATAATGAATCCTGTGAAGTGGTTCCATATGTCCAAATGTACACCATCCAAGGCATAATTATGTAAAAGGAGGTCATTGGTTCTAGTCCAAAACTGTATTCTTGATGTGGTCTACCTGGAGCACAGTATAGAGGTTTACTTTGCCTGCTTTGAATCTGAACCTGAGTTTTCTTGTCTGTAAAATGGGGTTAATAACCGTTCTCCCACAAGATCGTTATGTCTTGAATGGAGTTATGATAGTAATAGCTAAAATAGAACATATAAAAGAGCTTTAATATTTGCAAAACACTTCATATGTGCCATCTCATTTGAGTAATATAAATGAATAAAGTATATCAAGTATAGTTATTGCTATTGTTACATGAAGGGGAGAGGGGGTGCATAGAGTCTGTCCAACTAACTCTAGCTCAATGTCAGATATTGAATAAGAAGCATCACTTATGTATATACAATGGCCAACACACAGATGACCCAAAGGGAGGAGAGCTTGGAGTGATCCAACAGAAGCAGACAGGCCATGGTACAGACCACATACTTGGCAAATACTGGAAGATAGTAGAGTAAGGACCAGCAAATGAAGTCCCCAGAGTGTGCTAGACAGGCAGAGCTGAATGGAACTTGGAGATTACCTACTCCAACCCCATTATCTTTACAGATAAAAAGAGAGAGGAAGTAAGTTAGTCAATCTCTTTTATCCCATGATTGTCCAGCAATAGCTTCTCCAAGAGGGGGGAGAAATTAACCCTGTGATACCTTTCCTATCCTGTCCAAGACCTGCTTATTTTTAGTCTCTGTTTAGAAATGCTTTCAGTCTTAGCTCAAATTGTGTCTAAATGCATCTAGTAACAGTTATCATAATGTATCGCAGAGCTACAAAAAACATTTTGAGACCATTCACTTTTAGGGGATGGCAATCATGCTCTATTTCCCCTTGGCTAGCATAAAGCATCAAAAGTTGACTTTAGGGGTTGAATGAGTCTCAAACATGGGTCTTCCAAGTATCCAAAGGTGGGTTAGACTTGTTTTGTTTGGCCATGGTGGGCAGAACTGATAGATATAGGTGGACACTGCATAGAGAAAACTCCCTAAGAATTATACCTGTCCAAAAGTGCAATGGACTCATCAGATAATGCATTTCTCATTACTGGAGGTCTTCCTGTAGAGTCTGGATGGCAACTTGTCTTGAGTGTTATTCAAGACTGGCTCTGTCCTGTTTTTCCTGAAGGCAGGAGCTTTCCAAAGAATGGAAATTCCTTAGAGAGAGGGGAGTGTGCCATGTGAAGGAGCTTCAGAGTGATCCATCAACAAGTATTTGCTGTTTCCTAGGTGCCTGGAAAGGGTCCTTTTAAGAGAAGGGAAAGCGGTAGAGGAAGGACCACTACAATTAGAAAGAAAGGGTATTGGGGAGATAGGTCACATGAGTTTGGACCATTGGGATGGATCAGATGGCCCTAAAAGTAGTTGTCAGAAGCTCCCCCTCTCCTCTCTTCTCAACAACAACAGACATGCCACATAACTAGAAGTATGTGCACAGCTGTGCAGTGACATCATGAACCCAGGGGAGATAATTGCAGGCTTGGAGAGGCAGAGGTGGGATTGTTTTTCATTGATTAGAAAACCTATTTTACTTATCTCTGCCTTTGATGGCACAAAATGAATAACAGTCTTGTATATTTATAATAGGGCTTTTGTCCCTGCCAGTACAGGGACTTTAGAACCATTTGCCTTCCCATGGACTCATTAGACTGGGAAGATTGTGAGTATAGGAGGAAGAGAAGGGCTAAGGGTCAGGAGCCATAACCCCACCTGTCCTCTTCTTTCAGTGTAGGACTCTGCCAGAGCAGAGTCACGGGATCATATGGAGAATGCTTGAGCTGGAAGACCCCTTAATGATGTAGTCAAGAGAAATGGTCAAAAAGCAGAGAAAATATGAAAGGTAATGAAAATGGACGCAAGAGAAGCAGATGGAACCACCAGGAGCCATCAGGGGAAGAATTCCATGGAATTCTAAAGAAGATTCAAAAAAAGGAGAAAACTACTGGCCAGAAGGAGGTCTGGGCTTTTCCTACCTGGCTTTTGCTGAACAAGTGTTACTGCTTTGTTTTGAAGATCATCTTATACCATCATTTCATTCTTGAAAAGACATTTTGATCTCCCATCAAAATATAGCTATAGAAAATATAGGGGTAGGGTCTACCCAATCCCTCTGTCCTATCTTTTCCCTCTTTTATCTCTTTGCCATAGAAATAAATTAGTCATTTAGTATATCAAGACTTGTCTCTGGAGTTTGTAATAGGAGGGAAGATTCAAAGTCATCTAGAAGCAGAGTTGGGACTCCATTAGGCTCTGGGAGAAAGAGAAAGTGCTACACTCTAACCAGCCCCTCCAACAGCTGGTTTCCTGTTTCCTAGTATTGGCAAGGATCCCTCTCTCAATTCTACCATTACAATGATCATGCCATCGAATTAGCTTATTTTACAGAGAAAACAGCTGAAGTTCGGAGATGGAAAGCTATCTGCAAAGTCCACACAGACACTTAACAGTAGAGTCAGCACTAGAATTGGGGTCTTCTGACTTTAATACATTTTCCCTCAGGGGAAGCTCTTACTAACAGAAGGTCACAGCTTTAGAGCAAGAAGGGACTTTGGAATCATTTTACAGATGAGGAAACTGAGGCACAGAGAAGGCATGTGACTTGCTCAGGATTATATAACCAGCAAGTGTTCAAGGTGGGATCTGAACCCATGCCTCCAATCCCACATTGCCTTCCATTCTTCCAAGATTTCCAGTGGGAGGATACTACATCATGTGTCTCTGTTGTTCCTTTTAAAACCAAATTATTTTATTTCAAGAGAGTTCAACCACAACCCCCATGCGCTCTAATTGAAACCCAACTTGCTTGTGGCTATCCAAAGTCATGACTCCTCTTTCTTTCTTTGGGTATTCTCTTGGCAATTTCTCTTCCTAACCTAGATCCTAGGGTAGAAGAATACATGGCGGCTGGGGATGGGAAGAGGAAGCACTGCCCTTTGGAGTGACTGGTGCCCTCAGTTTTGCACAAAGGATTAGGAAAGGCGCGTTGTCACTCACTAGCCCAATTCCTGGCTCCAGCGTCTGGGAACTCAGGAAAAGCTGATTTAGCATTTACTATTACAAGGCTGCCACCTGGTGGGGAAATAGCAGTTGAACACTGAGCTATGCAATCAATTCAGATTCCTAGATTATAGGAGCGAGAGGAAACCTTAGAAGTCATTCCATCGGACCCCTCATTTTACAGAAAATGAAACGGAGACTCCTAAAGATGAATCTATTGCCCAAGGTCTCCCTTTGAGAGAGTGGGACTAGAGCACTGACCTGTCGACTCCAAACATTCGTATTCTTTCCACGGCCCCATGAAGCAGGTTAAGGGATGTGAAAGAGCGACAGCGATATCAGGCAGTCCAAAGAATTCCCCAGGCCTTTCTGTTCCTCTTTGGAATGCTTTCTAACGAATTTAAAAGAAGCCCTGTGCCTTCATCTGCCAGGGGATCTCCCAGCAAGGAAACTCCTTCCCCGGAGAACTTTTCTGTCATTTATATACAGTCTTAACAAGTTACCTGGGATTCTGAGTATAAGTTGCTTAGGATCATACAATCCCCATTTATCAGAAGTAATCGAACTCGGGTCTTCCTCACTTCAAAGCTGGCCATCTACCCATTATTCCAAGCTGCCTCTGTCTGACTCATATGTCTTTGGGGGCAAAATCTTGACATACTCCAGCATGTCAATGTTCTTTTCAAAATGTAGGGATACCAAAAAGGACAGGAAACTCCACGTGGAGTCTAGCTAGGGTAGAATATAGTTCCCTGAGTCTTTGTTAATTCAGTTTGTCACCTTAACTTTCAGGGTTGTTGTGTCATGTTGATGATTCATATCTATTTTGTGGTCCTCAACTGAATGTTGGTGACCTTATCCTTTTCCATTCTGTATTTGTTGGGGGGATTTTTTGCACCCAAGTTCAGTATTCACATCTGGCCATCTGACAATTTCATCTTGGGTCCTCAGGCTGTAGATATCTTCTTGGTCCCTGATTTCAATCAGATTCCCCCAACCCTCTCTTTTCCTTCCATTGCTTTTCTCTGCCTCTTACCTGAATCTTTGTGTTCTCTTCATCTGTTATTTAGTTAAGGACCCTGAATTTCTTCAGACCTATTAGTTTAATCCTTAAATTCACCCACTAACCATCAACTCTTGGCACTTATCTACTCACCATTAGCAACTAGTCCTTTGTTTATTTACACAGAAGCTGTCAAAACCATCCTATAATAAATTCCAGAGAGGCAGACTGAAGGTACTGCATAGAGGGCCCGCTCTGGCTACTAGGAAGCTCTAGGCTCACATAGGTTCCATTTTAGGATTGTCCTACCCTACACTAATTAAATCATAGACCCATCCACGCTTTCTCTCCCTCCCTCTCTCTCTCTCTCTTTCTCTCTCTCTCTCTCTCCATGTATGTATGTATATGTATAGGTATGTCAATTATATATATATATATGTATATATGTATCTATGTATATATAAACCATCCATATATATATATGCATTTGAGTGTGTATGTATATATATATGTGTGTGTGTGTATGTGTGTGTGTGTGCTTTTTTAGGGTTCCATTTGCTTTATTACTTAGAAAAGATGTGCGTGGAAAGCAAAATGTCAAAGGCTTGCTTTTCCACACCAGAGATGCCCAGACACCTGGTGGAATGCCTCCAGATGGAAGGAGACATATATATATATATATATATATATATATATATATATACAGAGCGAGCATATGATTTACATTACTATAGATCACCCCAAACAGCAAATTATCCTCACCTCATTTCTATGTCACTTTGGAACAGATAGACATAAAACTTAAGGAAATTTGCTATTTTCAGCAATCTGCTACCACTGAGGTCACCCCACTTTCATGCCCCTTTCTCTGTAGTATGGGGGTTTGCACAAAGTGCCCAAAATGGGTAGAAAAACTTTGATAGCAGGTTTGGATTTCTCTGGTGCAAATATTGACTTTCCATGTAAACAAGCAACTGGTTGTTAATGATGACTGGAAAGCGTTGATGTGTAATAGGTGAAAGCAAGGAATTGAAGAGGCTAGACTGAAGGGGATCAGAGTCCTAGATTTTAACAAAAGAGATGGAAAGATCTCAGAGACTGAGGTAGGAGGCAAAGAAAAGGGAGTTTAGAATTGAAGCCCAGAATTAGGAGACATGACTTAAATGGATGGTATGACTTAAATGTATACTAGCTCAAATAAATGACAAACTCAAGATGAATGTTTCATTGGATCCATTTACATCCTGAACTTAAGTTGAAAACAAAAAACCCACTTGGTGAATGCAAGATGAAGCAGGCTGGCCTGGCAATAATTAGAGCAAAAATCTCTCAAACTCGAAGGTCATCTAAGTAGACTTCCTGTTCAACACGAGTCAACAATAGGAACTAGCGCCCCAGAAACCTAAAGCATCTTGCATTAACAGAGGGATGGTATCCAGAGTGAGAAGGACAATTTTTTTGCCCTAGTCAGAACATATCTAGCCCAATTCAGAACCCTTTGTTTTAGAAAGGATAATGACAAGTTTGAGGCCATTTAGAGGAGAGTATTTAGGTTGGTGAGGGTCCTCAAAGCCATGGCACGGTAAAATTGGTTAACAGAACTAGGAGATATTTAATTTAAAGAAAAGACTTCATGGGGATATGATCATAGGATCATGCATTAAGAGTAGGAAGAAGAATAAGTCTTAGTTCACTCCCTTCACTTCTCAAGGTGGATTGTTTTATTGCTTCCTTAATGGTCAGAATGAGAACACTGGGCTTATAGCATAGGCTATAAGTAGGAGGTGGAGAAAACTGGATAGGAAATATAGATGTCACGGGGAACCACAGAGAGAAGGGACTAAGTTGAAGGTAGATGGAGATATGGATATCAAAGACAGTTCAAATAAATACTGAGCTCCTAAACTAGACAACGTTTGCCCTATGTTTGCTATTGCCATTTAGAGAGAATATGTATCCTCATCAGTTCTCTCGCCTGAGATAAGGTAGCTTTCATTGTTCTGAAGACCTCCAGCCTGAGGAGCTTTTTCAAGATGGAGAAGTTATGGGAAGGTGGTGGGGAATGCCCTCAAAACTGTAGTCTCAAGAAGAGGCAGAAGCCTTGAGTAATGTTATCAAAAAATATCAGTCATGATTCCAAAGAATGGAAATTTCCTTTGGTTCCTCAAGTCGGGGTTATCAAAAAAGTCTGGAAGCAAAGAGATTAGTCCTCATGGCTCTTTCAATCTAGGGACTAGAATATTTCTCCAGAGGAATACTTACTCTTGGACTTCCACCTAGAGGTGGCAAGAGATAGTGAGCAAGGACACTCACGTTCATTGATCCAGTGGCTTCCTTCTTCATCACTGTTGCTATATATCTGTTACCAGGAAACATGAAAAGCCCTATTAGGAGCTGTAGTAGGTAAGGTTGGCTTTGAGGTACAGAGCAATAGGGATCCTAAGAGCTTTTGTCTAGACCCAGACAGAAAGACTGAACTCATTTGCAACAGAACATGGAACTATGATATGTGACATAAGTTATTAGACTCTATTTTTTTTGTTGAAACATGAAGTATATACAAAACCGTGTGCACATGACATGGCTGACTTTTAGAGTCAACAGATTGGGCATTGTTTTGGGGCAGAATCCTAGTACTGGTTGGGAATTCTCTACAGAGACAGAAATGAGGTGAGAAATTACATAATCTGTCCTAGAATATTCTTTTTAAAATTTTTTTTTAAATTTTAAAACCCTTACCTTCCATCTTGGAGTCAATAGTTTGATTTGGTTCCAAGGCAGAAGAGTGGTGAGAGCTAGGCAATGGGGGTCAAGTGACTTGCCCAGGGTCACACATCTGGGAAGTGTCTGAGGTCATATTGGAAACTAGGACCTCTCATCTCTAGGCCTGGTTCTCAATCCACTGAGCTACTGTAAACCACTACCCAGCTGCCCCCTAGAAGATTCTTATATGCAAAACATGGGGTTTTTTCCCCCTCCTAGATCTATTCCAAGGGGCTCAAGATGTAAGTTGCTTGTTGGGATTTCAGAGAGGAAGCAATCAGGTTCGGTTTTGTCTTAAATATATTTAGGTTCCATTTCTGCCATCTCACTCAACAAATCACCCCTCAATACTAGAGCAAGAACCCATGACCCTTTTTCCCCTCAGCATTCTACACTCACCTCCTCTAAATCTAAGGAGTCCTGTTGCTGTTCAGTGAACCTCTGGGGTATTGTTTGGGGCAGAACTGATCCCACTGAGTTCTTCCCCAACTCTTCCTCCATGGTGGCTTCTTCCAAGGGGCTGACTCTTCTCCCCTTGATACCTTGGTAGTTCCTCTGGAATAGTCGCCTTCTTGCTTGAACCCTTGTCCTTTCAGGACAACTCTGACTCTTGCAAAGCTCCAGGGTACTATTGGCATGCTGCTCCTTGCTTAAACATGTCTCCTCTTTGACTTTCAGGTCCCACAGTTCTCTCTCTGTAACCCAAGTCATCTGTTCCTTTGCCTCTGCTCTCCACTCCAGATCCCGTCTGGTCTGTGGCTTTGCTATGTCAGTGTTTCTACAGTGGAAGGGCTGTGGAGTAGATGCCTTCCAGATATGTGGAGTGAATACTGCAGGGGGCTGGTTGGAGATGTAAGTGTTATCCCATTTAGTGTCTCTTTCTTCTTCCAGATCTCCATAGTTCTCAAGTTCTGTCTTCCTTGCATCTCTGCAATGGGAAGGTTCAGGGATAAGTTCCTCAGTTTGAAAAGGTGATGTAATCTCCCACTGAGTCTCTTCTGTGGAGGAGAGGTCTAGGGCAACCGTTCCACTTGACTCTACCTGGAGAGCAAGTTTATCTTCTCTTGCCCTGTCCATCACCTCCCACACTACTTGATCCAGACTATTTCTTTTGGTTGAAGCATGGGGTGGAGATGGTCCATCCCGAGGGGTTGTATACAGGCACATCTTGGATACAGCTCTCCGAAGACGCTCCACAGGGGATTGGGCCTCAGGTTCTGGGGAAAGGATCTTAATGAGTGGTGCATCAGCAGCACTGGGCCAGAACAATTGAGATGGCATGAATTTCTGGACTGGGGTCTTGGACACGTAGGAGTAGAGGCAGAAAAAGGCATCAGCAGTTGTGGCCAGGGTTTGTACCTGCTTAAACCGACCTGTGAGAACATTAAGGAAAGGAGGTGAACATGGTGATGAACTATGATTCTGAATCTATGATTCTGGGATCCCTTTGGAAACTTTTGGATAATTTTCAGATCTTCTGAAATCCCCTTTGAAAATTTCCAGAAATGAAAAGAAATCAGGGAAGGGCCTCCTGACCAGCTCTATAGGCAGGATTTGGGATTCAGAGAATCTTATAGTCAACAGGGTATCCAGGGACTATCCAGTCCAATCTGTATCTGAATAAGAACAACCACACAATGGCCCCAACAAGCTCCCCCATTCAACCCACTGTTTGAAATCTCTATTAATGGGAAATTCACCTTTTCCTAAGGGAGCCCATTACACTTTTGGACAGCTTTGATTGTCAGAGAAATTTTCTTTTTGAGTTAATATTTACTTCTCTATAACTTCTGTCAGTTGGCCCAAGTTCTACTCTTTGATGCTAAGCCCAGTGTTGTATCTACTGTGTCATTCAGTTGCCTCCATCCACTGTAACCCCCTCCAATCTATAATGACTGTTCTATTTTTCCTGATCACAGATTCAAATGAAACAGTCCTAAATTGCATCCAGAAAGACTGCTGTGGTATCATGGGAAAATGCACAGGATTTAGAGTCAGAAGAGTTAGTTTCAAATCCCATCTCTACTACTTGCTACTCATATGAAAGGGGGAATCATGTCACTACCACGCCCTCATTTTCCTTATCTTTAAAATAATAAATTGGATTAGATCCCAGATTATGATCAAATCTTCAACAATCCAGCTAAAGACACTGGAACATATGGTCAAGGACAGACTGCCATAGGCTTAGAGCATTCAGCCCTGGGGGAAGAGAGGGAAGACTGACCTTCAATGACACTTACTGGCCAGCATCAAGCAGGGGTCCTCCATCTCTATCCTTTGCACCTGAGCTTTCAGGAAGACCTGGAAATCAATGCCCTTTGCTTGGGAGGGGGTGGTGAAGAAGCGGGCAGGAATACGAGCTGTAGCTCTATGATCATCTTGGGCAAAGCCTAGACTGAAGAGGACATCCTCTGCATCCTCCCGGACTTTGTCCAGAATCTCTGAGATGCTGTGGAGAAAGATGGACTTAGTGAGGGCAGCCTACACAACTGAATTCAATCACAGTGTCTCAAGCATGCCAGGAAGGAAGGAAGGAAGGAAGGAAGGAAGGAAGGAAGGAAGGAAGGAAGGAAGGAAGGAAGGAAGGAAGGAAGGAAGGAAGGAAGGAAGGAAGGAAGGAAGGAAGGAAGGAAGGAAGGAAGGAAGGAAGGAAGGAAGGAAGGAAAAGAGAAAGATCGCTCTACTCAAAATCAGGCATGGTTTTGCATCTCGTCTTATACTTCCTAGGTATAGGACAGTGTGCAAATCATCTCACTACCTAAGTCACAAGGTTTTAAAAAAGGTATTTTCTAAATCTTAAAAGACTGAAATCCGAGCCTTGTTCTTTCTCTGCCTATCCCTATCATCAAATTGCTTGGGGCTAGGAATTAGAGTTTTAGTTGCCCAAAAGTTTAATCTTTAAAAATTTTTTTTATTATTCTTAGGATATGAATTTGCACCTTAGTTTTTCAGGAATTATTATCCCCATTTTTCAGATAAAGAAACTAAGGCTTAGCAATATCAATATTGGCTGAGGGTTACATAAATGGTAAGGTGTGGATGCTCTTTAAAAACTAAATATACTTCTCTCTCAAAATTAAAAAAAAAACATTTATTTTGACTTGCTTTGTTTTTATTGGTATCATTAAGACTATTTATTAACTAGTCATCTCTCAGTTATCCACAAGGAAGTCTGGCAATATTGAAATTTTAGAGTTCCTTTCTCAAGAATAACAAGACTAACATTCAAAAGGGTCTACTTTTCAAATTGGACTCAAAGTTGGGACAGTATCTTTTGTAGACACGTGGTACAAGGCAGAAAATGAGTTCTGATCACCCATTCTATGTTAATTCCTATTTGTGAGTTAATGAATGATTATTTGAGCCCCAGAAAGCAGATGCTTTAAAAAGGACACTAAAAAAAAGGAAAGAGGATCCTCAAAATAGCCTGATGGTTTTGCTCTGATCACCCAGTCAGCCATACATTTCCTACCTTGAACTTGTCTTATTGGTCCCACTGGTCATGTTGCTAGATGCCATACTACAGCCAAGATTGAGTAGATGCCCTGGCCTTGTTGTCTCCAGGAAATTTCTACAAGAATTAGAATTGTTGTTGTCAACCTCTTTTCTAACATGTATCATCCATGCTAACTGCTCCCCAGTATTCTCAGAAAGATGGAAGGGTGGTGGTGGTGGTGGTGGTAGTGTCAATCTAATTGCTACCCTGATCCCCTTCTGGGTATCTTCATATCCCACTGGGCATTTCAAATTCCTATATGGGCACCATCTCAATTCCTTCTAAATGTCCTTCTTCCCTCCTTTTGGTTATCTCATCCTCCATTAATTAATCTTATTCTCTTCTTGAACAAACTCATTCCTCCACAAGATACCATCAATCCCAGACTATTCACCTGTTTAGCATGAGTTGCTAGTGGCCAGATGGGTTACAGAGAACCATTTGGTATTTATGAATCCCATGGAGGAGGGGGTGAGGAAGGCATTTTGGAGGGGATGATGTTGGGGGGTAGAAGGTGGAGGCCTATATCAACAAGCTAGAGGTAAGATGGAGAATGTGTGTGTGGGGGGGGGGCAGCTGGGTAGCTCAGTGGATTGAGAGCCAGGCCTAGTGATGGGAGGTGCTAGGTTCAAATCTGGCCTCAGACACTTCCCAGCTGTGTGATCCTGGGCGAGTCACTTAACCCCCATTGTCTAGCCCTTACCACTCTTCTGCCATGGAACCAATACACAGTATTTATTGCAAGATGGAAGGTAAGGGTTTTATAAAAGAAAAAAAAAAGATGGAGAATGTGTATTTCAGATAGTCTTCAAGACAACAGGAAGTATCCTGAGATCACCTGGTCTGGTTTCCCAGGAAGGGTACCCATTTTCCCTAGAATATCTTTCATCACTCACCTGGAAAGGAGTTTGCCATTGGATGCTAACAGAATTGCTGAAGGAGGAAGGAGAAGAAAAGAAGGGAAAACAACAAAAAGAAAAGAATGGTCAAAGTTTTCCATCTTGTCTCAGTCTGACTACCCAGTCCTTCCTTCTCTGGTGCCTATCACCTCTACATGGACCATCTTTCATGATCCTGCTGCTCATCCTTGGGAGTCTCTACTCTCTCCTTATGTAAGTTTAATGAGGATTCTGTCTATGCGCTTGTCAGAATGCCTATGGATGAAAAAGTTGCCTTGACCTTGGTACACTTCTCCAGGGGAAGAAATTATAGAAGCTGAGAATGTTAGAGTTTAAAAGGCCTTAGAAATCATCCAGACCAAACTTATTTTATAGATGAATGAAGTCATAAAAAATGAAATCATTTGTGTGAGGTCAAATCCAGCTGTCTTCCCATCTGGTCTCACTGGAATTCTTAGAAGTAGAAGAGCTCAGTTCAAGTCCTGCTTATGTCTTTGTGGGTAAATATGATGAGGGTGCTGATTATGATTTATTTTTATTTAATATTTTTACAAATCAGTATATTTTTGACAGATGAGGGGACTGAGGCTCAAAAAGGTCTAGTGATTTGCTTCTAATTACATGGCTGGTAGAAACTTGAGGCAGGGTATTGGCACAATTATATAGTTTGTCAGTATAACTGGAAATTAAGCCCAGGTCCCTATGGCTCTAGTTAGGGTTCTCTTCATGATATCAGTTTATCTCCAGGGCAAAGAAAGTAACTAGTTGAAATAGTATCATTGTCATCATCATTGTCACTGGAGCATGGGACCAGACTTACTGTGAATGCTTAGGGTTGGGACTAGACATCAGCCTTGTATGTCTCGGTCCAAGTCTGTAGAGTCTGAAATGTCTACAATGCTCAGCGTCCTTGGTCTCACTCAAGTTATCAGAATGATGATCAGAGCAAACCCCAGAGAAAAGCAGGAAATAGGAAGTTGATAAACTGATCATCTTCTCAAGGCTTAGTGCCCCTTCCTTGCTGCCTAAGGTTGCCAAGCCACAATATTTCTCCAAAAAAATATCTGGCACTTTGCCTTGCTATTCCTCAGTTTCCTCATCTTTAAAATTGAGATTTAAGCTGAGTGGACCCTCAAGTCTCTTCTAGGTCTGCGAATCTGTGATTCTGTGGTTATAGTCCCTATTAATATTAATAATGTGTTAATATGTCATACCTCCCAGAACAATACACACATAGTGTGTATGTATGTATATATATTTTTTAATAGTTAAAGGGATACATATGGAATGTAAAGGGAAGTATTTCTAATAGTGGAATTTCAGAAAGTTTTGTGTGTATGTATATTTCTGAATTAGAAACCTTTCTACATCCTTCAAATTCCATAAAGTTGGTGGCAGCCTCTCCTAAGCTAGAGTAGAGAGTCGCCCCAAGCCCTCTCCAGATCTCATATTATAAACCTCCCTCAGACCCCAGCTGAGGCCCTTTAGCTCTTACCTTCTGCTCCCAAGGTCAGGTCATCATCAAAGCTGGCTCCATGGCTGGGACATCCTTAGACATAACCAAGAAACCAAAAGGATCTCAGGCAAGGGTGCCTTGTTTTTCCCAAGTCATAGGGTACACACATATACAATGACACATAAATGCACACAAAATCTTAATGCACAAAACTACACACAAACACACGAGTAGGTATGCACATTTGTACACAAGAATGAAGCATAGATCTATACTCATTCCTGTTTAAATATGCACAACTGCACACACTCACATGTAACTAAAGTTCTCCTTCCCCTGCCCCTCTTACTCCCCATACAATCACGTATACCATAAACTCCTTGAGAGGAAGGATTATCTTTTGTCTTCTCCGAATCCCTAATAACTAGCAAGTGCTTAATTAATTTTATTGATTGATTGACTACTAAATATTGACAATAATGCAGTATGGTATTGTTTAGAAAATGAGCAATGTTTACATGGAGAAGACCCAGCTGAATTTATGCTGGAAACTATCAACATTCCCTTACCCAAGTTTCCATTAATCAATGGCAAAGATTTGCAAGAGAAGGTAGAATTAACAAATAGACACAATCCACAATCCAGGACTAGATTCCGCACTCACCACCATGGATGGACAGGCCATGCTCTTCAGGAAACCCTTCCTCAGAAGATCTGAAATGCAGAAATGTAAGGTTTTGCTGCTTGACCATAAAGATCATAGAATTTTCCTGGAAAACTAGATGGTCCCTCATGTTTCTCCTAGATTAATAGCAGCCTCCCCTGGGTTTAATTATGCAGATGAACCCCAGAGCTATGTCTCTATCTCTACTTTCTTATCTGAGTTCCCACATCAACAGCTGTCTTTTGACCAGTTCTAACTGGATGTCCCATAGGCATCTCAAACTTGAAATGTCCAAAATAAGAGTTTGTTTTTTCCAGCAAATTCTCCCTTCTCCCTAGCTTCCTCATACCACCATCTCCTCAGTTACCCTAGGTTTGCAACCTCAGAATTATCCCCAACTTCTTCTTTATCCCATATATCTAACCTGATTCCATATCTTTTCATTTCAACTTGTACATCTCTCATTATGTCCCTTTCTCTTCACTTCCGCAGCCACCACTCTGGTTCAGACCATCATCTCTTGCCTGGACATTTGTTATAGTGTGCTCCATTCCTTAAGTCTTTCCAATCTCTCCACCTCCACCCATCTGTCAAAGTGATTTTCCTAAAGCACAGATGTGATCATATCATCTCCTACTGTTTCTCTGCCCCCCCCCCCAGAAAAAAAGAAATCCAGTTGCTCCCTCTTACTTTGAAGATCAGATATAAAGTTCTCTGGTTAGATTTGAAGATCTAGAAAACTTGAGTCCTTACATTTCTAAAGTTTGGTTTGGTTTGGTCTGGTTTTACTCTACTCCCATAAACACTTGTGATCCAGTTTCACTTGCCTTCTTGTGATTCCTAGCACATGAAACTCAATTTCCCATCTATGTCTTTCATTGGCTATTATCTAGGTCAGGAACACTCTCCTCTCTCCCTTTTGCCTCTTGGTTTTCTTGGTTTCCCATACGAATCAGTTCACATCCCACCTTCTACAAGAGGCTTTTCTCCCCCAGATTACCTTCCACCAAATCTCTTTATATCTGCTGTGTTGTTCCCTATTGGCTTTTTGAGGATGTGGCCTGCTTTTGTCTTTCTAACACTTTACATAAAAGTATACAATAAAGGTTCTTGACTGACTGGTGTTGGTCTTCCCATGTCATGCAAAGAAGAACCAGGAGTATTTGCTCTGGATTCCCAATGAAGTGATGAGTTTTCTCTCTTGCCTCAACTAATATAATATACTGTTCCCTGGTTTCTCTGCGTCTATCTTTTCCCTTCTTCATGGACCAGTATGAATACTGCCCTATAGGCAGCTTTCAGGCTTATTTATGTGAGGTCCTAGACTGTGTTACTTATCACTTTATATTGTTTATCACATGTGGGCTAGTTTTTTTCATTTCTCCTAAGGAAGAAACCTCACTTATATACTTATGTCTGGGATGGAAAGGTGGCACAAAGTATCAGACACTTAAGAGTAAATCACTCGATCCTATTTGACTCAGTTCCCTCATCTATAAAATGAGATGAAAAAGGAAATGGCAAACTATTCCAATATCTTTCCAAAGAAAAGACCAAATGGAGATCACAAAAAGTCAGAAAGGACTAAACAACAATATATGCCAATACTTCCTGTTTTATATATTTTGCTCATAGTAGATGCTGAATGAGTGTTAAATTGATTTTGTTGACTGATATTTCATTATATCCCTCATCACATTTAGTAAATGTCTGAATGTAGAGGACATAGGATTGTAGGATTTTGAGTTGGAAAGCACTAGATGCCATCGTGTCCATTCCTTTAATTTTACTGATAAGGAAACTGAGGTTCACAGAGCTTAAACGACTTGAGTAAGATCACACAGGCACTAAAGAATAGGAGTAGACTCTTGACTGATTCCTGGAAAAAATTCACAACATAACATTAAAGATATGGTGGTGAACTAGTCCTTGAAAAAGAAGTAGTGAACTCGATGATCCAGGATGGCTTTCATGGTCACATAAAACCAACCTCATTTCCTTTTTGGCAGTTTTATTAGACTGGAAGATTAGTGGGCAGCTAGAGATCGAGATTAACTGGATTTCAGCAATGCATTTGACAACATCTCATGCTTTCTTAAGGAAAGGATAGTGAGCTACATGATTGAATAAGTGGGTGATTTCAAAACTGGTTGGATAACTGGGAAAAATTTCCACATGGAAAAAACTACTCATCAGATCTATGGATAAAGGAAGAGTTTACGCCCAAACAAGAGACAAAGATGATCACAGAAGGACAATTTTGATAATATTCAATTTTTAAAAAGTTTTTATACAAATAAAACCAATGTAGTTAAAATTAAAAGGAAAACGTGAATCTAGGAAAATATTTATAGTAAAATTATCTGATTAAGATCTCATTTCTCAAATATATAGAGAACTGCACCAAATTTATACAAAATAAGAGACATTCTCCACTTGACAAATGGTCAAAGAATATGAACAGACAGTTTTCAGAAGAAACCAAAGCCAATAATATTGATATGAAAAAATACTCAAAATCACTAATAATTAGAGAAATAAAAATTAAAGCAACTTTTTAGATATTGCCTTACAACTATAACTGGCTAATATGACAGAAAAAGAAAATTACAAATGGTAGAGAGGATATGGAAACATAGGTAGAATCATACATGGTTGGTGAAGTTGTCCAACATCAGTGGTCCAAGTAACTATTTTGGAGAACAGTTTGGAACTATGTACAAGGCATATAAAACTGCACATACCTTTTGCTTCATCAATACCACTACTAGGTCTGTATCCCAAAGAAGAAGGAAAAGGACCCATATATACAAAAATATTTATAGCAGCTCTTTTTGTGATGGCATTAGTTCTAATCCTCAGCTCGAACATAAAATTGGAACACACACACAGACTTAGATTTTGCACTTTCCTACTGTCTCTTTTCAAATCCAGAGTGCAAAAAGGTTTAGACTAGAGTTAGGGCCCTCATCTTTCTCCTACCTTGGCTTGCCTCCTACTGGTCACAGTTCTGTACTTACCCACAATCCTGTAGCCAGTCTTCAATCTTATTTGTGGGACACTCTAAAGAAGCCAGAAAATAAGTATACAGGAGAATTAAAGGAAACTGGAATCACAGCATTACCCTTTACCACCATCTTACTTTCCTCTACCTGACTCATTACCACCAACCATTCATTTTAGTCTCTATGACATATCACTTTTATTAGACTAATTTTTTCTGCTGACATTGAGTACAATAAAAGTATGGCCTTCTTTGTTTAGGTTAGCCATCCCCAGTGTAAGAAAGCCACTATCCTGGCAAGTAGGACAGTGTTCATCCCCAAAGAAACAAAAGGACTTGTCCAAGATCACAAAGAAATTCTGTCATAGAGAGAAAAGAAAAACACAAGTCCTCTGACTCCTAATATAATATTCTTTTCATGGCATGTCAACATACATCAAATTAGTTCCAGAATATGTATTCTCAGAATAAACTCTAACATTCTGATATCCTACCAATCCTTTCCCATTGTTTGATTTCTTAAGACTGGTTCTCTGCTTCTACTTCTGATCTGTTTCCATTCATTCATTCATTCAACAAACATTTCTGTTAAGCATCATCTAAGGGCAAAAAAAAAACTTCAGCCTTTTGTTCAATGCCTCAACTCTTCTTAATCCTCTGAAAGTGGTCAAAATGAAGTTCTAAAAAGTCCTCCCTGGCTATACCCTCTGCCCAGCTGTACCTTGCATTATTTACCTAGAAGAGCCCACTCTAATGGTCTTCAAGTCTTTCTAGAAGCCCAACTTTTCCTCACCTTCCAAGAAGACATCATCCAAGTTGGGGGGCTCAGGGTCTGGAACATCTTGCAGAGCAGCTGCCGCCTCCTCCTCTAGGATCTGTGTCTGCCAGTTGTGGGTCTTTTGCAGCCATGCCCGCCGCTTTTCCCAGGATGTGGGGCTGAGCACAGACCCCTCCATGGCTTATGGTGGGTCTTCAGAGCATTCCACAGCTAAAGCACAGCTAACCTGTGAAGAGAAGGCACAGTGACATCTATTGACCAGCCACTCTGTTTCCTAGTGGCTCATTCCATTTTTTCTTTCCTCCCTTTTAAGCTGCAATTAATCCTAGGCCACTGAGATGCAACCATTCACCAAAAGGAATGAGGGAATTGAGGGAAAGAAGAAAATTAGTTTCCCTTCCTGCTATCTCTTTCCTCATGAATTTTTTCTATGTACCTTGTTACAATTTTCAACCACTGTTTCTTCTTTGATTATGGATAATGACTTTAGGCAATGAGACAACTATAACACCAGACCTCAAGTTAGGAAGACATCTTCCAGAGTTTAAGACTGGCTTCAAGGACTTGTGTGACCCTGGGTAAGTCACTTAACTCAGCTGTCTTAGTTTCCTTATCTCTAAAGTGAGCTAGGGAAGGAAATGGCAAACCACTTCAATATCTTTACCAAGAAAGTCCCAAATAGGGTCATAACGAGTGAAAAGACTGAAAGCAACAACAATAATGGTGACTATAGTAACAAAACAACAATGAAGATAGCTATGATAATGATTCAGTCTGGTATTTTATTAACATAATTTGCAGAGTAGTAGACTGTACAATGTGTCACTGAATCTTTTTGCAAAAATGGTAAGAGGGGCAGTTGTTATTACTGGTTTTTAAATTTTTTAAAAAAGGCTGCTCAAAGAGATTAAGTGACTTGAGCTATAAAATGAAGAAGCTGGATGAGATGATCTCTAAGTTCCCTTGTAGTTCAGATATTACATGAGTTTTTGATTCTGTCATGAACCATAGTCACTTGGATAGTTAATGTCAGATCTGAGATCAGGTGTTCTGAGTCCCACTCCAAGATATGTTCTCCATTTAAAAGTGGAAACCTGGAAAGATCAGATGGAGGGCCAGTCTTGTAAATCAGGAAGATGTGGGTTCAAATCTTGACTATGAAAAGCATTCATTATGAGACTAGGGACTGGTCAGACCCTATCAGTGTTCCAAGAGATTTGATTTAAGTTGCATACAAACCAATGATCTACATCAATGGAGGGTGTTTCCATTTGAAGAGTTCTTTACATTGAAAGAATCACAATCCTGGACACTTCTCATCACTATCTATCTTGATCTCCCTTCCAAAAGAAACATGTAAATCCAAGAGTTAGTCTTTTGATTGAATTGTGGCATACATGCTATAATCTGAAGAGCTCTGAATGGGTGGGTATTCCTTGAACTATAGAATTTATTTCAATAATACCTGAAATCCCCCGATTATAGATCCATTATTTTGAGTCTTTTGGGGGGTATTTTTAGCATATTCGAGGTGTAGTAAAGAGAGAATTGGTCTAAAAGTCAAGTTTTAGTCTTGGCTTCTACCACTTAGACTCTTTCATGCCTCAATGAAGAATGGAAATAATAATGATTCTCAGGTATACCTCACAGTATTCTTGAGAGGATCAACTACGAAAATGTGAGGACCAGAAAAACTATCAAGTTTTCACAAGTGTGAAGAACCTTTTTTTTAAGTGCAAAAGACTATCATAAAAGTAAAATATTTTATCTAGCTGTCAGACTATATCTTAGAATAGAATAATAAAATCTTAATAGTTAGAAGATCCTTGGTCAGAGGTCCCCAGACTCTTTTGATTCAGAGTACCCTAGTGTCTCTGTTGAAATACAGTTCTGTTTATTAAGTAATTAGGTAAAATCTTCACAATTTAAGATATTCCTCTGCCAGTTCATGTGGTTTAAGAACCATGTATCTAGTCAAAGAATTATCAATTTAAAGATGGGACATCTGAGATCACCTAATCCAACTCCATTATTTTACAGATGAAAACAATGAAGCACAAAGAAGTTGTGACTTGTCCAAGGTCACACAGCTTATAAATGACAGAAACAGGATTTTAAACCAGATTTTCTGACTCTAAATATATTACCTTTCTTTGTTGCATAATGCTCCCTTACTTTAGTCAATCTAGTCTGAACTCCTAAACATATCCTCTCGATATCCTAACCACATGCCATTAAACCTCTGCTGAAAGATTCTGAGAGCTGTCCAGGACTGTTCCTCAAAACAAGACATTCAAGACAGAGAGAGTTGCAAAGTAGAGTCTACAGAGTGCAAAGTACAGAGTTGAGATGGTGCTGACAGTTGTACTGAGAATGAGTAGTATAGCTCTTACCTCCATCAGCCTTCAAGAGGATATAACAACATGGAGGATAGATGGTCTACCTGATAATATGGGTTGTCTAAAGATCATGGGCATGTTTGTGCATGTGTATATGGGGAGGGGGGTATTGTTTTCCTATAGGGTACGCAAACTGCTTTGAAGAGAAGACTTCTCTCCTGGATGTCTGTGCCTTGGGACCTACAGTCCTGTCTTGTGGCTGTTCCATGCTGATTATGGCTCTACTATAATCTGGTGATGGTGAACCAACCACCTCTTAAAACAGTCCATTTGGCTTGTGGACAGCTTTAACTAGTAAAAATATTTTCTTGATATTGAGCTAAATAGGCCTCTTGGCAAATTCTACTCATTGATTCCAATTCTGTCCTTTGAAGTCAAGTAGAATAAACGTACTCTCGTTTCCACACAATAGTCCTTCAAATATCCAAAGATACTTCATATGGCTCTAGGTCTTTTCCCCAGTTTCTTCAACATATCCTTGTATGGCAAGACTTTGAATCCTAGTCTCTTCAACAAATCCTTGTATGAGAAAATTTTGAACCTTCTCACCATCTTGAGACACTTCATCATAGCCTCATAAATGATAAGAACTGGATGGGAACTCTAAGATTATAGGATCATTAAAAAAAAAAGATTATAGGATCATACGTAGAGCTAAAAGAACCACTAGAAAGTCATCAAGCCCAATTTTTACATTTTACAAGTGAGGAATCGACAGACTCGAGATGTTCAGTGTGATGTCTGTTACATGGTTAATAATTGTCCAAGACAATATGAACCCATAATCTTTCTAACTCCAAAGAGTTTCGAACTCTAAGCCACTGCACCACTTCTGATCCTCTAGACCAAACTTTTTTATTCAAGACACAGGGAAATGGAAACATAGGGTTGTATTGCCTCTGCCAGAGGCCATGTCATTATTAAAGGTTCAAATCCAAACTTCTTGAATTTTAGTCCAATGCTCGCTAGCATTCTTGCACAAATTGCTTCTTTGACGGTCTTCCTAAACTCTGATATAATCAGAACTGAATACAATACTCCAGATAATGAAGCCCAAGACTGAATGGACATTGCTGGCTAAAACATCACACTAATGACTCATTTGGAGCAGATACTTCATGGAATTCCCCAGGGATCTGTCTACATAAACAACCCTATCATATAGGCATGTTTTCTCCATCCTGTATTTGAACCTATCTGGGAGATCTTCCATTTGTCTCCATTAAGTTTCATCTTTTCAGGTTCCACCCATGGTTTCTGTCTGTCAACATGCTTTTGAATCCTGATCCTATCACTGAATGTGTTCACAATCTTGTTTGTTTCATGTCATCTATGAATTTGATAAGCAGGGTTTTTAGCCTTCCCCTCAGTCTTTGATAAAAAAAAGGCTGAACAGTACAGAATAGCTTTTCCTTATCAGATATTTCATAATAGCAGCTGAGAGCAAGGTCTGATGGGAATGAGAACAAGCCAAACCAGTGGTAGAGGGAGGAGGTGGCAGAGGAGGCTGTCCAGGCCTTGGGGCAGGGGTGTAGATGGTGCTAACACCAACCTAAATAGCTCAACTGAGGACCAACAAACCTTATCAACGCTGATGTTTAACCTTGCTTGTCTTCATTACTGGAGGAAAAGGTCTCTATTCCAGATTTCAGGGATTTCGGTCCCTTCCCTTTCCTTTTGTGTTGGTCTGCCAGGGGAAGAATTGGTCTGATACTAGTAGGCTGGGGAGCCTGAAGCAGATCACTTATTTCAGAGCAGCATTCTGGAATCACCTGCTCATGGTATTTCAGAGAAATCTATACCACAATGGTCAAACCCAAATAGAAATGGGATCCTTACCAGCTCCATATTGACTAAGGAAACCAAACCTCAACATCATCTATGTTCTATTATATTTGTTATTTCATTAAATATTTTCTAATTACATTTTCATCTGGTTTGAGCTTCTGAGAACGTGAAACTTCTTCACAACAAGTTTTGGGTTGAGTATCTGGATATGAATTCTGTAAACAATATCAGGTCGTATGTTTGCTTGCTTAAACCACCCCCAACAAGTTCCTTGTATCTCCTCTCTGTGGTTGCAGAAAGTTTTTTGTTGGTTTTTTTTCCCAAGAGAAGCATTTTAATAAAATAATTCTATTCCATCAGCATCAGGAAGTAGAATCACTAGAATGATTAACTATCTTGTTACCTGCATTTCAGTAGAATTGATTTCTTTAGTCATCTGATTCATTTTATTTTAAGCATTTAAAAATATAATTCTAAGAAGGAACCCATAGGCTTCCCCAGACTGCAAAGAGGGGCCAAGGCACGAAAGAAATTAAGGGGTTCTTACATATGAGGAGGTTGATGAGAAGGGAATTTCCACATTTAATGCTTAATTTCTAATCAGCCTCCACTTTTCCCATTATCCAACTTCACTCTCCGTAGTGTAGATATAAATATTCCAAGGCTTTCATTTTCCTACCTTGGATTATAAGCCCCTATATTCGTAGAAAAGAAGGGAGCATGGTATAGTATAACATGTACTGAATTTGGAGTCAGAAGACCTGGGTTTGAATCTTAGCTCTGCTACCTACTAGCTGTGCAACCTTGGACAAATCCATTGATATCTCTGATCCTTATTTTTCTCCCCTATAAAATGGGAAGGGGGAGGAAAGAAGGGGCCAGTGAGCTAGATGATCTCCCAGGTCCCTTTCAATTTTAGATTCTAATATCTAAGTAGTCAAATCAGTTACCCCCAAAAAATCATCTAATGCATTTCCCCCACAACTAGAACTGATTTTCAGATTATGTGCCCTTTATTTAGAGCCATCAGTTCTCATCCATCCTTCTACCAGCACGCTTAGAATAGTCCCCCTCTCCCTGATGGGCACTTTCTCGCTCATTCCTCTCAAATGTCAATCAAGATTATCTCAGGAAGGCTTCCCAGATTTATCAACATAATCTCTCTGCCCATCACTTTGCCATTCTCCCCTCCACTCAGGCATGCAATACTTGCCCAGTAAACACTCACAGTTGGCTTTTTGCTGGCTTGGCTTATTCATTTGATGGTTTCCACTCCCTATCCTTGGTGGCTGCTCCTCGGCAGTGAGGTACCTGGAGAGGGAGGAGGAGCACCAGCAAGTAGTGCCAAGAACAACCAGAAACTCTTATATATACAATCATTCCATTGTTCTTCAGTTCTCCTCCCAACTAGGGCCAAACAAAAGGAAAAGGAAAGTCTGTTTTCTTTTTCCTACCACCTCCCCGGAGACTGCCATTTGAAAGCAACTTTTCCTTTCCAAGTTGCCCTCATTATTGGTGGATTGGGAGCAGGGGTGCTACTGGAAGAAAAGTGGAGAGGAGGAGAGGAAAAGGAGCAAAAGAAAAGTGGGCCAATGGACCAGTACATAGCATTAGAGCATTTGCATATGGCAGGTGCTTCATAAAGGTCTGGATTGAATTAGCCAGATTCCAGAGACACTTCGTATCCAAACACTCAGCATTAAAGTCTTTAGGGTGGCTTCTATTTTTGAAAAGAGGGATCTCAAATTGTAGTGCAACTGTAGATCCATGGATTAATGTTTAATCCCCAAGCGGACTACTGGGACATTAACGGAGATACAAAGAAGACTTCCATTTGATCTTCCTTAAATTGTTTTTATAAGAGAACTGAGCTACCCAAATGATCACTACCAAAGCCTTTGTCATTTCTAAGAAGAAAAACAAAATTACCATTAATTGAATACTTAAGTACCTCCATTCGAGAGCATATTCATTTTAAGTCAAATTTATTTAAGACAAAGCAAGGTGGCTCATTGGTTAGAGTATGGCCTAAGTGCTAGCCCTTCTGCTCTGTTCTAGGTATTCAGGGAGGACTAAATATTGATGACTTTTGTTTTGTTCTGGTTTTGCCTTAAAGCTTTCTGTAATTAACAATAAAAGTTCCAGTAAACTAAAAAAAAAAAAGTCAGGAAAGATCTGAATTCAAATCCAGCCTCAGATATTTACTAGTTATATAAATCTGGGTAAGACCCTTAATTTATCAGCCTTCCTGAGTTTCCTCATCTTTCATAAAATGTGGATAATAATATCTGCCTCCCAGGGTTGTTGTAAGGATAAAATGAGATAATTTTTTGTAAAGTATTTTGCAAGTCTTACAATGTATAAATATCAACTATTATTATTATTATATTAGAGAATTATTTTATACTTCAAATTTATTATTCATCATGGAATATAACCATAAATATTATATAAATACTAGATTTTTATTATATTAGAGAATTATTTTATACTTCAAATTTATTATTAATCATGGGATCTAACCATAAAATGTTATATAAATACTAGATTTTTATTATATTAGAGAATTATTTTATACTTCAAATTTATTATTAATCATGGGATCTAACCATAAAATGTTATATAAATACTAGCTATTTTTTATTATATTAGAGAATTATATTATATGCTGTTGACCTGAAAAATAACTCATAACTAACAGAGTAGTTGTGTTAGAATGTCTTTAATCAGTCGAGGGAGAGAGTGATCACAGTCACCACACAGAGCCCACCACTCTGGGAATGACCAAGGTCTTATTAAATATGTCAATGATGGGAATTTCCATTGAAGCATAGAACTCAGAGTCCTTTGTATACTTTAGGGTATATATGAAAGGAAGGACAACTGACTAGTTACAAAAGAGGTGGGAAAGAGGCTGTAACCAGGTTAGGGTGCCTGGGAGCAACCTAGATAAAATAGGAGGCACTAAGAAACAAAAAGGACCCTTAAGATTTGATTATATCTTTGCTATCTGGAGTGATTTATTGTTCAGTTTATGACAGGGGTCAATCAGGGTTTCATGAAACAAGGTTGTCAATACTTTAAATTTATTATTCATCATGGGCTATATATTGTGTTATATTGTTGTTGTTCAGTCATTAAGTCCTATTGGACTCTTCATGACTCCATATGGGATTTTCTTGGCAAAGTACTGGAGCGGTTTACCATTTCTGTCTCTAATGGATTAAGGAAAACAGGTTGAATAAGTTGCCTGAGTTCAGACAGCTAGTGAGTGTCTGAAGCTGGATTTGAACTTAGATCTCTCTCTCTTATGGTATGTAGTAATACTTTAAATTTATTTTACTAACCCATTGGAATTGCGCATCAGCTATGGGAGGGGGCTGCGGAGAGAGGAGGGAAAGAACATGAATCATGGAACCATGGAAAAATATTCTAAATGAATTAATTAAATAAAATTTCAAAAAATAACCAAAAAAATTATTTTATCTTATATACTATAGTACAATCATGGAATTATAGAATATTAGACCTAGCAGAGAATTATCTTTTTATAGAGCCCTAGGGAGGTGAAGAATGGTTTGCCCAAAGTTCGATGGGAGAACTGATACTAGGGTCTTGACTTCCAATCTTAACTTCTTTTTCATAATAGCACCTTTGGATAAGGCTGCCTGGTGTCCATCCACCAGGTACCCGGTTTCAAGGATGGGAACTAAAGATAAGCTGAGCTGACATGATTCAAACAAGCAGTACTAGATAGACTCTGACCTTACCACTAGCACTGTTGTTCATTCTCTTACAGACTTCGAACAATCAAGCGACAAATGTAAAAACAAGACCACTGGCCTCTGATAATCTCTCTCCATCCCTTACCCCTCAAGCAAAGGAGACGCAAAGAGAAGAGAATGGTACACAGGATGTACAATGCTGGCGTCAGCTTATACCAACACACCGTTGTTACATTTGCAGTGTGCAGTCAGACCTTAGAAATCAGTCAACTCTACAATCAAAGTTTGGTGTGTTGCTTTGTTGATTGATTGAGAAGATTTTAGTAATGCAGAATATACTTAAAAGTGTGTCATATGTACTTTTTTTTCCTTTAGAGCTGTTTGTTAAATATTTATCACTGTATGGAGCCGTCTAGTCTCTTCTGCCCCTTCCTAGCTTTCTTTCAATTTTTTATGTCAGTAACACAGAACCCACAACTACTGACTCTTCTTACACAATTTTACATTCTCCTCCCAAGTCTGTCTCCATATTGACCAATAATCTTTAATCATTCACCAGTATTCTTCACTTCCTGGACACCCGAATATTTTTAATTAATTGCTCGTCTACCCATCTAATTTGTTACAAAGAGAGTGATGATAAACACTGGTCTTCCTCCTTGCCCTATAGGCTCTCTTTTCCCTGTCCCTTTGAATATTCCATGTGGAGAGTATGTTTGTGCCCACTTTAAACCCTCCAATGTAATTTTAATCTTGTAAATGACCACAGAAATTCAGAATAGTCTTATCTCTGTCATACATATATACAACAAAAAAATTTTAAATCAACTACTTTAGCGTTTTGCTAGGTCCTGAGATGAGAAGTATAAAGCCAAATGAAAGAATTGCAAAGAAAAATTATAATAACTATTTTAATGATAATAACTAACTATAATAACAACAACAATTTGCATGTTTTTCCATTTGATCCTCCGGACAAACTTGAGGTGCTCAAGACAAAAATAAATCGCTCTTATTTTTCCATTTTACAGATGACACTAGGGCTAAGAGAGAGTAAAAGTCATTGAAGTAAGAATCATATAATCATGAATTTTGATCTGGCAGAGTCTTTTGAAGGTCATTGAGTCTAACTCTTATTTTGTCAATGAGGAAACTGAGGCACAGAGAGTGAAATAACTTGCCCAAGGTCACCCAGCTAGTAAGTACCTGAGGCTAGATTTGAGACCATGACTTTCTGACTCCTTAGTCTAGAGCCCTGTTCACTGTATCATCCTGCCTCTGTGAGTTCATATGGACCATTGATTTCCCATGCAGTATTTGAGAAGTCTTTTGGGGCTCATAGTGGTCGAAGGGACTTCTGTTATGAGTTCTTAGAACTTAAGCAGTAAATAATTGCCTAATTATGAAATATCAGTAGGTTGTTCCTTTTAATTTTGATTTAATTTAATTTTAATTATATGAATAGCCCTTGTAAAAGATTTGTAATCATTTTATAATTAGGTTTACAATTTTATATTTAGAGTTTTTATAATTATAGCTATAATAAAATTCTATACTTGCTAATTACATAATGCAAAATCTAATTTGGAGGTTATTTGGGCAAAAGTTATCTTTGTAGTTATTGTAAATTCTTAATAAATAAATCTAGAAGAAAATAAAACATTAAATTACTTTGGGGGATGACAACACATACATTTTTTGTTGTTATTAGGAAGTTTTTCTTGATGTCAAATTTAAATTTCTCTCCTTTGTTACTTTAGAGGTAGTTATAAATGTGACTTTAGCATTAGTCCATAAATGGGTCATAGTGAGTACTTGGGGGACTGAGAAGAGGGTTGAAAAGGGGTCACAAAGCAAAAACATTTGGAAAACTCAAGTTGAGTCAGGAAGCAAAGAGAATGGGTAGTAGGGCCATAGGGTCATCAATTTAAGGATAGAAGGAACCTTAAAGGTCATCTAGTTCTAGGTGACATGATTCCAAATCTAGCCTTCTTTCCACTTATCTGACACGTGTTCCATTTGCCTAGATTGTGTACAACACAGCTATGTATTATGTACAACACCTCTAAGGAGTTTTATAGTTGACTAGGAGTATGATACCCTTGCAGATAAGGAGAACATTCAATAGCCCAAGTAAGTAAGAGAAGCGCAAAAAAAGTGCTATGATCAGGAATATAACTCTGCCCACCCCTATCATAATGGTATTCCTGAGGAAAATTATGGTCTTTTCTATGATGGTTTTACCCACTGAGACAAAGCAGAAAAAGCCCACTCCTCCCTCCCTGTGTGTTCAAATACTTGCCCAGGACACACAGATAGTAAGTACTTGAGACTAGATTTGAGACCAAGGCTTCCCCCTAAGTCAAGTGTTCTTCAGCTGGAGGGTCTGAGAACATGGGTTTATTGAGTAATTTTGAAATTTTATTTCAATATAACCTTTGGTATTCTTCTTTTGTTTCAGTCATGTCAAACTCTCTGGGATTCCATGAGGTAGTGCTCTTATGACTCAAAAAGATCTGGATTTGGAGTCAGAAGACTCAAGTTCACATCCTGGCTTTGCTCCTTACTCTCTGTGTGATGGTGAAAAAATCATTTTACCTCTCTGGACCTCTGTTTTCTCATCTCTAAAATGGGATCAGGAGTAGATTAGATAATCTATTCCAGCTCTATGTCATGTAAAAATGGATTGGAATCCAGGACTTCAATCCCCACAAGCCCTTGCTCCACTTCCCCAAAATGCTTTGTAATCTCACACAATTCTGAGGTGGGCTGAGATAGAGGAAGGATTTAAGCTGATTGCAAAGGCTTTTGCTCTTTTTGGACTTCCGTTTTGGAGCAGACATGGCTCTTTCCATAATGTAGGTGAGGTCTTGTCTAGGCCTCTGTGGCCTAGGCACCACGTATTTCTTATCCTGTATTTTCTTTAATCCTTCATCTTCAATAAACCTCTAAAAAAATATAATACTTTTTGCAGAGAGAAACTAATTTCTACCTGCCTCAGTCTCCCCTAAATTTTAATCTTTACAGTTATACAGTTCTAATTGATAATGAACTTGAATTGGAATGCTATATTCACTTACCTGGATACAATGATATCACTATGATAATATGAACAGAGACCAGGCTTGGCTGGAGGCTGATAGAAGTGAAATCTATCTCTGCAACTCTTATGTTTTAGTCATTTTATCAACAAATATTTACTAAGCCAAATATTAAATGGACAAATTAATTCATCATGAATCTATCAATCCAATCAATCCAACTGGATTTGATTCAAACACTATATAATTTCCTATTTTATACAGAGAACTGTGTTAGTCCTAGGGGAGAGACAGAGATTAGAGAAGACTATACTCCTGCCCTCGTGGAGTTCACAGTCACATTCAAATGAATTAAGAGGGATTATATCTTATACTTGTATTTTTTCATAATGCCTAGCACAGGGTTAGGCACAAAGCAGATTTTCCTCATGTGACTTTCGATTGTTTGATAAAATTGGCTCTCTTTTATCTCCATGTGGTCTGTCTGCTTTGTGAAATACCTACAGCAAATGGAAACTCTTGTTCTAGTTGTCCTAAACTCCCAGTATACCCTAGATTTTTTTCATTCTATTGCCCAATTCCACATAATCTTCCAATGAATATTATAGGTTATTAATAACCTTCTTTGCCTTCTCTTTTTCACTCTCCTTTCTTACCCCACTCTTTTCTCCCTCCCTCCCTTCCTTCCTCCCTCCCTCCCTCCCTCCCTCCCTCCCTTCCTTCCTTCCTTCCTCCCTTCCTTCCTTCCTTCCTTCCTTCCTTCCTTCCTTCCTTCCTTCCCTTTCCTTCCTTCCTTCCTTCCTTCCTTCCTTCCCTTTCCTTCCTTCCTTCCTTCCTTCCTTCCTTCCTTCCTTCCTTCCCTTTCCTTCCTTCCTTCCTTCCTTCCTTCCTTCCTTCCTTCCTTCCTTCCTTCCCTTTCCTTCCTTCCTTCCTTCCTTCCTTCCTTCCTTCCTTCCTTCCTTCCTTCCTTCCTTCCTTCCTTCCTTCCTTCCTTCCTTCCTTCCTTCCTTCCTTCCTTCCTTCCTTCCTTCCTTCCTTCCTTCCTTCCTTCCTTCCTTCCTTCCTTTCTTCCTTCCTTTCTTCCTTCCTTTCTTCCTTCCTTCTTTTCTTCCTTCCTTCCTTCCTTCCTTCCTTCCTTCCTTCCTTCCTTCCTTCCTTCCTTCCTTCCTTCCAAATTCTTTCAGTGTGCAGATATGAGGGGTTTTACAGAGAACACATCATTGTTAGCTACAATAACTTGATTTTTCAATGGCTTTGTAATCATGATAGCTTCATACTATCATTAGTTAATAGTTCAAGGCACAATAAAGTCTTGGGATAAGGTTCATTGTTGATGGTAATGAATATAAATCCAAGTTTCAAATAATCCTCTTGATCATTTAAATTTTTTTGGCTGACTTCTTGTCATATGTGATTAAATCATCACTGTTTTTACTTTATACTGTGGTTCCCAAAGAGCTTGTTAAGAGAAGTCAGAGAATTCCAAGTTCTGCCATTTTCCTCTTATTCACATTATTAGTCTTATCTTCAATCCTTGCTTTCTTTGTACAAATATTGTTTTTTAAACTCTTACCTTAGAATTGGTTTTAAGGTAAAAGATAGGCAATGGGAATTAAGTGACTTGTCCAGGGTCTCACAGTTAAGCAAGGGGCTAAGGTCAGATGTGAACCACTGAGCGACCTGGCTTCCCCAAATCAGAACTATTCTTTAGCATTACATTACTTGTGACATCTGTGTAAAGGATAGATTAAAATGGGGAAGAGCTTGGAGGCAGAGAGACTAGTGAGGGGTCTGGTGTGATAGTCTAAATGGGAACTTAACAGGACTGGACTTTCTAGAAAGGTTGGAATGGGAGGCCTAAAGTCAGAGATATTTTGGAAGTTGAATGAATAGGACTTGAAAAATAGCATGGGGAAGGTGGTGAAAGAAGGCAGCTAGACGGTGCAATGGATAGAGCATTAGGCTTAGAGTCATGAAGGCTTATCTTCCTGAGTTCAAATCTAGCTTCAGACAGGTACTAGCTGTGTGACTCTGGACAATTCACTTAACCATGCTTGCCTCACTTTACTTATCTATAAAAAGAGCCGGAGAAGAAAATGGCAAACCACTCCAATATCTCTGCCAAGAAAACCCCAAATGGGGTCACAAAGTATCAGACACGACTGAAAAAAATGACTGAACAATAATACAATGGTGAGAGAAATGGAAGATTTAAAAATAATTCTGAGATTTTAAGTCAGAGAGAGTAAGACAATGGTGGTGCCATTGACAAAAGAAAATAAGTTAGGAGAAAGGAGTCTTTTGGGGGGAAAGATGATGTTTGAGTATTGATGACAAAGGAAAACAAGAGTGACTTCTAGAATCATCATCAGAGTTAACATTTATATAGTGCCTATTATGTGCCAAGCATTATATTGATCACTTTACAAATATTGTCGTATTTGATCCTCAAAATAACCCTGGGAGAGAGGTGCTTTTATTTTTTCTCATTTCATAGGTGAGGAAACTAAGACAAATAGAGGTGATGTGACTTGCCTAGGGTCACACAGCTAAAAAATGTCTGAGACTGGATTTGAATTCATGCTTTCCCAGTACTGGGTCTGTTGTTCTATGAAATGCATCACCTAGTTGCCCATTATGTGATAACCAGTATTTGGGTAAATCAGGTGAAAATGGAAATCAATAATTTGCTCTGTGACCTTAGGCAAGACACCTCATTTATCAATGCCTCAATTTCCTCATTTTTAAAATTTAAATTTCATGAAATTTATATATAAATATAATTTAAATCATTATCATTAAAGGTTCCTTCCACCAGCTCTAACAATCTTTAATTGTTGAGTTGGTTTTTTAATGAAAAAGCAGCAATGGACTAGAACAGTAACAGTGAGAAGGATAATCTACACAGCATGGCAACAAAAAAGCATTAAATTTAGAGCTAGGATACATGAATCTTAATATTGGCTCTGTCACTTATCAGTTACATGACTGTTAGAAATGTAGCTAAACTTTTCTGAGTCTTGCTTTCCTCATCTGTAAAATGGGTATAATTATAACCACTATCTCAGAGTTATCAGGGGAAAATATTTTGTGAATCCATAGTGTGAATTTCTATTGAGTCACTCTAGAAATATGAATTGTTACTTTTGTTACTGTTACAATCATCACTGATTTTTTTGGCTCTGAGGGTTATTGAACCCTGGGTATGTGGGTTCTGAGACTGGAATTATCTGGGTAATTACCTCCATTCGCTACTATACTTTGTCTATAGAGATCTAGTCCCAGAAGAACATACTAGGATGGTCTCAGTTCCGTCATGCCTAGAGGTAGGGAGAGTTTGATAGGATAACTCTGGAAGGAACATCATATGTGAAGATAGCTCTGGTGGCAGAAGGAAGCTGTGCTTGAGGGAGATAAGACACTAGGCTTCTGTTCTGGAGGAAATCGTGCATAGTTATCAGACCAAAAAACTGGGTACGGAAGCTGTTGGGGAAGCGAGGACTCATAATGAGATGGAACTGAAAACTCAATAAGAAACTTATTAAAAACCTGGCAGCTTCTGGGATCCCCAAAATAAGTTTGGAAATTTGCCATGCTGTATGGGATTAGAAACTAGGACATTTGGTTTTTAACCTTGGGTTTTGCCATTAACATGATTTGTTTTTCTTTAAAGAAAGTTATTTTCTCTCTCTGGGGCTCAGTTCCCTTATTTGTAAAATGAGGCCAAATTAGATGGTCCCTAATATCCTTTTCTACCCTGATATTCTATGACTCTAAGCTAGATAGGCCCCGACTAGACAGTTTCTAATTACTCATGGCAGGCATTCTCTTTCTGTAGCTAGAAAATATATTTGGTCCAGATTCTATACCCCCCTCCATCACCCCAACCCATGGAGAAACATCTCATTTTCCTTTGAAGCTAGTCCTGTGGTTTCTCAATATTCTATGGGTTCTAAAGAATCCCCCTTTCAGATATACCCATTGGGGTCACCAAGAATTGTGAACCTGAGAAGGAAAAAGGGAAACACCAGAGATAAAAGAAATTTCTCCTTTTGACAATCCGAACTAAATATCTTGAGCTTTCTGACTTCAGTCTGTTTTGCTACCTGTCTGGGATATTCCACCATTTATTCCCATCTCTGCCTAACCAATCCCTTCCCATTCTTCAAGATTCAGCTTGGAACATTCATAGCTGTGCTCTTTGTGGTGGCAAAAAATTAGAAAATGAGGGGATGCCCATCAGTTGGAGAATGGCTGAACAAATTGTGGTATCTGTTGGTGACGGAATACTATTGTGCTCAAAGGAATAATAAACTGGAGGGATTCCATGGGAACTGGAACGACCTCCAGGAAGTGATACAGAGCGAGAGGAGCAGAACCAGGAGAACATTGTACACAGAGACTGATACACTGTGGTACAATCGAATGTAACTGACTTCTCTACTGTCAGCAATGCAGAGATCCAGGACAATTCTGAGGGACTTAGGAGAAAGAGCTCTATCCACATTTAGAGGAAGAACTGTGGGAGCAGAAACACAAAAGAAAAGCAACTACTTGATCACATGGGTTGATGGGGATATGATTGGGAATGTTGACTCTAAGTGACATCCTAGTGCAAATATCAATTATATGGAAATAGGTCTTGATCAACGACACATGTAAACAGTGGAATTGAGCATTGGCAATGGGAGGGGGATGGAACGAGGGGAGGGAAAGAACATGAATCTTGTAACCATGGAAAAATATTCTAAAATCAACTAATTAAATAAAATTTTTAAAAAAAGATTCAGCTTGGGACTTGCTACTCTCATGAATCCTACCTTGCCTGACCACCTCTGAGCACAAAATTACCCTCTGAATTTCTATAGGAAGGAATTAAGTAATTATTTATGATCATTTATGTGCCACACACTATTCTAAGCACTTGATATATTCTCATTGGATTCTCACAACAACCCTGCCAAGTAGGTGCTGTTATTATCTCCATTTGACAGTTAAGAAAACTGAAGCAGACAGAAGTTAAGTGACTTGCCCAAGGGCATACAGTTAGTACATGCCTGAGGCTGAATTTGAACTTTCACCTCCTTGAATCTAGTTCAGGCACTCTATCCACTAGCTGCCTGAAGCCCAGAGATTATTTTGGGAGACCAGTTATAGGCAAAGAGAACAGAAGAATCTTTTCTTAGTTGTATGGAAAGAACAGAAATATATGAAGGGATATTGAGGGTAGACTTTAGGAAGTCCTCTTTTTGGGAGGGCGGTTAATGGTTGTGCAGTGCTAGCATACCATAAATTCTCCTTGTTTTCTTCCATCCTTTTTGCCTTATCAAGGAATAAGGAAGATGTTGTATTGAATGGTTTTTATAATCTCTTCCAACTGTATAATTCTATGATCCTGGAGTCTTTCATTAGCACCTAAAATATATCTCAGAGCTCAAAGACACAAAAGTAATAGAATTTCACAGCTGATAGAATAATTGAAGTCATAAGGTCCAACCCTTGTTTGTTTGTTTTTAAAACCTTACCTTCCATCTTGGAGTTAATACTGTGTATTGGTTCCAAGGCAGAAGAGTGGTAAGTGACTTGCCCAGGGTCACACACAGTTAGGAAGTGTCTGAGGCCAGATTTGAACCTAGAACCTCCCATCTCTAGACCTGGCTCTCAATCCACTGAGATACCCAGCTGCCCCTTTGAGCCACCCAGCTGTCCCCTCCAACCCTTTTATTTTATATATGAGGCCCCAAGAAGTGAAGCAGAAGAATATTACTGTAATTATATGGAGTTAGAACTGGTTGAATGGAAAGATGCCAAAAATATCATTAATTGTTTGATATCAACTTGTAAAAATATTCCACCAGGGGATGGTGCTTGATCTTGGCTACTTCGCATTTTTATCATTAGATTGTGGAAATGAATAATTGACATGCTTAGGAAATGTATAGAAAACATAAGAACTAGATGGATAATTAACATGTTAGATGACAGTCACCACATCAAAACATCTTGACAGGTCAAATCTAAAACCATAAAGTGATTTTGTGCTTAAAAATCAGTTTCAAAAGTATAAAATGGTGGAACTATAGCCAAATAGCAATTCATCTGGAAAAAAAAAAAAGATCTGGGGAGTTTCAGTGGACTTCAAATTCAATGTATGAGGAGTGTCATGTGGCAGCCAGAGCAATCTGTACCATCTTGAATTGAATTCAGAGAAGCATAGTGTCAAGGACTATGGAAGTGATAACCTCTTTGGATTAGGTTTTTGTCAAATTATAGTTGGGGTATTGGGTTGGGTTTGGCTCGCCAAAATAATCTGGAAAGCATGCATGAGAAGGCAGTTAAGCATGGTTCAGGACCTCAAGAGAATATCATATGAAAATAGTTGAAGGGGGGACAGCTGGGTAGCACAGTGGATTGAGAACTAGGACAAGAGCTGGGAGGTCCTGGGTCCAAATCTGGCCTCAGATACTTCCCAGCTGTGTGACCCTGGGCAAGTCACTTAACCCCCTTTGCCTAACCCTTACTACTCTTCTGCCTTGGAAACACTACATAATATTGATTCTAAGGTGTAAGGTAAGGGTTTAAAAAAAAAAAAGAAGGAACTTGGGATATTTAATCTGAAGAAGAGAAGATTTAGGAGCCAAATGATTTTGAGTTGGCCGCCATGCACAAGATGCATTAAACTGGTCCTGCTTGGCCTCAGAGGACGAAGCTAAGAACTAGAGTTAAAAGATTCAGGGTGACAGATTTAGTTTTGATGTACAGAAACAACTCTCTAGTAATGGGATGCCCCAGGAGACAGTGGTTTCCCCTCCCTGGAGTTCTTCTTTCACTTGTCACATATATTATAGAGGGGATTCTATTTCAGAATTAGATGGCCTCTGAGGCTCTTTCGAACTCTGGAATTCAATGGTCTTAAAAGCTGAGTTTCTGGGAGTGTTGGTGTTTTAAACTGTATTTTAAAACCTTGCAGTTATACCTCACACCTGATACCCCAGAGATCTTATCCTTTGTCTAACCTGTCAAGATGTTTTGGCATGGTGACTGTCATCCATCATTTTAATTTTTAATCTAATATTTTTCTTTTCTACAAATTCTCTAAAGCATGTCAATTATTCTTTGACCCAAGCTACTGATAAAAATGTTAAGCAGCCTCGGACCAAGCACCAATCCCTGGTAGAATACTTCTTGCAATATAATGTAAATAATAATATTTAATTTTCCTGCTTGCTAAAAGCATGCATGTAAATATTGAAATGAATGGTCTGGAAACATCTTGACATGGGCTAAAGCTACCTGGATCCTCCTGGTTTTCCTCAGCATGCCTTGCTTGACTTGTAGACAGTGAAGAACATGCTCTTTTCTACCTTCAATATCATAAAACAAATTAAAGTATGTAGTAGTTCAGGCATTGTATTCTGAGTAGCCTACTGGCTGGCTGGTCTACCTGCCATAGTCTCTTCTCATTCCAAGCCCATTCTCCACTCAGCTATCAAAATAGTTTAAAAGCATTGCTCCCTCTCCCTTCCCCTTACACAATTCTCCTGTAGCTCCCAGTTACCTTCAGGATCAATTATTAGATCCTCTATTTGATGTTCAAAGTCCTTTATATCATATCCCCTCTCCTGTACTTTCCAGACTTCTTACATGTTACAACCTCTGCCCTAGTCCCTCTATGATTCAGTGATCTCAGCCTTCTTACTGTTCTTCAGAAAAGATATTTCACTTCTCAGCTCCTGACATTTTCTTTTTTTCTTTTCTTTTCTTTAAATCATTACCTTTTGTCTTAGTGTTGATACCAAATATGGGTTCCAGGCAGAAGAATGGTAAGAGCCAAGCATGGAGCTAGGAACTGTGTGAAGTCACATTTGAACCCAGGACATCCCATCTCCAGGCTTGGATTCCCTGACTTCCTTCAAGTCCCAGCCTAAACCCAACCCTGACATAGTTGTTTTCAAGTTTTCTCCCCTATTAGACAGTGAGTTCTTTGAGGACTTTTGCCTTACTTTGTAGCCCAAGTACTTGGCACTATTCTGGAACATAGTAGGAATATAATAAATGTTTATTGACTGAAAGAGCCGAGGCCCAAATCGAATCTTATGACCCTAAATCCAGGTATTCCTGCCCCCCTCCCCAATACATACCTTCATAGAGAATCTGAAGAGTCTAGACCCTACTTGAGCAGGGATCCCTGAACAATCTTCCCAGGTAATTATCTGAGTTTCCACTAGGAGATTCCAACCTTGGGTAACAGTACTTCTCCAAGCAGCCCATTTCACTTTTGAATATTCCAAATTGTCAGATAAATTTTCCCTTTGTTGAGTTCCAACCCATCTCCCCAGGACTTTTGTCCCCTGCATCTAACCCTTCCTTTTGGCATGAAGAGAGATTAAATAGAATTCTTTTCCCATAATGCATCTCTTCAAATACCTGAAGACCACTTTCAAGGCTCCCTCATTCTTCTCTCATCTTCAGTTCATTTAACCAATTTTTGTATGTAATTTTCACAGGTCTCAAGACCTTCTCAAAGGATGGTCTCATTCTTCTGGGCATACTTTTTATTGGTCACCAGCCTTCCTAAACAGTGATGCCTGGAACTAAGAATAATATTCCAGTGATGCAGAGCGAGAGGAGCAGAACCAGGAGAACATTGTACACAGAGACTAATACACTGTGGTATAATCGAACGTAATGGACGTCTCCATTAGTGGCCGTGTAATGTCCCTGAACAATTTGCAGGGATCCAGGAGAAAAAAACACTATTCATAAGCAAAGGATAAACTATGGGAGTGGAAACACCGAGGAAAAGCAACTGCCTGAACACAGCAGGTGAGGGGACATGACAGAGGAGAGACTCTAAATGAACACTCTAATGCAAATATTATCAACAAAGCAATGGGTTCAAATCAAGAAAACATCTAATGCCCAGTGGATTTATGCGTCGGCTATGGGGGGTGGGGGGGAGGAAAAGAAAATGATCTATGTCTTTAACAAATAATGCTTGGAAATGATCAAATAAAATATATTTTAAAAAAAAGAATAATATTCCAGATTGAGTTTGTGTGCAGAAAGCTGGTCTCAGTGGTACTCCTAGGGACAGTGCCCACTAGGAACTTCCTGTCTTAGAACCTCCACTGACATGGAGAGGCAGATACAGAATGCTTTAAAAATTCCTAGAATCAATACAAAACCTGAGAAGAACTAACTTCAATTCTCCATCACAGGAGCAAAATCTGAATTGAGGGGAAAGGAGAAGTGGTTACCATTGATCTTAGCTCCCACACAAATGAAAGAGAAAGAGCCACACAGATAATCTAGATTAGCAGGAAATCTGAAAGGCATTATCATAAAAAATAGATCTTTGTTTTATTGACATTTCACTTCAGTTGACGCCAAAGGCAGCCTTTGTGCACCACAGAAGCTGGTATCTGAAGATTTAGGTTCAAATCCTGAGTCTTGTACTTACTGAATGTATGACAAAAGTCACTTCATTTTCCAGGGTCTGTTTCCTTATCCATAAAAATGAATGGGATGTTCTATGAGGTATCTGTCTAGACTGGGACTCTTAATTTAAAGTCCATGAATCTTTTTCTTTTCTATGCTGAAATAATTTGATGAGCTCCATATAACTGGACTCTGTCATCTTTAGCATGTTTTCTTATGCATTTAAAAACATGATTCAGAGAAATGACCCACGGGATTCACGGGACTGTCAAAGGGGCTTGGGACACACACACACACACACACACACACACACACACACACACACACACACACACAAATTCAAAGAACCCCGGGTTCACACAAATGCTTGATACATTTTTGTCACTGTTGAATATTAAAATGAATCTGCATTCCATGAGCTCACAATCCAATTCAGCAAGCATGGGTTAATTACCTACTGCGTCCAAAGGCGATGCTAGGCATACCAGGAGTGGTTTGAGTGGAAAGGTGCCCAGGGGCCCAATGGATGGCAGAAAAGAAGTGAGATTAAGGATTTGCCACAGATAACATAGAAAAAAGGACAATCAGTTAGCAAGCACTGAGTGTAACCTCCATTGATTGACTGGCCCACAGCCTAGAGCAATTAAAACATTATCATTGGATGGAGAGTTAATTCTGTCCCATTTCCTGTGAGATGGAAAGAAAGAGAGGAGTTAAGTGAAGGCCCTCCTGTAGAGTAGAGTGGGTGGAAAATAGATGGTGGGGTGATGGTAGGGTGTGATGTGGAGGAGGGAGGGAAGGTACGGGAAGGATGGGTGCTAAGGACTGATAATACAGAGCATACACAGATCACACAAACTTGTAAGCAGAGGAGAGTGTTGCCCTCTCTCTCTCTCTCTCATTCTCTCTCTTTTTCTCTTTTTCTTTTTCTTTCTCTCTCTGTCTCTTCCTTCTCTCTCTCTCTCTCTTCCTTCTCTCTCCCTCCCTGACCTCTATCTCTGTCTCTCTCTTCCTTCTCTCTCTCTCCCTCTCTCCCCCCCAACTCTGTCTGTCTCTGACTCTCCTTCCTCTCTGTCTGCCTTTCTCTTTATCTCTCTTACTCCCTTTCTCTCTTTCTGTCTCCCTGCCTCCTTTTCTGTCTCCCTCACTCCCTCTCCTTCTCCTTCTCTGTCTCTTTCTGTCTCTGTCTCTCCCTCTCTGTATCACCCCCCTCTTTGTTTCTCTCTCCCTCTCCTTTTCTCTCCATCTCGGTCTCTGTCTCTCTGTCTCTGCCTGTCTCTGTCTCTTTCTTTTGCTCTTTGTGTCTGTCTATCTTTTTGTCTGTTTCTGTCTGTCTCTGTCTCTCTATTTTGTCTTGCTGGCTGCCACACACATGTACGAACACACAGCTCTGGCTTTCCCCTCTGACCCTTGGGCATGGGTTCTGCCCCGGGCAAAGGCAGCCATCATATCATCCCCAAGTCACCAGAGTTCTCAAATGGGGGTGAGAATGAGAAGGGGTGAGAAAGTGTGGGAGTATGATAACAGGAAGCCGGGTTTCCATGATGGGCTGCCAGCCTGCACCACACCCTCCTTCCCCTTCATCCACTTCATCCTGGCACACGTGGAGGATGCTCAGGATACTCCAGAATGACTGCTCCTCCCCCTGCCTCACTGTTGGTAGCCCCCTGACCTGGGCTAGACTGACCCCCGACCTCTCTTCTCAGAAATCTTTAGCAAGGAAGAGCCCACAGGCTCCTTTGCTCACCAAGATGGCCATGCCCTGGATCTCCTTAGAAACAAGGGAATTCTTCCTAATGTCTACCATGCTATTGAATAACACGAATAATAATAATTTGCATTTATATATTACCTATGATGTACCAGATATTGCTGAAAGCTTTATAGAAATTATCATATTTGATCCTCCCAATAAACCTGAAAGGAAGGTGTTACTATTATCCCATTCTATGGTTTAGGAAAACTGAGACAAATATTTTAGGTGGTTTGAACAAGGCAACAAGGATGGATTTTAAATGGGCAGCAGGAAGAGAGCTCTGAGTAGGTTACTCCAGGGTTCTGTGAGGTCTTTTTGGCTTGAGAGGATAACAGGGACTAAGGAACAAACCTCCCAGCAGCTTCTTTTCCAGGCCAAACATCCAGTGCCTTCGGACACTCACTTAACCCAGCTGTGTCCTGCACTTGTGAAAAAGACGACCCTTTTAGGCTTCTCCTTCCCTCCATCTCTATTTCCTTCCGATCACTGGTTTTATTCTTCTTTCTTGCTCTCACTTTCCCTCCTCTTCTAATGCTCCGTAGCTCTTTCCTTGCTTGGTTTTATCTTGCTGCATAGAAGCCCCCAGTTCATTCCACTCTCCAGTTAAGTAGGTGGGAGCAAAGTAGGGATAGGGAGGGCGGGAAATCCCATTGTGGGGCACTTGGTTCCTAAATGAAAAGCAAGGTGGACTCCCTCTCCGATTTTTTCCAGGCAGATTAAAAGCCCATTCAATTGAGCTTGAAGGCACTCAGAGTAGATAAGGCTCCCTGGCCAGGCTTTGCTTCTCTGACCCCAGGGAGAAGAGAGTATAGATGTTAGATATAGTTCCTACTTTTTAGAGAAGGGAATTCCTCATCTCCAAAATGAGAGGAAAGAGGGCTAAAGGAACTCGGAAATCCCTCCCAGTTTTACATCGAAACATTCCCCAATCGGCTTTGGTTAGCTCCCCTTCACCAACACTGGAGGCATTGGGGCTTCCTGGAGTCTTCCCCCTGTGCCCACAAACTCTTCAAGTCACCCCGAAAGATCTCCCTGGTCCTTTAGCTTGCTTTTATTCACTCCTAGAGGCTTCCCTTTCCTCCTCTGCCCAGGGTCACAGCTAGGTCTCCGGGAAAGTCCAGTGGGCAGATCTTTCCACCTCCCCCAGGCTCTCTCCCAATCCCCACTCTGAGCTGAAGCACTCCCCAATCAGCCCAAGTGGGGGCATGTCTTCTTAGGCTCCTCTGCCACCCATTCTACCTCTCAGTATCTCCCCGGTCCTCTCTACCACCAACCCCCCAAATCCTTCTTTCTTTTTTTTTAATTCGAAACGTTTTACTTAATTAATTTAGAATATTTTTCCGTGGTTCCACGGTTCCATGATTCTTTCCCTCCCCTCCTCCCACCCCACTCCCATAGTCCACCGCAACTCCACCGGGTTTTACGTGTGTCATTGCCAAACCCTTATTTCTAAGCATTCTCAGAGTTGAGGCTCACCAGCTGGGTTACCCGAGCCCCTCCAAAGCCCAGCTCCCTGGCCTGCCAAATGGAGGACTGGAGACGGCCATCCAATCTCTACTGACCCTTCCTAAGGCTTCCAGTGCAAGTTGCAATGGCAGTTGTTCTTCTCAGCATCTCTTTGATGATGAAACTTGGGAATTGGCGCCCAGAGGGGGCCTTTCATAATGGGCGATGACCCCAAATGGCCAGACTCAAAGAAACAATGTGCTGGGAGAACCCCCAAATGTCAGTTAGTCCATGAGATCTCTGCTGCATTGTGGAGAGGGAACTGGCCTGGGATTAGGAAAACCTGAGTTTGAATTCAGCCTCAGCCACTTACTCTCTGGGCAGCCCTGAGCAAGTCACTTACCTTCTGTTTGTCTCAATATCCCCAACTGTAAAATGGGGATAATAGCACCTATCTTGCAGGTTTTCATTAAGGTCACATGAAATAATATCTGTTTTTATATAAACTCTTATCTTCTGTCTCAAAATTGTTGTAGTAAGATTCTTAGTATTGGTTCCAAGGCAGAAGAGTGGTAAGAGCTATGCAATTGGGATTAAGTGACTTGACCAGGGTCATACAAGTATCTGAGGCCAGATTTGAACCAGGATTTCCCATCTCCTGGCCTGACTCTTTATTTGCTGAGCCATCTAATTGCTTGGATAATGTTTCTTTAAAAAATGACTTAGCACAGTTCTTGGTACATGATAGATATTATATTATTTATATTATATATGCTACATATGCAATTATATATTATTATAAGCGCTTATTCCTTCCTTCTTCCTTCCTGGAAGGACTTGAAGAGTCAGAGAAATTATCTTCCACTGGTGATAGTCCTTCACAGACAAAAAGGAAGGAATAAAATGGCATCTCAAGGTTGCTAGTAATTTTAGAGTAGTATCCTGGTAAAAATAATAGCATTTATGAAGCACTTTATAAATATTATAGCATTATAGCATCACAACAACCTTGGGAAGTAGCCTTATTCTTCTTCCCACTTTATAGATGAGGGAACAAAGATTAAAGTGACTTGCCCAGGGTCACACAGCTTGTAAATTCCCGAGGTAAGATTCAAATTCAGATCTTCACAGCTCCTGGTCCAGTGCTCTATTCACTGAGCCACTAACTCCTAGATGATTCAAGAGGTGAAGCTTGGGATGGGCTTCTTGATCTTAACCCTCCCCTTTCCTCAAGTGTCTGAAAACTCAGTTCCCTTCTCCCTCCAGAATCGTCCTCACCCAAGTCAACATGGATAGAATCCCAAATGGTCTTTCAGAAAGACGGG
The DNA here is from genome assembly GCF_027887165.1 of Monodelphis domestica. Lineage (NCBI taxonomy): Eukaryota > Metazoa > Chordata > Mammalia > Didelphimorphia > Didelphidae > Monodelphis > Monodelphis domestica. The sequence goes on along the minus strand of NC_077231.1, from coordinate 29,514,749 downwards.
ACTCACCTGGCCGCTGGGAGAGAAGGAGCTCTGGGGAGAGGAGTCCCCCACCTTCCCCAGGGTAGGAGCAGGGTTCAAGACAGCAGCTGAAGGTCATGGTATGCACACTGCCTGTCTGTCCTCATTCAGCAGCTGTCACCAGTGCCACTAAGAAGGGGAAGCGGAAATGAGAGAAGTCCTACACACATGCACTCGTGGACCCCACCTCCCCCACCCCCACCACATCCTTTGCCCCAGCACAGGAGACTAGAAGGGGAAAGGAAAAAAAAAAGGCAGTTACTTGAGTCTCCAGGCTCAGAGCACTGTATGTCTCTGGTCAGCCCAAACTGGTGGATCTCCCCTATGGATGGGGCTGGGGGAAGACAAGCTTCCTACAATTCAAGAACTGGAAGAATTCTTAGAGATACTTTAGACCCATCCTTCATTTTGTGGACAAGGAAACTGAGGCTCAGAGACAGGAAAGACTTCCACCCAGGTCCCACCAAGAGAAGAGGAATTGTTTGGTTTTCATCTTTGTATGCTTGGCTTCGAAGTAACCCAGTTACTTGCATACAGTAGACACTTAATGAATGTTTATGGAATAGAAGTAGCCTGACAGAGCAGACCTGGTTTGATGCTTTCACATTTAGGGCCTTTTCTCTGCTGCACAGCACTGCCTTGGCTATACCAATCCTGCCTCATAGGACGGTGTCTAACCTGAATTCTGAAAATGAAACCATTGGCCTCCTGCCCTCAGCCGGAACAGAGAACAACTGCTCAGTGAGTCTCAGGGTATTACAGTCTAGATTTAAGAATGGCAACCCCTCTGGGGCTACTTCCTAACTCTCAGTGAAATGCCTGGTTACCAGGGGCAGAATGGCACTGGGCTTAAGGCCTTCTGCAGTTCCACACAGCTAAAAACTGTGGCTCCTGACGGCCCACCAGGGCTTTTTCCTTTTCGTTGTCAGTCAGTAGACACAATGAACTCAAAGCAAAAGCATTTCTGGGAATGACATGGTGAGAACAGCCAGCTGAAAGCTATGCGTTAGGCAAACCAAGCGACCATCATCATTGCTACCCCGCACTTCCCTTAGATCCCAGTGGAAATAGCCTACACCCCGGAGCAGAAGAGCCTTGGGAACAGCAATGCCCTCCAGAGTGCTGCAGCCAACACTGGAAGGATTCATCACCATCAGAGTCCTCACCACCATCAAAACCAAATTTTCATCGACTGAGAACACAATAACCACCTTGATCAAAGAATCTTGGGAATATCACCCAGACACTGGCCTCCCCAAGCCAGGGACCCCAGTCATTGTTCAGGGAGCTAATCCTGGGCAAAAAGGCCAGTCATCCCCCTGGGCTGCCTACAAACTGCTTCCCCAGCTTAGCTGAAGGAGCAAGATATCTTAAAGGAGAGAGAGGGGACATAGCAAGTGCTAGGCTCCTCAGACCTCGACTATCACTTCCTCCACTCCCATCCCTCATGTCCCCATAGCTCAGGACCCCAATGCAACAAAACAATTCAGCCCAGATTCTGTAGACATTGGCCTTGGGATCAATCATTGTGGAGAAGCTCCATCTTCTTTGCCACCACCAATACATAACCATCTTCTACTGATGGGTGTCTAAACCTAGGAGCTCCAGACCTTACAGACCCCTGGACCTCCTTCTATTCCCCCCCCCACTTTAAGGATCCTCCTGGGGAGCAATCCTATGGAAACGTGACCTGGCAAAGGCTTCGACGGGTACATTGCCTCATTAGAAGCCACAATGACGGCAAGTCCAGAAAAGAAAGCTCTTGACAGTGCCAAATGGTTTAACACCATCAATAAATAGGTCTTTTATCATTAGAAATGTAACTAAAGAAGATGGATGGCCATCTGCTTTGTACATTATATATTATGTTATTTTAGTATGATATGACACAAATAATTATATATATGTAAATACATATTATTTGGGCCATTTGGAGCTGATTGTGGTATATGTTGTGAATTTTTTATCTAAACTTAATTTATGGAGGGGCAGCTAGGTGACTCAGTACACTGAGAGCCAGTCCAAGAGACAGGAGGTCCTGGGTTCAAATCTGACCTCAGAAACTTCCTAGTTGTGTGACCCTGGGCAAGTCACTTAACCCCCACTCTTCTGCCTTAGAACCAATACCCAGTATTGATTCTAAAATGGAAGGTAAGGGTTTAAAAAAATAAAAATAAACTTAATTTATGCCAGACTTTTCCAATTTTCCTGATGGTTTTTGCCAAATGTTTAATATATATTTCAACAGGTTTTTTAAAAAAAATCAAACATCATGGCACTATCTTCATTTGTTTCTGGATCTTAGATTCCTACTCTGCCCCATTGATTAGCCTTTTACCATTTAAAAATTAGTAGCAAAATAGATCTGATAATTACTAGTTTGTAGTATTATTTCAGAAAGTCTCATTAAACCCCTTTCCTTCTGTTTTCATTATTTCCCTTGATGTTTTTGATTTTTTGTTCCTGCAAATTCATGTTGTTACTTTTTCTATCTCTATAAAGTAACCTTTTGGTAGTTTGGTTGATATGATACTAAAATAATTGTATTAATTTAGATAGCATTGTATACCCAGATCATGAGCAATTAATATTTCTAATTACTTAGGCCTGTCTTTATTTCCATAGAATATGATCTTTGTAGCTAGCTGTATTTACATAATTCCTACATTTGTCATGTTGGTGGACTTACACTTATTTCATAGATTTTATAACTGTTGTGAATGGAATTTCTCTTTGGGTTTTATTAGTAGTGTACGGAAAGGCAGATTATTTTTATAGTTTTTTAAAATATTTTGCAACTTTGCTGAAAGTTAATAACTGCTTCAATGAATTTTAGTTGAATCTCTAGGGCTCTCTTTGTATGCCATCATATAATATGAAAAAAAAAAGATAACTGTTTCCTCTGTCCATCTCTACATTCTTTTTCTTGTCATTGCTATAGTTAGCATTTTAAGAATTATATAAGGTGGGGGGCAGCTGGGTAGCTCAGTGGATTGAGAGCTAGGCCTAGAGATGGGAGGTCCTAGGTTCAAATCTGGCCTCAGACACTTCCCAGCTGTGTGACCCTGGGCAAGTCACTTGACTCCCATTGCCTAGCCCTTACCACTCTTCTGCCTTGGAGCCAATACACAGTATTGACTCCAAGATGGAAGGTAAGGGTTTAAAAAAAAAAAAAGAATTATATAAGGTGATTGTGATGAGAATGGGCATCATTGCTTTAATTTTGTCATATTGGAAAGGCCTTTGGCATTTCTCCATTATATCTAAAGCTTTTTTTTTTTTAATGGTATAGAGAACTCCTGAGTGAGGAAATTCCTTTACTAACATTGGGATTGGAACGTCTACTGCAATTTTTAGTTTTAGAAAGAGTTACTTGCTCAATAGAAATGGGGGGGGGGTGGCCCTGAACTATACTAAAAAATCATGTATTAACATTATCTGTGTTCTATAGTATTTTTATATTGTCATATTTTAATCGGTTGTATTTTAATCTGGCTTGGGCAGTACCTGGACTGTTTCAAGGTCTCAAAGTATTTGACAACTCTAGAAATGAAAGGTTTACACAGTTTTACCTAGGAAGGCTAAGTCCAAGGTGGGACATGAACTCAGGTCTTCCTGGCTTTGAGGCCAGCTCTCTATCCACTACATCAATGCTACCTTTCTTTTAGATATTTTGTTATTTATCACAAATTATTGCCTTAATTTGCCCAGAGCCAGACCTTCACCCCAATCTTCACAATGTGAACACTAAGCTACTAATACTAGGGCTATCATCTCTCCCCTCTCTCATTGGATCCCTCCAACCCCAGCCTTTTCCAGTTCCCTTTTTTGTGCTTCCTTCCTCTATTTGAAGGTAAATTCCCTGACGACAAGGAGTAGTGTCTAGCTTACTCATTTTTGTATCCTCAAAGTTTAACATGGTGCCTGGCATATAATAAGTGTTTAATAAATGTTCCATCTGCTGTCTATATCTACCTGTGTCTCTGTCCATCCATCCATCCATCCATCCATCCATCCATCCATCCATCATTATCTATCTATACATGTATCTTTTATTTCTTTGTTTCTAAATGCTTTTTAATAGAAACGAATATTGTAGCTTTATTTTTTATATTTAGTGCTAAGTACAGTCCTGACATACAGCAAATTCCTGAATAATGCCTTTAGATTACCGCTTTTCATCCTGCTGATCACCTTCTTTTCCTTGATACTCACTTCCCTTCAGATTTTTGAGATATTTCTCTCTCCTAGTTCTCTCCTACCTACGAGACCACTCTTCCTCTGCCTCATTTGTCAGATCCTCATCCAAGTCATTCCCTCTAACCATGGGTATCCTACAAGGCTCTATCCTGGGCACTCTTCTCTTGTCCCTCTCCTACTTCATTTAGTAATTTCATCAGAAACTGTGTTTTAAACTATTCTCTTTAAGCAGCTAATCCTCAGATCTACTTGTTCAGGATTAATCTCTCACTCTTAATTGCCTTTTAGACATCTGGATTTGTATATCCTGTACATATCTTCAGTTCAACATGTCTGAAAGTGAACTCATTATCTTTTGCCCCAAACCCTCACTTCTTCCTAAATTCCTTATTACTGTGGGGGCTCCATCATCCTCGCAGTCATCTGGGCTTGTAACCTAGATGACATGCTTGACTCTTTATTCTCTCCCAATCTATATCCAACCTATTTTCAAGAGCTGCCAACTTTACCTCTGTCACTGACTGCCTTGTTCCTTGAATAAGACACTGCCTGGAATATTCTGAGCATTTTCTCTGGCTGTCCCCCATGGCTGGAACTTTCTCTTCATCTATACATCCTAGCTTCCCTGGCTTCCTTCAGAACTCAGAGTCCAACCTTCTGCAAGAAGCCTGTCTAAGTATTTAGTCATAGAACCTTTCCTCTGAGAGTAAGCTCAATTTATCCCACATCTATCGTGTTTATACAGTTTGTTAGTTTGTCGTCTCCCTCATTACACTATGATCTCTTTGAAAGAAGGGCCTGATTTTCTTATTTTCTTTATATCACCAGAACTTAGCCCAGTGCCTGGCACACAATGGGTACTTAATGAAAGGATGTTGACTGAACAACTAATTCCAGTGTTGTCTGGATGATCAGCGATCTCTCCCTCAACTCTCTATGTGTGCTATGTGTACACAAGAGCAATAAACTTATTTTCAAAAGTGACCCTGGGACAGGAAAGGGGAGTTCTGGTGCTGGGATCATTGTCTAGTCCTCTTCAAAGAGTAATAATAATACGGGGGCTGCCAAACAGATGTTCATCTCACTTGTATTACGTACTACCTACCATAGGGGACAAAATGGAAGTCCACAAGCTAATTGCATCTTGTTCTTGTCTGACCTTTGTGGCATTTAAAAGAGTGGATGCCAGAGAGAAAGAGAGAAAAAGGGGAATAATGAGAAAGGGATAAGCCAGCCCTGGCCAGTCCTGGCCAAACCAGGCCTAAGCCCTAAGAGAAAAATCAGTCAGTCAGTTATCACTCACCATAAGATTTGTCCAAGCAAGGATTCAGAGGGACAGAGTCTCCCCAAAGGGAGTTCCAGCCAGAGTCAGCCTCCCTTGAGAGACCTCCTTAGAGATTTCCTCCAAGAGATTCTTTCTCAAGAGACCCCCCTTAGAGCCTGTCTCTCAAGAGATCCTTTTTCTTATATAGGGGGTTTTCTCCTATGTCACCTCCCCTAAGTTCTTCCATCTACCAATCACAGGAGACGTTTCCCAAAGGACAGCCCATTCTGAATTCACAGCTGAGTCAACTAATCCCTTTAGTAAGTTTGAACCAGAAAAAACTTCTGAATAAGTTTTCACCTCTTTGCTCCTTGTAAATTCACAAGTTGCCTGACCTTTATAGGTACTTAGCACCCTATTGTATTAATTCTAAAAATAGGCATGGCTTAAGTAAGCATTTCTCATTGTTCAGCAAGGAGTTTTCTCCCCTAAAGTAGTCCTAAATAGAGTGGAATAGAGGTCCTCCCATTTCTGATCTAAGTAGAGTTCTCACTTTCCAAATGGGGAATGTCTCAGTAGGGAATTGTTCCAATGGAGAATTCCCCAATGGGGAATTTCTTAACATTCACAAGTCTGAGAAATTTCAAGATTCACACCTTTTGTAATAATGCTATTTTTCTCTCTTTAATAAATAGGTCAAGGGTCCCTTCTAACTACCCCCCAACTTAAAAAACATTCTTACTTTTTGTCCTAGTACCAACTCAAAGACAGAAGAGCAGCAAGGGCTAGGCAATTGGGATTAAGTGACTTGCCTAGGGTCACACAGCTAGGAAGTAATCTGAAATCAAATTTGATCCTAGGACTTTCTGTCTTCAAGCCTAGTGTTCTATTTACTGAGTTATCTAGATACCCCTTCCCCCCAGTTTTTTAAAGTTGCTATGCCTCTTTTTTTTTCAGTAAACCTTTCTACATGCCTTATTCAAAATGCAAGGAAATAAATTCTAGAGTTTGGTACACATATAAAATATATTATTGCATTCTCTAGCACAATGAAGTTGTTAAATATTTATCAGAATGCAGTCAAATAAATTAATGAAATCCTTGATTGTCAGCCAACTGTTCTACTCTTGGAATATTTTAAAATAACAATAACAGCTAGCATTTGTATAGTATGTTTAAAAATAAATTTATATATGTTAACTTCTTTTTCTCACAACATCCTTGTAAGGCAGGTGCTACCTTCATTTTGTAGCTGAAGAAACTGAGGCACAGAAAGGTGAAGCATCTTGCTAAGGGTCAGTATCCAAAGCAGATTTGAACTCAGGTCTTCTGTCTCCAACTCATGTGCTATGCATAGATATAATGTTTAGCCTCTATTATATTTCTTGTTTTGGATTTTGAATGAGAACAGGCCTGGGTAGCCTGATTCACAGGAATTGTTGCTGTTCGGTAGTTTTCTAATCATGTCTGATTCTTCCTAACATCATTTGTGGTTTTCTTGGCAAAGATCCTGGAATGGTTTGGTGTTTTTTTCTCTAGCTCATTTTACAGAGAAACCGAGGCAGAGTTAGTAACTTGTCCAAGGTCACATAGCCACTATGTGTCTGAGATTGGATTCGTACTCCAATCTTCCTGATTCCAGAGCTGGCATTCTATTCACTGCACCACCTAGCTGCCCCACTTCACACGGATATGTTGTTTTAAATGGAATTTACTTAATTGTGCCTTCTAAGTATGTTTAAATCAAAATGGGTTGTGATTCTTTAAGACTATATAAAAACTACCACAACTCCATTGATTAGAAATACATTCAGAGATTCCAGAATATTTCAAGAAGATGACCCATCAATTTGCCAAATATTCCTCATTCACAAAATATTCCAAACAAGCTTTTCTTTCCTCCAAGAGAGGCGTGCACTCCAGGTTGGGAATCCCCAGTTCCATTTCGGTATGGATCATCCAACCCAGCAATAACTCAGTCCCCATCTTGCTTCAGGATGACTCTTCGTTGATGTCTCATTGAATACATCTCTCCAGAACATACTGTAATTAATATTTAATGGACAATTTTACAAGGTAATAAAAATGGAAGAATTTTTCAGCAAATGATGGAAACAGGTTCATTTTAGGTTGTCCCACCCAACCCCCCAATGTCTCCCAGAGGTGAAAAACCCTCTTTGAGCTAACATTCATTCTCCTATTCTCTCTCCCAGCCTGAGGATGCTGAAAGCAAACTCAGAAGTTTATTTTCCTCCAGCTGCTCCCAGAGAAAGGATTTGGCATAGGCAATGGCCTAGGATTTTTCACTCATGGCAAAGCGGGTGTGGTAGATCATTGTCCACAAGGCTGGCTGCTAAGCTCCCCATTAATGCTAAACCAGAAACTCGAGTACCTAGAGGGTGTCTCCAGCAGGGTTAGCGTTAGCCCCCTTCCCTAAAAGTATGTCTCATTTTATAGATGAAGAAATTGAAGTTCCCAGTGATTAAGTGATTTGTTCAGGGACATACAAAGAAACTAAGTGGCACAGTGGATGACAAGCCAGACCTAGAGTTAGCCTCTTCATGAGTTCAAATCTGGCCTCAGATACTTACTAGCTGTGTGATCCTGGACAAGTCGCTTAATGCTGCCTCAGCTTCCTCATCTGTAAAATGAGGAGGAAAAGGAAATAGCCAACTACTCCAGTGTTTTGACCAAGAAAACTCTAAATAAGATTACAAAGCATTAGATATGACTGAAAAAAGACTAAATAACTCAAGGCCCTACAGTATTAATATAAATGTGATTTGAACCTAAAATTTCTTGCCCCAAATGCAGTTATTTTTCAAATAGCACCTTGTTAAGACATCCTTGGGAAAGTGAGTTTATTATATGAACACCAAGCAGTTTTCAAAGTCTAGGGCATATTTTAAACCTGGGTTGGCAGTTAGGTGGCCCAATGGATATAGCTCTGGCCTTGGAGTTAGGAGTTCTAATCCTGCCTAAGTCACTCTCTAACAGTGTGACTCTCAGAAACTCACTGAGCCTCTCATTTTCCTCGTGTCACATGGAATAATAATAGCACTTATGTTCCAGCATCCAATGAGATAACATAAATTAAAAAAGGAGCATTAGTTACCACTCTCCCTTGCTTACCTTTGCTCTGATTTTAGAAAATAGACCAGATAATTGAGACTACTAGCTGTGGGGTGTGGCCAAATCCCATAGCCAAGAAACAAAAGACTCTTCTGGCAGCTTTCCAAAGGACTTGGGTAGTGCCAATGCAGCTGCCCACAGAAGCTGCCAAGAGATAGCCAGGCTGATGCTGGCAGCCCCCTAGCTCCCATCTAACAGCTGGGTCCTTATGCCTTGGTCCAGGGACAAGTTAACCATTGCAATCTCTACTTCTAGCCATTTCCTAGGAAACTCAGAGGTATTATAAAAATGTGAGTTGTGATTTCCCAAGCCCACATAGAGGGGCCACCAGCCTTTAACCAATCAGTACTTATTTAGGAATGCTGGCTTTCTCCAGCTATATACTGACAGCTAAAGATCATGGATCAGGAGTTGCTTATCCCTACCTCCATTCTGAGCCCCTCTGAAACCAGCTCAGACTTATTCTGAGCTTAAAGAATTCCCACAGGCATAGTAGAGCTTCTCAGGTTTTTTCCTCTATTATCTCATTATGCTCTCTTTCAGAGAAGTTTCGTCTTTTGTCTGACCTCAATCCCTCTTGCTGCATCTTAAAATAAAGCTATTTTGTTTTTCTCCACTGGGGATTCAGAATACCTTTAGAGTTTCAAAGAACAAGAGCTTCAATTCCAAGGAGAGATGCTTCATACATACCACCTTGTTAAGAGACCAAGAAGGATGGGACAAAGAGATAGAAACAGAGAGCAAAAGGGAGGGTGAGAGGTGGGAGAGACAAACAAAGAAAAAGGGACAGAGACAGACAGAGGGAGGGAGGGAGAAAACAGAGACAGAGAAAGTGAAACAGACAGACATAGGCAGATAATAAAACGAAAGGGAGAGAAGGGAAAGAGAAGAGAAAAACAAGGGAAAGATAAATGAGAGACAGAGACAAAGAGAGAGACATATGAAAGTGAAATATGAAAGGGAGAGAGAGAAGAGAGAAACAAGGAAAAGATACACTGGAGAGAGGGGGAGAGAGAGGAGGAGACAGACAGACACAGATGGACGGACAAGCAGAAACAGGCAGAGAGATGGACCCTCATAAGGGAGGGAGAGAGAAGCATATGGAAAGATTAGCAGAAACAAAGGCGAAAGACTACGTAGGAGAAAATGAAACTGGATCGTGGCTGAAAACTGCGTTGCTGCCCTCCCACTCATGTGAGAGGATTTCTTTCTGAAACGTTTATCACCAGCTTCACCCAGCGAGCTCCCACCCACACAGCCTGTCCCAGGCACCTTTCTTTCTGAAGCTTTAGGGTCCTGACATGATTCAGTCCACTCCACCCTGCCTATCTTTCCCCTCTGAAAGTCATCCAAACGGCCAGCATCCAGGCCTCAGCATATCTATTTTCCTTCACCCGGAGGGCCCCGACTTTCGCCCTATCTCCTCTTACCCCTCGGTGCCTTCGAAACCCAGATGCGAACCGCCCCAACCCACCCCCGTCTCCATGTCTCCTGTCTCAACAGCTGGAATAAAATATTGCAGCGCCTAGCTATATGGTCTTCCCCTCCACCTGAAAACGAATCCCAGCTCCACCTCCCCCCACCTTCTCCCCATTCGGATTGTTGTGAGGGACAAATAAGGTGTGAAAGATGTTCAAGAAATACAAAATGCCAGACGCGAGTTTCGCACGATCTTTTAACGCTGCCGGTGTGCACAGTCGTTCATTTAACCCAAGAATCTGGTGGGTCGTTGCCGCAGGAATGATCGAAGCAAAGAGGGGAACTGAGGTGTCGGGGGCGGCGCCAGAGAGTTCCGTAGAGAACCTTGCTCTAAAACCGAACCCCATTGGGCAGTCCCGGGCGCGGAAGCTGTCCCAGAACCTCAAGCAAACCTTGACTCTAAAGCTAGGGTGGGATGGGGCAAAGGAAGTTCAAAGATCCCTCAACAAAGGGGTAAAGGAGAGGGTGGTTTGGGAGTCCGTGGAGGTGGGAGGGTCTGAGTTTGCCTCTTTCCCGGCCCCCTTCAAAGCGCATCCGCGAACAGTTACTTAGCCCTAAGCCCCTACCCCGTGCGATCATGGTGAAGCCATACGACTACCCATGATGGCTGCTTAAAGCCCGAGAGAAAGTCGAGGCTCTTCCTGTCTTCCTGTCAAGGGTCGTGGCGGAATGCTGCTCTGAACTGCTAGGTTCTGGTTCCTGTCACTGATGTCATTAAGTCCCTATCTCTGCAAAAGATGCTGCCGCCAGCGAGTATCTGTGCAGTGGGCGGTGGGTGCCTTCCGCCTCACCAGAATTCTCAGAATCCTTTCTATGACAGTTCAAACAGTAATTTCACGATCCTCTGGCCATGACACGGCTGTTGAGGATATTTGTAAGGAGCATTAGATTTTGATTTTGTTTGGGGGGGGGGGGGCGGTGATAATCTACCCGATTTAGCAAAATGTAGGGAACTTGTCTATTAGGTAGATATGTCAAAATCAAGGGATATTGTGTCTGTGGCAATACCCTGAACACCAGCTTAGCAAATGTTGATAGGAAAGAAAATAATATTAGTCTTTTCTGAATTGCTTTTCTCCCACTTAACTTGCTATGCTTTTTAAGAGATTTTTAAAAGTCCTTTAAAAATTGAATTTGACAAATGATAACAAGCATTAATATTGCCATATAAAAAAAAAACAGGAAAAGAAGATGTCATAGTTATTAAAAAACAAACAAACAAACAACCTTACCTTCCATCTTAGAATCAATACTGTGCATTGGTTCCAAGGCAGAAGAGCAGTAAGGGATAGGCAATGGGGATTGTGTGCCTTGTCCAGGGCCACACGATGAGGAAGTGTCTGAGGCTGCATTTGAACCCAGGTCTTTATGCCTGGTTCTCAATCCACTGAGCCATTTAGTTGCTTTCCATAGTTAGTTTATGTAAACCTTAAAATTTCTTAGACTTATAAATGTTGGAAATTTCACCATTGGGAAATTTCATACTTGGAAAATTTCTTACTGATAGTCTATTGGAATGTGAACCCCATTGGCATGGGAGGTTCCTTCTCTTCCCTTCTTAAGATTACTTTAGGACAGAAACCTTTTGCTGAACAATGGAAAGGACTTTGACCTATGCTTAAGCATAGAACAGGAATTTCTTTGAGTCATGATTGATTTTAGAATTGATACAATGGAGATACTTGGAATGACAGAATCAGGTCTTGGAAAATACAATTTCCACCCCACTCAGTCCTAACAGGATTTAGGAAGGGCTGCAGCATAGATCAAAATTTAATTATTTGAGAATATGACCTCCAACAGACATGTGCAAAGCCCAGACCTCTGGGCGGTCCTGGGTTAAGCTAGAGCCACCATTGGCACAGGGAAAATGATGGACAGTGATTGGTAAATGTGAGAACTGAGGGGAGGGAACTTGGATGGTTTCCTTAAAGATAGAGGGGTCTGAAGACTCAGGGGGTGGTTGAGGAGTTTGTCTGAGTGGTTGGAGTGTGCTCTGAGAAGCTTGCTCTGAAGGAAGCTGAAGGTGGGGGCCCCGGAGACTGTTTCTCCATTTTGGTCACGTGAGTGATAGGGACTGATCTCTTTTCTTTGCCCCAGCTATCTAAGGGCTTGGGCCTTTTGGCCCAGCCTAAACAGAGGGGGTATTTAAGCCCTATTCCCTTCTCCCCCCTTTCTCTCTCCCTCTCTCTCTCTCTATCTCTAATTCCTTTCTTCCTCCTGTTTGTAATTAAACTCTATAAAAGTTTGACTTGAGTGCTGACTTGAGTTTTCATTTAGGAATTACATAGCTGAATTCCTTGGCGACCTTAAATTGATATGTGTCAGTCTTTTAAAGTGATTTCCTTGTCACATTTACATTGTTCACTCTGCATCAGTTTACCTAATCAGCCCCCTTCCCCCTTCAAAGTCTCTCTGAAAACAGCCCTTTCATCATTTCTTAGGGAGTAATAGTTTTCTATTACAATTATATACCATGTTTTGTCTAACTGATAGGGAACTTCTCAATTTCCAATTCTTTGGAGAAAAAGTGTCATTCAGAATAGCATACTGAATTCTCTGCCTCTTCCAGAGCCAGATAGGCTACAAATACCCTTCAGGGCTTTAGGGTACCCTTGGAGGTCTCTTTCTGCTTCCATCAGCCTGAGCTGATGTTTCCCACCAGACGCTTCCCCCTATTCGGAGGAGCTAGTGAGTAACTTCCAGTTTCATTTAACCACAATACTTTTACAAAGAGATACTTGCTTCGAAGTCATATCTAGAACAAAATACAGCCATTTACCCCCAAACCTGGAGGGAGCATACTCTCCTTTATATCATCTGATATCTTCTAGGGCAAGCAGGTTTATTTCATTTAGTTCCAACATAACCTTGGTCCTACCAAATTTGTATTCACATGTGGCCTGACTGCCAGATAAATCCTTCTTTCAACTACCACTGGCTTGACTCTAAGGTCACATCCCAAAGTTACTTTTTGATCCTTGGGGTACTAATGTTGAGCTGATTGCCTAATCTGGACTTTGGCAATGACAAGGTGCCAATATGCCCTTCTGACCTTTCAAAACACAGAAGGAGGGAGACTTTCATCTAAAATAGAAAAGAACAAAGAGCCAAGGACCAAGGTCCATTCCATAAAGCCACGTGCATCAGAAGGAGAAGATCCTGAGGTTTTTCCCCTTAAAGCATTGTATGTTGTTTTCATTGTCATCAAAGTAGTCCCACAGATTCACCAAGAACATGGTTCAACAGATTACTGAGGTAATCATGAGTTTTTGAACACATTTTCAGCCAATCAAGGAGCCTCTTCTTTACTACATGGTTGGCTGACCAAAGCCAATTACAGAATATCGGTGCTACAGTCTTTCCATTGCATTTCCATTCCATCCTGTTATGACTCTTCCAGAAGCAGGTACCCCATTAAAGTTGCTGTACCATGTAGAAGCTTCTGTTATATACTGTAAGAGAGAATGAAAGAGAGACGGACTATATATGTATATATAAAATAACTTAGAGTTATTTTAGTTAATAATTGTCTTATTAGGGGCAACTGGGTAGCTCAGTGGATTGAGAACTAGCCCTAGAGACGGGAGGTCCTAGGTTCAAATCTGGCCTCAGACACTTCCCAGCTGTGTGACCCTGGGCAAGTCACTTGACCTCCATTGCCTAGCCCTTACCACTCTTCTGCCTTGGAGCCAATACACAGTATTGACTCCACGACGGAAGGTAAGGGTTTTTAATTAAAAAAAAAATAATTGTCTTATTAGATTACTTTTCTCATGGTTAGCTTTTGAAGGTTGATTGTTCATGTCACTTATGTATTTGAGAATGACTCTTGTAATTTGAATTAGTACCTACATGTCTTAAATATTGGATAGTTTTAACTTTTCCCAGCTATTTCTCTTTTAATTTTAACTTCATTGGTTTTGTTTGTGAAAATTTCCGGTGAGGTTCCTGATTGAGACTCTGTATCAGATCCCTTCTTAGAGAGGATGCTCTGGCCCTTTTAGATTCTGAACTCTATTTCCTAGGCTTCTTCCACTGGCTTCCATCCTCCTGTGGTGTCTGGGCTCAGAACTCGAAGGTCTCATACCTTTTTGACTCAGCTGGTACAGATGTTTGTGGTCATCAAGCTGCCCTGGATTATTACCTGTCAGAGTGTGGCTGGAATTTCCCTTCACAGTATAATGAGCTGCTAGACCTTCAGGAAGAGAGTACTACAGGATCCAAGAGCCCCGTGGAGTATTCTTGTTCTGAGGCAGGCTTCAGGCCAATTTCCCAGAGCTCATTCACACTGGCTCTTCAAGTGGCACTTCTATCCCAATACCTGAAGGCTTCTGACTGTCTTTTTTATGAACTCTGGGTTTACTGGTTATCATTCAATTCTGGTACCCTTTTAAAATCTTTGTAGGAGAGCCAGGATCTGCTATGATTTCTCATATACCCTGTTAACTGTAAGTTGCACAACTTATTCTTGAAATTACATTGGTTTGTAGCCATTCCTGCTTCTTCTCATTTCAAATGCTCATAAAGCATCTCTTTACTAAGATATTCTGGAATTGCACCAGAAATAGAAATTAAACTCACTAGACTATACTTTCTTCCCTTTTTGAAAATCAGGATCACACTCGCCCACCTTCTTTCCTGTAGCAAAGCTTCAGCTCCTTAATATTATAGTACCTATTTAAAAGCAAGATCCAGGGAAACTAATCCTTTTCTGTAAGCTCAGGAATGAAGTAAAGATGTTAATTGACAAAACTTCTATTTGACCTCATTCTAGAAATGCTATCAAGACAAGAAAAATAATCCTCATTTTTCCTCATTTTTCCCAGCCTCTTTGTAGCATCAAGTGCTATTGATCATCCTCTCCTCCTGGATGTTCTCTCCTTCCCAGTTTTATTGCCATTGTTGTGTTTCTTCTCCTACCTTCCAGACTCTACTAAGTCTCCTTTTTGGGGCCATCATCAATGCCCCATCCCTTCTTTGTGGGGATACGTCACTTATCTCTTTGGGGCAATTATAAGTTTTCACAAGTCCAACTATAACCTTTCTGTGGATTATACCCAGATTGACATGTCTGAGTGAGCTTTGTATTTTCCTTGAGATTCAGATTTCTAAATGGATAACTCATAGGCCTCTGCAACTCAAAGTTTCCTAAACTCAACCATGGCTTTCCCTCCAAAACCTTTCCTTCCCTGTTGAGGGCAGAACCATCCTACTACCATTTTTGTAGCCTTGCTATTATTCTATTAGCTCTTCCCTCTCCCTTACTCTGCCTTCCCCATTCCCCTCCATCTAATCAGTTATCAGGCCTTGATGATTCTACTTCCACAAAATCTGTTAGTCTATATCTTTCTTACCACTCACATGCCCACTGCTCTATCTTAGGCCTTATCTTTTCTCATGAAATTGGTGGTAACCATCATTGGTGTCCCTGACTCCACTCTTTCCCTTTTCTGAACTTTCTGATTTCTCCTTTATGAAGATGCCAAAGTGATGTTATTCCTAAAGATCTGAACTTGTTGCCCTCCTTAAGATGCTCCATTGCTTCCCTCTTGTCATTAGGACAAAATATAAATTCTTGGCCTTAGCATTTAAGCTCTTAACAGTCTGAAGCCAGGCAACTGTTCTAGGCTTATTTCATCTTACTCCCTTTCAGGTAGTTGGAACAAAGTTCCATCCTGTGCTCCATGACTTTGCACAAGCAGTTCCCATGCCTGGCACACTCTCCTTCCTCATCTCTGCTTCTTAAAATTCTTAGATTCCTTCAAGGCTCATCAGCTGAGATACCACCTGCTCTGTGAGGAATCCTCTGATCCTTCTCAAGTCCTAGAGACCATTCTACACCCCCCCCCACCCCCGGGGGAAATTCATCTGCATTTGCTTTCTACCCTCCTTCTGGGTTTGTTTTTATTTACCTGGATTTGATTGAATTATAGACTCCTTGAGGCCACGAATTAGTTTATTTCTGTCTCTGTATCCCTAGAACCTAATGTGGTACCTGGTATATAGAAGATGTTTATAAGTGTTGCTTTTGTACTTGACAGAACCTTAGGAAGCACAGTTGCCAGCTATTTCATAACTCTAAACTATGTTTCACAACACTAGATTACACAAGGCAACTAGATTGTATAATGTGCAGAGCCCTGCATTTGAAGTCAGGAAGACCAGAGCTTAAATCTGACCTCAGACATTTACTAGCTGTTGACCCTGGGCAAGTCACTTAATTCCGTTTGCCTCAGTTTCCTCTCTATCAAATGAGCTAGAGAAAGAAATGGCAAACCACTGGCCTCAGACATTTACTAGCTGTGTGACCCTGGGCAAGTCACTTAACCCTATTTGGCTCAGTTTCCTCATCTGTAAAATGAGTTGGAGAAGAAATGGCAAACCAGTCCAGCATTTTTGCCAAGAAAACCCCAAATGGGTCACAAAGAGTAGGACATGATTGAAACGACTGAACAACAAAAATATCATATTCTACTGTTTCTTCACCTAACTTAGGTTTTAATTCATCACCAGCCACATTTTGCCATTTTGTGTTATCTGTCCCACTCTGAAGATTATTTTTCCTAGTAGTGAAAATAGAAATAAAATAGGAGTTGAGAAGTGCAGCCATCTGTCTGTCTTCAGTTGGAATTCTTTTAGATGCTCTGAGCCCTCTTTTTTTCTTGATTTCTTCATGCCTCTCTGATCCCCCACCATAGACCATGAAGTCCCTTTTACTGTCTTTAGCATTCAGTTATGAATTGAACCACATTGGGAAGTTCAGTCTTCTGAATACTGTTCTTATGGGACTCTCTCACTATTTTGTATCAGTCCTCAGTTACCTGTACTTGCATCCATCCATCTTCGAAGAATCAGATAATTTCTCTCTGGAACTATGCCAATCTCTCAGCTGTTTTCTTCACTGTTTTCTTTGTTTTCATTTCATTCTGGAGAATTTCCTATCTTGGGACAACTTCCCTTGTTAGCATCTTAGGATATGACATGATATAGGATATGAGTAATACACTATGGTGAGGACTGGAAATATTTCTCATTTCTCACACATCCCACTCCGAATCTCTGCTGTTCAGACTTTGGTCTCCCTTTAGTCCTCTGCCAGAGACTTGTGGCCCAGGAGGAGAAAATGATTATCTGCAGAAGTGATAAAAATGCTCTTGTTCCTTAAAGAGGTTCATAGGAGGAATAACCAAGTGAATTGTGAGAAAGGTCCATCCTACCTGCTGGTTTTGTGAAGGTTTAATAAGTCATGTTGTTTGCCTTTCATCGTCAAAGAGGGCCAGTATTATCATGGAGTGATGCCTTGACTTGTGCATGAATTGCATTTAAGAGGAATCAAGTTGTGTGAAGTCCCTGAAGTCCAGTGGCAAGGCAAAAATCAAGGTGACTAATTATGACTCAGATGCAGCAGATGACCTTGGGGTCTTTGATTTCTGACCAAGCTCTAAGCTCTGCACAGTGCTTGCTTCAGCTGCCTTTCATGGCCATTGGAACAAATTGTTTTAACAATGGGCTGGCACTGTCCCAAAAGGCAGGGGCTCATTCTTTGAATAAGAAGCCCCAACTAAGGCTCTGGTTCAGAGAGTGATCAGGTTCTTTCTTGTCTTTAGTTTTTTTCTGCTTCACTTGGAGCTCTGGGGATAACCACTTAAATATAACCCATATTAAGCTTAAGTCTAGTCTTTGAAAAGGGGGTAGAAAAGTAGATACTCAATATACACTGTAGATGAGGTAT
The DNA here is from genome assembly GCF_027887165.1 of Monodelphis domestica. Lineage (NCBI taxonomy): Eukaryota > Metazoa > Chordata > Mammalia > Didelphimorphia > Didelphidae > Monodelphis > Monodelphis domestica. The sequence continues at coordinate 29,496,921 of NC_077231.1, read as the reverse complement.
GGGACAGCTATTTATTTTTTCTGTTCAAAAGAAATGTTTAAAACTAAAAAAAACTAGAAAGCTTACATTACAGACAAATCACGACACAGTAATTTGTAAGACCAGTTATACTCACCCAAGATATTGATCCTTAAAACATGAAACATTTAGTGACTTTTGAACCAGCATTTCACTTTCTCCTTAGTTCTGCTGTCTGACTCTCAAGGTCCATGCCATCTGGCAAGCCAGAGCAGGGTTTGAGCTCATCTTCCTATAAGTGAACATTCCCTGAGAAGTGCTGGAGGGGCTCCAGGGAACACATCCCACAGCCCAGCTGATGCTGTCTGAGGGATCCCGAATCTTTTGACCTTATAAATGAATGAGCTGGAAATGTATGTTTCAGGATCTCTATCTGGACACCTCTACTCAGGGAAAGAAACCCAAAGAAAAATAAGCCTACAAGGTCATAAGCTCTCAATCTGGCTTCATCCATATGTGAATCCATTCTCTAGCTGACAAATGCAAGCAGCCATCATAGTTGAACTCCCTCTACCTCTTCCCCAGAAAAAGAGAGACAGAGACAGACAGACAAACAGATATGGTGGGGGAGGGAGGGAAACAGAGAGACAGAGAGAGAGGAAGAAGCAGAAAGAAAGAAAGAGAGAGAGGGAAGGAGGAGTTTGAGAAAGGAAGAAAGAGAAAGGAAGGAGGGAGTTTGGAGAGAAGGAAGGGGAAGGAAGGAGAGAGTTCCATGCTAAGTAGTACAGATGGACAAAGAAAAACCACCAGAGGGCAGAATCTCTCCTCTGGGGATTCATTGGGCTGGTTGTTCTGTTCTCTTTGACAGAGACAGGGGTAGGGAAATGGGAAAAGAAAAAGAAAGAACTTTATTATTCTAGAGGTCTACAAAATTTTTCAGCAAAGAACACTGCAAGTGTACCAATAAGTAACTGGGGAGCTCAGCACATCTCTAGGCAGTGATCCCTCAAAGGTCTATTCCCCACGAATGCTCCAAAAAAGTGTGTTCTAGTCATAGCAGATTATGCACAGTGAGGGGATGGTTTGTGCTTTCCCTCATTACAGAAATAAAAAACAGAAAAAAACTTCTCTGAAATTTAGGGGGCAATGGGAGGTGACATAGCCAGTACATGCCAGGACTAGAACCCAGGTTTGCCTAATACAGAGGACAGTTCAATATCGGCCACACCATTCTGCCTCATTGGTTACAAATTCCCTAATTCCTGTTGTATCATGTTACTTGGTAGGTACTAATATTACAGGAAAGCTAGCAAATCACAAGGACTTGGGATATTTTGGAAGGTGGGAAAGTAAAGTCGCTCATGAACAAATTAGTTAACATCCATTTATTTAATAAATGTTTAACAAACATCTACCATACCCAAAATACTGCGCTGGCTGCTGTAGTGGCTATCAAATTTCGCTAAGACAGATTCTCCTTTCAATTGTCTAAAACGCTTGTGGTTCAGTTATTTCAGTCATGTCTGACTCTTTGTGTCCTCATTTGGGATTTTCTAGTCTAAGATGCTAAAGTAGTTTGCCTTTTCCTTCTCCAGCTTACTTTACAGATGAAGAAACTGAGATAAACCAGGTTAACTGATTTGCCCAAGGTCAGTTAAGAGTCTGAGGTCAGATTTGAACTCAGGAAGATGAGTTTTATTCACTTCAGGTCCCATATTTTATCTCCTATACCACCTAGCTGCCCCATCTTAAATTCTAGTAGGGAGACAAGACAGAAATAGCAATAACTTTTTTTTAAAATAAAAGGAAGTAAGTAAAGTCTTAGCCTTGGGGTCAGCCACCACCGGTTAGTCTTAGCATTGACATTTACTAGCTGTGTGACTGATGGCTCTAAGCTTTGGCATTTTCTGTAAAATCAGGTTGCAAGGACCTATCTCCAGGGGTTGCTATGAAGGAAACATTAAAGTTTTATTACAAAGTGACTTATTTATTATCCTGCCTCTTCCTTTTCTGAAGACATGCTCTGAAATCCAATAGCCTAGGGTATGATTCAATCTATGTTTAGACTTCCCCTCTTGATTTATGATGAACTTGAGATAGTCTCTTCCCTTCCTTGCAAGTTTCCCATCATTTCTAATGCTAGGACATAGCACAGTAGCTTGAGTGTATTGCACTTGAAATCAAGAAGCTCTGGATTTGAATTTTGCCTCCGACACTTACTCAGTTGTGTGACTCTGAGTAATTCACCGTATTCCTCCTAGCCTCAGCCTTCTAATCTACAAAATAGGCATAATAGTACCTACCCTCACAAGGTTTTTGTGAGAGTTAAATTAGATCACACACACACACACACACAGAGTTGTGCTTTGAAAATCCCATAGTCCTATAGAAATGTTAGCATTTATTATTATTATTATTATTAATCAACATCATCCCTATTCTGAAGTTAGTGGCATGTCACTTCTCCTTCCTAATCCTGTTTCTTTCATCTAGAAATGCTGGAGTCCCACTAGCTAATCTCTAAGGTCGCTTGGACCTCTTGAATAATAATAACTAACATGTTTATGATTTTTATAGAAAATTATTATCTTATTGGATCCCCAAAACAGTCCTGGGAGGTGGGTGACATTATTACCCCCCCCCACATTGTAGTGATGAGGAAACCAGGGAACAAAAAGTTAAGTGGATTTCCAAGAGTCACACAGCTAGTGAGCTAGTATCCGAGGTCAAATTTGAACTCAGATCTTCCTGACATCCAGTGTTCTTTCCATTGGACAACTTCTTGAATCTTATGAATCAATGTTTCCACTTTGATTCTACTTGTCACCTCAAACATTTTATTATCATAAATCCTCAGAATGGGTCAGAGTAAACTCGCTATGGTTCCCTCAATGACCAGCAGAAAGCTCAGGATAAAGGATGCTTTACCAGGGCAATATATATATAGTGTATATATATATATATATATATATATATATATATATATATATATATATATATACACAAGAACAAAGGCTCACGAGCAGCCTGTGACAACTACAGAGGCATCTCACTACTCTCCACTGCTGGAAAGATCCTCACCCGTGTTATGCTCAACAGACTCGTATCATTTGTTTCAGAGCAGAACCTGCCTGAATCACAATATGGCTTCCGACCAGATTACAGCACCATCGACATGGTCTTCACGGTGAGGCAAATGCAGGAAAAATGCCTTGAGCAGAACCTGAGTGTCTACATCGTCTTCATAGACCTGATGAAGGCGTTTGACACAGTGAACAGGGACGCATTGTGGGTGATCCTCAGCAAGCTCGGTTGCCCAGCAAAATTTGTCAAACTGATCCAGCTCTTTCATGTCGACATGACAGGGGAAGTCCTATCTGGTGGAGAGACTTCAACATCTCCAATGGCGTGAAACAAGGCTGTGTCCTCGCTCCGGTACTATTCAACCTATTTTTCACCCAAGTATTACGACATTCTGTGATGGATCTAGACCTGGGCGTCTACATCAAATACCGACTGGATGGCTCACGATTCGACCTTCGTCACCTGACTGCAAAAACAAAGACAACAAAGAGACTCATCCTGGAAGCTCTCTTTGCAGATGACTGTGCTCTCATGGCCCACCAAGAAAATCATCTCCAAACCATTGTGGACAGGTTCTCCACCGCAACAAAACTGTTTGGCCTGACTATCAGCCTCAGCAAAACAGAGGTGCTGTTCCAACCTGCACCAGGGAGGCCAACTAACCAGCTGTGCATTACAATCGACGGCACGCAGCTTTCTAACGTCAACACTTTCTAGTACTTGGGCAGCACCATCGCCAACGACGGGTCCCTAGACCATGAGATCAATGCCAGGATCCAAAAGGCCAGCCAGGCACTCGGGCGGCTGCACTCCAAAGTCCTCCAACACAGCGGTGTAAGCACTGCGACGAAGCTCAAAGTGTACAACGCAGTGGTCCTCAGCTCGCTCCTGTATGGTTGTGAGACATGGACACTGTACTGGAAGCACATGAAGTAGTTGGAGCAATTCCATCAAAGCTCTCTCCGGCCAATCATGAGGATCCGATGGCAGGACTGAATCACCAATCAGGAAGTCCTCGACAGAGCCAACTCCACCAGCATCGAAGTCCTGGTCCTCAAAACCCAGCTACGATGGTCTGGACACGTCATCCGCATGGACCCACAGCGAATACCAAGACAGGTATTCTACGGTGAACTGTCAGCTGGACTCAGGAAACAAGGTCGACCAAAGAAAAGATTCAAGGATCAGCTAAAGTCCAACTTGAAGTGGGCTGGCATGACACCAAAGCAACTAGAACTTGCTGCCTCTGACAGAAGCAGCTGGCAAACCCACATTCACCATGCCGCCACCACCTTTGAAGATGAGCGACGTCGACGTCTTGCCGCTGCGCGTGAACGCCGACACCAGGCCACAACCGCACCTCCCGTAACAACTGGCGTCCCATGCCCCATGTGCCACAAACTGTGTGCCTCACTCTTTGGACTCCAAAGTCACATGAGGGTACACCGTAGATGAAACTGCACAAAGACAATAGTCATTCTCGATCACCAAGAGACTACCAGTACCTACTACCTTTGGGGGAGAGAAGCTGAGTTGGCACCAGGGGGCAGCATACACTCACATTTCTCACCTTGGCAGAGGATCAACACTGGGCAAACTCCCAGAAAGTCATTTCATACGCACTGCCTGCCATGACAGCACTGAACCAAAACAGATGCTCTGACTCCATTTCCGAAGATCAGGAGCAACTCAAGGGATGCTGTCTGCCTTGGACCAGTGCTGTTTGGGTGAGAGAGAGAATGGTATAGTGGAGAGCGCTGGTCTTGGGATCAGAAATCTTGGATTCAAGTCTGAAAATCATAACATTATCTGGGGAAGAAAAAACACCTCAACCTGCCTGAGCCTTAGTTTCTTCACTTCAAAAATGAGGGAAAACTTGCAAAATCAACCTCAAAGGGTTGTTGTGACATACAAATGTCAAGACTGAGCCAATATGGTTCCATGGAAAGAAGGCTGGATTTTTTGGACTTGGAAGACCCTGGTTCAGTTCTTGGTTCTGCCATTTTCTAAATGGGAGATCTTGAGGAAGTCATAACTTTTAGGGACATCAGTTTCCCTCATTTATAAAGGAGGAAGTTGAACTAGAAGTTCTCTAGCATTCCTTCCCAACTCGTGTTTTCATAATTCTATGATCCCATGTGGCAATTGCAATAAATTCTTAATTGGTTAACCTTTCTCAAGTATCTCTTCTTCATACTACCTCTCCACATAGTTACTGAGTTAATATTATTCCTAAAGCACAGGTCTTTCTATATTACTCCCCTGCTCAAGAAACTCCAGTGGCTCCCTACTTTATTTTAGGGCAAACAATAAAAAGACCAACAAACATCACCCCTTCTCTTGAATTCCTCATTTGACTTTTAAAGACTTTCATGGTTAGCCCACATTGCCAGTCTTGTTACATGCTACTCTCCATCATATCCTTTGTGTTCTAGTCAAAGAAGCCTGCATACTCTTCCTCATCTATGACATGCTCTTACCTTCCTCCATGACTTTGAATAGATTGTCCTTCATTCATGGAATTCTCTCTCTCCTTACATATTTTAGCAACTAGCTTCCATCAGAGCTCAGAACAGGTGTCACCTCCTATATAAGGCCTTTTCTGACCACGCGACACTGCCCCCCACCCCCATATCAGTACCTTACTCACAAAATTACTATGTATACTTTTATTTGGGTCCATGTTGATCTTGTCAACCCTCAACAAAATCCATGTTCTCTGGAGGCTGGGGCTATTGATTTTTTTGACTCTGTATCCCTACTATCTGGTAGAAGCTGGCACATAGAAGGTACTTAATGAAATGTCCCTTGAATTGGGGTCCTCTTCCTTTTGGTGAGTCTGGGGTTTGGCAAGTCTTCACCCCCTCCCCATAAAGCATAGAATCTTTGCTAGGAAGGAGAATAGCTCCTAATCTAAGATCATATCAACTTCTAGAGTAGCCTGGGGGAGAAACATGCCCTCCACCAGGGTCCTGGATGCTAAAGTCTTCCTATAGGTATTCCTGTGAATTATGCATGGTGAAATAACAATATTAATTTGGAGGGGTTTAGGATAGAAAACACATAGGGATTAACATGTAAATATTTCGCTTTTATTCAACAGAGATGAGAGATTTGGGAAAAGAAGGAGGGGAAGTCTTACAATTTAATCCCTAACTAATAATCCTATCTTATCTTATCCCAAACTCCTAAGGACCAGTCCAATAGAAAGTGCAGAGATCTTACATTTAGAGTCTTTTTGACTGGAGTCCTGATGAGGAGTCCTAGATGATCTAGAGAATGTCTGGAGCTCTCAATCTTTCCCTTGGTCCACCCAAGGGTAATTGGGACACAGCTATCTATTCTTGTCCAGAGGGCTACTTGAAGGAAGATCCAGAGATGTCCACAGGAGCACAGATCTGCAACCACCAGCTTCTTTGTTAGCTGCAAAAAATCCCCAAGAGAAGTTCAACAGTCTTCTCAATGGTTTGGAACCTTTCCCCTGCCAGCTCTGAAGGTTCTCTGGGATTCTGTGTCTTATGGCCTGCCTGTCAAATCCTTGTAACTCATCTCTACAATGGGGAAATGTGAGGGCTGTCAAGAACATTGTCCAGGATGAAGGAGCTGATGGATTCTTCCCTGGGCAGACACTATTTATATAATTATTCTATAGTCTACATTCTAGGTACTGTATTATAGGGAAGGCTATTAGGAAGCTACAGAATACCCAGAGAAAGGTGACTGGACTTGTGAGGGGGGCTCAAAACCAAATCATATAAGGCAGTGAGTTTCAAACTAAAATAAAAATGGGGGCCATGAAACGATTTATAAGGATCTCTGCCATTGCTTATTGACAGAGAAAACAACAATAATCTTATTAATATTTATTTTTACTTCTTTTATTAAATATTTCCTGATTACATTTTAATCTGCCCCCCTCCCTACAGTCCACCAGTTTGGGAGTGCTGAGGGCAATTGGCTCAATTCAACACCTCTGATATAATGGATAGTTGAAGGAATTTGGAGAACTTGGCCTGGAAAAGAGGAGTCTTGGGGAAGGCATGGTCACTATTTTCAAGTAAAAGAGAGCTGTGGAATAGAGATAAAAGACCTGTTCTATTTGTTCTCAAGCTATTTCTTCCTTTTCATAGCTAAATTCCTTGAAAAATCTGTCTATAATTGTTGCTTACACTTCTTGCCCTCTCAAGCATTCCTTAGCCCTATGGCTTCTGACCTCACCACTCAAATGGAGCTATTCTCTCTGGAATCAACAGTGATCTATGATGTCTTAATGGCCAAATATGATGGTCTTTATTCAGTCTTCATTCTTAATCTCTTCACTGCACTTGGCACTGGTGACCATCTTCTGGTCCTGTATATTCTATTTTTTTTGGGGGGGGCATTGTAGGGACATTATTCTCTCATGACTCCTCCCTGTCTGACTGCCCTTTCTCAGTTTCCTTTGTTTCCTCATCAACCACATCTCATCCCCTAACCCTGGGGATGTTCTCCAAAGCCACAGCCCTCTTTTCTCTCTTTCTTCTCGTGATCCCATCAACTCCAATGGAATTAATTATCTCTATGCTGATGATACACAGATCTATATATCTAGTCAGACTCTCTTGAGCTACAATCCCACATCACTAATTGCCTATTGGACATTTCAAACTAGATATCCCAGAGACATTTCAAACTCAGGCTGTCCAAAATCAATCCTTTATCTTTCCTCTCAAACCCAGCAGCCCTCCAAACTTGCCCTTATTTCTACCATTCAACCAGGCTCCCAGGTTTATGGCATGTGTGCTACCCTCCTCCTACACATCCAACCAGTTTCTATATCTTCCCCTTTTGATCCCAGGCCTTTTCTCTAGTGACAAAGTGACAGTGATCACCTTGATCCTTACTCTCATCATCTCTTGTCAAAACTAGGGATTCCCAAATTGTTCTGATCTCAAGACCCTTCTACACTCAGGATGCCAGTGAGCTTTGATTTATGTGTACTGCATCTGTGGGTAATACTTATATTATTGCTTTCTAATGTTTTAATTTTATTATAGATTTGAATATATTTATATAATATTAATTATTATTAATATATAAATGTCCTGATATTTATACAATATTAGAAATTAATTATTATGGATATATAGAATATATTATAATATCAATTATATAATATTAGAAGTTATGAATAATAGAATGTATTCTATGTAAATATTATATTTATCAATAAATTAATAATTTTATATTAAATATTATAAATGTAAATAGTAAAATTATTTATTATGAATATATGGAATATATTCAAATATATTAGAAATTAATTATTATGGAAATGTAGAATACATTCTAATATTTAGAACATATTAGAAATCAATTATGAATATATAGAATATTTTCAAATCTTTATGAAACATTATAAATTATTATGGATATATAGAATATATTCTAATATCTTTATAAAATATTAGAAATAAATCATTATTAATATATAGAACATATTCTAATATTTGTAAAACATTAGAAATTAATTATTGTGGATATATAGAATATACATGCTAATGTATTTATAAAATATTAGAAATTAATTATTATGGGTATATAGAATATATTCTAATATATTTATAAAATATTAGAAATTAATTATTATGGGTATATAGAATATATTCTAATATATTTATAAAATATTAGAAATCAATCATTATTAATATATAAAACATGTTCTAATATTTGCAAAATATTATAAATTAATTATTGTGGATATATAGAATATACATACTAATATATTTATAAAATATTAGAAATTAATTATTATGGGTATATAGAATATATTCTAATATATTTATATAATATTAGAACTTAATTATTATGAAAATAGTTTTAACCTCAGGGACTTTCCAAAAGAGTTTTGGGGTCCCCCCAATGTTCCTGGACTATACCTTGAAAACCATTTGTTAAGAGGAAGAGATAACAGGGGGCAGCTGGGTGGCTCAGTGGATTGAGAACCAGGCCCAGAGATGGGAGGTCCTAGGTTCAAATCTGATTTCAGACACTTCCCAGCTGTGTGACCCCAGGCAAGTCACTTAACTCCCATTGACTAGCCTTCATTCATCTGCCTTGGACCTGATACACAGTATGATTCTAAGATAGAAGGCAAGGGTTTAAAAAAAAAAAGACTAGGAGATAACGTCCTAAGTTGTTTTCTATGCCTCAATTCTTTTTCTGTTCTAAGATATATCCCATACTCTTTCCAAAGAGATTTTCCTTAAGTTCAGATCCAACCATGTCACTCCCTTAATGAGTCTATTCCAGGGCCTCCTTATTGCTTCTGGAATAAAGTAGAATGGAATGACGTCTACAGGGCAAGTCTTAAACTTAAGGGAGACCTTAGTTGAGTTCTGCGTCTTATATATATTGGCCCTGGACAAGTCACTTACTAACTTCCCAGTGCTCTAGGAAATTTCTAAAGACTATAAATTGAAGCTGTTGATATGCTGTATAGAATACTAGACCTAAAGCCAGGAAGACTCTTCTTCCTGAGTTCAAATCCAACCAAAGACACATTTGTTGTTCAATTATTTTAGTCATGTCTGACACCTCCTGAACCCATTTGGGGTTTTCTTGGCAAAAATGCTGGAGTGGTTTGCCATTTCCTTCTTCAGCTCATCTCACAAATGAGGAAACTGAGATAAACATGCCAGATGGGCAGTTATATGGGACTGTAAATAGAGTGCTGGCCTGGAATCAGGAAGACCTCAGATACTTACTAGTTGTATGACCCTGGGCAAGTCACTTAACCCTATTTATCTCAGTTTCCTCATCTATCCAATGAGCTGGAGAAGGAAATGACAACCCACTCCAGTATCTTTGCCAAGAAAATCCCAAATGGGATCATGAAGAATTGAGTTGGGCATGTCTGAAATGACTGAACAACAATGAATAAATTAATTAGTGCTTTCTCTTACAAACTATGTGGCTTGGACAGAAAAGAGGGTTGCATTTGGGAGGAAAACTTAGTTAATCCAATGTCCTATTGGGTAAAATCGGGTAATGCAATGGCTTCTGCTTTCTCTTGCCTTCTTGGCCTTGGGGGCAGAGGCCGTCTTCTTAGAGATGTGGAGACAGTGACCAAGCGCATTGTTTTCTATCCTAGCTTGGTTCAGGGGATGGGAGAGGGTGCAGGAACATGGGGTTTGGGGATGAAGAAGGAGAAGGCCCTGGACTTAGGATGGCTGTGAAGCAGCAGGACCACTCTTCTGGTGACACTCCCTGAAGAAGTGGGGAGAAGTCATGGTGCTCTTCCACTCATTTAGCTCTCCTGGGAATACTAAGATCCTGTTTCATGTTGGAAGGAGACCAAGTCTTGAAACTCTTCTGCCCTTACATCCCAGGCCCCTCTGGTGTCCTTCTTTCCTTCCTTCCCCCCAAGTGTCCTCAGGACTTTCCTGAGAGTAGAACGAAACTAAGGACAGAATCTAAGTTTTGGTAAAGAATTACCTTTAATATCATCAGAGAGGAACCAAAGCCAAGTTCTCTTTCCTCATATATTCTCAGGCAGATCCTTGGAGCCAGTCTGGAGGAAGAGCTATTCATTCAAGGCTTTCAGGCCAGTCGACATTGATAAAGCACTTACCATGTGTCAGGCACTATGTTAAATGCAGGGGATACAGACAAATGTAAAAGATAGAGCCTGCCTTCAAAGAGCTCATAGTTTAATGGGGAAGATGACATGGAAACAAGGATGTACAAACAAACCAAAGACAGAATAAGCTGGAAACTGTCAACTTCAAGGAAGAGCTGGTGATGTTTAGTGAAATGGAATCAATCAGATCCTGGAGGGAAACCCCAGTTAAATTCCTGTGGATTCTCAATTATCCAGAATTTCCAGCTGGAAAGTGTTCCGCTAAACATCAACAAGCAATCAATGAGTGAAGCAAGAGGCATTTATTAAGCTCCTACTCTGTCAGGCACTATGTCAAGCCCTGGAGATAGAAACAAGAAGAATGAACCAATCCTTGTTCCCTGGGAGTTAACCTTCTGAGCCAAGGGAGGAAGTAGGGGACAGTGTAAATAAAGAGCCCTGGACTTGGGGTCAATGGACCAATATTGGACACTTTGCTCTGCTGGTACTTCTCCGCTCTCATTCTCTGGTTCCTCAGCTGTAAAAGGGGTGGGTTCAATGAATCATTAGGGGCTTTTTAATCCTAAATCTTAGGCTCATTGAACTGTGTCACCTCAAAGATGGATGAGTGGTTCTTTGGGGGAAAAAATTCTCTCACTGAAGAGCCTCTTTGACCTCTCTGCCCCTTGCCCTACTTGTGTTATTATAGGGCTAAGAACAAAATGACATCTAAAGGAACTTCAAGACCCACCCTACTTCCCCCATTCTTCATCTCATTCTTTTGTCAAGTAGTCATGGCTGATGTTTTATGACCCCATTTGGGATTTTCTTGGCAATGATTTTGCAATGGTTTGCCATTTCCTTCTCCCACTCATTTTATAGATGAGGAAACTGAGACAAATAGAGTAAAATGACTTGTCCAGGGTCATACAGCTAGTAAGTGTCTGAAGCCCAGATTTCAACTCAGGCTCTCCTGACTCCAGGTCTGGTACTCTATCCATTATGCCCCCTAACTACCCTTCCTATATCCAACACAAATGTACATGCCAGATGATCTTTACTCTGACATAAATGATTCACAATCCATTCACCATAGTAGCTTTCTCAAAACTTTTTATTGGACCAATAATGACCTTCTACAGAGTTGCCAACAATACCCAAACCCAATGATCAAATCAGTGGCCTTTTCTCATTTCTCCTTCTTGGGTTTCCCACAGCTTTTGACATTTTTTTTGTCCATAATCCTCTTCTCCAGGTTCTCGTGACAATATTCTTTCATGTTTTCTCTCCTACCTGTCTGATAGCTCCTTCTCAGTTTCTTTTCCTGGACTTTGTCCAGACCAACACTGCTAATCATAGGTGTCCTCCAGGGCTTTGTCCTCTTTCTTTTCCCCACCTCAGTATCTTATGAGTAGCCAGGTGGCTCAGGGAATAAAGTTCTGGACCTAGAGTCAGGAAGACTAATCTTTCTGAGTTAAAATCTGATATCAGACCTGCTTGCCTCAATTTCCTCATCTGTAAAATGAACTGGGGAAGGAAATGGCAAGCCACTCTGGTATCTTTGCCAAGAAAACTCCAAATGGGGTCATGAAGAGTTTCATGACTGAAACAACTGAACAATATTTGATGTAGTGGCCTTATCACTTCCCATGGATTTGTTTATAAATCTTTATATGGATACTTCTTAGATCTCCTTCTCCAATCCTAACTTCTCTCTTAATTTGCGGACAAAAAACTGATACCAACTGCCACAGGATGACTGTTAGAGCAGCAGCTGGAGGACCAGAAGAGCTTGATGTTTCTGAATTCCAAAGAAGGGGGAATAGGCAAGAGAAGAGAGCAGGCAACAGGATCAAAAACTTCAGAGAGAACAAACAGGGGATTTGGGATTTTATGCTTAAGAATTCATTGGTCACATGTGAGAAAGCAAGTTCAGTTGAGTGATGGGAATGAAAGCCAGATTGCCAGGATAGCGCAGATATCAGTGCAGTGAATGTGTCAGGAAGAGAGATGTTTTTCTAAAAATTTAGCAATGAAAGAAGGGAAAGTCATGGCACAGTCTTTGGAAATATTAAGAAGATGAAGTTTTTTTTATTTCAAAAAATTGTGTAGGCCTAAAAATCTTTATGGAGACCTAGGTAGTGCAGTGGGTAGAGCCAGACCTGAAATCAAAATAGACTCATCTTCTTGAGTTCAAATCTGACCTCAGATACTTACTAGATTCCTAGGCAAGTCACTTAACCCTGTTGGCCTCTGTTTTTTCATCTGTAAAATCAATTGGAAAAGTAAATGACAGACAAGTCCAGTATCTTTGCCAAGAAAACTCTAAACGGAGTCACAGAGAGTAAGGACATGACCAAAAAACAACAGAGCAACAAAAAAAGGATCTTTATGGGAAGAAAAGGAGACAGTGGTTGAAGGAGATTTAAAGAAACATGAGAGAGGGGTAACTCCTAGAAAATATTCTAGAGCAAGCAACAGGGAATATAATCAAAGATTTAGGTCAAGATTCTAAAAAAACACTATTGCAAACTTTTAAAAATATATATGCTTCATTCTCTCTCTCCTAGGATCTTCATCCAATATCTTTTATCCTTTATTTCTCATCTTCTTGCTCAGTTCTCATTTCTGGACCTCAGAACTTCTAATTGACCCGAGTTGATATAATAATGTTTGAGGTACTTTTTGGGTTGGGAAAGAGCCTGAAGCTGGGGGTTCTGGGACTAATTCTGCCGTTGAGTTTGTGATGTTGGACAAATCACTTCAATTCCCTGGATATTGGTGTTCTCTTCAATGTCAAATTTTTGTTAATTTGTTAATAAAAATTTGTTCCCAAATTTGAATCTGTAAATTAGAAAGTAGAATGTCTTCCATAAGTATCTTAAATAATTATTTGGAGGTATTTATTAGATGGCCCCTGGCTAGGTGCCCAGTGAATCAGATAATAGATTTGAAAATGTTTTCCAAACTTTGAAAATTGAAGTTATAATTATGAGTCCTTTCCGTGTAGATGAGCCCTGGGGCCATTGGAAAAGTTCTCAAAGGAAGGCCTCTTCCCAATATCCAGTCCTCTCTTTCTCCCTCTTCAGCTTCAGACTGGTCTGATCCATTGGGACTCATCCATCAATGCTCACCTTTGTCATGCAGAGTGGCCCAGCTCTCCCCAATCCCTGGTTCCTCCCACCCCAAATCACACATACAATTGTCCAACTGCCAAATCTGAAGCATTGCCCACTGCTGGAGACCCCATCCCTGCCGCCCTCTTCCAACTCTGATCCCCAATTCTCTGGGGTACCCTCCACCCCCACTTGCCAGCACTTCCTACTCCACCCCCACCAAACCCCTGATTGCCCAGTAATTGCATTCTCCACCCCCCAGTGTCATGCTAATGGACCTGCTCCTGGCACAGCTGCCCAGATTAAATTAGGGCCCAGGAAGGCCTGCCTCCTAATTGTATTTTCTAGGCTAGAATTGTCTTCCCCCTTTAGGGGTGCTAGTCAAGGGGAGGCCCAGAGAGGGAGTAAATTAGCCCTGCCAATATTTACAGAAGACATTTGACTCTGTTGGTCTGGGGCGGTTTTGTCTTCTCTTCCCAAACTGGGCCCCTGAAACCTGATTAACTTGGTTAGAGTGAGAGAGAGAAGTTTGGGGGAATGATCCATGACCTCTGGAGGTCTTGTGCCTTCTCTTCACATTAGGATAGACAGCAGTTGTGAATATTCTTTTAAGAAAACAATATTCCAACACCTGCTTCTGGGCTTCTGTCTATTCTTCCTGCTGGGAAACCTCCCTGCCACATCGTTGTTTTATCTGTCCCAGAGACTGAAGTTCGCCTTTGTGTCTCCTTGTTCTGTAGTCTGTGAGATCAGAGTCAAGGAACCATCTATAGATTCCACCTTAGTCTCTCTGGAGAGCTCCAGCTTTACCGCACTGACTGTCCTTTGGATGTTCTGAACTGGATGTCTCAAAGGAATTTCAATTTGAGCACCTCCAAAGCAGAGCTCACTAGCTTTCTCCTCCCCCCAAATCTCCCCCCTCCTCCAAGCTTCCCTTGTTCCTGTTGAGGACCCTGCCATCATTCTAGTAACCCAGGTATGCCACACCAGAGGTGTCCTTGGCTCCTCCATGCATGGATCCAATCAGTTCCCAAATCTATTTCTACCCCCATAACATCTCACCTGCTCTCCTCCTTAAGAACCTCCTAATTGAGCAAATCTATTTATCTAGCCCTAAACTCTCCACTGACTTCCAGTCTCACATGTCAAATTGGTAATTGAACATCTCAAAGTGGACTTAACATGCCCAGAACTGAACTCATTATCTTTCCCCTCCATCACCAGCCTGCCAGTAACTCAGGCTCCCAACCTAAGTATCAGCCTGGATTCCTCACTCTCCAATGCTTGTTGATTTGATCTTCTTCCCTTCTCTTAACACTGCTACTTCCTTGGTGAAAGCCTTCACCATCTCTTACCTGAACTACTTCAATAGCCTGCTGGTTGGTCCTTCTATCAAGTCTTTTCCTATTCTAGTCATGGCCTTCTGCCATGTCTGTTCCATGTCACCCTCAATCCCATCGACAAACTCCAGTAGCTCCCATCATCTCCAGGATCAAAAAGAATAAACCTCTGGCATTCGAACCCTTTATAACCTTTCCTCCATTTCCAGTCTTCTTACATCTTAGTCATAGCCACATTCCTCTGCTCCTGGGACACTATCTCCCTCACTGTTCCTAAAACAGGACATTCTATCTCCAGACCACAGGCATTTATTTCCACCTGCTGTCCCCTAAGCCTGGAATTCTCTCATCTCTTGGCTTTTCTTCCTCCAATTTCCCATCTAAAATTCTACCTTCTACAAAAAGCTTTTTCAAACCTCCCTCCATTAATGATTTCCTATTTCTCCTCTATAGAGCTTGTTTGTCCTTAGTTGTTTGCATGCTGTCTCCCCCATTAGACAGTGAGCTCCTTGAGAGCGGGGCTGTTTTCTGACTTTTTAGCACAGTGCCTATTAAACTGGAAGCACTAAACAAATGTTATTTACTGACTGACTGACCGGCTGATTTAGAGCCTCTCAAATCCATTTTCCATGTAGCTGCCATAGTGGTATTCCTATAGTACAAATCTAATGATGTCTCCCCAGAACTCCAACATCCACCCTATGTGCGACCTCTGACAAAATGCAGGCTCCTCTGTTTGGTGGTTAAAACCCTACACAACTTGGATAGGACTTTCTTCTTCAGGGATTACTCCAATTCACACCAAACCCAAATTTGCCTTCATTTTGAGCTTCACATGTTTTCATTTCTGTGCCTTTATATAGATTGTTCCAAAATAGCACCTTCTATACGAAGCCTTTCCTGATTCCCTCCCAGATGTTAGTGCCCCATCCACAATTAACTTGCAATTATTCTGTGTATGATTTGTATTTATATAAGGGTGTCTCGCTCAATAGAATAGAAAGCCTTGGAGGACAGGAAATGTTTCATCTTTGATTTTGGGTCCCTGGATCTTATCAAACAGTAGGTGCTTCATGCACATGTGATGAATGATCCATAGATCCCTATCTAGCACCCAGAGGTACTCAGGTAGTCTTAAGGCAGGTCCTCTAAGGGAAGGACTCCCATAAATTCAAAGTGCTACATGAGTCCACATCTCTATATCCATATCTCCTATGTCCTCACTAGTGTGCTTATCTTTACGAGTTAGCACACTTATTTCAAAATAAAGGCATTTAATGAAGTGTCATAAGAAGGCAAATAGGAAAAATAAAACATTTGCCCACAAAGTTGAGGCTGACTCTCACATAAATAAATAGATATGGTCAAGGCACGCATGCAGAGGCACACGTGTTGTTCCAACACTCCAAAGTCACTGATGTCTTCAAGAGATGACACTATGGTGTTGACATTGGGCATACTTTCCAATGTTTTCATGCTCTACGTAGGATACGGCTTCCCTAGTGTTTAGATTAAAATCCCCTGGAGACTGTATATTACCGTATAATTATTTGTTAAGTACATCAGAGAGAGAAAAGGCACAGAATCACACGGTCGGTTGCCCAGCTAACCTGAGCTCTCTTCTCTCCATTCTCTCCTGCTGCTTCCCAGACTTCATCCATAACTTATACCCCCAGTGACATCACTTTTTTCTGGTTGGACAGATTTGACCTCAGTCCTGGTCAGAGGCCAGCCTTTCCGATGCCAGGAGTCATGTGGGACAAGAGGCACGTGTCTTCCAGGACACCAGAGAGCCAAGAAGGGTCTTCTTTACCCAACTAAGCCTCAAGTCTTGTTATTAACTCAATCAAAGTGTAGGGTGGGAGGGAGAGACCAAAATGTATTTTCAAAACTTTCCTTTTAAAAAGGAAAGAGGGGTCCACGTTTATGCTAAATTCACACACTGGCCATATAATCTCTGTTGACGTGTCAAACATCTTGGTTGTAGCTTTTGGCCAGAGACTTGCCAAATGATGCTTTACTGGGTTTTGTTTGATGATATGTTTATCTTTTTCCAGAGTTTTTGGATCATCTGCATCTTTGACTATCTTTATGAAGAAAAAATCAGGTGCTTAGCTATAAGTCATATGTCTTTTCTAGCTCTTCCAGAAATGGCTCTTACCTGGGGCAAAAACACCATCTCATCTGGTTCTTCTGGTTTCCTCAGAACCTTTGCTACTAAAGTTTCTCATCTCCTTGAAGGAGATTCTCAGTCACAGATGCCAAACTCTTTTAGAACAAAGTTCCTCCAGATAACTAGTCCCCAGAGGCATTTGGATTCTAGATTTAGTGACTGGGAACCCTCTATCAGAGACCTCAGCCTAGTTTATGGCAGTCATTCCATTTATGTTCCAGTTTTCAGTATCTGAAGGCTGGATCATAAACCAGGTAATATTTATTTACTCAATAACTTCCCCCAATTCTGGGATTTGGGAGGCTCCAGTTTTCCATCTTGAAGTCCCTTCCATTCTTCCATGTAAATGAGTACTCAGAAATGTCTACAGATTTATACTAAATTCAGGGGTGAGATCTTTGCTTCCTTTCTCACTTTTTCATATGTTATATAGTTAGAAAAGACTGGAAAAGAACTTTGTCTCATGTTCCTACACACAGCATATCAGAGGTAGAAGTGACATTAGAGGTCCTAGAATCTAAGACAGATATCAAACAATCTGTCTACTGGCCACCCGGATCCCAGAACACTCTGAAGTGTTCCTGGACTAAATTAAAATACCATTGGGAAATATTGAACAAAATGGGTAAAAAAACCCAATAATAAAATATCAATAATATTAATATATAGTTTTCTAAGTTAATATGTGACTTGCAGGGATCTTTATGTATGCTTTGGTAGCCAGAATTGCTGGACATTACTAGAAATCCACATTTTCAAAGATATGGGGAAAGATCATAATTAAAAACTAGCATTTCCCGGCCAAGTGCCATGATTCAAGTCACAGGATCTCTCATGCAGGGACTGGAGGAGTCCAGAGGGAGCACTAAAGGGTGGTTTTGGGGTTGTGGGCATGTTTTAGCTCAAAGGCAACTCAGAGCATCACAGGGCAAATAAAGCAATCCAGTTCTGGAGGAGAGAATAGAAGCTTTTGTTTTGAATAATTTGTATTTTTAAAAGGTTTCTCTCAGCCAAATTCCCAACAAGTCATTATCCAGCTTCTGCTTGAAACCTTCCAGTTAAGAGGAGTCAATTGCCTCTGAAATGGCTCATTCTGCTTTTGGAAAGCTTTAGTTGCTGGAAGTTTTTTCTAACATTAGAACTAAATTTGTTCCTCGTTGCTCTTAGTTCTGCCCTCTGAGGCCAATTAATACAAATTAAATGACACTCCTTCCTCATGACGTCCCTTCAAATGGTGGAAGATGACTATTGGATTCCCCATAAATTTTCTCTTTTCGAGGCTCAGCGTATCGATTATTTTGCATGATACTTCTGTGATAGGGTAAGTCCCTTCACCATGCTGGATTCTCAAAGCTTTTTAATATCCTTACTAGCTCCTTAACATCCTTATTAAAATGCAGTGACTGTGGACAGGCAGGTCTTTTGAGTAAAGAAGGCTCTTCTTCCTAAACTCAAATCTGTCCTTAGGCAATAGTTGTGTGATCTTGGGCAAGTCACTTAGCCCTATTTGCATTACTTTCCTGATCTGTAAAATGAGTCAAAGAAGGAAATGACAAACCACTCCCAAATCTCTGCCAATAAAACCCTAAATGGGGTCATAAAGAGTCTGACGGGGCCAAAAAAATGACAGCAGCAACAAAAATGTAGTGACAGCCACTGAAAAAACAGACTCTGGTTGTGATCTGACCAGCACACAGAATCTCTCTTAAAACAGTCTGGGAGAGCAAGCATGGAGTTCCTTAAAAGTGAGATAATTTTGACTATTAAAATTTTTTTTTAAAACCTTTACCTTCCGTCTTGGAGTCAATACTGTGTATTGGCTCCAAGGCAGAAGAGTGGTAAGGGCTAGGCAATGGAGGTCAAGTGACTTGCCCAGGGTCACACAGCTAGGAAGTGGCTGAGGCCAGATTTGAACCTAGGACCTCCCGTCTCTAGGACTGGCTCTTAATCCACTGAGCTACCCAGCTGCCCCCCTATTAAAATTTTTTAATTTAAAATTCTCATTTAAAAATGAAAATTTCATTTTTATTGTTATCTACTTAAGCCTCCTTTATCCTTGATTTGTGAAGTTGACCTTTTTGTTTACCATCAGTGTAGCTCATTTAGCCCAACTCTTTTTTTTCCAGGATAAGAACCTAATTTCTAGAGTGTTACTCATCCCAACCTAGAAGGCTACTGTATTTTAACGATCAGATCAAATATTTATTGTTGCCCATTCCTCCTCCACCTCTACATTTGTATATTTATCCTTTGACCATTGATCCTACAAAACCTCATTGTCTCCCAGAGGCAAAGAAGAAGCAAAGAAAGACAAACTCTGGACCCAATTAAAATTGTATGCTGCTTTAAAATAGTAATAATAATAATAATAATAATAATAATGATAGCAATGGAAAGAGAAGGAAAAGGAATTACTTTAACAAAGAAATGAGGAAGGGAAGAACTCACTATTTTCAGAAGACAATGTTCAGAGGGTCATCAACAGTGTCAATTATATATCAGAGAAATTGAGAAGGATTATATTAAGAAGGCACCATTAAGTCTGGAATTAAAAGATCATATATAGCTTGTGGGGAAATAGCCCTATTCAAATGATGATGAGGTCGGAAACCATACTGCAAAGGATTGAGGAGTAAGTCAGAGGAGAGGAAGCAGTAATGTAGATAATGCATAGACAGCTTTCTTAAGGAGTTTGAAAAAGGGTGAAGAGATATCTGATGAGAATTTGAGTCAATAGTAGAATCTAGTGAAAGTTTTTAAAGAATGGGACAGACTTGGGTATGCATGAAAGGAGTAGAGAAGGAATCCAATAATAGAAACTAAAGAATCAAGAGGGGACAGTTGTGGTTTCAGTTTTCTAGAGAAGACAAGAAGGGATGGGTTTGAGTTCACATGGATCAAGTTTAAAGGTAAGGAGAAAGACATTTTGGTATCCATAAGTAGGACAGGGAAGAGAGAATGGGAGATAGTATCAAGGAGTTTAGAGATGGAGACAAGAGAAGAAGCTCATGTCAAATGGGCCCAATATTGTTTAGGGACCCCTTACCATCATTATTCCACAACAGTTGAGGCCATGGATATGGGGAAGGGGGCATGAAAACCTCCCCATCAGACACTGGGGTGTCTCTGCTCCATTGCCAAGCACCATTCCCTAGGCTCCCATTTTAACCTGTAGATGGTGAAGAAAATTCCTAAGATATCATTGTCTTTTTAAAAAATCATTATTACAGTTTCAGAATACATTTTATTACCATTTTTTGTTTTTTACATCATTAACATTTCTTTGAATGCTCCTCTGAGAGGAGAGAGGGGTAGCCTCTCCTCTCCCAAAGAATCATCCTATTTAAACATATTTTTAAAGAAGAGAAAAAAAATTTCAGAACTAAATAAATTTTTTAAAAATATCAAACTATATAAAATATCCCACATACGTGGACCTCCTTTCTCCATGAAAGGAGTGAAGTTTGGCATGTCTTCTATCTCTTCTTTGGGACCAGGCTTGTTCTTTGTAATTTTGTAAAGGGAGAGGACTAGACAAGTGGATCTGAGAATCACATGATAATTGAATATAAGAGAATTGTTTAGGTAGCCAAGAAAAATAGTATAGAGGGAGAAGAGAAAGGGGCTCACTCAGGTCAAAACCTTGGGTGACATCCATGGGCAGAAAGCATGACTGATAATGATACAGGAAAGGAGACTAAGGAGTCATGAGATAAGTAGGAGGAGAACCAGGACAGAACAGGATTAAAAACTTAAAGAGAAAAGAATATTGTGGGAAAGATGGTGATTGACAGTGACAAAGGTAGAGAGATACAAGAATGAAGATGGAGAAAAAGCCATCAGCTATGGCAATTAAGAGATCATTAGTAACATTGGACCAGAAGAGATTTAAAAGCCAGGCTGCAGAGAGTGAAGAAAAGAGAGGGAAGGAAGTGGTCACACCAACTGCCAATGACTTTCTCAAGTTATTTCTACTTTCTCAACATCTCTTGGATAGTTCTGTCTCACCATTTCCTGTCTCACCAGCCTTACAGCCACCATTCTAATTCAGACTCTCTCAGCCTCTTATCTAGATAACTGCAATAGCCTTCTGATTGGCCTTAGCTTAAGTGTCTTCAATCCATTGTGTCCACTCAGCTGTGCCAAGGTGATTTTTCTAAAGTGTTTCTAAAGTGATCACATCAGCCTCCCTCCTCCTTAATGAGCCTTAGTGACTCCATACTATTTTATATAAATTTTCTCAATTTGTCAAATATCTCTTCATTATCTTTCCCTTTCTTTTCCCCTCCCCCATCTCCTAATCTAGCCCTTTTCTACCTTTGCAGTCTTCTTCATCACTGCCCTCCATGTTTGCTACATAGAGTCCAGCTGGCTCTAAGATGCAGTTAAAATGAGTAGCCCACTTGCAGCTGCATTTCCTGCTTCTGCCTTTGTATTGGCTATGACTCATTTCTAGAAAGCTCTGCCCCCTCACTTCTACCTCTTAGTTTCCCTGGCTTCCTTCAAGCATCAGATAAAAAATTAACTTTGGCAGTATGACTTTCTGGGTCCTTCTAGACCTAGTGCCTTTCCTGCTTAAATGACATGCATCTACTTTGCATATTATGTATGTACCTAGCTTATTTATTTATTTCCTTTTTTATTTTATTGCCTCCTCTAATTTCTTTTATTGCCTTTGTTACAACCTCTGCTCCTTGAAGGAATGAACTGTTATTTATCTATTTGGTTTTGGATTTTCTGTGTATCCTCAGGCATCTATCCTGGCACATAGTAAGTGTTTAATAAATGTTTATTTTCTGACTGATGGTGCTTTGTTTGAATGTTCTTTATGCACAGAGCCTGGGAGAGGAGTTGGTGGCACAGTCCTCTTACTTGTCTCCATCACTTTTAGACCCTCCCTCTGCCACTACTGACCAGAAATCACCTCTCTCCCCTAAAGTCTCTTTTAAGGTCACTCCATTCTATCCAGACCACTTTTATCCATGGAATCCCAGGCCACTCTTCCCTCTCCTTGGGACCTGATTCAAAGTAGTTTTCTCTACTTCAACCCCTCCCCAGTTCAAGTATCTTGACCTCCAACTTTATTAGTTTCCCCAATTCTCACATCTATGGTCTCCAGTCAACCTTGACCAACCACATGTAGGAGTCATATCTTGGACTATCTCCCTCCCTACTTTCAACTGAATTTGCCCTAGTTGCTAGAATTTGGCTCGGATCACTTGAAGCTCTTGAGGGACAACATAGGTAGAGTTGTGGGAATGAAGATGGCGGCAGTGCTTTTTCACCTGACTCTGTGAGCTCTATAACTTCCGAGGATATCCAGGAGAGGGAATTCTTAGGATTTACAGTATTGGATATAGGGAAAGTTCCTAGTGGATGCTAGAGAATAGAAAAAGAGAAGTAGGGGAAGGGAAGTTGGATAGGAATAAAAGGGCTTTGGGGGGGGGGTGAGATTGGGCGAGCCACACTGTCCTGGAGCTGAATGGGATCAGGGCTCTGTTGGAAACTGTCCCAGCAGAGGGAGGGGGAGGGTGCTGAGAATTGGAGGTGGGGGTGTGGAAAGGCTGAATGCTGACAGATGGAGCTCTCTCTTTCAGGTCCCTCTGAGGACCGTTGCAAACCACACAATGTACAGAAGTAAATTAAATCCAGGAACATGTGCACCAAACTGGGGAAGAAGGGAGGAGGACTCCCACAAGGGAGATGGAGAGCCCCCCAGGGACTGGGGGAGGAGAGGGCAGAGGCAGTAGATGGGACTGCTTGTGGAATGGAGGGCAGGACTTGTTTGCTGAAGCAGTTGGTGAAGTGGAGATGGAGGTCAGAGTCACAGACTCCTACCATCCTCAGGTAGACAAGGGAACTTTAGAATTCATGCCAAGCTTTCTGGTTTTATTCCACTCCATCCCCACTGCATTCATTCAAATGTCTAGACAAATTGGACATCTAGGCCAAGTTGCCTTGAGCTTGGGTAACTTTCCCCAAAGACCTCACTTCAGACCCTGTTCTGCCTTGACAACAAATTCTGATTTTATCTTGCCATTTCTCTCACCTCTATGCTTCTGCGCAGGACATGCTGATCTTAGAGTTCTGTTCTTTTCCCAGACCTGCCATCGCTTCCTTCAAGGCCCAACTCTGACTGGATCTCTCCATTGCTTCCATCATATTCTAACTTTTGTTATGTATTTGTCCTCATGGGGGTGCAGGTCATATACAATTTCAAGGGTAGACCTCATCCCCCAGCACTTAAAAGAATGCCTTGTGAGATGCAGTACTTACTAAATGTTTGTTGAGTTGAATTAAGTTAAATCAATCCTAACTGCCTCTGGATAGACCTTGCTCTCATCACTGCTTGCTTTTCTTTCCCATAAGCACCTCCCCAACACCAGCAAGAAATGTTGAATGGCAAATCTCATCGGTGCTTTCCTCAGTTGGCACAGACACCAAGTATCAAATGTAGAGGTTCTAAATCTGGGCTCCACATCTCCCCAGTGAGTGGATGGCTAGATTTCAGAGGGATGCAAGAGGTTAGATGGGAAGAAATTTACATGTTCATTTTCACTAACCTTTCTTGAGATTGAACATTTTCTGCAGTTATTGAAAAAATAACAGTACTCTGAGAAGGGATCCATAGGTTTCAAATGAAATTAGATTGCCCAATTCTTACTTAGCCCAGTGCTTTGCATGCAATTGGAGCTTAATAAATGTTTTTCCCCTTCCCCTTCTCCCTTCGCCAGACTGAAAGGAGATCACTATACAAGAAAAGTTACTGAAAATCTCCTTTTTTATTAGTTATCACTTGGGCAGACTGGAAAAATACTCTGGATGCAGGTTCATCATCTGGAAATTTCGGGATAGGAGTAGGGTAGGGGTTACTAAACTTTTCTGCAAAGAAATATTGCCTTTTCCCTTTTCTCTTGGCTTGGACGGCTGCATCATGGGTAAGTGCCATGGTCTTCATACAGCTAGAAAGCTCTGCAGGTACAGAAGAGACCAAAAGGGTTGTGAGAGACAGTATAAGAAAGCCTGCTCAGGCATTGCCCTGAAGGTCAACCCATTTGGAGGATCATCCCAAGCAAAAAGGATTATCTTGGAAAAATTTGGTGCCAATTAGCCATCGGGAAGTGTGTGAGAGTTCAGTTAATTATGAAAAGGGGGGAAAACTGCCTTTGTTTCCAAAGAAGGTTGCTTGAATTTTATAGAGGAAAACAATGAGGGTTTGGTTGCTGGATTTGGTTGGAAAGGTCAAGCTGTTGGTGATATTCCTGGGGTCCCCCTCAAGGATGTAAAAGTTGCAAATGCTTCCCTTTTGGTCTTGTTCAAAGGTCAGAAAGGAAGACCAAGATGATAAAAACTATATGATACCATTGCCATAGTAAAAAAAAAATTCTCATTAAAAAAGGAAGTATGATAAAGTGGACAAAAACTGGTCTAGGGCATTTCCTTGGTGAGGCACTTATTGCAAATTTTCAATTGGTGAATTGAATCAAGTCAGGAAATCTAGGCTCAGAGTTCTAACTAGGGCAGGGGATCATGGCTTTGTCCTCAAGGTGCCAAATTTAGAGGGTGCTGAAAGTGCTTTCAGACCTTCAGCAGTGTAGTAAACACTCAGTAAGCAAGAATAATTAAAATAGGAAGCTGTCCCACAGTGGGCTGGGATCTGGGATGTGCTGTTGTGTTTGGGAGCATTTCCCGCACAGAAATCAGCAAATGCTACAAATCATAGTTTGATTTATTTCTTAGACTTATGAAAGAGATAGAGGAAGCAGTAATAATGCAGATTAAACTTTAAAAGTTTGTCATGGGTCCATTTCTTGCTCTCTTTTCTCCTTTTCCCCTGTCCCTCCTCACTCCCTTCTAGCTGTTTATGAAACATTTACCAGCATACTTCTAGCTAAGAAGAATGTATCCCTTTTTCTTAATCCCCAGCTAGGCTACCTCCTAAGTCCAATATTCTATTTCCAAGTCTTTAGGACTCAGGGAATCCAGATCTTGAGTGACTTTCTTAGAATATTTCACTTTAACATTTATGAGAACATGCTTCACTTCACTTGCCTCAGGCCAGGTTTATGATACTTATTTGGGGTACAAAAAGAGCTGTGTTTCATCTCTTCTTTTCCCAAGTACTTCAAACAGCAGCTGTGAACAGGCAGAAGCTCTGTCTTGGCTCTTCCCTGGAGAACGTGGAATGTCTCTGAAGCCTAGGGGAGTTGGAGCTGGATACTTCTGCCCCAATAATTGGGATTCCAGCAAGGGAAGTAATCTCTTGTCCATTTGCTGCCAGAACAACATTTCTATGAACACTTTTTCTATGGACATATTCTGAAGTGATGTGTTCTGAGCAGGATGCTCAACTCCTAGCTGCCTTTCGGTCTAGGGTAGAACTGAGAGAAGTCATAGAAGTCATCTGGTTATCATCTCTTTATTTTCTTTTGAAATGTACTGTTAGCCTATTTTTTCCCCACACTTACCTAAAAGAAATAATGAACATAAATTAATTTTCTCCCATTGGGGTGATGAAAGAGAAACAATAACTTTTTAACAAATATGAATAGTCAAGCAAATCAACTTCCCACATTGGCCATGTCCAATATATATTGCCCCCCGGAGTCCTTCATATCACTGCTCATCTGTAATTATGGTTAATCAATTCCCAGGACACTTATTTTATAGTCAAGGAATCTGAAGCCTAGAAAAAGGAAAGGACTTTCCAAGGCTACACAGAAAATCAATTACAAAACTGGGGAGAGAAGCCAGGTCTTCTGACTCCAAATCCATTGCTACTATACCGCACTGTCTTCATTGGTCTTAACTACCGGTCACTCAGTGGGTCCTTGTTGAATCAGGTTAGCTGATAAGGGAGAGGTGACAGAAGTCTGGAGAAGAATAAGCAATATAGTATGCTGAAAAGATCACAGGACTTGGTACTTTAAATATTCAATATACTATCTATATCAGTGTGAATTATTATTAGCATCATTCTTATTTTGTTATTAGTTCTTTGAGGTTAGTTTCTGCTCTAGCAATTTCAGGAAAATTAATGAAAAACTGAAAAATCCACAAGGGAAGCCTAATGGTCTTAAACCCTAATTTCACTCTGAGGCTAACAGGGACTCCTCTGAGAGGACTCAGCATCCTAGAAAGAATGTCTAGTTCATCTTTGCACTCTCAGACTCTCTCTGGAACTTTAGTAGAGCATTTATTGAAGGACTTGGTAGAAACTCAATGGAAGTTTGCTAAATTGAATGGAAAGGGAGACTCAGGATAGACCAGAGATTCTTACGATTTTGTATATACTCTTGGGTCATGGTTTGGTGAAGCCTACAGATCTGTAAGATTTAAATTAATATCCAATAACTTCAAGTATTATATTTTATAAGATTCATTAATAATCACTTGGAGTAGATGGAAAAAGAAATAGAAGTAAAACCTAAGTAAAACTCTCTTGCTTTTCAACCTCACCCCACTTCCACAAACCAAGATCAGGGGAAAAGAGAGCGAGGGGTGGAGCTACACAAAATTAATATCCTCCCTACATGAGCACCTAATGTGAGAAGGAACATTGGAAGCTGGGATTTAGAGTCCTGGGGAGGAAAAAAAAAGAAAAAATAAAGATCCCTTCTCAGAATTGTTTTTAAGTGATAAGAATAAAATACATAGAATTATGAAGGAAACAATTTTACTAACAATTATATGCACATATAATTGTAATTTAGTAGAGAGAGAGAGAGACAAAATCATAGACTTCAAGTTAAAAATGCCCAGAATAGCAATATTTACTAAGTATTTAATAAACATGATGGAGGAATTTCCTCCACTTTTATATAAATTTCATTCTTATATCACTATCCACGAGTTAGTCTCTCTCCTTGTCATTCTCTTCTTCCAATCAACTTAAACTTTAAAGACCTATGAGAGAGATATTCCCTGGATTTGATAATAGGATAATAGAATCAATTAAAAAGCATGTCTTAAAAAAGAACAAAAAAAATAAAAAGCATGTCTTTTTCTGCTATGTGACAGACAGGCAGTAATATGATACAGTATATAGAGTGTCAGGTCTGGAATCAGGAATACCTGAGTTCAAATCTGACCACACACTTAGCAGCTGGGTGGCCTTGGGCAAGCTACTTCACCTTGTTTACCTCCATTTTCTCATCTGTAAAATGAGTTGAAGGAAATGGAAAATCATTCTAGTACCTTTGCCAAGAAAACCTCACAAAGAATTGGAAATGACTGAAATTACTGAACAACAACAATGAACATTCCGGGAACTGTGAAAATTTTGGGGAATTAAAAAAGACAGTCACTACCCAATAAGGGAGGAAAACATAGATAGGAAAGTCTTCTAATGAACTGGAAGGTCCTCAGTTCCACTTCCTTTGTGAAACCTTTCCTGATATCCTAATTATTTGTGCCTTTTCCCACTCCTGAAATTAGTAAGAGATCAGGGAACTCAGAATAAAGAGTGGCTGGAGTTATAGGAAAGTCATTACTGCATCTTTTTTTGGGAATGGTAGTGATTCTTAGAGTGGAGGAGTAGGGAGGAGGAATGAGTTTGTTGACGTAGCATGGGAATAGCTTAGTAATTGGGTAGTAGATCTGGGACCAGGGAAGATAAGATCATCAGTCTCAGAAGCCCTCCCTTAGAATTCCAAGGAAAGGATCTTGAATTCTTGTATGAAGTGGAATTTGGTGGCACGTCTTGATGAAGATGAAGGGGAAGTTGTGGTCTGTCTTGTACAAAGACGGAAGCCATCCTGAAAATGACTCTCAGATGTTCTAAAACTTAGTTCTCTGATTCAGTTCCTAAGATCTCTCCTAGTCCAACTAGGAGTAGGAAAAGACTGAGAAATACATAGAGATGAGATAAGGACAGCAACTTGCTTCAGAGGAAAGAACCCTGGACTTGAAATCAGATATCTATTTAATATCGCTGTTATTCTGAGCAGCTCACTTTTTCTCTCTGGGATTGAATTTCCTCATTTGCCAAAGAGAGGTTGAGTTGACATGACCTCTAAAATCTTTTCTAGCTATAAATCAATGATCTATCATGGATCAAGACCCTTTAAGTTCATAGGTATGTACAGGGGGCCTTTATGTTCCCATAATTCTCCAGAGGTGGATCAGAGAGGGAATTAGGTCTCAGATTTTGCATCTTGACGTTAACTAACTATGTGATTGTGGGTAAATCTCCAACACAATCTCTTTACCTGATATGTTGGAATAGTCATTCCTGGCCTGCCTCTTTCATGTAATTGTAACCAAGTGCCATATAACTGTGAGGTTTTAATATTTCTCTAAATGTTCTGGGCTGGTGGCCACTGTTCCCTTTATTATAGGAGAATGACTCTATATGTTTCCTTTCACATAAGTCTATCCTCTTTTAAATGGAGGCAAAAGCTTCCAATCTTCACATAGAAATCTCCTTAACTTGCTCTGAAGCAGTAATAGGGGAAGCACAAAGTAAGAGTGCTATGAAAAATTCTATTATCATTATCATAATAGAAGGAAAATCTGAGGACCTTATGGTCATTCGAAGATTTTCCTGAGAGAAACTAAGTTACAAAGTTATAGCTACATTTCTATATAGAATTTGAGTTTTCAAAACTTGCAAACCCCATTATCTCATATCTAAATTGCATCGTCTAATTTGATCCTTACAACAAGTCATCCTGGTAGGTAGGGCAACCACAGAGTAGTGTATGGAAAGCTGGACCTACATCCAGAAAGACGAGAGTTCAAGTCCTACCACTCACACATTATGACTCTGTGACCCTGGGCAAGTCACTTAAACTCTAAGCTACTCTCTGTAGTTCTTAAATTTCAGAGAAGGTTCTATCCTATATCTGTAAGGGGAGTTTCCTCATTTAAAAGTTCCCATACCAGAAATCACAGATACTGTTTTATCCCTATATCAGATCTTAGTTGTTTCAAACTCCATCCCTGAGGCAAACTTCATTCATTTACATTTGACATATCCAATGGTGCCGATCTGTTATTTTCCTCCATCTGTAGCTCCATAACATGGGGTTTACTTTTGTTTCTGTAGGTCTATCATGTAGTATCTATCATGGGTTTTCAGAACGTGCATCAATTCCCTTCCTTCTATTTGGCAAGGAAGTATTAACATTTCAATAACAACCGGAGGGATTTCATTAGTCGAATCCTTTCCAAATCTTATGGTTCACTTTATAGTTCTGAAATTGGATGTTAAGACGACTCTTAGGCAGATGTTAATCACTTTAATAGTTTTTTTCCCTCCCATTTAGCTTTGATTCTAGCTACTAGTATGTCTCTTAATTTTAATGGATTCATCCATGGCCTTCTCTTTGACATCTTTGGGCACTGGAAGAGGTGAAGGTGTTTATATCATCTTCATTAATTCAATGAAAACTGATTCAAGCTCAAATTCTTTTAGTCTGTCTTTCTTACATATACCTAAATAATTTTACATTTGTTGAATGCAAATGAACTTTTTATATAATTTGAGGAAGATTTTATAAGATGAAGAAAACTTTTTTGTCATGTTTTTGATGGAGTCATATCGTTCATCAAGATGGTTTAATAGAATGCTTCTTTGTTTTTGTAAAAAATATATTTTTACTTGGGAGCAAGGTAGCTCAGTAGACTGAGAGCCAGACCTAGAGATGGGAGGTGCTGGGTTCAAATCTGCCCTCAGACACTTCCCAGATGTGTGATTCTGGGAAGTCACTTAACCCTCATTGCCTAGCCCTTACCACTCTTCTGTCTTAGAATCAATAGGCTGTATTGATTCTAAGACAGAAGGTAAGTATTTAAATTTAAAACACATTTTTATTTGCATTTTTTACCAATTACATGTAACATTGAATTTCCATGTGAGTTTTCCTAAGTTATATGAAACAACTTATCTCCCTCCCTACTTTCCTCTCCCCCTCCTGGTATAGGCAGGCAATTAGATCTGGGTCATATATGTATATAATGCTTCTTTAATTTGGAATCCATGCTTAATTCTCTTTAGGAAATGTCATAATGAATTTAAAGCTAGGCAAAACTACACTCAACTTAAATTTTTTTCCCTAAAACCTTTCAAATTTTCTATCAGTTGTAGTCAACATTTTTGGGTTGATGGTATGTTCTAAACTGATGACAATAGGGGCAGCTGGGTAGCTCAGTGGACTGGGAGCCAGACCTAGAGATGTGAAGTCCTGGGTTCAAATCTATCCTCAGATACTTCCCAGCTGTGTGACCCTGGGCAAGTCACTTAACTCCATTGCCTAGCCATTACCACTCTTCTGCCTTGGAACCAATACACAGTATTGATTCTAAGGTAGAAGGAAAGAGTTTAAAAATTTTTTGATGCCAATTTCCCATATGGACATAGAATACTTTGGTGTTCTTACCATACTTAGGTCTCCTTATACAAGCAGTACCTTAATTTATCCCAGAAGGCCAGTTGAGTTCCAAAAAGGTCAAGAGTACCAAATGAATTTTTCCCATAAATAATAATATAAATTGAATTAGTCTATTCCAGACACCTAGGAAATTCAGATATTTTTAAGTCTTTATATGCATCTTTGGAGTTGTATTTTACTAAATGAACATTAATGATATATAGACATAAGAAACGAGAATTAGATTAAAATAATTTTAACTTAACTTTATATATATTGAGAGGAGGTCAGAGCCCAAGGGGATGGTGGGGCAGAGGAATATTATTGCTGGAAGAGGAGCCTCCTCCATAATAGGGTGACGGCCCTTCTGCGGTTCTTTCTTTCTCTTTTCTGTCCCTTTTCACCACCGAACCTTGCCTGCCATTCTCCAGGCATAAACTTCCCAAGAAAACAAGCCAATGCTGTTGGGTTTTATTTGCAGTTTCAAAATTCCTCTAAAGTGGGAAACAGAACCGATCACCCTAGTGCAAATCTCTATAATATGGAAATGGGTCTGGATCAATGGCACATGTAAAACCCCGTGGAATTGCGCATCGGCTATGGGAGGGGGGTGAAAGGAGGGGAGGGAAAGAACATGATTCATGGAACATGGAAAAATATTCTTAATAAAAGAAAAAAATAAAGTGGGAAACGGTTTGGTCATTTAAATGTACAATTGTGCTTGTTAAAACTTTATCAAGGTGATATTGTGCAGGAACGTTTTGCACTCCCACCCATTTTCTTGATTAATAAAGTAGGGACGTCCTCCTCTGCCTTCTCCTCACCTGCTGAAAATTCCCAGCCACTAGCTATTGCCGCTTCCTTTGAAGTTGCTGCCGCTCCTCAGCTGGAGCTCTTCTTTACGCTCCAGAAATAACACGTGATCCTTTGTTTTGGCTGGAGTGGGCTTATGCTTCCCCAGATCAAGACGCCAACTAGTTCTAGCAGGTGGGAAATCTTTGATATTTGTTGCTCATCAAAATGTGTTGAATGCATAATTCAACGCGTTCTGGAATTTTCGAGTACCAAAGTTTGAGTACATTTGAAGCCACTGGACAAGTTATGAGTGTGGGAAAGAAGCAAAGGCTTTCCATTAACCAACAAAAGAAATAGAAATATCCCGGCAATTATCACAATTATCGGCAGCTTGTTCAATAGTTACCAAAATGGTCATTGTGCTCCTTAAACTCCTGGACTTTGTCATACACTTTAAAAAGTTCTTCAGCTAGTATATATTTTTATTTTCTTCTAAATGTTTATAGTAGTCTTAAAAAGATATTAGCTTTGAAGGCTTTGTTTTAAATACACAGAAGTGATTTTGGATATGTGAAAGGTTTGCCCGTGTCCCCATCCTGGGGTAATAGTTCTAGAATGCTTTCCGGTAAAAAAAAAAAAAAAAAGAGGGATGGATTTCAAATCTGAGAGGAAGCTGAAGGTTGTTCTTTAGTATTAATTAACATGTCAATAATTTTCCATCTTTTCTGGCCCTGTTATTTCTCAATTTGGCTGGCGTAACTATATTCTATTAACAATACACAAACTTTGTTTTTCCTTGGATCCGGCTTACATTTTCATTTCGTTGAACAATCAGAAAATTTCCATATCCTCCTTTCTCTCCCACCTATTGTTTCTTGATGTCTCCAGCCTCTAGTATAACATTTTAAGTCATGTTTTCTTTTTTTCCTTTCTCTTTTCTTTCTATTCATTTCTTTTCTGTTGCCTTTTGCTGGGCAATGTGTCTGGGATACAGGTTTTTGGCTGCTGGAACCAGCTATATATATATATGCAATCTTGCAATGCCCTTCCACTATTTTTCGACAGTTTTCTCCAGTCATTTCTGCCATTGTGGTGTCTGACATCTTTCCTTAAAGTTATTCTTCATTAGCTCTAGTTCCTCTTGCCACACCAGTATCTGTCTATATCAACTGCTATCCACAGATCCTGAAATGTTTTTGCACTTTCTGTCAAATAGTATGGAGAAGGCAATTCAGTCACGACAGCCATAGGAAATACCAGCTTGTTTGAATTAATCTGTTTTGACACAATTGGTTTGCTAATTGGATTCCTGCCATCAAATTAAAATAAGGTCTTTATGGAATTCCTGACGATGTCTATGCTCTTTTGAAAAAATTTTGAGATATTAATCCTGTTTTGCTGTCTATTTTGTTATTTGGTATGATTTCTGGGATTTGCATTAAGTGAAACATTTCAAGGACTTGGGGGTCATCAACTTTTCCCTCTTTGGATTTTTGTAGCTCCTCAGTTTTGCCTTATTTCAGAATGTAGTTTAGGGATAAAATTATTTCTTTTGATTTTGCTATGCTGGTTGGCTACATAACTGAAAAGGAACCCTAACAAAAAAGCAGTCTGAAGCCCTGGCCCAGGACTGGGGAAATATGTTTCCATTTTTGTTACGATATGGTTCTGGATAAGGGAAGTATTCACGTCTTTAGTCCACTGCCTACAAAACTGTAGTGTATCCATTCTAGTCGTCCACACCATTTCCCCAGAAGCCTTTTCACTTCAGTAGGTGGGATGTTGCTATTTCTTGTTTGTTCTGATGTATCGTGTTTTCTTGTGATACCAGAACACAAAAGAGTGTGTTTCTCACTCCACTATCCTCCATGTTAAGCTTTCTGGTAGGAGCACCCTGCAATTCTATACTGTCCCAATTTATTTCTTAGATTCACAGAAGCAATTTTCTTCCCGCTGGCTGAGGTGTTTACATGATCAATGGCATTGCCAGTTACACAATCCAATGGCGACTGTTATAAGGCTCCTGGTAATTCTTTGCAGCTACTGGAGGAGTATTAAGGCTCACAGAGCCCCTGTTATAATTCACTGGCATTCCCTTGCTTTGCTATTATCACCTCTTAGGACAGGGATGATGGCTTGAGTTTTGAGGAAGTCATTACTATCAGTAGAATATTAATATGAGTTTTCATCTGTCTCCTTTTGCCACCAACTCCCACCCCTCAAGTTTTTGCCTTGGCTCCTGGGTTTCAGGCAATAGATTTTCAAATTGTTTTTGTGTTGCGGGTCATGTTAGCTTTCAGAACTTCATGAAATATTTCTTAGAATTTTTAAAGATTAATAATTAAAAGAAATGCTAAATTTTAGTTAGAGGTTGATCAATACAAAGGCATCATTTTGCTCATGTAAGTTCACTTATCCTCCTGAAATCTGTCCATGGACCTCAGATGAAGAATTCCGGACTTAGAATATGTCCAGTTCATCACAGGGATATCTCTAGGACAGATGGGTAGCTCTAGACCAATAAACATGTCTCTATAAATATATACACGCAGAAAGCTAAATACATACACATGCATACACACATATCTGTGCACATACACATCAATTGAATTTATACATGTATGCACTGATGTGTGGGGTACCCATGCATGTGTGTGCATATGGATATGTATGTGTGGATAGAAAAAAAACGAAGGAAAGATTTTAAGGTCTGGCCTACAATCTGCTCATATCTTGGAGGTCACCTTTGAAGCCAGTCTTGGTGGAGGATCCTCAGCTCCTGTGTGGCCTCCACAAGGCATCTCCTGCTTCATCAGGCACACATGCAGTTGTCCCCTTTGGGGGCCAGGATTACTGGGAATACTAATGAATTCATTAGTGGGGCTGATGGATTACTATTCTGTCTCTTGGCTAAGGGTGCTTTGGGGAGAACAGATTGCCACTCCATAAATCTGCCTGTTGCCTCCCTCCTCTCTGCTCCAGAGACTAATGGTGTCCGGCTGCAGGCATCGCTGTCCCTGGCCCCATTCACACCACCCAGCAGATGGTTCCAACAGGTTAGCTCAGAACCATACAAAGGCGATGGGGGCCTAGAGGAGGGGACAGAAATGGCCCTCCAGCCCAAGTAATGGATCCAAACCAAAGGGGTGGGGGGAAATAAATGCAAATAGCCTAAGGTCTTTTCTCTGAGAGCAGTTGGTTACAGCTAACACACCGCCCCCCACTCCCTCTCACTCACTGCCCTTTCCCATCCCCTGTCCCTACTGTCTGAGCTCACAGAGCGGAGCAGCTGACTGGACAACTCTTAGGAGCTCTGGCAGGGCTGGGACTGACCCTGTCTGCCCACCGGGCCCCTGGACTTCCTTCTCTGCCTTCAATCCCAATAGTCACCCCCAACCTTCCACTCCCCACGTGCCGTGAGCTGATCCTATTGTGTTGAGGCTGTTGCATCTGTTAGAGCTGAGAAAGCTCAGCAGGCAGCCCTCAGAGAGAGGCAGTGTGGTATAGTAGGGCAGTGAAGTCTACCAGGATTCAATAGATCTGAGTTCTAATCCTGCTTACCTCTGTCTCAGACCTCCCTGCACTCCAGTCTATCCTACACGCCTCAGTCAAAGTAATTTTCCTTAAGCCCATATTTGACCATGTATCTCCACTACTCAATGGACTCCACTAGCTTCCTATTACCTCTAGGATAAAATATAAAGCACACTATTTAAAACCCTCCACTAGCTAGTCCTGATCTATCTTTTCAGCATCTCTGCATAATCTAGTATTTTCCCACCCATATTCTGAAAACCAGATAGACTGATCTCTCTCTCTGTTCCTCACACATAATGCTTTCTCTCATCTCCATTCTTTGTATTGGGTATCCCCCATCCTTATCTGCATTCCTTCCTTTTCTCTGTCTCATAGATCTTTCCCTTCCTTTAAAATGAAACTTCATGGGGGCAGCTAGGTGGCTCAGTGGATATCTAAAGATAGGAAGTCCTGGGTTCAAATGTGACCTCAGATACTTTCTAGCTGGGTGATCCTGATCAAATCTCTCATTGCTTAGCCCTTCTGGCTTGGAACTGATTCTTAGTATTGATTCTAAGGCAGAAGGTAAGGGTTTAAAAAAATAAAAAAAAATAAGTAAAATGTAACTCCAGCACCATTTTCTGCATGGTCTTTTTTTGAGCCCCCAACTTCTATGGCTATTTCTCACCTTTGATTTCAAGTCTTTGTTGTCTTTTTTAACTTTCTCTTTATGCTGTTCCCATTTATATGAACTTTGCATCTCCCCCATAAGAACACAAGCTCATGAAAAACAAGGTTTCTTTAATTCCTTGTACTTGTATGGACAGCACCTATACTAGACATAGTGATGCTTAATCATTGTTCTTCTCTGTCTGTTATCTTCAAAGAGAACCAATGACAGCATGGGGTCATGTTGACTTGGGCATGCGTCGAATATAAGTGAGACAGAATTTCACAAAGTCATCAGCTGTACACTTTCTTCCAGAGTCCTCAAAGTTCAGTGGCAAGGCAAAAGTCAAGATGATTGGTGATGGCTCAGATGCAGCCAATGCCTTTGGGGTCTTCAGTATCTGACCCAGCTCTAAGCCCTCCACAGTTCCTGGTTCAGCTGCTTTTATAGCAATTGGGATAAATTGTTCTCATCTGCCCATTCTTCTGGGGGAAATCTTTACTCACGTAGGATAGACCCCAACTCACCAATCAGTTTGAGGACTGTCAGTTGAGGACCCTCAACCTGATTTAACTTCTCTGACAAGATGGTTTTAGCAGGGTATGGCCACTGCCAATACTAGAGCTTTTTGCAGTCACAGGTGAGAGTTTGGTGAAAGATGGAATCAAAGGTTAATAAGCATCCATGAAAAGGCTTTGGGAAGCCCTCATACCACAGGTTCCAGTTCACCCCACACACCTCATACCCTTTTATAAATACTTGCTGATTGATTCATCCATTGAGAATGTTTTTAATAAACTCATTTCACTTGAACCTCATTTTCTTCATTCAAAGACGACAAAAATTTCAACTTTGCTACTAACCAGCTTTGTGACCTTAGACAATTCATTTCCTTCTGGATTTCAACTGTTTTCATCTATAAAATGAAGGGATTAAAACAAGTTGATCTCTTAAATGCCTTCCAGCTCTAACACTGTGTTTTAAAGTTTCTTCTCTTGCAACTTAGAGAAAAGCACTTGGCTTCATTAAACCTTATTTTGTAAGAGATGGCAGAAAACTCAGAAAGCATCTAGTCTCAATTCCTCCATTTTACAGATGAGGAAACTGAGGTCTAGGGACATGAAGTGATTTGCCCAAGATCATTGAGCTAGTTAGTGACAAAGCTGGGGTTTGAGGCAAGATCTTTTGGTTCCTAGTCCCTTGTTCTCTACTGTTCCAGGTTTCTTAGTAGATCTTGATCCTCATTTCTCCCAGCAGTGAAATGGATCATTATGTTACCATAGAGAGGGTCTTGACCTATGTATAGTGCTAATAAAATTGGTGGAGAGTTAGAAAAGAAGTTTTGTGGCAAGTAACAAAGTGGAAGGAGAAGCTTGGGTTGGAAGTTATCCAATCTTCATAGAATCTGGTCTTTCATGAGATGGATCCTGAAAATTGATTGAAGAAAGAATTACTGCTATTTATCAGTGTTCACCTTGGGATGGAGCAGACAAAAATGAGCTGTAATATGAACTGTAGTTTTCTTGAACTTTAACTAAGTGCCCTCCCCAAGAAGGAATACTTTTCATGAAGCAGATTTCACCTACTATGACTTAGTAGGTAGATTGAGCCCAAGGTCAGATAGATAGTGTTAATATTGAATCTGAACTCAGATCTTCCTAACTAGGAAACAATCCCCTATGTTATGCTGCTTTCCTGGTAGTGGCTTATCTGCAGTGAATAAATCATATGATATAATTATTTTATCCAACTCTTCTCATTTTATAGATTATGAAACTGAGTAATATGTCGGTAAAATGACTTGTCTAAGATCACATAGCTATTGCTTTAATCCAACTAATACCACCACATCTTCCTAGATTTTGCCATTGTGATCCCTAGATCTCTGTGGTTGTAGATATTTATTGATAAGCCATTTATTGAATCCCACCCCCCCACTACTCTTACCTAAGAACAAGACTTCTGAAGCATATGTAGCCTATATTTGAAGTTCTTCAGAAAACAGAGGCCATAGTTTTCTTTGTCCTAGAAAAATCAACTTTCTTATCAAATACGTCCTTAATTCTAACTTTAATCATTCCTGCTTCCATCCTTCATTTTCTCCCATTAACAGAAGATTATCACTGAATTCTACTTAGTCAAACTTTTTTCAGTCTCTCCAAATCTTATTTTTGCTTCCCTGTAAGAGACCTAGAATCCTCTTATCATTTAATTTCAGGTACCCACTCTGAAACACTAACTTTAATCACTGAATCAAAACTTAAGCAGGAAGGGGAAAAAGCAAATTTAGAGGCTTCAAGTGGAAAAGGGCAAACATATAGTGTGGTGGTGTCATCACTAGACTGGGGAAAAGAGACTTGGAGTTAATTCCTGGTCTCAGCACTTAGCTCCAGGACTGTGAACAAATCAGCCTCTTTGAGCCTTTAAAATGGACAGAATGTTGTTGGGGAAAAGTGGTTTATTTTAAATAAATTTAATCATTTCTTAAAACCTCCATTTCCAAACTTCATTAATTGACATGGCTGGAAAAATAGTTGCACACATTTATTTAGCTCTTTTATATTTCAAAAGCATTTTTATAAACATTAATTCAGTTAAGGTACTGGTTTCAAGTCTGAGTCTTTTTTTCCCAACCCTTCCCTTCTATCTTAGAATCAATACTGTGTATTGGTTCCAGGGCAGAAGAATGGTAAGGGACTTGCCCAGCCAGGACCTCCAATCTCTATGACTGGGTCTCCATCCACTGAGCCACCTGGCTGTCCCCTCTAAGTATGATTCTTGCTCTTTTAGTGATAAAGAAACAGAAGTCTAGGGGTTGTGGTGGTAAACAATTGATCTGAAGTCCCTGACCCCATCTCTTCTCTACCAGGAAAGTTTCCTCAGACATCAGTCAGCTCTCCCCACCTTCCTAAGTCTTCATCGTAGCTTCCTCTCCTATTTCTCTTCTCCATTTTTGCCAATGAACTCTTTGGAAGAAAGCCCTCACTTGATCCTGCTCTCCTTCTCTCTGGAAAGGCCAGCAGCAATCCATCAGGAGGAGCTCACACGGGGGAGGGGGGAGGAGAGGAGGAAAAGGGAGGGGGGGAGGGGAGGGGAGGCTTCTCAGCCAGTGCTCTCTGTAAGAGGAGGAGTCAGTCAGCCAGCAGGCAGGGCCATCACCCCGGGCTGGGAGGAGAGGTGCTGGGGTTGGGGGAGTGAAGGGGGGGGCTAGTAATCAAAACTGCAGCCACTCTGAGCAGCTGACCAGAGAAGAGGAGCTGCCCAGAGTCAGTGGTCCTGAAATTCCAAGCCGAGGAGCTAACCAAGGCAGC
The DNA here is from genome assembly GCF_027887165.1 of Monodelphis domestica. Taxonomy (NCBI): domain Eukaryota; kingdom Metazoa; phylum Chordata; class Mammalia; order Didelphimorphia; family Didelphidae; genus Monodelphis; species Monodelphis domestica. The sequence goes on along the minus strand of NC_077231.1, from coordinate 29,457,985 downwards.
AAGGTTCTGAAACCCACTCGCTCCACTAACCTAGACACAGGCCAGATTTCAGGAAAAGGGGCTGTGGACTGGGACCAAGACCTGGGAGGAGAAGCAGACAAGCAAGCGGAACCGAACCAGGGCTGAGGGTGCAGTCAGGGAAGGAGGGGTGGCTCCCTAAGACACAGGAGCAGAGGGTTGATATGGAGAGCTGAAGCCAATTGATTTAACCACGGACAGGATGCTTAGAGGAACTTGGATCCTGTGACTGCTCAAGGGACCAAGTGACCAGCCAGGAGCTGCCAGGCTGCTGTTTGCAGACAGAGGTGAGGTGGGACCTAGGGAAGTTCCAAGGTACCTGTGGGGAAACTGTCTCCCTGTCCCCAGGGACGAGGGGACCCATGCAGATCCAGGAGAGAAGTTGGGGGGCAAGGGGTGTATCCTATGAAGTAGTTAAGTGGCATAGTGGATAGAGTACTGGGCCTGTAGTCAGAAAGAAATGAGTTCAAATCCAGTCAAAGACACTTAATAGTTGGGTGATCCTGGCAAATCACTTAATCTTTTTTTTTTTTTTGCCTCAGTTAATCCATCTGCAAAATGGGAATAATATTAGCATCTATCTCCCAAGGTTGTTGTAAGGATCAAATGAGATAAAATTTATAAAGTGCTTAGTGAGTGCCTAGAACATAGAAGGCAATTAATAAATGCTCTTCCTTCCTTCCTTCCTTCCTTCCTTCCTTCCTTCCTTCCTTCCTTCCTTCCTTCCTTCCTTCCTTCCTTCCTTCCTTCCTTCCTTCCTTCCTTCCTTCCTTCCTTCCTTCCTTCCTTCCTTCCTTCCTTCCTTCCTTCCTTCCTTCCTTCCTTCCTTCCTTCCTTCCTCTCTTGTGTTAATTGGATAAGGCAAAGGAGGGAAGGAGATGGCCAATCAGGAGCTTCATGACCCAGAGAATCCGGTTTTGAGATAAAAGGGACCGTGAATCATTTAATCCAACGCCCTCCTTTTGGAGAGGATAAAAGTAAGCTTTAGGTAAAGATTTTACCAAAGATTGTAGTAGCAGTAAGTAGCAAAGCAGGAATCCTAACTGAAGTCTTTTTGACTTTAAGTTCAATACTTTTTTCTACTATTCTATATTTGCCTCAGCTATCTAGAGTTCCAGTGGAAGAGGGAAATACAGTTTTCCATTTCAAAGCCAGGAGTCCCCATTGTTGTTCAGTGGTTTTAGTCATGTCTGATTCTTCATGGTTCCATTTGGAATTTTCTTATCAAAAATACTGGAATGGTTTGCAGTTTCCTTCAATAGGCCATTTTACAGATAAGGAAATCAAGTAAAACATGGGTAAGTGACTTTCCCAGGGTCACATAACTAATAAATGTCTGAGACAAAATTTGAAATTGGAAAGATGAGTTTTCCTGATTCCAAGCCCAGTGCTCTATCCACTGTGCCATTTAGTACCCTCAAACTAATTCTTCATATTCCTTCAGCATTCTTCCTTCATAGTGCTCTCATAGATATAGTTGTCCAATCTCACAGCATCTACAGGAAGCTGACAGGTCTAGGACTCATTTGTCTGAGATAGTGAGTGGGAAAAGCACTAGTTTAAGAAACAGAATATCTGGAATCAAATCTTGGCTCTTCCTCCTTACAGAGTATAGTCTTAGGCAAACTTCTTCAATTATTTGAGGCTCATTTTCTTCCTTTGTTAAAATGGGAATAATAATACTTTTGCTTTCTACTTTATAAGGCTATTGTGAAGATTGAATAAGACAAAAATAGAAAATGATTTGTGAACCTGAAAATGCTATGTAAGTTTGAGGCATTATTATTTTTGCACATTGGGAAACTAAATCCAGGAGAGGTCTATACATTTTACAAAGTACAACTGGATGATCAATATCAGAGCCAAGCATTCTTTTCCTAGCATCCCTTTTCCAGGACTTTTTGATTATACCTTTCCTGTGGACAGATATTCATATACTTATAAGACTAGGCAAAGATGAGGTTGTGAGGTGGAAGAGAGAGAAGGGATTTAGGGAACAGAAACTCCCAGGTCTGTCAGTGTTTGCAGAAGACTAGGTCTCCTTGGGAGTAGGCTGGAGCAGGTGGGACATAAAAGGGGAAATGAATGACCTTTTCATCACCATTATTATCCCACTCCTATCACCAAACCAAGAAATAATCTCTAGGGGGCAGCTGGGTAGCTCAGTGGATTGAGAGCCAGGCCTAGAGATGGGAGGTCCTAGGTTCAAATCTGGCCTCAGACACTTCCCAGCTGTGTGACCCTGGGCAAGTCACTTGACCCCTATTGCCTAGCCCTTACCACTCTTCTGCCTTGGAGCCAATACACAGTATTGAGTCCAAGATGGAAGGTAAGGGTTTTTAAAAAAAGAAAAGAAAAGAAAAAGAAATAATCTCTAGTATTTCCAGGCTTAATTCCAGTGTGTCATCTCTATTAAAGATCTTTTCAAGGCTAGAAAGACAACTGGGGATGCTGAACAAGGCATTTCTCTTAGAAAAGAAATCCAGAATCATGATGGTATAAAATATGGAGGAGGCCCTCCATTGGAATTGGAATCGGAAGAAAGGTGTATGTGTGTGGGGAGGGGTTTATAAGGTATACAGGTCAGCACAGGATGAGAAGATCAAAATGAGCATCACATGAATCTTAAAACAAGAACACTTTTGAATACCCAATTTGGAGTCAGAAGATCTGGTTTTAAATCTCAGCTCTGCTACTGAGAAAATCATATTTATGCAACCTAAGTCAAAGGTTTATCAACTTTAAATAGATAGGTCAGTTATCTTCATCTTCTTCATCATCCCTGTCATCATCATCATTATTGCCAATGTCTCACTTGCCCTCGATCCACACATTTCTGGACAATGTCATCCAATCAGTAGCTCTCTGGGTTCCTCATATGTTACCTTTTTGTATCACCATAGGAAGTGATTTCGATTCTCATCTAGACCTATAGTTTGACTGCATGACTCTAAAAGTCCCTGAATCTCTGAAATTTGCTTTTTCAGTAGGGAAAGTAAGCTTATTTAATGGTCAGAATCTAAGGGTGAGGGAGTGAACAGATGGGGGAGGGAGTTGATTCAGCTCATAGGGCAGCAGAAGCCAAATGAGATTTCCCTCCCTTTGCCACCCTTCATCCATCCCCATGCCCCCTGCCAGATTAACTTGGATGCTTAGTGACCCATTTACAATTCAGACCTTTGGCCAAAGCAGTGACTGACTGAGGTTTTTTCCTGAGATTCCGACAGTGACTGCAATCTTCCCAAGTTAGTGATAAGTGAAAAAATTAATTCCTATTTTAAATTCCTCTTCTCTTTCTTCCTAGGATTCCTAGATCCAAATTTAGATGGAAAGTATATCTTCCAGTAGAGTAGAAAAACTGTCCTGAGTTTCCCAGCACTAGGTGGTGCCATAGTGCACATGGTACCTGGAGTTGGGAAGATCTGAGTTTAAGTCTGACTTCAGATGCTTTACTAGCAGGGTGACCCTGAGCAAGTCACTCAACCTCTGTTGGCCTCAATTTCTTCTGTCAACTGAGTAATCTGTAAAATGAGGATAATAAATGCGCTTACCTCCCGGGATTGTTGTGAGGAGAATTATAAAGCTTTTAGCACAAAGCCTGGCATGTTCTAAGTGCTATGTAAATGTTAGTTACTATTTAGGAGACCAGACTTTGAATCCTGTTTGATCTTGAATTCTTACCAGGGTGTGTGTGCAAGAATAGATATAGAAATAGATAGATATTCACACACATATACATGTATGTACAGGTATTCATATATTACACGAATACTCAAATTATGTTTGACATATATAATTATTTGGAGACTTACTTGGTTCAAAGGCACAGACCAGGAGCTGTGGGATGGAAATTGCAGAGGGGATTGATATAAGGAAAAGCTTCTCAACAATCAAAATTGCTTAAAACTGGGATGGTCCCACTAGAAGAAAATGGGCTCCCTATCCATGGGGGCCTCTGGGCAGAAAGTGGACTGGCCTCTCCTCTTTTCATTTTGGATGCTGCACAGAAGATTACTTTTCAGGTCCAGGTTGAATGAAGTGATCCCTGAGGTCCTGTTCAACCCTGTGTCTGATTCACTAATAATAATAATAAGTAAAGGTATGCAGTGATTTAAAGTATACAAAGCACTTTATAACAACTCTGTGACACAGGTAAGCTTAAGAAATGAAGTGACTTGTCCATGGTGATACAGCTAATAAGATCAAAGAAAGTATTTGAACCCAGGTGTCTTCTCTGTTCAGAATAATGTTTAGATGAGGTCTCTAACCAGGCTGTCTATAGAGTATTACCTCCAGTTCTGTGTGCCACATTTTAGGAAAGACAGTGCAAAATATTGGAGTATATCCAAAGGAGGGTGACTTAGATGATAAGGGACATGAGATCATGGGGGAATATGGTGTTTATCTTCAAATTTTTAAAGAATTGTTTTATGGAAGGGAGATTAGACTAATTTGGGTTTTGGGGGAGGGTTGTTTCTAGAGGTAGACAGAGAACCAATGGATGTCAAGATATGATACAGATGTATAGCCATAAATTTAGCTATCCAAAGAAATACAGCTATCCAAAGTGGAATGGGCTTCCTTGGAAGATAATAAGTTTTCTGCCATTGAGGAGTCTTCAAGAAAAGTTTATGTGTATAATCATCAAGCATTTTAGGTAGTATTTGTAATTCGGGTATGGATTCAATTGCTAAAGTTGGTTCCAACCATAATTCCATGATATAATTTTTTGACTGTATGTTCGGCCGAAGCCCAGGTCCCTTTGTGTAATGGATAGAACATTAGATACTGTATTAGAAGTATGTGAGGGGGGTAAGGTTGAGATGACACAGGAGAAATATCTGAGGTCATCTCTCATAAGATTACTACCTGTCTGACCTTGGATAAACCAATTAGCCTCCATAGAGGTTTCTTTTCTCCAGCAAAATAAGGACATTGGAATAGTTACCTCTAAGATTCCTTCTGACTCAAAATCCTATGAATCTTTTGATTTAGAATGCATTCTGGGTTGAGAAGAACCACCTCCCTCAATATCCCACTAGACACATACCCAAAGCTATGCAGGCTTCTGCCAGTCAAACTCAGATGCTTGCTTTACCACTTATTGAGATGAAACCCTCTGCTGTCATATGTGGAAAATAATTTATTCTGCTTTGCTTTGGGAATTAAGTGAAAAGTGCTTTGTAACCCTGTGAAACTCTGTCTTTGGAAGTTTACAATGATCAGAATTATCATACAGAGCCTTGCAATTGGTGGGGTCTTTAGATGTTTGTAGATATTAAACTTTTTCTTCACACACTCTACAAAAAGTTGGCAACACCAAAAATTGAGGGGAGGGTTGATGGTATTGACAAAGTGTTGGCTATCAGGTTGGCCACTGGATTGAATGTGAGTGTGGTTGGGTGACAGTGATTCAAGGTTCTCATGGGTGTCTGGCCAATGATCTTCACACTCATCTACTATATGGATGACAAAAATCTTGAGGACACAGCTGAGGATATGATAGCTGTTGGGTGACCGTTTCTCCTCTCTCCTAGTCCTGGCTCTAGCTTGGGCTAGAATGGGATGAAATGTACAGAGGAACAATCATGCTGACCACTCCAATTTCTATAGCATTGCCACCTTTACAAAATGCTTTCTCTGTGTTGTTGATTCTATGAAGTAGATAATTCAAGTCTTTTTGTCTCCAGTTTATAAAGGAACAGGAACTCAAAGAGTTAAATGACTTGCCCATCGTTATATAACAAGCGTCAGAAGTAGGATGCCTCCCCTGGTTTCAGTGCTTAGCACTTAATAGGCACTAGATAAGAGCTAGCTTTTATCATCATCATCATCATCATCATCATCATCATTATTTCAGCATTCTTTCCACTATATATGTCAGCCAGTCAGTAAACATTTAAATGTCTCTTCTGTGTCAAGGACCTTGTAAGATACTGAAGAAGTACCCAGTTAGTTGCAGAAATGAACCCCATGATATGGTCACATATATTTGAATTTGTACTATTTGAAGTTATAAGTATGTAAATGATAATTAGTTCCTTCTCAATGCAAATGTGAATTTGAATAATTTGGCCATTTCATGGAACTCGTTATTCATACTAATAGGTATCATGAAAATCAAAAGGAAGACATTCCTCTGTCCTAGGGCATACCAGTGGTTAGGGGAAGACAACGCTGGTTTATATTTAAGAAGATTAATCTTTCTCCTCCAGCTTTCTCATGTGTTGGATCAAAATCTTCATTAACAAAATTGCCCTGAGCAAATCAGAAAAGAGACAACTTAGAGCTAAACTATTTTTTAAAGTGGGGTGAGGGGAGTGGAAACAGAAGAACTGTGATTCTTATTTCTCCCTCTTTAGACTTCTTCAAGTAGACCAAAACTTCAGCCACAGAGTACAGTAGGAAACCCCAGATCCTTTGGTTAGCACGGAAGGGGAAAGCCCAAGATACCCTCTTGACAAAAAAGGAGAGGCCCATAGCCCCTCCTGGATAAATGAGAGAGCTATTAGCTTAGTGAAGTAGAATAGAGAATTGTATTATTTGTTCACTAACGGTAGTGGAAGAAGATGGCCTTTAGGATGCCCTCAAAGAGTGGACCACCAGCTTTTGATAGAATCAGATCAATATAACCCATATTCAGGATCTTCCCAATTCTTTGGACAAGTGAACCATATACAGGTAATCAGAGACACACTAGTCTAGAGATCAGAGGATGTTTGAGTTGAAAAGAACTGAGTTCATGTAGGATGACTCTACTTTATTAACAATGAAACTCAGGAGAATAAGTCACTTTATAGACTTCCCAGATACTTCAGCTCAGTGTGGTAGTGCAGATCTGTAATCCTGATTAGTAGGAATGCTGAAGCTTGTGCGTCACTTAAGCACTGGAATTCTGAGCTAAAGTAGGGCTGAAGTCAATTGGATGCCCAAAATAATGTTCACATCAAATCAGCTCTCCAGAGAAGAGAGCCATCAGACTGTCTGGGAAAATGGGCACAGGTTGGAAAAATGGAAGAAAATCAGTTTCCAGGCCAATCAGATAGTGAGTGGCTGTTAGACTTCCAGCCCAGGTGCAATAGGGAGACCAAGGCTTAAAATAAACAAATAGAAAACCATCCTAGCTTTGGTGTTGGACAGGAATTTAGAAGCCATCGAGTTCTACCTCCTCATTTTAGAGATGAGGAAATACAAACTAAGAGAGGTCAAAAGCCTGGTCCAGATCAATAGGCAATGACAGAGATAGGATCTGAGCAACGTCCCTCTGACCCTAAAACCACTAGTGGTCTTTCCATTGTAACATGTCTGCCCAGCAAGTTAATGAAACCTTACTGATTCTTTGATCAGGACTTTTGCCATCACACCAGGGGTTTTAAACTTTGGTCTGTGAATGTGAAAAAAAAGTAAAAATCCAACTATTTCAGTAGAATTGGTTTCCTTTTTAATCCTTTGCATTTTATTTTATGCAGTTAAAGACATGATTCTGAGAGGTGCTCCATAGGCATAACCAGAATGACTGCAGAAGGGGTCCAGCACACCAAAAAAAGATTAAGGATCTTTGTCCTCTGCCATGAATACTGCCTTCCCTTAATAAGTACTGCAAACAACAAAGCCAGAGATGGTTCAAAAGTTTGCTGACTTTCTAACTGAGGCGCAATACTTAAGCATGCGCCAAGACACTAAATATTTTCCAGGGGCTCAGGACATTGCCGCTTTCTCTTTGCTACTCCAAAAACTTTAAAAAACTGCCTAGCTGCAGCTTTTTCTCTAAGGCCACTGGGTAAAAAACTATTTTTAATTTGCCAATTCCATAAGCATTTGCTATGCCCCTGCTATGTGTAAGCCAATTTCCCGGGGATACAAAGATTAAAACAAAAAGTGGGCCCTTACTTCAGAAGGTTACAATCTAATAGAGGGAAGAAGATAAATATATACATTAGTGTTAGACAAGACAGAAATGGAAGAAAGCAAGAGAAAATGCTCTAAGGAAAATTGGGAGGACAGTAATACCTTCTAGTGAGCAAAGCCTTCAATCTGAGTGACTTCATCCAGGACTGGTAAGAGGATTTCTAAAGGCAGAGGGGAGGAGGGGTAAGAGAAAGGGGAAGACTGTAATGGATGCATTGGGGCAGAAGAGAGAAGAAGGTGATTGGAGAATTGGGAAATCTCCTATTTGCTTGGTGCATGAACTGTGAAAGAGATTAAAATGAAATCGGATAGGTAGGACACTATATATGTATATGCATATATTGTGCCAGTCAGGAATTAGGAGAACCTGTACTTCTTAGCTGTATGACCCTGGGCAAGTCACTTAACTTCATGTGCCTGCCCCTTGCCTTTCTGTTTTGGAATTATTTCTAAGACAAGGAAAGGGAAAGAAAGAAAGGAAGAAAGAAAGAAAGAAAGAAAGGAAGGAAGAAAGAAAGAAAGAAAGAAAGAAAGAAAGAAAGAAAGAAAGAAAGAAAGAAAGAAAGAAAGAAAGAAAGAAAGAAAGAAAGAAAGAAAGAAAGAAAGAAAGAAAGAAAGAAAGAAAGAAAGAAAGAAAGAAAGAAAGAAAGAAAGAAAGAAAGAAAGAAAGAAAGAAAGAAAGAGAAGGAAGGAAGAGAAGGAAGGAAGAGAAGGAAGGAAGAGAAGTAAGTCAGAATCAGGTTGTGGAAGAAAGGGTGACTGGAATGGCAGGTTAAGGAGTTTATCATTTTATAGAGTCAGCTAGCGGGTCAAGTAGAAACATGTTGGAGTCAGGAAGAACTGAGTTCAAATCTAAGTTCAGCCACTTATCAGTTGTGTGACCCTAGGTCACACTTAACCTCTTTCATCCTCAGTTTCTTTATTTATGAAATGGGAATATAAAAACATTTCTGTACCAGATTTGTTGTAAGGGTCAAATGTAACAAGGTAGCACTTGGTAACAAGAAGTACTTTACAAATCTTTAAGTGTTACACAAATGTTTCTTTTTCTTTTCTTTTCTTTTCTTTTCTTTTCTTTTCTTTTCTTTTCTTTTCTTTCTTTCTTTCTTTCTTTCTTTCTTTCTTTCTTTCTTTCTTTCTTTCTTTCTTTCTTTCTTTTCTTTTCTTTTCTTTCTTTCTTTCTTTCTTTCTTTTCTTTTCTTTTCTTTTCTTTCTTTCTTTCTTTCTTTCTTTCTTTTCTTTTCTTTCTTTCTTTCCTTCTTTCTTTCTTTCTTTCTTTCTTTCTTTCTTTCTTTCTTTCTTTCTTTCTTTCTTTCTTTCTTTCTTTCTTTCCTTCTTTCTTTCCTTCTTTCCTTCTTTCTTTCCTTCTTTCCTTCTTTCTTTCCTTCTTTCCTTCTTTCTTTCTTTCTTTCTTTCCTTCTTTCTTTCTTTCTTTCTTTCCTTCTTTCCTTCTTTCCTTCTTTCCTTCTTTCTTTCTTTCTTTCTTTCTTTCTTTCTTTCTTTCTTTCTTTCTTTCTTTCTTTCTTTCTTTCTTTCTTTCTTTCTTTCTTTCTTTCTTTCTTTCTTTCTTTCTTTCTTTCTTTCTTTCTTTCTTTCTTTCTTTCTTTCTTTCTTTCTTTCTTTCCTTCTTTCTTTCTTTCCCTGTCTCTGTCTCTGTCTCTGTCTCTGTCTCTGTCTCTGTCTCTGTCTCTGTCTCTGTCTCTGTCTCTGTCTCTCTCTCTCTCTCTGTCTCTCTGTCTCTCTGTCTCTCTCTCCTTCCTTCCTTCTTCTTTCTTCTCCCCGTGCCGCACTTTGGGATCGCCTCTGGAGCCATTTGGTGTTGAAGGACCCAGGGTATGAAGTACTAAAATAGCATACTACTTTATAGTGGCCATGTGCTACTAAGGTACTGTTGTCCCCTTGCTTAGACCTTTGTCTAAGTCTGACTGGAGGACCAAAATGTCACCTTTCTCATATCCTCCACCTGCTTTTCTTTACTGTATCCCAAGCAGATGACTTTTTGACTGTGCTTGAAGATAATCTTAGAGAAAAGTGATAGCCTGAGATTATGGAGAGTCTCTATATATTTCATAAATATTCATTTATGAAAATGTATTATTAATATTTACATTATGCTAGACATTGTGCTAAGTGTTGGAAGTACAAATATAGGCAGAAAGAATGACAGTCCCTACCTTCAAGGATCTTATAGTCTAAAGGGGAAAGAAAGGACCACATTCCTGCCTCATGGCTTTTGTTCTGGGGTTACAATAGGCCTGGGCAGGAAGACAGTGAGGAAAGGAAAGCTAACTCAAAGAGGAAGTGTTTTGGTAGGGGTAGAAGAACCAAAGGAAAGGAATGTTCTTATCTGCCATGTTATCTCTCCTCTCTCCTCTTGGCATCTTTGTGAGGCCCTTAGTGAGGAGGATGAGATGGAGAAGGCAAGAGAGGAGGAAGTGATGTAGAGGAGTAAGAAGACAAGGATGATTTACCACAAAGAGGGGGCTGAAAGTGCCCTCTGAAGGCGATGCTTGGGACCACAAACCCAGCTTCCCCTGTGGGCCCTGTCAGGAGCCAACAGCTCTTTTCCTTTCTCCCAGCATCTGTGCCAGAGGCAGTGGGACGTACTTTCCCTCCTTGGCTTCAGAGATGACCTTGCCTTTGTGAGGTCTGTATTACTTTAACAGAAAGTTAATTAGGGTCTTTACCTTCCCCCTGGATATCTGCTGGAGTTAACAGTGCAGCTCAGCAAACTAGTTCCATCATCCATATTAAACATGGGATTTTCTGACTTGGACTGGGCAGCCAGTTGATCAATAGGTTCCAACGTGTGTTTTCAATAAAGCTGCTTACCCAGGACCTCTTATTAAATGAGTAAGTCAAGCTGACATGATTTCCGTGCTGATTAACATGAAACCTAGGCTGTTTTTGCAGCTCAGTGCCATTAATTATTCATAGGAGGTAAATGAGGTTACACAGAGAAAAAGGCTCTGATTACCAGGTACCTGAGGCAAAAATGTGTGCGTGTGTTTATGGGGAGAAGCAAAACACCTGAAGTCCTGGCATGCCCTGGTTTTAGCTTTGATGATGAAGAAGTTTGTGTTTTCTTTCTTTCTTAAGACTCCAGAGGAAATGGGGAGCTGGGAGAAAGAGGAAGTGATTTCCAGGCTGGCATATCCAGTTGGCTTCTCTCAGGACTTCACTCAGCGAGGCTCATCAGAACTCTATTTGGGAGACTGTACTCTTGTGATTCCCCCACTGAAATCCCAAACAAATCAGGCTTCTCTCGGTCAGACAGAAAAATGCACTTCAAACCATCAGTCTCTTTTCTATTAGTTTCCGGACTGCTTTGCAACTTAACTACTTATGCAAGCTAATATAATATAATATAATATAATATAATATAATATAATATAATATAATATAATATAATATAATATAATATAATATAATATAATATAATATAATATAATATAATATAATATAATATAATATAATATAATATAATATAATATAATATAATATAATAATATTGCAAGCTAATAATAATAAGGCAGGTGGCTAAGTGAGGTTGCTTCCTTCCTGTGTATCTTCTGGTGGTCAGTTGAGCAAAGAGAGGTTCCTCTGAGTGAAGAATAATAAACCAAAGCTCTCGTGAAAGAGTTGGTTTTGAAGTGAAGGAAGACCCGAGTTCAAGTGCTGTCTCTGACTCATAACTCTTGGGGTGACCCTGGGCTGTGTAATAGTTAATCTCAAAGTGCTCTAGCCAACTCTGACTCTAAATTGTAGAGGAAGTGCTGACTTGCATTGGGAGAGGGAGTTTCCTCACTTGGGAGTTCCAATACCATTGAAATGCCAAGTCCAATCCATATCTTTAACAAGAATAACAATTGACCTTTGAGTTCATTTTATAGTTAAAGGAGAATTTTATCTTCATTCATTCCCCAATTTAGTCAGCACAATAACCCAGTCTAGTGGAGAAGGGTCAGGGAAGGGAAAGGGAGTCAATATTTATTAAGTGCCTACTATGTCCCTTCATCATCATGCTAAGTGCTTTACCAATATTATGCCATTTGATCCTCACAACAACCCTGTAAAGCAGGAGTTATTTTTATTACTCCATTTTACAGTTGAGGAGACTTAGGCAGACAGAAGATAAGTGACTTGCCCAGGGTCATACAGCTAGTATGTGTCTGACATGCTACAGTGCTGATGTTAGCCACAGCATGATCCAAGGAGGCACAAGGAGGCTAGTGTCACTAGATCTAAAAAATGGTAAGGGGAGAGAAGAGAAAGCCTGAGATATTTACCCTCTGGTCTACCCTCTGCTTCCTTGGATGATGCTGTGGCTAAAATCAGCACTGTAGCATGTCAGTAGGGTCAGAGAAATGTCCTGTCTTTCAGGGAGAGCTGGGATCAAACCTTGCCTGACATTCCTAGCAGTTGTATGAGGTTGAACAAGTCACTTAAATTCTCTTGGCCTCAGTTTCTCCATCTATAAAAGACATAGTACCAGCACCTATTTTATAGGATTGTTGCATCAAATGAGATAATACATATAAAGCACTTTGCAAACTCTCAAATGTTATATTGTTTTGTTATTTTTAAACTTATTTTGAAGATGGGGAAAACTAAGGCTTACAGAAAGTATGTTAAAACACAGAGATAGGACTTTATTACATAAGGAATGTTTCTATGACCAGTCATATTTGCTCAAATTTTATAAAAGATAAGGAAAAAAATTTCTTGGGAGTAAAGGAGCTCAATTATTCAAAAGGATGGCCAAGGGAAATTGCAAAATTCAGTTTTGGAGGTTCTTATATAGTGAGGGTTGGGTTCAATTTTTCCCTGTGGCAGGAGAGGGACAAGATGACCTTTCTAATATAAGGAGTCTGTGCCCTTCCTTTGACAATCTATTTCTCATATAAAAAGTTTAGATAGAATAAAGAAACTAATAAAATATTATTCCTCATTCTTCCTTTTGTTTTAGAGTCTAGAGATGGCCAAAACATATGCAAAATCCAAAGAGATGGTAGAACTGTCCAGCACCCCAACCTGGATGGACAAAGCTCTAAACTCCCAGGATGAGATAAAGGAAGAAGATGAAAGGCAAGATAACTATGGGATGCTGAGTGGCTTGGCTGAAGATCATGACAGCATTGAAGAGGAAGAGGAGGAGGAAGAAGAGGAAGAAAATGGGGAGAAGCCCAAAAGGAGGGGTCCAAAGAAGAAGAAGATGACCAAAGCACGAATGGAAAGATTCAGAGCCCGAAGGGTAAAAGCTAATGCCAGGGAGCGGACTCGGATGCATGGCTTGAATGATGCTTTGGATAACCTGAGGAGAGTGATGCCATGCTACTCCAAAACCCAAAAGCTTTCCAAGATTGAGACACTGAGACTGGCCAGAAACTACATTTGGGCATTGTCTGAGGTTCTGGAGACTGGTCAGACACCTGAAGGGAAGGGTTTTGTGGACATGCTGTGTAAAGGGCTCTCTCAGCCTACAAGTAACCTGGTGGCTGGATGCCTCCAGCTGGGGCCTCAGTCTCTATTCCTGGAGAAGCGTGAAGAGAAGGCTGCTATTCTTGATTCTACCATTCCAAGTCACAGTTTCAGTTATCAGTCTCCAGGGCTCCCCAGCCCACCCTATGGCCACATGGAGACACACCTTCTCCACCTTAAGCCACCCACATTCAAGAGTTTGGTGGAGTCATCCTTTGGCAGTCACCCACCTGACTGTACCACCCCACCCTATGAAGGTCCCCTTACTCCACCCCTGAGCATTAGTGGCAACTTTTCCGTAAAGCAAGATGGCTCTCCAGACCTAGATAAATCATATAGCTTCATGCCTCACTACCCTACTGTAAGTCTGAGTGGGGGACATGGGCATTCAGCTCATTTTCAGACAGCTACTCCCCGATATGAAATTCCCATTGATATATCTTATGATCCTTACCCACATCATGGAGTTGGGGCCCAACTCAATGCCATTTTCAATGATTAATGCTATGACAACTGCCTCAGCACTCCCAACCTCAGAGAAACCCCAAGTATAATGTGTTGATATTTCTCTTTGTTTGAGGAAGCTCAAAGTTGTCATCTTTCAGCAGCTCAGATCATGTAATACATGGTCCTAACTCTTTGGGGCATTTCTATTCTCTAAGACTTTTTACTATCCATTTCTATCAACTCTTGACAGTATGTTGATCAGTGTGCTGATTTAGCCTTTAGCTGATAGTAGAAGGCACTGTGTGCTTTTCTCCTCAGGATTTCATGGGAAATTTCTGCAAAATTACTAAACCCCGGACAAGACAAGCAATAAAATCAGATCAATTGAGATCATAGGTGGAATAACCAAAGGAAGCCATCAATTTAGCATTACAGAAGTTGCTTCTGATTATTAGAATCGGACCTCGGTTTGGACCTAAAATTCACGAATGAATCCTTTCATAGAAGTCTCCAAGGGAATTTTGACAGACAGTAGCCTCATATTCTCTCCCTTCCTGGAGAACCTGGAAGGGCCATAGAAGTAAATGATTCTCTCATGATCTGACTCTGATTAATGAGGAGTAGTCTCTGAACATTTCAGTTCCAGGAGTTGGCAGGCCAGAAAATGGCACTCCTCTGCCAATTGGCTGCAAAAGCAATATTTCTGTCAGCACTTTTCTTTGATCACTGGCATTGAATTAAGAAATATCAAGATTATCCAATCCCTAGACCTCTTGGACAAAGACAACCCGAAGAAATCATCTAAGTACATTCCTCTCCCTTCATAAATATGTAGGGAAACAATTGACATAGGGACCAACAAAGCATCCTGACAGGAGCAAATAGACAGCCACCATCAGCTTTCTTCCTCACTCTTGGATTCCTGCCTGGCAGCTCTCCATAACATATATGTAAACCACTGAGTTCTCCAGGGGAAAAGTGCATTTCATTTGTCTTAAGTAAACCATATTGAAACCATTGACATTAGTCCACTCAACGATCACATTTCCCAAGATAACACAAAACATTTGATTGTTGCCCTGTGTGTTTTCCCCATGGAAAATACTTGCCACTGCTGCCCCACCCAACTCTATTCCATGCCCACTTTCTTTAATTTCTAGAACAGAACAAAGCTGTGTAAGAATTATGCTAATACTGTGTTGATTTACAGCTTGAATAGTAGAATTAGATATGAAATTCAAGACCAGTCAATGGTTCTTCAATTCTGAAACTTTACTTCATACCTCTCTATGAGCAATTGACTCTCTTGTTCTCCAAAATTCCTTTTCTTTATTAGTCCATCTGAAATGGCCTTTCCCTCAAGACCCAAGAAGGGAGGAGAACTTCTTTACTAGCCCAATCCAAGCTGCCAAGGGCCAGATAGACTTTGTTTAAAGAACAAGAATTCCATGGTGCAGAGATGCTGACCTTTTAGAATTATGAAGCACCAACCACCTCCAACCATCCACCATCATGTGAAAGGATGGCCCCTCTGACTAACCAGGTCAATGTGTGTGATTGAGGTCAGACTGACCTCATTCTATATTCTGTATTCCAAAGGCCACATCTAAAAAATACACATATATACACCTGCTGAAATAAGTGTACCTTATCTGTTTCTCTCATTTACTTACCCCCTTGCAGCTTGAATTATGCTTTTTCAGCTTTGTATAAAATGTGGAATGTGTTCTTTATGTGTTCCCTGTATTTGAAAATACCCTTTAGGGTAGCCTTGCATAAAAAGACCAGCCCAACAGAATTCTATCAGCCCAGAGGAGGAAGTAAAGTGAGTGATATATGGTGCCCTGGTTGCCATACATTGTAACTAAAGATCTTAGTGCATCTCAGCACTAGAAGGCCCCCAAAATTGAATCTGGACAATAACATCCCTTCAAATGTTCACTTGAAGACCTTGAGTGATTAAAAATTCATGACCTCTTACAATAATATATGCCATTTGGGATAATATCTATTTGTTGGAAATTTTTCCCTATGTTGATTCAAAATCTGCTTCCTTGTACCCTTCACCTTCTGATCTCTGCAGTCAAGCTTAATCTCCTTTCCACATAAGAGTCCATCATATATTTGAAGACCATTATCACATCTATCATTGTTTTTTTCTCCTTGCCCCTGATGAATATTGCTCTGAAAGGTTGGTTGCATTTGTGTTTAGGTTAATGTATAATATGTAATGTTCTGGATATTTATTAGATGTTATTTATTTAATTTATTACCCCTCTTCTTCTGCCCATTTTTTTTTTTTTGATTTGCAGGTGTGGCATTCAGTGCCAAACAATAGAGTAGCTGGGATCTTAGCTGGAAAATGGCTCATGACCTTAGTAGAGTGATCCTGGGTTGGGGGGGAGGGGTCATCCAGTAATGCCAAATTTCCTGCCCCAAGCTATTTTATACAAAGCAGCAATAAAGTGAAAGGCTATGCAAGCTAATTGTTTTCTTACTTTTTCCTACTAAGAAGAGCCAGAGATATTTTTGAAATCTGTTTTCACATGCTAGTGGGCCAGGACCAGTATCCTAGGTCCAGTGATTCTGCACAGGGATTTTGTAGACAATTTGGATTTGGGGAATGTCATAGAATATAGATGGACCCTGTCACATGGCCCATGAGGAGTCCTTCTGGGTATCAAAAGCCAATGTTTGACCACTTTGATTAAATGAATAAAGGTGTGATTCTTATTAAATTGGTTTGTCAATCTGTGAATCCTCCTTCCTTCCCTCTTGCACTTCTCCCCCCTTTCCTTCCTGAAATCATTGGATGAAAAATAAAGTGTAGAACAGTCAGAGTGGATTCAAATGTTCTGTGGCACGAGTACACAGAAACCCTGGTGGGACCTTCTTGGTGTTGCCAATTGACATAGCAGGGGCTCAGGAACGCATTTCATGATGCTCACATTTTTACCTACATTAATTGACTGGATCTAAAGACTCTGATGGTTTGATATATTTTGCTCAATGAAGCTTACAATTTTCTAGGACTCTAGGCAATGCTCATAAGAGGCAAATAACTACCCAAATGAAGCTAACCTATTTTGTGGAAAATAGTGAAATCATTAAGATTTTGTTTAATCATTGCCTACTCCTTACCTTCCCCAGGTCCAAAGACTCCATTTGTTGAGGTGGGCTTTTTTTTTGTTATTGTTTATTTATTTATTTTTTTGTTCATTCTTCCCCACATAGCCTAGCTCTAGAGGTGGGATCAAGGACAAACCTGTTCATACTAAGATGCTATGGACATAATGCATTATCTTTCTAAAGATTTCCATTTTGGGGGCAGCTGGGTAGCTCAGTGGATTGAGAGCCAGGCCTAGAGATGGGAGGTCCTAGGTTCAAATCTGGCCTCATACACTTCCCAGCTGTGTGACCCTGGGCAAGTCACTTGACCCCCATTGCCTAGCCCTCACCACTCTTCTGCCTTGGAGCCAATACACAGTATTGATTCTAAGATGGAAGGTAAGGGTTTAAAAAAAAAAAGATTTCCATTTTAAGAGTGAGGTCTAGAGAAGGAACTATTTAACTCAGAATGAATCTCTAATTGGAGAAATTCAGGTAGAATTTGGCAGAGAGTCTCAATTTCATTGGATTAGAATCCCTGCTCTCAGAAATTATTTGATCAAGAAAATCATAGATCTCAATGCTGGAATGGAACCCTGTCTAATTCACACCCAAATAGTAATGGAGATATGCTTATTACAACACCCGCAGCAAGTAGTGTTCCAGCTGCTAATTGAAGACCAGTTGTGAAGAGGAGCCTACAACCCTTACCTCCCCAAGCCTGTAGGTAGTCAGTTCTACTTTTGTTAGGAAGATGGGGGATGTCCATTTTTTGAACCTGTAAGCTAGATCTAAATGAGGAGTCTAAGTTCCTGGGGTCCTTTCCTTCCAAAAGATTCAAAATTTATTTATAGGTGTCATCTTGTATGCTCACAAGTTTCTATTCAGAAAATTCACTTAACAATTGAAAGGTCATAAATAATAGACATCTTACACACACACACACACACACAGATAAATATATCCTCTACACACACCAATTATATCTTTCTATGGTATAGTGGATAGGGGGTTTGCTATTGACTCAGAAAGACCTGAGTTTGAATCTTGACTGAAACATTTACTAGCTGTGGATCCCTAAACAAGTCATTTATATTTTCTATTAGCCTCAATTTCCTCATCTGTAAGACAAAAGGAAATAAAAATATGAATTTTAAAATTACTCATCACATAAACGGTTTACAAATATTATTTCATTTGATCCTTAAAACAACTCTGGGGGATACTGCTATTGTTATCTCCATTTTACAGTTTAAGGAAATGAGGCGAACATATTAAGTGTCTTGCACAGGGTCATATAGGTAGTAAGTATTTGGGGTTGAATCTGGACTCTGGTCTTCTTGACCCTAGGACCTTGTTGCCTCTGGGAATGGGATTTTTAATAGCACCTTCTTCATGGGGTTATTGGGAGGATTGAGTGGAATAACACATAAAGTGCTTGGCAAATCTCAGAGTGCTATAAAAAATTCTAGCTATTGTTAATATTCTTACTACTTTCTAGGATTATGAGACTCAAACACAAAAATGTATGGACAACTCTATAAACCTTAAAACCCCTACATTAAAGTCAGATATCATCATCATCATCATCATCTAAAATTTTTATCTCCTAATACTCTGCCTCCACTTTAAAAAAATTCTCACCATATTTGTTAAATGTATCTTTGGTGTTAGGGAGAGGGAAGGGACTTGTTGATAACTGATGGAGAAATTGGGAATTAGAAAGGGCAAGGGATTCTTCGAGGTTATAGGGCAATTCAGTATTTTATGAACTAGCTGATCAGGTCTTATCCCAACACCTCAACCAAGCTCTAGAGAAAAACACTACAAATTTGGAAAATATTTGAAAATACAAGCCAGTTAGCCTGATTTGGAATTCTTGCAAGACCTATGGATTCCTTCTCGAAATGATATTCAAAATGTTTAAAACAAACTAGGAAATATTGAAATATAGTAATCAAAGTATAGTAGTAGTAGAAGTCTCTCGGTAACCGAGGATGACGATTGTCTTTGTGCGTTTTTATCTATGATAGATGAGAGTGCACAAAGATACTTGTGCGTGGAGATTTAAGTGGAAAAGTCGGTGCACAGAGACAGTCCCACTCTCTCGGTGTTGGAAGCCTGGGTCCAGGGCATGAAAAGTCGTTACACCTGGAGACTTCCTCAGCTGCATTGGATGGCCGTGTTGTCCTTTGTGCTCCAACACGCCCTAAGCACTCCACAGTATATTCAAAACAAAACCATAGACCCTGAATCAAGACCAACAGTTTGTTGGAACCATTAGTTTCAAATTAATGTTTGAAACTAAACTAAAAACAATGTCAATCTATGGTCTTTTGGACATTTCAGAATGTTATAGAGAATGGCCAGTTCATTAGGAAGAAGCAGTTGAATTATTGGAAATGAAATGGTACATTATTAGTAAACCACAAATAATCATTTTAATGGAGTGCTGAACCTCTTGAGTGAATATATTATAATATTAAATTAAAACAACAACAACAAAAAACAACAACAAATACTTGCTCATGTATGGACTTCAGGGTAAGAACACCAGCCCTTGAATTGCAGCTTGGAAACCAAGATCTAGATCTTCCTAGATATCCCACCTCTGAGGCATATTGTCTATATGAACCTCATAATCCGCTTAACCTCTCAATACTTACCCACATCCACCCACTCTAAAACTATGACTTTCAGAGTAGGTGTTGGACACTTGGATATTCTATGTACCAAGGAAATGACCATACCAAGGTCTAATCTCTATTTCTTTCTTGTTGTCTCCCTGTTGGTAGAGAGTGAAAAGGGGGTTTGGAGGTTAACGATTTATTCTATTTGTGTGGTAAAACAGACTTTATTATTTCATTTTTCCAAATGAGGAAACAGAACAAAGAGTTGTCCACAACCACATAGTCAGTAAATAGTAGCTAAGACAGGATTTACACTCAGATCTTCTAAGATGATAATGACTTATCTGATTATAAATCAGTTGTGGGGTAGTAAATATGTCAGCCCAGTAGAGTCACAAGGTAACAAAGAATAATTTAGAAAATGACACACTCAAGCTGTAATATAATCATGTATTCAAAATAATGAACCCAGAGGGCAGAACTTAGTACAATAGGTAGGAGGAACATTGAGGCAGATTTTGGCTCCATGTGAAGAAAAGAAACTTCCTAAACAATTAGGAATGACCACAAATAAAGTGAGATACTTTGGAGCTAGGTGGTACCTTTCTATAACATTTCTTCAAGTAGAAGCTGGGTAATCATTGGTCAGGGAGATAATTGAAGAGTCTCTTGTTCAGGTTTAGAGAGGATTAGATAATCTCCTAGTGTTGTTATTCAATTATTTCAGTCCTGTCTGACTCTCTATGACCCCACTTGTCTTGTCAAAGACATTGGATTAGCTTGCCATTTTCTTCTCCAGCTCATTTTACAGATGAGGAAACTGAGCCAAACAGGGTTAAGCAACTTGCTCAAGGTCACACTAGTAAGTGTCTGAAACCAGATTTGAATTCTTTTTTTTTTTTCCTAGGCAATGGGGGTCAAGTGACTTGCCCAGGATCACACAGCTGGGAAGTGTCTGAGGTCAGATTTGAACCTAGGACCTCCCGTCTCTAGGCTTGGCTCTCAATCCACTGAGCTACCCAGCTGCCCCCCAGATTTGAATTCTTAAAGATCAGTCTATCCATTTTATCTGCTGCACCACCTTCTAGTCTGGGCTAATTCTAAGATTCTTCGATTAGGTAAAGAAACTAATAAAGTCCTGGGCTGTCATAGAATTCCTGTCCTATGCATTATTGTAATCTGCTCAGTTAGCTAAGTGGATGAGGGGATAGGATGCATGGCCTGGTGTCAGGAAGATGGAAGTTCAAATCTAGCCTCAGACACTAGCAGTATGATTTGAGACAGTCACACAACCTCTGTTTAACTCAGTTTCCTCAACTGCAAAATAGGAATGACAATAATAGCACCTATCTCACAGGGTTGTTGTATAGATCAAATAAGATAAAGTAAAGTGCTCAGCATCAGGCCTGGTACATAGAAGATGTTATATAAATAGAAGCTAGTTAGGAGGAGGAAGAGGATAGTTCCAAGTAGGTGAGAATGGACTGTCTTCCAGTAAAATAAAATAAGTTCCTTTCTTGTATGATTGCTTCATTCTTTGTATTTGTTCTGCCAGTACCTAGGACAGTGCCTGACACATAGTAGGTACTTATGATAATCAGTTGATATGATGGAAAGAAACTGGTCCAGCTTTGTCTTTGACTTCATCTTCAAAGACAACTGGTACTTCTCTCCCAGCACTCCCAGACAAAACTGCCTGATAGCAGCCTCCTTCTAGAACTCTCCGAACCAAACCTTCAGGCGAAACCAACCTTATACTGAAGAATTCTCTACTTTAGGAAACTTCTAGTGTGGCAATGTGGTTCTTGTTAATAAAGTTGTCACACTTGGGATATTGATGCTTCAGAAAACCTAGGCATGAAAGCCTTGGAATTAGAATTTGAATGCCTGGGGTGCCACCTCCATCTTTACTACTTGCTGCCATATGACCTTGAGCAAGTCACCCCTCTGGGGCTTGGTTTTCCTATCTGTAAAGGAAGAGTTTGAGTCAGATGATTTTTAAGGTCACTTCTGGATCTGATTCTTAGGCATCTAAGACTGAAAAAAAGGTGTTTTCTCACTGTGACCTGTGGGGTAGATAATACAACTATCATCAGACCTATTTTTTGGTGAGAAAATAGAGGCTCAGAGAGATCACACAGCTATTAAGTGGCAAAACTAGATTTGAGGTTAAGTTTACTGACTCCACAGACAGTGCATTTTCTGCTGTATACACTGCCCTAGACATTTTCTGGTGCTTGTCTAGCAAAGGGCAAAGTCATTTTAATGAGTTAAATTTAATTCATCTGAACTTTTTCTTTTAAAACCCTTACCTTCTGTCTTAGAATCAATACTGTACATTGGTTCCAAGGCAGAAGAGTGGTAAGGGCTAGGCAGTGGGGGTCAAGTGACTTGCCCAGGGTCACACAGCTGGGAAGTGTCTTCATCTGAACTTTAAGACGAAATTCAGACATTTAAGATTCAATTATTAAGAAAGAAGACCAAAAAAGAAAGAAAGAAAGAAAGAAAGAAAGAAAGAAAGAAAGAAAGAAAGAAAGAAAGAAAGAAAGAAAGAAAGAAAGAAAGAAAGAAAGAAAGAAAGAAGACATTTGAAAGCAGATGGGTGGCTCAGTGGATTGAGAGTCAGGATTAGAGACAGGAAGTCCTGGGTTCAAATCTGTCCTCAGATACTTCCTAGCTATATGACTCTGGGCAAGTCATTTAATTCCCATTGCCTAGCCTTTACTGCTCTTCTGCTTTAAAATCAATCAATGCATAGTATTGGGTCTAAGACAGAAGGTAAAGGTTTTTGTAAAAAATTAAATTTTTTAAAAATTTTAAAAAGAAGGAAGACATTTCCAGACTCTGGATTCTGAGTCTCTCTGCTTTACCCCCATGTGGCATATGCTAAGCAAATGCAAACTCATTTCAATTTTACTTTGAGAGATAATTATTAGATATTTAGAAAGGTAAAATTTATCAGAGAAAAATTGATAAATTGATTCCAAAACACAAAAGAAATGATTTGAGAATTTTCTATTGCTTTGGATTATTTATACTCTTATGTCATTCCCCTTACCCTTGCTCATGAACCTAGAGAATTTAAGTTTTGCTTCCTGCCTCTGTTTTCTGACCTTTTAAATTAAGGTCTTGGAGTTAGAAGTGTGGAAAGATCAAGTTGAACTCTAGTACTTGATCAACCATTTGGTAACTGTGCAACCTTGAGCAAATTACTTGGACTCTAGGAATTTCAGTATCCATTTCTAAAATGGGGCAATAATAGCCACCTTCTATACTCCACCAGGCCATTGTGAAGATCATGGATAGGATATAATAATGAACTTGAAGCTGATCTATGAGGTTTTTGGCAATATACAAATGTAAAGCATAATTATCATCATCACATAGTACTTTAGGATTTTCAAATCACACTTCAAATATGATCACAACAACTCTGGGAGGTAGGTGTTAGTCTATCCCCATTTTAGAGTTGAAGAAACCGAAATTAAATGCCTCACACAGTTACACAGCTAGGAAATATCCGAGGCCAAGTAGAAACTCAGATCTTCCTGATTTCAGGCTCAGCCATGGAACTACCTCTATTGTTATTTCTAACCTACATTGTTTTTGATAGGATTGGTAACATAGATTTGGAATTCACCTTCTCTGCTGCCATAAACATACCCTTATCTACCTGGAGAGTTCAGCCTTGGGATTAGGTAAGGGTACGTTGTACAGGCACGTGAGTTTGCCCTCTGATGACTAGGCAC
This sequence comes from Monodelphis domestica, assembly GCF_027887165.1. NCBI lineage: Eukaryota > Metazoa > Chordata > Mammalia > Didelphimorphia > Didelphidae > Monodelphis > Monodelphis domestica. The sequence continues at coordinate 29,434,644 of NC_077231.1, read as the reverse complement.
AGACTGCAATCAGTTCTGGGCCTTCTGGATAGACCCCAAGGCTCCCTCCCAGTCCGTCTGCTGCCAGCCAGCCAGCAGTGGCTCTTTTGTGTCAATTCCCTGGGCATTGCCAGTGGGAATGGCGGCATTACCTAATCTCTGCCCAGTGAGTTTTGTGGGGAAGGTAGGCAGATGGAGAGATGACTGGGGGTTTTATGAGCTGTTTGGGGCTAGAGGGGAGGGAGGTAAGAGGCCAGGAGTGGTTTGACTGATGTTCCAGTAATGACCAACATATTTCCCCATCTCACATTTTTTAGAAAGATTTCAAGAAAGCAATTTGTTCAGCTGTATGGATATTAAATGTATTGAGGGTGAGAGAAGTGGACTCACGAAGCCTTCCTTAAGCCACAGGTGGTCAATTTGGAAAAGGGGAGGAATTCTAGAGAGGAGAGAGAATCATAAAGAAGCAAAGAAAAGAAGTAAAAGAAATGACAGAAACAGAGACAGCCTGACATTCAGAGAGGCACAGAGTGAATGATAAACACAGCCAGAGAGAGTCCTCAATATAGAGACTGTATTTGTATACTATCCAACAAATAGAGCAAATCCAAACAAATCCCTCTTGATTTTTTTTTTTGCTCCTATATCACCCATAATATGGATACATGGACACTTCCAAATAAGTGAATTATTCTATCTTCACTTCTGTGTCAGATATGCAAATATGGAGAGACCCTAGTAAGATCCAGAGAGAAGTAGACATACAAAGAAAGAAAAAACCAACAGAAACATAAAAAAGAAGAAAATATCCAAGAGATAGAAAGAGAGGAGTAAAGGAGGAGACTAAAGGGGGAAACCAAGGAAATTGAGATGATACTGGGAAAAAGGAGAGGTTTTTTTAATAAAAAATTTCCCTTTCTCTTAGCTCTCTGGACTTCTTAATAAAGAGGAAATCCACATAATCATTACCCTTGTACTAGACTGAAATCTATACTTGGAGGATGTGCATGGCAACATGAAGGATTTAGGCTAGACTTTGGGGAAACTTTTTTAAAGATAAAAAAAGAGAGAGATCAGAAGCCAGCATGATTGTTAATAGGAAGATTCCAGCCTCTTATTTTGAAGAAAGACCTTGTAAGTCTTACCTAGGAAAAGGGCAGCATGGGGGGCGGGGGGGGGGGGGGGGGGGGGGCATGATCCCTGGCTATGAAACCAATGGAGAACTTGGTGTAAGATTAGGATAAGAGTAGAGTGAGTGACTCATTTAGGTGGTGAGTATAGTTTGGCCTGAGCACTATTGCCTGGCAAAAGAAGGGGGAATTGATACCATTCCCACATTTGGCATGAACTGACCAGGGTTTTGAGGGTGTGTGCTGTGGGGGAAAGGCAGCAAATCACTTCTGTGATGGAGCATTGCTGAACCAGGCTGCCCTGTTTCTGAGCTGCAGCTGCCCTCTGGGACTGGGGTCTGCAGCTGTTCCAAGAACTCTGGCTTCCCATGGAAAGAGGACAGCAGCCGGAGCAGCCAGAAGATGGAAAGGGGGGGAGGGAGAGAGGGAGAGAAGAAGGGGGGAGAGTGTAATGGGGAACCAGGCAAGGGACCAGGGTTCCCGGTTTGGGAGATGCCATTCCACAGAGAGGCGGATACAATCTGGAAGGAATTACAGAAGAAAGAGAGTTTGGAGATGTTGGGCTGAGATATATGGCTAGAAAGCAGAGAATCAACGGGGAAGAAGTCATATCTTCCAGTCCTCTGCCTTCAGACAACAGAACCTTTCCCATCTTCACTTCCTATCCAAGCCTTGACAGTTTGCTCCAGTGCTGAGCTCTAGGCCACCAAGACGTTCTCTCAGATATTTCTTCTCAGTCTCACCTCTTTCTCTTCACTTATATAACTATCACCTTAATTCAGGCTTTTGCAACAGCTTCCTAATGAGCCGTCCTGCCTCGCATCTCCTCCTATTCTAGTCTAACATTTCTGGCAAAGAAAATTGCCTTGTAATGTCGAATTGGCCACATGACTCTTCTACTCAACCAACTCTTGTGGCTTCCTATTGCCTGTAGGATAAAAAGTTAGCTCACTTTGCTTAGTGCACCCCAAGCAATCTTTGCAGGCTTCCTCCCTCTGTGATCTGTCAAAGCTGGCCTTCCTTCAGTCCCTCACAACAGGTTGTCACTCTCCCTCCTCGTCTTGCACTAGCTGGCTGCCACGCCTGGAATTCACTCCTTCTCTAAGTCCACTTCAAAGACTCCCTCTGTTTCCTTTAAATAGCATTTCAGGCATCATGTGTGCATACATGATGGCTTTCTTGGTTCCCCCAAAGTCCTTTCCTCCCAAACTGCCTTGCATTTAAATGCTTCAAGTATATCTATATCAATTAGCTTTCTATTTCTGCTGAATATATTTGCATGTGTGCCTTTTGTCTCCCCCATTAGAATGGAAACTTGTGGGAAGTAGGGATTACTTCATTCAATGTATCAATATTCCTACCACCTAGAACAATGCGTGGTGCCTAATAGATGCTTATTCAATACTTATTGATTGAATAATTGATTCCCTTGATATTAATAGAAAGGGAGTCAAAAGTCTTGCATTAAACAACATGGGTTTTTGCCCTGCCAGGGTCACTAAGTAGCTACTTGATATTTGGGCAAAATATTTTCCCTCTTTGTGCTTCAGAATTCTCATTGGTAAAATGAAAATAATAATAGCACCTTCCTCATAGGGTTACTACAAGGATAAAGTGAGATACTATAGGTACAGTGCTTTGGCAGCCATAAAGTACTAAATAAGTATTAATTGTTATTATGTCTCTGTTTGCCTCAGTTTACTCATTTGAAAAATGAGCTGGAGAAGGAAATGGCAAACCATTCCAGTATTATTATCCCATTGTGTCAGTCACCTAAATTTCACCAGCAGAACTGTGATAGCATAAAAAGGGAGTATGGAGGGTGCATGTAAGATTGAACAGAAGTGGGGCAGCTGGTTAGCTCAATGGTTTGAGAGCCTGGCCTAGAGATGGGAGATCCTGGGTTCAAATCTGGTTTCAGACACTTCCTACCTGTATGGCCCTGGGCAAGTCACTTCACCCCCATTGCCTAGTCCTTACCCCTCTTTTGCCTTAGAACCAATACACTGTATGGATTCTAAAGTGGAAGGTAAGCTTTTTTTTAAAATACTGAACAGAAGATTGAAAGTGTCTATGAAGTCCTCTTATCAGTGGATAAGGATGGGAATCCCCTCCTTCTCTCCTTAGATTTTCCTAGATCATTTGGTCCATCTCTCTCTTTTCCCCTTTTCCAATCTGCCCTCAATCATAATTACTTGGGCACATGTCTAATCTCCCTCACTTCCCCAAGCAACTGAGTTGATTTTAAACAAGTTCTGGGACGAGGGCTGGGGCCATTGTGCTCATCTTAGTATTCCTAGCACCAAGCACTATGGTTTGCATGTAGCAGATATTTAATAAATATTTGTTTAATTGAATTGAAGTGGATTGAATTAAAGACCTTGCATTTAAATACTATGGAGAGTCTTCATGCTTTGAGGAAGGATGATGCTTCTCCCCAGTCTCTGAGGGCAGCTTTGAGACCAGGGAATAGGACTTTTGTAGACAGCCAGCCTGGCATCTTGGAAAAGACACTGTACTTGAGGTGTGAAGAGCTGAGTTGGAACTGTGAGCCCTTTGATACAAGCCAGTTGGTTAGTGAAGAGGGGCACCAAGAACAGATTCCTGTAGAAGGTGGTGCTTGAGTTGAGTCTTGAAGGAAATGAAGCATTATGTGATGGAGCTGAGGAGGTGGCTGGTGCATTGGAGGCATGGGGATGGAGGAGGACCAATTCAGAAGCACAGAAATGGGAAATGGAATGGAAAAGGAAAAAAGCCAGTCTGGCTACACTATAGATATGGCTAAGTGTAGTTTTCAGTCGGTTGTTAAATGCCAAGCAGAGCAATTTCTCTTTCTCTTAATTTTTTTTCCTAGAAGCATTTGGGAGCCACAGCAACTCATTGAGTAGTGGCGTGTCATGGGCCAGATATGCCCTAAAAGAGAATCAGTTTGGATCTTTATTTAGGGGCAGCTCCCTTAAACAATGCTCCTATCTTTCCCATTTCCCGGCACCCTCCATAAAACCAAAGCAGCAGTAACCTTACTACATTCCCTACCCCCAAATCCTGGGCATTTCCTCTGACAACTGTTGCCTTTCTCTCCCTCAGTCCCAAGCAGGGACAGACCCATTTGTTCTGTCTAAAGCATCGGAATCTTATTGTCTTCCCTGCCCTCTTCCCTTGCTGACCTCTCACCCTCCATTGTCAAGAGCAGGGGAGTGGCAGCTGGGCCCCAGCGGGGCATGATGGGCTTCCCCAGGGCATCCTCTGGCAGGTGCAGGAGGACTTGACAGCTGGCACTTACTGTCCCCTCCCCCAGCCTACTATTTGTCCTCCCTGTGAAGTTGTGAGGGCCAGGAGAGGTCAGACAGTACAGAAGGAACACTGTTAGCACAAACCAAGGGCAGTCAGGGCAGGAGCAGGGTGGATAGAGCCTGTCAGAGTCTTTAAAGACTTAGCCTTAGCTCCATCTTTCTAGGCGATAAGCCCAGGTCTCTGTCTTCTTCCAAATTATGGCACTGTCCAACTCGACTCCTTCCCTCAGAACAGTGGAAAGTGCTTTAGATTTAATGTTAAAAGAGGGCAGAATTTGATCTCTTGCCTCACACTCAGCCTCTGTTAGCCTTGAAGAAATCTCTTGATTTCTCTAATTCAGTTCCCTCAGGGACAAAATGAGAGACATAAATTAGATCATCTCTAAGGTACTTAGCACTTCCAGATCTGAGCCTGTGAGTATAATCTTGTCTTGCCTCCCTCTCTCCCTTCCTCTCTCCTCACTTCTCTTCCACCTTAATCCTTGGCAAGCTGTGCAGGAGAGGTTATGGGAAGGGAGGGACCATTGTCTAGGGTGGACCAAAGGCCAGCAAGACCATCTACAAGAGGAAATTAGAAAGCAGCGACAGGATTTAGCTGAGTTGTTGTGGTGATGGATTTTAATACTGGCCCTGATCCTTCTTAGTTCTGAATTTAGGCAAGTCATGTAATCTGTCCATGTCTCTATTTTCTCATTGGTCAAAGATAATAGTAGCAAGAGAGTTGTTCAAGGAATCCAGTTCCTTGAGGATTTTCTAGAATGTAGAAGGACTGTCAATATCGATTATTATGACGATAATTATTACATCAGTCTTATTCTCCTTTTTCTCTCTCTTTCTCTCTCTTGCCTCTAGATCAGGGTCTTCTTATTTTGACCAGATTCAAAGTGCTGGGGCTACTTACTAACCAGGGTTCCACTTCCAACCTGGCCAGTTTGCCTTCTAGGCAGCCCTGCTTCCACTGCTCTTCTGGAGGTTCTCCAAATGGATACCAATCTGAGTTCAGACACTGTAATGGCTTAGCCCACAATCACCCAGAGCTCATGAGATAATAATTGAAAAGTATTTAACACAGTGTCTGGCACATAGTAAGTACTTGAGAAAAATTCTTGTCCCCCCCCCCCCCCTCTCTTCTTCCCTCCTAACTTTGAGAGATCCACCAGTCTCAATCGGCCAGGTAGCAGAGATCCCAGTCATGCTTCAGCACGCCCAGGACATCTCATCTTTTTTGATTCAGAGAGAAACAACAAAGTCTTTATTCTACAATTAATCGTGTAAATTTAAGAACCAGATTTCCAGCCACACCTGGGGCATACTACTTGAGAGTCTTTTAGAAATATACTTATATTTTATTTATTATATTGTATTTTGTTAATATGTTAACATGTAAATCACATGTGGATATATAATTAATATATTTAAATGATAATATATAAATACATCATATTTAGATTTCTGTTGATGATAATACAAGTGGATAAACATAACAGCTTTTTGCAACTGCATGTCACTTCTTCTGTAGGCTCACTGAAAGAATCTCAGATAACTTTAGTCACTGATCTAGCTGCAGGGATGACATGATTTTTGGTCTGTTCCTACATGGTTTTAATTTCTTCCACTCCATTTCTAAATAAAAAAAAATAATTCCATATAATTTGTATACCATGAGTTTTGGGTGTGGTGACATTTAGAAAATGCTTTTCATAAATTATTAAGATCAATGTTATGTACAGGCAGTTATGCCCAATAGTTATGTCTCTGATGATTCTCTGGTTTAGTTGATTTGTTGAATTCTCAAGGATATTTTGGGGTTTCTATTTGTAGTATGGGATTGCCATTTGTAAATGTACAGAAAAAAGTAAGTTTCCGATGAGTATTTCTAGTCACTCGATCATATCTGTCTAGACATATAGTTCAGTAGAACTTTGTTTTACTAGAACTCAGCAATTGCAAATTCAGGTATATATTGATGGCAACTGAAAAAAATAAAGGCAGGAAATTACAAACAATAAAATATTTTATGTGCTAAATCTGTGTACTTTCCCCAAGCAATGTAAAGGACCCCAGAAGTTTGCCCAGTCACGCTCATTCTCCCTCTGAGAAGCTTCAGAATGAGTCATTACATCGACTTGTGCTAAACGTTAGATCCTGATCAATCTTTGCCCAGAGTTTGTGTTTGTAACAAGTCATGTCCACATCAGAGCAGTGTTTCTCTTTGTTTCATTAATGCTATTCACCTATTAATCATGGCCTCAAAGTATAAGAGTAGTGATGCTAGTAGTTTGGATAAACCTACGAAAAGTCACAAAATGCCTAGGTATATTCATGTAAGAAATACTTATTAAATAATAGTGTTTACTACTAGTTATATGTGATTTTCAACTTACTCTAAGGGTCTTGGAACATATTGGTTGCATAAAATGAAGATCTACTGTAGATGTTAAATTTTTGCAATTTACATTGATATTCTGTAGTTTTCACCACTCCAGTGAATGATCTTCATTTAGTAATACATTCAGGTATTAGGTATCAGGTAGCCAATCGTTTTGTAATTTCTGGTGGCAGTGGCCTGATCTAGAATTGTTCTGCTAATTCCCTCTGTGTCTATTGTCAAATCTGCATAACCCAGCAGCTATTAGTTTTATTCTTCTCTGCAGACAAAGACTTTTTGGTTGAGTTCATGTAGATTTTACCCATAAGGTGATTCCATGCTTGGATCTTAGTTATTTCATAGACTCTCTCCCACCACCTCTCATGGTATTCAACAAATCCAGTGGTGTTTACCTCTGCTATAAGGTATAGGTGTGAATATATATATATATGATAGGTATGAATCACTATAAGTGTGCTTTTCTCATTAATCTTTGACTTCAGGCAGTCTCTAAATACACATTGTCTCATCTTTTTTCTTGAAAGCCTTAATATGCCTTGCCTAGAGAAGATCAAAGTATTTATAAATAATTCCTTTGTCTATTGGTTCAATTGGACTTCCAGATTCAAGCTTAGAGCTTCTTGTCTTTATATTTCCTCAGCAAACATTAGACTTTTCACTTATGAAATCTAAAAGATATTTTTATATCCATGGAGAAAGTCCCTGTGAGGTAAGGTGGCTATTTAATGTATCTTCCAGTGGAGCCACAGAACTCCTTTGCCATCTTTGTGCATTGTTATTAGGACAACGTTTTGGTATAACTCCAGCTCCTTTTCCTTGAAAGTCATACGTAGGGGGCAGCTGGGTAGCACAGTGGATTGAGAACCAGTCCTAGAGACGGGAGGTCCTAGGTTCAAATCTGGCCTCAGACACTTCCCAGCTGTGTGACCCTGGGCAAGTCACTTGACCCCCATTGCCTAGCCCTTACCACTCTTCTGCCTTGGAGCCAATACACAGTATTGACTCCAAGACGGAAGGTAAGGGTTTAAAAAAAAAAAGAAAGAAAGTCATACGTAGCCTTATTTAGAAGTCATCATAATGGATTTAAAACTAAGTACAACCATAATGGGCTTGAGAAATTGTTCTGTGAGAAGCCATGTTTTATTTCAATTGTCCTTGACATTATTGTGTCAGGGGATGTCGTTAAATATAGAACAGATTTCCCTGTGGACACTCAAAACTCTAGCAAAATCACTATATACATATATAATATATACACGTGTGGCATATATTATATATGTATATAGACATACATATACATACACATGTATTGTACTGGCACTTAGCCATACCTGACCAAGCCAGGGAAATTTTTAAAATTTTTATGAGAGTCAGTAAACAATTATTAAGCTCCTATTATATGCCAGACACTGTGCTAAACTTTGGGGATGCAAAAAGAGGCTAAAAATCCCTGCTGTCAAGGAAGTTATAGTCTAAATGGGGAAGACAACATGCCAACAAACATGCATACAAACAAGCTAGATATAAGATAACTAGGAGTTAATTAATAGAAAGAAGTCAATAGAATTAAGAGGGACTGGGAAAATATTTCCTGTAGAAGGGAGGATTTTAGCTAGAACTTGAAGGAAGTTAGAAAAGCAGGAGGTAAAGATAAGAAGAAAAAATTATAGAAGAACAGCTAATGAAAAATCATGGATTTGGGAGATGGAGTTCCTGGTATAAGGAAGAGCAAGGAATTAAGTATCATTGATGGAAGAATATGCAGGAATGAAGTGTATGAAAATCAGGGGGTTAGGGGGACAGGTTTTAAAGGACTTTGAATGCAAATAGAGGATATTATATTTCATTTTGGAAGTGATAAAGAGTCATTAGAGTTTATTGAGTAGATGTGGGAGATAATATAGTCTTATCTGTGTTTCAGGAAAGTGGAGGATGGATTAAAGTGGGAAGATTATAATAATTCAGCTATGGGGAGATGAGAGTCTATACTAGGGTGTCAGAGGAGAAAATGGGGCATATGCTGGCAATGTTACAGAGGTAGAATTGACAAGGCTATGCAACTGATTGGATATGGGTAAGAGAAAGCAAGGAAGCAAAGAGAACATCAAGGTGTTGAGCCTTGGGGACTGAGTGGAGGGTGGTATCCTCAATAGTAATAAGGATGTATAAATATTAAGATGTTTTCTGTGGTTTGTTCAATAATCACCAAATTGAGAATAAGATTTTTTAAAAATCTGCTTTTTCATCAAAAACATTTTAGTAGATCCTTTTTGTTCATCAGCTTATATAATAATATATTCTTTTAAGTATTCAAAGATTTTAAAAAAGAAATACATGTTCTCAATGCTTTATGTAAAGTACATAAATATGTAATTGATCTATGTTTGTGGGAACCTGAGGTTTCCATATATGGATAACAAAAATGTGATAATATAATGATGATGATGATGATGATTCTAGCATTTAAAACTTAGAAGGAATCTCAGAGTTTACTTTGTCCAACCCCCTCCCTGAAATACATCCAATCTGAGGGTAGATATAGGAGATTTTGTGAACCATCCAGGAGATGGCAGAGAGAGTGATCAAATAAAAGCCAAATATATGTCTCAGGTGATCTCTAAGAAATAAGATCAGATCTCTATCTCCTTGGGTCGACTCATGAATGGAGTCTTGACGAGTTAGCTTGTGAAAAAGCCTTTGGTTTCTGTTTTGCCCCAGAACATACCTTCGTAACTTTCTCACCTCTCAATTTTGACTCCTCTAGGCTACTTCAGACATATATATGGACTATCCAAGCCTCTTAACCTCTTTAAGTCTCAATTTTCTTATATGTAAAAGGAAGGAATTGGGCTCAATTGTTTTGAAGTGTTCTTGTAGCTCCAAATCTATGATCTTATGACCCAATGGAACCAGGTGATAGGCAACTCCCAGGATAAAGGAAAACTTTTTTCAAGGAAGGTAGGTAGTATGGATGATCTAATGGAAAGAGCTTTTGTTTTGGAATCAGAGGAAATAGGTTCTAATCACAGAAACTTACTGATTGCTTGACCGTGAACAAATTACTTTATTTCTCCTAGACTCGATTTCCTCATTTGTAAAAAGGAATAATAACAAGGATACTACCTACCTTGCATTATGGTTGTGAGGAAACTACTTTGTAGAGCTTAAAGAGATTTTTAAATTATTTAAGATTTTATAATAAATTAAATTTATTAAAATTTTAATAACAAAAAGAATTTAAAATAATTAAAATTACCTGGGTCATGGTTTATGTGAAGAAGGTGCTTTACAAACTGTAAATAAAGTTCTATGTAAGTGCCATTTTGATTATTGGTGTAATTAAAAGACAGAACCTTTTCACGGGCAAGACAAATGCTGCTTGCAAATGATCATTAATAAACCTGCCTTTTTTTTCTCCCCCAAGGGTTCCCCGAGCTACATCTCCTAAGCATCCTAGCCAGCTTGGCCGGAGTGGTATAATGGTTAAACCGGACTTAATCCTCATTTTAAGAGCTCTAATTCCAGTTCTGTTTGTAATCTGATCAACCTAAAGGCCCCCAAACCCCTAATGGGCATGACTGGGAAAAATTGAAGGGATTTGAATAAAAACCAAAAAAAGAAGTCCTGAGATCGGAACTTAAGCTCTTCTCCACTCCTCCCCCACTTCCCTATCCTTGCCCCCAAGTTTTCCTGAATATATTTGCATTCTCTTTAAAAAGAAAACAGTCCTCATGCACTGATCACTTCTGTTCTTCTGGAGGGGGATTCTCTGATCTCTGAAGCTGAGGCAGACAAACCAAAGGGTGTGCGTGCGTGCGTGCGTGCATTTGTGTGTTCAGCTCCTAATCCATATGCAAGGTGGCATAAGGACGAAGCTACGCAGCAGTGAATAGGGTAATTCTGCAAAATTTGCTGTCCTGAGAAGGCCTCAGTCCTGCTTTGGAAGCAGCAAATCAACTCTCTAGATTCCTCTCAGGCTCCAATGGGCTTCCGTTCCCTGTGGAGGGAAGAAGAGTGGTCCTTGAAAAGAGGAAAGATTCCAAAGGATTTAAGTGCATTCCCTCTCCACTCAATTTCTCCTCTGCTTTGGGGCAGGGCAGGACAAGTTTCTGAATGCTGGGTCCCAAAGTTGGTGGGTTGGGCGTAAAGCCAGTGTGCCCTTCCCCATATATGAACCTAGAAAAAATATACAAGGCAGAGGTAGGCTGCTTCAAAACTCTTGTAAAGGGCTTTTCTGGATAGATCATCTTCTAGATTTAGGCTCCTCCCCTCCCACCTTGCTCCAAAAAATCATCAACCTGCATTTATTTTTAACGTGTATGTATTTGTGTTTTTGTGGTCTTCCTCCATAGAGTATAAGGAACAAAAGCATTTCCATTGTGTCTTTGTATTTCCAGCTTCTAGCAATGCCTGGCACTTGATAAATGTCTATAGACTGATTGATTCTGAATTACCTCTAGTCTACTTTTCTTTACATCATGGATATCCCATGGGTGGCATGAGTGTCAGAGGTGGGATTCAAATCCAGGTCTCCTGACTGGAAGACCAATCTTCCTTTCACTCCTTCAAATGTCTATTCACAGGATCATCACCCCACTGCTATCTGAAGGGCTTATACCCTCACTGCGAGTCTTCCAGACGGTGGAACTAATTTCTGTGTAGATGTATCTTTTTGTGTAAAATACGTGTTACTAAACAGTAAAGAGGTCCTTCCCCAATTTTCACTAATTCTGCTAGGGTCAGTCCCTGGACAGATGATTATTGCTTTGAGCACGAGGGGAAACACTGGAACCCACCAGTGTGCTTCCCTTTAACAATTGGCCAATAGACTCAATTATTTTTTTTGGAAATATATTTATTTAAATGGATAGCAAAATAGTAGTTCAATGAATTTCTCTCTCAAAGTTCTTTCCCAACAACTCAGAGATTTTGGGGAGGGGGAGATAGTATACTTGTAGGGAATATCTGTGGCCAATTCATAATTCCAGGAGAACAGAACTTCATTGTTCATTTATTTTTATTTTCTTTCTGTCTATAGAATACTCATGAATTTCACTGTAGAGTAGGGAGTAGATATTGGTGATGGACAAGACATTCTGCTGTTAAATTGGGCTGACTCCCATAGGCTGGATCAGACACGTTATTTAGCTACTGGGCTGACTTCTCTCTAGGCATGATAACTGAGATGGTTGGGATAATCGGATGAACTAACCTGTGCTCACTCATCAGTGGGAGGCTATCGTTTCCATCCATGTCATACTGGGCTGAGTATTTTTATGCTCTTTCAAATAGCAGTTTTCTAATACTAGAACTGTTCTGATCAGTACTAGTACTGATTCAAGTTCTATTTTCAGTTTAGAGACCCTTAGCCTAGGATTAGCAGAAATCTCACCAGTTATTCTCTCTTAGGCTCTTGGCTCTTATGTTTGTCATATCCCAACAAGGAGGTAGAACAAACATCCTAGCTTTACCAATCATTTTCTGTTTCATCTTAGGCAAATGATGTAATTTCTATGGACCTCAGTTTCCCTATCTATAAAATGGGTAGGGGTATCCAATGTAAAAATGGAGATTTGAACCCTGGACTTCAATCCCCAGAAGTCCTTGGCCACTTCCCAGAATGCTTTGTAACCTCACCTGAATTCCCACCTGGGCGGAGAACAAATTATTATGTAAGCTGACTCCGCCTACTTCAGTCTGTCTGTCTGTCTGTCTGTCTCTCTTTTTCTCTCTCTCCTTCCGCTTCTAGGGACATGGGTCTCCCAAGATGTAGTGAGTGAAATTGAATGGGCCTTTCAGCCCTCCTAGCCATGTGCTTTCTTATTTTGTATTTTCTTTATTTCTTAATCTTTAATAAACCTCTAAAATATATAATACTTTTATTACTAGAAACTAAAATTTTAATCTTAACACCAGCAATGAACATGGTGTAGGAGGAAGCCCAGGCTTGTATTAGAAGTTTAAAAAAAAAAAAAGGTCTTTCTGACCTTAGGCAGGTTCCTTGCCCTCTCTCAGGCTTGTTTATTATAAAAGAAGGAGGTTGGTAGAAGGTTGGGTGCTCTCTGAGTTACTTTTAATTCTGAAGTTCTATGATTTATCCAGAATGTATTATAGAATGAGTGTTCTAGGCCTCTTAGGGAATTCAGAGAAGAATAAGATGTAGTTTATAAAGATTTATTTCATGCTGTGGAACTCTCCTTAAGAAAAGGTCATGCTTCAAGGAACATGAATAGGCAGTTTTCAGATAAAGAAATCAAAACCATCAATAAGTATATGACAAAGTCTTCTAAATCTCTTATAATCAGAGAGATGCAAATCAAAACAACTCTGAGGTATCACCTCACATCTAGCAGATTGGCTAACATGACAGCAAAGGAAAGTACTGAATGCTGGAGGGGATGTGGCAAAGTCGGGACACTAATTCATTGCTGGTGGAGTTGTGCATTGATCCAACCAATTGGAGGGCAATTTGGAACTATGCCCAAAGGGTGCTAAAAGACTGTCTGCCCTTTGATCCAGCCATAGCACTGCTGGGTTTGTACCCCAAAGAGATAATAAGGAAAAAGACTTGTACAAGAACATTCATAGCTGCACTCTTTGTGGTGGCAAAAAAATAATAATAAAATGAGGGGATTCCCTTCAATTGGGGAATGGCTGAACAAAGTGTGGTATCTGCTGGTGATGGAATATTATTGTGCTCAAAGGAATGATGAACTGGAGGGACTCCATGTGAATTGGAACGACCTCCAGGAAGTGATGCAGAGCGAGAGGAGCAGAACCAGGAGAACATTGTACACAGAGACTGATACACTGTGGCACAATTGGATGTAATGAACTTCTCTACTAGCAGCAATGCAATGATCCAGGACAATTCTGAGGGACTTATGAGAAAGATGCTACCCACATCCAGAGAAAGAACTGTGGGAGCAGAAACACAGAAGAAAAACAACTGCTTGATCACATGGGTTCAAGAGGGATATGATTGGGGATGTAGACTCTAAATGATCACTCTGTTGCAAATAGTAATAATATGGAAATAGGATTTGAACAATGATACATGTAAAACCTAGTGGAATTGCTGAGGGGGGGAGGGAAAGAACATGAATCATGCAACCATGGTAAAATATTCTAAATTAATTAAATAAAATTTTCCAAATTAGGAAAAAAAAAAAAGAAAAGGCCATGCTTGACTCAGCCAAGACCCAGGAATATCCCAGGAGGAAGAGCCTGCTAATTTGGTTATTCCTTTGTTGTAGCTCAATCATTGTAAGAAAAATACTTTTCTTCTTTTCTTTCTCCTTTTCAGGACTGCCAACCCCAATCCTCTTATCTCTACTAGTTGAAGTCAGATTGATTTTTTTTTCTTTCCAGATTCCATGTTGATACATTTTTTTCTTAAACCTTTACCTTTTGTCTTAGAATCAATATTGATTCTAAGGCATAAAGAGCGATAAGGGCTAGGCAATGGGGGTTAAGTGACTTGCCCAGGGTCACACACCTTAGGAAGTGTCTGGGGCCATATTTGAACCCAGGACCTCCTTTCTCTAGGTCTGGCTCTCAATCCACTGAGCCACCCAGTTGCCCTCTTGATACAATATTTAATAATTGTTTTCTGACATTTTGTAGAGTGATTTTCTTTGCCTTTAAGTGCTCTTTGATGGCTCTTTATAATCAATACATTTTGTGGTCAAAATAAGTATATATTTTTTAAAAAGTCATTGTAAATACTTGAGATAGCTGCATCCCAAGGCCTGGTGAAGAATGTCAGGAACCATTTTGTCTGGGGAAAGGACAAGGTGGTATAATTTATATTAGTCTGCAAAGGTGGTTCCATTCCTAGTATGAGATATGGGTATAAACTGAATAAATGTCAATCTAAGAGGTTATGAAAAAAAGGAGGTGGTGGTCAAGTTAGGGGAGGCAAATGTGGCACAGTAATAATAACCACCATCCTATTTATTTCCATAGTGTTTTAAAGAATACAAGCATCCTGTGACATAGAGATGAATATACAAAGGATCTGTCAAGATACATAGAGCTTAAATGGCTTCCCTAGGGTCACAAATGGAAAGCATTAGAAAAGATGTAAACCCAGGTCTTTTTTAATTCAAAAGCAACCTTCTCTACACTCTTTCATTGTTTATTGATCCAGGTAATAGAAATATTCTTGTCCCCACTTTCTAGATCGGGTAACTGACAAGCAGAGAGATTAGAGGACTGATCACCTCTCACAGCTAGCTACTTAACCTCAAAGGCAAAGCCCAAATCTAGTTCAGATTCCAGATCAGTGCTTTTCTACCATGCTGATGGGGTAGCAACAGGGTAAGGGCAGCAAGGAAGGGAGAAATGTCTTCAAAACAATAGTGACCGCATGGGAGCAATCAGAATGAGAGAGATGGTTGAAAGAAGCTATGGGCAGGACAAAAGGGGCCAGGATAAAGTACAGAGAGGATGTTGGTAGAGCAGAGGCAGCCACACTGGGGGAAGATGCAAGAAAGGATAAGACCAAGACCCAAGTGGCCGGCACAGGACACCTGGCTGCCCCTGGCTTCCTAGACCACAGGTTTATGAACGTACAGTCCTGAGTGATGCCCCCCAGAGCCAAAGGGGCCACTCTCTAAGCAGTCTACCCAGTAATCTGTTTACAGAGCTGTCTAGAGTATTTACCAGGCCATGGCCAGGGGCCAAGGGATTAAGGCCAGCTTTCCCAGTAGCATCTGCTCCCTGCTGTCCCCAGCTGTGTGGAGCAGAGAGACTTCTGTTTTGGGACAGGGCATCAGGTGGCAGTCAGGAGGGAATGTGGGGGGTAGGATTGCCCATGGGGAATGGGCATGTATGTCATTCTATTGAAGTCAATATAAGATCTCTTACCTAGCAGCTTTCATAAACAGGTATGAGTGTGATAATGCAAGTCGATTCTGAACGTTTCTGAGCCTGCGTTAATTTTTTCATCAGACTCCTGAAGCTGCTTGTGCCTTTTCCACATTTTCTGATCTTATCACTCTTCAGTCACATCCTTCCCCTCACTGTCACAAAGAGGACATGGGCCTGCAGCTTATAATAGAATCTTAGTGATGAAGGGCTTCTCAGACCTCATCCTGACCAGGATGATAAGAAGAACAAGCATTAAATAACACCTTAAGGTTTTTTTTTAAAAAAAAAAAAGGTAAATATGATCTTATTTTAATCTCAGAAGGTAGGTTATCTTATTATTATTCCCATTTTACAAATGAGGAAACTGATATTGATTAAGTGACTGGCCCAAAGTCATATTACTAGTAAGTTTCTAAGGGTGGATTTGAACTCAATTCTTCCCAACACTAAGTCCAAAACTATCTACTGTGCCATTTAGTTGCATCCTGGCAAAAGAACCCTAGTTTGGGATTCAGAAGATTCAAGTTCTAGGCTCATATTTTCTATTAACTAGATGACCAAATGAATCTAGTTTAGAGGCAGTGGTAATAGATAGAGTGCTGTCTTAGAAACCAAGAAGACCTGAATTCAAATTCTATTTCTGATACCTATTGGTTATGTGATCCTGTACAACATTGTAAATGGGCACATGTCAGGGACCTGAGACAGTTTTCTAAAATTATACCGTGCAGAAGGTCGGTTGACCTGTGTTAATACAGGGAATTTCCCCACACCAATGAAAACACAGGTTTGGATTTATTTTTTTAAAAGCATAAATCCCTATGTTAGATGCTGAAAACATGAGGATTAACTTGAGGTAGGCTCTGCTCTTGGAGAGTTCAGAATATAATGATGGCTAACAGACTGATGCACAAATAAATGTGATGCAAAAGAGAATATAATGATGACATTAGAGAGATCTGGCAAAAGCACTAGGAGAAATTTGAGAAGGAGTGAACAATGGGAGTCAAAACTACACTGAGTGTTCCTATATGCAATAGGGAGAATATCATTTTACTGTTCCATGAATGGATTAACTCCAAATGTGTGCAATAGTTTGGGCAATATATACATTTTGCATCCATTTGTTTTTTCCTGTATGGATTGTTATTCTAAATGATCTTGAGTTTCACTGGAGAGTTTCTATAGTAAGCTGAAGTTTGCTATAATCTGCTCAACATCACCAATCATCAGGAGCATAAAGAGAACTCTATTCTATGCTGAACATCCGTCTCGTAAAAGACAAATGCAATTGGTGACCATGCATCTTTGTTCAATGCTCCACAAGAGAAATATAGCTGTTAAAGTTAGCTCTGTGAATTAATTTATCAAGTAACTTTCTGTGATTTAATCTATGCATGGGGAACACTTGATTGGAGGTAAGGCTTTAAAGCCGTACTACTAATAAGTCATTTAAAAAATAATCAATAAGCAATAAACACAGGGGTATTTAATATTCTCTATACCTCTAGTCAGGTGGGTGACTTTGAAGATGTAGTATCTTCAGATAACAAAAAAATGTAGAAAATAGTCTGTAAAAGCCTAGGACCTCCCATCTATCTCTAAGTCTGGTTCCTTGTCAACTGATCAACCTAGCTGCCCCTATACATGTTTTTTCTTGTGGCTAAATATCATAAAATAACACAATATTTGGAAATTAAAAACTTTAGGTGACTCAATTGACAATGAAAGGTACAGGTTGAATGCCCAATATACACAGTGGCATATTAACAATAATGACTAATGCTTAAGAAGTAGCACAAATATATATCATCTAGAAAATGATATGGGAATGATATGGGAAAAATATGTGGGCTAGTTATATACAAACAGCAAATAGTAAAGGTATACCATATTCCAGGCATTGTTCAAGATATAGTTAAGTAGGACAGTGGATAGACCTGGAGTCAAGAAAACCTGAGTTCAAATCTGCCCTGACATTTACTATTTGCATGACCCTAGGCAAGTCCATTAACTGTCTGACTTAGTTTTCTCATATGTAAAATAGGGAAATTATAGCACTTATATTCCAGGGTTATTATGAAGTTCAAATAAGATAATATTTGTAAAGAACTTCACAAACCTAAAAGCATGCATAAATACTAGTGTTGCTGTAGTTATTGTAGGCACAGGATAAGAAAGAGCATACAGACAGCATAAGTGCTATGCTTGTCCCTAAAGAATTTTTTTTTTTTTTAATGATAAGGGAGTAGCAGAATTAAGATGGTAGAGCACAGGAAGAAACCCAGTTGAAATCTCCCAACATTCCTCTCCAAACAACTTTTAAAATAATTTCTCAAATCAAACTCTGGGGTGACAGAACCCCCAAAAAGATCAGAGTGAGACATTTTTCCTGCCTAAGACAGTTTAGGAAATTGGCAGGAGAGATATGTGAAACCTGGATGGGAAGTGACTAGGAATACAACAGGAATACCAGCAGTAAGTTTTAAGCCTTGGAAGTGGCTGGAACAGCAGGAGCAGCTTTGGAAGCTCTCAGCCCAGAGATGATAAAGGAGTGGGAGTTGGGGAGGGGGGATTAGACAAGAGATTATAGAAGTCAGAGAGAGATTATAGGAGACTTTTTGATGATACTGGGTGCAGCTGGTATTGATTGGCATGACTTTTGCTTATATTTAGTTCTGGATTGTAGTTCTATGGCAGAGAGGAGCAATTTTGAACAGTCACAAGGGAACAAGTGACCTAGTCATAGTTCTAGGGTCAAGAGGAATGCTAGTGCTTATGGCTGCAAGGGAACAAGGACTTTTCCTGGTTAAATACAAGTATACAGACCTGGAGAACAATGACCACACCTTTCCCATGATTGTACCACTTAGAAAACACCAAAATATTACCAAACCTCAGAATTAGCTCTGAACATAGTAGCATGAAAAAAACTGAAATTTGGGACAGTGCCTCTCCACTTCCAGGTGAGTAGAGCCCAACTTTAACATAAAGTTCAAAGTCAAGAAATAGGCTGGAAAAATAATCAAATAAGAACAAAACAATTATTTCACTATAAAATACTACTACAATTGTAGGGAAGATGAAGATATAAATTCAGAAGACAAAATTGGGGTAAGAGCAATAAGCAAAGTCTCAAAGAAAACTATCAATTGGACCCAAGTTGAACAAGAATTCCCAGAAGAGTGAAAGAAAGAGTTGAGTGGTAGAGGGAAAATTAGGAAAGGAAATGAGAGTGATGAAAGAAATGTATGAAAAAAGAATTAATCATTTGGCAAAAGAAGCAACAAAATTACTGAAGAAAATAACACTATAAAAAAAAGGAATTGGCCTAATGGCAAAAGAGTCAAAAAAAATCACTGAAAAAAAGGAATTTTTAAAAAGATAGATTAGACCAAATGGAAAAGTAAGTATAACAGTTTATTTAAGAAAATAATTCCTAAAACTTAGAAGTTTTGGGCAAGTAGAAGCTAATGACTGTGTGAGACATCAATAAAACAAAATTTAAAAAATGAAAAGATAGAAGAAAATGTGCAATATCTCATTGGAAAAATAAATAACCTAAAATAGATTGAGAAGAGATAATTTCAGAATTATTATACTACCTGAAAGCCAGGATAAAAGTCTAGATATCATATTTCAAGAAATAATCAAATAAAACTGCTCTGATATCTTATATTCAGGCAGTGAAATAGAACTTGAAAGCACCAACAAAAAGAGATTTTGAAATGAAAACTCCCAGGAATATTTTAAGTAAAACTCAGAGCTCTTAGGACAAGGAGAAAAATACTATAAACAGTGAGAAAGAAACAATTTCAGTATCGTAAAGACACAGTTAGGATCCCACAAGATTTAGAAGCTTCCATATTGGAGTGGAGGGTTTAGAATATGATATTCTGGAAGGAAACAGAGCTAGAATTACAACCAAGAATAACTGATCCAACAAAACTGGATATAATCTTTCAGGAGAAAATATGGAAATTCAATAAAATATAGGATTTTCAAGTATTCCTAATGAAAAGAGCAGAGACTAAAAAATAAAAGACAAGGGTAACAATTGTGATTTCAGACAAAGCAAAATAAAAATACGCCTAATTAAAAGAGATAATTAGGGAAACGAAATTTTTCTAGGTCAGTGAAGTAATATTAGAAAAAAATTAAGGGTGTTTCCCTAATAAAGGCCTCATTTCTCAAAAATATATAGAGAATTGAGTCAAATTTATTAAAAAAAAAAAGCCATTGCCCATTGCCCAAATATACAGAAGAAAATGTCAAAACTATCTAAATTGTCTGCAAAAAAATTCTCTAAATCACTATTTAGAGAAACGCAAATCAAAATTGTTAGATATCACTTTACATCTAACCAGGAATGAAAAGTCAGAATGATGGAAAATAGGGACACTAATAAAATGTTAGTGCAGTTGTGAACTAATTCAATGATTCTGGAGAACAATTTGATACTATCCCCAAAGAGCCATAAAATGTTAACCTAGAAATACTACTACTATCTGTACACCAAAGAAATAAAAGAAAAAGAATAAAGAGCTGTGTGCAAATATATTTATTGCAGTTTTGTGGTGGAAAAGAATTGTAAATTGAGAGGGGGAAATTATCAACTGGAGAATGATGGAATAAGTTGTAGCATATGACTGTGATTGAGTATTATTGTGCTTTAAGAAATTAGGACAGTAGTGGATTCAGAAAGAAAAAGAACAGGAAGATCATTGTGTATAGGAACAACATTAAAATGATTAACTATGAAAGACTTGACAGCTCTGATCTCAGTGCAGTGATGAAAAATAATTGAAAAGGATTCATGATGAGAAAAATACCATACACCTTCAAAGAGAAAACCAATGAATGAGCAAATTGAAGTACAATGTTTTCTTTTTTTGTGATATAACCAGTTTGGATATATGTTTTGCATAATTTACTTGAATAATTGATATAGTTTTGCTTGCCCTTTCAATGGGTGGGAGAAGTGAGGGAGAGAATTGGAACTCAACATTCATAATGAAAAGAATATTTTAAAAATAAATTAGATTTTTTAAAAAGGTCATAAGGGAGACCTCTAGAGGATTAAGAAAATCCTCTCTGGATGTTTTATGGTTTGACTTCAGCAAGAATCATCCAAGAGGAGAAGGTACAGCTGCATCATGATTGAAACATTGGAAAGAATATCCACTGTGATATTACAGATTAATTGAAGAATTGAATTCCCCTTCCCACTTCTTCCCCTTCATCAATTTGTTTCAACATTAAGTGCCCACTATGTACAAGGCTCTAAAGATACAAGATATAATGGCAAAAACAAGGGTCTCTTCCCTTGAAGAGCTTCCATTATTCTGGAATGATAATAACATATATGCAAGAAAGTACAAAGTATACAAATTGTTTTCCAGTGTGAGAGAGTGCCAATGACTGAGGAGATCATGAAAAGTTTCCTGTAGAAGGTGCTACTACCTAAATTATACTTTTGAAAGAAGCTAGGTAGCCCAGTGGCTAGAGTGTTAGGCATGAAATCAGGAAGACCTGATTTCAGATCCAACCCTAGATGCTTCCTAACTATGTAAACCTGGACAAGACATTTAACCCTGTTTGCCTCAGTTTTCTCATCTGTAAAATGAACTAGAGAAGAAAATGACTAAGAGTCGGACATGACTGGAAACAATTGAACAACAACAATGATTTGAAAGAATAAAAGGACTGTCTGCATGAAGGACCCTATTTAGATTAGCTAGGGTAAGTTTATAGTGGTCATGGTCAACATGGTATATAATCCTCCACAGATGGGGGCTGCTCTTCCATTTCCTTCTCTCTCCATCCATCTCTTTCTGTCACTCTTTCCTCTCTGTCTCTATCTTCTTTTTCTCCTCTCTGTTCTTTTTCCGGTCTCCCTCACTCTTTTTTTTTTCCCTCTCTCTCCCCTCTATCTCTTTCCATCTTCATCCATTTGTCTTATCTTTGGCAAAACGACTTGATGATAGCCAGCTGGCTCAGCTTTATGTGAAAACATATTTTTCAAACAATGAAGTGTCGCCCTCATTAAAAGTCTACTTTCTTCTCTTGAATGCAGAGTGGTGCCAGAGAATCTTGTCACAAGGATGATATCAGTCACCCATTAGCTTCTAGTCCTGATCTGATCTAGGAAATTAGGGGCACGTAGGTCTGGCAATGGGATGATCTGGGTTTTTGTTGTTGTTGTTGTTCCAATGACCTAATCTTTCTTTTGTTTTCATAACATGGCTACTACATAACATAGCTTCAACAAAGTGACTTTAAAATCTTAAAAAAAAAAATTCCTTTCCCAAAGCATCTGCTACCTCATTGCTTATCACTTTTAGAAAGAACATTTGTTCCTCTTTTCTTCTTTTTTGTAGAATGGCCACTTAACCAATGAAGGCCAGAGTCATCCCAGGAAACCAAAGATAGTTGGGAAATCCTAGCTTGTCTTTCACCTCCCCTCCTCCTGTCTCGTACTACCACCCTCCCCCCAATCATATTCTCTTCAAATCTCCTGAAACCTGTCAGAGGTAGAGGAGTTGGTTTCCAAAGAAACGGGGTTAGGGGAATTAGAGGAGTTGAGTGAGGATGGGGTAGAAAAGGACTGCATCCAGCTACTGCCACTCAAGCCAGGCCCCTGGGCTCTTTTGGCTGGTTAGTTCTAATGCTTTCACAGCTGAATGGAAACAAGAAAAAGGAAGGAATTGGGTTCTAGCCTTTGGCCTAAAGAAAAAAGAGGTCATGAATTAACCCTTTTGAATTTAGGTTCAAGATTCCCATGTTTCTTTCCAACCCCTCCAGATTAAGCTCAACCCATTTCCTATCTTTGACTCAACTATAATGCAAATAATTTACCTTCTAGTCATTAAATTGGTTAAGTATTACCATTCTGCTATTTTTATATTGAGTTCTTGTATCACTGTCTGAATCTGTAGGTACAATTTAAAGTTTAGGGATTGGTCTCTATGGCAAAATCCTCATTAGTAGAGACTATTTGGTGATCACAGTAATCACAGAGATCACCAAAGAGGGAGAAGGAGACCTAAGAAACTCTTTCAAAATCTTAATTGTACAAATGAAGATACTGAGGAACAGAGAAATTAATTCCCTTCCCCTCTTTCTCCCCCATTAGTTGCTCTGCTAGGTTTCACCTCCAGGGACATCAGAGGAATAAACTCATCATTTTAGGGATTGATTCAGCTTTGATTCTCATCAGTGCCTTCAATTGTCTTTCCCCTGGGAGGATTGGAGGGTAGAATAATAAACGCTTTCCAATTTCCCCCTTTATGGAAGGCTAAGACTTTTCTAGGTATCTTCATTTGCCATCAGCTGCTCTTCATGTTTTTGATGCCAGGAACATCATGTCCCTGTGCCATGTGTCCCCTGGTAGCATTCTCCTTTTCAACTTTTCTTTTGCGTTACTGTCTTTATTCAGTAGATTGTAAGTTGCTTGAGAGCAAGAATTGCCTTTCTTTTTAAAATTTATATCCCTAGCACTTAGTAGGAGCTTAATAAATGTTTATTGACTATTGAATAAATGAATTTCTCTGTCTCAAACAGTAACTAAAAGACCTTGGTTTTCCATACTCTGAAATCAGAACTTGGTTACCTTCATGAAATTGTCCATAATAGTGTTATGATAGGAACAAGTAGATAGAATCTTTGAATTGACAAATTTTAGAGCTGGAAAGACCTCAGAATTCATCTAGACCAATGGGTTCATTTTATAAAGAACCAGAGTCCCCAAAGGGCGAAATGACTGTCCTGTAACATCAATCCGTCTGATCCTAGGTTTTTTTCCCCCTTTTATTTTTTCCAGCCTGAATATTGCCAGTTCCTTCAAATACTTTTGTCCCTCATCATATTAGTCACCCTACTCTGGACACACTCCAGCTTTATAATGGCCTTACTAAAATTTGTGACCCAGAACGGAGAATACAGTTCTCCAGATGTGGTCTGAGCAGGGCAGAACCCAATGGGGCTATCATCGCCCTCACTCTGGATGCTGTGCCTCTAATAGTTTTTATGCTTGGTGTGCCACATTGTCGATCCATCCTGGTTCTGTGGCCCACTGAAACCTACAGATCCGTGACACATGAGCTATGGGCCAGTCATACCTCCCCAAATCTGTAATTGTTTTCCTTTTTAAAAAATGTAAAACCCAAACCAAAACAGATGTAAGCATGGGGCTGTCTGTAAGGGCAACAACTCTTTCTTTCAGTGAAACCAACAAGGATAACTAACACTCACTTATCCCTGTTTTGTGGCCCAACTCCCTTCTGCTCGTGTTTTATTATTGCAGCCCTTCTGGGTGGGTATTACTTACTTTGGTTTACAAATGGTAAAAGTGCAACAAGGGATTCCCACAGCTGACAAACAGCAGAACTGGCCTCACCTTTCCAAGTTCTGGGACTTTCTTAAAGAATCTGGTTTGGGGCACAGTCATTAGCAGTACCAGAGCTGATCGGTCAATAAAGAGCGGATTCTAAAGTCTTTTCCAGGTCTAAGAGCCTCTTGCTTGGTTTGAGTTTTTCCTGGTCCCCCTGGCTGGCCTGTTGTTGTTTTTTTTTTTTACCTTAATCTCACAAATGACAAGGGATCCTAATTTACTGAGGTCCTCCTGAGCTGCTGAGGCTTTCTGGGCAGGGTGACCCTGAACCTGATCTCAGCAGGCCCCTCGAGCTAATCCCTATGGCAGTCTTCTCCCTCTTCTCCCCAGGACTCCAGAGTCTGGCTGCTGACGCTCGTGTGGGGGTGGGAGAGGGCTTTGGAGGCCTTCCTCTCTGTCAGCTGGTGTCAGTTTTCATAGCAGATGGTGGGTGGTGACGTTGGTCCTATTGTCCACCATTCCCTGCCCTGGAGGGAGAGCTTCTTTGCCAGCAAATCTCTTTTCCTTCTAGGAGACCTGGCATCTGCCCCCACTGGCAGTTGGAGAAGGGAAACGGTTTTAGTTCTGTTCCACAGCCCGCTAAATACTGGTTTTCTCTGGGGATCAGGAAAAAAAAAAACCCAACAAGTAGGGGTGTTCAGGGCTCCTTCAGTCAGCTCTGCTTCCTGTCCCTGTAAGTGATGTGACATTTCCATTTCCACCAAGGTCCGCAGCATAGGAAATGGGCTCAAACTGCTGTCTGAGAACTTGAGGTTAGATAACTGGAAGAAAATCTTGATGTTCAGAGTTGTCACATATTGGAAAATATGGCCAAGAGATGCTAAAAGACCCAACCCTCACTTGTCCAGTTCTGTAACTTAGCCTGAACTCAGAGGGAGGGAATACTAAAGTATTGAATAGCTTTCCCAATTGGAGAAGTCAATGATTCTGGGGTCCTGGTGAAGTTTTCTCTTCCTTTCTTCCTTCCTTCCTCTCTTCCTCCCTCTCTTCCTTCCTTTCTCTTTTTCTTCCTTCCACTTTCTTTCTTCCTTCCTTTCTCTCTCTTTCTTCATTCCTTTCTCTTCTTTCCTCCCTCCCTTCCTTTCTTCCTCTTCCTTCCTTCCTCCCTCCCTCCCTCTCTCCCTTCCTTCCTTCCTCCCTCCCTCCTTTCCTCCCTCCCTTCCTTCCTTCCTTCCTCCCTCCCTCCCATCCTTCCTCCCTCCCTCCCATCCTTCCTCCCTCCCTCCCATCCTTCCTCCCTCCCTTCCTTCCTCCCTCCCTCCCTTCCTTCCTCCCTCCCTCCCTCCCTCCCTCCCTTCCTCCCTCCCTCCCTTCCTTCCTTCCTTCCTTCCTTCCTTCCTTCCTTCCTTCCTTCCTTCCTTCCTTCCTTCCTTCCTTCCTTCCTTCCTTCCTTCCTTCCTTCCTTCCTTCCTCTTCTTTACTATCTATCTTGGTAACAACTCTAAAGCAGAAGACTAAGCACATAGGATTAAGTGACTTGCCCAGAGTGGCATAGCTAGAGAATGTCCAAGGTCCAAAGTCAAATTTGAACTCAGGTCCTCTTAATTCTGTGATGAAGGCCTTTCATGAGGGGATTCTGGCAAGAGACAAAGTTGGAGAAGAAGAGGAGGGAAGGAAGTGGGTAAAATGGAGAAGGCAGAAAGGAAAGATGAGGAAAAAAATTGGGGACTGAAGGAGAGAGGAGGGAAAGAGGAGAAGGAACTAGAGGGAGAGGAAAGGAAAGGAAGAAAAAGGGAAGTGAGAGCCCTCTCAGGTTACAAAGAAGCAATCAGTCACAGATGAGCTGTCCATGGCCATGCACCATTAATAATTGTCTGAGGGCTGATCTATAGTCTGGTCTCTCGTTTCAGGTTCAGCATTCTCAAAGAGAAGACCTATCCTGCGACTTCACAGGTTGTAAAAATGCAACATGCATGAAAGTGTTTGTAAAGGACAGGAATTTAAATATTACTAATGAGAGGCAGTGTGGTGCAGTGAATAGAGAGACAGCCTTAATGACATCAATCAGTCCAAGTCCTGCCTCTCCCTCATACTGGCCTGTGTGATCCTGGCCAAGTTACTTAGTCTTTCCATGGAGTTGTCTAAGGCTACAAAAAAATGCTCACCTGTCCCAGTAGAGAGAAATCTCTTACCTGGCAATTCCCTATAAAAATAAACCCCAGGACCACTCTCTCTAGTTCCTGAGAGAGGACTCCCGCTTTCCTCCTTCCCCTACCCTCAGTGGCACTCTTTGCACCCAGAAGCTAAATCTGGCCATTTACGGGAGGCCTTCTCCTTTGGCCCTCTGCAGGATGAGATCTCCAAGCCCCTGGCTCCATGGCAAGCAGCTGCCACAGTCCAGAGGGCCTTGCTTGGCTTTTATTCTAATGCAGGTTTTGGGAGCAGGCTCCCAGTTTAATCCCCAGCAGATAAACTAACATCAGAGAGATTGGGAGTTATTTACGAAGACTTTCTGGCCAGAGGAGATTGGGCCCTGGTTAATCTTGTCGGCTAGGGTTGAGGGGTGTATTTAAATGAGAATTTGTACAGAAATAATCCTTTCTTTAAATTCTGGCCCAATCCCTCGGAAAGTTGTAATCAGGGGAGTAGCTGTTGGAAGAGCCAGAATGGCAGACAGTTTGTATTTGGAGGGCAGGCTTAAAAGGGCTGAACTACGAAAGGGATGAGTACCTGCCAGGAAGGTAGGATGGTGCAGTGGGAGATACAGATTCAAAGGGCATGGGTTCGAATCTCAGTGCTTCTACCCAGATAACTGTGCAAATTGCTCTACTTTGGCTTCCAAGTCTATAAAAGGAAATGATGGAACTAAATGACCCCAAAAGGTTCTCCAGCCAAAATCCATGAAATTTTGAACTCAAAAATTCTCTCAGGGCTCCAGGAAATCATGAGAAGTGATTTTCACTTTCTCCCTGCTTCTAGAAAGAACAGTATCTGGATTTCCTTGGACTTCATGGTGGGATAAAGAGCAAGGGCATTTCTTTTATTTGTCTGCCTTGAGGGGGCTATTCTCATTTCAGGGTGTCAGTGTGAATATTTGGATGACTCAGTTTACCTCTGCACCTTGAGAAACCCCAGTACTAAGCACACCTATTTTGTTTGAAAGTACCTGTTTGTTTGGAAAGGTTCCTTCTCTCCGGAAGCCCAGCTCCTGAGTTTGACCTTGTCTTTAATTTGTTACAGCTGACAATTCCCTAATGCCATAGCTATAGACTGCAAAGAGGTTTCTGGACCTGTTTGTGGTTAGGCTTTGTAGGCTTCCCAAAAGGTATGAAGACACTCTCAGTCTCAGTATCTCTTTGGAGTTGGCATTAAGAGTGTGTCTTCTCCCAGGGATATGGCTGCCCGTGTCCCAGAGCCTTTGGTTCCGTGTGGTGGCCGAAGGGATGAGCCTATCCCTTTCCCCTGATTAAAGAGTGGGTTTTCTGGCTACTTGGTAGTTCTGTATTTATTTCCAATCTATCGAGGGTTAGTCTGGGCCATCAGCTTTTTTAAACCCTAATTTAATTATTTAATAATTTATATAAATTTAAAATATTTTAATAATTTATATAAATTTAAATATAAATAATTTATATAAATAATAATTCAATCATTACAAAATGGGAATATGTGTATATGCGTACTGATATACACATGGGAAGAGAAAGGGAGAAATGGAGAGAGTCAGAAACAGAGGCAAATACAGAAACTTAAGGGGAGAGAGAAAGAGTAAGAGCCTGAGAGGCAGAAGAACTGAGAGGCCCAGAGAGGGAGAGGGAGAGTACAATGAAGGGTAAATAAAAAATTGTACCGGAGACAAGGAGAACAAGAAGACATTAAAACCATAATGTGGAAGGCGGGGTCCTTTTAGGCTGCTCTGATTATTTTAGTGTTGTAAGACTTTAGAAATCTCTCATTTTGTTAGTGTGGACCCTCCACTAAAACAGATCCCCACCTTCCCTAGACTTAGATATTTTTTAACAAGGGATCTGAGGATAAAGAATGCTTCATACTATTTAAATGGTAGCTGGTGCTTTGTGCTTAGGAAATATATATTCATTGAGTAATTGATGCTGACTTGGCAGTGAACCTTTAAAGTTTCTAAACTCCATAATGGTTCTAAAGTAAGTGCATTTTAAGGATAATCAGGTAATATAAGAATAATTAGCATTTATGTAGCTCTTTAAAGCTTACAAAGCTCTGTTCACTCCTTCAGTCCTCACAACATTCCTGAGAGGAAGATATTATCATCTCCATTTAGCAGATGAGAAAACTGAGGAACAGAGATTTGTCCAAAGTCACCCAGCTATTATGGTTTCAAATTTAGATTTTCCTGATGCTTTAGTCCCCCTCTTTATCTACATTGACAATCAGCTGCTATTGATTATTGTTATTTTTTTTTTATTTTAAACCCTTACCTTTGTCTTATTGGCTCCAAGGCAGAAGAGTGGTAAGGGCTAGGCAATGGGGGTCAAGTGACTTGCCCAGGATCACACTGCTGAGAAGTGCCTGAGACCAGATTTGAATCTAGGACCTCCCGTCTCTAGGGCTAGCTCTCAATCCACTGAGCTACCCAGCTGCCCCCTATTGTTATTTTTAATGTATATAATTGGGTAGAGTCTGGGGAGGAGACTATGCCAGGAGGAGAGCCCAAATCTTTGCATCTGAGTAGGCACTTGAGAAATAAATGTTCATTCCTTCCCTCTTTCCCCCTTTGTTGCTGACTGTGTGACCCTGAGCAAATCACTTCATTCTTGTGGGTCCATTTCTTCCTCTGTAAAAGTTGGGATTTGGACCAGAGGTGGTCTCTGTGGTCCCTTCTGTCTCTGAGACAAAAGTTCTGCAGTTACTTGGAAATTCCACCAGGAGCAGGAGCAGGAGGCCC
The DNA here is from genome assembly GCF_027887165.1 of Monodelphis domestica. Lineage (NCBI taxonomy): Eukaryota > Metazoa > Chordata > Mammalia > Didelphimorphia > Didelphidae > Monodelphis > Monodelphis domestica. The sequence continues at coordinate 29,405,723 of NC_077231.1, read as the reverse complement.
TTGGGGTGCTGGGATCCTGCCAGCTCTGCTCCCATCCCATCCTGGCAGCCCCCTCCCTGAAGAGACAGCCTCGCTGCCTTGGCCACAGCTTCAGCCTAATCCAATCTATCAGAGAGGTAATGAACTCTAAAAGTGTGGATTCAATTAAAGGGGAATTGTGTGTCCAATGGAGCCCATAGTTCGTCAGAGAAAAGGAGGGCCAGTTTGGGCTGAAAGGCCCCATCTGTGCCCTCATGTTCTGCATTCATGATCTCGGGCAAACCACCCCGAGGACAGCTCGAGAGGCAGCCGTCCTTACATGACTTCCTTTCCATGTTTTTGCTGCATCTCCCCCACCCCCCCTTTATATCCCTACAAAGCTGGCTAGAGGAGAGCCCAGAGTTTTCTAAGAGGCCCCTTTCTTAGTCGTTTCCTGTCTCTCCTTCAGCCCTTCTCTAAGGGAAACCCACCTCAGAACAGACTCCTTCCATGTCATCTTCTCTCTTCTTCCTCAATGTCAGCTCATATTTTTCCTCTTCAAAGATAGTAAAACTCTAGAGAGCAAAATAGCCCTAGCCAAAGGAGGGGAAGATGTGGAAGCCCTTACTCCACGAGGGAAGTGTGATGTAGAGGCCAAAATCCCCCATAATGCTCTCTTCCACTGTATCAAGAGAAGCATGGGGGCCCAAGCACGGGAGGTGATAATCAATTAATCAATAAGTCTTTATTTAGAACCCACTAAATGCTAATCTCCAGAGAGGAAACTACAGAAGGGAAAGTAGTCTGAGGCCTTGAGGAGATTTTAGCCTGGCCAGGAAAGAGAATATTTTGAATATATTATATATTTTATTACATAAAAGAATAAATAGATGTTGATTTGGGTGGGGAGACACAAATAGCTGGCTGGATCAGAAAAGGCCTCTTAAAGAAGATAACCTTTAAGCTGAGCCTGGAAAGAAACTAGAAATTGTGAGAAAGAGAAAGAAGAGGTAGTGAGTGCTTTTCTTTTCTTTTCTTCTTTTTAAAATAACCTTTTACTTTCTGTCTTAGTAACAACTCTAACACAGAAGGGTAAGAACTAGACAAACAGTGTTAAGTGATTTGCCCAGGGTCACACAGATAGGAAGTATCTGAGGTCAAATTTGAACCTGGGTCCTTCTGATGCCAGGTCTGGCAGTCTACCACTGAGCCACCTAGCTGCCCCTACATAGGGAGTGTTTTTTCAGGCAGTAGAGAAAGATAGCAAACAGAGTGGAGAACAGAAGGAAGCCTAGACTGTCTGGATAGTTCAGAGAAATCCAGAAAGGAGAGAGTATAGAAGAGGAGAGGATGGTCCACAGAGTTAAAGACTAAAAAGAAGTCAAGAAGGATGAGAACTGGGAAAAAGACAAAGGAGGAGGAGAGGTACCAGCTTTTGAAACACTACATTTGACAATTAAGAGATAATTGGTAACTTTGGAAAGGAAACTTTCAATTAGCTGATGAGTTTAGATAACAAAACTTAAAGGGCTGAGAAATCTGAGAAGAGATGGAGGCAATACTCATAGATGGATTTTTCTTAAAACAAAACAAAACAAAAACGTTAAAAAATTAAGTTTCGGTCTCTCTATCAGGACCATCTTGGAAGTTTGGGGGCTACCCATGGGTCCAATCTCACAGTAATCAGCAAGGGAATTTTGACCTGATCCTTTTCCCACCTGAACTAGTATTTCCTTTAGGCAATTTAATTTGGGAACTCTCCATATTGATATTAGATTTAATGTAGATATCTGTTCTGTTTAATCCATCATAGCTCAGAACCTGGTAGCTCAGATGATACACCAGCCTCCCCTGTACCAGGGACCATAGATATGGGTGATATGTACCTTTTCAAAGAATTTGTCGGAGGAAGGGAGAAGAGATAGAATTGATAAGCTGGAAGAGACAGTGGGGTTTTTTTTCTTTTCTTTTTTTAGGAATGAGGGAGACATGGGAATATTTGGCCATAAGGAAGGAACCAATAGATAGGGAAAGATTGAATAATGGAGATGAGGGAATTATAGTTCAGACTGGAAAAGATAGGAGGGGATCTGTTAAATAAGCTGGAGTAGGGGATGGAAAACCACTTTACTCTCATGGCCAAGAAAACCCCAGAGGAGGTCACAAAGAACTGACTATGTTTGAAAGTAACTAAACAGCATCAGAGGGTTATGAGATGAAGAGAAGAGGGGAACAGGGTGTCTGACAGTGACTGGTTTCTAATTTTTTTTTTCCCTGAAAACTGTGAGGTAAGGCGGCAGTCATGGAAGTGGATAATGTGGAAGATTTGATCATTATTGTGGGCAATCATATTGAGAGTAGGTTGTGAAGGGGTCAAAGGATTACCTTACCACAGTGAAGATCCAATTAGTACAACCTTCAACAACCTTCTCCAGCTCCATTTAGCAACTTGTAAGTGGGAGAGAAGAAGGCAGATGGTAGAAGTTATCCATAATTAGCACTTGACAAGACAATAAATGGCAAGACAACAAGTGAGGAAGTCAGCAGTAGAGACTAGTATAGGACTGAATTTGTCAACTAAACATTTAAGACCCAAAATGAAGAGAGTGAAGCCTAAATCAAAATAAGAGTTTAGGAAAATATTGGGCAATTGAGGGATTGGTGGTCATGGTAAGGGAAAAGACCAGGTTAAGGAAGATTAAAAGATAGGGAAAGATGAAAGGATATGAATCAAGGAATTTCAGAGTGTGACCATCTCTATGGGTAGCTGAGGTAGAGAGAAGTGGGATTTGGCAGTTGAATAGATAAAAGAACTGAGATTGAATACCGCTGTAATTCTTCTCTGGATCAACTTTATCTGGAGAATTATGCTGTTTCTGAGCAGTGTGTTTAGGAGGCAGGTTGATAAGCTAAAGCACATCCAGAGAAGGGCAATCATTTGAAAGAAATAAAGATGTTCATCTAAGAGAAAAGAAGACTTGGGAGACAATAGACTGATCTTGAAGAACATGAAAGAGCCAATAGATTTGTTCTACTTTGTCCCTAGAAGCAGAGCTAGGAGAAATAGGGATAAGGTAGGGGGAATAGTTAAAAATCAACAGATTTATTCTGGATAAATTTCCAAATCAGAATTCCCCATAAGTGGATTGGACTGCCTTGAAAGATAGTGAGCTCCTCATCACTGAAAATATTTAAACAAAAGCTGGATGTTGCCAAGATTCATAGATTTAGAATAAATAGAGACAACCCCCCCACTCCCCACACACACTCCAGTTTTGTCAATGAGGAAACTGTTGGCTGAGAAGTTAAGTGACTAGTCCAGACCATGCTAGTCACCAGAGATAGAGCTGATATTCGAACCTTGGTCCTCCGATTCCTAATCCAGCATTTGTTTCACAACTGCTACAGAGGGGATTCCTTCTAGGAATATGATTATATTCCTATAATGTAATATAATTATACCCTTCTAGGTTATAATTTGGATAAGATGACCTTTGAGGCTTTTAACTAAGACTCTGTGAAATGGGAAATAGCTATTGCTTCAATAAACTACCTGATGGAGAACAATGTACACAGAGACACAATTAAATGTAATAGACTTCTCTACTAGCAGCAATGCAATGATCCAGGACAATTCTGAGGGACTTATGAGAAAGATGCTATCCACCTTCAGAGGAAGAACTGTGGGAGCGGAAACACATAAGAAAAACATACCATTGATCACATGGGTCAATGGGGGATATGATTGGGGATGTAGACTTTAAATAATCAGTCTGTTGCAAATAGTAATAATATGGAAATAGGATTTGAACAATGATACATGTAAAAACCTAGTGGAATTGCTCATTGTCTGGGGGTGGGGACAGGGAGAGAACATGAATCAGGTAACCATGGAGAAATATTCTAAATTAATTAAATAAAAAAGGGGAAAAAATAAACTACCTTGTGGTCTGGTTTGCTGAGAACTTGCTCAGTTTGCTGATGCAGAAAGATAGGGCAGGATGGTAATTTCTCATTGCTTTGTCCTAGCTTTCATCTTTCTCATTTCCTTGTTTTTCCTTCTTTTTCCCTCCTAAAGTCCACATTAACTGAATTAGTCAACCAGCATTTATTAAGCACCTACTTACTGTGTGGGCATCTCTGTGGCAAAGTGGATAGAATGCCAGGCCTAGAGTTCAAAATTGTCCAGGTTGCATAGTAAAGGAATTATATATATATATATATATATATATATATATAATATGTATATATATGTATGTATAAAAATAAATAATTATACATATATAATTATTTTTAAACATATCTATATACAACTCATTAAAATATATAATAATTATATATAACATATATAATTATATATGTATAATTAGTTGTATATAGATATGTTTAAAAATCTTTACTTTTGATCTTTTACCTTTGATCCTTATAATCTTGGAAGTGTCTAGGTTCAATGTAAATAAAAAATGACCCTTTAAACATTTCCTGAGTTCAAATCAAGCCTCAGACATTTTCTAATCCGGTGATTATGGGCAAATCTCCAATCCCCATTTGTCTAGCCCTTGCCCTTCTGTTATGAAGTTGTTACTAAGACAGAATATGAGTTTAAAAGAAAAAAAAAAGAACCTATTATGTGCCAGCTGTGATAACCACTGTGGTTACACAGAAAGGCAAAAAGACAGTCTGTATTTTCATCCAAGATCTCACAGTGAAATAGGATAAGCCACATGCAAAAGACTATATGAACAAGATATAATACAGGATAACTTGGAGATAATCTTAAAGAGAGAAGGGCACTGGAACCCTATGAGGATCAGGAAAGACTTCTTGTAAAAGATTAGATTTTAGGTGGGGCTTGAAGGAAGCCAGGGAAAGCAGGAGGCAAAGATAGGGAGGGAGCACATTTCAGGCATGGGAGAATGCAGTTCCCACTTCCAGTTGGGAGATGGAGTGCTTTTTTTCAAGGAACAGTGACAGTGTCACTGCATCACCTAGTATGTCAACCCATAAAAACTTGAGTGAAAAGCAAAAAAAAAACAGAAAACAGAGAACCAAATGAACGAGAGCTTTAGCCCAGCATGATGGGAAAATGGGTTATAATGCAAAGGACCTGGAAAATAACACAAAAGATATCGGAATCCAGTTTCATGCAAGACCTTGCTAGATTCTAAAGGACTGATGATTAATCATAGGCTCCTTGTCTCAATAAAGAGGAGCTAGTCTGTGGTTGCAAAATATTGCATACAAGGTTGATATTTTAGTTGGTTTTCCTTAACTTTCTTTTGTTGGTGCTGCTGTTAGAAGGGAAGGAGTTTTATTATGGTGGGGAATTATGAAGAAATATGGTGATGTGATTAAAAAAATAGGAAAGTAGGAAAAGACAAGCATGAGTATACAGAAGCATGACAAGACACAGTTAATATATGTTATATTCAAGGAACAGTGATAATATCACTGAAGAGCCTAATATGTCAACCAATAAAACCTTGAATTGAAAACAAAAGAGAAAGCAAAATGAGCCAGAGTTTCAGCATAGCATAGCTGGAAAACAGCATAATAGCCAAGCTATATTCTAATATATTCATATATGTGCATTAGAGGATGCTTCTCTGATAGGGCGAAGAAAGGAAGACAGAGGGAAATTTAGGTGATGTAAAAATAAAATTTATTAAAAAAAAATTCATTTATACAAGGCTGAGCTAATTCTCCCTGAGGAGAGGTAAGACTTGGGGTAAGAAGAGCAAGGAGACTGTGATGAAAAAAGACCCAAGCTGGGATAGGATCTCTGTATTTTTACCATCAGATAAACATGAAATTCATTAATAGAATAAAGTATAAACTAACAGCAAAATTAGCCCTACATGCATATTTCAGTCAATATCTCAATACGGCACTCTGAGGTTGCCTCCCCTTATAAAGGGCATAAAGAAATATCCAAATTATTTTGTTTCTATAAACTCCTCTTCTTTCAATTCAGAGCAGGGGATTCTGGGACCAGATGTGGCCAGAGTCCCATCCAGGTAGTTAGCACAGTATCACTTACTCTAGGGGCCGTCTAAGCAGGGATTAGGAGGCCTACACTGAGTGTGAGAGTCCCCCAAGGCCTAAGGGATTAGCATCTAAAGGCACCAGCTTTGTAGAAATCAGGTTCAGATGAGGATCTAACCCTCTTTCTTCATTCTTGCTTTTCAAATGCTGTAATAAAGGAGAGTTTCTTTTCTTTTTAAAAAATAATAATGCAGTGAAGCCCTCTCCATCCCAAGGGGATGAGGTAGGAGGGACAGAATTGGATATAAAGGAGAGTTGGCAACTCTGCATTGATTTCTACTTCTTTCCTCTCCAGATTTCCTACTGGGGTCTTGGTTAGTACCACTTTGCTTGAATTCCATTTCCATTTGGCTAAAAATTAGATATTGTTCCATGGGACAATGGTCTAATAAGAGGACATCACCCTAAGACATGCATGTCATGAACTGCTGACAGAAAGGAGATGCTGAGTTTATCATGGAATTAGAATTTAAAGGAAATTTAGAGGGTATCAAGTCCAACCTCCCACAAAGTACAGAAATTCCCTTCACACGATCCCTGGCAGGTTCATCCATCTTGAACCCTTCTAATGGTGGGGAGCTCACTATTTTCTCTCTTCTGTTCTGGTATTGGACAATTCTGGTGCCATGTAGAATAATTGTTGTTTAATTGATTATAGTATCTGAATTGCCGAGTTGGAAATGACCTCAAAGGTCACCTAATCCAATTGATACTGAAACAATAATCCCTGCTAAAAACAACCCTTACAAGTGGTCATCCCAAGACTCAAACATATAATTCAAAAATCCATTTCAGTTAATAATAAGAGAAATGCAAATTTATGAGGTTTTCCTGCATACCCAGAAAATTGGCAATGATGATAAATATGGAAACAGTTTTGAATGGACTGATGATGATGGACACACATTCATCACTGTCCTTTTTTTGGATGGAGCTGTGGAATGGCTTGTTGTTCTAGATATCAGTTTGGAATTATGTAAGAAAAGTAACTAAATTGTTGGTAGTTTTTGACCCAATGATGCCATTACTGGGCATATAAACCAGGGAAATCAAAGACAGAGGCAAAAGTTCAATGCACACTAAAATATTTGTAGTAGTAAAGAAGTGGGAAAAGTAAGTGGGCATGGATCAGTGATGGTGGTGGTAGCGGCAGTCAAAAAAAAATCCCAGCTATAGTATATCGATCAATCAACATATTTTAAGTATATCAATCAATCAACATATTTAATCTAGTTCATGATGGATACTGTGCCAGTCTTTGGGAAACCAAGGAAACAAATCAAACAATTCTTGCCCCCCCAGAATTCTATGCATTCTAGTGGGGGAGACTATGATCATATACGAGCACAGGAGCAGAAAGAAATAAAGGTAATTTGGGGAGGGAAGGCATTGTGAGCTGAAGAGTTCAGGAATTCAGGTTTCAATGAGAAGGTGGTCTTTGAAGTGAGTTTTGAACAGAAAGAATTTTAAGGAGTGAAAGAGAATGAGGGTGAGAGTGAATCTGAGCCACAGGTGACATTTAGGGAAAGAACAAAGAGGAGAGATAAGGAGCTCCTGTGAGCAATGTATGACCAACGGGAACTACACAGTGCAAGAAGGAGAATCATCTATGAAAGGTTGGTGAGGTAGGTTGGAGCCAGGTTGGAAAAGTCTTTAGAAGCCATCCAGATGAGTGTCCAATACTAAAGATAATAGGATTCCATTGGAATTTATTTAGTGGGGTTGTAAAGTGGATAGATCTGTACTTTATTTTAATGAGAAAGAGCCAGTCAGTCATTTCAGATTCTTCTTAACCCTAAATGGGGTTTTCTTGGCAAAGATATCCGAGTGGTGTGCTATTTCTTTCTCCAGCTCATTTTAAAGATGAGGAATTGAAGCAAACAAGGTTAAGTGACTTGCCCAGGATCACACAGCTAAGTGTCTGAAGTCGGATTTGAACTCAAGAAGATAAGGTTTCCTATAGACATGCATTTTAGAAAAATAATTTTGGCAGCTGAGCAGAGAGTACATTGGAGTGAGGAAAATCAATTAAAAGGCTACTGTAATAATCCAGGTGAAAGATGATGAAGGTCTGAACTATAGTGATGATTATTCAAGAGAATGAAAGGATTTTAGGAATATTATAGAGTTGGAAATGAACTATTTGGAAACCATTTGGATTGGTGGAGTAAGGAAGAGTCAAGAAATGAGGATAACATTAAGACAGTAAGCCTGGATGATTAAGAGGATTATGATATCCTTGGCAGAAATAGGGAAATTTGGAAAAGGACCGGTTTTGTAAAGAATAATTATAATGGCTAATATTTCTATGTGTCAGGCACTCTGCTAAGTGCTTTACAAATATTATTTTATTTGATTCTTATAACAACTCAGGAAGTTATGTGCTCTTATTATTCTCATTATACAGATGAGGAAACTGAGGCAAAAAGAGATTAAATGACATGATTGGGGTCACCCAGCTAGTAATGAGTTCTGTTTTGGATATATAGAGTTTGGAATGCCTATATATCTGGCTTGAAATGTCCAGTAGGCAGGAGACAGAAATGTGAGACTTGAATCTCTCATCTCCACATTCTAGGAGTTTGGCTGAGAAAGAAATCTCTTACCTCTATTTTCTAGGAATTCTGAGGGTTAATATGGTCTAGTGAGGATTATTATTTTTTTTTTAGGATATGGGAGATTTAGACATGTCTGTAGGCAGCAGGGGATTATCCAGTAAATAGGAGATTAAGAGAAAGGGGGAGGGAGAGAAAGACAGAGACAGAGACAGAGAAGAGACATAGATTTGGAGACAGAGAGACAATGTCTATGGGGAGAATTTTCTGAAAACAGGAGGAGGAGATGGAATCCAGGGATGATGTAGTAGACTGATCTTGGTGAGGAAAAGAGTCACCATCCTTTTTGTTTTTCTTTATATTCTTAGAGTTTAGTAGAGTGCCTGGAACATGGAAATGACTTAATAAAGGTTTGCTGACTGACTGACAGATCTAGTTGTTAAAGCCTGAGATAAAGAAGGAGAAAATGGGGAATGATATTGAATTTTTTCTTTCCTTTTTAGAAATTAAAGTGTTATCTTTTTATTGTTAATTCAATCAATTATCATACATAGTTAAGACAAAGAACAGGAGAGGGAATTGCACAAGAAATTGTGAATTACCAGAAAGTATTTTTTTAAAATAACATATATATATATATACTTACATAAATATATATTCTATTCAAGCTTAGCACGATAGTAACAAATTACTCTATTTGTGTCTCTTCCTTCTTCTATCTCCCTTCCCTCTCATGCCTATTAAATACTTTGTTGATGAAGGAAAAGAGAGCTCATTGTAAGTGATCTCTGTCTTTTCAGAAAAGTATGAGTTGAGGTCCTGAGTGAAAAAGTTGGGGGAAAGAGTGGTGTGGGAGACCTGGCAAGGGAAGAGAATATCTGGAAATAACTTCTTGGGGAGTGGGATGGAGAATGTATTTGGGAGGTTTAAAAGAATTGTCTTGTTTAGGTGAAGATCTAGTTGAAATCAGTTGATTTCAATTTCTCCTAGACTCATTCATCTCAGTCCCATGATCTCCTCCAACTCTATTTAATAGCATGTAAGTAAGAGCTGAAGAAGCAGGAGTGATGAAGATTTAGAATTTGGGAAAACTTAATTACAAGTATGACAAGGAAGCAAGGAATTTTAGAGTGAAGAAGTGGATCAGTTAAGTAGAGGGTCATTATAGTTAGGGGAAGGAAGAGAAGACAATTATTAATATTATTGGTGTTGCCATTGTTATCATCAGATGCAGTTTCTGTACTAGATATTTGGGTTTAATTGTTTTTCCTTGTCATGAGAGAGGATTCTTTGGAGGTGGAGGGACTGACGGTGACAAAAAGCATCAGTAAAATTTTTTTAAGAAGAAAAAAGAAAACAAAAGTAATTATAATCTAGCTATTACCAGCCTCAAAGCTAAGTCACTCTGGCAATTTACTTATATATTTTCATGCTTGTAATAGCAAAACTTTGGTGGCTCTCCTCTCTGGTTTAATTTATTGTTATAGTCATCTACTTGTCTTAACATCCACTGAACATACTAAAATTAATTTACTAATTAGCTAGTTAGCCAGCCTTAAATTTTGCCCAAGATTAACATGAGGCTCATTGTGATTTCTTCAATAATAGTTTTGAAAATCAGAATATTTGTGTATCTTTAGGCCTTAGAGTCCTCTACTATTCTCTAAGGATCATCAAAGTTTACCTACAGTGCTCTAGGATTCTATCTGAAGAGAAACCAGAGTATAGTGCTCTAGGATTTGGGGCAGAAAGGTAGCATAGTGGATACAGTGCCAGATCTGAAGTTGGGAAGACCTGAGCTTAAATTTGATCTCAGATACTTACTAGCTGTGTGACCCAGGGCAAGTCATTTAACCCTATTTCCCTCAGTTTCCTCATCTGTAAAATAAGCTGGAGAAGGAAATGGCAAACCACTCCAGTATCTTTGCCAAGAAAACCCCAAATGAGTTTACAAAGAGACAGGTATTTTTTTTTAAAGGAAGCAATTAAACTATTTCTAGATATCAGAATTCATTGAGATGCTCTCTTACTATCTATCATCTGCTTTTGGCTTCCAAATTCTCTCTTAACTCTACTTATTTTATCCTTACTTTTATGCTAACGACTTTAAAACAAATTATATTCCCAAGTGCTGTTAACAAAAAAAAAATCAGATCTTTTGACTATAACTTCTGTCTTATCTATTTAGGACTTAATTCCAGGAGACTGGCAGAATAGTAACATCATTATTCATGCCACTTGGATGATCTGGGAGTCCTGAACTACAATACTTTCAGGCAATCAATAAAAAAAAAAATTAAATTACTAGTATGTCCCAGGTGCTGTCAAGTACTGGGGATATAAACTTTTAAATTTAATTTTTAATTGATTTATTTAATTTAGGATATTTCTCCATGGTTTCATGATTTATGTTCTTTCCCTCCTCTCTTCTCTCCCCTCTACCCCATATCCAACAAGTAATTCCACTGGGTTTTACAAGTATCATTGATTAAGACCTATTTCCACATTATTAATTTTTTGCAATAGAGTGATCATTTAGAGTCTACATCCCCAATCATATCCCCATCAAACCATGTGATCAAGGAACATCTTTCTTCTGTTTCTACTCCCACATTTCTTTCTCTGGATGAGGATAGCGTTCTTTCTCATAACTCCCTCAGAATTGTCCTGGATCCTTTCATTGCTACTAGTAGAGAAGTCCATTACATTCTATTGTGCCACAGTGAATCAGTCTCTGTGTACAATTTTCTCCTGTTTCTGTTCCTTCCACTCTGCATCAATTCCTGGAGATCTTTCCAGTTCACATGAAATTCATCCAATTCATTATTTCTTTTAACCCAATAGTATTCCATCACCAAAAGATACCACAATTTGTTCAGCCATTCCCCAATTGGAGGTCATCCCCTCATTTTCCAATTTTTTTTGCCACCACAAAGAGTATGGCTATGAATATTTTTGTACATGTATTTTTTCTTTTTATCTCTTTGGGGTACAAACCCAGCAGTGGTATGACTGGATCAAAGGGCAGGCAGTCATTTAAAGCCCTTTGGAAATAATGAACTGGAGTAATTCCATGTGAACTGGAATGACCTCCAGGAATTGTTGCAGAGTGAAAGGAGCAGAATCAGGAGAACAAATTACACAGAGACTGATACACTGTGGGACAATCAAATGTAATGGACTTCTTTACTAGCAGCAATGCAATGATCCAGGACAATTCTGAGGGATTTATGAGAAAGAATGCTATTTACATTCAGAGGAAGAATAGAAACACAGAAGAAAAACAACTGATCTATCACAAGGGTTGATGGGGATATGATTGGGGATATAGACCCTAAAAGATCACCCTAGTGCAAATATTAGTGGAATGGAAACAGGGCTTGATCAATGACACATATAAAACCCAGAGGAATGGCACATCCGCTATGGGAGAGGGTGGGGGAGGGTAGGAAAAGAGTATGAATCTTGTAATCCTGGGAAAATATTCTAAATTAATTAATTAAATAACATTTTCCAAAAAAAATTAAGCCCTTTGGGCATAAATCCAAATTGCCTTCCAGAATGTTTGGATCAATTCATAACTCTACCAGCAATGCATTAGTGTCCCAGTTTTGTTACATCCCCTCCAACATTTGTTACTTTCCTTTGCTTTCATATTAGCCAATCTGCTAGGGGTGAGGTGGTACTTCAGAGTTTTGATTTGCATTTCACTAATTATAAGAGATTTAGAACACTTTTTCATGTGCTTATTGATAGTTTTGATTTCTCTATCTGAAAACTGCCTATTCATGTCACTTGCCCATTTATCAATTGGGGAATGGCTTGATTTTTTTGTACAACTGATTTAGTTTCTTATAATTTTGAGAAATTAGACCTTTGTCAGAGGTTATTGTTATAAAGATCTCCCCCCAATTTGTTACTTCCCTTCTAATTTTGGTTGCATTGGTTTTATTTGTACAAACCCTTTTAAATTTAATGTAATCAAAATTATTCATTTTACATTTTGTAATATTCTTGATCTCATGCTTGGTCTTAAAATCTTTCCTTTCCCATAGATCTGACAAGTAAACTATTCTATGTTCACCTAATTTACTTATAGTTTCCTTTTTATATTTAAGTTGTTTACCCATTCTGAATTTATCTTGGTATAGGGGTGTGAGATGTTGATCCAAACCCAATCTCTCCCACACTGTCTTCCAATTTTCCCAACACTTTTTATCAAATAGTGGATTCTTATCCCAAAAGCTGGGGTCTTTGGGTTTATCATACACAATCTTGCTGAGGTCATTACCCCAAGTCTATTCCATTGATCTTCCCTTCTGTCTCTTAGCCAGTAACATATTGTTTTGATGACCACTGCTTTATAGTACACTTTATGATCTGGTGCTGCTAGATCCCCATCTTTCACATTTTTCTTCATTATTTCCTTTGATATTCTTGATCTTTTGTTCTTCCAAATGAATTTTGTTCTAATTTGTTCTAATTCAGTAAAAAAAGTTTCTTGGTAGTTTGATGGATATGGCACTTAATAAGTAAATTAATTTGGGTTGGATAGTCATTTTTATTGTGCTAGCTCATCTTACCCATGAGCAATTAATGTTTTTCCAATTATTTTGATCTAGCTTTAATTGTGTGGAAAGTGTTTTGTGGTTGTGTTCATATAATTCCCATATTTGTCTTGGCAAATAGATTCCTAAGTATTTTATATTGTCTAGAGTGATTTTAAATGGAATTTCTCTAACACTTGCTGCTGAGTTGTGTTGGAAATATATAGAAATGCTGATGACTTATGTGGATTTATTTTGTATCCTGCAACTTTGCTAAAGTTGTTGATTATTTCAATTAGCCTTTTTGTTGATTCTCTAGGATTCTTTAAGTAAACCATCATGTCATCTGCAAAGAGCGATAACTTGGTCTCCTCCTTGCCTATTTTGATGCCTTCAATTTCTTTTTCTTCTCTGATTGCTATAGCTAGTGTTTCTAGTACAATGTCAAATAATAGAGGTGATAATGGACATCCTTGTTTCACTCCTGATCTTATTGGGAATGCATCTAGTTTATCCCCATTGCAGATGATATTAGCTGATGGTTTTAGATAGATACTGTTTATTATTTTTAGGAAAGGCCCTTCTATTCCTATGCTTTCTAGTGTTTTCAATAGGAATGGGTGTTGTATTTTATCAAAGGCTTTTTCTTCATCTATCAAGATAATCATGTGATTATTGTTGACTTAGTTGTTGATATGATGAATTATATGAATGGTTTCCCTAATATTAAACCATCCTTACATTCCTGGTATGAATCACACTTGGGTTCTGATCCTGACTTTGTCACTTATCTTAGATATGTTAGTCACCCAACTGCAGATCTTGCAGTTAAATGCGAACCTTTGATAGTCTTTTCAAAACTAGATTCTCTGATTCAAAGGATGGAAGGAAACAAGCATTTTCTAAGCACCTACAATGTATTAGGTACTATAGGAAATTTTTTTCTATTATGTCATTTGATCTTCATAACAACCCTGAGAAGCTGTTATAATCCCATTTTACAGTTGAGGAAACTGAGTCTAACAGGTTAAATTACTTGTTTAGTGTTAATAGCTAGTGAATTTCTGAGGTGAGTCCAGGTCCAGAGTCCATTTACTGAGTCACCTGAAATATAGTAGTCCAGTTCTGTTAGAGTATAGTTGGGATGTCTGCTCCATTTTAACTGGATCTCCTTGAGATCAGAGACTGCCTGAGAGTTTGTCTTAATATTTGACACAGAGTAGGTACTTAATATTTCATTCATAAATTCTCTAATGTGCATCTCGACTAATCAACTCAGTGTTCTGTTCAATAAATGTTTGTTGAATTAAATTGAGTTTCCAAAGATGGGCCAATATAATAATTGTACTTGAACCTCCCAATAACCCTATGAGGCAGACAGAGAAGATATTTTACACAAAACAAGAGCATAAGAAGTGTAGGGTGAAGAGGTACTGAGTCATTCAGATCAGGGGTCCTGGAGAAAATGAGGGTTTCAATCTGCTGAGTTAGGAGTTCTCACTCCAAGATTGGAATTCTTTTAAAAAAATGGTAAGATTCTAGAAAGTTCCCAGGTAAATTAAAAAAATAGAGAAAGAGGGAAGATAGCATCATACTCAGCTCCTACTTCCCTACCTTCTAGCCCTCCCCTTATCCCTCCCCCATTCCTAGTCCCAAGACACCAGTGCTTGGACCGTTGGCAAAGTTTTCCAAGGTGCCAGTCGGGTATTCATGCCCCCATCTGTCATGCTCCCAACTGGAATCCTGACTCTCATTAGAGCAGTGGGAGGGGCTGTGCCTTTCAGGGCCAGCTCTGCACACACCCTCCTGCCCTAACACCCAAACAATTGTACAGAGATCAAGATGATTGTTTCCTATGGAAATTGGACCATGTGAAGCCCCCAGGGGGAGAAGGGGGGAATAGCTCTGCCCTCTTTTATTCATTTTCTTCAAGCCTGGGGGTGGGGGTGTCCAGCCCCTGCACATATGCCCCAGAGGGGTGGGAACAAGAGAAGAGGGGAAGGGATGAGAAGGGCAAGGGGTTGTTGGGGTGGGGAGGAGGGAATCAACAATAGAGCTGCCTGCTGGACTTGGAGTCTTTCTCCTGGGGCCAGTGGAAGATTTTCAGAGTTCTGGAGACCTGAAGAAGTAGTCTCACAGCCCCAAATCCTAACTCTGGAACAGGGACTTTGGATTTAGAGTCATCAGGGCTCTTCTGAGTACCTGACTTGTTGAGCAAAAGGAAAGAAAAGAAAAAAAGCAAAAAACCCAAGATGCTTATTTGCATCTAAATGGGAAGACAGGATTAGAATGACATGTGAGGTTCCTTCCAATTCACATTACATGCTTCTACTTATTGTTTAAGGTGTCTTTGAAGGCAGAGTTTGCAGGACACCAAAACGCTGAGGCAAAACCTCAAAACTTCTCTCCAACACATGGATGGCTTGTTGGGTGCCACACAGAACAAACCTGAATGGTATCTTCAGTTGACATCCATCTGGAAGATACCGTCTGATTGTCCAAAATTGTCCCCCATACTCTGACTTACTCTGAGAAAAGTAGGGGAGTTTTGCCACCTGAACCCCAAATATAGATGTGTCAACCTAGGATCTTTAAGCTCTTTACCCCTCTACCTGTCTCCTTAGTTTCCCCAAGGGCAAGTGGACAATGGCATGACCCAATAAGATTCTGAAATTGATTTGGATAGGGGAGAGGGAGACATAGAGGAGCTGAGGTGCGATGAAGAAGGATGAAAAGTTGAATTTATCTCCTTCCCTTTAGGAAGTCTCTAGTGGGGCGAAAAGTGGAGGGATGGGGAGGGCAGGAGTCCAGGAGGAAACCTGAGGTCTTTTACTCATGGTGGAGATGAAGCCTCCCCCCTCCCCATTAAGAGAAAGCCAGAAGTTTGAGAAAAGCAAGCCAGTTCCTTTTTCCCCTTCTAATAGGACCTGTTTGGGGATCCAACCTTGGGATGCTCCCTGCTAGAGAGGGTAGATTAGAGCAGATGGTGCTAGGAGTCAGGGGTGGGGGGAATAGGTGTGTACTAACCAGGAGCTGGATGGGAAGAGGATAAAAAGGGGAAAGGTTTGGCCTTGTCCAGTTGAGAGAAATTGGTGAGGGGGATGAACAGCCAGCCAGTCTATGGAGGGAATCAGTAGCATGCTATTGAAGTAGAAAGGAAAGGCCCAGAGTGGAAGTTGAGGCAGAACAGGAGGTGATTGTTACTAGATCTCAGAAACCTGAATTCCATTTACTAATCTGGGTCTATAGGATAGTCATAAAATCTCTGGTTCTTTTGGCTTTTCAAACGCCAGGGTCTTTTATAGTGGAAAATAACCCTGGATTTGGAGTCAGAAGAGCATGGTTCAAATCATGGGTCTGATATCCATTATTTGTATGACCTCACATGAATCTAGGTGGATCTAGCCATCTGTCTAGGACTCAATGTTCTCTAAAATTAAGGACTGGATGGTGTATGAGTTCTTACCAACTCCACACTAACGTATTGTCCTCTTTCAGTCCATAAAAATGAGGATATTTCTTCTTTCCCCCAAACCTTTCTAGATAAAACAACTGCCAGAGCATCCCGAGACCCCCAGAGAAATGGAAAGACTCAGCCTCTCGCCCTGCTCCTCCTTCTGAGGCTAAGAAGAGGGGCACACCAGTCCAGTGGCAACAATCAGAGCACAGCTCCAGAGGCCTGGGCCACAGCTTGCTGGGAGTCCCTGTCTTCCAGAGGGGGCTGTCAGGGCCCATGAGGGGTGACAGATGGCTGGGCAGCAACAGTTTGGCTGGGCAGCAACAGTTTGTGGAAAGAGACACTGAGGGGAGGGCTACGTGTAATGAGAAAGGGGGCTGCTGCAGAGGCTTTGAGGAAGGGGGAGCAAGAAAGGAGCAGTGGGGGAAGTGAATGCCAGGACTTGATTTATAGAAAGGCATTTACTGACTTGAGGATAGACACCCCCTACTTTGGGCAAGGAGGGAAGACTTTTTAGAGCTGCCCTCTCATTCTTCCTTGTGAAGAAGACCACCATAACCCCATTCCCAAAGCCCACTGGTATGGGACCAATAGGCTTTGGGATTGGGGTTATACCATTCATTGCTCCAGGAAATTAAGATTATAAAATGACAAATTGACAATCCATGTAGGGGGAAGGCTTTTCCATACCAGGAATGTCCTCCACCATTGAAATCAAACAAACCAATCAAGGAAACTGCTTGTCATCCACCTCTTAAAGTTAGTTGTGGGGAAGTTTATTTATAAACTTGAAAATATAAATGGGAATTCTAATTATTATTCTGCTCCTTCCATGACATAGTTCTACCTCTTTTTTTTCCTTTACATTTTTAAAACTCTTACCTTCTGCCTTAGAATCTTGATTCTAAGGCAGAGGAGGGTCTACCTTTTCTTCAATAGATAAGTTCCCTTTTCTTCTCGGTCTTTAGAGGCCAGGAAGTTCATGGGTCCAAAGCCCCACAAGTCTGGGACTTCTCAGAGGTCAGGACACTCTCCTCACTTTCTGCCCAGCTTCACAAGAGTGTGCAAAGGGGTGAGGGCTCTGGAAGCCAAGGACAAGCATCAGAGTTTGGGCCAGCGGGGAGGAGGTGGTGGTGGCCCTCTTTAATCAATCAACAATCAACCAGCATTTTGTAAGCTGTCCTTCTGGGTTCTTTGTTTTCCTCTAGATGCTGGGCAAAATGAATAAACCAGGAGGTTTAACCTCCGGGCTGTAGTGAGTCTCTTGTCACGTGCAGGAACAGGGACAGAGGGAGGGTGAGGAAGGCAGGGCGGGGACACATTAATGAGGCCAAGCAGGCAGGGTTGAGCCGGATTTCCTGAAAGCACATCGCGAGTTTGGGACTAAACCACCACCTAGTGACCACAGCAATGAACGACAGTTAGAGAAGAATGTTTTGTAATGGAAATTTGAGGATAAAATAAAATAAAATTTGTAAAATGCTTTCAAGTCAGAGATGTGCAAATAAATGTTTCCCAACTGGCTCCACTCACGCGACACCTTTTAAAGTTTTATTGGCATCATTTACATTTTCTCCATTCCCCCCTCAAGTCTGGACAATAAAAAACAATCCACCAATCTCTGCTTTGGAGTATTTTGTTGATTGTGAGGAGTCAATGCCGTGCCGCTGAAGACTGAACCACCATTTCTTTGGCTCCAGCACATCGCTGATTAAGCTATTATTTGCTTTGGACTCTTGAGGTCATTTTGTCCTTTTCTCTGTCCTCTGTCCCCCAGGTCAGGCGCTCGCCTACCCTGAGGACAGGCACCCCTCTCCTGCTTGTGAGTGTCAGGGGATGCTCCCCAATGTTTCACTACCCTTTGAAATCTACTCGAAATTGAACCAGGGCTATCAGATTAAAAACTCCTGCAGTTGGCAGTAGGGAGAGGATGGATTTGTCATCAGAAGACCTCTGTGATCTTGCAAGGCCCCTAAACCCTTCTGGGTCCCTTTGCTCATTCTGAAAATAAGAGGTTTGGGCCAGATTCAGCTCTACATCTATGATCCTCTGAGACTCTCCCTAAACCAGAGCATGAGAAGAAACAAAGCTCCCACACTGGAAACATGTGCACAGAGGTTGAGAGCTGCAGACTAAATGGGATAGCTTTAATAGAATGAATTCCTCTTCTTGCAACCCTATGTCCATAGAGGCATGCTCTCTTCCCTCTTCAGAACTCTGTTGCCTTCTGCATCCCCCAAATTCTTGAAGTTACCTTTCCTTGATGGTGAATACTAAGTTGTGAAAAATGATATCTTTATTTTTAAGTTTTATTTTCTTTCTAGTTTTTAAGTATGAAAAGAATATATAATTATATAATATTTTAAATAAAATGACATTTAATTTTTATTTTTTAAATGGCATATTTATTTCTGAAGATTTAATAACTGTTCACTGAGACAGCAATTTTTTTCAAGTATTTAAAAACATGATTCTGAGGACTTTCTTAGGCTTAATCAGACAATATCCATGATGAAAAAATAAGTCAAGATTCTCTGCTATAGGGGCATTGTTCTCTACAAAAATTAGTGAAGGCACTTTTCACTCTGAGTATTCCAAAGATAAGAAATCTCAGATTGTCTGTATAGCCACAGGTAAGTAATTGAGCCTCTCTGGGCCTAAGCTTTAGCATGAAAAAAATATTATATTATATACATACATATATATACACATACATATATATTTTAAACCCTTACCTTCCTTGGAATTAGTACTGTGTATTGGTTCAAAGGCAGACGAGCAGAAAGGGCTAGGCAATGAGGGTTAAGTGACTTGCCCAGAGTCACATAGCTAGAAAGCATCTGAGGCCAAATTTGAATCCAAGACCTCTTTTCTCTAGACCTGGATCTCAATCCACTGAGGCACTTAGCTGCCCCCAATCTTCATCATTTGTAAGATGATGATGATAATCCTTACTGTTTCACAACTTTATTGTGGCTGTTGGCATTTTAGGGCTATTGGCACTTAGAGTAAACTTTGGGCTTGAGATCTAGGAGTAATTAGCATGATGTTCTAGAGGTTCTAGAGGTTGAGACAGGATGAGAATCAATACAGTATCTTTGAATTGTCTCATCTCTGTCATTAACAAGTCACTCAACCTTTTTGAAACTGGACTGGGCAGCCTCTTCCCCTTGTCTCCTCTGGCAGTTCTATAAAAACCTTCCACCTGGTAAATTTCAGTTGTCCTTTCCTTTCTGGCCACTGAGGGGAGAAAGGTTAGAAGCAGAGCTATGGACAATATTATGGGAATGAGCTGCCACCTTGTGGTACTCAGGACTTTCTGCCTGTCTGAAATTAAATCTAAGTTCTATCTCCTGCTTTAGCTCAGAATTTGAAGGAATCACCCAAGTCATCTAGCAGAACCCATTCTGTCATTCTCAATTGGTACTGAATGTTTGCCTGGTTGTACAAGAATCGAGAGAACATATCCTATGCCCCTTTTTCTTTCTTTGTTTCTTTCTTTTTGTCTGTCTTTCTCCATCCACCCATCCATCTATCCATCCATCCATCCATCCATCCATCCATCCATCCATCCATCCATCCATCCGTTATCTTCCTTCCTTCCTTCCTTCCTTCCTTCCTTCCTTCCTTCCTTCCTTCCTTCCTTCCTTCCTTCCTTCCTTCCTTCCTTCCTTCCTTCCTTCCTTCCTTCCTTCCTTCCTTCCTTTCTTCCTTCCTCCCTTCCTTCCTCCCTTCCTTCCTTCCTCCCTCTTTTTCTTTCTTTCTTCCTCCTTCTTTCTTTCTTTCTTTCTTTCTTTCTTTCTTTCTTTCTTTCTTTCTTTCTTTCTTTCTTTCTTTCTTTCTTTCTTTCTTTCTTTCTTTCTTTCTTTCTTTCTTTCTTTCTTTCTTTCTTTCTTTCTTTCTCTCTCTTCTCTCTCTCTCTCTCTCTCTCTCTTTCTTTCTTTCTTTCTTTCTTTCTTTCTTTCTTTCTTTCTTTCTTTCTTTCTTTCTTTCTTTCTTTCTTTCTTTCTTTCTTTCTTTCTTTCTTTCTTTCTTTCTTTCTTTCTTTCTTTCTTTCTTTCTTTCTTTCTTTCTTTCTTTCTTTCTTTCTTTCTTTTGAAATACCTGATCCTTAGCTGATCATAAACCTAAATCCCATTTCTCAATATTTTCTTAGGCTAGTGGATCAAACTAAGTTAATTTGAAATAATGGCATAAATATAAGCTGTGTATCTATCCTCTCTGAAATCTTTCAAGCATCTTTATATGGATTAAAATAAAGTTTAGAACCCTTTCAATATATTTGCTAAAATCAATATATACATTTTATTTCGATCCACACATATTTATTGATCTGTCTTTATGAACCTACATACATTTTTACATTTTAATTTTGTGTATTTTTTTTGTATGCAACCATTTTCTTTCCTCTTTCAAAAGACATCTTCTTTTAAAAGCACAGACTACATTTGTATCATGATGATCATCTCTCTCCAGTTCATTCCCCAAAGTGCCCATCTGAGTTTTCAGCATTTTCTTTTATGTATTTTTGTATCTTTCTTTCCTCTGGATCCTTCCTGTCTGCCTACAAATATTCTCAGGTTTCCTCAAATTTATTGAAAGAATTCACAGAGGAAGCACCTAGGTTGAGGGCTGGAAAGGATCTTGGATATTATTTATTGCAATTGTCCCTGAACTCAAATCCCCTAAACAATATTCCTTAAGAGATTGTATGTAGCACTGAGACCTCTAGTGAAAAGGAACCCAATATCCCTTATGACACAGCCAGGTTCAAATTCTTGATGGCCTTAGGTCTTTCTTAATGGGATAGAGAAGGAACATGTGCTTTCATTGGTATAGAAACTGCTACCAGTGAAGACCCATACATACATTCTTTGAAATCTTATCCTAGCAGGCTGCCAAGTGTGGAAAGGAAATTAGACTGACAGTTTGTGGGGGAAGGGCCCAACTGGGAGTGGCAGTTGGGTCTTGTGACTAGCACTTCCTTCCTGCCGTGTGGGGACTTGCTTCTTATCCCCCATTTTTCCAATCCTATTTCCCTTCCCAATAAATATTACACAAGAGAAATGAAAAGTAGAGTGACTTGCCAAGGGTCAACCAGCCACCATGTGTCAGAGGCTAGATATGAACTAAGGTATTCCTGGACTCAAGACCTGGGCTACTCTGTCTTCCTAAAACCAAAGCAAAATCTACTTCTGAGATTTCCACCATGTGTTCCTGTCTCTAGCCTCAGAGGCCAAACAGAAAAGTCTAATCCTTTTCCCAAGGTTCAGTCCTCCAAAAACTTCGATAGCCATCATGCCTTTTTTTTCTCTAGTCTTAGTTTCATTCACCATTTCTTTTATGAATGGTCTTCAGGCTCCTCATTGTCACATCATACTGTCCCAAATTATTATTGACTTTCTTAAAATCCAGAAGTGACTATCTAGAAGTGAACACAATTCCAGAAGTAGCCTGACCAGAGAAGAGTATAATTTGTTGTTGCTGTTGTTCCATTGTTTCATTTATGTCTGACTTTTCTTGGCAGAGATACTAGCGTAGTTTGCCATTTCCTTCTCCAGCTCATTTTACAGATGAGGAAATGGAGGCAAATAGGGTTAAGTGACTTGCACAGGTTCACGAAGCTAGTAATTGCCTGAGGCCAGATTTGAACTTAGGAAGATATCTCTTCATGACTCTAGGCTTAGCACTCTATCCACTGTGTGCCACCTCATGGCTTAGAATGTGGTAGGTAAGGGCAGTCAAGAATTAAGGGGCGCAGGACTTCCAGGTAAGCTTGACGTCAGTCTAAAAATGGGTCACTTCGTCTCCCCAGCACACACCGACAAGGACTACCCCAAAATACCTTAAGAATCATTTTCAGAGTAGTGGAGGAGCTGTACAGTAGGGCTCAGCATTGAAGATGCATGGGATTGGGGCTTTTCCAGTCTATAAGAGGGTGAAAGGGCTTCCACCCAAACATGAGCCAATCCACCCTCCCCCAACCCCACTTACAGAGCCAGAGCCAGAGCCAGTGCACGCCAAGACGAGGGAGCAAGGGGCACCTCTGGATCCTTGGGAGCTGACTAGGACCGCAGGGGAACCACCCTTGAAAGCATCTTGGCAGGAAACCCCAGCACGCGAGGGAGCACAGACCTTAGGTGCCCGGAGCCAATGCGCCCACCAGAACCAGGGAGTGAGTGAGGAGTACCTCTAGAGCAAGCAAGGGGCACTTCTACATCCTTGGGAGCTGACTAGGAGTTGGAGAACTACCCCTGAAAGCAGCTAGACCAGAAACCCAGGTGGGCAGGAGACCACAGACCTTGAGTGCCCCTGGGAAGGTAGCACTGAGAAGAGCTGCAAAGGACTGTGGAGATTTGAGAGATTGCCTCAGGCAAAATCCTTGCTCCTTAACTCCATACACAGAGAACCTGCCCAGCTGACTCAGATTTCTAACTAAAGAGGGAAGGGAAAACATTTAGAAAAATGGCTAATCATGCACAGGAGCCTCAAAATCCATCAAAAAAAAAAAACCCAAAAAGAAGGCCGTGACCCTTGATAATTTTACGGAGGAAAATCCCAGGCTACAGAGGAAATACTGGACGAAATTCAAACAAAGGCAAAACCTAAAAAAAAAAAAAAAAGAGGAAATCGTCCACAAGCCCTTGAAGAATCTCAGTTGGAGCTTATCAAAAAGATGGAAGCTTTCTGGAAAGAGAAGTGGGAAATGGCTTAAAAAAATGAAGAAACCATAGCCAAAATACCAAAAGGTTAAAGCAGAAAACCAAAAGATTATAACAGAAAATGAGGCCTTAAGGACAAGAATTGAGCAACTGGAAACCAATGATCTTGCAAAACAGCAAGAATTAATAAAGCAAAGTCAAAAGACTGACAAAATAGAAGAAAACATAAAATATCTCACTGACAAGGTGAGAGATCAGGAAAACAGAGGAAGGAGAGACAATTTGAGAATCATTGGGCTACCTGAAAAGTCAGAAATAAACAGAAACCTTGACACCATACTACAAGAGATCATCCAAGAAAACTGCCCTGAAGTTCTTGAACAAGGGGGCAAAATAGACATTGAAAGTGTTCATAGAACACCCTCTACACTAACCCCCCAAAAAACAACTCCCAGAAATGTAATTGCCAAATTCCAGAGCTTTCAAGCTAAGGAGAAAATCCTACAAGAAGCCCAAAAGAAATAATTCAGACACAAAGGACCACCAATCAGGATCACACAAGATCTAGCAGCTTCCACACTAAATGACTTTGAAATAATGTTATTTAAATATTCTATTTCCTCTTTTGTTCATCTGGGAAATTCATATTTTTGTAAACATCCATCCATTTTGCTTAGATTATAAGATTTATTGGCTTATAATTGGGCAAAATAGTTCATAATAAATGCTTTATATTTATAATTTCTTGAAAGACAAACAATAGCAATATTTTATGATAATCAACCGTGAAAGACAGCTATTCTTTGCAACACAATGATCCAAGACAATCCTAAAGGATTTATAACAAAGAATATTATCCACCTCCAAAGAGAGAATTGGTGGTGTCTAAATGCATATCAAAGCATACTATTTTCCCCTTTATCTTATATGTGTTTTTGTTTTATAGGTGTATACTCTCACAGTAATGACTAATATGGAAATATATTTCCTGTGATCATGTATGTATAGCTTAAATCAAACTGCTTACCATCATGTTGGAGAACTTATGGCACATCTGCTGGAGAGGGCTGCTCTCTTCCCCTTTGCACAGCTCTTGAGGACATTTTTCAAATCACCTGCTCCCTCTTCCCAGCAGCCCAATGGTTTCCTTCCTTCATCCCCTGTCTAGGATAAGAGGACAGCTTATGTGAGGCATGAGAGTTGTAGTTTGAGCACTCAGTCTCTAAAAGGTTCACCATCAGTGGGTTACCATCTCAGGAGATGGGATGGAGGGGAGGGAAAGAGATAACTTGAATCTTATAATTTCAGAAGTGTTGAAATTGGTTTTACATGTAATTGGGAAAATAAAATATTTTTTAAAAATGTAATTTTTTTGGAAGATGATATCATATTCCTAGGCTATTTTATGATCATGGATTGTAAGTAGTCAAATAATTCTTAAACAATCTCTTCTTGATTTATTCTTCAGGTCATTTGTTTTTCCAAAGAGATATTTCACATGTTCTACTTTTTTCAGTCTTTTGACTTTGTTTTATTATTTCTTGATGTCTCATAGAGTCATTAGTGTCTACTCATCCAATTCTAATTTTTAATTATTTTCATTGGTGATCTTTTGTACCATTTCCCCCATTTATTCAATTCTGCTTTTTAAAGAAACTTTTTCATTAGTAAATTTTTCTACCTCTCCATTTGGGCAATGTTTTTTTCCCCAAATTTTCTTTTTTTTCATTTCTCTATCTAATTTTTCATCTATTATTCTTATTTGATTTCAAAAATCACTTTTTACTCTTCCCTGTTGATCAATCTACCCCTACATCAACTAATGTAAACAAAGAAGACCCAGGGATCTTAAGTGTATCATTCAGTTTATAGAGTAAAGTAGATGTTAAGGAATTTTCCTACAACCTCACAACAATATATGACTATGACTTTAGTCAATCAATGAGAGATTTTTATAGCATCTTTAGACATTAGATGAAGGCCAATGGCATACACACACATACACACACACACACACACACACACATATCTTGTGATTGCTTGCAAATGTCAGATACAACGCTAGGTCTATATATATAACAATAGTAGTACATCCAGAGGAGAGTCAATAAATCTATTAAATGATCCAGCAGTGGAAGGCTCTAAATCAGAAGTCTAAATGGGAACTGGACTTGGAGAATGGGTAATAGTTGCTTTCTCCCTCCTCCATTTAGCTTCTGATCATTGAATATGTCATTAGAGAGATGCACTGACAACTCCCTAATTAATATACATATATATATTAAAGATAAGTAAAGAATGTTAAAGGGCAGGTAGTTGAGTATGGCATGGGTTTCTTATGATAATATCAGTAATGCTCTACCTCAGAATGAGCTGACATTATTAACAACTAGTAGCTTTAAGATTCGCACTTTACAATATATATATAATTATAAATTTAAAAAAAACTTTCACACAAAAATGGCCTATTTGGCAAAACTGAGTATAATCCTTCAGAGGAAAAGGGACCTTTAATTTAAAACAATTTCCAAATATTCTTGATGAAAAGGTCAGAACTAACTGAACACTTTGAAATGAGAATGTAGGAGAAAATAGAAACATAAGATATTACAGAATTTGATCAGTTGGGACTACATAATAGTAGATTGCTAGCATATAAATAAGGAGAAAATAAGCAAGAATTCTCTCAAATTCCTAATGCCCAGAATCATTAACAAATTTAAATAAGATAGAGAGAGGGTTGGAGGTGTGCTCTTTCTCTTTTTTGTCATGGTGTATGGGGAAATAGCAGGGCTAGAAGACTTTGTAAGGGAGGAAAGGAAAAAGAAATTATAGCTTTTTAAAATCAAGAATAGGACTCCCAAGAACCTTGTTTCCATCTGAATTAGACAAAAGAAAGTTGAATATACTAACAGAAATAATTACACACTGAGATAGGCACATACATATAACAAAATATTGTAGAAGTACATTCTAGCCAATAAGGAAATGGTGGAGACAAGGGGAGAGAGAGAGAGAGACAGAGACAGAGAGAGATATATATAGAGAGATTTAAGAGGGAGGGGGATAGTAGAACATTAATTCTTAAAAATAAGAACAAGAAAGAGTTTACATATTTCTTAGCCACACATTATAACTTTATAAAAATTGACCACTTATTTAGTAATGAATGGGGAAAGGACCCATATGTAGAAAGAATATTTTAGCAGATTTTTTGTTATGATGAAGAATTGGAGATTGAAGAGATAC
This sequence comes from Monodelphis domestica, assembly GCF_027887165.1. Classification (NCBI taxonomy): domain Eukaryota; kingdom Metazoa; phylum Chordata; class Mammalia; order Didelphimorphia; family Didelphidae; genus Monodelphis; species Monodelphis domestica. The sequence continues at coordinate 29,379,250 of NC_077231.1, read as the reverse complement.
TTATCAATTGGGTAATGATTGAACAAATTATGATATATGGATGTGATGAAATATTATTGTGCTATAAGAAATTTTCAAGGAAATGGTTTTAGAAAAACCTGTGAAGACTTGGATGAACTGATGCAAAGTGAAGTAAGCAGAACCAGAAGAATACTTTACACAGTAATAGCAATATTATGAAGATTAACTGTGAAAGACTTAGATCAACACAATAGCCCATAACAATCCCAAAGAATTCGTGATGAAAATTCTATTCACTTCTATATAAAGAATGAATAGACTCACAGTAAAGACTGACACATTTTTTCTTCCTTTTATTTTTGCTTAAAATAAAAACAGTTCAAATGTAGAAATTTGTTTTGTGTGACTTCACTTTTGTAATCAGTTTTGTACTTCTTGCCTTCTCAATGGATGAGGAAGGGTGCAGGGGAAGGGAAGAGAATTTGGGACCAAAAATACAATAAAAAATTTAAAATAAATATTTAGTCTAATGTGCCAGCTTGTCATGAGTTTTCTGGATCTTGACTTTTACCAAGTATTCTATGACCAGCCATAATAGTTTCCTTGTTATTTCTCACAAGAGAGAAATCTATGCATTTTCACTAGTTATTCCTTATCCTTAGAATTTTTTCTCTCCTCTTTTCCATCTCTTCACCTCTTGGTTTCCTTCAAGTTTTAGCTAAAATCTTACCTTTTGCAAGAAATTTTCCTAGTCCCATTTGATGTTAATTTCTTTTTCTGAGACTATATTCATTACATATGAGAAAATCTTGTTATATGTACATATAAACATGTACAAAACACACATATGCATATAACATATACCAGCACACATGTATATACATAAATACATATATCTGTAGACACATACACATGTGTGTGTGTGTGTGTGTGTGTACACACACACACATATATATATATATATTTTTTTTTTCAACCTTCTTACCCTAAAGGTTCATTCTACCACTGAGGCCTCTTCATACTGGACATTTACCTTTTACTCTATCACAGTTGTTTGATATTGTCTTCCCTGTTAGATTGTAAGTCCCTTGAGGGAAGGAGTTATATTTGTTTTCCTTTGCATCCCCAGTGCTTAGTACACTATCTGACAAATGTGTGCTTCTTCACTTGATCATCTATATTCTCCAGTAAACATGGAAAACATTAAATGAAATATTTGCAAACAGACTACAACACATATTATACTATAACCAGGTTGGATTTGTAATATAAATGTAAGGTTGGTTCAATATATGTGAAGCAAAATCATAATAGACCATATTATTATTATTATTTATTTATCTAATTTTTATTAGCATGTGAAACACACTTCCATATTTGTCATTGTTGTAAGAGGACACTCATATAAAACCAAAACCCCAAAATAAAACTGTAAATGCACTGATGTGAAAGAGTATGCTTTGATCGGCATCCATCCAATGCCAATGGTTCTTTCTCTGGAGATAGCTAGCATTCCCCATCATAAGTCTTCAGGATTATTTCTAATCATTATATTGACAGTAGCCAAGTTTTCACACTTGATCATGGTGCAATATTGCTGTTATTGTGTACAGTGTTCTTTCAATTTTGCTTATTTAGCTCTGTTCCAGTTCATGTAGAAATTTCCTGCTTTTTCTGAAATTATCTTGAAATCATCATATAGTACAATAGTATTCTATAACTAACATGTACTACAATTTGTTCATCCATTTTATAGAAATCCTCTTAATTTCCAGTTCTTTGTCACTACAAAAAGAGCTGCTATAAACATTGTTGTTCAAGTAAGTCCTTTCCTCTTTTTTATTATCTCTTTGGGATACAGACCCAGTAGTGTGGCCATGGCTCCAAATTGCCCTCTAGAATGGCCATATCTGTTTGCAGCAGCTCCAACAATGTACTAGGCCATATTTAGACCACAGACCAATTAATAGACCATATTACTAACAAAGTTAAAAAATTGATTTTTTCAATGAATGCTGGAAAGGATTTAACAAAATTCAATACACATGAAAAGCAAGAACAAACATTTAATGAAGACTTAGGAAGAAAAGTTTGTTTCTGATGTACAAAGAATCAACTTTTAAAAAAATGTAGTGGTGGTTTAGGTAGAATGCAGTTGTTTTGAAAATAATCCATAGGCTTTGTAGAGTTGTAAACTTTAAAGTGACTACCAGCTGTGCAAGATAGTAGCCCCCAAATCTAGTTAGACTTTGTAAGAAGAAACGTAAGTTCCAGGAATAGAGGAATGATAACACCACTGTATTCTGTCCTCAACAGAACTCATTTGGAATATCTTTCTAATTGCTTACAACCTCTGTCTAAGAAGGATATTAATAATCTTAAGGAAGTTCAGAGGAGGATAATTAATATAGAGAAGGAACTTGAATCTAAGTCATAGAGAAGATCTGGAGATATTTAGTGTGGATAAAAGTAGTCTCAGGGAATATGTTATAATGGTTTTAAAATATTTAAAGAATATCACATGGAGGAGGGGGGACCCCATTTTGGGGGGACTCCAGAGTGCTGAACCAGATCCAGTGATTGGGAGTTGAAAAGAGACCCTAATTTAGGGCTACTGTAAGGAAAACAAACAAACAAACTTCCTAACAATTGAACCTATCTAAAAGTGGAATGCCTTGTCTTGAATTGTTTCAGTTGTCTATTCTTCATGATGTGAATTTCAAAACTACTCAACCCTGTTCAAACCATTCTTTAGAGGATGGGATTTAGCTATTTCGTGATCAATAACAATAGAGATACTTGGAATGACAGAATCAGGTCTTGGAAACTACAATCTCCACCCTACTCAAGGTAACAGGATTTAGAAAGGGCTGCAGCAAAGCTAAAGATTTAATTATTTGAGAATATGGCCTTCAACAGACATGTGCAAAGGGGACAGACATCTGGGCGGTCCTGGGTTAAGCTAGAGCCACCATTGGCACAGGTGAGACACAGGAAGTGAGGTAAAGGAGAGCTGAGGAGGCTGGGACTTCCTGTGTGGAGAGAGAGTGTGGTGGTTGGAGCCTGGTGCTTGGAGTGAAGGCCCTCAGACTGTTTCTCCATTTTGGTCACGTGAGTGATAGGGACTGATCTCTTTTCTTTGCCTTGGCTATCCAAGGCCTTGGGACTTTGGCCCAGCCTAAGCAGAGTGAGTATTTAAGCCCTATTCCCTGCTCTCTCTCTCTCTCTCTCTCTCTCTCTCTCTCTCTCTCTCTCTCTCTCTCTCTCTCTCTCTCTCTCTCTCTCTCTCTCTGTCTCATACCTTTCTTCCTCCTGTTAGTAATTTAAAAAAACTCCATAAAAGGTTGACTGCTGACTTGAGTTTTCATTTAGGAATTACATAGCTGAATTCCTTGGCGACCTTAAATGAACATATATCAGTCTTTTAAAGTGATTTCCATATCACAATGACCACACTTGTTTTCTTGGCAAAGATACTGGAGTGGTTGTCATTTACTTCCCTGATTCATTTTACAGATGCAGAAACTAAGACAAACATATTTAAGTGATTTGCCCAGGGTCACATAGCTTAGTAACTATCTGAGGCCAGATTTGAATTCAGGAAGATGAGTCTTCTTGACTCCAGACCCAGCACTTTATCCACGGCAATACCTAGCTTTGTTTCCCTCCTTGGAGGTCTTCAAACAGAGGCTGGAAAGAACTTTATAGGTATTTTATACTGATGGTTCTTCTTGTATATTTGGACTGGTTGATTGGTTGCTGTCCATTGCACTTAATAATATCAGTGGTGATGCTTTTCGACTCTCACATAAACTGGATTTAAGTGAGACACAGTTGCACAAAGTCATCACCCTCACTCTCTCTTTCAGAGTCATCAAAGTCCAGTGGCAAGATAAAATGTTAGGATGATTGGTGTTGGCTCAGTATGCAGTGGATAATCTTCTTGTCTTCAGTGTCTGGCCAAGCTCTAAGTACTCTGCAGCATCTGCTTCTGCCACCTTCATGACTACTGGAACAGATTGTTCTCATCCTTCCCTTCTGCTGGGGGGAGTCTTCACAGGCTGGGGTAGACACCCACCTAATTCACGTATGAGTTTGAGGCATGTTAGTTATCTTTAACCCAGTTTAGCCTGCTCAATGAGATGGATTTCCTGGGTGTGACTGCTGCTCATGCTACCACTTCTGGTAGTCTCAGGTGAGAGCTGGGTGGCATGTGGACATGAAAAGATGAAGGCAGCCTTGAAAAAGAATCAACAAACCTCACATAAGAGGTGCTAGTCTTCTCTGAAAACCTCACACACCCATGTATTTGGACTAGATGTCCATTGAAATCCCTTCTAACTCTCAAATTCTGAGATTCTACAATGGTTATTCAATGCCTAAGATAGTTCAAGAAGATGAACCAAGATTATAGTGTATTATCTGACTCAGGCATATGAATCTGCCTTCAATTATGGAGAGAAGAGTAAGGGAGAGGATATCCAATATATATCTTAGAATGAAATATGATATTGCCAATATGACAGCAAATGAATAACTTTCTGGTTAAAATTATGGCTTAACTGCCTTTCAGCTCCTGCCCCTGTCCATGCTGGTGAGATTGAGAGAGTATTGGACTCTTCCCTGAATATTCCTCCTTCAGACTAAATATTAGAGGAACTTTAGCACTGCACTTTCAGACAAGCACTAAACAGAACTAGCCAAGAACCAGTTATCAGAAGGCGTTACTCAAAGTAATAGCATAAGCGTAAGTCAATTTCATAGCTCCTTCCATAACTTAAAGATGTTGGTATGTTCTTTCCCCTCTTCATTACTTCTCCTCCCTTTCAACATAAGAACAGGGCAATAACTATTTTGAACTAGTTTTAAAGGGATCAATTCAGAGGGTAACATTCTACCTCAAGCAACTAGACGATTGACTAGATATGTATGACTAGAGGGAGATTCCCTAAATCCCACTCCTTTTCAAGTGTCTTGGTGATGAAATCACAGAGCTTTTGAGGCGCTGTAACCTCCCTCTAGAATCTAGACTTAGCACTTAGCTACACCAAGAAGTTCATGAACAAAGCCAATTAGAGGCTCAGACTAACTGCATCCCACAGGGGAAGAGCTGATGAGAATATAACTTTATCCACATTCTTAGAGCAATTGTTTTTCTGCTCTGAGGCTAGTTCTTCACCCTTTCTACTCCCTTTTTTTCTTAACATCTTAATCTACTTTCCTTTATTGTTGACATGGTTTTTGCTAAATGCTCATTGATTTACTTTCTGTTGATCATCTGAGATTTAAGGCCCCAGAATTCTGACATGAGTCAGTCATGATTGATGTTTTGGGCACCCTTGACAGTATTGCCCCTGGCGGTTCCTTTTACCTCCCTCTCTCATCTCCTCTCCCTTCACAAAAGCAGGTGGTTCATTAATGATCTTTAAAGTACTATTGATGGAAATGAGGAACCAAGATGAGCAATGTCTCCTCATTCTTGTAGATCATCCATTGGACTATACCAAGGGATGTGCTGCTAAATGTTTAATAACTAATTCTCTAAAACAACAGCAACAACAAAAATAGTATGAACCAGATACTTTTATATTTAATCTATATTATCAACATTTTCTATATTACTTTCTAAAGCCTATATATCAAGAAAAGAATAAAGCCCTGTTTGTAATGTTTACAAATTCTGAGGTATAATGTTCATCCTGAAAATTTAATAATCAGGTCTTTGGAGCTAGGCTCTAGCATACTCTTAACTATACCCTTCTATTCCATCAAGTAATACTACTGACTCTTGACAAGATGTTTCTGGTATTTTAATTGTGGTTAATGGCAAATACCTGCCAAATTACCTGAACTAATTCCCTTTATTACTTATATATTTTACATCACAAACTGGAACTCAGAGAATGACTGCAATGTAGTTTTACAGATAGAAGGTAACTGAGAGAGCATTAATTCAACTTTGCATTTTGTAGATGGGAAGATAGAGACTCTGTGAGATTGAGTATATTCCTAGAGGTATACAAATTGGAAGTAGAAGAGATGGGGCTTGTGCCCATCAGGTCCTTCAGTACCATATTAAACACATTTTCACTATACTGTTTGATTTTAAAGTCATTATAATTTATTATAGTTAATTTTCTGGGGGAACCAATAGCTTTTTTTTGCTTAATTTTGCTATTGTCAACCAGTCTCTCCAGCTCACTCCTTGTTTCTCTCCTTGATTCTTTCCCAACTCTGAAAATAAACACAAGCATGTATGCTCTCTCTCTCTCCCCCCCTCTCTCCCTCTCTCTCTCCCCTCTCTCTCTCCCCTCTCTCTCTTTTCTTGCATAACCTATTTCCTAACTATACAGAGAGTTTTTAAAAAAATGATCCTTATCTAGCACTAGGCAATTTAATTGGAATAAATTTAAAACCCTGCACTCAAGGTCTTTTTTTAATCAAATGTATAAGTAAATGACAGGATTACTATTGGCAATAATAGGAAGAAAGAGGCAATGTTTCATAATGAATAGAAAAAGGCCCTTGGAGGAAGAACCACTTCTAATATATATTAGTTGTGTGACTTTGAGAAAGTCATTGTGTTAAGGAAATCTCCAAAATCAAGATACTAATCTTTGTTAGTAGATGGAATTTCCTCACTGAGAATTCTTTATATCAATGAAATTACAAATCTGGTCTCAATTAAAAAAAAAGCCCTAGGAGCATATGCAAAAGAAGATCTGGGCTTGAAATCATGCAATATAATAATCAGTTGAAGAAATAGAGGATTTTTGACTAGAGAAGAGAAGACTCAAGGGGATTCTTTTTTCAAGTATTTGAGGGCTTGCCATTTGGAAGAAAGATTAAATTTGTTTTGCTGGCTTCACAGCTTAGAAGTCAGAACAGCAGATGGAAGTTGTAAAGAAGCAGGTTGTTGCATCATCTATGGAAAATGCCATCCATATAATTGGGGCTCTCCAAAAGTACATCAGATTGTCTGAGAAGGGTAATGATTTCCCTATCAGTGGAAGTCTTTCAAGTGGAAAAGGATTCCTTTTTTGGGGAATGTTGCAGATGAAATGTCTGTTCAATATATGATTTGGACTAGATGACATCTCAGGTCTTAAGATTCTAGGACACGGAGGGTTATAATTTGTGTGGGATTACGATTGGGTTGATGGGTAGTGATAGTTATGAAATAAAGAGAATAGAGATAAGAATGCCAATGAAAAATTTAAAGCACACACAAGAAGTTCAGAAGGAGACACCAAAGCAGGGCAGTTTTGTTACCATTAAATTTAATATAAAATAGATTAATAGAAGTTCACAGTTTTGTAATGAGTCTTGTGTTTTTTTATATTTAAATGTTTGTGTTTATTTTTGAAAATTCACAATATAATAAAGTTTAAAAAGATTCGATGACCTTCTCAGAGGCAGGGTTCCTTCCTATTTCACATATTTTTCCTCTACCCGGCATGTTTGTACCATCACTCCACCCCATTTTTTCCCTGTCACAACAGCTGGTTCCATTTTGGGTGATGCTGGTAGGTGTAGATTTTATTAACTACATGTGGATTTACTTACTTACTGCTCAATAATCCTTTCTATCACTTGCTCTCATTTCATCCTGCTGACCTAAAAAGGAAATTGTAGACCAGTATGTGAGAGATGAGAGCAACAGAGAACTATTTTCCTACATGAAGAACTGACTTCCAAAAAGCAATCTTAATTTATGGAAAAGGAAGTGTGGGTGCCACCTGGGAGAAGAGCAAGAATAAACTAAGGAATGAAGCTGAATTGGTACCAAGATCCCTATGGAATACAAAAATTCAAAAGACTGGAAGATGTGAATAATAGGAATGCAGGAGACTTGAGTTCAAATTTTACCTCTCATGTTTACTATCTTTGAGACTGAGAAAATCACTTTTCTCATCTGTAAATGAAGAAATCAAACTGAATGATTTCTGAGGTCTCTCAGTTCTGTTTCTGTGATTCTGTGGTAAATTTCTTGATATGAACTATATACCTACAAGATCAGAAAAACAACTCGATTACTTCAAGGTTTGGTGTTTTTAGGCTGACTGTTTGGAACCCTCCCTTCCTTCCACCTCCTATATATCCATATATAAAAAAACATTTATGTCTCATTTGTTCACCCTGAATTTATCACCTCTGTCAGGAGTTATATACCATGCTTCATATTTAGTTTCTTGGAATCATGGCTTGTCATTACATTGATCAAAGTTCTTTAGTTTTTCAGAGTTGTCATCTTAGTGTTATTGTTATCATCTAAATTATTCTCCTGGTTCTGCTTACCTAACTCTGTATCTGTTCATGCAAATTTTTCTAGATTTGTCTGAAACATCACTTTTATCATTTCTTATAGGATGATAATAATAGTATTCTATTACATTCATATATCATAATTTGTTCACCATTCACTTACTGATGGGTACTCCATCCATTACTTTCCAGTTCTTTGCCACTACAGTTAGAACTATTAAAAATATTTTGTTCATATGTATCCTCTCCCTCTTTTCTTTGTTTTCTTTTGGGGTTCAAGTATAATAATGGTATCACTGTATCAAAGGTTATTCACTATTTATTAACTTTTTGGTCTTAGTTCAAAATTTATTTTGACTTCTTATAAAATTTTTTCCTTAGCTTGGAAGCTCTTAAATTTGTCAGTTACATTCCTGGGGTTTGTCTTTTGAGGACTTAGTATAGGGGGTGTTCTACAAACTCTGTCAATGTCTATTTTTCCCTCTTGTTCAAGAACATCAAGGCAATTTTCTTGGATAATTTCTTGTAGTATGATGTCAAGTTTTCTGTTTTTTTCTGGGTTTTTTAGGTAGACAAATGATTCTCAAATTGTCTCTTCTAGACCTGTTTTCTTGATCAGTCATCTTCTCAGAGAGATATTTTATGTTTCCTTCTATTTTGTTAATCTTTTGATTTTGCTTTATCAACTCTTGCTGTTTTATTAGATCATTGGCTTCTAATGGCCCAATCCTGGTCTTTAAAGACTGGTTTTCTCCTACAATCTTTTGATTTTCCTTTTTGGTTTGGTCTATCCTGCTTTTCATGACTTCTAGCTGTTTAATTTTGGTCTCTAATTTACTTATCATTTCATATGATTTCTGGGGTTCTTTCTCCAATTGGGAGTTTCTACCTTTTAAACTGTTATTTTATTTTTGAACTATTTCCCACTTTTCTTGCCAATATTCTTCCATCTTTTTGATAAGCTCTAATTTAAATTCTTAAACAGCTTGTGGCCACTTTCCATTTTTTGAAAGGTTTGGATGCATTTATTTGTATGTCTTCTTCTGCTATTTCCTATGTAGTTTGGATTTTTCCTCCATAAAAATTATCCAGGGTCAATGCCTTCTTCTTGTTTTTCTTGGAAAGTTGTTTTTCCTGGGCATTTTTTTTTTGCCATCAATATGGTGGTAAAGTGGGTAGACCATTAATTCAATCTGCCTTGGTATTATTTGAGTCAAATGTAGTATGGAAGATCAAAGAGATAATAATTTGAAGAAGTGGAAAGATAGAAATCCCTGAGTGAGGATATGATTCATGAAACAGACAATCTCTCAAAACCTGTTTCATGGGTCAGAAGGATTCATGAACATCCAGGTTCTCTGAACTGCTGGACATCTTTCTATGTTCCCATAATCCATTAAATTTTACTACCAGGGTTCAGTTTGTTTCAGAGGATACCTTCTGAGCCCTTGCCCCACTGCTAATTGTGTATTGCCTCAAGGATCAAATGAAAATGTCTGTTTGACTTTTTTTAAGTCCTCCATAAAACAGTCCTTTCATACTTTTCTAGTCTCTTCCCCTAGTCCTTAAGTCCCCCCTTCTCTCTCTCTCTCTCTCTCTCTCTCTCTCTCTCTCTCTCTCTCTCTCTCTCTCTCTCTCTCCTCTCTCTCTCTCTCTCTCTCTCTCTCTCCTTTACCCTAACACCCAATGGATGTTTCTATGACATTTTATGATTAATGGAACTCCAAGGTAATTTGCATTGTTATACCCTTATTATAGAGGAATGACACTGACTGAAGACACAATTACAAAGGGGTATAAATAATTATCCTCAGTCTCTGTAAAACTCAGTAGGAAGAAATGACCAATAGTGGATATACTCTCAGATTAAATGGAGCTAAAGGAATCTTATCCTATCATATTTGTTACAATAAATTTATTAAATAATTTTTCTTGGTAAAGATGCTGGAGTGGTTTGACATTTCTTTCTCCAGTGGATTAAGATAGAAGTTAAATGCTTTATCTACAGTTGCATAGCTATTGCATTTGAGGTCACTTGACCATTCCTGACTCCAGAACCAAAGCTCTATCCCCAGATATCCACTTTGCTGCCTCAAGTCAAGAAGGCCTGAGTTCAAATCCTCTTTCTTATGTGACCCTGCCTAAACAAGGGCAAATCTCTTAACTTTGCTCAGCCTCAGTTTCTTCATCTTTAATAAAGAGGAAAATGAGAGCACTAACCTCACAGGGGTATTATGAGGATCAAAGGATAGCAAATGTAACATTATAAATGATAGCTAGTTTGTAAAAGAACTCAAGATACAATTGTTCCATGTCAGACCCAAATGTATGGAAATTCTGAAGGCAGAAGTAATCTTGGCATGAAGTACACATGTTTCTGTTCAGTGTCCTTACCTACAGAAACATCCTTCACTAAGCAAGTATCCAAATACTCAGTGATCAATACAAAGGATTGCCTCACGGAGTGTGACACCTGGTGATTATAAATAATCAAAGGGTAAGTGCCTACAATCTCCTTTTCCAGTTTTCAGAAAATTTGGTTGGCGCAGAGGTTATATAAAAATAAGCAATCTGGTCCTCTTTGTTCAAGTTTCCTGAAGACATGAGGAAGGTCATTCCTTCTCCCTCCCCTAATATCTTCACTTCTTGAATGCTACTTTGATCTTAATGGCAAGTAATCCTGGTTTACTGGAGCTGGCTCTATCAAGCTCAGAAAAGCCGATTGTTAAATTTTCAGTGTGAGCATTTACGCCTCAGAAATTGGCAAATACTACATAGATTTATCATTTTATTGATTTGTAGTCTGGGGAAAATGATGGAGAAATGTTAATAATGCAGATTAAAATTTAAAGTCATGGGTATATATTTTCCTCTCAAGAGAGTTAGTTGTTAAATATTTATCAGTATACCCTTGCTTCCAACGCTTGTAGGCAGTCACTTTCATCATAGTGTGATAAAAAAGGAAAAAAAAAAACAGTTGTAACAGACCATAGTTTGTCCAGAACATATGCTAGGTGAGTCAATAAACCAAGTTGTATCTCAATTCCACAATAGTCAGTAAGGTATTTTTCTCAATATTAAATAGATTTGACAGAGTAGCACTAGTGGATGTTTCAGCAGAAATGGGAAGGTTCCTTGGTCTTATGTATTTTTGGTTAAGTTCCTTAAGCTTATGAATAAAGGAAGACATGTATTCAAATTCCACCTCAAATATTTAGTAGATATGTAACACTAGGTGAGACACTTAACTTCTTTCTTTTGACCTTTAACTCGCAATTAAAATCATCTTCACATACTTGAAGGAGAAAGAGAAAAAGCTGTTTAGCACTTTACATTGTTAAATACTTTACACATATTATCTCAATTGATTCTCATAAAATTCTTGTGAAGTCAGATTTGAATTCAAGTTGTGCTGACTTTGGGCCCAATAATCTATTTACTGTGCCACTTGGCCATTTCTCACGTGAAAGGAAAGGATATGTATTTTGTGTGATTCTAAAAGTGGAACTAATCAAAACAGATAAATATTATAAAAAGGCATTTTGGCTCACTGTAAACAAAAATTTTCTAGAACATAGAGTTGATCTAACATAGAGCAAACTGATTCTAAAATGGGTAAGCTGCTTTTCCTGGTAATGTTTGCACAGAGAGAAGTAATAGATGAGATGCTAGGTTGGAGCCAAGTCACATTTTTATAGATATCCATACTTTTAAGACAACTAGATGGCATAATGGATAGACTTGGAGTCTGGAAGACCCAAGAAATAATCTTGCTTCAGACACTTACTAGTTGTGTGACATCATTCAGCTCACCTGGCCTTTCTCAGTCTTGTTTTCATCATCTGAAAAATGAATATTAAAATAATTGCATCTATCTCCTAGAGTTCTTTATGAGGATTAAATTTGATAATCTGTGTATAATGCTTGAGAAATCTTCTAGTACTACATAACTGTTGCTGTTATGCAACTTATCTCATTTGATGTCTACAACACTTGTGAAATAATATGAATCTCTGTTTTACAGAGGAATTAAATGATTGCCTGAAATCCTATAGAAAAGAAGCTAGTAGTCAGGTATCCTGATTCTTGGGACTATATCTCTTCTACCATACCGCATTGGATGCTCATTCTGAGAATTTAGAACAGAGGGCATCTAAACCTATTTTGAAATCATATAATCTGCTGGGGCTGAAATCTGATTCACATCCATATTTTCTTTTTTAAAGATACATTTTATTGATATCTTTTGTTTTCACATCACCTACACTTCCCAATATATTCCTTTCCCAGGTCTCTCTTGGAAAGCTATCCCTTATATGTAACTAAAATAAAAATTTGTATTTATATAACAAAGTAAATGAGTTCAGGGACAAAATCAAAACTATCTCCCCAAAACATAAAAAAAAAACATATGCTATAAGTAATGTTCTACATCTTTATTTCCCTAACTCTACAAAGAAGCAGAGGAAGTTTCCTAACTATATTTCTTCTTTTTTGGAGTCAACCTTGTTTATTATAACTTCACAGAATTCACTTTCAATCACTCTGTTCTTGTTCTTCCCATTCATTGCCATCAGTGTGTATGCTGTTTTTCTAATTCTGCTTTTACTTTGCTTCAGTGTACTCTGTATTCATCATATTTACCATTTCTTCTAGCATGGTTATTTTTTTAAAACTCTTACCTTTCACCTTAAGATCAATACTGTGAATTGGTTCTAAGGCAGAAGAGTTGTAAGGGCTAGGCAATGGAGTCACACAGCTGGGAAGTGTCTGAGGTAATTTGAAACTAGGACCTCCCATCTCTGGGCCTGGCTCTCAATCTACTGAACCACCCAGCTGCCCATAGCACAGTTGTTTTTTAAAAATCAGGTACAATTCACTTTATTTCCTGTTAATACAAAAACATTCATGTGGTATCTCTAAGCAGTTGTTTCAGTTTTTTTGACAGGCATTGGAGTATGACTCTTTACAAGATGATTGCTGAGTTCCTGATAGAGAGACTTGGAAAGCATAATCTTTTCCTATAGATTTGGGTGTAGGTCAATGTAGATTTTGGAGGAACCATCAAATATAACTTTAGTCAAGTTGTCCAGAGTGACAATACAGTCCACAATTGAAAGTGTAACAGTCATTAATTTGGGCCATCAGCAAAAGCTTCTTAGGCAGTAGAGCTGAAACAGTACCAGTACCATAGATCCCCTGGAGAGGATTAAGAGCAATACACCTAATCCACAATGCCTAGCTACTTTTTAGAGCATGATGCTGGGTTAGACAATCTTCCTCCTCCAGTAACCATGCTTCTTAGGAAACATGGACAATCTGGCCAAGATGATAGCACCATAAATAGCACTTGACACCCAGGTCATTGTGACTATTGGGAGTCATGAATTATTAATGGCCACCAAAGCAAAGCAAGATATTTACAAGCTCATCTTTCAGTAATGGCTACATGATGTAGGGGGTAAAAGGGGTTATTTATTAAAAAGGTTGAATTGGATTATATTTGAAATAGAGTCACCACCAATTTAATTTATTCCAGAGAGATTTATTTACAATTTATTTACAAAATATAGAAAGAATGAAGTAGGAAATCAGAGAGATGATAGGATGAGATATCTAGCCTGAGAACTAAGTAATTTACTCCCAGGCCCTGGCTCAACCCGGGCAAGGAGAGTTAGTCCTTAGCGGGCCTTGGCCCTTGTAGCTGAGGACCTGGGGATGTAGGGAGCCTCTATCAAGATAATAGGTCTCTCCTGAGGCTAGTCTTTTCAGAAAAATCCAGCAGTTAAGAGTCAGCTTTTCACTCAGCAAGTGCCAGTCCAAAGGAAGAGACTTAAGGACAGTCTCACCAGGAACAGGGTCTCAGGTCCAATCAGCAGATTCTTCTTCAAGCTCCACTCAAAGTAGAACTCCAAGGAGAATTCACTCAGGAAGTTGTAACTCCCTTTTAAAGACACTTTCTTTTGTGTCACTTCCTGTGTCTTCCCCTAATTTTATTTCTACTAATAACAGTTGAAGCTTTGCTTTAAGACTACCCAGGAGCAGTTAGTTTAATTCTGATTCATGACCCACTATTGCACATGTGGGTCACAGACCTCCCTCACTCAAGTGTGAATGTAGTGTTTACACCTTTGGTGATTAAATCTAAAAATGGGCAGGGGAGTTAATTTAATTTTCACAATCAGGGGAGAGTTGATTAATTTAATTTTTATAATAAGGGAGAGTTAAATTTAATCTTCACAATCCCCCCCTGATGATCATTGGGAGACTAGTCTCTCCATTGATCATTTAACATAATCATCTTGTACCTCTAAACATTTTCCAACTACAGGTGTATACAGTATTTCACCTTCTAAGAGGAAACTACAATAGTTGGAGATAAGAGGGAAATAGAGGAGAGGGAGAAAGCAAAATCAATGTTTTGCTAGGGGCATTGACAAAAAGCCAATTAGGGGGCAGTCCCCTTTGACATAAAAGTGTACATTTCTGTTTAATCTCCTTTAGTTCAATTGATTGCACCCAAAATTTCATTCTGGATCTTCTTGATGCAGTGTAGATTTCTGCAGTCATCTTTCTCCAAACAGTTCATTCTCCAGATTCAAGGAGTTAGCAAGTATCTTTTCCTGAAAATTTTCTAAACAAAAATTTAAATCTTGGATTTTTTATAAAAATACAATATAATCCTCCCTGAAGAAGGTGTTCACCAACAACCGGATCAACTCAAAATACATGGTTGAGTAATGGGGGTGTATGAGTCAATGATTAAAAGAAAAACCAAAAAACATAAGAAGAAAAATAAATAGAAGAAAAAATTAAGATTTGGGAGAAATAAACAATTTAAAATCAGAATCAAAATATCAAAAACTATGTGTATAAAATTTCTGAATAAAACAAGAATAAATTCACAATAGGCCCTTGTATTAGGGTCCAATTAAATTAAATTTCTGTCCTTACAAATCTGTAGGGAAAAAAAATGCAGTAATGTTGTATTTACCCATTATAAGCCAGGGCTATAGGAAGTTGCTACAAGAGAAAGAAAAAGTACTAGATTATTGTGTAAAAGGGAAGTGTCATTCCCTGGTCTGATCTTTCATTATTTTTCAGGGATAGCAGAGCCAGAACAGTTAATTGTTAGCTACTTTCATAGAAAATTTTTCATAAGGAGTGTGGTTCAAGGAATCCTGCATCTTAACATATGTCAAGTGTTGCAACCTCAAGCCTCACACTAGGTTCAAGTCCTTTCATATTAGCATAGAAGTTCATCAATCCCACCTGTATTGGTTTCTTTCTTTTTTGACCTGTGTGCTCTTTTTTGGCACTCTTCAGGTTAAGTCTATGCTTCTATGGCACTATGTAGATAAAGTCTGTTCTTCTTTTTTTATATCATTTCCTATAATCAGACAAACATTAATCACAGTCCCACAATATTTATCCATAAATGTCAGGTTTCCAGAGTCTGAAGCTATGGGTATGCATTTATATGCTAGGCAAATGGACATCTAGCTTATTTTATTATAAAATCAAAAATAGTTAAAAGAAAACCTTAATACTGGTGATGTGCTTTAAATGCAAAAAAAAATGAGAGAAAAAATTCAAACACTGTATGGTACATGTAAGAAGAAAAAATGTTTAAAATGTGTATAATTCACAATCACAGAGGCACTATTTTCAAAAATCAGTTTCTTTTTCTATCTCCTTTCTTCCTTTTTTGCTACTATGTGTAGGAAAGGCAAAACTGAAAAGGGTTATTATCAACAAAATCAATAGAGTCTAAGAGGTACCACCTTCTGCCCCACATGGAGGAGCAGTAGCACCCTGAGTATTGTTTGGACGAGCTCCACTTAAGTTATACTGTTGAGGGGTTAGTTGGTTTGAGTTATCATTTTCCCAGTTTCTATTCCTAGAATTATTATCATTCCTAAAATTGTGATTTCTATAATAATTATTATAGTTATTTCTATCAGTCCTGAAGTTGTGATGTTTATACTCATTATTATAATTATTTCTATAATTATTACTTCTGTAGTTGTTATTCAACTGTATATTATTTTTGATTGCCTTGAATAAATTTCTACAGTCCATCATTTTGTTGCCCTTCTCACAGAAGTAGCAGGTAATGGATCAATAGTTAGATTCTCGGAGAGAGGCAAGTGTCTATGATCTCACATTCCTTTATTAGAAAGGAGGAACAATAGATTAGTTCCAAGGAATGGATTTTCAAGTCTTTGCTAGCTGGAGCAACTTGGAAACAGGAACCTACTCCTTGTCTTTAACTTTGCTTCCCTGTTCTCCATGTCAAATCTTTTTTCTGATTTTTTTTTCCCGGATGCTAAAGCCACTGTAGAAGCCAACTCAACCTCTGACTCAATATCCTCAGAGCCATCTACTCTTCCTGCAGCAGCAGCATTACTGTCACTTAGTGTTCACTAAAAGTAGAAGAGAAAGCATAGAAACATCCCATTGCATTTATGTGCCATATTTTTTTTTAAAGCATAGCCCCATTAAATGGGCTCCTGCTTTCTTCTCATTTCTTTGCTTACTATGGGAGGGACATTTTAATCACTTTCCTGGTACAATTGTAGTTTCTTTCCAGAATGGTTGGATCAATTCGTAGTTCTACCAATGATCTATCAGTATACCTATATTTACACAACCTCTTCATCCTCAACTATTATCTTTTGAAATCTTGGCCAATTTTCTGGGTATAAGGGATAATAAGTTCAGAGTTCTTTTGATTTGCATTTCTCTTATTATGATTAGGCTCCTTTTTTCATAGTTTGATAACAGTTTACATTTTTTGAGGATGTTCTATTCACATCTCTTGACCAATTATCTTTTGGGGATGTGGTTTTTGACCCACCTATCTTTTTTCTTTACTTGTTAATTTGTTTTGGGGAACAAAGAACTAACAAAGGTTAGCTATGTCCCTTTTTGTCAAGGGGGAGAAAGAAGCCTGAGATGTTCCTGAAGATAGTAAGAGTAGTCATTCATGTTTTTGGCTTCTCTTTGGCTCTTTGCCCCTTACTTGGTCCTCATGGACCATTGCCCTGGAGCCTTGTCTTGTTATGCCTGTGTAATTGACCTGCTCTCAGACTTCTCTCAGAGGAGCAACTCTCCTCAGAAAAGTTAGCACAACTTCCAAGTTGCAATTATCTGCAATAGTTACATTGGACTTAAAATAACTAAAGCATCCACAGATTCTCACTGCTGTTAATTCAGCAGATCATCATGAGCTCCAGAAATGTACGGATGACTCCCTCTATTTCCTGGAGTCCCTGTCCCCTTAAATTTCCATCATTCTCCATCTAAGACTTGCATAAATTGCCTAGGGAACAGGTGGGTATGTGAGAGACTTTTGCAGTTTTGTTGCTCAGGTTTGTTAGCCTTTATTTCAGTTCTCTTAGACAATAACCCATAAAACATAAAGAGACCTGTCATAATATCTATCCCTATACAACAACCTCACATATTCCCTGACACACCTACAATACAACACATACATGCTCACACATGTGCACGGTGAAGAGCTGTATGCCTCTTTTTTAAAGAAACAAGTTACTAAGGAAATAGGAAATCTTATTATAATAAAAAGGAAATTTTGGGTGTTTGGGTAAAACCTCAAACTTAGGACAGTAGCTAAATTTCATTTTATTCACACTAAATTTCTTGATGTGCTTAATTATTATTCATTCCTTCTACTTCTTTCTAGAATTAATAATCAAAGGAAAAAAAAACCTTCAACTTTCTCAAGCTAACTTGAGACCAAGCTAACAAAAGACCAAGAGAAGACAGCATAAAAAATTTTGGGTAAGAGACAACCCATCCCTCCCCCAAATGTTGCTCATTTTAGCCAAGGGATAAATTCAGTTAAATAAAAATTGATTCATTTCCTAATATGTACAAATCATTGCACTAAATGCTGAGGATATAACGACAACAACCCAAGACATTTAATGCCCTCAAGATGCTGCTAGACACAACAGACACTTAAGAGGTCAACACAAAGTGACTGGAGGGAGAAATGCTAAAAACTGGATGGATGGGACATGCACCTGGAGGTGAGAAGAGCTGAGTCTGGATGAAAAAGGATTATGAGAAGTTTAGATGTGGAGTGAATACATTCTAAGCATGGAAGAGTGATTGTGGGAATGCACAGAGGTGGAATGTTGAATCTCAGGTGCATGATCAGTTAGCAATCTAGTTTGGCTGAAAATTAGAGTATTGTGAGTGATACCAGAAAGATAGATAGTGGTTAGATTGTGGAACATCTTCAATGTCATGCTGTAGAATTTCTTTTAAGAGCCAAGAATATCTGTTACATGCCTAATGTGTACAAAACTCCTTTTTCAGAGAATTGATGAAGTTATCCCTTTTAAAAGTGCTAATACTTTGGTTTGATCTTAAACTTATTTATTTCAGAAATTCAAGACTCTGATCTTGAGAAATCATTGATCTATTCCCTTTGTCTAGCTGGTATCATAGTTGGCTCATCTCAAGTAGAATAGCCCTTGCCTTATTTTTAGAATAGTTCCAGAAAATAAGATGTTAGGTTTATAGTACATAAGATCTAGATTTGGAAGGAGCTTTAGAAATCAAGTCCAACCTGTTTGTTCCCCAGGTGAGGAAGATGAAGCCTCAGACACTTCTACATCTGATTCCAATGTCCTTCTCCTCCCATCCACTGCTCAGATTTCACATGCCTTCTTCTGCATGATATAAATCTTTCCTGTCTACTAAGACTATACTCTAATTCAGCATTTGATAGAGATGATGATTCCTTCTAAAATGATCCTTCCCATATCTGGAAGAGCAGTACTGTCTCTCTCTTCATTTTAAAAACAAAAGTAAAAAGCTACAACTTGTTCTCAGAGGTCACAGTCTTCAATATATTCCTTCAGTGGCTGCTCCAATTTTGAATGATAGATGCCAGAATTCATTTATACGCTAAATTCCTCAGTACTGAATTTCATTTTTTGCTTGTTGTTTACGACTGAATGAGTGAGGAGTGGGAGAAGGAGAATTCTCACCGCTTAATCCTGGATTTCTTTATTCTAGCCCTCATTTATCCAAAAACCCATTTCTTCCTGACTTCCAACTGGCATGAGCTTAGGGGTAAAGAAATGTGATTTACATAGAGAGAGATATTGCTTAAAAGCATATTGTTTCCTAAAGTCAAGTCAATCCTAAAACAAAGAGGAGTAGGTATAGTATGATTTCAAGGACTTGGAGTTCCCCACAGCCACATGCCTTTTTCTCCTTGGTTATGGACTGAAATGAGAAGTTCATTCCTTTAGGACAAGAGTTTGGTTAATGTTTAAATGCAAATATGAAGTTAACTCATATCCAATTCAATTAAATTCAATTAAAATATTGTAAAGTACTTTCTCTTTAAAGAGCACTATGCATCATGGACCCCTCTCCACTTTGGTGAAACTCAAAATGTAGTAGGCCTCTTTCTCAGAAAGCTGATGGTAATTGGAACTCACATCACATTAAATGTATAAAATTAGTATACCTACATGGAACTTTTTTTTTTCTGAACTAATTTCAACTTTTTTTTTTTTTACAAAGTGGCTTCATGATTTCCCAGAGGGATGATATATTAACAATAACAATGTTGAGAAGGGGAGCATAGAGAGATAGAATACTAAATAGTCAATCAAAAATATGTATTAAGTTTATACTGAATGTCAAGCAGTGGGCTTGGTGCTAGAGATACAAAGACAAAATTGAAGTCAGGTAAGGAATGTGTCCAGTGACAGATATTATTATAAAATAGATTTTAAAATTAGATACAAAGTGGCTTTAGGGGAACGATAGCAGCTAGAGAGGAATCAGGAAAGGTTTCGGGTAGGAAGCAGAAGGGGAAGGCAGTGAATTCCAAGCATGAGGGACAAGAGAAAAAAAGATAGGGAAGTAATAGAGTATCCTGTTTAAGCAACAGAAAGACAGTTAAGCTGGATTGTAGAATAAGGGGAAGAGAATAATGGATATCAAGGCTGAGAAAGAATGATGAAGTTCAATTGTCAAATATAGGATATTTTTAGTTGATTCTACAGGCAAGAAATGGGCTACTAGAGTTTGTTGATACTAGCTCTGTGACCCTGGGTAAATCAGTTAACCCCGTTTGCCTTAGTTTCCTCATCTGTAAAATGAACTGGAGAAGGAAATGGAAGCCACTCCAATATTTTTGCCAAAAAACTCCCCAAAGGATAGTGAATAAATAAAATTGACATAAGTATCAAGTGATAACACATGTATAACACAGTGGAATTGCTTGTCAGCTACGGGAGGGGAGAGGGAAGAGAGGAGGAAGAGAAAATGAATTGTGACCATGGAAAAATACTTAAAAATCAATAATATTTAAAAACAAAAAGGGTCATGAGGAGTCAGATATGACTGAAAGCAAGAAAAAAGAAGTTGTCAAGTAGAGAGGAGGTGACTTAATCAGATTTGTGCTTTAGGTAAGGCTAGTTAGCAGTGGGGATAACAAATGGACCTATGATTTCATTAACATCTTGAATGAAGGAACTCTATCAGTACAGGCCAGTGCTTTTTCTGCAATTTAAAATTTTATAAAGTTGACTAGACCACTGGTAAGTTAGTTTACTTTCCTGGGGTCATATAAGTAGCATACATCAGAATCAGGACTTGAACTCAGGTCTTCCTTGCTCTTAGACAAGCCTTTTCTCCATAGCTAGGTTGTACGGTGGATAAGATGCTGTATCTGAAGTCAGGCAGACCTGTGTTCAAATCTGATCTCAGAAACTTATGCTGTTTGACCCTGGACAATCTCTGTCTTGGTTTCCTCGGCTATAAAATAGGGACAATAATGTATCACTTATTTCCCAGCTGAGTGCTTAGCACAATGTCTCGCACTTAAATGCTTATTCTCTTTCCTTCTTAGTGGCTCATACACATACTGGATATGTTTTTATTGATGTTGAAATCAAAGCAGATTTAGCAAGGAAAAAAAACCCCAACTAGATGCTTTTCAACAGGACATATTAAAAGTTTTCTTTCTCATTTAAAAAAGTAATTAACCTAGTTCAAGAACGAAAATGGTCTTATTTGCTTATTTCTAAAAATCAGTATTCTAATTTAGTTCTAAATTCTAAAATTCTTAAAATCAGTAGAGAAGGGAATAACACTTTTAAAAGGATAACAGATTACAAAGAAAAATGGCCCTTAAGAAAATAAAGTCTATACAGTTCTGCTGGAGATCTGTAGAGATTTCATTTGTGTAAGTTATCATTGGTAGCAGTAGGATCAAAGTTGAAAGATTTTGAGCTCCTCAAAAGCAAGATTTTTGCCTTTCTGTTTATCTCCAGAGCTTTGCATGGTGCCTGGCAAATAGTAGTAATTTAAT
The DNA here is from genome assembly GCF_027887165.1 of Monodelphis domestica. Classification (NCBI taxonomy): domain Eukaryota; kingdom Metazoa; phylum Chordata; class Mammalia; order Didelphimorphia; family Didelphidae; genus Monodelphis; species Monodelphis domestica. The sequence goes on along the minus strand of NC_077231.1, from coordinate 29,357,655 downwards.
GGATACTTATTCACTTGAATTCTGATCGTGCCTTGTGCCCCTCAGCAGGTCTCCGTCATGAGTGACAGGGGAACAGACAACCATTCAGAGGTGACCGACTTCATTCTTATAGGATTTCGAATTCGCCCAGAGCTCCATACTCTCCTCTTCCTGCTTTTTCTGTTTCTCTATAGCATGATCTTTCTGGGAAATGGTGGTATGATAACTCTCATCCTGACTGACCCCCGGTTGAACACACCAATGTATTTCTTCCTAGGCAACCTGTCCTTCATTGATCTCTCCTGCTCCTCTGCTGTAGCACTCAAGGCTATGGCTAATATCTTATCCATGAGAAATACCATCTCCTTCACAGGCTGTGTGACCCAACTCTTCCTCTTTGCCCTCTTCATGGTGACGGAGGGTTTTGTCCTGTCAGCTATGGCTTACGACCGCTTCATAGCCATCTGCTCTCCTCTGCTCTATACTCTCCGCATGTCAAGACGCTTGTGCACCCAGCTCGTGCTGAGTTCTTATCTTTGTGGCTGGGTTACCGCCGTTCTCCAAGTAAGCATGACCTTCTCCATGTCTTTCTGTGCCTCCCGGGTCATCGATGACTTCTACTGTGACTCCCACCCTATGGAAAAAATCTCATGTTCTGATGTTTTTTTCCATAAGATAATATCACTAACTTTGGCTGGCGTCATTATTTTTCCCACCATTGTAGTCATTTTGGTGTCCTACACATACATTGTGTCTGCCGTTTTGAAAATCCGCTCTACCGAAGGCCGAAAGAAAGCTTTCTCTACTTGTAGTTCTCACCTGGGGGTTGTGAGCTTGCTTTATGGGACTGTCTTTTTTGTGTATGTCATCCCTCCAAACAACCCTGAATTACGCAAAATAGCCTCTGTATGTTACACTCTTGTCACTCCTATGCTGAATCCTCTGATTTACTCTCTAAGAAATAAGGATGTCAAAGCAGCTCTGCAAAGAATTCTGGGGAAGAAAAAAGCCTTGTTCTAAATCCTTTCTTTTTTCCTCCATTTGGTTTCTTATTGTTGATTTTGTACTCCTGTGGGTAAAATTGAAGTTAGACCTCTCATTTCATTAATGAATATAAGGGGCTAGCAGATAAGGAACCTTCCTCAATCAATATATGTTGGTCCCTTCTCTGCAACTTCTTATATAGAATAGAATGGAGTATTCAGAGGTTACATAATAATAATAATAATTATAGTCAACATCTATATAGTGCTTACTATGTGCCAGGCACTGTGCTAAGCACTTTACAATTATTGTTTCCTTTGATCCTCACAACCCTGGGAGGAGGTGCTATTATTATTCCTATTTAACAGATGAGGAAACCGAGGCAAACAGAAGTTAAGTGACTTACTTAGGATCATACAGCTAACATATGTGAGGCATCTTCCTGCCACCAAGCCTAACTTTCTTTGAATTACACCAGTACTACCCATTGCTATTCTCCCCTTGAATAAGATACATCTTCTGTGGTGTCTCTCCTCTTTCATATGATTTTTCCACTACTGGATGAATATTACTTGCCTGCCCTGCCAATTCCTTCTCTAGGATAGTAACATTGTGGAATATGCTGGACGTCGGAGGCACATTGCAAAAGCACTCACTGCAGACTGCAGTACATGTAAGGCAGCACCTGATGCTCGAGGATTTCCTTCCCTGTGGTACCTGAGTGCCTTCAGAATTTGGTAAAGTGGGACTCTCTTTTAGAAGAGCGACACTTTGGGAGCTAGTTTCTAGAAAAGGTGGGTAGCGTCGGGGACAGGGCATTACAACTTATTAAAAAGAGTGTGTTGGGGATGCTCTTTAAATGGGAAAAGAATTTCAAGTCAGGTGTGTGAGGAAAGTGAAGGGGGTGAGATGACAAAAGAAGCTCACAGTCTCTGATCCTTTGGCAGCTCCCAGAGGAAGTAGCTAACTGAATGTCGGAAAGACACTCTTCAACTCAACCCTTCTCTGTACAGTACCTTTCTAGAAACCAGAATCGCTCCTTGGATTTAGGCAAATAATCAACTATCTCGATTAACAGATTGAAATAGGTAGAGGAAACCCTAGAATTCACATGTGGATATGAATATCAAGGAAAACGATCCTTTTCATCTGGAAATCTACCTCTTAATTTGACAAACTTGTTAGAATATGTCTGACTTGGGCTATCATATATACATAAACAGTTATGTATATATTCATGTACATATGCATGTAGATGTGTGTACACACGGGCAGTTTGGCTTTAGACTCTTATTAGGTTTGTGACCAAAGGCAGGTCATTTAATCAGTTTGCCTCAGTTTCCTCATCTGTAAAATGATTTAGAAAAGGAAACGGCACACCGATCCAGTATTTTTGCCAAGAAAACCTTAAATCAAGTCAAGAAGAAGAGTTGGACATGACTGAAACAACGCTACAACAATAACATGTACATATATACATATATGCATGTATATGTGTATACATGTCAGAAGCTGGGCAGGTTTCAGGGGGAGGTGAATGTGGTGATTAAGTGGAGATAAGTGTAGCCAATGTGTTTAATGTATATCTCAGAGAAGGATAGGGAAGAGATGGGACAAAAGCTTGTCAGGGATCAGAGTTAAAGAAAAGCTTAATTTTTTAAATTTACTTTTCCAGTCAGGGTTTTAGGGCTACATAGCAGAATGAGTTCACAGTTCAAACATGTGCTGACAGATGGAAGCAGCACGTCATTAAGTGTCAGGGAAAGTCAATCTGAGACTGGCCATTTTCTATACTGAATATCTCTCTTTATGCCAATAACAATTGACTGTGGCTTTCTTGATGATATCAAATTTCTTGATGAAAACTCACATTGCAAAATTTAGTCAACTATGTATAGTATGGCATACACAAACCACAAATTTGGATTATTTTAAAATTAGACTCTTACAGTTTTCACCCAGATAATATAGCAGCCTGCAAAAACTTTCCTTTTTGAAAAGATACACAATGCTAGCTCTGAAGAGTTGTTCTTGAAGGTGGGGCAACATGACGTAGATTATAGAGTGCTGGACTTGGAAGCAAAAGATCTGGATTCAATTCAGTATTGGACACTTCCTGGTTATCTGACCTTGGACACGTCACTTAGGCTTCTATTTTCTTATTTGTAAAATAGGGGCATTAATAGCACTTACCACACAAAGAAGTGAATGTCAAATGAAATAACATGTACAAAGACATTTGCAAAGGCCATCGCTATGTATAAATGTCATTTATTATTATTAAGAAATAGCAACAATTTTCCATGCCACTTCAGAGGTGGAGAAACAGAGAAGTCAAGCTATCTAGTCCAAGAAGTTCATTTTTCTTTCCCACATTCTCTGAAGAGCAATTATTCTCCCTGGTCTCTGTTTTCAGTCTATCAATTAAAGAGACCGCAAAGAAGTAGATGGGAATAGAAACCAGACTGTGTATACATATCATGTAATACGCACACACACACACTCATATATATACATATATCTTCATATATGCATATATACACACATGCCAGCATCTATGTCACTAGTTTGTGATAGTCTTGGTCTTCTTTGTGTAATTTGCAAGTCAAGAATACTTAACACTATTGGCTGTATAAGAGACTCAAAGAATATTGCGACCCCTTAACTGAGCTTGGATTCACTGGATGACCAACGATAGCTGATAAGGGTCAAGACAAAACTAGATTCGACTTCTAAACCTGACTTTTGAAGGTCCTTTTCACTACCTGTTAAACATTACTTACTGCCTGCCTAATGGCAAGGACTGATTACAGTATTCTAAAGCTCAGTTTCATGAAAGACCCAACACTGGACATGCCTACTGTTGGAAAGATCACTGGAAAGTTGTTCAGTCTATACCCCTGACTCCAGGCAAAATGCCACCTAAACCATTGAACATAGTTGTCTATACTTTTTATCAAAGGGTTCAGAATAAGAGATATAAAACTAGACAAGTGCTGTCAAACTCAAATAGAATCGGATCCCTGAGGTCACATATTAACTTAGAAAACCACAAATTAACATTGCTGATGTTGTATTGTAATTTTATTTATTTTGTTAAACATTTACCAATTACATTTTAATATGGTTCCTGTGGCCCTAAGGAATTTTGTGAGCCATACATGAATTTGGCACCTCGGTTCTAGACCTTGTCTCATAATTATGTATATCACTAAAGACATTCATACCACTTTTGTGAGGTTTTCTTCTGGTAATGTGGTATAGACTAATTTTTCCTTCCTTCCATTTTGGGTGGCCTTGCCATGGTATACCAGGCTCTGTTTTCTTGTTTCATAAACTTCCTTGGCATAAACACAAAACTGTTTATGTTTTTTTATCACCTAAAATGTCTATGGACAGGCATAGCCCTGGTCAAGTCATGAATTCTTAACCTTGGTACTTTCAATTCCTTTGCTGACATGTGCCATGGTTTCTCTCTGAGAACCACGCAGTGTCCCATTGGCCTTTGAACTGAAGTTTATCATTGCCAATGTACCCTCTATTTGGTGCCTTCATCATTTGCTAATGAAGCTGCTGTGCAGGTAAGTAGACAAGAAAGTAATCTTTTGTTTCATTTAGGATGTGCAAATCAATCTTTTAATGTCCCATTCCAATTCTCCATTCTCAAACATTTCACAGCTCTATAGCTAAGAGAATTTGGATTATTGTTATACCTTTGGGGACTAGAAGGAGAGAATAAATCTGTTTTGGGGAGAGCTTCAGGGTCGGGTGGGAAAAGCCCCAAGGAGGACTCTGGCACTGCTCCTTTGGGATGATTTTCTTTCTCTTACTGCAGACCATGGTTTCTTGGTAATAATTCTCATTAAAAAAAAAAAAAAAGATATTTCAGATTGCTTGTTAGAATGTCAGCCCTTTCAGGGCAGGAATTAGATCCGATTTACTGCCAGGAAAGGTGCTTTGTATTCAGTGGGTTCTTAAAGGCTATACATAATTAATAAAGACCACCAAATACACACATGTTTGGAAATGTCTTCTTCACTGTGGCACAAGTTACTTTTTGCCTGTCTCGAGTAAAAGACAAGGGACTTCAACTTAATATTTCCCTCTTGTTTTTTCTTCCCACTTTCTTGGCAATATTATTGGTTTCCTGTAGTTGAAATGCAATATATTTCATTAGGCACATATAGTACATTCAAATAATTTCCCCAGAACTTGAATCAATAGATTAATCTCACTATACCTCTTATGTCTTCCCTATTTTTGTCGTCTATAAAAGTTTACTTTAAAACAAGGTTATCATAGATGGGTTGACTTGGGGGATATGCAAAATATCTAAGGAATGAGCAGGAAACTAGAATAAGAGGTTTGACTATGTAAGTTTGGAGAATTGTTATTTAAAAATATTACTGGAGTCAGAGAAAAGGAAAAAAAATTCAGCGGAAGTCATGAATTCCCATCATTTCAACTGTTCACTATTGAAGATGGTGGCTTAGAGGCAGCAAAAGTTTAGACCTCTGCAAACCCTTCCTCACCAATCAAAAACAATGCTTCAAGGGGACTGAAAACCAAATCTAACAACAGGAAAGAACTAGGGAACCCTCCTCCTGGACCCAACTTAAAAGGTAAGCCCCCAAAGCCTGAACTTTGGAACACAAGGGTTTAAGGAGAAGGAAGAAGGAAGGTCCCAGGACCCCTCCCCCACCTACAGCACTGAGCCTCCAGCAGTGGCTGGAATCTCTGGGCAGGCAAGGGCACTAATCCAGAGGGACAACCTTGCTGGCAAAGTTGTGCCAGGCACAGGCTTAGAACACAGGCAGTGTAGAGGCCGCTAGAGGAGAAGCACAGAGCAGGCAGCCCAGTCACAGCTGAAAAGCTCCATCTTTCCCCCCTCCTTTTTTTATGGAGCTTTTGGCCTCAGGGCACAGTTAGCTTTGTAGATCAACTCTGCCCTGGCTCAATCTCATCAATAAGGGCAGATAAAAAGCCTTTAGAGGACAGGGAAGCTCAAGCCCCAACACCCCTCCCCAACTAGACTGATCTGAGAGCCTCACTGATACAGCTCCAAGGGCAAAGGCTGCAACAAACTACAGGCAACAACCTTGACAACAGAGCAGGAAGCCCAGCTCCTTTTCAGCTTCTGATGTCAGCCAGGGAAGATCAGACTACCTGATCAAACAGCAGAACAGAGAAGAAGCCCCTTCAGGACAGAGCAGCCCAAACTCACAGATCCAGCACAAAATGAGAGGAGCAAATTGGACACAGGCTTTGGAAGAACTCAAAATACAATTACTTAAGAGAGGCTAAAGACACGTGGGAAAAGAACTTTAAAAGCAAAATAAAGAATCTGGAAATAGAAAATAGTGTCTTGAAAGCCAAAATTAATCAGCTTGAAAATGAGGTAAAGGAGATGAAAGATGAGGCAAAGAAGATGAAAGATGACTTTCAACTGTTCACAATTAACAGATTATTTTACTTTAATGCTGGCTAATACTGAGCTCTCAACTCCTTAAACATGTAGTAGTCCTCTAATGTCCCTATTACAAGCTTGATAAATCATTTGTCCACATTCTCTGTCTCTGTCTCTGTCTCTGCCTCTGTCTCTGTCTCTGTCTCTGTCTCTGTCTCTCTCTCTCTCTTAAACCCTTACCTTCTGTCTTAGAACCAATACTGTGTAGTAAGGGCTAGGCAATGGGGGTTAAATGATTTGCCCAGGGTCACACAGCTACAAAGTGTCTGAGGCCAGATTTGAACCCAGGACTTCCCATCTCTAGGCCTGGATATCAATCCACTGAGCCACCCAACTGTCCCTTCCACATTCTCTTTTGCATCTTCAATCTCTTTTATGTTTATTTAACTTTAAACACACTCTGGGCTCCTAAGACTATTTCTTTTTCCTGCTCGCATTTTTGTCCATCTCTCTCCCACAACAAATACATTGAACGAGTAAGTTACATTCACCACCTCTGATTTCCCAGCATATTTGCCCTGAAAGAACAACTACTGTCCACAGAACTGTTCAGAAACACCAGTGACTTCTTAATAGATACTTCATGTAAGCATAAAAATAAATATCCCCAAAGGCACCTTCCTTAGAAAAGGAGATGGCAAACTAGGATTTTTGCCAAAACACCAAAACAAACATACACTCATACACAAAGCCAAAAAGGGTTACAAAAAGTTAGACATGACTGAAACAACTGAACAACAATAACAAAGCTTTCCAGTGCTGAGATTCTCTGGCTCTAGATTCAGATTAATTTTCATTACAAGACTAAGTTTGAAATACCTGTTCCCAAATGAGTCCCAGAGTGCAGCGTTTTATAATTCACAGAAAATGTTCTAGTAGGCATTCATTGTTAAATATGTAATCAAATGTTAAGGTCATCTCTGAGTTGTTCCTTTATGGACAATTGAACAGGACTCATGATCTAAAACAAGCCAGGAGAGCATTTGTTTCCATGGCCAAACATAAAAAGGCTACCTAAAGGAGGGGAACATAGTAGACATAATGTTTAGGGGTGGTGCGGGGTTGGTGATTAACCCTTGGTCTGAGGAGGGTGCCCTTTCAATAATGATAGACACCAGTGGAAACCCTTTAAAGATAGAGAGATTTATTTAGGTTGAATGGTCAGGAGGCACCGTGCAGGACCAACTGCCTCCCTGAATAGAGAAAATTTCAAGATTTTTATATTCTAAAGGGATGGGATCTAAGTGACTTGAAAGGGGAGGATGGAGAGGAGGATGAGCAATGAGAACAAACAAGTGGGGCAAAGAGGGGAGAATAGGTAAGAGAATAGGTGCCTTTGGTCTGGGGGCTTAAACATAAACATTCATCATTTATGACATCCTGATCATTAAAGGTGGGTAAATTATCCATCTTGAGAGACCCAGGGATGTTTGGAATCATAAGTGATGTTTGAGATGTAGAGATCATAAAGGTGAGTAAGTTATCTGGAGAAACCTAATGTGTTTGAGATGTAAAGATAAGGTATCTCCTCATGCTCAGACCCTTATCTTTTTTTTTTTTTTAAACTCTTACCTTCCGTCTTGGAGTCAATACTGTGTATTGGCTCCAAGGCAGAAGAGTGATAAGGGCTAGGCAATGGGGGTCAAGTGACTTGCCCAGGGTCACACAGCTAGGAAGTGACTGAAGCCACATTTGAACCCAGGACCTCCCGTCTCTAGGCCTGGTTCTCAATCCACTGAGCTACCCAGCTGCCCCCTGCTCAGACCCTTATCTTAAGGCTAGTGTAAAGACATCCAAAGCTTAGAGGTAGAGGATCCTATGTTTGTTCAACTGCCAGCCCTACAAGGTGAATTTCTCATGTAATCTTTGACCTGTGATGTCTCTAGATATTTGAGGTGTTCTGGGGGACCCTGGTGCCCACCACAATAACAAGGTAATAGATCACCAGTGAAATACTACACAGAAAAGTGATAAAAAAGGACAATGTCAGGGATACATGTAGTTGACAGAGGAGATGGTTAGAAAACTAGTAGAAAGACCATGTGCTTTCACTTATCTTTACACAATGTAAATCAATATAAACAAAAGATAACAGGAGGTTCTAAAGCCTTTGGTGGGCCCATCAACATCATCATTAGCATTTATGAAATGCATTATGGTTAGCCAACTGTTTTTAAAATGTTATTTTTATCCTCATGATAACCCCTGGAGGTAGCTTTTATTTCATTTTACAAATGAGGAAACTTAAGAGTTATTTACTTACTCAGGGTCCCATAGTTAATATCTAAGACTGGATTTGGACTCAGATAAGTCTGACTCCGTGTCTGACACTCTATCCACTGTGCTACCAAGATAGAATTTTCCAGAATTTATAAAAAGAGTTGCACAGGGTAGGAAGACATGAATGGGTTATAATCTAAATTATGATATTAGTTATATCACAGATCTATCAAAATACTGAAGTAAAAAGCACCTAGTAGAAAGATGTGGGAGAGTGTCAAAGACTCACAGAATATTCGAGTTGACAGCTATCTTAATTGTCTTCTAGTCCATGGAATATCCAATGTGGCTCTATGGAAGGAGTATAAGGTTAGGATTCAGAACATATAGATATAGACAGATAGATACACACAATACAAGTGTGTATGTATGTATAGGAGCTCCCAAATTTAACTTTTCTTGGTAGGGGCACTATGGGGCAGTATGGATTCACTGAAATAAAAGCTTTGTCTCTTTAGAAGATTCTAGTAGGAGACTATCCTATTTCTTTTACAGAAGTTGTAAAAAATAGTTTCACCTTCCCTTAATCCCATTAGCAACAATCTAGCCAGCTCTCAACAATTCTACTCCTTGATAATTTCCCATAAGCCTAATATAAATAGAACTTAATCATAATGAATGTTATATTTACATTCAAATATAATGGTTAATGGAGGGGAAGTGCTGAGTAAATACTCTGGGTAATGAAGTTCTCCTGTGTTAATTCATAAAATCTAGTTATTACTTTATTGGAGGATTTTGTGTTCTTTGGAATTTATTCTGCAAAACTAGTTCTGCAAAACTGCAAAAATATTTCTTTTTATTGAAGTTGATAGCATAATTTATAGGAAGTGACTAAAGTGATCTTGACCATCACATTTCCTTTTGTTTTCTTATAATAAAATCTATCAATTTTTCTCTCCAATAATTTATTTTATTTATTTGATAGATTAGAATTTTCTTCTTTCCCAGTTGAGACAAATGAGTAACCATCTCTTCAAAAATTTCTACAATTTTTTAAAACTCATCAACCTATTTAAAATGAGGTAGGGATAAACTGCTTGATTTCTATAAAACCTTGGAAGACATCCATGAATTGATGAGGAGTCAGAACCAGGAGAACAATTTATACAGCAATTGAAACATTATGGGACAATTTGAAATGTAATAGACTTTGCTACTAATAGCAGTGCAATGATCCAGGACGATCCTGATGGACTTAAAGGAAAGAATGTTATTCACATCTAGAGAAAGAACTGTGGGAGTAGAAAAACAGAAGAAAAAGATGTAATTGATTACTTGTTTAAATGGGCATAAGATTTGGGGGTTTGGTTTTTAAAAAACACTATTACAAAAATGAAGAACATGGAAATAAGTATTGAGTGATAAGACATGTATAAAGCAGTGGAATTGCTTGTCAGCTTTGGGAGGGGACAAAGAAGAGGAGAGGGAGAGAAAATGAATTGTAACCTTGGAAAAATACTGAAAAATGGACAAATTTTTACAATGCAGCAGGAAATTAAATGTCTACTTTTGTTAAAATGTGACAATCATGAAAAACCAACTCCTCAAATGTAAAAGAGTCCTGATTGAAATGAAAAGATTATTTATTAACTGGGAAAATAATTAGACTTACATTGCCTGCAGGACATGCAAAATGAAACCCCACAGCCTAAAAGGAATAGGGACAATTTATACTTGCAGACCACATGTAGGGAAGAGTTGGGAGTGGAGACTGGGAAGTTCCTTTGAGGAACAGGTAGAACACAGAAGCAATATATTTGGTATCAATAGCTGACCACAAGGATGGTTTAAGACAACTTAAGCTCCTTCAGATATGGTTGTGATGAACAGCTCAGCAAAGTAAACCAGGGAATACTGTTAGGGCATATGAGAATGACTAAGCCTTTAGCAAAGACCTCCAGGTAATAAATAAGACTTCTGGCTCCAGCTCTTGATTGGCTCTTTACTGAAAACAGGCTTCCTCTGTGTCTAGTGCATCTGTATAATAAGTTTCTTATGGGAAAGTATTAGTTTTAGGAGTACTTCTAAAACTGTTACCCAATTCTTCCAATAATTTTTATCTCATGATTTCTTTCCCCAAAGTTTTATAACCTTAATTTTATGAAAACATTAATTTCATGTATTAATGTGACTCTAATATTTTCAATTCTGTTCCATTGCTACACCTTGATTTTTTAAAAAGTCCTTTACCAGATAGTTTTTTATTATTGTTTTATGGTATTTAAAAATATATCATAAATGTGTTAATATAACAAAATTACAACCCTACCCAAATTAATCTACTTATTCAATGCCATACCTAACATACTACCAAAAACATTTTTTACTAAATTAGAAAAAATCATAGTAACATTCATTTGGAAGAACAAAAGATCAAGAATATCAAGGGAAATAATGAAAAAAAATGTGAAGGATGGGGGTCTAGCAGTACCAGATCTTAAACTGTACTATAAAGCAGTGGTCATCAAAACAATATGGTACTGGCTAAGAGACAGAAGGGTGGATCAAAGGAATAGATTTGGGAGTAAATGACTTAGCAAGCTAGTGTTCAATAAACCCAAAGTGCCCAGCTTTTGGGAAAAGAACTCACTATTTGACAAAAACTGCTGGGAAAATTGGAAAACACTATTGGAAAAATTAGGTTTAGACCAACATCTTACACCATATACCAAAATAAATTCAAAATGGGTAAATGACTTAAATATAAAGAGTAAAATCATAAATAAATTAGGTGAATATAGAATATATCTGTCAAATCTGTGGGAAAGGAAGGAATTTAAGATCAAGCAAGAGAGAAAACATTGCAAAATGTAAAATGACTTTGATTATATCAAATTAAAAAGGTTTTGTACAAACAAAACCAATGCAACCAAAGTCAGAAGGAAAGCAACAAACTGGGAGAACATTTTTATAATGCAGCTCTCTGACAAGGGTTTAATTTCCCAAATATATAAGGAACTAAGTCAAATTCACAAAAAATCAAGCCATTCCCCGATTGACAATGGTCAACAAGATGAAATCAAAACTATCAATAACCATATGAAAAAGTGTTCTAAATCCCTCCTGATTAGAGAAATGCAAATTAAAAAGACTGAGGTACCACCTCACACCTAGCCAACTGGCCAATATGGCAGCAAAGGAAAGTGATAAATGTTGGAAGGGATGTGGCAAAATTGGGATACTAATACACTGCTGGTGGAGTTGTGAACTGGTCCAACCATTCTGGAGGATAATTTGAAATTATGCCCAAAGGGCTTTAAAATAATGCCTACCCTTTGACCCAGTCATACCACTGCTTAGTTTGTACCCCAAAGAGTTAAGAAACAGACTTGTTAAAAAATATTTATAGCTGTGCTCTTTGTGGTGGCAAAAAATTAGAAAATGAGTGGGTGTCCATTGATTGTGGAATGGCTGAATAAATTGTAGTATATGATGGTGATGGAATATTGTTGTAAAAGGAATAATGAACTGGAGGAATTCCATGTGAACTAGAATGACCTCCAGGAATTGATACAGAGCAAAAGGAGCAGAACCAGGAGAACATTGTACACAGAGACTGATACACTGTGACACAATCAAATGTAATAGACTTTTCTACTAGAAGCAATGCAATGATCCAGGACAATCCAGAAGAACACATGGGAAAGAACACTATCCACATCCAAAGGAAGAATTGTGGGAACAGAAATGCAGAAGAAAAACATATGATCAATCACACAGTTCAATAGGAATATGATTAGGGTTTTAATGTTAAAAGATCACTCTATTGCAGATATGAATAGCATGGAAATAGGTTTTGACCAATGATACATGTACATACCAGTTGGAATTACTTGTCATCTTTGGGAGGGGAGAGAAAAGAGCCAGGGGGGGGGGGAGGACATGTATCATATAACCATGAACAAATATTCTAAAGAAAAAGTTAAAAATTAAAAAAAAGTCATAGAAAGGTCTTTTGCCATTTTAATAGTTTCCTTTGATATTCTTGCCTTTAATTTTCCACATTTCAAAATTACTTCATCAAATTCTATCATAAAATTGTAATCACTATTTTGTTAGAATTTACCATATTAAAGCTATTTTATATATGTGGATAACCCTGGTAGTCATTCAATTATTCATTAATGTATAATCTTTTAAAAGCTGTATTTATAATGTATTTTGTGTGTCTTGTTTACTGACAAATATTTGAAAATTTGGCTCCCCATTCTTTTAAATGTAATATAAAATGCAGTTGAGTTTTGTGGGTTTGTCCTATACTCTACAACTTTGCTTAGGGACTTTGTTACCTAGACTCTTTTTGTTGGTTTCCTAAATTTTCTAGAGATCCAATTACATCATGCACAATTATTTAGCTTTTGTACTCAGAGTTTAATTACTTTCATTTCTTTTTTTTTTTTCATAGCAGAGGCTGGATTATATTGTTTAATGTGTAAATCTCATATAAATTATACCCATTTATTCCATTTGAAATCCCATTCTTGGTTGACATCAGCCCCATCCTTTCACTGGCTGAGCATGTGTATTATGGGATGATTCCAGAGGCCTCATGAATCTCTGGCTCAGAGAAGAGGCTGAACCTAGGTGCCATGTGACTCCTGGCATCCAGAAACCTTGGTTTTGACTCTACTGAGGTCAAGGATGTCCAATCAGAGAGACACAGAAAGAGTGACATCATTGACTTTATAAGAAAGGCTAAGGGCAGGCATGAGCTCTGTTTCGGGCTGGAGCCTCTAGGAATGAGCCCAGTAGTATGGTGAACAAATTAAGTAGAAGTCAAGTGATCATGTAATATTTCTCTTGTTCTCTAATTAACCTTAACTAATAAATAATTATAAATTAAAATACAGTCTCCAGAAAATTTTAATCATAACATTAGAAAGACTGCATCCATTGAGAAAGACCACAGTTGATGAAGACTTAGCTCATGTATATTGTTGAAGAGTGATGCTTCCATACCTATGTGACCCATTCCTATAGTTTGCCTTTCTCAGACAACTGAATTTATTCACTCATTTCTTATTTTTAAGTTCTATTAATACCTCTTGCTTTTGTATCATGCTCATTTCTTATGATACTTTTTCCTCATCCCCTACAAATGAACCTTCTTTTGTAACAAAGGAAAAATAGCACATAGTGTCAGTACGTATAATCTTACTCATCTATAATCTACTACTTCTACAGAGATCAACAAACCTTTATTAAGCTGTTAACAATGTGCCAGAAATTGTGCTCTGCATTGAGGAATTGAAGAAAGATAAAAGGCAATCCCTGCTCTCAAGGAGCTCACAATTTAATAGTAGATAAAACAGGAAAACAACTACAGCAAAGGGAGGAAGGTCCTTTTCTTCATTTCTTCTTGCCATCTTTGGTCATTAAAATGAGATAGTATTGTGTTTAATTTTAATTGTTCTTTATATTTATATTTTTGTGGTATTCATGTACATTTTTCTGATTCAGAATATTTCATTTTGCATCAGTTCATAAAATCTCTCCCTAAAATCTTTCCCTTCTCTATACACATAGCCACAATTGTAATTCAAACTCTTGTCACCTTTCTCTTGAAGGCAAAATTGGTTAGCATTTTCCAAACTGGTGTCCCTGTGTCCAGCCTCTGTAAATCATATTTCAAAAAGCTGCTAAAATAATTTTAATGCCCAGTTCTCACCATATTACTTTACTGATATTTAACAAACTTTGAATAACTATTGTTTAGAAAATAAAAATTCCTTATTCTGTCTTTTATATGCTGACTTCAACTTTTCTTTCAATTCACATTTTCCTTAATTTCCTTTCCCATTTCAACCAAACTGTATCACTGATTTCTGTGATCTCATCCTTTATTCTGCCTTCTTTAACCATTTCTCATCTTCACAATATGAACCAATTCAGATTCTGCTGTTGAACTGTTCTTTTCTTTCAAAACCAGCACCAGGTGTTACATTTTTTTGGAAAGAAATTTCTACCACCAATGAAAATAGCCTCTTCCTATCAAAACTTTCCATACCACATTTAGATCTCTTCTTTCTCTAACCAATTTAGTCCAATTTTTACATTTCTGATTCCACTACAAATTTATATTAAATCTAATCCCAACTAGTCCTTCATTATAGCAAAGTAATTCTTTTATTTCCTAATCAATTGTGTATCTCTCACATCACAGAAGATGTTTTAAACCACTTCTCTCTTCAACTTTCTTATAAAACTTATCTTTTTGACTGAGGAATTTGCCTCATACTCTAAAGAAATTCAAGCCTCATTCTTCCAATTCCATCTATCCTTTTACTCATCATCTCACATTTCCCAAGTACCCCCTTGCTATCTCATTCTTTACTTCAATCTCTATTGACCTTTTCACTCTCACTTGTCCATGTTTCAAATCAACTGCCAGTTCTTGTCCCTTCTTTTTCCATAGCATCTCTGGCATATGTCCCTTTTTCTTTACTTACACAGCTACAACTTAGTTTCAGATCCTCATCACATATTGCCTGGACTATTACAGTAGCCTCAAAATTGGTCTTCCTACTTTACATCTCTTTCCACACCAATCTTTCCTTTATTTATCAACCAAAGGGTTTTCCTAAAGTACAGATCTGAACAGTACCTTGTTCAATAAGTTACGGTACTTCCCACTGCATCCAGGATCAAATACAAACTTTTCTTTTTGGTATTCTAGGTTATCTACACTCTGACCCCTTCCTATCCTTTCAGTCTTTTCCTATTTTACTTCTCTCCAAAAATCTAATTGTACTTTCATACTTGATATTCTTAATAAAAACTGTCCTAGTTCTTTTCATTGGTATTGCTCCATTCCTATGAGGCAATTCCTCCTTATGCCTCCTTACAGTGTCCTTTTCTACCTTCAAAAAACAGCTCAAACATCACTTATATGAAGCTTTCCCTGATATCCCAAATACTAGTGACCACTCTTCCAAAATTATTTTATATTTAACTACTTCGCATTTATTTGTATGTGATGCTAGGCCTGGCATGAGGAAAACACTGCTTCCTGATATCAAATCTAGCCTCAGACTTTTTTTTTTTTGTATTTGTATTTCTTTATCTAATAAGTTCATTTAATTAATTAATTTAGAATATTTTTCCATGATTACATGATTCATGTTCTTTCCCTCCCCTCCTCCTCCCCCCCTCCCATAGCCAACAAGCAATTCTGTTGGGTTTTACATGTGTCATTGATCAAGTCCTATTTCCATAGTATTAATATTTGCAATAGGGTGATTGTTTAGAGTCTACATCACTAGTCATATCTCCATCAACCCATGTGATCAAGCAATTGTTTTTCTTCTGTGTTTCTACTCCTACAGTTATTTCTCTGGATGTGGATAGTGTTCTTTCTCATAAGCCCCACAGAATTATCCTGGATCATTGCAATGCTGCTAGTAGAGAAGTTCATTAAATTCAATTGTGCCACAGTGTATCTATCTCTGTGTATAATGTTCTCCTGGTTCTGCTCCTTTTACTCTGCATCAAATCCTGGAGGTCATTCCAGTTCACATGGAATTCCTCAAGTTCATTATTCCTTTTAGAATACTAGTATTCCATCACCAGCAGATACCACAATTTATTCAGCCATTCTGTAATGGAAGGGCATCCCCTCATTTTCCATTTTTTTTTTGCCACCACAAAGAGCTCGGCTATAAATGTTTTTGTACAAATCTTTTAACAGTGGTAGGACTGGAGCAAAGGGCAGGCAGTCTTTTAACACCCTTTGGGCATAGTTTCAAATTGCCATCCAGAATGGTTGGATCAATTCACAATTCCACCAGCAATGAATTAATGTCCCAATTTTGCCACATCACCTCAAAGTTGTTTTGATTTGCATTTCTCTAATTATGAGAGATTTAGAATATTATTTCATGTACTTATTAAGAGTTTTCACTTCTTTATCTGAAAATTGCCTATTCATGTCCCTTTCTCATTTATCAGTTGGGGAATGACTTGATTTTTGATGTAGCTCCTTATAAATTTGAATAATCAGACCTTTGTCAGAGGTTTTTGTTATAAAGATTTTTCCCAATTTGTTGCTTACCTTCTAATTTTGGTTGCATTGGTTTTATTTGTACAAAACCTTTTAAATTTAATGTAATCAAAATTATTCATTTTACATTTTGTAATATTCTTTATCTCATGCTTGGTCTTAAAATCTTTCCTTTCCCATAGATCTGACAAGTAAACTATTCTATGTTCACCTAATTTACTTATAATTTCTTTCATTTATATTTAAGTCATTTACCCAATATGAATTTATCTTGGTGTAGGGTATGAGATGTTGATCTAAACCTAATCACTCCCATACTCTTTTCCAGTTTTCCCAGTAGTTTTTGTCAAATGGTGGGTTTTTGTCCAAAAAGCTGGGATCTTTGAATTTATAGTATACTATCTTACCGAGGTCATTTATGGGAAGTCTATTCTACTGATTCTCCCTTTTGTCTCTTAGTCAGTACCATATTTTCTTTTAATTTTATTTAATTAGATGATTTAGAATAATTTTCCATAGAACAATTCCACTGGGTTTAACATGTGCCATCAATCAAGACCCATTTTCTTATTATTAATATTTGCACTAGGATGATCTTTTAGATTCTACTTTCCCAGTCATAGCTCCACTGACCCATGTGATCAAGCGATTTTTTTTCTTCTGTGTTTCTTTTCCCACAGTTCTTCCTCTGGATGTGGATAGCGTTCTTTCTCATATGTCCCCCCAAATAGTTGCTACTAGTTGCATTGCAACTAGTAGAGAAGTCTATTACATTTGATTTTACCACAATGTATCAGTCTCTGTGTACAGTGTTCTCCTAAATCTGCTCCTTTCACTCTGCATCAATTCTTGGAGGTCGTTGCAGTTCCAGTTTATTATTCCTTTGAGCACAATAGTATTCCATCACCAACATATACCAGAATTTGTTCGATCATTCCCCAATTGGAGGGCATTCCCTCATTTTCCAGTTTGTTGCCACCACAAGTTGCATGGCTATGAATATTTTTTGTACAAGTCTTTTCCCTTATTATCTCTTTGGGGTACAAGCCCAGCAGTGTTATGGCTGGATCAAAGGGCAGACAGTCTTTTAGTGCCCTTTGGGCATAGTTCCAAATTGCCCTCCAGAATGGTTGGATTAGTTCACAACTCCACCAGCATTGAATTAATGTCCCAATTTTGCCATATCCCCTCCAACATTCATTACTTTCCTTTGTTGTCATGTTAGTCAATCTGCTAGGTGTGAGGTGATACCTCAGAGTTGTTTTGATTTACATGTCTCTGATTACAAGAGGTTTGGAACATTTTTTCATGTGCTTATTAATAGTTTTGTTTTTTTTTATCTGAAAATTTCCTATTCATTTCCCTTGCTCATTTATCAACTGGGGAATGGCTTGATATTTTTTTGTACAATTGATTTAGTCGCTTATAAATTTGAGTGATTAGACTTTGTCAGAGGTTTTTGTTATAAAGATTGTTTCCCAATTTGTTGCTTCCCTTCTAACTCTGACTGCATTGGTTTTGTTTGTGCAAAACCTTTTTAATTTAGTATAATAAAAAATATCTATTTTTCATTTTGTATTTTTTTCTAACTCTTTCTTGGTCTTAAAATCTTTCCTTTCCCAATGATCTGACAAGTATACTATCCTGTGTTCACCTAATTTGCTTATAGTTTCCTTCTTTATGTTCAAGTCATTCACCCATTCTGAGTTTATCTTGGTATAGGTTGTGAGATGTTGATCTAAATTTAATATCTCCCATACTGTTTTCCAATTTTTCCAGCAGTTTTTCTCAAATTTGGATTTTGGTCCCTAAAGCTGGGATCTTTGGGTTTATCATAGACTGTCTTACTGAGGTCACTTACCCCAAGTCTATTCCATTGATCCTTCCTTCTGTCTCTTAGCCAGTACCATATGGTTTTGATGATCACTGCTTTATACTATAGTTTAAGATTTGGTACTGCTAGACCTCCATTCACATTTTTTCATTACTTCCATTGATATTCTTGATCTTTTGTTCTTCCAAATGAACTTTGCTTTGATTTTTTTCTAATTGAGTAAAAAAGTTTCTTGGTAGTTTGATAAGTATAGTGCTGAATAAATGAATTAATTTGGGTAGGATTGTTATATTTGTTATGTTACCTTATCCTACCCATGAACAATTAATGTTTTTCCAATTATTTAGATCTAATGTTAATTGTATGGAAAGTGTTTTTGTAGTTGTGTTCATATAGTTCCTCTGTTTGTCTTGGTAGATAGATTCCTAAATATTTTATATTATCTAGAGTTTTATTTTATTTTTTTTATTTATTATATTATTTATATATATATATTTATTTAAATGGAATTTCTCTTTCTAACTCTTGTTGCTGAGATGTGTTGGAATATATAGAAATGCTGATGATTTATGTAGGTTTATTTTGTATCCTGAAACTTTTCTATAGTTGCTAATTATTTCCACTAGCTTTTTAGTTGATTCTTTAGGATTCTTTAAGTAGACCATCATATCATCTCCTTGTTGTCTATTTTAATACCTTCAATTTCTTTTTCTTCTCTGATTGCTACTGCTAGTGTTTCTAGTACAATGTTAAATAATAGAGGTGATAATGGGCATCCTTGTTTCACGCCCAGTCTTATTGGAAATGCTTATAATTCATCCCCATTGCAGATGATGTTTGCTGATTGTTTTAAATTAATATTGTTTCTTATTTTTAAGAAAAGCCCTTCTATTCCTTTACTTTCTAGTGTTTTCAATAGGAATGAGTGTTGTATTTTGTCAAAGGCTTTTTTTGCATCTGTTGAAATAATCATGTTATTTCTGTTGATTTGCTTGTTAATATGGTCAATTATGTGAATAGTTTTCCTAATATTTAACCATCCTTGCATTTGTAAGGATGGGGGCAAGGTGGAAGATTTGGAACCCTGACATGAGAAAAAGAGAGGAGTGACGGTTGAGGAGCAAGGACTTCTGGGAGGAAAAATGGACCTGGGGAGAGTTCTGAGGAGCCTCAAAACTTCTGACCTGGGACCTGGACCTGACAGGGCCAGTTTTGGGTGACTGAGGACTCACTGGAGCCACCTAAGAAGATTCTGCTTCTTCCCTTAAGCTTATATCTGATCTCCCTCCAAATACATCTTCTACTTCCCTCAAACTGAAGTCATCACAGATCCACAAGGGAGTGGGGGGGTTGTGAACTCTCAGAAGGAGAGCATAGCTTCCTTGTTCTTCCCTGCCTGCCTGAACTTGTTTCTACATAATTCTCTTAGACCTAAAATATAAATAAGTTATTTGAAAAGGTTAATTAGCTGGGAAGGGATGGAGATGTCTGAGGAGTATTACATGCCTGCCAGATCATGGACCATGTAGGATCTTAACAGGGCTACCCATTCCCTCTCCCCTCATCCTGATTACCTAAATCCAATAATAAACCCTTTAAAGCAGTCAGATACTCATTTTATCCTCTCAATAATATCTGGAAAGTTTACTTCAAGAAGCTAGGGACAAGTCTCACCAAGAATGCCTGAGGTTTTTTCCCTCTGAGACAAGACTCCTGGTTGGGACTTGACTCTAAATCCTTTCTGAGGGAAAGGCATTGAAATCATCTGTAAGTGTAGCTGACAGGGGAGCTTGTCACCAAATCCCCTTTAGCCACTTCTTCTGGGGAAACGTAACTAATAATCTGTTATCACAGGAAAAAGGGAGGGAGACAGTTGCTTCACCCAACTAGTTTGGGCTCCCTCCCTCACACTTGTTCCTTTTCCTATAACCCTCTCAACACCTTACTGATATACCACCATTATCAGTGAAGTGAACCTTTATTACAACATCTAAAATAACCACCTTTACACATTCCTGGTATAAATCCCACCTGATCATATTGAATAACCCTTGTGATCACTTGCTGGAGTCTTTTTGCTAGTATTCTATTTAAGATTTTTGCATCTATGTCCATTAAGGGGATTGGTCTGTCATTTTCTTCCTCTGTTTTTGGTCTGCCTGGCTCTGGAATCAGTACCACATTTATGTCATTAAAGGAATTTCATAGAACTCCTTGTTTGGTTATTTTGTCAAATAGTTTCTAAAATATTGGGATTAGTTGTTCTTTAAATGTTTGCTAGAATTCACTTGTGAATCCATCTGGCCCTGGGAATTTTTTATAGGGAGTTCATTGATGGATTGGTCAATTTCTTTTTTTTTTTTTGATGCAAGATTATTTAAGTATTCTATTTCTTCTTCTGTTAATCTAGACAATTTTTATTTTTGTAAATAATTATCCATATCACCTAGATTGCCATATTTATTGCCATATAATTGGGCAAAATAGTTGTTAATCATTACCTTTATTTCCTCTTCATTAGAAGTGAGGTCTCCCTTTTTATCTTTGATACTATTGATTTGGTTTTCTCATTTCCTTTTTTTATTAGATTAAGCAGTACATTATCTATTTTGTTTGTTTGTTTGTTTTCAAAGTACCAGCTGCTAGTTTTGTTTATCAATTCAATAGTTCTTCCACTTTCGATTTTATTAATTTTTCCTTTAATTTTTAGCATTTATAATTTAGTTTTTATCTGGGGATTTAAAATTTGTTCTCTATCCTGTTTTTTAAATTTGCATGCCCAATTCATTAATCTCTTCTCTCTGTGATTTGTTAATATATGCACTCAGGGATATCAATTTTCCCCCTCAATACTACTTTGGCTGCATCCCATAGATTTTGATATGATGTCTCCTCATTGTTATTATCTTCAATGAACTTATTAATTGATTCTATGATTTGTTCTTTAACCAACCAAATTTGGAGAATCATATTATTTAATTTCCAAGTAACTTTTGATTTGCCTCTTCTTGCACCCTTACTAATTATTATTTTTGTTGTATTATGATCTGAAAAGGTTGGATTTATCATTTCTGATTTTTTTGCATTCAATTGCAATGTTTTTATGCCCTAGTGTATGGTCAATCTTTTTGAAAATACCACGTGCTGCTGAAAAGAAGGTGTATTCCTTTTTGTCCCTATTTATTTTTCTCCACATATCTACTAAGTCTAATTTTTCTAAGATTTCATTCACATCTCTTACCTCTTTCTTATTTATTTTTTGGTTTGATTTATCTAGATCTGATAGAGGAAGGTTCAGGTCTCCTACTATTATAGTTATACTATCTATTTCCTCTTTAGACTCCAATAGTTTCTCCTTTAAAAATTTGGATGCATACATGTTGAGAGTACTGATATTTCCTAATTTTCTATACTGTCTTTTATCAGGATGTAATTGCCTTCCCTATCTCTTTTAATTGGATCTATTTTTACTTTGGCTTTGTCAGATATCATGATTGCAACGCTTGCCTTCTTTTTCTTGATTGATGTCCAATAGATTTTGCTCTAGCTTCTTATCTTTACCCTGCTTGTGTGTACTTGCCTTATATGTGTTTCTTGTAAACAACATATGGTCAGATTTTAGTTCCTAATCCACTCTGTTATTTGCTTCCATTTTATTGATGAGTTCATCCCATTCACATTCAGAGTTATGATTACCACCAGTGTATTCCCCCTCATTTTGATTTTCTCTCCTAGTCTTGCCCTTTCTTCTTTCACTATTTCCTTCTACACCCATATTTTGCTTTTAATCAGTCCCCCTAATTCTCACCCTTATTTTATGTCCCTTCCCAGCCCCTCCATCTTATTCCCCTATTATTTTCTTTTAGGGTCTATTAAATCTCCCCTCTTTCCTTTTTTGGCACTTCCCACTCCACTCCCTACCTTGGTTTTCCCCTCTCAACTTCCCTGTAGGGTAAGATAGAATTTGATACCCCAATGGATCTAGATGCTCTTTCCTCTCAGAATTGATTCCACTGAGAGTAAAGTTTAAGTACTACCTATTGGCACTCTCTTATTCTTCTTATAATAGTATTCTTCTCCCCCCCCCACCTCCCATGCATCTCTTTATGTGGTATAATATATCCGATTTGTCATATTCCTTTAAGTTTCTCTTAATGTCATCTTCTATTTCCCCTCTGCCCTTATCTTTTTTTACATATCATTTTAAATCACTTTTTTCATTTAATTCTGGTCTTTTCTTTACAAATATTTGGAAATCTTCTCTTTTGTTAAATGCCCATAATTTCCTCTGGAAGTATATAGTCAGTTTTGATGGGTAGTTGATCCTTGGTTGTAGACCCAATTCTCTTGTCTTTTTGAATATCACATTCCAAGCCTTGTGGTCCTTTAGTGTGGAGGCTGCCAGATCCTGTGTAATTCTGATTTGTGCTCCTTGATATCTGAATTGTCTCTTTCTGGTTTCTTGCAATATTTTCTACTTAGTTTGAAAGCTCTTGAATTTGGCAATTACATTCCTGGGGTTTGTCTTTTGAGGAATTAATGTAGAGGGTGATCTATGGATTCTTTCAATGTCCATTTTGCCCTCTTGTTGCAAAACCTCAGGGGAGTTTTCTTGGATAATTTCTTGTAGTATGACATCAAGGTTTATGTTTATTTCTAGGTTTTCAGGTAGCCCTATGATTCTCGAATTGTCTCTCCTGCACCTGGTTTCCAGGTCTGTCATCTTCTCTATGAGATATTTCATGTTTCCTTCTATTTTGTCATTCATTTGACTTTGCTTTACTAATCCTTCCTGTCTTGTGAGATCAGTAGCTTCTACTTGCCCAATTCTAGACTTTAAAGACTGGTTTTCAGCTATGATCCTTTGATTTTCCCTTTTGGTTTGGTCTATCCTGCTTTTCATTGCTTCCAGCAGGCCGATTCTGGTCTCCAATTTACATTTGATTTCATTTGATTCCTTGACTTCTTTTTCCAAGTGGGAGATTCTGTCTTTTAGATTCTTTCTTTTTGAAGTATTTCCCACTTTTCTTGCTAAGTTTCTTCTATCTTTCTTACTTGGTTCTTAAACTCAAGTTCCTTGAGAACTTGTGACAAATTTCCATTTTTTTGAATGTTTGGGTGTGTTTGTTTCTTTGTTGCCCTCTGCTGTCACCGTAGAAGTTATCCATGTTCAAAGTCTTTTTCTTATTGTTTTTGATATTTGTAGATTGTAGTTCTTGGGTTCTGGTAGCCATTATTGTGTTAGTTTTTTCTTCCCTTCCCAGGCAGAAGTCTGAGGCAGGAGAGTAGGCAGGACTCTGTGTATCAAGCTACAGAAATGTTTTTGCCCTGAGTCTATTTTTCAGTCTCTGCCCCATCTTCTGTAGGCAGACCCTCTCTTCCTTTTCTCTGTGCCTAAGCTCTGTGTTACTTAGCCTCCTGAATTCTCAATTCTTGCTCTCAGGGGTAAGTCTGTGGTGTCCTCAACCACCCCCCTGAGAACCTAGATATTTCCCTGTACTCTTATGCTATAGGTGGAGTGAAGGAGGGGTGATCAGTTCATGCTTTGATAGGAGTAATTTTACCCCCTCATAGCATGGAAATACCCTGCCAACCTTCAAGACTGTGCCCTACAGTAGAGCCCCTTTACTCATCTAATTTAGATTTTTTGCCCTTTTGAGACACTTTATATTGGTTGGTGGCATGGAGAAGATGTTTGTTTCTACTCTGCAGCCATCTTAGCCCAGAAGTCCCCCTCAGACTCTTACTAGTTGTGTGACTCTGACCAAGTCAGTGAACCCTGTTAACCTCAATTTCTTCAACTTCAAAATTCACTGGTAAAGGAAAAAGCAAATCACTCCAGCATCTTTGTTGAGAAAACCTCAAATGGGGCCAGGAGGTATTGGAGATAACTGAAATGACTGAACAAAAAAACCTGAGATATATGTATGCCCAAATCACCTAAACTTGAGATTCTAATTTGGGAAATAGCAGGGAACCTGCTTCTGGGAGAAGACCTTCTATGATTCTCTACCATGCAGCGAGATTGGATTTTTTTCCATTGGCTATGCAGCCAAAATAATCTGCATCTCAAAAATTTCAAATCTGGGATACTTTTGCTCTCTTTCTGGAAGTCCAAAAGAACAAATGTCTTGTTCACTCCAAGCACTGACCTTAGTGTGGAAGAAGGACCACCTGTTCTCTCCCTTTTAAGCCTTGTGTTCTCTAGTTTTGGCTTTGTCTCCTTCTATTAGAATATAAACTTGAAGAAAGCAAATATTTTGATTTATTGTTTGTATTCCCAAAGCTTAACACAGTTCCTTGCATATAGGTGATTAATAAATGTGAATTGGTTCATCTGAAACCTGTTCTATTAGCTCTCTAGGTAACTTCCATAGCTGAATCTATTGTTTTTATGATGTATTCCCATCATCTAGACAGCTCATTAGATATTAATAAATGCATACTGTGTGCAATATTATTGAATTGAAATGATTTTTCTTTCCAGAATGTTAAGACAAATGGGGAAGAGACATTTCTTCATTCACTGAGTGCTAATCTTTGAGACAAAAGATGGGGACAGGCAGAATAATCTGTTTATGTCATTTTCAGCATGTCACTCCTCCACTCAGTGACTTTTAATGTCTCTATTTATGGTCACACTGAATTTAATTAAACTTTTTTTGCCTGAATTTTAAGGATTTTATAACATGAACCTATTTTATCTACCATAAGTTACTTATTGCTGTGCACTTAAAAAAACCCTTTACTTTCTGTGTTAGGATTAATATTAAATACTGGTTCCAAGGCAGAAAAATGGTAAGGGCTACTCAATTGGGGTTAAGTTACTTGCCTAGGGTCTCACAGCTAGAAAATGTCTAAGGTCCAATTCAAACCCAGGACATCCCATTCCTAGGTCTCACTCTCTGTCCATACTCTGAGACATCTAGCTGCCCCTGCTATGGTTTGTTAAAGTTCTAACTTTTCTTAGATTTGTATATTAATCATCCTACATACACCTTAATTTTATGCCTTTATTTTGTCTTTTTTCTCCCTTGAATGCTATCTATTCCATTACCTCCTCTGACATTGATGATAAAAGTTGTCTGTATTGCATCATTATCGCTCAATTATATGCTGTTTTATTATTTGCTACTCTTTCACTTACCTGTGTTGGGGCACTGTTACCCCTAGCTAGATCTTATCCATAATACAAATTTTAGACACTGAGAAGTCTCATGTTCATTTGGTCATGTTCCACAAGAACTCCAGAGTTGTCATGAGGGAAATACCATGTTTCCAGACAGCTGGTGACTTCTGTTCCCTTAGTATAATACTCTGTGTGCAGAAGTTGCTTTCTTCATTAATGTAGAGGCCCAGGTTAATGGAAACTTAGATGATGAGAATCATAACTCAAGCGTCTATGCTCTAGAGTTTTTCTTTTTCCTGTTGATCTGTCTTAATGAACCTTTATTACATGGCAAAGTGAAAACACAATCATGATATATGACTTATATGGTTTCTTTATTCATTACCAAAGAAGTCAAATTAAACTACTAAAATGGAATCTATAGCTTTTCCCAGTACCAGACTGTCTTTGACCACTTCATAATGTTCCCTAAACTTCTCCATTCGTAGCAATCCAGTGATCCTGAACAACCTAGAGGGATTTATGAAAAAGAACATTATCCACATTCAGAGGAAAAACTGTGGGAGTAGAAACACCGAAGAAAAACAACTGCTTGATTACATGGGTCGAAGGGTATATGAATGGGGATGGAGACTCTAAATGATCATCCTAATGCAAACACCAACAACATGGAAATAGGTTTTGATGAAGGACACATATAATACCCAGTGGAATTGTGCCTCGGTAACAGGAAGGGTTGGGGGAGGGGAGGGAGGGAAAGAATATGATTCTTGTAACCAAGGAATAATGTTCTGAATTGACTAAATAAAATAAAAATAAATAAATAGATGTTTCCTAAATTCCTGAGATAAGTAAGACACAGTTCTAGTAATATCTCTAGAATTGGATGTTCAAAGAAAACTCATTATTTTTCCCTCTAAATCCTCCTCCCCTTTCAAACATTTCTATTAATGTCAAGGACACCACTATCATACCAGGACTTTAGGTTTGCAACCCAAGTGTTATCTTCACCTTCTTGGTATCTTTCCACCCCAGCCCCCACATCTAATCTATTGCCAAAGCATATTGATTTCACCTTTGCAAGTTCTCTTATATAAGCCTACTTCTTTTCTCTTATTCTGCTATCACCTTGTTGCAGGCTCTCATCTCCTCATATCTGCATTACTACAACTGGTTGGTGTATCTGCCTCACATCTCTTCCCACTTCAGTCTATCCCCAACTCAGATATTAGAGTGATCTTCCTAAAGCATGAATCCAATCATGTCATTCCCCCCTATTCATTAAACTCCAGTGGGTCCCTATAACCTCCAGGATCAAATAAAATCATCTGGTGTTTCAATCCACTTATAACCTTCACCTCCTTCTTTTCAATTCTTTATAATTTTTTTCCACCACAAAATCTACTTTCTAGTGACACTGGCATCTTTGATATTCCTCTAAAAGGACACTACATCTCCAGATTCCAAGTATTTTAACTGGCTGTTTCCCATGCCTGGAATGATCTTCCTCTGCATCTTTGATGCCTGGCTTCCTTCAAATCTCATCTAAAATCCCATTTTTTAGAGTGTCTTTACCAAACTCTCTTATTTCTAGTGCTTTCCTTTTGTTGTCCCACCCACCCCCTTTATTCTATAAATAGCTTATTTGTATACAATTATTTTCATGATGTCTTCCCCAATAGATTATAAGCTCCCTGAGGACAGGGACTCTTTTGTCTTTGCATTCCCAGTGCTTAGCATATTGCCTGGTACATAGAAGATACTTAATGAGACTCTTTTTAAACTGATGGATGTGAATGACCTGTCTTGTGTGAGGGGAAGGGTGGAGTTGGAGAGAGTGAGAGATAAAGTCTTTAGACTTTTGGGGGACTCTTTAAGGGTTGGAGTCCCTTCTGTACTTCTGGCTTTAAGAGGAAAGATGAATGAAGTCAAGCTCACATCAGGTTGTTTAAGGAAGAGACTCTGAAAAGACTTGAGAGGAATTGGAAATCTCCACCATGACTCTATCCCTAGACACACTTTAGGTTAGATCTAGGTCTCTTTCTTGTTCAAGATGAATTATCTTGTTCCCAGTGGCAGAACTTCATGTCTTTCCAAATAGATTAAAAGTTCCAAGATAGCAAAGACAATATTTTATATTGTTAATGTATTCCTATATTATGAAGAACTGAAAAAAGTTATAGTAGTCTCAAGAATTTTTTTTTACTGATAGACCTACTAGTTATAATTTAAAATATTAGAAGAAACTATGTTATCTAGAAAATATTCCTACCTACCTGGAATTATTAATAATGATTTATGAAAGCCAAATCATTTTTGGAAAAATATCAGTTAATTCAAGAGGAAAAAAGTATTGTTTCTTAAAGATTCAATTGCTATGGTGATATATCCATTTATCAATCAAAAAATAATGTCTACTGTGCTTCCTAACTCTCCCTTAAGAAGAGAATTCTTTCTTTATTTAGTTTTTTACTTTCCCAATTACATGTAATAAGAGTTTTTAACATGTTTTCCAAAATTTTTAAATCCAAATTTGTTTCCCTATCTTCTTCCCTTCTTCCCCCCTCCCTGATATGGGAAACAATTTGATCTAGGTGATATGTATATAATCCTACAAAACACATTTCCATATTGGTCATGATTATGAGAGAATACTCATATATCAAAATTCAAAAATAAAAGCAGAAATAAAATAAAATGAAAAATAGTATGCTTTGATCTGCATTCAGACTATGAATATAATTATTAACCAAATGGGGAATAGAGAGGATAATAAAAGAAAAATAGATAATTTCAACTACATAAAATGTAATAGTTTTTGCATGAACAAATCAGTGCAGCTAGGATAATAAAGGAAACTTATCTATGGAAAAACCTTCATCTCATGTATCTCTGAAATACATACACACACACACACACACACACACACACACACACACACACACACACACACACACGGATGGATGGCAAATGAACTTGGATTGCCTGAGAACTTTCTCAAATGGAGGCTTTTCCTGGAGTTCTCACAAAGTTCAAGTCTTAATCACCAGGGCTAGCTTTCTTTTTAATTCATAGTCACCTCACTTCTCTGATGTCATCAATCATATTTTTGGAAGCTATTTCCAGTCTCCAATGAATGTCTCTTTGAATCTATGATTATATGGAGTATGCATCTTTGTTCTCTCAAATGTGTCTGACATTCTCTCAAAATGACTCTCCAGTGATTTGATGGTAAGTCTCCTTCTAGGTGAATAGCTCCATTCCTTGATAACTATTCTTGATGTATTAGGTTTGACATGCTTTTAAGTTGGATATATTGTGAGATTCCTGATCTATAACTTGCATTATTAGTTTTAAATTTTCCTTTAGAAATGAATTAGCCTCAATATACATAAGCATTTTAATTATTTGAATTCTGAAAAAAAATGGTATTTACTGTATCAATATGACTATTTATTTGGACAACACTTTATTCATTAGCCTAATAATATATTTGTTGAGATAAAGGAACGTAAGAATTACCTGGCATCTTTTGCTAGAAGGAAAACTGGCTACAACATAGTGACACAACAAGGGAATAATCATCTTCATTGAGGTATTTTGTTTTGATTGGATTTCTCCCTGAATTTGTGTTCTTCTATCACTTAAAAAACCTTTAGCTTGATTCCTTGTGGGTCATGGCCCTAGAGACTTCTTTTTATTACATTTTCATAATTGACCTATTCTCCTTCTCTCAGGGGACCTACTCCTAGAAAATCCAGAACATCATTCTTCTTGTAATTACCTGCAGAGGTTACATCAGATATAAGACAATTAAAGCCACCACAATTTCATGTTGCTGCAATCTTTGCAGATCATCTTGGAATTTTCAAACCATTCACAGATGACTTGAGTCCTCTGCCCCTGTTAATTTCTATTATCTGTAGAGTCTTCTCATTCTAATAACTACTTCTAAAACTACCCAGAAAGGAGGAAGGGGATCTTTCTTCCATTTTTTAAACTTAATTCCATGAATATTGCTTCTAGTTTTTGAGAGCTGTCCTAAATTTAGTTCTAGCAAATTGTTCCTAAGGCTGGAATGACAAGGTGGTTGGATTTAATGATTCCCCCATTGCTTTGAGTATTAACATTATTTGCCATCTTTGATTGATGATTCAGAAGCTACTTTGAGTCTTTGTACTAATTAGACATTAATATGGTGCTTGAAGGTTTGTACTAGCCCTTTGATCCTCACAACAATCTTGCAAAGTAGGTGTTACTATTGCTATTTTCCTATTATAACTTTGGGAAGTGGGGTCAAAAGACTGAAAATCTGGATTTGGATCTTGGAAATCAAACTTACTGCTTGAATGTCCTAGGGCTGTGTTGGCAAAGATGTGGCACCTGTGCCTGGGTGTGTCAGAGGGGGGTGCTCCATTATCCATCTTCCCAGCACCTAAAGACTGTTTTTGCATGCCTCACCCTAGCCCTACCCAGCTGCCCAATGTGAACACTTCTCTGGGGGTGATGTGGGGGGCTAACAGGTGGATTGAGAGTACAATTTGGGCACTCAATCTCTAAAACCTTCACCAATGAGGTCCTGGGACATATCAATGCATATTTTTCTGGGTCTTAGTTTCTGGTCCTATCTGTTAAATAAAAAGGTGGGACTAAGTGATTCTTAAACCCTCTTTAAACATTCTAACATTCTCTAAATTTGGACTCTCTTGGGCTGTACTTGGGCACTGGAAAGCAATGCATGCTTACAGATTTTTTCCCAAAAGAATAGATGTTCAGAATGGAATATTATGAAAAACATGCATAGATGGGAAGGACCTCAAACTAAGATTATGACTATGTAATTGGGAATTTCTTAGGTCTATATTTGGTATCAATGACAACTTGATGTGGTTAATTTTGTCTGTAAAATCCTCTTTCAAGAATCAACACCAAAAAAATGATGGATTTCTGGAGTTACAAAAGTGACCAAAAGCGGGAAAAAGAAACATTTTCAGGTAAGACATGAAATAATGTAATGGTCTTTTTCACTCAGTTGATTGACAGTCAAGAAAAATCATTAGACATTTGCTGTTTTTAGTCACTAGGAAATGGATTAAGTACTCCCTTTTCTAAAAGCTAAATCTTTCCTTTGATCTGGGGATATGAAAAAATCACATGGTCCATTGCCTTGGTTGGGTCAGAAATAGGACTCCCACATCAAAGATTCATGATCTTGTTTCATCAATCATCTCTCTCATCTACTTCAATATCTTTTTTCTCCCTAAACCTCCTTCATATTTGCCTACATACACACTCAGGAAGGAGTGTGCTAAAGAATGTTAACAACTGGTTCACTGAAAAAAAATTGGATTAAGTATTATATGTTTAATCTGTGTTATTAACATTTTCCATCTCTTTCTTAAGTCTAGACAATCAACAATCTATCAAACCATGATATGAAAATCATGAAGGTGAAAGTTAAAATAATTTCCTGATTTCTGAGGAGTATATGCTAAAAATTTAGCAAACTGTTCTTAGACTCTGACACACCCATGTATTCAGGTATTACCAGTGCTTTTATTTTTTTAGAGCCATGTTTTAGAGGCTATGCTAACCAAATAATGACTCCTTCATCTCACTTCTGCCTTTATTTGCCAATCATTTTGATAGTTATGTATAATGAGTAGTTCTACCATCATACCACAAATTCTCTCCATAGACCTTTGAAAACTCTGGCTTCTGCCTTTGCCATTCCACTGAAATTGCTCTCTCAAAAGTCACCACTACCCTCCTAATTATTAAATCTAATGACCTTTTGGTTTTGACCCTACTCTTCCTCCACATTCATGTCTTTAATGTTTGGGAGACCCTTCTTGGTGACCTTCTTCTCCTTAGGTTTCAAATATATTGTACTCTTCTGGTTCTTCTCCTACTTTTGAACTATGTCTTTGCTGTCTTTGTTGACTCTCTCTCTCTCTGTCCCTCAAGGTAGATATTCCTCAGTACTCTGTGTCTAGTTCTCTAGTCCTAACTCTAAATTTTTACTCATGTTATTTATTGTATCATCCCCCATATTCAGAGAGTCAGGCTTAGAGTGAATAAGAGCAGGTTCAGATCCTGTCTCTGGCACATCTTGTCTTGGGCAACAACTGGCATTCTCAGCAACTCTCTAGAAAAATTATTTGAAGAGAAAGTACACATCTGCCTTGGTAGAGAATGTTTCTTTATACGGATTTTCTTTATGTTAAGGGAATCACAGGTCCTAGTCCTTATTCTTTTCTGATAAAACATGCTTTATATGTACATTCTCATTTTTATATTCATTACTACCGTATGAGTTAGGGAGTGAAAATATTTATTCATCATCTTTATTTTACAGATGAGGAAAGTGAAGTTCATAAGCTTAGAATAATTGCTTGAGTTCTATGATTTTATAATAAACATTTCTTGAGTCTTGACAATAGTGAGCATTCTGGACAGCACTATATACAGAAAGTCTCTTGTAGGTCTTCTGAAGTTTTCTAGACTGCTTGTTATAGTTTTTTATATTAAAAAGGTATATTTATTGTTATTGTTTATTTGTGTTATTTGCTTTTATGTAGCCTAAATTTCCCCCTCTATACACTAGTACCTGGCACATAGTAGACACTAAATAAATGTTTGTTGACTGACTCTCTCTCTCTCCTTCCTTCCTTCCTTCCTTCCTTCCTTCCTTCCTTCCTTCCTTCCTTCCTTCCTTCCTTCCTTGCTTCCTTCCTTCCTTCCTTCCTTCCTTCCTTCCTTCCTTCCTTCCTTCCTTCCTTCCTTCCTTCCTTCCTTCCTTCCTTCCTTCCTTCCTTCCATAGTTTCTCTAAATTTCTTAAGAGAGTTATCCCTTAAAACAGAGAATTTTTTTAAAGAGTGATACAAATTTAGTAAAACCAATCAACAAGTGGGAAAAATACATTATATTCAATATTCCACACTGTGGCCCCTAGTTCTTCAAAAGCACAGAGAAGCATATGACTTCTTTGAACCCAAACTTATTCTCTACAGTGATATGGGGAAACAAAAGTTAGTTGAATTTTATACTACTTTTATGCTCTACTTTAGATTATTTGTCTCTAGAACTAGGGAAATAATTATACTCTGTGAATCTGTTCACAGAGTACTGTGGTCATTTTAGGAAGGACTTTGATAGATTGGAAGATTTTGTTAAAAAATTGACATTTAAGAAATTTACAGGAGTGGAACATTATAACATGTAAGGATTAGTGGAAGGAATTAGGCATATTTAAGCAGAAGAATAGGAGATTTAGTGGGTACAGGACTTCTGAATTCAAATGCTGGAAAGACTGTTACATTGAAGAGGGGTTAGACTTGTCTGTTTGATGCCAGAAGAGACAGATTGGTGTATAGAGGATGTCAATGCCTCCACAATCTTTTACCATTGTATCTTCCCAGCTTAATCTGATATCTTTTCCTAAATGAACTCTCTCCAACCTAGGTGGGGCACTTATTGTTCACAGAGCTTCATTTCTCGACTTTGTGATATTAGACATTGTTTTCTTAAACTTTGTTTGAGTGCAAGAGTGAATGAATTCCAGTGTGACATCCTCCATTATGCCTTTCCTGATGACTGCATTTAGTATTAGTTCCTTTCCTCCCCAATGACTCCAATAGAGTACTTTGTTTTTTTTCCCCTCATTGATTTGTTCCTCATCTTACTACAATAAAAAAAAGCATTAGCCTTCAGGGCAGGAGACTTGGGTCCAGATACTATTCATGCCTCATAGTTGTTTCATAACCAAGCCATTTAATACTCTGAATGTGTTTCTTACTAATGGAATTGGAAGTTAATATGTATAGTACTTATGTTAGAGTTGAAGTAAGGAAAGCACTTTGTAAAACTTGAAACACTATGTTATTATTCTGATATATTATAATTATTGGCATCATAGCTTAGCCATAGATTAAGATAGAGTGCTGGACTTGGACTTGAGAAAACTGGGTTCAAATCCTGACTCTGACACTATTTCAGGGAGTTTAAAAGTACTTTAACCTCTTTGTGTTTTGAGAAGAATCAGCAGCTCAAGTGGAGGTTGTTCCCCATGCTTATAAAATCAAATATTATAGGCATCATTGTCTCTGTATTAAAATTATCTATGAACACAATACAACCCTCTAGTAAACTAAAAGGCTCAACTTGAATAAGTTTTCTTTCTCTGTGACTTTCTCTTTGATCTCCCTAAATCAAAATGGTTCTTCTCCCCACTACTATTTCCAATCTTGTATAACAGCATTAAAAGAGCCTATTTCTTATAAATTATCATTAAATAACCTAGTTTTATATGTTCCTTACACACTCCTTACCCCCATAACCTCAATTTTAACATTATAAACTCTACTAGGGTAGAAAAGTTATTTTATTTAATCTTTTAATTTTTGTCTTACAGAAATACCTCAGTTCTTTGGAATGCTTTTAAATGTTTAATAACCAACCCTCTGCAAAAACAAATTACACACACGATCACACGATACACTTTTAAGTTCAATGTTCATTGCTATCCTTTTATCCACTACTTTCTTAAGTCTAGACAATCAGCAAAATAGTACATCAAGCTCATATTTGTACATAGCTAATTTTGAGATAAAAAAGTACCAATTGGTTGGAGCTAGTGGTATCAAAGAACACAGTGGAGGAAAAAAAAAGAATCATGAAACATTCATTTAAAAAGGAAATAAATAGTGCTTAGTGAAGGGACATTCATAACATGCAGTTATGGAGAGTTGTCAAAAATTGTCAAGTATTTAACAAAAGTTGACTAATATTGCCTGTAAGAATACCAGATTCAAAACTGAGAATTTATTTCTTGACCATGCCTTTGTTTTTCTTAGCAGGTCTCTGCCATGGGTGACCGGGGAACAAACAACCATTCTGAGGTGACTGACTTCATCTTTGCAGGCTTCCGAGTCCACCCAGAACTCCATATCTTTCTCTTCCTGGCTTTCCTATTTGTCTATAGTATGGTCCTCCTGGGGAATATCAGCATGCTGGCTATTATACTGATTGATCCCCGACTGAACACACCAATGTATTTCTTCCTAGGCAATCTCTCCTTCATTGATTTGTCCTACTCCTCTGCTGTGGCTCCAAAGGCCATGGCCAATTTCTTATCCTCTAGTAAGTCCATTTCTTTTGCAGGCTGTGTGGCTCAGTATTTCTTCTTTGTCCTATTCATGGTAGCAGAGGGTTTTGTCCTGGCAGCCATGGCCTATGATCGCTTTGTGGCCATCTGCTCCCCACTCCAGTATTCCATCCGCATGTCAAGACGCCTTTGTACTCAGCTTATGGTTGGATCTTACTTTTGTGGCTGGGTCACCTCTATTCTCTTAGTCAGTATCACCTTTACTTTGTCTTTTTGTGCCTCTAGAGTTATTGACCACTTTTACTGTGACTCCCACTCAATTGAAAAGATCTCATGTTCCAATATTGTTATCAATCGAATGGTGTCATTAACTTTGGCAGGAATCATTATTTTACCCACTCTGATCGTCATCATGGTATCCTATGTTTACATTGTGTCCACTGTTCTGAAGATCCGATCTGCCGAGGGTCGAACAAAAGCCTTCTCCACTTGTGGGTCCCACCTTGGGGTGGTGAGTTTGCTGTATGGGACTGCCTTCTTCGTGTATCTCATTCCTCCCAACAACCCTGAGTTACGTAAAGTGGCCTCTGTGTGTTATACCCTCATTACTCCCATGTTGAACCCTCTTATCTATTCTCTAAGAAACAAGGATGTCAAAGAGTCCCTGAAAAGAATTTTAGGGAAGACAAAAACTTTGCTCTAAATATCATAGTTTTCTCTCTCCTTTAGTTCTATTATTTTTGAATCAGAGAAATCTCGTTAGGAATGAATTATTTCTAGTGGCAAAAATTTATTGTCTATTTTGTTGATGCTGCCTCCAGGATACTTTTGTTGCAAAACATCCTAGGAGTCAGAATCAGAGACGATTTAACAACTGGGCCACTGAGAAGCCAATATTTCATAGGGTCTTTGAGGGTGGCCTAAAGGAAGTTAGGTTAGAAGTACATTTTGGTAGGTTGGTGAGTTCATTGGAGTACAGGAAACTGGCACTCTAATTTGTTTTTTCAGTGAAGCTGTTTTCATTCCAAATTTTTAAATAGGCACAAAATGTCTCTCTTTTTAGTAGAGTTTGTGTGGAAAATTGAGATAAGGATAGATGCAGAAGAAAAAAAGCATACATCTTGTTAGATCATCAAAGTGAATGACAATTTTTTTTTTTGCTAACTCATTCCCTGTTGCCTTCTCTAAGCAAAAGGCAGTTGATTAGTATCTTTCAGGTCATCCATAGTTCTCTTCTAGTTTTAATTTTCCATACAGTGAGCATATGATCAGTCTTTCAGCTGGACTCTTAGACCCTTTAACATCTCAGGTTTTTGTGTTGTTCAATTTAATCTGGTCATAAAAGAAGTATTTATTAAGCATATGCTTTGTCCACATCACAGAACTAGGCTCTAAAGATATGAAAACAAACCAAAACAGACCCTTTCCTTAAAGAGTTTCCAATCTTCTGAATTTAAATGTGTAAAACTTCAGCATTGTTCAGAGAATCACAATGACCTTTTTTAATGTAGTCAGTTCTGATTCATGAAAATGAATAGAATCAGTTGTTTCTATAATATGATGGGGAAACTGGAATTTAGGTATAGACTGAGATGATTGAGTAAACGAGACGGTTGCTTTTGTCTGTGGGATGTGTGGAAATCAGCCTCTCAAATTTATAATTCCTTCTTTGTATATTTTCTATTTTACCCCAATGGATAAAGAATTGGCACCAAAGACAAAATACTTCTCCCTAGAAGCCTTGCCATGACACCTACTGTGTAACTCTTAATCACTCAGTGTTCTAGGCAATTCTCTAAGACTATAGTCACAGAATGTTGCTGATCTTCATTCACAGAGGAATTAACTCTAGGGAATCTTCCTGAACTGATGGAATAGCTGGCCTGGTAAAAATATATAAAATGCACACACATACATATATTAAACTATTTGGAAATATACAATGCATACATGTACACTTACACACGTTACACAAACACCACCTGATCACAACACACATGTGACACATGTGCACACACACGTGAATATGTGCACATGAATAACCCATGTTGGTGTGTATGAACATTCGTGGATGTATGTATCTATACATGTACACATGTATATAATCATCAAAATCGAATTATACTCTAACTATACACACATACACATGTATATATACCTCATTAAAATTTCTGCTATTTTCATCTTCAGAATTCATTGAGGATTTTGGTTTATGATGAAAAAGGTTAAAACATCCACTTATGCTTTTATAGAGCTAAATGTCCAAAGGATTGTGAAATTCTATACATTTACCTAAGATAATGCAGAGCAGCAACCCTGATATATATTGGGTAAAAGAGAAAGTCAGGATGCAATGATATATCTACTATACATTACCCAGTGAATGGAGAGTTCTTTAAACATTCGGATCCCTTCTGTCTATATCTATGGCTGTGCTGATGATGCCAAATATCCAGATAAAAACATGAAACTGGAAAACACAGTCAACTATGCAGGTATGTTCAAATGTGCAGATATTTTTTCATGGTCAACCATAAACCTCATATGGATTTGTGAATGAATTTTCCAGGTCTGTCTGCATTGTTTCTTTGGGATAGTCTTGGCTCCATACGAGCAGTTTATATTTCAGGATGACACTGTTTACTCTGAGAAGGGTTTTGGAAATGCTCGTTATACCTTAAAATGTGGATTCACTGAACGATAAACAACAGCATATCTGAGGCAGGACAAAATCAAGATTTACAGATCCTCGATTGGATAACACCAGCTGCTTAACCTTGAAAACTGATTGCAGTGTTAGAGGTATAGCCTCATGAGTGAGCTAGCTTCAGATACTCTAATGCTGGAAATGTCCTTCAGAAGTCACACTAGCTCTACTCCTAACTCCAAGCACCAATGCCACCTCATTTATCCCATATAATTGTCTGTGGCTTTTCTCAAAGTATCCAGAGGAAGAGATTCTATCCTCTAGTCCATGCTAATCTAAGCATCTTTAAAATAAATATTTTTAGAACCCGAGTTCTCTCCCTGAGGGATTGGATTGAATTTTGTAAATCTATGTAGAGGTATTCTGGTAGGTTTTTTTTTTTAAACCCTTACCTTCTGTCTTGGAGCCAATACTGTGTATTGGCTCCAAGGCAGAAGAGTGGTAAGGGCTAGGCAATGGGGGTCAAGTGACTTGCCCAGGGTCACACAGCTGGGAAGTGTCTGAGGCCAGATTTGAACCTAGGACCTCCCGTCTCTAGGGCTAGCTCTCAATCCACTGAGCTACCCAGCTGCCCCACTCTGGTAGGTTTTTAATAATCAGCTCCCTCCAAATGCAGACACTCTTTTAATAATAGTCTTTTGTATTTTTCTCAACTTTTAACTTCAATATCTTTTCTGATTTGTGCCATGATTTTTATTTCTGTGTGTGAGAACCATCCAGTGTCCTGGGATTTATAGTTGTAGTCTCTCATTGCCAACCTCTCTCTCACCCAGCCATCCCACCCCAGTCCCATTTAATGCCTGCATTATTTGCCAATATACCTGCTGCTGCTGTACAGATAAGCAGACTAGAAAGAAACCCTTTCTGAATTTCAGCCACAAGATACAAATGAGGGAGGAAAATGTGTTTCCCACATGCTCTATTCCAATTTTAAGGTACACATATTTAGAAACCCACAAAGGATATCTTATTCACAGACTACTTTGCAATCCCTTTCAGATCTTCCATTGGACATTCCTTGAAAAGGGTTTGCAGAATCTCTGAACTGGAATCAATTTCTTTGAACTCCCTATTTCCACAGAGCTCATTGTATTCTCTCTTCATTTTCCTGCTCGTTGCTAGTATCTCTTGTAAAATTCTTCAACAAAATATTGATTCTGAGGTTCCATTTTTCTTTGCAGAGATATTGAATGACACAGAAGCTAGTCCTGATTTCCTCCACAGGGTGTGACACTACTCTAAATCAGTTTCTGTTTTCGTATCACATTTATATCGATTCTATTATTTTATTCGACACAAAATTCATCTCCTTGATAATGAATTTCTGATTGAAAATCTAGAAAATAGTGGAAAAAGTCGTGAAATGGGGATCATGAGACTTGAATTCTAGCCATAAGGGCTTTGCTTGAATTTTACAAACTTATGCAGAAATTGTTTCAATGATGAAGTGGTAGTCATTCAATTATCAACTACCCCAAAGTAAGGACATACTTTTAAGTTTAATTTGCACTATTAATATTTTCTTCTTGGTTCCACCCTCAGAAGTCTTTCCATTTTTTTTAAGCTTGGAAATCATAAAAACAATATATCAAACCCTGAACAATAGCATTTGTCGATTTCCAAGGTATAATACTAACACTAAAGATTTAACAATCAGCTTTGAAAAGGATTTCAAGCCAGTCCCAGTCTACCTTTGTGGGTAAATGTGCTTCTTTCACCACACCTAAAAAAAAAGTTATGAGAGAAAAAATTCAGTTTTGCAGCTGAATGTAAATAGATTTTCAAAAGGTAGATATAATGGTTATCATAGGCCTTATAATAACAGTTAAAGAAGACTTCCAACATTTCTGTTTAACTATCTTCTTTTTCATCAAAAGAGAGATCTTATTTCCTATTCTGATGTGTTTTATAATTATATTTTTTGGTGTGGAAAACAAAAAATGTTAAATAAGTTTTTTTTAATGATTATCGTACTTCAAGGAATATCTTCCCACAGTGCCAAGTTATTGTGGTGGATGAAATTCACCTCATTTTCCTCTTGCTATCATCTCAGATAAAGAATCCCTGTCTTTATGAGAACCCTACAGCTGATGTTGCTGGTTGGCAACCTAGTATATGTTATGTGTCTTTTCAAATACCATGTTACAATGCTGAAAGAACACCAGTAGGGCTCAGAAGGACTTCATGGTACTATGATGCCTTGGAATGGATAATTCTTCAGGTTACATGATTTCTCAGTCAGAATTACAGTTGTAAAATATATTTTCAGCTTCTTCTTGTAGAAATGTGAGCTTCTGAAGGTCAGGGGTTTTTTCTTTAGACAATATCCAGGAAAGTTTATCTGTCACTATTGGATGCTTTAAAGACTACCAAACCAAATAAATAATAACATTTTTGTTGGGCTTGCTATGTGGCAGCCACTGTGTTAAATGCTTTGTAATTATTATTTCATTTAATTTTATTATCCCCATTTTACAAATGATGAAGGTAGGGCAAAGAGTGGTTAAGTGATTTGTCTGGGGTCATACAAGTATTAAGTATCTGAGGCTAGATTTGAATTCAAGTTTTCCTGACTTCAGTCTCAATACTTTATCCACTGATCCACCTTGTTACCCATATTTTAAAAGATTTTTAAAAACTCATTAGTTGGGCTACATGGTTGTGGCATTAGACAAGTCAGATATCTCTATTTTGTGGAAAAGACAATAAGTGGTGAATGGATATGAATAGTTTTCAAAGGAAGAATCCCTAACGTAAAATGACTTTTTGAAATGTGCACACACACACACACATACACACACACACACACACACACACACACACACACACAAACACAAACTAAGTGGTCCCTCCTGTCCTCAAAGAACTTGTATTCTTTTGGAGGGAAATAATGGGCTTCCAGATTTCATTATAGAAAGGGAGGGTAGAGTGGGATAGAGACACAGGAGGGATAGGATGTGGTATAAGGGTTCAGGGAATAGTAGCCAAGGAAGAAAAATTAATCCTAGGCAGTCTAGGGTAAAAAGATCTTTACTATTTTCATGTTAGTCATTTTAACATGGATTTGTTTTTCATTGTCATGGCAAGAGATGGAAAACAGGATGGTGGTAGAGAGAAGTAATAATTCAACAGTAAGGCCGATAGTGTATCTTCCATCCTGCCTTTTGTTTAATGAATTATTACAGGGGAGTCTTAAATTCATGTTAATTATAGAAGGGGGAAATATTTGAGGAATTTACTCTTTAACATTTAGGAAGGTCAGTTCTTGCCCAAAGCCTTAGTAGATTATTTCCCTCAAAATTAGATGTCTCATTTTTGGTCAGTCAAATCTTTGGTTTTAGACTGGAAGCCATTGTAAAGGGGGAAGGGTGGCAGAGCACATAACAAATCCTTCATCCTGCCTAATGATCAAGCAGTGGTAATGGGGTCCTAGAACCTGGCTGGAATAGAACCAATGATCTAAGATAACCCAAATACTTCAAACTCATTTAGAATTAACTAGTCAGTGCTGATCATTATCATTCTTTGGCTTAGTGTAGGGATTCAGGATCATCTCCAAAATAAGCTTAGGGATAGCTAATATTTGTTTCATCACAAAATGAATAATAAATGATGTCAAACTTGGGAATAATTTAATAGATGAAAATACTCCATGTAATAATATAACCCATGTAATAAAAATAGACATAATAAGAACATTAAGTTTTGTGGGGTGGCGAGGAGGGAATGTCTATGAAAACACAGGCACATTATTGATGAAACTGTAAATTGGACTAAATATCCTGGATGTAAGGTGGAGTTAATCATGAAAGTGTTCATACACCTTGAACAAGGAAACCCACTACTGAACATATTCATCAAGGAAGGAAAAAACAAAAGAAGAGATAATATTACTAAATTATTTAGAGTAACACTGGAGTAGCCAAGACTTGAAAACTAAATTCTCTTTGATTGAAAAAAAAAAAGGTATGAAGAGGGAATGGTCAAAGCACTTATTGAGCACTTACTTTATGGCCAGCTATGGTCTCAGTATGTAAAGAAATATTTATAGTGCAACAATAAATGTTGAAGATGAGGAAGTTGGAGAAACATAGATAGAACTGCCTAAACTAAGACAAAGTGAAAGGACAACCACAGGAACTCAATGACTACAGTAATATAAGTAAGAAGATCACTAAAAAGAAGCCAAATTTTGAGCAGTTGGAAAATCACAGATGGTTCTAGAACACAGGTAGAAAATGAAATGCTTTCTCTCTTCACAACATGGAAAGATGGGATTGTTTGTGCAAGACTCTTTCCTATACTGTCATATGAGTTCACTGCATTGGGTATTTTTGCTTTTTTAATATAAGGGGTGGGAATTTTCAAGAATAATTGCGATGTAAAAAAAGGATATTAATAAAACCAATAAAAGGATAATACATGACTTTCTCCCCTGTCATTCCCTGCCTTTGAATTGTTTTTGTGGCAGCATATCAAGATTTTAATATCCAAAACACAAGTTATCCCAATATAACATAGGTATATAATCCCTACATATAAACATTTCTGTCATTTCTAAATAGCTGTTTTAGCATGTTGAAGTAGACTGGAAGTTTGGGAAAAACATTTTCTCCATAGAAAAAATAACCTTAGAAATTAAAAGAGTCAGAGCTATGAGGTTGTATAGAAACTCTGGGGATGGAAAGAACTTAATGAACTTTGCTGATTTCTACCTTGAAGGAGATATTCTTTGTTTTAGAAATCTTCTGCCCCATGAGCATATTCTGATGAGATTTACTCCAGAGAAAACATTCCCATTAGAATAAACTTGATCTTTGGCAACTCCAGAGATCCTGAAATTTTCACATTATAACTCCAAGGTTAACACATTCTCCTACAAAGTCATGGGCCTAAGTTCCCCCAAAAAGGAATTTAGATGAATTTTGTTCTCTGTAATGTCAGCCCTAATGTTGTATAAAATGTTACTTATGTGTGTGTAGCACCCCTTATTCAGCTCATTGCTCACCACCTGGCAACTGGCCATCTGTTTATGCTAATTAAATTTTTATCTTCTAGCCTTGCCTCTGAATTTATTGACCTTTAGTTATATAGACCAAAGTGGGAGGAATTCGTTTCTGAGAGGATCTTAGGAACTGGACTGAGAATTTCCCTAACAAACAGAAAGCTAAAAGAAATGATAGTAAATTAAAATAAATGAATGGAAATGACTCGATTTGGGAGGAATTAAAGAAACTAAGGGGTGAGTGTGGAAGTTCAGGACAGTTGGAAACAATAATAAAGACATGATGAGCAACTGTGAATTTTCACAGAAGTGAAAAAAATGGGTTTTGATCCTCAAATTTCCTTAGAGCAAATTCTCACTTTATCAGATAAGCTCCCCTTCCATTTTACTGAGATCAAGGGTTGAATTCCTTCAACTCTACTTTTCAATAACTGCATTTATTCATCATCTCCTCTTCCACGGGAGAGAAAGATTTAGAACTCTTCCTTCAAAAGGTGAACCCTCTCTGTAGAAGGATCTGATTCCTTGTGCCTTGTCTAAGAGTGTGATCAATCATCTACTTTCTTGCATCTTCAATCTTTTTTTTAGACCCTTACCTTCTGTCTTGGAGTCAATACTGTTATTGGCTCCAAGGCAGAAGAGTGGTAAGGGCTAGGCAATGGAGGTCAAGTGATTTGCCCAGGGTCACACAGCTGGGAAGTGTCTGAGGCCAGATTTGAACCCAGG
Organism: Monodelphis domestica; assembly: GCF_027887165.1. Lineage (NCBI taxonomy): Eukaryota > Metazoa > Chordata > Mammalia > Didelphimorphia > Didelphidae > Monodelphis > Monodelphis domestica. The sequence continues at coordinate 29,314,435 of NC_077231.1, read as the reverse complement.
ACCTCCCGTCTCTAGGCCTGGCTCTCAATTCACTGAGCTACCCAGCTGCCCCCCAATTTTTTTTCTTTCCACTCATTCCTTTCTATATATCTTGGTTTTGTTCATTCTTTGTTTTTTTGAAGGGGACCATTTATATCATGAATGATGTCTTAATTTGAGTGAAAATTGGATTTAACTGAGGGAGAGTGGCACAAAGTCATCATCTTCACTCTCTCTTCCAGAGTCATCAAAGTGCAATGGCAGGACAAAAGTAAAGATGACTGGGATGCATTGGATGACCTTGAAGTCTTCAGTGTTTGACAAAGCTCCAAGTGCTCCATAGTGCTTGCTTCAGATGCCTTCATGGCCACTGGAAAATATTGTTCTCATTCACCCATTCTTTTGGGGAAATTCTTCATATGCTTCAGTTAGACGTCCTCCTAACTCACAGATGGATTCGAGGTATACTGGTTACCTTTAACCTGATTTAGCCTCTCTGCTAAGATGGTTTTACCAGGGTGTTGTTGCTAAGTATGTTACAGCTTCTTGGAACCATACGGGATGTGGTTCCATCTATCTTTAAATATATAAAATCTTTATCATTCTTTTTCATTTGTTTGTTTCTGTCTCTTAGCCAGTTCCAAATTGTTTTGATGACTACTGCTTTATAGTATAGTTTGAGATCTGGGATTCCAAGGCTGCCTTCCTTCACATTTTTTTCATTATTTCCTTGGATATCCTTGACCTTTTGTTCTTCCAAATGAACTTTGTTATGGTTTTTTCTAAGTCTGTAAAAAAGTTTTTTGGAAGTTCGATGGGTATGGCACTAAATAAGTAGATAAGTTTGGGTAGGATGTTCATTTTTATTATGTTAGCTCATCCCTCCCATGAGCAGTTAATGTCTTTTCAATTGCTCAGATCTAGTTTTAGTTGTGTGGAAAGTGTTTTGTAGTTGTGTTCATATAGTTCCTGTGTTTGTCTCAGGAGATAGATTTCTAAGTATTTTATATTGTCTAGGGTGCTTTTGAATGGAATTTCTCTTTCTAATTCCTGTTGCTTAGATGTGTTGGATATACATAGAAATGCTTATGACTTATGTGGGTTTATTTTGTATCCTGCTACTTTCCTAAAGTTGTTGATTATTTCCATTAACCTTTTAGTTGATTCTCTAGGATTTTTAAAGTAGACCATCATATCATCCACAAAGAGTGATAGCTGGGTCTCCTTAGTGCCAATTTTAATACCTTCAATTTCTTTTTCTTCTCTAATTGCTACTGCTAGTGTTTTTAGTAAAATGTTAAACAATAGAGGTCATAATGGACATCCTTGTTTCACTCCTGATCTTATTGGGAATGCATCTAATTTATCCCCATTGCAGATGATGTTGGTTGATGATTTTAGATATATACTGTTTATTATTTTTAGGAATGACTCTTCTATTTCTATGCTTTCTAGTGTTTTTAAAAGGAATGGGTGTTGTATTTTATCAAAGGGTTTTTCTATGTCTATTGAGATAATCATGTTATTTTTGTTGGTTTGCATGTTGATATGGTCAATTATGTGGATGGTTTTCCTAATATTGAACCATCCTTGCATTCCTGGTATAAATCCTACTTGATCATAGTTAATGACCCTCCTGATCACTTGCTGGAGTCTTTTTGCTAGTAACCTATTTAAGATTTTTGCATCTATGTTCATTAAGGAGATTGGTCTGTAGTTTTCTTTCTCCATTTTTGACATGCCTGGCTTTGGAATCAGTGCCATATTTGTGTTATAAAAGGAATTTGGTAGAACTCCCTCTTTGCTTATTATGTCAAATAGTTTGTATAGTATTAAGATTAGCTGTTCTTTGAATGCCTGATAGAATTCACTTGTGAATCCATCAGGCCCTGGGGATTTTTTTCTTAGGCAGTTCTTTGATGGCCCATTGGATTTCTTTTTCTGATATGGGATTATTTAAGAATTCTATTTCTTCTTCTGTTAGTCTAGGCAATTTATATTTTTGTAAATATTAATCCATATCACCTAGATTGGCTCATTTATTGCCATATAATTGGGCAAAGTAGTTTTTAATTTTTGCCTTAATTTCTTCTTCATTGGAGCTGAGGTCCCCCTTTTCATCTATGATACTGTTAATTTGCCTTTCTTCTTTCCTTTTTTAAATTAGATTGACCAGTACTTTGTCTATTTTGTTTGTTTTTTTTCAAAGTACCAGCTTCTTGTCTTATTTATTAGTTCAATAGTTCTATCACTTTTGATTTTATTAATTTCTCCCTTAATTTTTAGGATCTCTAATTTGGTTTTCTTCTGGGGGGTTTTAATTTGTTCGCTTTCAAGTTTTTTGATTTGAATGTCCAATTCATTGATCTCTGCCCTCCCTAATTTGTTAATATATGCACTCAGGGATATGAATTTTCCTTTGAGTAATGCTTTGGCTGCCTCCCACAAGGTCTGAAAGAATGCCTCACCATTGTCATTTTCTTCAATGAAATTATTAATTGTTTCTATGGTTTGTTCTCTAACTAACAAATTTTGGAGTATCATATTATTTAATTTCCAATTGATTTTTAATTTTGTTCCCCATGTACCCTTACTGATCATTATTTTTTATTGCCTTATGATCTGAGAAGGTTTCATTTATTATTTCTGCTTTTCTGCATTTGTATGCCATGTTTTTATGACCTAGTGTATGGTCAATCTTTGTGAATGTGCCATGTGCTACTGAAAAGAAGGTGTATTCCTTTTTGTCCCTATTTATTTTTCTCCATATATCTATTAAATCTAATTTTTCTAAGATTTAATTCACCTCTTTTACCTCTTTCTTATTTATTTTTTATTTGATTTATCTAAATTTGATAGTGCTTGGTTCAGGTCTCCCCCTAATATAGCTTTACTATTTATTTCCTCCTTCAATTCTCCTAGTTTCTCCATTAGAAATTTGGGTGCTATACCATTTGGTGCTTACATTTTGATTAGTGATATTTCCTCATTTTCTATACTCCCTTTTATCAAAAGGTATTCACCTTCCCTATCCCTAATCAGGTCTATTTTTTCTTTGGCTTTGTCAGATATCATGATTGCTACTCCTGCCTTCTTTCTATCAGTTGAGGCCCAATAGGTCTTGCTCCAACCTTTAATTCTGACCTTGTGAGTATTTACCCACCTCATGTGTGTTTCTTGAAGACAACATATGGTAGGGTTTTGGATTCTAATCCACTCTGCTATTTGTCTATGTTTTATGGGTGAGTTCATCCCATTCACTTTCAAAGTTATGATTGTCACTTGTGAATTCCCTGGCCTTTTGATATCCTCCCCTAATTCTGACCTTTCTTCTTTTGCTATAACCTTTTAAACCAGTGGTTTACTTTAAATCAGTCCCCCTAGTCCCCTCCCTTGATATGCTTCCCTTTCTAATTCCTCTATTTTTTTCTATTCTTGTTTTTTTTTTAGAGTCTGTTAATTTCCCTCCCCCTCCCCCCTTACTTTTCTCTTCTCCCTCACTCTGTTGGATAATATAGAATTCAAGATCCCAATGGATCTAGATGTTCTTCCCTCTCAGAGTTGATTTCACTGAGAGTAAGGTTTAAGTAATACCAATTAGCACTCTCTTCCTCTCCTTCTTATAAGAGAATTCCCCCCTCCCCTTCTCATATGTATCTTTGTGTGACAAAGATTATTCTATTTAATTTATTTCTATTTCTTCAAGTATATCTTGGTAACATCATCAATTCCCCCCTCCCTTTTTCTTTCTTTTTTCCCCTTTCTCCACATTGTCTTAATGCCCCAATCTTTCCCTATGAGTGAGTCTTCTAATTACTCTAATAATACATACAATATTTGAATTACATATAACATTTCCCCCACATATTAATATATATAATTTGATCTAAATGTAATCCTTATAGAAGAGAGTTTGAATAAAAGAAATAAAAAACCTTTTTCTCCTTTTCTCTTTCTTTCATATTTACCTTTTCATGTTTCTATTGTTCTTTGTGTTTGGATATCAAACTTTCCACTGAGTTCTGGTCTTTTCTTTACAAATACTTGGAAATCTATTTTGTTGAATGCCCATACTTTCCCCTGGAAGTATATAGTCAGTTTTGATGGATAGGGGATTCTTGGTTGAAGAACCAATTCTCTTGCCTTTCAGAATATCGTGTTCCAGGCCTTGCGGTCATTCAGTGTGGAAGCTGCCAGGTCTTGTGTGATCCTGATTGGTGCTCCTTGGTATTTGAATTTTCTCTTTTTGGCTTCTAGTAGGATTTTTTTTCTTTTGCTTGAAAGCTTTGGACTTTGGCAATTACATTCCTGGGAGTTGTCTTTTGGGGATTTAGTGTAGAGGGTATTCTATGAACTCTTTCAATGCCTATTTTGCCCCCTTGTTCTAGAAACTCAGGGCAGTTTTCTTGGATGATATCTTGTATTATTATATCAAGATTTCTGTTTATTTCTGGCTTTTCTGGTAGACCAGTGATTCTCAGATTGTCTCTCCTTCCTCTGTTTTCCAGGTCTGTCACCTTGTCAGTGAGATATTTTATGTTATCTTCTAATTACTTAGTCTTTTGACTTTGCTTTATTAATTCTCGCTCTTTTGCAAGATCATTGTCTTCCAGTTGCCTGATTCTGACCTTTAAAGACTAGTTTTCCTTTTCAGTTTGGTCTGCCCTGCTTTTTGAGGCTTCCAGCTGTTTCTCTAATTGGGTGTTTCTGTCCCTCAGATTGTTGAAATCCCTTTGCATTATTTCCCATTTTTCCTGTCAGAAGGCTTCCATCTTTTTGATAACCTCCAATTTAAATTCTTCAAGTGCTTGTGGACAATTTCCATTTTTTTTTGGAAGGGTTGGAGAATTTATTTGGGTTTCCTCTTCTGATATTTCCTCTATATTCTGTATTTTTCCTTCATAAAAAGTATTCAAAGTCAACCCCTTCTTCTTGCTTTTCTTGGTGTTGGGATGTTGATCCTGGGCACTGTTTGCTATCTCTATGGTTTTTTTCTCCCCTTTTCCAGTCAGAAATCTGAGTGAGGAGGTCTAGCTCTCTGTGTATGGATCTAATGCTCAAGGCTGAGCACACACCGAGATCTGAGCTCCCCTTGCCTGCCTGCCAGGGTTTCGAGTGTTACTGCTCTCAGGTGTAAGCCCTTAGTCAGCTCCCAAGACCTGGAGCTGCTTGTTTCTCACTCCTGGGGTGTCCCTCCCTCACTCGTTGATTCTGGCGCACTGACTTTAACTCTGGCTCTGTAGGTGTAGTGGGGGAGGGTAGATCAACTCAAGTTTGGGTGGGAGCTTTTTCGTTCCCTTATAGTATGGAAATGCCCAAATCTTATGTACCTTCAGTGTTGTGCCCTACTGTAGAGTCCTTCCATTCTTATGAGGATGGTTTTTTTGGTGTCTTTTGAGGTCATCTGTATTGTTGGGTCTGAGGAGGGGAAGCGAGCTGCATCTAATCTGCTGCCATGCTTACCAGGAAGTCTTTATCATTCTTAAAAAAAAAACCCAAACAAACAAAAAAAAAACAACTTCCCTTGACTTGGCTGCCTTCTTAAGTGATTGACTTTTCTTCACTGTTGAATACCTTGAAAAAGGAAAGTATATTCAATTCCCCTCTACATACATAGTTATTGATAACTGTTGTATATTGGTTCTGTATTAGACCTTCATTGGGCTCTTCATGAATGCTGCAGGTAGCAGTTGGTCTAGAAGATCTCTAAGATCCATTCCAGATTTAAGAATCTATGTGAAGGGAGACTAAAGTTTTTGCTTGCCAAAACAGATTACCAAAGTATTTAGGCTTTGTCTCTGACATGTAAGCATAAAGAAAAAGAAGAATATAGCCTAGGTGGAAGGAGAATACTGACCAGATTATCAGAGCCCTAATTTTCTATAATTGATGGCTTTCATCTCTCTCCCAAACAAAGGGCATGGGGGGAAAATAATATTAGCCTGGACATCTGGTGATAGACTTAGGAAGGGTAGAGGAGAAACTTAAAGTAAAGCTCACCAAATTTCTTTTCCTCTAACATCCACATAGGATCATCTCCCATTCAGCCAGAACTTGGAAAGGATATGGTGGTGGGTCAAATATCCACTAGATGAGCTGCTGTTTCATTTATAGCAGTTTTGATGTATTTAAAGGCCCACAGCAGGTCTTGCCTAGAATTGCCATAGGAAGGGAGGGACAGAGACAGACACACACAGGCAGAGATAGATTTTTTGCATGCCTTCTCAGATCTGGCTCAGTAGTTTGCTTTTTGTCACCATATAGTGAATGTATAAAAAACAAAGAATGTCCTGCACATGGCCTGAAGTTGAGACGGAATGGAATCTTCCATCATACATTTCTAAAACTAGTCTTACAAAGCCTTGACATGGAAATGCAGAAGGTAGAATCCTCATTTGCTGATTCTTTTATATCACACACACACACACACACACACACACTATAGCAATATGAATGGAAAGAAAAAAATTCCAAACTGAATTCTGTGAAATTATAATGACCAAGCTTGACCTCAAAGACATTTTGGATTGGGCCAGATTATAACAAAATGAGAGATTTATATATGATTCTGCAATTAACAAAGTGAGATTGATTTAGCCACAATAAAAGGATGTTTAACAAGGATAAACACTTCTTCAGCTGGTTCAGCTGAGGCAGAGTTTCCCTTTTGTTTTCTAATAACCAACCCTGCTGCTCTTTTGTTTTATACTTAAATGACGAGGAAGTTATGTCAATCACCTCAACATTTAGGTCCTTGAACCAATCAAGTCTCAAGGATATTTAATTTCAATACATTTTAAGGAAGCACACTAGCTGAATATATATGGAGAAAGGGGTTAGGATAATGCCTCCAACGCAGGAGTAATATAGGGCACTTCCCTCACTTCTAAGAAGAAGAAATAGTTAGATATGGCTATTGCTTTTGAATATTGTATACATCAGACTTGATTGATATACTGGTTAGTTTACTTGATTTTTTTTTCCTTTACTCTTTTGTCATAAGGGATTGTTTTCCAGGAGAGTGGCACTCAAATTTTAGGAAATATAGGTAGTAAAAAAAAAAAGATATAAAATGAACTTTAAAAAATTGTTCCTAAGTCATAGTTTTGAAAGATAGAAATATCCTCTTCTACTTTTAAGAGACAGTCCCACTCTCTCAGCATTGGAAGCCTGGGTCCATTGGCACGAAAAATCGTTACACCTGGAGATTTCCTCAGATGCATTGGATGGCCGTGTTGTCTTTTGTGCTCCAACACGCCCTAAGCACTCCGCAGTGCTTTGCTGCGTCGCCATCTCAGTCGTTGAACCTTCTAATTGGTTTCTTCCGTCTGTTCAGTTGAAGCAGTCTTCACATGCTGGGTGAGAAAGGCCCTGGTTCACCAGGGGTTGACGACCCGATGGCTACCCTCACAAGGTTTAGCCAGCCTGTCAAAGCCATTGCCTGGGGTGGCTGCTGCTGCATGCTAGCAGCTACTAGGAGCCACAAGTGAGCGCTGGGTGTCAGGTGAGGGTCAGAGGCTGGAGAGCTGCCCTAGAAGGGCACAACAAGCCCTCCATACCAGAGATACTACTCCTCCCTGAGCACCTCATACACCCCTAGACTCTTGTACAGAGCTTTTAAAAACAATCTAGTATGATGCCCCTTAGTAGTCATTTCAAGAAATCCTGAGATTTGAGAGATCGCCAGAAATTGTCCAAATTATTGAGATTTCCTCCATCACTATTATAGCATGCTTTTGTCCCAGCTCCTTTTGACCAGGTTGTCTATAATATATTCCACGAAACTGTTTATGCCTTCCATCCATGGAAACTCACCCAAGTACTCTTTGCCAAGCTTCTTCCATATAGTTACTCCACTTCTCTTTTTATCTAATCTATTAATTTTTATTTAATATATCCTTTCCTTTTCAAATTTAAGTCTTGGATATCAGTTATGCCTAAAAGGAGATGTTTATCTTCTTGCACTGAGATTTATATATATTTTTGTAAAAATCAGCTCCTTATATTTTAAATTGGTATCTTAGATAGTAACTCTTTTGAATTGCTGTCTATTTCCACTGCTTTCTTTCATATTCTACTTACTACTAATTTTTATATATGATTTTGAGGACACTTGAAAATTCTTCCCTTCCTTCCTTCTTTCTTTCCTACCTTCCTTCCTTCCTAAGTTTGAAGACCTCTGTTTGATTTGCAAGTGTTTGGAAAAATGGAATCATTTTCAGCTACCAGAAGAGTCACCTGATCAAGATCTTTTCACATCTTTGTCTTAAAATGATCATAAATTGAAATCCTGTTATCCAATAACTTCTTATTAATCAATTCTTTATTTTCAAATTCTTCTTTCATAGCTATTAAGTGTCTAAGTGTCTAAGGATTTGAACTCAGGTCTTCCTGATTCCAGGTCCAGAAGTGAGAGCCATCAGGATTTACAAATCCAGTAATGCTTCCTCTTCCTGAATAGAGTACTCCGATAGGACAGCCAGCATACTTCTTAAGTGTTCATGTCAGATTAATATATGACCATTTTCATTCCATTCCAGAGGGAATGACCAAACAGAAGGACTCATCTCTTATTATGGTTTTGAATTTTTTAAAATAAAATTCTTAAATTCTTTTCACTAATGACACCAAATAACAGACTGACTTTTTTAAAGCTTACCTTCCACCTTAGAATTAACAATGTGTATTGGTTCCAAGACAGAAGAGCATTAGGGGCTGGCAATAGGGGTTAAGTGATATACCCAAGATTACACAGCTAGTAATATGTCTGAATCCAGATTTGAACCCAGGACCTCTAGTCTCTACATCTGGCTCTTAATCCACTGAACAACTTAATATCCCCTAGCAGACTTTTTAAAAATTGTCTAATTATCAGATTCGTTTCCTTCTGAGTTTTTTAATATTACAAAGACTTTAATGAAGAGATTGTTATCCTAAGTATTTTACAAATGGGAAAAATATTGTATATGATAGCTCATGTGATATTGGATATCGTACATAGGATCTATAGAATGTATAATATATAATCTATATCACACATATGTAATATATAAATTATACTATAAACTCATACAATATATAGACACATATACTACATATTACAATATATACAAAACATTCACACATTTACATGTACAACATATAATTTGTAAATACAATATATAATCCACATACTATATATACATATATAATGGAAATAATATATAAAATATACAATACTTTTCATATATAATATATCCACATATGCAATTTTTATACACAGTATGTACATAGTATGCAACATAAATAGATGTAGACATTACATAAACGCTATAAATTAAATAAGATATATATATTTACAATACATGTATACATAATATACACACAATCTATACACACTGTCTATACAATATAGAAAGGGTGAAACATACAGACAAATATATGTAACATATACACAATATATAAAAGATATGTATATAGATTCAATACATAAAATATATTCTGAATGTATATATTATTTAAATATATAAACAACATATACAAACATGCCATATATACACAAAATGTGCAATAATTTTTGTAAAAGAAAGATGAAATAGTTGACTTTTAAAATTACTTGCACCTCTTAAATCTATAAAGCTGTGAGCTTAAAAAAAAAAAGAAATATGTCGTCCTCTAGTGGTGAGTGACAGAGGGACAGGTTTTGGTGAAGAACAAGATTTTTAGTTATGGAATATTTTAGATATTGAAAGAATCTTAGAATTAAGTGATATTTATGTGCCTAATTTTATAACTGGGCAAATTGAAGTCCAGACATCATAATTAATATGCTTAAGAGTAGGTAGCTAGTGACAGAACCAAGATCAGAGCCTAGGTCTTGTGATTTCCAGTCCAATGTGCTATGACAAATGCTATATTGAGCCAGGTATAGAGATCCATTTGGAACATCTCACACTACAATTTATAAATCTTTTCACACAAAACTGAGCAAATGATAATTTGGACCTCAAGAAAGTAAATGTCTAGGACACAATATGAAATATCAGAACATAATGTCTCCTATAACATTTGGACCAAAATAGGAGCAATCAAAGATTGGAAAACTAAAAATAATAAGCAAATCATATTATTTTGAGTCTCTGAAGAACTCTCTCATTTAATACTCTAACCAATTGGTTGTCATTTATATTTTCTTTTAAAATTTTTAATATATTTTTTCATCATCTTAAATTTTAACTTTTTCCCTCCTCCTTTATTTCCCATAAAGATATTCTTTCTAACAGAAAAAAGAAAAAAGAAAAAGAAAGAAGGGGAAGTGGTTTAGAAAAATCAATCAACATATCAAAGTAGTCTAATGATATATCTATAGCTCTCTCTATCTACCCTTTGTCCCTCCAACTCAGCAAGGATCAAAGGCAATTTTATTCTCTCATCTCTTTTTTTGGAAACAAGTTTGGTCATCATGATTACAAAGCATTCTGTTTCCTCTACTTTTTTTTGTCTTTTCTTTTATACTATTGTCTTTCTATATATTGTTTTCCTCAATCTACTTTATAATACTTCATAAAAGTATTTCCAGGCTTCTCAAAATTCTTCAAATTCATCATTTTGGAGGTAGCAAAATAATATTCTAACATGTTTATTTAATCAAAATTACGAATCTATTTTTAGTTAATAGACATATATCATATACTTAGTTTCAGTTTTTTGTTATTGTCAAAAAATGTTACTATTAATAGTTTGGTTTCTATAGGACCTTTCTCCATCTTTGACTTCTTTAGTATATGTGCCCAGCAGTGGCATCTCTAGGTAAGAGTATGTCACATTTCAATAACTTCTTAGAATGATTACAAGTTGCTTTCCAGAGTGGTTTAGTTTATGACTTTACCAACAGTATATTCTTGTACCTGTTTTCCTACAATCTCTAGGACACCATTTTCATCTTCTTTTTGTTATGTTGCTTTGGTGTGAAATTAAAAACCTTTCTTCTCCAGACTTCTGAGTTTACCTTGGGCTGTTATCTGCTTTCTGGGATTCAGTGTTCCTGACAGCCAACTCTCCCACACAGATTTCAAATTTAATTTCTTTCTGACAGTCATCAGTTAGTTTAATTCCATTTGAAATGTAAAGCTCAAATTTTGATTAGAATGTCTTTTTGCAAATGTTCCCAGGAATTATGTATCTATATCTATACCTATACCTATACCTATACCTATACCTATACCTATACCTATACCTATACCTATACCTATACCTATACCTATATCTATATCTATATCCATATCCATATCTATATCCAGTGAAGAGGGAAGCAATGTGGTGAAATGTTGGATCTAGAGTTTGGAAGACCTGGGTTCTAATTCTAATTTAGATGTTTATGAGCTGTGTGACTCTAGAAAAGTCATTGAATGTCTGAACCTCAATTCCTTTATAAGTTAAACAAAGTTAATAGTATTGGTTCCTCACATTATTATTATCAATATGAAATGAGATAATGTATATAGCATAAATAATAATGATGGTGATGGTGATGATGGTGGTATTTCCAAAGCTTAGTCCATCTAGAGGCAACTGATGGTGCAATGGATAGAGGGCAGGCCCTAGAGTAAGGAGCATGAATTTAATTCCCACTATAGATACTTGATAGCTATGAGATCCTTGGCAAGTCATTTAACCATTGTCTCAGTTTCCTCAAATGGAAATAATAATAGCACCTACTTCACAGGATTGTTGTAAATATATGAGAAAATATTTGTAAAAGTGCTTAGCACAGTTCCTGGTATATAGTAGTTGTCATATAAATGTTTATCCCTTTTCTCTCTTCATCTTTGTGATAATAGCAGGGAAAAATTTATTTTGTATTTCTAATATCCTCACTTAGCATGCTGGGAAATCAAAAGATTTCCTGTTTGTTTTCTTTCAAATAGCTGAAGAAAACAATAAAAGAAATTATGTAGGGCATCACAAACAATGAATGTGCATTTATTAAGTGTCTACTACATGCTGTGCTATTGGAAATACAAGTTCAAAATTAAAGTAGTCATGAAGACTTGGGTCTCCCAAGCAGTGTATTTTTTCCCAGGGGAGACAGCATAGGCATATGTACATGTAGGGGTATTGGTATTTGATGAACTCCAATTGCAGAAAGCTCAGAATATAATCACAGAAAGTAAATGGAAAGTAAAGAGATGTTAAAATTCTCTACCATTTCCAAACTACAACCCCTATAATCTGGCCATCTTTTTCTTTCCATTGGGGCTCAGATACTGCCCCTAGAATTCTGAGCTTTGATATGTGAGATTTCACTTCTTACCTGGAACCCTATCACTTTCTAGCCATTTCCAAACCCATGTATATCCCCTTCCACCCTATTTTCCAAATCTAGATTCCCTTTGGGCACCGTCTTCCCTTATTAGAGTTAAAATTCTTTGAAGGCAAAGGGCTAAAATGTGTATCCCTAGCTCTTAGCCTAATACCTGGCATATTTTGAAGGCTTGAATAAATCTTTTTTTTTCCATTCATTTATTAAAACATTAACTGTTAAAATAAAACTACACCTTATGATCACTTTAGAAAGTGTGAACAATTTCCTAGATGGAAATGAATTGAGGTCCTATGATTTTCTGCATTATGGTATTGAGTTATTTTTGCGCCATTGTGTTCTTCTGGGAAACATATACCTGAGATTTTCTATATATATCCTGCCTTCAAGATCAGTATGTTTTGCTTTCATAGGAAGCAAATTTTCTTTTCTTTCTTTTTTCTTTTTTCAATTACTCGTAGAAACATTTTTTGACAATTGTTATCTGACATTTCACAATTCATATTTTCTCCCTTCTTCCCTCTTCTCCCCACTTCCTGAGGCAGGAAATAATCTGATATAAATTGCACCAGTACTATGAGAGCATATTTTCTTTTTATATTATTACTTTTTTGCTTCTCTTCTTCTATATTGTCCTTCACTTCTGGATATTTGACTTCTCAATTTATTGTTCTCTTTTATTTCTTTGGTGAGACTTGTCATCCCAGCTCTTCTATTCTGCCCTTGAGTTTTGCTTTGCAGGTCACAAATTCTGCTTTAATGAATCTTGTTTCTCTTTTAAATCACCTAGGAATAGTGTTTTGTAGTACTCTGTCCTCCTCTCATTCCAGAATCCACTGTCTCCTCAAATGTTGGATCTTTCCCCTTTGTTTCAAAGACTATGCATGTCTGAACTCATTTACTAGATCTGGAGATTATATTCCTTTCTATTGTTAATGTTTTCCCTTTTGATTTATCTGTTTGAATTGAAGATTTTTGAGTTTTCTTCTTCCTGAGATCTTGAGTAATTTAATTTTCTCCACTTATTTTTCTCTGTTTACTGACTTTTCCCCTCTCAAATATCTTGGCCTCCTTTCATGTGGGTCAACAGGTCTTTGTCCCAAGTGATTTTTGGGAGATCAGACTTGACTCTATATGGAGGCTGATCTTTTTCCCTCAGGCTAAGTAGAATGCTGTATAGTTCCATTCCATGTACACACAGAGAGATAAGATGATCTATTCCAGTGTCATGTCACATTTCCTCTGTTTTTCAGTTCTATGACCTGGCACAGATGCTACAGGACTGATTTCTGTAGTTTGAATATTGGTGGCTCTAGGAGGAGGTTAGGATGGGGTATTGAGTTATATTTTAAGCCCAGAAAAGTGGTTCCTAGATTTTTTCTTTTTTTTATTGTTGTTGTTAATATAATTTATTTCCAGATATCTCACTTGATCTCTCCCCTTCCCACATCATAGAAGACATCATCCGTTAATCAGATATGTATAAATAAATTATTTCTTTCACTCTCTGGATGTAAACATTCATAAGTAATTCATTAAATATATCTAACTATATAAAATGTTATCTTGGTTCTACTAATTTCACTCCTCATCCTTTTTTATTATAAATTTTACAAAGTCAAATAAAATATGTATTTCCATATATAAAGAAAAAGAAAATTGTATGTAAATGAAACCACAAATATAACTTATATGTTTAGTTTAGTTTTCTTCATATCTACATAATAAATCCCATTCACAAGTGTCCCAGATCCTCCACACCCTCCTTCTATTGCAGAAGATACCATCCAGGAGATCAACATGTTCACTCAAATTGCCTTTCATGCTTTCACCTTTCAGTTCCCTCTTTCAAGGTAACAATCACAATTTATTCTTTCAGTATTAATTCTGCAGATGTGTATAATGTTCTTTTGTGTCTATTCATTTCACTGTTTATAATTCTATATAGTTCTTTCTAAGTTTTTTAAAAATATATTTAAATTAGACTGCTCATTGTTTCTTATGTCACAGTAGTTATCACAATTTGTTTAGTCATTCTCCAACTGATGGTCATCCCAATAGTTTCCAATTTTTTGCCACCACAATAAGATTTGCTATAAATATTTTGGAACATGTGAGTTCTTTTCTTTTTGCTTTCCTTGACCTTCTCAGGAAATTGGTCCAGACATTACTGGATCTAAGAATATACACCATTTTATAAAGCTCTGGGTATAATTCCAAATTGCTCTCCAAAATAGTTAGATCAGTTCAAAGTTTCACCAAAATTTTATTAGTGTCCCTATTTTTCTACATCCCCTCCAACATTTGTCAATTTCCCTTTTTGTCTTTTTTGCTAGTCTGATGGGTGTGAGATGATATCTCAGAATTGTCATGGTTTGTATTTCTCTAATCAGTAGTATTTTAGAGCATGTTTTCATATGCCTAAATATGGCTTTAATTTCTTCATCCAAAAATTATCTGTTCATATCTTTTGACCTTTAATCAATTAGGAATTGGCTCTTATTTTTATAAATTTGACAAAAGTTCACTACATATTTTAGGTATGAAACCTCTTTCTGAGAGGCTGTCTATAAAAATTTCCCCCAATTTTCTAATTCCCTTGTAATCTTGGCAACATTTGTTTTATTTGTACAAAAACTCTTCAATTTAATGTACTCAAAGTTATCCATTTCTCATTTCACAATGCTCTTCATTCTTTTGACTCATAAATCCATCCTTTTTCCATAAACTCAATATGTAATATGTTCCTTGTTCTTTTAACTTACTTATGATATCACCTTTCATGTCTATTCATGTATCCATTTTGATCTTATTTTAATGAGTGGTGTAAGACATTTTTTTAAACCTAGTTTATACCAAATTAGCTTTAAGAAGTCCCAGTAATTTTTACCAAGGAGTGATTTCTTATCCCAAATACCTGGATCTATGATTTTATCAAATACAAGAGTATTATAATTTTACTGCTATTTATTGGGTGACTAATCTGTTCCACTGATCTACCTTTCTTAGCGAGTAGCATATAGTTTTGATAATTACTACTTTAATTTTTCAATTATTATTTTTTAGTTCATTTATTTATTTAATTAATTTAGCATATTTTTCCATAGTTAAATGATTCATGTTCTTTCCTTTCCCTCCTCCCACCCCACTCCTGAAGCCAACGATCAATTCCACTGGGTTTTATATGTCATTGATCAAGACCTATTTCCATATCACTAATATTTGAACTAGGGTGATCTTTTAGAGTCTATATCACCAATCATATCCCCACTGAAGCATGTGATCAAGCAGTTGTTTTTCTTCTTTGCTTTTGCTCCCACAGTTCTTTCTCTGGATGTGAATAGCATTCTTTCTCATAAGTCCCTCAAAATTGTTCTGGGTCCTTGCATTGCTACTAGTAGAGAAATCCATTACATTCAATTATGCCACAGTGTATCCATCTCTGTTCTCCTGGTTCTGCTCCTTTCTTTCTGCATCAATTCCTGGACGTTGTAAATGTAGAAATTTTAGGCTTCTGGGAGAGGTTATAATATTGTAATGGCTAAAAATGTGGCTACAGGATTTATGTAATATTGAACAATGGCCGCCAAGGAATTTACTTATGAAATTCCTAAAATGAAACACTCAAGTCAGAATGGAGTTTATGGAGGTTTAATCACACTGGAAGTAGAGAAAGGAGAGGGAGAGAAGGAGAGAAGAGAAAAGGGAAAGGGGCTACTCAACCTCTGACCAAGGCAGAGGGAGTTTTAGGCCCAAAGGCCCAGGTGGAAAGAATCAGTCCTTAACTCACGTGACCGATCTGAAGGAAGGCTGTCTGCGGGCGTCCTCCTTCTCCAAGCTCCTAACACCAACCCCCTCTAGCTCTCTCCACAGGAAGTGAGCGAATTCCAGAGGCTGTTCCCTACCTCACTTCCTGTGTCTCACAAATCCAATGGTTGGCTCTAGCTTGGCTTAGGACAGCCCAGGTGGGCAGTTAGTTATTTCTGATTTGTCATTGACTAGCGCATGCCCGTGTAGTGTGGGTGTGCACAATTTTTGGGTGCTAGACCAAGATGGAGACTTTTAAAATTCACAACGTCATTCCAGTTCACATGGAATTCCTCCAGTTCATTATTGTTTTTAGCACAATAGTGTTCTATCACCAACAGATACCCCAATTTATTCAGCCATTCCCCAAGCAAAGGGCATCCCTTCATTTTTCCATTTATTTATTTATTTATTTTTGCCACCACAAAGAGTGTGGCTATAAATATTTTTGTACCATTCTTTTTCCTTATGATCTCTTTGGGGTATAAACTGATATAACAACATTAATTTGGAGGGGTTTAGGATGGAAAACACATAGGGATTAACATTTAAATATTTTGCTTTTATTCAACAGAGAGGAGAAGCTTGGGAAAGGAAGGAAGAGGAGAAGGAGGTTTTACAACTTAATCACTTAGTTTAAAACTCCTAACTAATAATCCTATCTTATTTTACCCTAAACTCCTAAGGTTTAGAGATATTACATATAGAGTCTTTTGGCAAGTAAAGTCTAGAGTCCAGATGAGGAGTCCTAGAAGGTCCAGCGAATGGCTGGAGGTCCCAATCTTTCCTTTGGTCAACCCAAGTGAAATTGGGAAATACCTATCCACTCTTGTTCAGAGGGCTGCTTGTAGGATGATCCAAAGATGTCCCCAGGAACACAAATCAGCAACCTCCATCTTCTGCAAACCCCAAGAGAAGTCCAACAGTCCCCTCAACAGTTTGGAACCTTTCCTCTGCCAGTTCTGAAGGTTCTCTGGGATTCTGTGTCTCATAGCCTGCCTGTCAAATCCTTGCAACTCATCTCTATAGTACCCCCTTTGCACAAAGCCTAAATCATGTTGAAAACACTATTTTGGCATTTGTGCACAATCTAAATTACTTACAGGTTATCTAAACTAAGATATTTACCAAAAACAACAAACTACCTACATTCAAACATCTTAATCTATCTAATACTAACCTATTCTAGGGATTTTATCAAGGAAAGGGAAAAAAAGGATTTAATAATGAAGTACAAATTTCAAACATCTGCAAAAGCACAAGCAAATAACATCAAAAGCAAAAGATGAACACAACTTCCATGCAAACTCATAAATATTACTCTTATCAACTAATACAGAATATTCTACTACTATTGTAATGCATTAACATCAAACTTAGAGAAAAATTTTTTGAAAACTACAATAAACACAACATTGCACAAGTTTTACACAGAAATTAAACAAAAACATTAAACTCCCTTATGCAAATTACGTGTAACAGCAGATAAAATTATACATAAGTGATCTATTTACATAGATTAATTTTCTAATTACTAACAGAGATAAGGAAAGATTAGAAAAAATTTTGGTCAAAATCCTAGATGACTTAGGGACAGATGTATAGCATTATTAACACAAGTTAAGTTACATAATAATTTTAGTAACAGTTGTTATTCATAGAAACTTTTAGTTAGAACATATTATAGACATAAGGATATAAGAAAGTTACATTGTTAAAAATATTGTTTAAATTGTTACATTGTTTGCTATTATGTTAAAAAAACATATTTATATACTGAATCACTAGTACCTAAACCAATTTCCTACACCCAAAACTTAGCATAAAGTTAGTTAGTCAGAATATTTAAGATAGACTAAGATTTTTTATTTTGGGGGATGATAGAATAGTTTAACATAGGATAGAGTTCAAACTTACGCAGTTAGGAATTCTTCAAGATACACTTAGGAGGTAAGTAATGTTAATACAGAATGCAGGTTTCATTCTGGCCAAGAAAAACAAAATGGGGGGATTGTGAGAGAGTAATATTGAAGAAAACCCTGCAAACAGAGGCAAGGGATGGAAATTTGAAGAGCTGTTCAGCGAGGAGCATTCCAGAGGAGAATGTAACTGGGAGAAGGCAGTTAAAAGAAACACCCAAACTGCTGGAAAAGTCTCTCTTTTTCCTGGCACTTGAAGGAGAAAGAGCTGAGAAGATCCTTTCCTTGTTAGTTACTGATTTTCTCTCTCTACATTATCAAGAATTTACTCAAAAGATCCTTAAGACTGTTAGCCACATCCCTTATCGAAGGCTCTATAATTTTATTACTCAATTTAAGATTTACTTAAGATCAGGGAAAGTCCTAACCCCC
This sequence comes from Monodelphis domestica, assembly GCF_027887165.1. Lineage (NCBI taxonomy): Eukaryota > Metazoa > Chordata > Mammalia > Didelphimorphia > Didelphidae > Monodelphis > Monodelphis domestica. Next base: position 29,295,997 of record NC_077231.1, on the reverse strand, counting down.
TCTCTCCTATCCAATTTCTTTTTCCTTCCCCTTCCTTAAAATAAACATTTGTTCCAACAACTTTAGAGAGTGAGTTATCTACCAGATACTCAGGCAATTTACTCAGTCTGAATCCCAATTTGACTCCAAATGAAGAGATTAACTGAAGTGGAAGGGAATGAGAGGAGGGAGACAGAGTCTGATTCCACTTTACCTCATTAGTCTGTAGGTTTGCCCAGAAATCTTACATTACCATAATCCATCTAAAGAAACAACCACCTAATACACAAGTGACAAATCAGAAACATCTTACTGACGCCCTGGGCTCTCCTAAGCCAAGCTTAAGCCACCTCTGGTATATGTGAGACACAGGAAATGATGTAAAGAACTGCCTTTATATTTCATGTCACTTCCTTTGAGAGAGGCCTTTTTGCAGTGTTTGTGGCCTTTGCGGACTTGGCCCTAGGACTCACTCAAGCCTAAAGCTCAGCATGAGACCTCAGACTTCTTTCCTTGAAGGTTCAACGTGGTGAACAATAAGGCTGACTCCCCTTTCCTTTGACCTTCTGAAGGCTCCAGCCTCCAAGGAGGCCCCTCATCTTGGAGGAGGCCACTTGGTTGGAAGCTGAGCTAGATTTAATCTTCCGGGAAGGCCCCTTGGCTGAGGCCTCTGAATTCCCCCTGGCTTAGGCCAGGCCAAAGCAGATCTTCTATCCCTTCCCTCTTTCTTCTTCATTCTTAATTTTCTTCCTTCTATTGTAAATAAACCACCATTAAATTCTATTCTGACTTGAGTATTTAATTGGAATTTAGAATTTAAATCTCTGGCAACCACTAATATAATATATTCAGTCTCAAACCTAAAATTTACCCTTAACAGTCTGGCTAATCCACAAAGACTGTGAGACTATCCTCAATATATCTGAAACTTTTCTTTCCTCTTTCTCTCTTTACTACCTACTCTTAAGCCTACAATTAAAACAGCTGCTAGATCAGGGTGAGTATACAACTTTTTTTTTTCTTTTCTCCTTAAACTGAATTGAACACAGCCATTTTAACCTTAAGTATCAGGACCCTGAGGTCTTAGCTGGGGAAGTTGTTTCCAAATCTCCCTTCCCTTAGGGAACAAACAACTCAATTAGCCTACCCTCAATGACAATACTAACTGGCTAGATTACTCTTAACTATCTGTGAGGAAAACCTGGAGAAAGTTTTGGCCTTGTCCTGCTCCTGGAGATCTAGTTTCCTTTTTTTTCCCCCAAGTCCCCATGGGTCTCTAGTTTTTTAATTTAAGTGAAAAGTAAAAAAGAAAAAACCTGGTGAGGTCAGCTAGGAAAAGCAGAGGCTTTGCTCAAAGAGGGAAATAGTTTTACCCTGAAGTGGAAGGAGAGAAGGCTTGTGACCCCTCTCAAATTAAACAAAAACTCAGCCTTAGCCTCATGCAAAAGGCTTTGTTTTCTCTCTCCCATTGGCCTAGAAGAGTTGATTGGATTAAAAGGCTTTTAAAAGATACTACACACTCTGACTTTAATCCCTAGCCAGTAGTGACAGCTACTGACTAAAACCAGAGTTCTAAATAATTTCTATATCTGTATATATATACATATATATAAATGAATACTACATTCTTTGAAATTTTCATGGCATTTGAAAAAAATAGAGACATTAAAGATTTCAGAATGCCTTCCATTTCTTATGTTCTTAGGTCATTTTATTTTTCTGTTCCTAAATATTGTGATAAGAAATGCTACATTGCGAAAATTTGAAGCTAAAATTCAGGAAAACATATAAAACCAATTGGATAATACTTCTCACAGGGTCAAATAGCAAATACTGACCCCACCCAAGGCATGTCTGACTTTTACAAGCCTGTTTCTGAACCTCTAAATGAGGAAAATACTTCCCCTGAAATGGAGATGGAAGATAGCTCTCCTATAGCTCAGATGCAGGACTGCTTCTCTTGTGGTCTGCAACTCTTGGCTGAACTTACGTCCCCAGACCTTTCTCCTAAAATCCCAACTTCTAAAATGCCAGTTTCTCTTATTAATTCTCCCACTCCAAAACCAATTCCAGCCCCAAGGAAATCTCGTCCCTCTAATAAAACTGTTTCTAGTCTAATTGACTCACCCTTACTAAATTCAAGTAGAGGCCTTTTTCCCGTAAGAGAAGTACCCCAAATAGGACACAATGGGGATGTGGTGACTCTGAGGCACCATATACCATTTACTCCCCAAGACATAAATGAATTCACATGAAATGTTCCCATATATGAACAAGACCCTTTATGGTAACAAAAAAGATGGCAGACATATTTTTTCAGTGTAATCCATCTTACAAAGATGTTGAAAACTTACTCCAGGCTTTCTTATTGGAACATGAGAAAAATAAAATAATTTCTCATATCAACAAAGTCTGGGGGCACAATGCAGTATAATGGCCATCTCAAGATCCCAAATGGGACTATAACAACTCTGAACATTATTTACAGTTATTGTTGTAGGGAGGTCATTCTAATTGCTATGAGAGAGTGCTCTGAAAGCACAAATAAATGGATGGAATTCGAAAAACTTAAGCAAAATGATGATGAGACAGATTCATAGACTCATTGAGTGGGGGGGGCAATATCTAGATTTTGACCTTTCTAAAGAAAATTACATAAGACAAATTAGAAGACACTTTGTCAATAACTCTTGCAAAGAGATCAGGGATTGTGTTAGAACTCATTGCCCAAGGTGACCTGAAATGTATCTTGATGATTTGAGAAAAACTGCTGTATATGTTTCAAAAGGAAACAAAGAAAAAGAGGAAGAGACTAATGATTTTATGGAGATAATTAAGAAAGAATTGAAATATTTAAGAGATAAAATTGACAAACTGGAAAAAGGACATGATACTCAACCAATGGCACTTGCCCCTCACCAAGAATTTAACTATTGATCCATTACCTGCCAATTCTGTGAGAAAAAGGGCCACAGAATGATGGAGTATAGAAATTTATTCAAGGCAATCAGAAATAATATGCAGTTTAATAACAATGACAAATGATAATTATAGAAATAACTATAATAATGATAATAGAAACCACAACTTTAGGAATTAAAATTCTAGAAATAGAAATTGGGAAAATGATAACTCGGACCAAATGACCCAACAACAATATAACTTAAGAGGAGCTCATCCAAGAAATAGTAAGGGTGCTACTCCCCTTCACATGAGGCAGAAGGTGGTGCCCCTTAAGTTCTATTGTTTTTTTTTTTTGTTAATATTAACCCTTTTCATTTTTTTCTCTCCTCCACATAGTAGCAAAGAAGGAAGATAGAAGAAGAAACAGATTTTTGAATACAGTACCCCTGTAATTATGAAATATACATATTTTTAACATAGATGTTGATATTTGATTCTGATTTTGAATTTTTTTCTTTCTCCCTAAGGTTAACTTTCTTCCATTTTTTTTGTCTTTGTGTTTTTGAGTTTTTTCCCTCTTTTTTTGATAATTGACTCATACACCCCCATAACTCAACCATACATCCTGAGCTGAATTGGGTGTTTCTCGGCACCCAATTCGGGGTGGTGGTGGTGGTGTATTTTTATAAAAATCCAAGATTGAGCATTTTTTTGTTTGAGAAAGTTCTTCAAGGAAAGAAGCTTGCAAATTCCAAAAATCCAGAGAAGGAACTGTTTTCAGAAAAATGCTGAAAAACCTACACTACATCAGGAAGATCCAGAATGAACTTTCAGTGTGGTTGATTGAATGGAAGGTTGATTGAACATTTATTTTGAATGTACACTCTTATGCCAAATGGGGACTATCCCCTATCTTAATCACAGATCCTGTGCATTTGCACATTTGAAGCATGGTTTTTGTCAATGTGCCCAGCAAAATATTAGTTTTGCTGTCTCTCTCTCTTCTATTCCCCTCTTATCTCTAACTATTGTAGTTTCCTCTTAGAAGGTGAATTTTTGTATGCACCTATAGTTAGAAGATTTAGTGGTACAAGATGATTACGTTTAGTGATCAACTGGAGAGACTAGTCTCCCAATCATCATCAGTGGGGATTGTGAATTTTAGATTTAGTCCACCCTGCTTATTAGTCTTTAGAATTCTAGCAACAAGGAATGTAAACACCCCCACTTAAGGATTAACTGTAGGGGAGGATGGAAATATGTTTTGCATGAAAATACATGTATAACCTGGGGGAGGAGGAAGAGCCCTATGTAGTAGGATAATACAAATTTGAATCAAGTTAAATCTATCAATTAGCTCTTGATTTAAGGAGTGATGTAGCCAATTCCATGAATAAGGAATACAAGTAATGCTCAGGGTCTCAGCTCTGCCAGTGTCACCTTGATAAAATTATATAATCTTTATGGGGGTTGGTTTTCTAACTGATTAAAATAACTTGGTTGAACTGTATGACTTTTCCTTCCAGGTCATTTTGTTTTTGCTCAGGGTCTGTGATTAAGGTACTAGATAGTGCTGTAAATAGAGTTCTGGACCTAGAGACAAGAAGATATGGATTCAAATCTAGTCAGACATTTATTAGCTGAAGGGTCCCAGGCAAGTCATTTAACTCCTATTTGCCTCAGTTATCTCAATTGTGAAATTGTGATAATAATAGCATCTACCTCACAGGGTTGTTAAGAGGATCAAAAGAGATAATAATTGTAGAGGGTTTAGCACAGTGTCTGGCACATAGTAAGTTTTATATAAATTTAGTCTATTATCATTACTAATTTTCTCATTCTGATATTGTCATAAATCAGGAACATCATACTCTCCTAAATACAAATCATTATTAAATAGCATTTTTAATTTTTGTTACTATTAACATTTATATATATAACATAATATGACATATAACATAAAAATACTATATGACCTATATGACTTGTTAAAAGTATATATTTCCTTGTTCATCATGTTGTGAAATAAAATATATATTGCTGTTAGTAAAGAAAAATTCATGGAGGAAATAAACTGAAGAATAGTGTGTTTCAAAATATGAAAATTCCCTCTGTTCCTTCTATGGTGGTGAATATCCTTTTTTTTATAAGTTCCTTGGAGTTGTCTTGGATCCTTCTTTTGTTGATAATCAATTAATTGCAACATTCATTTTAAACATTTTTGAGTTCTAAATTCCCTTTCTCCCTTTATTTCTTCCCCTACCCATTGAGAAGGCAAGCAATAGGAGTATCTCAGTTTAAGTGAAAACCTTCACATATATAATTAGTTTATACCCAAACAACCAAATTTTGAAAAGACTTTTAATGATTTTGGAGTGGCTTCTTGATACTCTGGAAGGGGACAATACTTTGTGATAGACTGCTATCTGATAACTATATTTCCTTACTCTGGATAGCTTTCAGATCTTTTCTTGGGATTAGAATCAAAGAGTTTTATGAATGAATGGAAATTATAGACTTGCCAGTTTCAAATTTTTCACTTTACAAAGAAAATAACTATGACTCAGAAAGATTAAATGACTGTCTGAAGCATCAAGAGATTTTGACCCTTCATTAAAATAGGCCTTCTCATCAAAAAAATGAGAATTGATGCTGGCAGCAAGGTTATCCTTCCACTTGGCAAATCAATAGACCTACTATGTGGAAAATTGTGCTGAGTACTGGGAATGTTATGCCAGAATTAGTTCTGTAAATTCATCAGGAAAATGTACATATTTCTTAAAGAAAGAAGTTGCACTTCTTGGGGATTTTACTATGATCATAATAATAATATCAATGTTAATAATAATATATAAGAGCAACCTGGAAACAGTGTAAAGAAAGCTGAATTTGGAGTCCTTTGAACATTGGTTTGTATCCTATCTCTGTTATTTTTCATCTATATGACCTTTGTCAAGTCATTTAATCATTAGTTTCTTCAACTATAAAATGGATAGGCTGGATTAGATGACTTCTGTTCCTCAACTCTAAGTCTGTAAGGCAGTTGAATGAACAATTGCAACAGAAAATAGTTTTCAAATTTAAATCCTAAAGACAATATACATGATCTATTTTGATGATCACAACCACCTTGTGGAATATATAAATAGGAGTGAGGAAAAGTGACTCCATTTTACAGATGAACAAACCAAGACTCTGAAAGGATAAGTTGTCTCACAAGTTGATATGTGAAGAGACATTTGACAAGGAGTCAGAAGATCTGAATTCTAGTTCCAGCTTTTCCATTAACTAGATATCATACCTTGTCCAAACTATTCCCCCTAAATGGGACTGTTTCTGACCTATTAAAATGAATATATTTCTCTGAGTAATGTCTAAGGTTCCTCCCATATATAACTTTAAGCAGTCTCCATCCTCTACCCAGGCTATTGTTTATATCACTATATTCTATCCTTGTGGCATTATTTAATGAAAAGGAAGCTAGCTCGTATAATTGAATAGAGCTCTGGGCCTGGAATTCCCAAGATCTAAGTTCAAATCTGGTCTTAGACACTTAGCAATGTGACCTTGGACAAGTCACTTAACCATATTTACCTCAGTTCCTCCTCTTGCAAAATGAGCTGGAGAAGGAAATGGCAAAGCACTTGAATATCTACCAAGAAAACCTCAAACAGGCTCACCACAAGGATTCGGATATGGCTTTAAATGATTGAACAACAAAACAACAATTTAATGAATAGGAAACTCATAGAAATATGAACAGAGACTTGTGGTATTTATGCCTAAAGAGCTGTCAAGCTCATTTTTCTTTGACCAGGAGTCACCTAAGTCAAATTTTAGTTTTTTATTCAGGAATTTTTTCTTTTTAAAAAAATCTTTTTATCTAAAAGAAATTTTACTTTTTCTCAAAGATGAAAAATTTCTATTGAATGCCTAGGGAGTTATGGCAAAAGTAGGAATTCTAAGATCTGAGTAGGCTGATGTAAACTCATTGTAAAGCAAAAGGAAGATTTGTCCATCTTCATGCTCCAGTTTAGTTGTAATTTGTTGAGTCAGATAGAGAGAATGAACTCTGCATCATGTAATACAGCTCTATGTTGATTCAACTTTTTATTAAAATACAAATACTAGGGAGATATTTCAATTTTATACTTTAGATTGAGAAAATCTAGAATGAAGAATGAATAAGAGAAATCTGATAGTTTCTTTGATATCCACAAAATTAAAACAAAACAAAACAAAACACAAGACTTCTTAACCATTTTTTATGTCCTGGTCCTCTATGGCAGTTTCAGGAAACCTCTGAATCACCTCTCAGAACTGTGTTTTCAATGAGTACGCCAGGATTATGAAGGATATTGATTTTATTAAAATAGTTATCATTTTTTACTATACAGAGGCCCCAGGTTAAACACCCCTGATTTAGAAGACTTCTAGTACACCGACTGGATTCTCTGTGAAGGATCTATGAAACAACGTGAACAAGAATTGCATGAGGTAAGGATGCATGAACAGCTTACACCTGTTTCACTGATGCCAGGGTGGGAGGGAAGGAAAGGGAATAAACATTTATTGTCTACTAAAAGTCATGTACTGTTCTGGGCACTTTACAATTTTATTGAATGTCCAATTGATGAGATCACTGAATTCACTGAAGACACTGAAATATTGAAATATTAACTTGAGTTAGAAGATTCTTGGATATGAATACTAAATCTAATTCTTACTACAGAAGTGACAGATGGAAAGTCATTTAACCTTTCAGAGTCAGTTTCATCTTATGTGAAATGAGATAATACATACACTGCATATCTCACAAGGTTGTTGTGATAATTATTCTCATTTTTCCACAGGCATAATACCATAAGATTGGGAGTACCAGTATTATACATTCTATGAGAAAAGTGACAATGCCTAGGAATCTGGTTCAAGTTAATTTATTTGCTCTGTAATATAATTTGGGTTTAAAGTTGCAAGGGCATTTAATAATAAATATTCTGCAGTTTATGAAGAATTAGTGAAATTCCATAAAATAGTTGGACCACTTCTCAGTTTGGAAGCATAGAAACTTAAAAACGACACTACGACTTTTGAGATACTTTGTTTATGGTAATTTATTATTAGATTGGGATCTTCCTTTTATTGTGAGATTCAGTTACATTAATGAAAGTAATTTGATTTTTAGAAGATCCTGGCATAATAGCTGGAGTGGTAGACTGATGTAATCTTTGTTTCAAAGCCCATTGGTATGAGACTTTTTCCTTATTAGTAGAGATGAAGGCTAGAGAGGATAAGAGTGGGTAAGAGGATAAGAGTGCTCCAATGGTTGCCAGGTCCCATCAGGATTCTTCAAGGCTACTTCTTTTCTGAACTCTTCAACAGTCATTACCTTTTGGGACTCAAGCTTTAAATCTTCTCTGGGACTCTTCAAGTGGTGAATTGCTGCAGGCAAGAAGATGAATAAGGTCAAACCCACTTCAGGTTGCTGAAGGAAAAGACTCTGGGAAGAAATGGTAGGAGGTGGCAGTTTCCATCAGGTCCCCATTTCCTGCTTGCTGCATTAGAGACTATGCAGAATTTCCCTTTGAATGAGATCAAGGATTCTCTCTTCATTGACCTGTTACTCCTATCCCAAAGAGAATTCCTTCGCTGGGTACTATCTGGTATATATTCTCTTATGTAGAGTTTCTCTCATTTTTGTTTTGCTATTTGTGATGTGTGTTCATTTGGAACAGGCGTTTGGTGGAAAAGGAATCAGATTCCCCCAATAATGACAAAAAGATCATTAGTTAGATCAAACTTAATTATATTTTATAAACTAAGAATGTTTAGGGGAACAGATAATTCTAGCCCAGTACCACTTTGAGAGAATAGTTTCCTCCAGGCCCAACTTTCTGCTTTACCACCTGGCAGGAATTATAGTCTCACTTGGAAAAACTTTGAGAAAGGAGGCTAGAGATGTGTGTTCTATCTCCCTTCATGCCATACCATAGCAATTGATGGACATCTCTCTACTCATGGGGCACCCTCTTTTTACATTTGGAGTTAAGAAGGTTCAAATCCTACCTCTGATACATTTTAGATCTATATGGCACTTGGTAAATCACTTGAACTTTTTGTTCCTTGTGCAACTGCCTTGAACTATACAACTCTTGAGTCAGTGATGAGTTGTCAGATGTCTTTGGAGTTCTTGTACTGGGAGTTTACCATACTGACAAAATCACAGATCTTTGTCTATTCACTTAATCTTGATTTTAGAAATTTGTCAGCTGTGCACATGTAACTAACAGAAATATTAAAGTGGAAGTGATTTTTCTAATGAGTAGGAAATGTAAAGATGTTTTGTTTCATGAAAGGGTTGTGAAAACATAGTGGAAGATATAGTTATTGTTTTCTTATCTGCTTTCCTAAAATACAAGAATTTGCCCACTTAAAGATAAATTGTTAGAAGGAGCAGCTAGGTAGCTTAGTGAATTGAGAGCCTGGTCTGGAGAGAGGAAGTCCTGGGTTCAAATGTGGCCTCCAACACTTTTTAGCTGTGTGACTCTGGGCAAGTCCCTTACTCCCATTATCTAGCTCTTATCATTCTTCTGCTTTTGAGCCAATAGACAGTATTGATTCTAATATGGAAGGTAAGATTTTTTAATCTTTAATTTTTTATCTTTTTTAAAAAGATAAGTTTAGGTTTTGTTTGGAGGTTTTATGACCTATTACTGAAGAATTGGACTTTTTTGTTTGGTCTAGATAGGTGGAGGGTTTGGCAAAATTACCATGCATTTTCATTGCAGGTGCTTTGTCAAGGAGAATCATCAGTCCAAACAAACTTATGGGAAGCAACCCTTTTCATGCTGACAATGAATTCAGAGAAAACAATTTAGTTGATGTCTGGCTGTCTCTGATCTTTATTTTTGTGGTTGCAAATTGAATTCCAAGAACAATTAAGTCAGTGATTTTAAAAGAACATGAGTTAAATAAACTGATTATTTTAAATAATTATCTTTTGTTCTGTTGATAACATCTTTAAATATGACTTAGTGGAGATTTATTTCATCTTACTAAATGCATAAGTGAAAAATAATTTTAATATTTTAGAAATGTTATTGTAATAATTTAATGAACATAATTTCACATATATCCCATAATTCTATCATTTAACAGACCATAGTAGAAACTTGGGATTTTGATGGTCTGATATAATAATGTATTTGTGTGAGAGAGAGAAAGAGTGAAAGAAAAAGAGACAGAGACAGACAAGCAGAGATAGAGGCAAACAGGCAGACAGATAGATAATGTGGGGGGGGGGGGAAAGAAACATAGGAGGCAACATTACTGTCTCATTACCAAAAAGAATTCTAAATGTTCATTGCTAAAGAAAGCTATTGAATTTGAGAGAAACCAAGAAAATTTGTTTCCTGTTCAGGATAGAGAGAAGCCAAAGAAGACCTAGAAAAGGATAATATCTTCAGAGAAATTGAATGGCATAAGTGATGAGCATTTTCACAAGTGATGAGAAATCAGCTGAAAATAAAGTGAGAATCTGAAATGGCCTTGGATATGATTAATAAATAAATACACAATAAAAATATTGTATATAATTATCTATATCCTACTAGCATTGAGCATAGTGCCTCACACATTGTAGGAAAATAATAAATGTTAACTGGTTGTTACTGAAAAATAAGAAATTACTACTGAAAAATAAATTTTCTTCAATTTATTTAATAACATATTTCATGATCTTGAACAAAGTTCAAGCTAATTAATAAGACATATTTCGAGACATTTCCCAGCTGTGTGACCCTGGGCAAGTCACTTGACCCCCATTGCCTAGCCCTTACCACTCTTCTGCCTTGGAGCCAATACACAGTATTGACTCCAAGACAGAAGGTAAGGGTTTAAAAAAAAAAAGAAATATTTCACTTTGATTGATGAGGAATGAAATATCAAGATATATCCTTAGATTTCACTAGAACTTGGGATGATCATATTAAAAAAAGAAACTAGTCAAGTGGTAGACTGAGGAATGGCTTACGAGTGACTCAGATCCATAATACTTTATTACAAATGAAAGTTTATCTTTTACATTGAAGATGGAACTTAAATTGACTTTGAACAAAATATGGGTATTCTATAAGATGGAGATGGAATTCCAAGAGAATGGAGGATAGGTTTCCAGCATGGGGATTTCCATTACAAAAACACAGAGATGGAAAATGAAGTGAGACTATGAAATAAGAGAGGCTGTTCATATGGAAAAATGAGAAGATCATATTGTCGTAGTGTGTGAATGGGAGTAATAGGCTTTAAAGTAGGAAAGGTAACTTAGGGAAGGTAACAAAAATCTTCAAATGCTAAATAATGTTATATTTATTCCAAAGAGCAACTGGAAATCAGTGGAATTTATTGAATAGAGTTAGATTTGAACTTACAGAACATCAATTTGACTTATGTAGAGAATGGATACCAGTGGGAAGGACTTGATATAGAAGGCCAGTTAGAAAGATTTTACAATTTCTAGTTAAAATGGCAATGGAGAAAGAGTCCAGTGTTCCCTATGGGGCAATAGCAAAGAAACTGGTAACATTATTTTAAATGTCTTTTCCTTTGATAACATCACATTTTTTTCTGATGTAGAACTGTTTGATAGAGCCAAAGACTTTGGTTGACTTATGTAGTTTGGATTTCCAAAGCTTTCAGAGAAGAGTCTTAAGCTATGGGGTTGAGATCTATTTCAAGTTCATTTCCTTCCTCTTTTCCTCAGTTCTCTGTCTTAGCATTGGCTATCACAGCTCCAGCAAAATTCTCCAAACTTCTAGAGACCAGATCTCCATGACACTGTAAAGAGGGAGGCTAGGCTGGGATGAGGGGTTTAATTTTGTTATAAGTCCATAGACTTGGGGTTTGGGGGTGAGCTAGTGCAGCTTCACTACCAGTAGCATAGTGGTGGTGAACAAGGAGGTGCTGAGTGAATATTCACAAGGTAAAAGCATCCATTTGATATTTTACATTCTGGGTGTCCTAGACCTTGAAAGCATCTGAAATTGTCTCATCTGTGGTGCATAATTTCTGCTTTGGAGTGGTTGAGAGGTCATAGGGACCAGAGAAATGTCTAGTTGTCTATCTTGGAGAAGTTTCTAGGTGTCTATCTTGTTGACAGTCATTGACCACCATCCCCTCATTGACTCACCCTGATTCAATAACATCTGAATCTATGAAGAAATTCTGCCCATATTTAGTATCCCAACTAAATAAGATACACATCTGGAAAAAATATTTGGCCTGTTTATCCGTTTATCTCTGTGTGTCTGTCTGTGTGTCTGTCTGTCTGTCTGTCTGTCTGTCTCTGTGATTTAGCAGACTGCAGAATCGCAAAGAAGAAACTCCTTCTACCAATGGAGATTTTCTACTGTTACTGCAACTTATGAACTGACAGTGCTGTCTAATGTGCTGAGGTTAAAGGTCTACAGTTATATTGCCAGTATGCATCAGAGGACAACTTTAACTTAGGTCTGCTTTACTCAGAACTTCATATTTCAACCATTGTTGTGAAATCGAATGAAGAAGAATGGGATTCTTGGGACAGTTATTTGTCAGTGGGGGAGAAGTCATTCAGTGACTGGGTCAAAGATAGGAGGTCAAACTGAAAGCATTAGCTTTTATTAGCACGCTATGGGGGAACTGCTCATTAATAGCAAATTCAGCTGTCAAAGTTTAATCTTTATAACTATCAATTAAAGTACACTATCAATCAGTAGCATTTTTGTGGCATCTCAAGATAGATCCCATTTCATAGGAGAGGGAAGTTAGCAAAGAAGGGAATTAAACCAAGGGTAAAAGGAGATTTCTGGCAGAATATTTACTGTATAGCTGGAATAGTTTGTTATTGGAAATGAGAGCACAAAAAAAATTCCTTCTTCAAGGATAGGCGATAAAGAGAGACCAAATACTTTTACACTTGTTAAAGAAATCCATTTAGACAAAACCAAAGGTAACTTATCCAAGGGTAACAACTAGATATTACACTTGATGAGACCATCTGATTATCTGTTTCCTTGCATGATTTATTTTATTTTACTTTTCTGTCAACAGTGATTAGGAACTTTCTACTATTAGGACATTACTTAGTTGGGAGATAGTTAATTCAAAATGTCTTAAAGTGATTTTAGTTTTTCCTACTCCTACACCAAAATTTAGGTTTTTTCCCCCCAAACTAATAAATATACAAAGCTAAATAAATGAATAAACATCCAAACAAACAGATACATAGAAAAATGCCATCAAATACAGATTGTCAACAACTCCTAACCCAGACTTGTGGAAACATATTATAAACCTGCAAATTTAGTAAATCAGATTACCAATCATATATATATATATGTATATATATATATATAATGTGCTTTTCCCTCTATGGTTCTTAAATTCTCAGTTACTCATTTAAAGGCAATTAGTATATGTCAGGAAATTCTGAACTAAGATCTGGTTTCAGATACTTACTTGCTATGTGACACTGGGCAAGTTATTTAACTGTTTTCTAGCTCAGTTTCTTCATTTATAAAATAGGAATAACATTAATAGCATCTACTTCCCAGGGCTGTTGCAAGAATAAAATGGGATAATATTTATAAAGTACTTTGCAAACCTTAAACACTACATAAATGCTATTTATTTTTATTGATGTTGTTTACTGTGCCCTTAAAACTGAGTTCTGAAGTTCAGGGCTTTCAGTGATTGCTATCCTGAAGGAAAACTAGATGGAATATTAAGAGGATTCTCAGAGTGGTTCCAGTCTTTGCAGCTACTAGGCTACCATCTTGGCTCTGTCCCATTTTATAGATGGAATATTAAGATCATGTCTTCACTAGAGAATATTCAAATTGTCAAGTAGGCTTCCAGAGGAAGAATTAGATGACTTGGGGAAGAATCTTTCCTTAGTGATAGATCACAGATACAAAATTATCAGCTATATAACTGGATAAGATAGTAAAGATAAAGGTAGTTAAAGAAAACTTTTTTTTCTCCATAACATACTTTTCAGGGCTTCTTTGACATCCTTGTTTCTTAGAGAATAAATCAAAGGGTTCAACATGGGTGTGACAAGAGTATAACATAGAGAGGCTGCTTTACCTAATTCTGGGTTACTGGCAGGTGTGAGGTACATAAAAGAAACAGTCCCATAAAGCAAGCTTACAACCATCAGATGGGACCCACAAGTGGAGAATGCTTTCATTTGTCCTTCATTGGAATGCATCTTCAGGATAGTGGACAATATATAGATGTAGGACACCATGATGACTATGATGGTGGGCAAAATAATGAGGACAGCCAGGGTATATGATATCACCTCATTGATAAAGACATTAGAACATGCAATCTTCTGTATTGCACGGGTGTCACAGTAAAAAAAGTCAATAACATGGGATGCACAAAAGGACATAGTAAAGGTAATGATGGCTTGAATGATGGAACTAATACAGCCAAAAAAGTAGGATCCTGCCACCAGCTGAATGCAGAGGCGTCTTGACATGCGAACAGAGTACAGGAGTGGGGAGCAGATGGCTATGAAGCGGTCATAGGCCATGGCTGCCAAGAGAAAACCTTCAGTCACAATAAAGAGAGCAAAAAAGAAGAGCTGGGCCACACAGCCTACAAAGGAGATGGTTTTGCTTTCAGATAAGAGGTTGGCTATGGCTTTGGGTGCCACAACAGAAGAATAAGAAAGATCAATAAGAGAGAGATTGCCTAGGAAGAAATACATTGGTGTGTTCAACCGAGAAGCAGTCACGATGAGGATAATCATGCCAATATTCCCCAGAAGGACCATGCTATAAATAAGCAGAAAAATGAAGAAAAGAAGGATTTGGAGCTCTGGGTGGACACGGAAGCCTACAAGAATGAATTCAGTCACTTCTGAGTGGTTCTTTATTCCCCTCTCACCCATGGCAGGGACCTGCTGAGAGGTACAAGTCAAGGTCAAGAAATGAATTCTCATTTTTGATCCTGATATCATCCCCACTGATAAATATTTAATTGATACCAATAAACACATGTCAGATACCTAAATTGATTTGCACAATATTTGATATTTTGTTGTTCACTTGTTTTCAGTCATGATTGACTTTGTGACCTAGATTGGGTTTTCTTGGCAGAAATACTAGAGTGGTTTGCCATTTCCTTCTCCATTTTACAGATGGATAAGCTGAGGCTAAAAGGGTTAAATGACTTTCCCATGGTCAACCAGCTAGTCAGTGTCTGAGGCCAAATTTGAACTCAGGAAGATGAGTCTTTCTGACTCAAGACCTGGCACTCTATCTACTGCCCCACCTAGCTGTCCCTAATACTTAATATCGATTTATATTTTGGGTATCTTTGTTTTAGGGAAATGGAGCCTCATCAGCTAGATGGGATATAAGGTAATAATAATTCTCTTCCCTGCCTTACTCTCTAAGTGTCATGCCACAGTCATATTTCAAAGCCAGAAGTGGAAAGAAGAGTCCAAGAGAGCAGCAAATCCTTTTTATATTTTCTTAATCAACAGCTCTTCCATCTTAGTATCCAGTTAGGGGGACCCTTCCTCAACTCCTTTTCCAAAACCCTGAGTTAGGGATGGATGGAACTAGATTCCCAAAACTTCTAAAGGATGAATTTGAAGAAAATAGAGAACATATATAAATACTCTGCATAACTCAATAAGGAGGGAAACTCTGTGGATACCATATGCCCTTGTTTTGCTTTATTAAGAACAGCTCCCTTAACCAGTAATAATGCAAGCTACCTACCTCTTGACACTGAAACAATGGACTCGATGTAAAATGAGGTGTGTATTTTTTGTGATAAATGCAGAAATTTGATTGGCTTCACTATGCATATTTGTTTTAGAGGATTTTTATTTTCATTTTTAAGGGTGGGATTTAGGGAAGAGGAAAAAGAAGACTTTTTATTCAAAAAAATTAAACAAAAAATCTTTTTTTTTGTCTTGAACTTTGGTATCTTGTGCTAATTTTTCTCTTGAATAATATCCTTTTCCATATAACCTATCTTCTGAAAAATCTTCAGAAGGATAAAATATGAGATACTCAAGCTAATATTTAAGTCTTTCCACAAAATAGCATCTTTCATATTATACCCCTTGATACACTATTTTTTTGTAGCTTTACAAATCTGTTCACTGATCACTATATGTGACATTCCATCTTCCATTTCTGCATCTTTGCACAAGTGGTTCCCTTTTTTGGAGTGCATGTTCACTTAATCCCACCCTCTCTCTGTCTGTCTGTCTGTCTGTCTGTCTGTCTGTCTGTCTCTCTCTCTCTCTCTCTCTCTCTCTCTCTCTCTCTCTATATATATATATATATATATATATATATGTATATATATATATATATATATAAAATGTGTGTGTGTGCAATGTCCTTTAAAAGGTGCTTACCTTATCTTCCTGGCTGTTAGTGATCTCACCCTTATGAAATTACTTTGCATTACCTAGTGTTTAGGTATTTCTGTATATATGGAATTTCACCAAATACAATAAAAGCTCTGCCAAAGCAGGGACTGCTTTTCTCTATTTTTAGTTCCAGCATCTTACACATTGCCTTGCAAATAATAAGTGATTATTAAATAGAATTGAATCTTAAAATTAAAGAAAGGCCAAAGAAATGAGGAATAATATTTTAGGAATCATAGAAGATAGACACAGAGAATTAAAAAAAAAGATTATGGAGACATTAAAATGAGAGAACTAGAGCAAAAGAGAGAAAGAGAGATGGAGGCAGATAGACAGAAAGAAACAGAGAAATGTAGTCATAAAAACATAAAGACAATTGAATGATTTAAATTGGAAGAAACTGTAAAAATAATCTAGTATAATAATCAGGTGAAGAAACTGAATCTTTATAATGGCAAACGAGTACTAAATAACAGTGCCAGGATTTGAAAGCAGGTTGTCTGATTCTGAAACTAGTTGAACTGGAAAGACAAGATCATGAGCACCATCTCAGAACTAATTAACTGCTTCCTTTACTAAAGAAAGCAGGGATGAAACATCCTGCCTCTCAGCCTGAGAATTTTATACATTTCACTAGCTCACCAATGCTGCCAAGGGGGGAAAAGTGATCTTGTTCCTCCATATAACTGAAATAAAGACATATCATCAATCTGAGCTTTGGATGTCCATTTTCAAATCAAGGGGAGACTCCAAAAGATGGTATTTAATAGAACTATCATTCTGTAATTTTCTTTAAAAAAAGAAGGATATAATGGAAATAGTACCATATTTGGATTTCGAAGGCTTGGATACAAATATATTCTAGTGTTCACATGTGTGTAACTTATGCAAAGTTTTACATGTAGCAAGTTCAGACAGAACCAGTTGTACAACTTCATATCAAATTGCACAAGTTTCTTTAAGGTATCATCATCTTCATGATGTGGGTACAGTAGATAGAGTATTGGACTTTGAGCCAGGAATTGAGACCAAATCCAGTTTCAGACACTTGCTAATTGTGTGACCGACAGAAAGTCACTTAATCTTTGTTTGTCTCAATTTCCTCAAGTATAAAATAGGAATAATAATTAGGTTGTTGTTAGGACAAAATAAGGTAATATTTTTTAAACTTAGCACAGTGCCTGGTAAATGATAGGTGCTATATTAATGCTATCTATTAATATATCTTCATTAGCAGCAGCAGCATTATTATTATTACAAATAGTCACAGTAGAATCCCTAGTAAGTACAACTTCTTACTTTAAGAAATATGTAGTTTTTTTCTTAATGAATTTATAGAGATAGTTACATAGAAAAGCATTCCCAGTGTCTAACAGTGTCATACTTGGTGTTTAAATAATCTCTGTTGACTTGTTGAACTTAGAGGTGACCTTATTATACCATATACTCTTATGGCACTCAGCATCTCTCATTTATTCATCCCAATGAAGGACCAGCATGGCTTGATGCTAAATCAGTCATTTATTTCTGAGTATCAGGTTCTTTCTTTATAAAATGTGGCTCTTGAAACAAGCAATCTCTAAGGTGTTATGCATACATAACATAGCCGTCTCTGATTCTATTCTCAGGAAAAGATCTGAAAGGCATCTAAAATAAGGAAGTATAATTGTCTAATAACAGGCTATTGCACAGTATTGTCCATTCCAAAATTTGATGCTGTCTTGGTATGAACTAACTTTGTACAGGGATATTTTCATTTAAACAGAGATCAAAGATTAAGCCAAAAATAATAGAAACATATATTTAGGATGTTTTACATGTATAATCTCATTTGAACTTTACCTTGTTGTAAGGTTGATATCTCCGTTTTAGAGAAGACACCAAGACAAAGAGAAGTTAAATGACTTACCTATAGTCCTACAGTAAGTGTCAGAGATGAGATTCAAACCTAGGATTCTCCCAGCTCCAAGTCTTTTCAGTTTTCTCTGCTGCCTCTATAAAGACAGGAAGTTCTAGCAGGAAAACTTTAGGCACCAAACAGAAGATAGAGGAGACTCTAAAGGTGCACTGGGCTTTATTTACGGTTAACCCTATGAGCTTGAAGAGTGTTGAAGAATGTCCTTGTTTGGAGTCTCTTTTGTCTGGGATGACAGAAGAGTTATCCTCTCCATATGTAAAATACATGTGTTCATATATATATATATATGTATATGTATGGCTTTTTGACTCTACTGTTGTACACACAACAATGTGTATATTTTATTTGCATATTAATATAGAAATATTTTTAAATTATCATACATGCTCAGCTATTTCCCTGAGTTGGAAAGTCAGTCTTAAGATTTAGAAAGCATCATATTTCTTTAGGCAATGGTTTTCACTTCATTTAAATTCCCTGAGTTATCCCTTAATTCCCTCATTCCTGATAGCTATCAAAATATAGTGGGAAGAGTTCTAAATCTGGAGGCCCTGGCCTTGGGCTAGAATTGGCTTTGAATCACCTAGGTGACCTTAATGGAATCAGCTAATTGTTCCTGTCTTCAGTTTGTTTATCCGTAAAATGAAAAGGTTAGACTACATGCTTTCTAGAGTCGAGTTCAGCTTAAAACCTATGATCCTGAACTCCCAAATCAGTTAAAAAAATTGAAAGTCAACAGAATTTAACATTTTATAGATTTCTCATGTATATGGTGAAAGGTTAGGGGAAAATATGAAGAAAACAGAGAGAATGAAGATTCTGAAAAATCAGGGACAGAGAGATGAATGAAGGATGCCTAAATTTCAGAAAGTTTTCAAAACAGGGGAAAAAAAGAATATTGGATAGAAAATAGCTTCATTAATTTTCACCCACTAGAAATATCCTTTATATAAACACAAAAAGTTTAGATTAACATACATTGGTAAGAATTATCTAGCCAAGATGATCACTAGCATTGAGATGGTAACTTTGAAGGAAGATGTAGAATCTCTTTTTCTGTATTTATTTTCTAAACAAGATTTAGTCCCTGGTCTGGGATGACTTAAATCTAGACCACAGTAAGGGAATGGACTATATGATTTCTAGAGATCATTCCCAACTTTCACATGCCAGAATAGTATATTCAAGATCAAAGCAAAATTTGAACTCTTTAAACTGTTTCCTATTCTATCCTATCCTATCATTAAAGAGAGCCAATGCTTTTTAAATTGTTAATCATTTGACCAAAATGAAAAAAAAATTGAATTTGTTCATTTATCTCTTACCTGAAGATATTTTCTGTTCCTTCTCTTGGTTATATTTTTACCTATAGAAAATTGAAATTTCTTGGTTTTGATTCTGAAAAGAAGAAATAAATAGAATCCAAATTCACCAGATCAAAAAAAAAATTAAGTCATGTGAAATGATGCAAAATGAAATGTAAAGAATGAAAAGAACATTGTACACAGTAACAATCATATTGTATGACGATGAGCCGTAAATGACCTAGCTATTCTGAGAAATATAAAGATCCAGGACAATTCCAAAGAATTTAAGTAGAAAAAAAATTATGCAGACATGCAGAGAAAGAACTGATGGATTCTGAACTCAAATTGAAGCATGTGTGTGTGTGTGTGTGTGTGTGTGTGTGTGTGTATAAAACTTTGTTATTCATATTGGGTCTGCATTTTCTTTTGCAACATGGCTAATATGGAAATATTTTGCATGATTGCACATGCACACTCTATATCAAATTGCTTACCTTCTCAAGGAGAGAGGACAAAACAGAAATAGGGAGAGAATTTTAAACTCAAAATTTAAAAGAAAGGGTTAAAAATTGTGTTTACATGTAATTGAGAAAAATAAAATAAAAATTAATTGCTTTATAAAAGAAAGAAATCTTTAAGTCACATGCCTTTTTAAGAAGTTCCAAATCTACACAATCATGTCAGTTTGAGGTCTTGCAAGACTGACACATTTTCTCATTATTCTAATAAGAAGTCTTCTCTTTTCCTAGGAAGTTTTTTCCTTTTCCTTGAAAGAATGTTGTATACTTCCCACAACAAGGTCTAGATCCTGTAAATCTCTTCCAGCACTATGAATAGATCCTTAGCAAAGGAAAAATAGGAAAGATATTGGATCTTGTAGCTATTGCTAATGAATCTGAACAATCTAAGTGAAAGAATCCTATCCTCTCCTAGGGATATTTATAATTCTTGTAATGTGGGCAATAGGAACAAAAGAGCATTTTAAAGGACAAGAATATTCAGTTCTTCTGGTGACATATGATGATCTTCCAAAATGGGAATTGGTGGCAGTTTCGGAAATGTCAATGAAATATTTTCAAGTAATTGCTACATGTTAGATGTTCAGTTATCCATAAGATAGTTTTATTGAAGAAAGAATGAGATTAGGTCAATTATAGAGACATAATGTGAGCAGGCTCCAGTGCCAGAGTCCATAAGGAATCAAGTTACAGATCTTTTAGTGGATGAGGAGCATAGAAAAAAGTAAAGAAGCCCAAGTAAATAGGAATGATTTATCCCCCTGATATTTGATTGTATTGAGGTCTCTCTGGGCCTCAATTTTTCCATTATCAAAAGGGAGTAGGTAATGACTTTCCATTCCTATCTTGGCAAGCATTGGAAATATAACAGTAACTACTCTGGTCCCTAATATCTGACAGCAAGGTAAATTATATTTCACTCTTCTTTTATAATTCTCCAGTAACCTTATGGGGACAGTGGTACCAACCTGTACCAGTTGAGTTCCCTTAATTTGGGGAGTGCTTTAAGCCTCATTTTCAATTAATCACTTAATAGTGAAATTAGGTTTTACAAAGGAATAGTTAACCCAAAAGTTTAGCAACCATCACCATCTCAAAACATGGGGGGGGGGGAGCATAATTCCCTCTTTTACCTTAGAAGAAGAACATTAGGTTTACAACTCATCTCAGTTCTTATGTAGCTTTATCTAACCAAGCTCCAAGTCTCCTTCAAAGCATCCTGATTTTTTAGGGTTCCCCTAATGGGATGGCAGAAACATTCAGCCTGGAATCATGCCTCAATGTAGCTAGAATCTGGATGTGGAGTTCCCATTGCTTGAGTCTAGAAATAAAAAAAAGGTTGAACAAAGCAAAATCTCTTGTTTGCTTCTTGGGGCCATAGAGCTTAAAAGGGATATGGGGAAATGTAGTTATTCAAGCCACCCAGCTCTTTCAGTTTATGGTGCCCATGATGTCAATGAACAGGACCTTCACCCACTCTGGACCCAGATGCAAAAAAGAATGAGACTGGCCTGGACTGTTGGTTTTGTAGATGCTGCCTGTTGCAGCTTTTTCAGTCAGTAGAAAGAGGTGGCTTTCACCCATGTGTTAGGGAATTGCAGAATTTCTTCTCCAGAAGTAGGTCTCTCCACCTTATGTGACTTAGGCATGATCAAAACTCAGTTATAAAAATAAAGATGTGATCAAATTTGGAGTACCAAAGAAAAATTATGGTCATAATTAAACCTTGAACTCCTTTTTGAACAGATTCTAATGAACTATTTTTGAAAAAGAAATATAAATTTGAAATACTACTTTTAAGTTATTAATATTTAAGTGAGCATTACAATCCTGACTTTATTAAAGATTAGATTTATGGATGTCCAATCAAGAAGGAGAGGCTGTGTAGTTCTCCAAGAAATCCTCCAAGACTATCTAGAAGGTGTGAGATTTAAAATGGTTGATGTCTTAAACTGTAGTGAATTAAAATGGTGGAAGATATAAATTGTGATAGATATAAGAGAGGGTGAGTAATTTTGACTGCAGAAAATATGTTTCACTACAGTGTCTTGGTTTTAAATCAAATATAAGGTGGTTTCCAGGGAAATATTCCCAATTATTCAAATACCCAAGTCAACTGGGTTTTATAGAGATTTTTAATTAATAATATAATGAGGAATTAGAGAAAGAGTAGTAAAGGAATAATTATGAAGGGCCTTAAGCCAATATGGCCTAGACCTGAGTCTTAAGAGAGAGAATCAGTCAGTCAGTCTTTTAACACTCACCACAAGTTCTGCCTAAACAAGGATTCTAGTGACACCAGGCCAGCTCCATCTCAGCTGGCCACCAGAGAGAGCTCCAGCGAGACCTCCTTAGATATTGTCCTCCAAGAGCTTCCCTTCTCCAGAGCCTCTCTCAAGAGATTCTTCCCAAGTGATCCTCATCAGAGATCCTCCAAAAGGATTTCTCCAAAAGGATATCTATATCCTCAAGAGATTCTGCTTTTTCTTATATAGGGGTTTTTCTCCCATGTCACCTCCCTTAAGTCCCTACATCTACCAATCACTGTAGATGCTTTCCAAAGGACTTCCCATCTAAATTCCTGCCAATTCGACTAATCTCCTCAGTAAGTCTGAATGAGAGAAAACACAGCTGAGTCAACAAATCTCAAGAGAAAACTTGCCCGACCCTTTTAGGTACCTAGCATCCCATTGTATCAATTCTAAAAATAGGCCTGGCTCAAAGAACTCCTTGCCCCACCATAAGCATGGATCCAAGTACTTTCTTTGTTTAGCAAGGAGTTTTCTGCCCTAAAGCAGTCTTAAGTAGGGGTGGAATAGAGGTCCTCCCATTTCTGATCCTGGCGAGTTCTCACATCAAAATGGGGAATGTTTCTCAGTAGGGAATTTGTTCCAATTAAGAATTCCCCGATGGGGAAATTTTTAACATTCACAAGTCTGAGAGATTTCAAGATTTACAATCCCCCTGATGATCATTGGGAGACTAGTCTCCCCATTGATCATTTAACAAAATCAATTTGTAATCCTAAATGCACTTCTAACTATAGATATACACGATATTCAAATTTCTAAGAGGAATTAGAACAGTGAGAGAGGAATAGTAAAGAAAAGAAAGCAAAACCAATGTTTTGCTAGGCGCATTGACAGAAAGCCAAATTAGGGGCAGTCCCTTTTGGCATAAATGTGTACATTTACAAAAAATGTTCAATCAAAGTTCAGTTCAATCAATCATATACAAAGTTCATTCTTGATCTTCTTGATGAAGTGTAGGTTTTCCGGCATCTTTCTGCAACAGTTCATTCTCTGGATCTAAAAGTTTCAAGCTTCTTTCTTGAAGATCTTTTCTCGAACAAAATCAAAATCTTGAATTTTTATAAAAGTACAATCTTAAACAAAAAATCAAAATTCTTGGATTTTTATAAAAATACAATCTCAAACAAAAAATTCAAAATTCAAAAATTCTTAGATTTTAAATTAAAATACAATCCCCCCTGAAGTAGGTGTTAAAAAACATTCAGTTCAACTCAGAATGCAATGTTGAGTTATAGGGGTGTATGAGTCAATTATCAAAAGAAGAGAAAAATAATCAAAAACATAAGGAAAAATTCAAAATAGGCCCTTGTATAGGTCTAATATAAAGTAATTTCTATCCCACAAGTTTGTAGGACAGAATGCAGTAATATTTCACTTAGTCATTTGTAGCCAAGACTACAGGAGGTTGCCATAATATAAGGAGAAAAGAATTAGAATTCTATTTTGATAGGGAAGCGTCATTCCCTCGTAAGATTTTTTTTTGTCATTCTCAGGGATATAGGGAGCCAGCATGATAGTCAAACTTTGTACTTGTATGAGTACTTCGTAAAGAGTGTAGATACAAGGAAGTCCTATGACTTAACATATGTCAAGCATCACAGCCTCAAGTCTCACATTAGTATTTCATGTGTGCTCTTTTTGGCACTATTCAGGTTAAGTCTGTGCTCCTTATTTTCATCCCAATTTCTGGAATCAGATTCAAACATTAATCACAGTCCTATAATATTTTATCAATAAATGGCAGGTTCCCATAGTTTAAAGCTTTTAGGTATATATTGATATTATAGCAAGAATATATATATTAACTTCTATTACTACAGGAAAAAAATATTAATATTAATTATGTGTACCTTCAGTACAAAAATGAGAAAAAATCAAATATTCTAATCAAAATCAAGAAAAGAAATAATAAAAAGAAGGAAAAAATAAATAATTCAATTTGTTCTCAAAAAACAGCATCCATTTGTCTATGGATTATTATCTCCAAGTCATATGATAGGTTTCAGTCAGTCAGTCTCAGCAGAAGATGCTTTCTTCATATGAGAGCAGTGAATCCAAGAGTCCTTTTCTCCAATCTTTATGGATGTTGGAGTAGTTAACAATATTTGGAATGGTCCTTCCCACGAAGGCTGAGTTGCTCCAGTACACTTGAAATTCTTAATATAAACTTTACCTCCTGGATTCAGGTCATGCAGAGAAAAGTCTAGTGGTCTGGTTTGTACTGCAGCTCCGGATTCATGAAGTTCACGTAGTTTGTGCTGTAACTCCTGTATATAGGAAGCAATAGTAATATCTCCCCCTAATAGTGAGGAATATGCCGGGGAGAAAGGCTTAGCCTGTATAGGCGGATGTCCAAAAAGTATCTCAAATGGTGAAATATGTAAGTCTCCTCTAGGCCTGCTTCTAAGATAAAATAGGGCCAGAGGGAGAATTTCAGGCCATTTTAAATGGGTCTCAGTGCATAATTTGCCAATCATAGTTTTAAGTTCTTTGTTCATCCTCTCTACTTGGCCTGAGCTCTGGGGATGGTATGGAACATGAAATTTGGGAGTTATTGCCAAGCAAGAATATATCTGATTTAGAACAGAATCAGTAAAATGACTCCCCCTATCGGAATCAATATATGCTGGCAGGCCAAAACGAGGAATAATTTCCTTTAAAAGTATCTTTGCAACAAAATCCGCTGTGCCTCAGGTTGCAGGAAATGCTTCCAGCCATCTGGTTAGTTGATCTACAATTACTAGACAAAATTTATAATGTCCAGCCTTTGGCATCATTATGAAATCTATCTGTAAATGTTCAAAAGGTGTGTAAGCCAGAGGACGTCCCCCAAAGGCTTTTCCACGAAATACATGTTGGTTATATGCCTGGCAGGTAGAGCAGGCTGAACACACTTTAGAGGCTATGGTAGTTATACCACGGGCTATCCATACCCTCTTAACAGAGTCCACGATGCCCTGGGTGACAAAATGACCATTTTTATGAATAGATTGGCAAATTTAGTTATAGAAACTTCTAGGGAGCAGGGGTTTTCCTTCAGATGACACTCACACTCCATTAATCTGTTTTGCTTTGAATTTTTGTTTCCATTTTCCACTTCCTTTTCATTATAGGAAAGTGGTAAATTTAAATCATTAGTGGTTGTTAATGTTAAAATTAATTCAGGCCCTTCTATGGCTGCTAGCTTTCCAGTGGCATTGGCTCGATCATTTCCTCTAGAGACAGGGTCAGTGCCACCTGTATGGGCAGAACAATGAACTACAGCTAGGGCTTCAGGAAGCTGGAGAGCAGAAAGAACTTCATTAATAATTTCTGCATTAGCTATGGATTTTCCAGCTGAGGTTAAAAATCCTCTTTGGAGCCATAGCATCCCGACTGAGTGACAAATGCCGAAAGCATATCTAGAATCCGTATAAATTGTTGCCTTTTTATCCTTGGCAATTATACAAGCTTGTTTCAGAGCTATGAGCTCTGCTCCTTGAGCGCTAATGTTAGAAGGTAGTGAAGCTGACCATTCAGTGGCAAATTCTGAGACTACGGCAGCTCCAGTGTAACGTATGCCATCCCTCATAAAAGAGGAACCATCGGTAAATAAAATCAGATCTGCATTGTCTAAGGGAGTGTCCAAGAGATTATCTCGAGGCTTTTCTGCCATGGACACTAATGTTTCACAGTTATGTAATGGTTCTCCTGAAGTGGGTAAATCTGGAAGCAAGGTGGCAGGGTTAAGAGTAGTACAACGTTTTAAAGTAATGTTTTCACTATTTAATAAGGTTATTTCATATCTTGTAATTCTCTGATCCAAGAATGCCTGTGTTCTATGTTTTATCAATAATGCTTCTACCTCGTGTGGGCACATTATTGTTAATGGACATCCCAATACTAAATCAATGGTTTTTGTTACTAGTAAGGCTGTAGCAGCTACTCCTCTAAGACATGGTGGTGCTCCTGCTGCTACTGGGTCCAATTTAGCAGAATAATAAGCAATTGGGTGCTGAGAAGGTCCCAAAGTCTGAGTTAACACACCAGAAGCTACTCCTCTTCGCTCATGCACATACAAAGTAAATGGCTTGTTGTAATCTGGGATGCCTAGAGCAGGGGCAGACATGATAGCCTTTTTTAGATCTGATAGAGCTGACAAGTGTTTAGGCTCTAATTTGAGGGGTTCAGGAACCGAATCTTAAAATCTTCCCAAGCGATCCTCATCAGAGATCCTCCAAAAGGATTTCTCCAAAAGGATATCTATATCCTCAAGAGATTCTGCTTTTTCTTATATAGGGGTTTTTCTCCCATGTCACCTCCCCTAAGTCCCTACATCTACCAATCACTTTCCAAAGTGATTGCTTTCCAAAGGACTTCCCATCTAAATTCCTGCTAAGTCGACCAATCTCCTCAGTAAGTCTGAATGAGAGAAAACATAGCTGAGTCAACAAATCTCATCAAGAGAAAACTTGCCTTACCCTTTTAGGTATCTAGCATTCCATTGTATCAATTCTAAAAATAGGCCTGGCTCAAAGAACTCCTTGCCCCACCATAAGCATGGATCCAAGTACTTTCTTTGTTTAGCAAGGAGTTTTCTGCCCTAAAGCAGTCTTAAGTATGGTGGAATCGAGGTCCTCCCATTTCTGATCCTGGCGAGTTCTCACATCAAAATGGGGAATGTTTCTCAGTAGGGAATTTGTTCCAATTAAGAATTCCCCGATGGGGAAATTTTTAACATTCACAAGTCTGAGAGATTTCAAGATTTACAAAGGGAGTATCCTCATCAAAATTTCTCTACATTGTTTAAATCATAATCTCGGTCAAAAATAAAAACATATGAAAGAAAATGTCAGATAGTCCAAATAAATTATTTTATCAGTTAGAGTCTAAGCCCATAAAGGCTAAGTGATTTACATAAGAAGAACTGAGACCCAGAGTATTGCTACAAGAGTTTTGGCTCTTTTAATCATTTTTCTGAGATGGTAGAAGCAAAAGCCTATTAATCAGTCCTCTTGCCTTTACTCTCCATACTTTCTTCAAACCATTCATCATAGGAATACCTACATACATCCACTATGCATTGATCTGGTCAGTTAATTTCTAAACTCAAATGGCTATGGTAACATCACATTAGATTCCAAATCCGAATTAAAACTCCTGAGCCTAATAGTTATCATAGAATAGCTGAGAGAGTATTATAATCCCCCATTGCAAATAGAATCATAGAATGCCAGATTAAGAAAGGAATTTAATAGACATTTGTAGCTTTGTAGGAATTATCGGAGACAATCAATAATTTTGATATATATTCCATTTGTGAGAGAAATTATGTGAATATGTTTTTACTTTCTCTAGGCTTACACAAAACATATTTAAAGCAGGGAGAGACACAGAATAAAAGTGAGGGGCTTGTGAAGAATCTATTATATCTTAGATAAAATAAAAAATGCAGAAGTAGCAACCATGATCTCAAAGTATAAGTAAAAATCTGTTTAATCAAAAGAGATAAGAAAGAAAATAATATATTGATAAAGGTACCTCAGACAATATCAATACTAAGTATACATGCAACAATAATAGAACATCTAAATTCCTAAGAGGAATTACATGAATTACAGAAAGAAATAGAAAGTACACCTATGTTTATGGGAGACTTCAACTTTCCTTTTTCAGAAACAGATAAATTCAATAAATAAATAATGTCAATGTGGAATCTAGAAGCCCCAAAACTTGTAGCCAAGAAAGATTTAATGATCCCCAGTTTACTTAACTTAATCCAGGAGAATTCCTCCCTGAGGGAGAATCCAACTTTACTGGTCTCAGACTAACAATAGACTTTAAGGTAGTTTAAGTAGGGAGGGCTAATCCCATCAGATGTTAAGTACCTTTTTTCTCCCAATGGCTTCTCCCCTTAGGCCAAGTCCTTTACCTAGGTGGCCCAGCTCATGGCTGGATCTTTCCCTTTTGTGTCCATTGTAAAGCATCAGCCCCTCACTGTTATTCCTGTCTGGGACTCCTCATTTTCCTTTGTTACCATTGTAAAGTCAATCAACTGTCCCTCTCATCCTTAGTCTCCATGTTCCCCTAGAAATGTATTTAAGCTTCCCCACTTTGATGGCTCCTTGGAATTGTCCAATCTAGCGGCTTTCCCAGGAGTCAGTGATCAGAGCATCCAGAGTTCAATTCTGGGACTCTGCATAGGCATGTGGCCCGCAGCTCCGTGTAGAGGTCGGACTCAGCCCTATACCCCTTTCCTTAATCAAAGACTATTTAATAGTTCTTTGTTTTTTCTCAGTCAACAAATGGAGGCTCCACAGTGAGATTCCCAAGTCCCAGCTGCCTGAGCCGCCCTGCTGAGGAGAACCCCAAGACATGAGGTACCCACATAACCCGTTTGGGGCTGTCAGGAGTCCGGTTAGCAGAGGGGCCAGGTAAGTGGCTCTCGGAAAAAGGACTCGGTCAGGTGTATTCGGGAGTGACCCACTCTTTAATTAAGAGAGCATTAAGCGGGGGTCTGTGGATTGCGCCCAGAGCGGAAGCATCCAGAGCTACCCTGGAGCTGCTGGAATGGGGAACAGGAAGTCTGTGGTCGCCAGGATTTGGGGGGGGCAGCCAGCAGCCCGAGGAACCACCTAACAAAACGGCCCGCAAGTTATATGTTTTCTAAGTATGGACCTGATGTAGGTAAAGGTTTAGATAAGATGACAGACGGTGGCAGAATCTGGCCCCAAGGTAAATTGGCCAAAATGGCGTCTAGTTCAACCTGACTACAAGCTCCAAGCTTGAATAGCTTTGGAAGTGAGTGTGTTGGTGCATGTGTATGTGGGTGCAGCAGCGTCTATTCTAGACAAGGGCAAGAAGAGCAGTTCAGAGGCTGAAAGCTTTGAATGCGAAGCTGAGCTGGAGTGGGAGAGCCCAAGAGTCCCATTGAAGTTCTGGGTAACTACTTTGAGTCGATTAAAATAGAGAAAGTTTCTTCATGAATTGGAACGCCATGGCTTAAGGTTTAAATGGTTGCAAATTTTGTAAATAAGCTTCTCATAGAAGCTGAAGAACTTAAGTTCTGGGGTTCTTCTCAATGTTCTGTGGGGTTTTGCTTATATTGTAGGTCTGATGGATTTCTTCTAAATGCTGGTGATATAAATGTTAGCAAATAGTGTCTGAAAGTTGCGTTAACAGTTAATGCCTCCCAAAAGTTGAAGAGGCAAGGCAGGAGCTGGTGATCTGGGTGCGAGAATATCCATCAGGAGGCAAAAAGAGGTCCAGAAATTCATAACTTTAAAATTCTAATATTTTCTTCCCAGTTTGGGGTATAGTTAATATGTGAAACAATGTGTACCAAGTGCAGTTAATTTTTAATGTTGGTAATGAGATGCATTTTATTCTAGGTATCAACTTTGTTATTTGAGTGCTACAATTTCACATTTTTGTCAAGCTGTTATTTGTTTCCAAAGAGTAAGGTTTTGCTGATTAACGTGTGTGTGTGTGTGTGTGTGTGTGTTCTGAAGTAAAGAAAGTTCATTTTTGGTCATTGCACTGTTGTAAAAAGAGAAAAGACATTTTTGGGTAAAGACTTTGCTTTAAATGGTAAGGAAACCCTGAACATTTTTAAATTAACCAACAAATTTCCTCTCAGGGAATGGCTTTAGCCTTAGGCCAAAGGGGATTGAGGAAAAGCAGAGAGAAATGCAATTTGGGAGCCAAGGGTAAATTAGAGTAAAAAGATAAAGAGAAGGGAATTGGATAGGTATTCTGATTTAAAAGTAATTTCTAAGCTTTTCCTTAGTAATCCTAAACTTTGTTTTTGGAGAGAAATTTTTATGGGCTTTACTTCTGGAGAAGTAAAAGGGCCATAAATTGCAGCCTGATTTCTGAAGATCCTTTCTTTAGGTAAATTTCCAGAGTGCAACCATTACAATAGATAAGTTTTTGTTTTAAAAGACCAGTGAATCCTGATTGCTTCCTAATTTTTCCTTTTTAGAGAGGAGAGAACTAATCTGATTTGGCATTTATTTATTTTGTGAGCATAATTTTTCTGATAGATGATCATTGGCACAAGACTACTATTAGAGAAAGGAATTTCCCAGGTAATTTCTAGGATTGCCCTGCATTTTGCCACCCCAGTTCTGGAGTGGTGTGGAAATCTGCTAGATTACTTATTAAAAGGAATTTATTTAGAACCCCTGTAGCACTGACTGGTATCTCAATAAGTTTCTTAAGAGCTAAAAACCTGGACAAGATTTTCCTGCAACCTAGAATCAGAAGGATTTCAAAGGAGACATCTCTATGAGAAATCCAAAGGAGTCCCAAGATGTCACTGGAACCGATAAGCACTGTGTTTCCTAATTGCTTTCATTTTGCCTTGTAGTTTTCTGTAGTAGACAAAAGCTTGACCATTTTATTTCCCCTGAGAGTTGCATTTACCCTGAGCAAAGTGCCTTTTTAAGTAGAAAACCGAAAAAGAAGAGTCATTTTCCCAAATTTGGCTAAAGAAGGGAAGGTTTAAAATAGTATCATTTTACCTAGTTAAGAGGGTTTAACGTTTAAAAGTAATATCTGTTAAATGAGAATTTGCAGCAGAAATTCCAGAATGCTTTTCTAATAGCATAGCATAGGTTCAAGGTATGCCTAGATGACCAAATTTAGGAAAGAAATAATGGAGCCTAGAAATAATTGTAATAACTAAGATAATTTCTTGTGAACCCTGAGCATGTTTAGAGAGAATTGCCATCTAAGAATGAATGGTATGGGAAGATAATTGGGAAAAAAATGCTATGGAGGAAAATTAGTCATTGATACAGTCACAAGGGCAAATGGAAGGGCAAAGAAATGGCTCAGCTCAGTTCCTGCCAAGCTCTACAGGTGACTGTTGTTCATTGCCAACTTACTCATGGCATTAATATTCTAAAATTATGGGAGCTTTTCTCCCTCATTTTGTTAGTTCCCACTTTTCTCCTGTTATAGTATATTTTCTGTAATCATATAATGAAGGAAGCCTTATGTAAAGATTAAAATTAATATCTCCAATACTCCAAGTATTATTTTAATACTATTTATTAAAATCATTTAGATCAAAGAGAAAGAAAAAGTCAGAGCAAAATCTGCACCCTTCTAGCTCTATACTATCTAAAACAGAGAGAGCCCATGTGCAAAAAAACCAGAATCTTCAAATCTCAATCAATGTAAGGAGATGCACAACAGGAAAAGGAAAAGAGAATTGAGGGAAATGTAGTTCAGGATATACATTCTAAATAATACAAAGTCTCTCCTATGATCCTTTGGGAGACCAGTCTCCCCAATGGATCATGAAAACATAACTAACTTATAACTTGAACTAGAGGTATATACAAATATTACAGATTTTAAAAGGAAATTACAATAATTTGGGGATAGAAGGAAAATAAAAAGGAAAAGGAACAAAACCAATAGTAGGTGCATTGACAAAAAGCCAATTAGGGGGCAGTCTCTTTTGGCATAAGAGTGTACATTTGAAACAAAAGCGTTTCAATCCTCACAAAGTTCAAATTTGCCATGTCTCAAAGTTCACTCTGGATCATCTGGTGCAGTGTGTTGTTTCTGCAGGCATCTTCGTGGTGCCTTCTAGATACTGGGAGGTAGTCTCTTATTCTAAATTAAGTTCAAATTCAAGTCAAAGTTCACAACAATAACATAGCGCCCCCTGAGGAAAATAATAATACATTCCCCGTGAGGAGGATACAGGGATACAGGTAGAAATTACATAGGGATACATAGTTGAGTCATAAGGCATATGAATCAAGTATCAAAAATGTCAAAGAAATTAAAAAAAATCTCTGAGTGAAATATAAAGTATAAAAAAGAAAACTTAAAAAAATCTGGGAGAAGGAAGAAGGGAAAACATTTCACAAATCATAACAGATTCTTATAGCAATCTATGTCCCATAAGTGTGCAACAACAATCATTCACTACCCCATTTTAGCAGCCTGGAGTACAGTAAGTTGTCACATCATGAGAGAAAATAGAAAAAAAGACTAGACCTCAAGACAAATGGGAAAGAGAATTCCCCAGTTCAACCCTTTTCTTTGCTTTTTTGGATAATGGAGCCAGAGCAATTGATGCTATATGCTTGATATAGAGTGTGGTACAAGGAAGTCCTACATTTAACACATGTCAAACAGCTACAAGCTCAAGTTGCACATATGATCAAGTTATTGTGCTTTTTGTGCATAATGTCATCAATCCCCTTAGGATTGGCTTGGTTTCTTTTATCTCTTTGTGCTTATAGCGAACTGACCTGTGGTTCCTATATAGTTTATCTGTAGGGGGGGTGACCTGAGAAGGAGAATGGAGGCTAGAGGAATATGGATGTGAGATAGATAAAGCAGTCAGAGGAAGAGATGCAGGAATAAAGACTCAGAGGTGGTAGTAGTCTCTCGGAAGCAGAGAATGACAATTGTCTTTGTGCATGTGTGCACAAAGATACTTGTGCGTGAAAGAGATTTAAGTGGAAAAGTCGATGCACAGAGACAGTCCCACTCTCTCGGCATTGGAAGCCTGGGTCCATTGGCACGAAAAATCATTACACCTGGAGACTTCCTCAGCTGCATTGGATGTCCGTGTTGTCATTTGTGCTCCAACTCGCCCTAAACATTCCACTGTGCCTTGCTGTATCGCCATCTCAGCCGTTGAACCTTCTTGTTGGTTTTTTCCACCTGTTCAGCTGAAACAGTCTTCACATGCTGGGTGAGCAAAGCCCTAGTTCACCAGGGGTCGGTGACGACTGGATGGCTACCCTCACAAGGTTTGGCTGACCTGTCGAAGCCGTTGCTCGGGGTGTGGCCGCTGCCACATGCTAGCAACTACTGGGAGCCACAAGTGAGAGCTGGGTGTCAAGTAGGGGTCAGAGGCTGGAGAGCTGCCCTAAAAGGGCATAACAAGCCCCCCATACCAAGGTGCTACCCCTCCCTGAAGACCCCATACACCCCAGACTCAGAGACCATAACTTAATACCCCTGAGGACATGCGAGCTCCATAATCACCTCTCTAGAAAGAGAAAGCAAGTGGAGAAATTATAAGTATGAAGACCAAGAGAACCTGCGTGGAGCTGAGAACTCTGGGACATCCCCCATGGGCCACACGGCCAAGAGATTAATGGGAGATGTGTGGGGCAGCTGTGCTGCATCAGTCAGGACGAGGAACATAATAGGTCACAGCAAGATCAAGATTGTAAGAGGCAAGAGGGAGAGCAAACCCTTGAGAGTAAGAGGTATAAGAGAAGAGAAGGGAAGAGGAGGCTCGAACATGTTCCCCAGCCTTTATTGGGGACCTTAGGAAAGTCAAGTGGGAGGTGATTAATGAATACGTGACATGATATAAGTTTTTACATTGATAGCATTGACAATGACAGAATCAAAGAGGAGGAGATTAA
Organism: Monodelphis domestica; assembly: GCF_027887165.1. Lineage (NCBI taxonomy): Eukaryota > Metazoa > Chordata > Mammalia > Didelphimorphia > Didelphidae > Monodelphis > Monodelphis domestica. The sequence continues at coordinate 29,262,225 of NC_077231.1, read as the reverse complement.
TCCAATCTGCTCTTTGTAAATGAATATAGTCCTGAGCCAGGATACTGGCTGTCAACGCCCAGCCCAGGAATTTGCTAGTCCTTTGGACTGTCCCTTTCCATACAATGAACATCAAATGGTCTGACCATGTGTCTGGTAAATGAATATACAGGATACAATATCAATATATCAATCATACTTCCAAGATGCTAAGATGCCTGGAATACTACAGTGCTTGTCTGGCATTTTGTGGGTCAAGTTCTCTGCTCATTTGTGGTCCATTTCTCCTTTGATTAGACATAATCATTGAGCAAAAGTCTCAGAATATTTAAATAACTACTGGCAGGTTGCCATAGTCCAAAGCCTTTTGAGTATGCTATCATGTTAGGTAAATGGACATCTTAGATCATTCTATTGTTAAAATTGTGTATATTTCACAATTACAGAGGTAAAGTATAAAGGCTAGTTTTCAAAAAACAAGATTCATTTCCTCTTTGACTTACCATGATCCATAGTATGAGTGCAAATAAGGTAGACAAAACAATGTGAGTGTAAGTGAGGTAGACAAAACAATTCTAAATAATACACATAGAAAGGCAAGGCTTAGAATATAGGAGTTGTGAGGGCAGATAGAGGTTTTTAGCCATTTTCAATAAGGTAGTAGATTAAAGAGATTCCTTTTCCCTAAGGATTTTAAAGGAAGAAGAGATCCCAGGTCATAAGAAAAACCTGGTAAACATCAGTGACAAAAAGGGTGGGGGAGCAACACATATAGATAGTGAATTTTAAACAGCATTTTTAATAAAAGTTTCAGATAGAACACTGAATTGCTCCCTAGTACCAGTAAAGTTTATACATGTTGAAGCCTCAAAACAGGAAACAATGAGATGAGAAGGAAACTTTTGTGACTAGAAATGCTAATGAAATCACCTGTAGAGTAAGCCTAAGTTCAGTGGTAAATGAGCCCTTATTGCCAATAAATAGATACTTGGGAAATTGAAAAGTGTACTCAAAATTAATTTAGTAAGACTGGAACTCAGTTAAATCAGGAGATCCCATTATATTGCCACAACAAGAAAATTATTTTCACAATAATTTTTATCTATAGGCTTTTTGCATTGGCTGACTCAGTTGCAAAATTATTTCTTTCATATAAAGTAACAGTTAATAGGAGTAAAAAATCTAGGTTACTTAAGTATAATTATAGGTGTTAAGTAGTTAAAGGTGAATGAAAACAGTTTTTTAAATCCCTAGCATCTCAGCCTCCCCAAAGGGGATGTGAGAGGTTTAAAATTAAGGGAAGTTAGAAGCATTTTTAATCTTGAGAATTTTTGGAGTTCATTTTAATTTTGAAATTTTAAAATTTGATTCTTAATTGTTTTGAAGCTGAAATTGTCATACAGAAAGGAATTAAGGTGATAAAGAGAATTTTAGAAAAGTTTGATATGATATACGTTTGGAGGAAATTGAATGGGAATAGAAAGGAATATACTTTTTCTCAGAAGTATATGATACTTTCACAAAAAAATCATAGGGGCCTAAAAACTTCATAATCAAATATAGAAAAGCAGAAATATTAAATACACCCCTTTTGGACTATGATGCAATAAAAATTACTTTCAACAAAAGGTCTCAAAAACACTAAATTAATTAGGAAGCTAAATCATTTTTTTCCGCTAAAGAATGAATGGTTCAAAGAATAAATCATAGAAACAATTGATAATTTCATTAAAGAAAGTGAAAATTAGGGGACAGCATACCAAAATTTGTGGGATGTAGCTAAGTAGTACTTGGTGAAAATTTATATCTCTATGCTTACATTAATAACACAGAGAAAGAGCAGACAATTAATTGGACACACAGATAAAAAAAACTAGAAAAAGAACAAATTAAAAAATCTTCTCTTAAGAAATTGGAAATCCTGAAAAAAAAGAGAGATTAATACAATTGAAGGTAAGGGAATCAGTAAACTAATAAATAAGACAAGGAGCTAGTTTTATGAAAATAAAAATAATAAATTAGACAAGCCACTGGTTAACTTGATTTTTTTTTAAAAAGAGAGAAAAAAACAAATAAGCATAATTTTTTAAAAAAAGGTGAATTCACAACCAATGAAGAAGAAATTAAATACAGAATTGGGAGTTGTTTCGCTTTTTCTCTATATGCCAATAAATTTGACAATTGAAGTGAAATAGGTCAATATTTAGAAAATATAAACTGTCCAGATTAACAAAAGAGGAAATAGAATCTCATTACAGAAAAATAAATTGAAGAAACTATTAAAGCATTTCCTAAGGGGGTGGGGGGGAACAGGCCCAGATGGATTCATAAGTGAATTCTACCCAATACTAAAAAAAATTATTAACTCCAAAACTACATAAACTTTTTTAAAAAATCGGAGAAAAAATTCATTCAACATCTTTTAAAGACACTAATCTGGTACTGATACCTAAACCAGGAAGTGCTAAAACAGAGAAAGAAAGCAATAGACCAATCTCCCCATTGAATATAGATACAAAAATTTTAAATAAAATACTAGTATGGAGATACACTATGACCAGGTGGGTTTTATACCAGGAATGGAGTGATAGTTCAGTGTCAGGAAAACTATTAGGATAATCAGCTATATATAACATAAAACAAAAAGAAAAGAAACCATATTATCTCAGTAAATACAGAAAAAAAAAAACTTTTGACAAAACACAACACTCATTCCTATTTGAAACACTAGAGAATATTGAAATAAATGGAAGATTCCTTAAAATAATAAATGACATGTATCTAAAACCATTAGCAAGCATTATCTATAATGGGAGTAAGCAAGAAGCCTTCCCACGAAGATCAGGTAGAGAAAGAATGACCATTAATAACACTGCTACTTGAAATTGTACTAGAAATAGCCATTAGAGCACACACACACACAAAAAAAAATTGAAGGAATTAGAATAGGCAATAAGAAACAACTGGTCATTCTTTGCAAATAATATGATGGCATATATAGAAGACCCCAGAGAATCAACAAAAAACTAATTTGAACAATAAACAGCTTTAGCAGGATATAAAGTAAACAAACATAAATCATCAGCATTTCTATTTGCCACCAACAAAGTCCATCAGCCACTTATCTACAAAACTGTAGGTCTACAGAGCCATTTTGCTGACCTCATTTTTATATTCTATTAAACCTGGATAGTATATTATACCCATGACAGAACTAGATGATAGTCATATGAATTTTTTGTTTTATTTTTTTTAACTCTTATCTTCCATCTTAGAATCAATACTATGTATTGGTTCTGAAGCAAAAATAGGGGTAAGGGCTAGCCAATGGGGATGAAATAACTTGCCCAGAGTCACAAAGCTATGAAGTATCTGAGGACATATTTGAACCCAGGACCCTCCTGTCCCCTGCCTGGTTCTCAATCCATTGAGCCACCTAGCTGATATCCCATATGAATTTTCTTATGAAGGTTCTGAGGATCATATGTCAAGATAAGATATTAGAGAATGAGATCCCTTTTCAAATTGAATTGCCAAAGATTCAGACTTTACTTCCAAGAGTGCAATTCTGATGGCCACCACTTTGTTCAAGTGAAAGATATGTATGCCTAAAAGACAATTTGATGGAGAACTCATACAACATAAGTGTTCACACAGAGGCCAGAAGAAACATTACAAGGCCACTCTCAGAATCTCTCTCTGAAGAACTTTAGTATTGATTATGAAACATGGCATAAAATTACCCTGCATGACATGCCCATATCAAAGGTGATGTGCTCTATGAGTAAACAAAATTGCAGTAGCTCAAAAGAAATATGAGCACATTTAGAGACATCTCCATCCCAAATGTTCATATGAACTATTTGTCCCAGATGTGGTGATGTAGAGCCCTTCAGAGCTTTTATTAGTTTGATCAGCCACAATCACACACTGGACATTGACCCTGACAGTGATATTTTTTTAGTACTCTTCAATCTGAAGGACAACAACCAATTTATCTTCCCGTTGTGAATCTTAAAACTACTCAGACTCTACTTTAGAAGATTTGATTAAGCTATTCCCCATTTTTAACAATGGAGGTACTTGATCAGGAATGTATTGAGAACTTTTAAAATTACTCCACCCTACTCAGACAGTGCCTTAGGGGAAGATAAAGCTGTAAACTCCTGATTGAACAATGAAAAATCCCTAACTCATACTTATAGTAAAGTTAGCACCTTAAGCTAGGTCTATTTTTAGATATAACACAAAAGGGTGCTAAGTACCTCTAAAGGTTAAATTAATCACTAAAGGTCAAGAAACTTACAAAAGGCAAGCTTAACAAAAGAGGTGTGAAGTACTCGGTAGATTTTATCTAACCAGACAAGGTGAGAACAAAAGAAGATGAGAACTAAGAAAGGGCAGTCCTGGAAAAAAGCGTCTATTGTGATTGGTAGATGTGAAAATCTAGGGGAGGTGACATAAGAGAAAATTTCTTTAAAAGGAAGGGATAAAAAGGTAATTGAGTAGTTGGAGTTCGGAGTTGAAGTGAGGACATTTTGAATTGAGTTTGCAATTGAATTCAGTTTGGAGAGGCTAATTTCAGTTTGAAGTGAAAGAAACCAGCTTGGAGATGATCTTGTGGTGAGTGATAAAGACTGACTCGCTCTCCTTTAAGCTCAGGCTTAGGCCATTTTGGCCTAGGCCCTTTTATACCGCTTGACTCAGTCTGAACTAGAGCAATTAATTCTCTCCCCCCCCCTCCCTCCTTCCCTTAATTCCTTCATTTTTATTAATTAAAATCTCCATAAATCCCAGTTGACTTGGGCATTTTTCATATTTTGGGAATTTCCCATGGCAACCACTTATTTTAGATTTTAAATCAAAACACTAAAATTATCCTTACAGTTTGGCCAAAACCTTTACAGTTTTGGCATTTACAGTTTTTAAAATTCACACCGTATTATAGTCATTTTCTATGATATCTATCAAGTTGAATATTCATAAGCTGTTTTTTCTTTTACCCTCTATAATTTAAAGTTCTTTGGATTAGATTTGGAAGATTAATATATATATATACATGTACATATATATATATATATATTTGTGAAATCATTTTTATTGATAGATTTTGTTTTTACATTGTTTAAATTCTCCTCATATCTTTTACTCTTTCCCCTACAAGAGAACCATTCCATATAACAGAATTTTTAAAGAAAAAAGAGAAGAGAAAAAGTCAGAAAACCCAAAAATGTATTTTTAAAAAATCTGAAACTATACACAATTTCTAGAACCTATACCCCCTCTATCTCTGCAAATGTATAAAGGAAGTTATCTTCTCATATATTGCCTTTAGAGTAGTGCTTATTTTTTGTAATATTGCAACATTTTAATTGTTTTGTGATTGTTTTTTCCATTTAATTTGTTGTATTCATTTCATCATTTTCTTGGCTTTCCTTCTTTTTGCATTGATACACGTGGGGCTTTACTTCCTTCATTGTATTTGTAATGTTTGCGCTCTCTTGTAGTACAGTAATATTTTATTACTTTTGTGTCCCATAATTTGGTCATGCCCCAATTTACTTTTGGAAGAATGTAAATAAATAATATGTATAAATTATCTATTTGTTTCAATTTTTTAATATGTTATCATAAAAATTCTGTTCCAAATGTTTTGATATATATAGGACCCTTTAAAAATCAAAGACCTCCTGCTAACAAATAGGATCTCAAGGAACGGACACTTTATTTACATAGTATAAAAGGTTGTAATAATTCATAGCTCCACAAGCAATGCAATAATGTGTTAATTTTCCTTCAACTCTTTAAATGTCTTTTCCATTTTTTTTTCATAACTTGCCAGTTCTTTTCAATGGGAAGTTAATTTTCAGAGTTGTTTTAATTTTCCTTTTTTATTTGTGGCTTGGAAAACATTCTTGTAGTTGTTAATAGTTTATGATTCTTATTTTGAAAATTATTCATTTTGAGATAGCAATCATTCAGAGAAATCAGAAATATAAATATATATTTTATGAAGATGACTGCAAAATTTCTGCTCTCTACATTTGCTGAAGGTGAATGTCTTAATCCCTAAAATTTGTATTCATAAATCCTTTGGTGATCTGCTGTCAGATTACTTGTGAGTTCCTCAACTCTTGAGTTGTCACTCTTTCTCATTTCATTAGTACATTGTTCAGCAACTGTCTCTAACTTGTTTCCTTTTCCATTATGCTTTTACTTTATCTTACTATAACCTATCCAATTTATTCTTGTCTTACTAACTATATTCTCCTTTCCTTGAATCCTTCTATTCTCTTGCTCTTCTTTGAGTTCTCTTTAATCTTGGATTCTTCTGACTATTAAGGGTAAATTTTAGGGTTGAGATTGAATATGTTTTTTTTTTAAACCCTTACTTTCCATCTTGGAGTCAATACTGTGTATTGGCTCCAAGGCGGAAGAGTGGTAAGGGCTAGGCAATGGGGGTCAAGTGACTTGCCCAGGGTCACACAGTTGGGAAGTGTCTGAGGCCAGATTTGAACCCAGGACCTCTCATCTCTAGGCCTGGCTCTCAATCCACTGAGCCACCCAGCTGCCCCCTTGAATATGATTTTTAATGGTCACCAGGGATATAAATTCTAAATTCCCAATGAAATACTCAAGTCAAAATGGACTTTTGTGGTGGCTTATTTACAATAGAAGGAAGAAATTAAGAGTGAGGGAGAGAGAGAGAAAGGGGAAGATCTCTGCTCTGGCCTGGCCTGAGCCAGGAGGAGTTCAGAGGCCTCAGCCAAGGGGCCTTCCCAGAAGATTAAATCTAGGTCAGCTTCCAGTCATGAGGCCTCCTCCAAGATGAGGAGCTTCATTGGAGGCTGCTGCCTTCAGAAAGATAAAGGGAATGGGGAGTCAGTCTTATCACTCACAATGTGATTGTTCACGGAAGCAGGCTGAGGACCTATACTCCAGCAAGTAACGTTCCACCACCAAAGTCTGCAAGAAAAAAAAAAAAACCCTCTCACAGGAAGTGACAAGAAATATAAAGGCAGTTTACATCACTTCCTGTGTTTCACATGTACCAATGGTGGCTTAAACTTGGCTTAGGACAGCCCAGGGGGCCAGTTAGTTGTTTCTGATTTGTCATTTGCCAGCACATGCAGGTCAGAGACCATCTTCCCCACACTCAATCCTTTAGTGGGGGTGTATACATTCCTGGTTGCTGAAATTCTAAACACTAAGCAGGGTGGAAGAACAGTCTGGCTAATCCACGAAGGTTGTGAGGACTGCCCTCAATCTCCCTGAAAATTTTCTTTCCTCTTTCTCTTTTTACTACCTCCTCTTAAGCCTACAATTAAAACAGATGCTGGATCATGTGAGTATAAAACATTTTTTTTTCTTTTGTCCTTAAATTGAATTGAACAAGGCCGTTTTTAACCTTAAGAGACAGAGCCTTAAAGTCTTAGCTGGGGAAGCTCAGTCTCTCGTGCCTTAGGGAACAAACAACTGACAATTCTAGCTATCTAGATTACTCTTAACTAGCTGTGAGGAAAACCTGGAGAAAGTTTTAGGCTTGTCCTGCTCCTGGAGGTCTATTTTCCCTTTTTTTCCCAAGCCCCCCCGTATATCTAGTTTTTAAATTTAAGTGAGAAGTAAAAAACCTGGTAAGGCCAACTAGGAAAAGCAGAGACTTTGCTCAAAGGGGGAAAGGGTGACCCCTCCCAAACTAATAAAAACTCAGCCTCAGCCTCAGGCAAAAGGCTTTGTTTTCTATCCCCTTTTGCCTAGAAGAGTAGATTGTATTAAAAGGCTTTTTAAAGAGACTATAATCTGACTTTAACCCCTAGTCAGTAGTGATATCTAGTCAGTAGTGACATCTACTGACTAAAACCAGAATTATCAATAATTAAAAAATACACACACACACACACACACACACACACACACACATATGAATGAATACTACGTTCTATGAAATTTTCAGGGCGTTTGAGAAATTAGGGACATTAAAGATTTCAGAATGCCTCCAATTCCTTATGTTCTTAGGTCATTTTATTTTTCTATTCCTAAATATTGTGACAAGAAATGCTGCCCAGCAAAAATTTGGAGCTAAAATGCAGGCAGACATACAAAACCAATCGGATAATTTTAAATACTTCTTACAGGGTCAAATGGCAAATACTGATGCCACCCAAAACATGTCTGACTTTTACAAGTCTGTTTCTGAACTTCTAAATGAGGAAAATCCTTCCCCCCAAATGGAGATGGAAGACACCTCTCCTATAGTTCAGCTGAAGGACTGCTTCTCTTGTGGTCTGCAACTCTTAGCAGAACTTACTTCCCAAGATGCTTCTCCTGAAATCCCAGTTTCTCCTGTTCCTTCTCTCACCCCAAAACCAATTCCAGCCCCAAGGAAATCTTGTCCTTCTAACAAAACTATTTCTAGTCAAACTGACTCACCCTTACCAAATCCAACCTTTTTTCCCTAAGAGAAGTACCCGAAAAAGGACGCAATGGGGATGTGGTGACTCTCTAAGGCACCATATACCATTTAATCCCCAAGACATGAATTCACATGAAATGTTCCAACATATGACCAAGATCCCTTTATGGGAACAAAAAAGATGGCAGACATATTTTTTCAGTATAATCCATCTTACAAAGACATTGAAAAATCTACTCTAGGCTTTCTTAATGGACTGTGAGAAAAATAAAATAATTTCTCATGTCAATAAAGTCTGGGGACGCAATGCAGCACACTGGCCATCTCAGGATCCTGAATGGGACTATAACAACTCTGAAGATTATTTACAACTATATTGTTGTAGGGAGGCCATTCTAACTACTATGAGAGAGTGCTCTGAAAGCACAGATAAATTGACGGAATTAGGAAAATTTAAGCAAACTGATGATGAGACACCCAACAGATTCATGGATAGACTCATTGAGTTTGGGGGTTGATACCTAGATTTTGACCTTTCTAAAGAAAATTACATAAGACAAATTAGAAGACATCTTGTCAATAACTCTTTCAAAGTGATCAGGGATTATTTAGAACTCATTGCCCAAGGTGACCTGAAATGGATCTTGATGATTTGAGAAAAACTGCTGTATATGTTTCAAAAGGAAACAAAGAAAAAGAGGAAGAGACTAATGATTTCATGGAGAAAATTAGGAAAGAATTGAAATATTTAAGAGATAAAATTGATAAACTGGAAAAAGGACATGATACTCAACCAATGGCACTTGCCCCTTGCCAAGAATTTAACTATTGATCCATTACCTGCCAATTCTGTGAGAAGGGCCACAAAATAATGGAGTGTAGAAATTTATTAAAGAACTAATAAGAAGTAATATGCAGTTTAATAACAGAAATAATAATTTTAGAAATTATAATAATGATAATAGAAACCACAACTTTAGGAATGAAAATTCTAAAAATAGAAATGAGAAGAATGATAACTCAAACCAAATGACCCAACAACATTATATCTTAAGTGGAGCTCATGCAAGAAATAGTCCCTCCGTGTGGGGCAGAAGGTGATGCCCCTTAGATTCTATTTTTTTTGTTGTTGTTGATATTAACCCTTTTCAGTTTTGTCTCTCTTCCACATAGTAGCAAAGAAGGAAGACAGAAGAAGAAATGGATTTTTGGATACAGTACCCCTGAGATTATGAAATATACACATTTTTAACATTTTTGTTTTTCTTCCCTATTGATGGATCTGTAGTATTTTGTTGTACTTTACTTTTGCCATACAGCATTTGATTTTTCTCTCATTTTTTTGCATTTGAAGCACATGTCATCTTCTATTTAGACTGACTGACAATATCCTATCACATACATTGGAGATAATAATCCATAGGCAATTGGATATTGTTTTTTGGGAACACATTGAATTCTTGAATTTTGTTTTATTATTGCTTTTCTTTTCTTTTGATTAGAATATTTGATTTTTTCCCTTTTCTCATTTCTTGTACTTAAGATATATACAATCAATATGATTTTTTATTCTGCAGTAATGGAACTTAAAATATATATACTTGCTATAATATTAATGCATACCCAAAAGCTTTAGACTATGGAAACCTGCCATTTATTGATAAATGTTATGGGACTGTGATTAATGTTTATGTCTGATTCTAGGAAATGGAATTAAAAAAGGAGCACAGTCTTAACCTGAATAGTGCCAAAAAGCACACACAGATCAAAGAAAGAAACCAATCCTGGTAGAATTGATGACTTCTAAGCCAATACAAAAGGACTTGAACCTAGTGTGAGACTCAAGGTTGTGATGCTTGACATATGTTAAGACATAGGACTCCCTTGCATCCACACTCTTGGTGAAATACTCATAGACAAGTACCAAAGTTTGACTATTATCCTGGCTCCCCATATCCTTGAGAATGAAAAAAAAAAATCAGACCAGGCAATGGTACTTCCCTATGACACACACACAAATCTAGTCCTTTTTCTCTCTTATAGTATGGCAACTTCCTGTAGTCTTGGCTGCAAATGGGTAAGTGAAATATTACTGCATTCTGTCCTACAGACTTATGGGATAAAAATTACTTTAATTGGACCCTAACACAAGGGCCTATTATGAATTTATTCTTGTTTACTCAAAATGTTATATATATAGATTTTGATATTTGATTCTGATTTTGAAATTTTTTTCTTTCTCCCAAAGTTTAACTTTCTTCCATTTTTTGTCTTTATGTTTTTGAGTTTTTTACTCTTTTTTTGATAATTGACTCATACACCCCCATAACTCAACCATGCACCCTGAGCTGAACTGGGTGTTTCTCAACACCCACTTGGGGGGGGGGATTTATTTTTATAATAATTCAAGATTGAAAATTTTTTGTTTGAGAAAGACCTTCAAGGAAAGAAGCTTGCTAACTCCAAAAATCCAGAGAATGAACTGTTTGCAGAAAGATGCTGAAAAACGTACACTACATCAAGAAGATCCATAATGAACTTTGGGTGTGGTTGATTGAACTGAAGGTTGATTGAACATTTATTTTGAATGTACACTTTTATGCCAAAAGGGGACTGCCCCCTAATTGATTTTTGTCAATGTGTCCAGCAAAACACTGGTTTTGCTGTCTGTCTCTCTCTTCTATTTCCTTCTTATCTCTAACTATTGTAGTTTCCTCTTAGAAGGTGAAATTTTTTGTGCACCTATATTTAGAAGATGATTAGGTTTAGTAATCAATTGGGGAGACTAGTCTCCCAATCATCATCAGGTGGGGATTGTGAATTTTAGATTTATTCCACTCTGCTTAGTCTTTAGAATTATAGCAGTCAGGATTGTATACACCCCCATTTAAGGATTAAGTGTGAGGGAGGATGGCCTGTGACCTCTGTGTGCTAGCAAGTGACAAATCAGAAACAACTGACTGACCCCCTGGGCTGTCCTAAGACAAGTTTAAGCCACCATTGGAACATGTGAGACACAGGAAGTGATGTAAAGAACTGCCTTTATATTTCTTGTCACTTCCTGTGAGAGTATTTTTTTGTTTTGTTTTGTTTTTTGCAGACTTTGGTGGTGGAACTTGACTTGGTGGGGCGTGGGTCCTCAGCCTGCTTCCCTGAACAACCACATGGTGAGTGATAAGGCTGACTCCCCTTTCCCTTGACCTTTCTGAAGGCACCAGCCTCCAAGGAGGCCTCTCATCTTGGAAGAGGCCTTGTGACTGGAAGCTGAGCTATATTTAATCTTCTGGGAAGGCCCCGTGGCTGAACTCCCCCTGGTGCAGGCCTGGCCTTTCTCTGTCTCTCCCTCACTCTTCAATTCTTCCTTCTTTTATAAATAAACCACCATTAAATTCCATTCTGACTTGAGTATTTCATTGGGATATAGAATTTAAATCTCTGGTGACCACTAAATAATGTATTATCTTAACCCTAAAATTTCCCTTAACACTATTCTGCTCTCTTTTACTCTTCTCCTTTCATCCTTCTGCTCCAGTCCTTCTCCTTTAATCTTCCTCTCTTCAACCCATCTCTTTTTCCTCTATTTCTTCTTCTTTTTTGACTTTGGCCATTGTCCTCCAGCTCCTTCTGTTAGCTTCACCTCACCAAATTTAACTACTGATCTGCTCAAAATCAAAAATATGTAAATTATTTCCACAATTCTTTCTTTTTCCATTTTCTTCCATAAAGCCTTCTCTCAAGTGAAAAGAAACCTTTACAATAGACCAGAATTTTTAAAAAATATATTTCAGAGAAAGAATGACATTTAAATATGAACATTATTGCCCCCAAATGGTGATTTCACGATTGTTAACTAAATTGTTAACTAAATATCCATATTTTTATTTGACATAATGTTTATGAATTTTTAAATATCCTGATATCACTGGTATCATGAATGATAATAAGATAATATAAGAAGGGTATGGGATGGCTTTCACATATGATTTTCCTATTGTTGAATTCATATTTAATCAGACAATTGATACAAAAATATAGGGAATAGAAGATAAAACAAGATCATTGATTTGTGTTTGATTATGAAGAAAAATATTCAATTGAAAAAAATTCTACCTCATAATCTCTATGTCAAGAAGAAGTCACTCTTGTATTTGCTGAAATCAAACAATATTTTCCAGTAAATGAAAATATCGAAATAACTTTGACAGTAACTTTCTGATTATTAATCTATCAAGATATATAAATGGGTGTTTTCTCTTCTGTACTCTTTGATAGTAAAGATCTTTTGTATTTTTATACTCTCTTTTTTCCTTTATACCTCCAACTCTAACTCCAGTGTCTAGTACATAGTAAACGTTTAATAAATTATTGTTGATTGGCTGATTACACAAAATTTGACAATATAATGAATGATACAGTGTACAGACTCCAAAAGGAAGAGGAATTCACTATTGGCAAGAGGAACATAGATTTAGAGGTGGAAAGAACATTAGAGTTAAACAAACCTAAATCCCTCTTTCTATAAATAATGGAAGCTGAGTCCAGAAAGGTTAAATGATTTTTTTTCAAGGTTAAAAAGATGACTAGAGCCAGGATTCAAATTCAGGTCTTCTGCTTAGATAATCCTGTGTGGGAATTGTATTTTTTATTTACACAAAGCCCAGGAACATATCAGAACCCCTTCTGTTCAATTCATGATTACTCAAAAAAGATGACCCAAGAAAAAACAAAACAGATGAAAACTGTCTAATATCCAAATCATCATTTGAATTGTTAGTCCATCTAGATAGTCTATTCTCTATCTGTACATACACCAAATACAGGCACAGCAAATGGAAAATGGGTTGCAACCAGAATTGAGTTGAAGAAAGAAATTAGGTTGGATTGAATTTGGGAATTGTTCAGTGCATGTCATGATTGTAATGGGCTGTTGTTTGCACTGATAGAAGAAATATTTGCACTATTAAAGTCATAGTTACGATGAAGTTTATGAAGTATAATACATAGTATTTACTCCTTATTCTAGAATGAACAAGGTAGATGGACAGACATTCAGTCACAAATTGTTACTCTCAATGAGAGTGTAAAGAGCACTGACTGGAGTTAGAATACAAGTTCAAATCTTACCTCTATTATTTACTACGTATATGACTTTGAATAAGTCAGAATCTCCTTGGCTCTCAATCTACTTAACTGCAGATAAAAGGATAGATTAGAGACCTCTAAGGCTGCTTTTATTTATACAGTAATGCCTCATCTATCATAGAAGTTATATTCCAGAGATCATGCCCCCCTGCCTCCCATGATAAGTGAAAATCCAGGAAGTAGAGGTGTTATATTTATTTTATTATTTATACATTTTTAAGGCTTTAGAAACCCTTCCTACTCTTATAAATCTTTTCCACACTCTTATTAACCTACAGTCACCAAGCCAATCAGCATCCAGGATACAGAACACAGATCTGTGATTGGTCTCCTTTCATTCCATCAACCAATAGTATGCAGTGATAGGCATAACTCTATGATACAACATTATATGTATATATATGTGTGTGTGTGTGTGTATCTATATGTAGACACATATATATATATATATATTTAAAAACCGGTGATATAGTGAAGTTAGGATAATTGAACTGCAATATAGTGAGGGATGACTGTATATCTATAATCTTTTCAATATATTCTCTTCTTTTACATGTGTAATGAGAAATGTCTAAATGTTCTGGCCTTTCCCATTTTTCTTCAGGGGAAGAGGCAAGATAGGAAGAGGGGACAAGGTTATATGTGTGTATTAATGTGTCTGCATACATGATATTATATGCAATATATGGAGGTTTTCTTGGCAGATATACTGGAGTGGTTTGCCATTTACTTCTCCAGCTCATTTTATAGGTGATGAACCTGAGGCAAACCAGGTTAAATGATTTGTACAGTTTTATGTCGCTAGTAAGTGTTTAAGGCCAGATTTGAACTCAGGAAAATGAGTCTTCTTGATTCTAGGCCTGTAACTCTATCTACTGTGCCACCTCACTGCCTGTGTGCTCTTTGTGAAATATATGTTGAATTCTCTGAGCCAAAAGGATTATGGGACATTGTGAATATCAATCTGACCAGAGGAAAGAAACAATACTTCTGTAGAATGGGAAATGGGAAAATACTGATCAGACAAGAGTAAGGAGAATTCATTTTTAATAATAAAGAGGAGTTGATATGGTCACATCAGGGTGTGATATAATGGAAGGAAAAGAAATAATATGACAGAAGAAGTATCAGTGGAATACTTATTTGGCAGGATGGATTGGAGTGGGGAGAAAATAGGCTAATAAAATAAAGTTAAATATTTGAAGGACTTCTATGTGAAACATCAGAATGAATGACCTAGAATGGTTTTAGATTCCTCTTCCTTAGAGTGCTGACAAAATATGGTGGATTTCCAACAATTTATGTTGGACAAAGTCCCAGTGGTTTATAAAACATGACAAGTAAGATGTCTTTTTTAAGTCAACTCTTTGCCCAAGACTGTGCTAGGGACTGTGAGAGATACAAAAGAAATAGAAAATGATAATGTGTCCTTCAAGGAACTTAGCTGCTCAACAGAAAATAGGTTCCATGGTTTTCAATTAATTACTATTTGTTTCACGTCTTTACTGATAACAAAGTAGAAGAAAAAAACTTCTAACTGAAGGAAGATAGATTTAAGAATATCTTAGAGGCAATGTGGTGCAGTGTAAAGAGAAATGAGTTTGGAGTCAGGAATAAATGGTGTCATGCCTTTGGCAATTACTACCTTTGTGACCCTGGGTAATTCTGCAATTCTATAAATTATAGACAAGCTACTGATTTGTAAAAGTACAGAACATTTCCATGGCAGAAATTTCCTATGTGACAAGATCACAAAAAGCCAAATGAACAAATAAAACAACATCCCATTTTTTTATACTTTAAATTTAATCTTTATAAATACTCTATGGGATAGATAAATGCACATTATCCTTATTTTACAGATTATATTCATAGCATCATTGCAGAATTACAAAGGACTTTGAAGTGAATATATTTCACTCTTTTATAGAAGAGGAAAAGGAATGCTTAGGTTGTCCATGCCTTTATCAGACAACTTATAAGGAAAAGAATAAGAACTCAAATCTAGGGTTTCTGATTCCTAAACAATTTCTCCCATACCATACTACTCATAACTAGTTTTGACTTAAAGGAAATATTTCCTGATGCAAAAGCCTATTAAGTTCTAGGATTCACTGACCCAGTGAAAAGAGAACCATCTCTTTGAATTAGGGGTGGTCCTTCTGGACGAACAAAATGCTCTTCTAATTTCCTTTTTATTTTAAGGACTCTGGGGGTGCTTTTGAGGGCATATAGTAAAGGCCAAGTGGAAACACATTCATAGTTTCAAGAGGATAGACTCTAGAGACTAATCAGTCCCCCATATCTCTCTTGAAGTACGGCTAAAGATTACCTCTTTCCTTGGGGAAAGGGAGAATTAACAAAAATAATCACTCTCATTAAATATGAGGTCACTCCCAAGGGGACAACCTGGATGCCAACTCTGCTCTAATCGGTCCCAAATAGTAGGTTCCCATTGGAGACCCCAAATAAGTCTCCTTGCTTTTCCAGACAAGTATACCAGTTAGTGGGAGACCTAAGAGAGGTGGAATTATGCCGTTAGTGAAGCCTAATGAGGGGATTGCACTCTGCTGTTCTCAGGGTGCAATTGGATGAAGCAAAACTCCCTCAAAGAGGGCTGATGATATTGCCAGGGATTTGCTATAGATTACACCAAGGCAACCAGATAATTCCCCGTGGAAGACTTGGAATATGGACCCTGTGATCGTCCCAGGTTAATCTTCAATAAGGCCCGTAGAAACTAGTTCACTAACTATTTTAATCAGTTTCCAGGGGCCCCATTAAAAAGTGAATGTAGAGTCAGGGAATAAAGTTGAGAGAAGTACTAAAGAGTCCCAGTGGGAGTGATTAAAAAGCAAGAGAAGTTTTAAATTGTTTCAAGTTATCAATTGAATTTTAGGATGAAAAAACAATGAGTTCATTCTTGTTAAAACCTCTGCTCTGCTGTTTAAAAAAAATAATAATCTCACTAAGTAAATTGTCATGGGCATAATTAGATGTAATTTGAATTATTACTTTAATGTCTATAGTTTAGAAGAGGCCTTGATAGAGTAGCTCCAGTTTTAATGAAAACTTTCATCTAACCCAGGTCAGATAAAAAAGTTATTCATGTTTTTAAATATCAAAGAAATTTCACAATTTCCATTGAAAACTCCCATTAGAGATAAATTTCCTTTATTATCAGGAAGTCCTTCCTATTGGTTCTGACAAAGCTTCGTTGCCTCCTTCTACATATATACACACATACATGTAAATACATTAGTTTTTGCTATAAATATGAGGATATATTAATATATAACATGTGTATGTGTGTAGATATATTTATTCTATGCACAGTGCAGAAGGTATTGGAACAATTATATTTCTCTTATTCTCTCATCATGTTGACTACTGACTAGAAAAAATAACCCTAAGAGAATTCCTCTTCTCCATAGATAAGACATAGAAGATCACAACCTCATTCTACACGTCCCTTCCCAATGTATCTACATAAATTGATAGAAAGAATACAGACTGGAGTCAATAGATATAGGTCTTTTGAACTTGTGATCTTCAAGTCTTTTTGCTTCTCTGGACCTCAATTTCTCTAGCTGCAAATGATGGCTATGTCCCTTCCTTAGTTTACTGTTATGTCCTATGAACTACAATCTTTCATCAAATTTCTTTAAACTTTTATTCTCTTTGTCATAATTTTGGAAGGGTCTAAAATAAGTCAAATTTCTCAAAAGACAAATAGTAATGTTCTTCAGGAGAATGACTCACTAGAAGGTCAATATCTCCTATTTCTCTATTGCTCAGAAAGTCACCATATCTTGATGCCACCCAATTCACAAATTCCAATAATATTTTCAGTAAAGATTTTTAGGCAGATTTATCACCCTGCCAAACATATGGATTAACCATGGTCCATGATACAGACCCAGAGCTTGTATGACTATTTTCTAAACTTCTCTGTATCCATTGCATTGAATATTGCTCTAATCTTGGCTCTAGCCTTTGGGGGAAAGCAAAAGCACAAAAGAGAAATTAATGTCTCTATTAATGTTTGCTGAGAATTTGTCATATCATAGTGTATAAATGGAGATTTTGAACAGTTGACTTCATTCCTCAGAAGTCCTTAGTATTTCCTGAAATTCCCTGTAATCTCTCCTGCATCTCCAAGTTGGCAGGATCACATTATTGTTATTTAACTGGTGGTAAATTTTCCCACTCTCTCTCTTTGGGCATGATACAGTAATCAGCAGTGATGGTGGTGAGTGGGGATTTTTAAAATGGCTAATCAGCCATGGGCATGTGGTTTTTAATTTGTATTCGCTTTATTCCTTGATTTCTAATGATCATTTAATAAACCTCATAAAATATAATATTTTTATTATTTGAGATATAATTTTAATTTTTACAGTTGGTAACCAGAAGGGATGAGAATTACTCTCAATTTTTTTAATATTGCCTAGATATTTTTTTTAACCCACATTTCTCTTGCCAAGGCTTTTTGTCCACCACACCCACCTACCCATCCTTGCAAAGCCTCTTCTGATTCCACTCACTCCTGCTGCTAAATCCCAGTGGCTTGCTTCTGCTCTTGCTCCTGCTACTGCTACCCACTCCTGAGTTGTCCCAGCCATTCACTCCTGACCTTCTTGACCCAGATTGCTCACCTGACCCCAGCCCCAGCCTCCAGAAATCCTTCTCCTGATCTCTGGCTCCGATCCTAAAATTGGCCTCTGAGTGGACCCTGGCCCCTTCTGCTGTTGCTGATTGCTGCCACTGAGAAGCTAGGAGTCAGGGAAGATGGTAAAAAACTAGGGTCTTCTTTCTTTAGGCAACAGTTAGCCTCCATGTGTCAGGGGAACTGGGGTGGGGGGATGAGGAGAAGGAAGACAGTCTTTCAAATAGGAAGTTAGTTACAAGCATGGCATATTCTATGAGAGCAGTGCATTGCCTATTTCAAATAGCTTCCACCTTTAGGATGTGTGTGTGTGTGTGTGTGTGTGTGTGTGTGTTTTTAATGAGTGCACTGATCCTTTTATTTATCTTACCTGAGATTCAGGGGCCCTGCAACCCTTTGACATTTGGGCCTGCCTAGTTTGAGATTCCTAAAACCCATGCTCTCCCTTGCTATGGGAGATCCAAGAGCACTGACAAAAGGAATCTGAAAGGATAGGGAAGGAACTTCAAAGGGACTGGAGGTTAAATTTTTAAGCCTTTTCAGACTCCAGTGTTTTATAAAAGCCTCTGTATCTTATTGTATTTTGCTGATTGTTTTATTTAAGATTTAATTTTGTGGTTTTAAATTCATATATTAATGTATTCAATAATATTCTGATACACTGAATCATTTTAATGTACTGGGTTTTAACTACTGTTATATTCTGTTACTTTCCCCCTAAAACTATACTGAACAAATATTATTGAATAAGCCCATATTTTTTAAAAAAAGAAGCTCTTTTTCCATTTTGGCTTTGTAAATTGTCAGATAGAGGATGAATAGACTTCATCAAAAACTGGTTACAATTGTATAGCAACCTTTGGAAAATTTAATGAGCTAAATATCTCAAATTGATTTTAAAAGGGGTCTTCAAACATGAATTTTAGGTTTTTTTCAACAACTGATCATTTTGCCTTCCTCTAACAGGAGGTAAGGTCTAATTTAGTAACTGAAGTGAAGTACAATTATAATCCCCACCTCCCAATGGGACATTACAGTCTCATACCAAAGGACCTGGGAAGTTGATCCCAGGGCATGGTACCCCTGGATGGCTCCCAAAAGAGGGGCATCTCTCATTTGTAGCTCCTCAGCTCACTTTACCCTTTCACCAGAATGATCTAGATTCATGGTGACATTTTTAGACCCAACATCAACAACACAGAGGTTTGGTTTTTTCTAGACTCCTGCCACATTTTTGTAATGATGGCAGTAATAGAATTAAAAAATATATATATATCTCAGCCAAGGTTGAAACATTACTATACCTGACAAGCTTGTGACAAGTATCCATTTTCTTTAAATGTCATACAGCAGACTCATGTAAAATATGATAGTGGGTTTGTTTGCTATTGAAATTAACTGAGCTATTGTGAATTTTGGGGACTTTGGTATTTCTTTGAATGTGCATTATCTGCTGTTTTACTGTTTTATTCTGAAAATCATTTTGTACTTACACATGGCTAACACAGTGTGCCACTGATTATAAGCTATATTTTTTATTTTTTAAATTTTTATTATTATTTTTTCTTGCATGTGCAATATACTATTTCAGTTTTTTATTTTTTCTCTCCTTTTTGTATTTGAAGCACATGTCACCAGTATTGAGAAAATTTTCTTTAACTTTTTTGAATTTGTAGTAATATAAGTTTAAAATATATTTGTTATAATATTAATGCATACCCAAAAGCTTTAGACTATGGAAACCTGCCTATTATTGATAAATGTTATGGGACTTTGCTAAATGATTCTGTCTGATTCCAGGATAAGGGAATACAAAAAGAGACATTGAACAGTGTCAAAAAAAGCACAAATCTACTTGCATAGTGCCAATCAAGTACAAAGTCAAAGAGACCAAACCAATCCTATATGTATTGATGACATTCTGTGCAAAGAGTGCAAGGACTTGATCATATGTAAGACTTGAGATTGTGGCGCTTGACATATGTTAAGATGCAGGACTTCCTTGTAACACACACTCTATATCAAATGCATATACATCAATTGTTCTGGCTCCAGTATCCCTGAGAAAAATATGTAAAATCAGACCAGGGAATGACACTTTCCTATCAGTCTTTTTTTCTCTCTACTTCAACAGCAACAAGTACAGCAACTTCTTGTAGTCTTGGCTGCAAATGGGTAAGTAAAATATTACTACATTTTGTCCTACAGACTTGTGGGACAGAAATCACTTTAGTTGGGCCCAGATTCAAGGACCTGTTATGGATTTGTTTTTCCTTTAATTAGAATCTTTAAACATAAGGCTTTGATAGTCTATATTTCTTCAAGAAATTTTTTTTATTTGGATTTTTAAAAATATTTTTTATTTCTCTTGCCATTTGATTCATATACCTCATAACTCAGCCATGCATCCCTAAGTGATCCCTGTGTTTTTAAATCACCCTTTTCAGGGGGATATGTATAATTATTATTATTTTAAATTGAAAAGTTTAAATTCTTTTTTTAAAAAACCCTTACCTTCTGTCTTAGAATCAATACTGTGTATTGGTTTCAAGGCAGAAGAATGGTAAGGGCTAGGCAATGGGGGGTCAAGTCACTTGCCCAGGGTCATACAGCTGGGAAGTGCCTGAGGCCATATTTGAAACTAGGACCTCCTGTCTCTAGGCCTGGTGATGGTGGTGAGTGGGGATTTTAAAAATGGCTAACCAGCCATGGGCATGTGGTTTTTAAATTGTATCCTCTTTATTCCTTAATTTCTAATGATAATAAACCTCATAAAATATAATATTGTAATTAATTTTTACAATGGACACCATTATTACCATTAGTCTTTAATAACATCCATGCTCAGAAGATATAATATTCAAAAGGGGCTATAAGCCTGTGTCCAGGAATATTAAAATAATTAGTAACTTCCCTTGTGGCTAAAGGTATGCAAGAATGATAATAATGGTTGACTAGAGTGTATCATTTACTAAGAAAACAAGTGGATAGAAGACTTTTTACTGAGTTGTGACAGAGTACCAGAAGCAAGTCACTAAAGAAGTATGCATTCATTAAATATTTATTATGCACTGAGTGATGGGCGCCACAAATGCAAAAATGAAACAATCTTGATATTTCCTTCCCAGATTTTACCTCAATTGATGTCTTTCCTCTGTGGCTTGTGTTTGGTCCAAAGTTTCTTACTGATCTAGGCCAAAATGATGATACATTCACTTTTTCTGTCCCATGGTTATTTAGGACCTCTTAGTAGTCTCTCCTTGAAAAAACAATGTCTATTTTCTCTTTAAGGTCAAATACTATTCTGTTCTCCAATTTAACTTTTTATCAGAAAATATAAAATAGCCAATGATTATAAATTTTGATGGCATCAAATAAAATGACTTAGTAATTCAAAAGTACTAATTTAGAGACTAGCCATTTGGATGTTATAAGTTGAGGAAGGACAACTTGCTTCTCTCTCTCTCTCTCTCTCTCTCTCTCTCTCTCTCTCTCTCTCTCTCTTTCTCTCTCTCTCTCTTTCCCATATCGCTTTCCTTTTCCCCTCCCTCCCTTTCTCCCTTCCTCTACTACTTGTATAATTAGATTTTGTTCCTTTGGACTCTAAATCTCAGTTTACCATGTACCTTCTAATGTTACGTGCTAATGTAGGGAGGATATATTTTGAGTGTAGTTCTGTCCTTTTTCTCTTTTCCCCTGATCACAGTTGATGGGCGGGGGGGGGGGGGGGGGTGATGAGTACCATGCAGGAGAATTTTTCTCACATGGCTTTACTCAGGCTTTTACTTTTGTTCTTTTATTTTTTCAACTTCAAGTGATTATTAATAACCTTTATAAAATATAATACTTAGAGTTATTGGATATTAATTTTAATCTTACATTTTTGGTGAGTTACAAAGGGACTGAATCCTTGAGAAAGCTTTGTGTAAAGCTTTTTGAGAGAACTTTTGAGTAAAGGATAGGGAGCAGATAAATTTTACTCCTGCTGATAAACTGGCCCTTGGGCTCCTGGCCAAAATGGATAAGCCTCCCCCCATTTCTGCTGTCTGCAAGCTACTGCAGTTCACACTATTGCTTCCCTTGCTCCCACCATGGCCTCCCTACCACTGCTGTTTGCTGGAAGGGCTGAGTTTGGAAGCACCTTATTTTTCCTGCAGGAGGGGTGAAATCCAAATCTGTTGGGCAACTTCCCCACACCCACTCATGTGGGTCTCAAGCTTGTGCTAGCCACTTTTCAGCAGGGGAACACAGTGTGGAACAGCCAATCCACCCAATCCCAACCTAACTAATCCATGGTGGCTTCTATGCTCCTGGCTATGGGGCTGGGGGCTAAGGTTTCACAGGGCCACTGATATTACTCCTGGGGTGGGGAAGGAATGGAACTCTTCTCCCAAACATTCTTTGTGAGATTTATACTCCTAGTCAGTACATACTATGCTAGTGCCACCTAAGGACAGGAAGTAGATTTTGAAATAATTTAATAAGGATTGCAAGCATGACCCAGTTTTCTGCCTATCTCAAGCAGCTCCCATTCCCAGAGAACATTATGGAGTTGGAACAGCTCATGGTTTTAGAATGACTTTTCTTGCTGCCATTCCTGGAGGTTCTTGTATTGATAGGATACCTTGCAGTTGATAGTTTGAGTAATCTTAAGATTCAGAGGGGAGATTCATCTCCCTACACCCCCTTGCCATTTTGGTCTGCCCAGTTTCTGCAACGCATCCAATATAGGGTTTGTCCACACTATGCTCAGTGAGGGTATGGGGAACCCCCGAATTGTGACCAAAGGAATCTAAGTGGATGATGATACTTGGGAGGGGAAGGAACCTTAAAGAGTCTGGAGGTGAATTTTAAGGCTTTTCAGACCCCATTGCCTTATTGATGTTAATATTGTTTCAGTTTGTTCCCCTCTCAATAGTGAAGAAGTCTCTGTAACACAGCTATCAGAATTGGAGAAAAGGACTCTTGAATTCAGTGCCTGTATCCTGTTGTGCTTGTTGTATTTTCTGATTGTTTCCTTTGGGATTTGATTTTGTTTTTAAGTTGACATATTAATCTAATCTATAACATTCCATTTCACTGTCACTTTCTGTTACTGTGTTTTGGAGATTAGGTATATGTTCTGTTGCATTGCCTTTATTTGTACCCTCCCCCTATGACTGGAGTGGAGAAAATACCATTTGTAAAAGTCTATAAACAACTTGGACAAACCCTTTCCATGGCAAAACCATAGGTCATTATGGATACTGGGTTTGTCACCAGATCCATCAACATCACATGTTGCCTAAACGGTCCTTTGTTCCTTTTTGCCTTTGTTAAATGATGATGGATAACCTCCTTCAAACTGGTTATAACCTATATCAGCAACCTTTGGAGAATTTCATGAGCTAAAAATCTCAATTGGTTTTAAGGGGTCTTCAGGAATTTTTCAGGATATCTAGTAGCACCATTACCTCTGACTGATCATTTGCCTACCTTTGACTTATGTTTAACAAGAGGTAAGGGTCCATTCAGTAGTTGAAGTGAAATGTAATAGCAAGTATTCCCCACCTCCACCTTTATAAAAATGTAATGGATAAGACATCAGAAATAATTTTCACTATTGTATTCCTCACCTCCACATTGCAATGGATGCGATATATAAAGACATGCTTTTTATGGCTGTTACAGGCTCATACCAGAGGAGGGAGATTTACCAAGGGTCTTGGCTACCCTGCAGTGGGTTATAATCTCATCTGGGAGATGGGAATGTTTTCTTAGGGGATGTGGTAATCCCTGGATGGCTCCTGAGGGGAGCATTTCTCATGGAGCCTAGTAGCTCCTGTATGGTTTTTATATTTGTAACTCTTCCGCTTATTCTACCCTTCCATCAGAATGATCTAGATTCTTGGTGACATTTTAGACCCAAAAGATTTTCATCAGCAGTACAGAGGTTTGTTTATTTGTTTGTTTTTCTGGGCTCACCTGCCAAATTTGGAATGATGGCAGT
Source organism: Monodelphis domestica (assembly GCF_027887165.1). NCBI lineage: Eukaryota > Metazoa > Chordata > Mammalia > Didelphimorphia > Didelphidae > Monodelphis > Monodelphis domestica. The sequence continues at coordinate 29,238,033 of NC_077231.1, read as the reverse complement.
AATAGAAATATCTCAGTTGAATTTGAAATATTGGCTAGAAATGGAGGACTTGCCACAAGTATCCATGAGCTTCAGTGACTAGGAGACTCATGTGAATCCTAACCATACTAGGTTTGTTTGCTATCATTAGATCTGCTATTACGATTTTAGGGATTTTGATATTTCTTTGAATGTGCATTTGCTGCTGTACTACTGTTTTAAAATCTGTTACTTGGTGAAAATCATATGTATGCACTCACACTGTGGATCATGGCTAAGTTAAAAAAGGAAATGGATCTCATTTTTGAGAGGGAAACCTTTGTTTTGTGGCTCTCCTTGTCTAATATGGTGTGTCACTGATTGTAAACTATATATTTTTGATTTAAAAAATTATTATTTAAAATTATTATTGTTTTTCCTTCTATGTGCAATAGAATATTTGAGTTTTCTTTTTTCTTTCATTTTTTGTACTTGAAGCACATTACCAGCATTAATGTTTCTTTGTTTTTTTTTTTTTGCACCAGGATAAGTTTAAAATGTCCATTAGCCTTAATATCAATACATACCCAAAAGCTTTAGACTATGGAAACCTACCATTGATTATTAAATATTATGATACTTTTATTAATGATTTTGTCTGGTTCCAGGTAAAGGGATCACAAAAGAACCACTGCACAGTGCTAAGTTAACCTGAACAGTATCTAGGAGTACAAGGTCAAAGAAAACAACCAGTCCTGGTGGGATTGATGAGATTCTGTGCTAAGACAGGGGATTTGAACTTATTTGGGGGTTTGAGGAAGCAGCTGTTTGACACCATCAGACATGGAATTCCCTCATGCCAGATCCAGACTTCTACCAAATACCTCAGTTTGACTGCCATTTTGGCTCTCCTATTCCTGAGAGCAAAGGCAAAATCAGACCAGAGATTGCTATTTTGCTTCTGATTCAATATAGTGTGGCAATTTTCTGTAGTCCTGACTGCTAATTGGGTAAGCGCATAATTTCTATTACAGGCTTATGGGACATAATTCACTTTAATCAGACCCTGATTCTAGGACCTGTTATAAGTTTATTCTTCCTTACCTAAAATTATTACACATGAGACTTTGGTATTTTATAGTTCATCCAGAAGTTATTTTTCTCTTTTTTTTCTCTTTTTTTTTTAAATTTTCTTTTGACAATTGATTCATATACCTCATAGCTCAGCTATGTATCCTGGGATGATCCATGTGTTGGTCAAAACACTCCTGGGGGGGGGTTATATTATTGTCATAGAATTCTAGACTTACAAAAATTTCTTCTTGTTTGAGAATAACTTAGGATAAGAAACTTGCATCCTCCCCAGATCGAGAAAGTGAACTGTTTGGAGAAGGCACCATAAAGAAGTCTGAAGATACCACACACTGTACCAAAAGATCCAGAATGAATTTTGGGATGTAGTGCATTGAACTGTGGGGGGTTGAATGCATTTATTTCGATTGTACACTCATGTCAAAGGGAACTTCCCCCAGTTGGTTTTTTGTCAATGTGCCTAGCAATCATTAGTTTTATTCTCTTTCCCCAAATTATTGTAATTTCCCCTTAGAAAGTGCAATATTATATGTACCTCTAGTTAAAGATCTGTAGAGATATAAGTTGGTTATGTGTACTGATTCATTGGGGAAACTAGGCATATCAATCTGGGAGATTTCTACATGCTTGTTTTCCAATGGAATCACAGGGGGGCGGGATTGCATAATTAGATTTTGTTCTATAGGACTCTAAATCCCAGCTTCCCATGTTCCTTCTCACATTACATACTAACATTGGGAGGATATATTTTGAGTGCAGCTCTGCCCTCTTTCTCCTTTCCCCTGATTGTGGCTGGTGGATAAGGGGGTAAGTGCCAGGTAGGAGAATTTTTCCCATGTGGTTTTACTAAGGCTTTTACTTTTGTTCTTTTATTTCTTCTACTTCAAGTGATTATTAATAAACTTTATAAAATATAATTCTTGAAGTTATTGGATATTAATTTTAATCTTATATACTTTATTCCCCTATGAGCATAAGAGAAAGTGCAAGTAATCATCTCTCTGTCAAGCTAAGGAAAAGGGTTTTGAGCTTATCCCCCTTTAAAGAGGAAAGTTGAAGTTCCTACTTCCTTGACATTCAGATAGGGGCAGGGGCAGAATTGGTCACCTAGGAAAAAAGACACATTAATCTGGTACTCAGTCCATCCCTATTTCTCTATGTGGCCTGGTTGTTACAGATAATTCCAGTGTCCTGAGTCTCTTTGACATTCATATAATGGCAAGTTGGGATACATTAGTCCTTGGAGCCAGATATTTTTCTGTCCCTTGAAAAGAATTAGGTGAAATATACTTGAAATCAGCTAATGTATATCTCAAGCACCAAAAAAAAACCCCAACAAAAAAATTAAAAAAAACAAATACATGCTATAAAATAAAACGAAGACTGTGATCCCATTGCATTAATTAATCATTCCTTGGTGTTTCATCAGAGATAGATAGATGGTTAGATAGGGCATTTATTAAGTGTTTACTCCGTGCCAGATATTCTTCTAAGCAAATTGGCAACATATGCAATAGATGATAAAGCAAAATACAAGTTGTCACTTGACAATCTCCTCTGGCAGCAAAGTATCTAATTGACAAATAGTGACTTTTGAATGTTTTGAGAGCAAGAAAGGTCTTAAATTTCTATTATATCCCCCAAACTTAGCACAGTGCTTTGCAAATTGTAAATATTTAATAAATACTTCATTAATTTACCCATCCATCCATTCATTCATTCAATATTTTTATTGCAAGAAAAAACTCTTCTTATAGATATTATAACAGGGTGAAAGGGGGAAGAGGCACAGATGGGCATCTCAAGATTTAGAGTACTTGAGTTTACTGAGAACCTTCTCCCCTAATAAACTCTTACTCCCTTCAGGCTCCCATCACCTTTACAAAGATTATCTGACTGTGTTTAATTAACTAAAGATGATTTAATAACAAGTTGAAACTGGAAAGGTATCAGGGTAGAGGGAATAGTGATTTGCCCCATACTTTAGCATAGATTGTTTTCAAGTCTCTCTCAGCTTTTGAGCTGAGCCCTGGCCTCAGGGCTTATGGAGGGTTTCTTTTATCCCTTTTCTATGCTGTATCTATGCTAGCTTTCTTAAGTTCAAAGTCTTTAGCAGTATACAGCAAGAGAAAAAAAGATTCTGACCTTCAGAACTGGTTGGGCCTGTCTCTTCCGACTAATGCTCCTAAAGACTGGCTCTACAGTTCAGGCAGCTCCCCTTAAATCCTTTTGTTCAATGGCATGATTCCCCAGGAGTCCAGGTAGAGCAAACAGTTGGGAAAAAATCAGGAATAGAGACAGTTTCTATCCAGAGAGGCAGAGAGAAAGCTCCTTCCAGGCCTGAGGTCCAGGAAAAAGTTTCCCTAGAGAGCATCTGTCACTCTCCCAATTCTCCCCTCCCTCCCTCCAACTGCCTTTGCTGTCAATCAATCCTCTCTCCAATGTTCCAAACCCTTTCTGTGCCATATTTTCCCCACAGTATGGACCATTTTTCAGGTTTCCCTCAGTTTTATCTCAATTTAATCTTTCACAGTGCCCCAGTGTTCACTTGATAAATACTTATTGCTAGCACTTATTAAGTTGTTACAAAGTATTGAACACATTGCTAAATATTTAAAGTTTTGATTTTAAAAATCATTGCCTTCTTGAAGCTTATATTCTAGCATTTCAGTTTCCTTTATACTCTTGGAGGCCACTTTTTTATCCTTTCAACAATCAAATAGTTCAAGGGAGTCACAGTCAATGAACATTTAGTAAGTACTTACTGTGCATTTACATAGTCCTAATTAAATTCTTTTTTAAAAATCCTTATCTTCTGCCTTAGAATTGATACTAAGTATTGGTTCTATGGTAGAAAAGTGGTAAGGGCTAGGAAATTGGAGTTGAGGGACTGGCCCAGCCCCATGACAGCTAGGAAGTGTCTGAGGCCAGATTTGAATCCAGGCTATCTCTTCTCTAGATCTGGTGTTCTATCCACTGAGCAACCTTGCTGCCTCCTAAAATTAAATTCTAAAAACAAAAGCAATATCAACATATGAAAATACTTTCCTAGTGTGTAAAGGGAACCCCATCCCCTGGGGTCTTCTGAACTATGTCCCTTTGCTGCATGACTGGATATCATGTGAATGTTCCAAACATAGGTGAAGAGTCCTTGGGACATGACCTGGAACTAAAGGTTATAGGTTGGGCCAAAAGAAAGGATAATAGAAGTGGTGCAAGAGGGTGCAATCTCTCTACTTCCTTAGATGGCAGCAGTGGAGAAACATGACTGAGAGAGATAGCCATGTAAAGAGACATGTGGTTAGAATTAGATTAGAAATAGGCTTTAATCTCTATCTGCTTTATCTATTTCAAGTGAATATTAATAAACTCTGTGGAAACTAAGAACCAGGAGTTTCTAATTTAACTTTAACTCTAGGTCCCTCCCATCTTGCTTCAGGTAAGTAGGAAATAATGGACTTTCCTATTTTTTACCATTAAGTAGGGATAAAGAAATATAGTTTCTGAAAATGGAAGAGTATTTGAAAGGCTGAGGAACAGAAACTTTTTTTACCAAATTAGAAAAAACTAAAACAAAGTTCGTTTGAAAGAACAAAAGATCAAGGTTATAAATGGAAATAATGAAAAAAAATGTGAAGTAAGGTGGCCCAGCAGTACCAGATCTCAAACTATTCTAAAAAGCAGTGGTCATCAAAACAGTATGATACTGACTAAGAGACAAAAAGGAGGATAAGTGAAATAGGCTTGGGGTAAATGACCTCAGCAAGATGGGGTAAGATCCCAGCTTTTGGGACAAAAATCCACTATTTGAAAAAAACTGCTAGGGAAATTGGAAAACAGTATGGGAGAGATTAGGTTTAGAACAACATCTCACACCTGTAATATTTATTATTTATTTATTTATTAAATATTTATTATTAAATTATTTATTTATTTATTTATTTATATTATTTATTATAAAATTATTAAATATTTATTAAAAATGGGGTGGGATTGAAAAACAGGGGATACCAAAGGTTTTATAGCAGGGAAAAGAGGAGTTGATGGGAGAGAGAGAATATGGCTGTTGTTGAGGTAAAAGAAGAGAGATGCCCCCTGCCGAGAGGCTATTTTTGAAAAATGGGGTTCCCGAGAAATGGGCCACTTATGATAGCCTGAGAGGACATCATCTCTATAGATTGTGAATCTTAAAACTGCTGAGACTCTACCTTAGAACATTTGGTTAAAGCTATTCCCTTATTGTAACAAATGAAGGTACTTGATCAGGAATGTATTGGGAATTTTAACATTACTCCACCCATACTTAGGCATACTTTAGGGGAAGATAAAGTTGTAAACTCCTATGCAAACTCAGAGCCACAATCACTTGCTCCCCAGATGGTTCCTTACCATTAGAAATACCGGAGGATTCTTTAAATTTACTCCCTGTACTTCTCTCAGAGAGCCAGGAGGCAAAAGAGCTTTCCACTTTTGAAAAACCTACGGATATACTGGAGTCTCTTTGGACCACATCTTCTGATATAGGCTTATTTAAATCTGCTGTTCCTGTGCAGATAAAAACTAAATCTAGCCCACCTTTTTCTATTCCTCAGTATACCCTCCCAAAAGAGGCAATTGAGTGTATTACCCCAGTTATTAACTCATTAATTAAACAAGGAATAATAATCCCTTGTAAATCTGAATACAATACACCCATCCTGCCCAGAGCAGGTAAGAATGGATCCTCCTTAGGGACAAGCCTCCCCCAGACCAAGGTCACCCAGCAGAGGTCCAATAAGGACCGTTTATAGTTGATTGGCTGTCCTGAGGTTCAGCTCCCTCTATGTCCCCTGGAATGTTGGTCCTCTTATCTGACTGCAATATTCAAATAAAGATACATTTTAATAACAAGTTTGGATTGGAAGGGTATCAGGGAAGAGGGAAAAGGGATTCCCTAGATGAGGTTTGAGTCTCTCTCAGCTTTTGAGCTAGGGCCAGGCCTCACAGGCTGGCAGAGTGTTTCTCTTATTCCGATCTATGCTATATCTGTGCTAGCTTTCTTAATTTCAAAAGTCTTAGTAGTAAACAGAGAGAAGAAGAAAAGTTCTGGGAAACTTCCGGTCAAGATGGCGGCTTAGAAAAAGCTAAAGTTCAGATCTCCGGAAACCCTTCCCTACCGAACTCAAACTATATGCACCTAGGGCACCGAAATTCAAAACGCTCAACAGCATAGACCCCGGGAATCCTCCTGGACCTGGATCAAAAGGTATGGCCCCCCCAAAAAGCCAGAACCCGAGATCACTCGGACCTAAGGGGTAGGCAGAAGGAAGGTCCCAGGAACCATACCCTGCAACCCAGAGCGCCGAGTCCAAGGCAGCAGAGGGAAACTCAGAGCCTCAGGGCCGGCTGTTCTGAAGGCCGCTTCCTGAAAAAAACTTGACTCAGACGAGGGAGCACCCAACACAGACAGCAGGGAAACAGAGAGAGACGGGGGGAACTTGTAACCTCCTAGCTGGATCCCTCCATCCGAGTCTCACGGAAGGTCCCTGCCTCAAGGCATACTCAGTTCAACCCAGCGCAAGCTAATCTTATCAGGAGCCCTCAGAGCTCCGGGAAGCCCCGGCCCCTCCCCCCTCAGAGTGCTGGCTCTTCTGGCTGGCTAAGGCACAGAAACAAACACCCCGCGGAAAGGGCCAAGCCAGGCTCAGAGTGTGGAAGTAAGGCAAAGGAGAAGCATCGGGAGGAAACCAAGGAGGGCAGTAACATGGAAACACCAGCAATTCCTGGCTTCCCTGGGAAGACAGAACAACAACTGCATAGAATGGACAATCTGCCTAGGGCTAAAACCTCTGAACACCAGACAGAGATAAGAAAAGCTAATCCTTCCCACTCAGATAGAGATGGCAAACTCCACAGAAGCACAAAAGCCCCAAAATTCCAAGAAAAACAAGAAGAAGGGGGCGACTTTGGACACATTTTATGGAGCAAAAATACAAAATGCAGAGGATATAGAAGAGGAAACACAAGCAAATGCTCCAAAACCTTCCAAAGGAAATGGAAACTCTCCACAAACCCATAAAGAATTTGAATCGGAAAGGAACAAAAAGATAGAAGCGCTCTGGGAGGAAAAGTGGGAAATAATGCAAAAGAAATTCACGCATCTACAAAATCAGTTTGACCAAACTGAAAAGGAAAACCAGGCTTTAAAGGTCAGAATTAGGCAACTCGAAGACAACGAGCAAGAATTAATAAAGCAAAGACAAAAGACCAAGAAATTAGAAGAGAACATAAAATATCTCACTGACAAGGTGACAGACTTGGAAAATAGAGGAAGAAGAGATAATTTAAGAATAATTGGACTTCCAGAAAAGCCAGAAATAAACAGCAAACTTGACATCGTGATACAAGATATAATCAAAGAAAATTGCCCAGAGATTCTAGAACAAGGGGGCAATACAGCCACTGACAGAGCTCACAGAGCAACCTCTACACTAAATCCCCCAAAGACAACTCCTAGGAATGTAATTGCCAAATTCCAAAGCTTTCAAGCAAAAGAAAAAATCTTACAAGAAGCCAGAAAAAGACAATTTAGATATAAAGGAATGCCAATCAGGGTCACACAAGACCTTGCAAGTTCCACTCTGAATGACCGTAAGGCATGGAGCATGATTTTCAGAAAAGCAAGAAAGCTGGGCCTTCAACCAATAATCAGCTATCCATCAAAACTGACTATATACTTCCAAGGGAAAGTATGGGTATTCAACAAAATAGAAGATTTCCAAATTTTTGCAAAGAAAAGACCAGAGCTCTGTGGAAAGTTCGATATCGAAAAACAAAGACCATGGAATACCTGAAAAGGTAAATATGAAGGAAAGGGAAAAGGAGAAAAATGTTATCTTTTTCTTTTACTCAAACTTTCTTCTATAAGGACTACATTTATATCAATCTACGTATACTAACATGTAGGGAAAATGTAATGTGTAAATAGGGGGAAAAGAAAGACCAAATAGAATAATCTTTCTCACACAAAGATTCACACGGGAAGGGGAGGGGAAGAAAACTCCTATAAGAAGGAGAGGAAGAGAGTTTTTACTTAAACCTTACTCTCATCAAAATCAACTCTGAGAGGGAAGAACACCCAGATCCATTGGGATCTTGAATTCTACCTTACCCAACAAGGGAAGGGAGAAGGGAAAACCAAGGGGGGTAGGAGGAGGGGACAAAAAGGGAGGGACTAGAAAGGAAAATATATCAAGGGAGGGGACAAGGGGGACTGATTTAAAGTAAATCACTGGACTAAAAGGTAGAGCTGAAGAAGAAAAGTTAGAATTAGGGAAGGGTATCAAAATGCCAGGGAGTCCACAAGTGACAGTCATAACTTTGAATGTGAATGGGATGAACTCACCCATAAAAAGTAGACAAATAACTGAACGGATTAGAATCCAAAACCCTACCATATATTGTCTTCAAGAAAAACACATGAGGTGGGTAGACACCCACAAGTTCAGAATTAAAGGATGGAGTAAGACCTTCTGGGCCTCAACTGACAGAAAGAAGGCAGGAGTGGTAATCATGATATCTGATAAAGCCAAAGCAAAAATAGACCTGATCAAAAGGGATAGGGAAGGTATTTTGTTAAAAGGGACGTTAGATAATGAAGAAATATCACTAATCAACATATATGCACCAAATAATATAGCACCCAAATTTCTAATGGAGAAACTATGAGAATTGAAGGAAGAAATAGACTTTAAAACCATATTAGTGGGAGACTTAAACCAATCATTATCAAATTTAGAGAAATCAAATCAAAAAATAAATAAGAAAGAGGTAAAAGAAGTGAATGAAATATTAGAAAAATTAGAATTAATAAACATATGGAGAAAAATAAATAGGGATAAAAAGGAATATACCTTCTTCTCAGCACCACACTGCACATTCATAATGATAGACCATACATCACAGAAACATGGCACACAAATGCAGAAAAGCAGAAATAATAAATGCAGCCTTTTCAGATCACAAGGCAATAAAAATAATGATCAGTAATGGTACATGGAAAACCAAATAAAAAACTAATTGGAAATGAAACAATATGATACTCCAAAATCATTTAGTTAGAGAAGAAATCATAGAAACAATGAATAATTTCATCGAGGAAAATGACAATGGCGAGACATCCTTTCAAACCTTTTGGGATGCAGCCAAAGTGGTAATCAGAGGTAAATTCATATCCCTGAGTGCATATATTAACAAACTAGGGAGAGCAGAGATCAATCAATTGGAAATGCAAATAAAAAAACTCGAAAGCGATCAAATTAAAAAACCCCAGCAGAAAACCAAACTAGAAATCCTAAAAATTAAGGGAGAAATTAATAAAATAGAAAGTGATAGAACTATTGATTTAATAAATAAGACAAGAAGCTGGTACTTTGAAAAAACAAACAAAATAGACAAAGTACTGGTCAATGTAATTAAAAAAAGGAAGGAAGAAAAGCAAATTAACAACATCAAAGATGAAAAGGGGGACAGCACCTCCGATGAAGAGGAAATTAAGGCAATCATTAGAAATTACTTTGCCCAATTATATGGCAATAAATACACCAATTTAGGTGATATGGATGAATATACACAAAAATACAAACTGCCTAGATTAACAGAAGAAGAAATAGAATTCTTAAATAATCCCATATCAGAAAATGAAATCCAACAAGCCATCAAAGAACTTCCTAAGAAAAAATCCCCAGGGCCTGATGGATTCACCAGTGAATTCTATCAAACATTCAGAGAACAGTTAATCCCAATACTATACAAACTATTTGACATAATAAGCAAAGAGGGAGTACTACCAAACTCCTTTTATGACACAAACATGGTACTGATTCCAAAACCAGGCAGGTCAAAAAATCTCCCTAATGAATATAGATGCAAAAATCTTAAATAGGCTACTAGCAAAAAGACTCCAGCAAGTGATCAGAAGGGTCATCCACCATGATCAAGTAGGATTTATACCAGGGATGCAGGGCTGGTTCAATATTAGGAAAATCATCCACATAATTGACCACATCAACAAACAAAGCAACAAGAACCACATGATTATCTCAACAGACGCAGAAAAAACCTTTGATAAAATACAACACCCATTTCTATTAAAAACACTAGAAAGCATAGAAATAGAAGGCTTGTTCCTAAAAATAATAAACAGTATATATCTAAACCATCAGCTAATATCATCTGCAATGGGGATAAACTAGATGTATTCCCAATAAGATCAGGAGTGAAACAAGGATGCCCATTATCACCTGTACTATTTGACATTGTACTAGAAACTCTCGCAGTAGCAATAAGAGAAGAAAAAGAAATCAAAGGCATCAAAATAGGCAAGGAGGAGACCAAGTTATCACTCTTTGCAGATGACATGATGGTCTACTTAAAGAATCCTAGAGATTCAACCAAAAAGCTAATTGAAATAATCAACAACTTTAGGAAAGTTGCAGGATACAAATAAAACTGCATAAGCCATCAGCATTTCTATATATCTCCAACACAGCTCAGCAGCAAAAACTAGAAAGAGAAATCCCATTCAAAATCACCTTAGGCAAAATAAAATACTTAGGAATCTATCTCCCTAGACAAACACAGGAACTATATGAACACAACTACAAAACACTCGCCACACAACTAAAACTAGACTTGAGCAATTGGAAAAACATTATCTGCTCATGGATAGAACGAGCCAATATTATAAAAATGAACATCCTACCCAAACTTATTTATCTATTTAGTGCCATGCCCATTGAACTCCCAAAATATTTCTTTACTGATTTAGAAAAAACATAACAAAGTTCATTTGGAATAACAAAAGATCAAGGATATCCAGGGAAATAATGAAAAAAAAAAACACAAACGATGGGGGCCTTGCAGTCCCTGACCGTAAACTATATTACAAAGCAGCAATCATCAAAACAATTTGGTCCTGGCTAAGAGACAGAAAGGAGGATCAGTGGAATAGACTGGGGGCAACCGACCTCAGCAAGACAGTATAAGATAAACCCAAAGATCCCAGCTTTTGGGACAAAAATCCACTATTCGATAAAAACTGCTGGGAAAATTGGAAGACAGTGTGGGAGAGACTAGGAATAGATCAACACCTCACACCCTACACCAAGATATATTCAAAATGGGTGAATGACTTAAACATAAAGAAGGAAACCATAAGTAAATTGAGTAAACACAGAATAGTATACATGTCAGACCTTTGGGAGGTGAAAGATTTTAAAACCAAGCAAGATATAGAAAGAATCACAAAATGTAAACTAAATAATTTCGACTACATCAAATTAAAAAGCTTTTGTACAAACAGAACCAATGTAACTAAAATCAGAAGGGAACCAACAAATTGGGAAAAAATCTTCATAGAAACCTCTGACAAAGGTTTAATTACTCAGATTTATAAAGAGCTAGATCAATTGTACAAAAAAATCAAGCCATTCTCCAATTGATAAATGGGCAAGGGACATAGATAGGCAGTTCTCAGCCAAAGAAATCAAAACTATTAATAAGCACATGAAAAAGTGCTCTACATCTCTTATAATCAGAGAGATGCAAATCAAAACAACTCTGAGGTATCACCTCACACCTAGCAGATTGGCTAACATGACAGCAAAGGAAAGTAATGAATGCTGGAGGGGATGTGGCAAAGTTGGGACATTAATTCATTGGTGGTGGAGTTGTGAACTGATCCAACCATTCTGGAGGGCAATTTGGAACTATGCCCAAAGGGCAACAAAAGAATGTCTACCCTTTGATCCAGCCATAGCACTGCTGGGTCTGTACCCCAAAGAGATAATGGAGAAAAAGACTTGTACAAGAATTTTCATAGCTGCGCTCTTTGTGGTAGCCAAAAATTGGAAAATGAGGGGATGCCCATCAATTGGGGAATGACTGAACAAATTGTGGTATATGTTGGTGATGGAATACTATTGTGCTAAAAGGAATAATAAAGTGGTGGAATTCCATGGAGACTGGAACAATCTCCAGGAAGTGAAGCAGAGCGAGAGGAGCAGAACCAGGAGAACATTGTACACAGAGACTGATACACTGTGGTATAATCAAACGTAATGGACTTCTCCATTAGTGGTGGTGTAATGTCCCTGAACAATCTGCAGGGATCTAGGAGAAAAAACACTATTCATAAGTAGAGGATAAACTGTGGGAGTAGAAACACTGAGAAAAAGCAATTGCCTGACTATAGCAGTTGAGGGGACATGACAGAGGAGAGACTCTAACCGAACACTCTAATGCAAATATTAACAACATGGCAATGGGTTCGAATCAAGAACATATGGGATACCCAGTGGAATCACGCGTCAGCTATGGGGGTTGGGGGGGAGGAAAAGAAAATGATCTTTGTCTTTAATGAATAATGCTTGGAAATTATCAAATAAAATATTATAAAATGAAAAAAGAAAAAAGATAAAAGAAAAGTTCTGGCCTTGAGCTTTTTGGGCCTGTCTCTTTAGGGTGACACCACCTAAAGACTGGCCTTACAGTTGAAACTGCTTCCCTTAAGTCCTTTTGTCGATGACACAATGACAGGAATCCAGGAAAAGCACACAGTTGGAAAAATCAGGAAAATAGAGGCAATTCCATCCAGAGACAGGGAGCAAGACTCTTCCCTTTCCCTGGGCCAAGAAGGAAGTGCTAGTCACAAAACCAACTGCCACTCCCATTTGCCTCTTCCCTCACCAACTGTCTGTCTTGTCAATATCTTCTCTCTCTAATATTCCCACTGTTCTTTGTTCCAACTCAGTGGCAGAAAGTCCAGAACTTGTTTTGGTTTTCCTTTCCACAATCATCCCCTTTTTTGTTGTGACCTTCCCAAGGTCACTTATTTTTATTATAGTTACCAATTAACTAAATCTAATTTCTAATTACTTCCTCTAAAATAATAAACTTCCCTCCATTACTCTATCACTCTTCTATGCTAACTTTATCTAAGGAATTCTATGCAGGAAAGTTTGAGTAAGGGTAGTTTTAGAATTTTACAATAAATTCAGTACAATAAACATTTGAATAAAAGCATTACAAAGAAATTTTAAATCTTATTGCTAATACTACTTACTCTTGCTAAGTTAAACTAAAACAGTTTTCTATTTTGTATATTATTATTGGCAAACTTTATTATCTATATATATTTTCATTAAACACAATTTCAGCATCAGTTTTAAAATAAACAATTAAAACATTACTATCTGCAAATGCAGCTTAAGTCTATTGCTAAATATAACTGTCTATGCTATGTTTAACTTAACTTACTCCTAATCTATTCCCTACTTATTATAACTATTATCTAAGTCTCTAGTTTAATCTATAACCTAATCTTATGTACAACATATATACATGCTATGCTAAATATTTACAGACTCTATCACTATGTTACTAACCTAATTATAGTATATACCTTATTTATAGAGATTATTTACATATAATACAATAATATGCATTGTTCTATATCCTTATGTCAGTCAAGTAGAAATATCTATTGATCTTTCTATTTACCTAAGACCTTATGGAACTAACTATATACATATTAACATTTTGCATAAATACAATTTCAGACAATTGTTTGTTTAAACAAGGTCTCCCAATATGTCAGTTTGTGATTTTGTGTTTTGTGTCTCATAGTGTTCTGTTGAATTAATACTTATCAAGTTTCTTCAGATTTCCACTTCTCATGTTGACTGATGGATCTCTTCTTTCTTCCAAGTTATATAGTGATGCATGGTATGTCTCTAATATGTGAAATTAATTTTGTTTTATTATTTAAAGACACTCAGTCTTACATATAAGTCTCATTTCTCATCTGTCCTCTTCTTGTATACACAAATTTACAAAGTTTAAAGTCTTAGTTGTCCATTTCAGGTTTTTCTCTTTGTTTCTTCTTTCTAGCTGCTTTTCTTGATGCTTTTACTCTGGGCTGGTTTAAAATATTTTCATCTGAGATGCTTTTCCTCTGGGATGCTTTTCCGCTGTGCTGGAAAGTTGTCTTCTTGCTTTGGCATGCTTGACTGCTGGGATCTTGTTGTCTCAAACATGTGTCATTATTGTTTCTTTGTGGTATACTTTTTTATGTTAATCAGGTTTGGTTTTCATTTCTCAGCACTATCCTTTGTATAATTATCTTCTATGTCTGTAACAGTGATGTTGAATTTTTCTGGTTTTACGTGGGGACAGTGGAACCATGAGTCTTTCCCTGCAATTTTTTAGCTGTTGGTGTAGTAAGCAATGCTTCATGTAGTCAAGTCCATTTTATGTCTGTAGCCAATTTTATATTGAAATTTTTTAAGTATACTATGACTTCTGGTTTAATGTTGTGCAAATTGTAGTCCAGGGGCACTGTTTGTTGTATCAATCCCATTTCATGCAACTCTGCTATTCTTGTCTGTAAAACTTGTATATGTTTTGCTAATTGATAATTTCCACCTATCATTGCAATGTAAGTTGGTTTACAATCCTTCCTTGTCAAATTGCGTGTCCATATAGCATCTCAAGTGGAGAGCTGTTCCAATCTTCACTTGGTCGTGTTCTAATATGGAACAGAACTAATGGCAGAATGTCTGTCTATTTGTGTGTTTCTGCACACAATTTTCCTATCAATGTTTTGATGTCTTTATTTAATCTCTCCACTTGCCCTGAACTTTGGGGATGATACAGTGTGTGATATGTTGCTTGTATTCCTATATTTTTATAAATTTCATTTAATATTGATTGAGTAAAGTGACTTCCATGGTCTGAGTCCAATTTTGTGGGAATCTCAAATCTAGGTATGACTTCTTTTAATAGAATTTTGACCACAAATGCTGCGTTGTTCTTTTTGGCAGGAAAAACTTCTGGCCATGTAGTCAGTCTGTCTATGATGACAAGGCAATACTTAAACCCTTTGTCTTTTGGAATATTGATAAAAATCTATCTGTATGCTTTCAAATGGAGTATATGCTAAGGGACGACCTCCTAACCCTTTGGTCTTATAAACTCCCTGATTGAACTGCATACACATTTTACATTTTTGACAAACTCTTCTAGCATATAAGGATATTTCTGGTGCAGTCCAAAATTGTCTCACTGAATCAATCATGGCTTGGGTTCCATAGTGTCCTTGTGCATGTATTGCATTGCACACGTGATAGAATAACATTCTAGGCAGGATGGGCTTGCCTAGTTGCGGAAACCATATACCTCTTATTTGTTTTGCCCCTAAGTTCTTTATCCATGATTGAATTTCCCGTTCATTGTAGGCATTAGTTAGATTGTCCTGTTCAACTATTGAGCAATTCAGTACATGTAGAGGTCCTTCTCTAGCTCCAAATTTTGCCATATGTCAGCTCTATGGTTTCCTAAGGACACATGATCTTTAGCCCCTGTGTGTGATCTACAGTGAATTATTGCCACTTTCTTGGGCAGTTGTACAGCTTCAAGAAGTTGCATTATTACATAGGCATATGCAGTCTCTTTGCCTGCACTTGTCAAAAATCCTCTATGTTTCCAAATTTCTGCTGTGGCATGAATTACTGAGAATGTGTACTGAAAATCTGTGTAAATATTGACCCGTTTATCTTTCCCAATTTGCAAGGATACCAAGATAAACTCAGAATGGGTGAATGACTTAAATATAAAGAAGGAAACTGTAAGTAAATTAGGTGAATACAGAATAGTATACTTGTCAGATCTTTGGAAAAGGAAAAAAATTTTAAGACCAAGCAAGAACCAGAAAAAAATTACAAAATGTAAAATTAAATAATTTTGAATACATTAAATTAAAAAGCGTTTGTACAAACAAAACCAATGCAACCAAAATTAGAAGGGAAGCAACAAATTGGGAAATAATCTTTAAAACAAAAAAAAATTGACAAAGGTCTAATTACTCAAAATATATAAGGAGGTAAATTAATTGCACAAAAAATCAAGCCATTCCCCAATTGATAAATGGGCAAGGAACATGAATAGGCAATTTTCAACTAAAGAAATCAAAATTTTCAACAGGCACATGAAAAAGTGTTCTAAATCTCTTATAATTAGGGAAATGCAAATCAAAACAACTCTGAGGTTCCATCTTACACCTAGCAGATTAGCTAACATGACAGCAAAGGAAAGTAATCAATGTTGGAAGGGATGTGGCAAAATTGGGACATTAATGCATTGCTGGTGGAATTGTGAATTGATCCAATCATTCTGGAGGGCAATTTGGAACTATGCCCAAAGGGCAACAAAAGAATGTCTACCCTTTGATCCAGCCATAGCACTACTGGGTTTGTACCCCCAAAGAGATCATAAGGAAAAAGACTTTGGGGTATAAACCCAGCAGTGGTATAGCCGCACTCTTTGTTGTGGCAAAAAATTGGAAAATGAAGGAATACCCTCCAATTGGGGAATGGCTGAACAAATTGTGGTATATGATGATGATGGAATACTATTGTGTTCAAAGAAATAATGAACTGGAGGAATTCCATGTGAACTGAAATGACTACCAGGAATTGATGCAGAGTGAAAGGTACAGAACCAGGAGAACATTATAAACAGAGATTGATACACTGTGGTAGAATCAAATGTAATGGACTTCTCTACTAGCAGCAATGCAATGATCCAAGACAATTCTAAGGGACTTATGAGAAAGAACACTATCCATATGCAGAGAAAGAACTGTGGGAATAGAAACACAGAAGAAAAATAACTGCTTGATCACATGGGTCAATGGGCATATGTTTGTAGATGTAGACTCTAAACCCTTGATGGCAAACCTATGACACATGTCAGTACTGACACGTGTAGCCATTTTGGATGACACGTGACCTCATGTGGGCTCAGTGTACCTTGGGGCCTGGGAGCCGCCCGAGGAACTGAGTGACCACAGCCATGGCCATGGTCATGCCCTGACCTGGCCCAGGGAGTGGGTGGGGTGGGGGCTCCTCCACACACTGGCCATGTGTAACAGATTAAAATTTAGGGGAGACTGAGGCAGGTAGAAATTATTTTCTCTCTATAAGGAGTATTATATTTTTATGAGGTTTATTAAAGATTAAGGATTAAAGAAAATACAGAATAAGAAACATGTGCCTAGGCCAGAGAGGCCTAGACAAGATAATCTCACATCATGGAAGAGCCGTGTCTGCTCCAAAATGGAAGTCCAAAAGAGACCTCAGTAGGCGGAGAACTCCTTTAAATAATCATTTGTGTTCTCGCCCAGGCAAGAATTCAGTGTGATTACAAAGCACTCTGGGGACGTGGAGAAAAGGATCCTGGGGATTGGAGTCCTGAATTTGAGTCTATTTTTACATCCCTCCATTTGATCGTTTGAAAAAAAATAATTTTTTTTCCCAAAGGATCATGAAAACATAATCAATTTAAAGATTACAATAATTTGAGGATGAGAGAAAAAAAAAGAATAAAACCAAATAATTGCTGAACACATTGACAAAAAGCCAGTTAGGGGGCAGTCCCCTTTGGCATGAAAGTATACATACAAATAAATGTTCAATCAACCACACCCAAAGTTCATTTTTTTGTGCAGCTGGCTGGTCTGGAGGCTTCTTCATGGTATCTTTTCCAACAGTTCAGTTCTGGATTCAGAGAGGTAGCATCTTATTTACCTAAAATTCTTCTCAAAAGGAATTTAAACTTTGCAATTTAAATAATGATATTTTTTCATTCCTCCATTAAGAGGGTGATTGAAAAATACATTATCACTTAGGGATGCATGGCTGAGGTATGAAGTATATGAATCAATTGGTAAGAGAAATTGAAAAGATATCAGAAAAATCAAAAGAAAAAAAGAAAATACTGGATGAAAATATAGACTATCAAAGTCTTATGTGTAAAAATTCCAAGTAAAAGAAAAATAAATCTATAACAGGTCCTTGAATCAGGGCCCAATCAAAATGATCTAAGTAATGGTGCATTTACCCAGTCAGTAGCCAGGACTACAGAAAGGTACCACACTATGAGAGGCAGAAAAGGGGACCAGATTATAGGAGCCAAGGTTTTGGGGATACTCATCTGTGAGTATCTTCAGAGTGAGTGTGGACATAAGGAAAGCCTACATCTTAACATAAGTCAAGTGTCGCAACCCCAAGTCTCACACTAGGTTCAAAACCTTTGCATTGGCCTAGAAGTGCATCAGTCTATACTGGATTGACTTTTCTTTGGCTCTGTGCAATGGCTCTTGTGTGTATATCTTGTCCTGGAATCAGAAAGAATCATTAAGCAAAGTCCTATAATTTTTTAAATAATTAGTGGCATCATTTTTATAGTCTTCTAGCTTTTGGGGTATTCATTAGAATGATCTTAAACTTATATTATTGAAAAGTCAAAAAGTTAAAGAAAATCTTAATGCTGGTGACATGTGCTTCAAATATAAAAAGGAGAGAAAAAACAAACAGTATATTGCACATGCAAGAAAAATATAATAATAAAAGAGCTTTAAAAATTCAAAAATATAGCTTCTAATCATTGACACTCTGTGTCAGCTAAGAAAATATAAAATACAAGGCTTTCTTACCAAAAATGAGATCCATTTCCTCTTCATGCCTGGCCATGATCTACTGTCATTGAATGCAAATGAATTGAACAAGGTAACAATTTTTCATTTTTAAAAATACAGTAGTACAAATATGTAGATATCAATAGTCCCCAAAATTCTCAATAGCCCAATTAATTACAATAGCAAACAAACACACTATCATATTTCACATAAGTTCCTGTATGGCATTTTTTAAAACCTATGAATTGATGGATATTTGTCACAAGTTTTACAATCATAGCAAATCTTTCAATCTTGGTAATAAACTTTTTTAAAACAAAGTAAAACTCATTTTGGGTTTAGAACATAATCAAGAAATCTATATATCACTCTGGTGGAAGTAAAATAGTGAACTGAAGAATATAAATAAAGGGGTGCTCCTTTTTTTGGAGGCTTTTTTAGGGGTACAAATGTCCTGAGATTAACTGCCCCAACTTCCATTCACATATTTAGAAATGCGGGAAGGTTGGGGGTTATAAAATGTATTTCACTTCAGCTACTGGACCTTACCTCATGGTAGGGGCAGGAAAAAATGACCAGAGATTGTTAAAAAAAAATTACAAAAACCATATTTAAAAAACCCTTAAAATCATTTGAGGTATTTAGCATATTAAATTTTCCAAAGGTTGTTATACAATTGTAACCAGCTCTGAAGTCCATCTATCCTCTATGTGACAATTTACAAAGGCAAAAATAGAAAAAAGCTTTTTTTTTTTTTATATGGGCTTATTCAATAATATTTTTTCAATATATGGTTATAGGGGAAAAGCAACAGAATTTTAAAACTCAGAGTACATTAAATGAACAGTGTAACAGAATAATATTGGAATTTAAAATCACAAAGTTAAACCTTAGAAATACAGAGATTTGTATAAACCATTGGAGTCTGAAATGCCTTAAAATTTATAACCTCCAGTCTTTAAAGTTCCTTAGGTATGTTTTTTTTATTATTATATTAATTATCCATTTAAATGTCTATTGTCCGAAGGCAGAGTGGTAAGGGCTAAGCAATAGGGGTTAAAGGATCTGCTCAGGGCCCCACAGCTGGGAAACATCTGAGGCTAGATTTTAACCCAGGAACGCATGTCTTTAGGCCTGGTTCTCAGTTCGTTGAGCCACCCATTTGCAACTTCAAAGTTAAAGTGGAAACCTTGGGTTGAATCTTCTCCCTGACACGCAGGTGAAGTCAATAAAAGGATCAATGCAATTAAAAGATATCCTTTTAAAATAGCCTTTAAAAAATCCTTTTAAGTTCCTGCTCAAAAAAGTCTGTTTGTTCTCCTCTCCCTTTCTCTCTCCCCTGCTACCATCTGCCCACGTAGCCAATAGTTACCAGCTGGTAGAAATGAGTCCTGAGCCATCTGCTCTAAGGATCTGGGTTGAACAAGGATTGAGTGCACCGGGGTAGGCCAGGAATGACAGGAACACAGGCAAGCAGGGCCGGGAGCCGGAGCACCAGGTGAGAGGCCAGGAGCAGGAGCCAGAGCTGGAGCGGGCCACCGGGGTGGGCAGGGCAGGGACCAGGTGAAGACAGAGAGGTCAGGATCGGGGCTGCAGGCAAGCAGGGCCAGGAGGCAGAAGCGGCTGAGCTGGGTGGGGTGGGCGGCAAATGCAACAGTTCTAGAGCAAGCTTGTGAGCTATCTAATGGCTGGAATGAGCAGCAGCTTTTCAAGGGTAAAAAAAACCTCGGCCAGAGAAATGTGGATCAAAAAACTTTCTAGGCACTAGCTATTAAAAGCTGAACTTAAGATCAGAAAAGAATCAGAAGATTGAGAGTCTTTTTCTCCCATTAGGTCACCAAAACTGTAAAGATTAAAATTAGGGGGAGACTAAGGCAGGTAGAAATTATTTTCTCTCTATAAGGAGTATTATATTTTTATGGGGTTTATTAAAGATTAAGGTTTAAAGAAAATACAGAATAAGAAACATGTGCCTAGGCCAGAGAGGCCTAGACAAGATAATCTCACATCATGGAAGAGCCGTGTCTGCTCCAAAATGGAAGTCCAAAAGAGACCTCAGTAGGCGGAGAACTCCTTTAAATAATCATTTGTGTTCTCGCCCAGGCAAGAATTCAGTGTGATTACAAAGCACTCTGGGGACATGGAGAAAAGGATCCTGGGGATTGGAGTCCTGAATTTGAGTCTATTTTTACACATGGGTGTGGGGGGAGAGTGGTGAGCATGTGGTGGCTCTTGCCAGGAGGCTGAGGCTCATGGGGTTCCTGCGGGGGAATGGAGGAGGAGTCTGCACACAGGGAAGGAGCCCTCTTGGGCAGGAAGGCTAGTGGGTGACAGCTGCTGCTCTCATGGCAACCCCAGCCAGCTGGCTGGAGAGGGGTAGGATGGGGAGGGGCTGGACCAGTGAAAGACTGGGTGGTGCTCTGGTCCACGTGCAATGGGGAATGCCTGGAACCAACTGCCAGACACTTTTAGCACCCTGAAAAATATAGCAATTACTTTACTCACAATTTTTCCCTTTGCTACTTTTGTGAGATCTTATTCTCAGTGTTAATTAAAACCAATAAAAGAAACAGTTGACACATGAAGTTAGTAGTGCTTGCTTGGGCTTGAAGTATACAAAATACCAACCTTCAGTTGAAGTTTTAGCCAATGAAATTCAGCAACAAAAAAGTCACTAATAGGCAGGTTAAAGAATTCCCTCTCTTCTTCACTTATCTTTGTTCAGGGCACCTCACACAAGTTAAATAATAAAAAGACCAACAAAAGAAACTGACTGACAGATGAACAAAGAAGTCACTAAGCAGGTAAGTTAAATAATTTGTTTTTGGTTTATTAAATACAATTATATATAACAATTATATATTTTAGTTATTTAAACTATAAATATCATGAAATTATGGTTTTTTTTTTCTCAAAGTGACACACCACCCAAGTTATACTCGTTTTTTGGGCGAATTTTAACAGACCAACCTCAAAAGGTTGCCCATCACTGTTCTAAACGATTACCCTGGTGCAATTATCAATAATATGAAAATAGATCTTGATCAATGACACAAGAAAAACCCAGTGGAATTGCACATCAGCTATGGGGATATTGGGGGTATGAAAGAGGAATTGGGAAAGTACACAAAAGGAAGAAGTAGTTGTTGAGTGGTGACCTGTCAATCAAATGAAGGTTCCATTTGGAATGTTTGGAAATAGTTGAAGGCAAAAGCCAACCGTGGTTGGACTATACCAGGGAAGGAGGAGCTGATTTATCTCTTGGACTTGGATAATCTCTTTGGCTTGCTCTGTTTATGATAATGGCTGAACTGCCAGACCTCTCAATCATTCCTCTCAAGTTGAACTCTATACCAGTATCCTCCAACTTGTGTCAAGGAAATCACTTTAAAAGACTGATATATATTAATTTAAGGTCGCCAAGGAATTCAGCTATGTAATTCCTAAATGAAAACTCAAGTCAGCCGTCAGCCTTTTATAGAGTTTAATTACAAACAGGAGGAAGAAAGGAATGAGAGAGAGAGAGAGAGAGAGAGAGAGAGAGAGAGAGAGAGAGAGAGAGAGAGAGAGAGAAAGGGGAGAGAAGGGAATAGGGCTTAAAATACCCCCTCTGTTTAGGCTGGGCCAAAAAGGCCCAAGCCCTTAGATAGCTGGGGCAAAGAAAAGAGATCAGTCCCTATTACTCACGTGACCAAAATGGAGAAACAGTCTCAAAGGCCCCCACCTTCAGCTTCCTTCAGAGCAAGCTTCTCAGAGCACACTCCAACCACTCAGACCAACTCCTCAACCACCTCCCAGTCCTCAGACCCCTCTCTCTTTCAGGAAACCATCCAAGTTCCCTCCCCTCAGTTCTCACATCTAGCAATCACTGTCCATCATTTCCCCTGTGCCAATGGTGGCTCTAGCTTAACCCAGGACCGCCCAGAGGTCTCTGGCTTTGCACATGTCTGTTGAAGGTCATATTCTCAAATAATTAAATTTTTGATCCTTTGCTACAGCCCTTCCTAAATCCTGTTACCCTGAGTAGGGTAGAGATTGGAATAATTAAATTTTGATCTATGCTGCAGCCCTTCCTAAATCCTGTTAGGACTGAGTAGGGTGGAGATTGATTCCAAGTATCTCCATTGTATCAATTCTAAAATCAATCATGACTCAAAGAAATTCCTGTTCTATGCTTAAGCATAGGTCAAAGTCCTTTCCATTGTTCAGCAAAAGGTTTCTGTCCTAAAGTAATCTTAAGAAGGGAGGAGGAGGAACCTCCCATGCCAATGGGGTTCCCATTCCAATAGACTATCAGTAAGAAATTTTCCAAGTATGAAATTCCCAATGGTGAAATTTCCAACATTTATAAGTCTAAGAAATTTTAAGGTTTACAAACTGGAGGCCAACATGTAGTCTAGGGAAATCCTTACCGCTATTCTCCATCTTTTCCTGTCTTCCTGAAATAAACCCTTACTTTGGATAAAAGAAGATAAAGTATTTTCATTTGAGACACCACAAACTCACCCTTGAGTGATTTAGTGGAAAGAAGAAGGCAAGGGGGAGGGAAGCTGAAGAGGCTGAAGAAGGAGGCTGGGAGAGAGGGAGGAAAAAGGAGGTATAGAGGGAGGAGGAAAAGACAGAAGAAATAAGATAAATACCTGATCTATTAGTTATCAGTATCCATCAAATATACCCCATTATTATTATTATCTATTACAAGGGGAAGGAAGAGAGGGAAAGAACATGAATTATATAACCATGGAAAAAATATTCTAAATTAATTAATTAAATTAAATTTTTCAATTAAAAAAAAAGAGAAGCTGAGGAACTCCAAAGTCAGAGTGAGTTTTATTGTCTAGCACAGTGATGACAAACCATTTAGAGCCAGAGTGTTTGCCCCTGCCCCTACACTGCTCCCCAGACTGAGTACTGTGTCTGCCCTTCCCCCAAACAAGTGCTGGAGTGCCCTGTTCTCCCCCCACCCTTATTATCCCACAAAGGGAAAAAAGAAACTGTTCCTATTGAGCTACGGGGGAGAGGAGTGGGTGAAGTGAAGAATGTCCTCAGTGAATGTAGAGAGGAGGAAGGGAGTGACCCCAATGCTCAGTTCCCTTCCAGCTCTGCTGGCTTTGAGTTGTCCACCTTATTCCCTATGTGCTCCTATTGGGCTGCTGGGCACAGAGGTGGGGGATCTGACAAAATGTTGTCAGGCTCTATGGAGAGGGAGAGGGGAGCAGCTCTACCTGAGTTCCTCTACCTTTCTAATAACAAACTGGGGAGTGGGATGGGAAGAGGAGGGCAGCATGCTTGCCCACAAAGAGAGCTCTGCATGCCATCTTTCAGACACTTGTCATAGGTTCACCATCACTGCCCTAGATGATATTTGAGGTCCTCTTGAGTTTTACATTTTTTAGCCTCTAGAGATTTCCTTTCATTTAAATGAGACCATATGTATATTTTTATTATAAAATAATAATTCAATGCATCAGACTCTGCTTATTTTTGTTCTTCAGAATACTCTTCAGAATCTTGTAGTAATATGGGTGTAGACAGTTTGAAATATCATTTTTCATTTTGTTTTTCATGGCAGAGGGGGAGAAAAATAAGGTAGATTTCATTAAAATATATTAATAGAAAGTAAAATTATGGAAGAAGGGAAAATGCAAATACTATTTTTGACATTAGAGATTCAGATATGAATAAATCTCTCACCTCTCTGTCTCAGTTTGTTAATGTGAAATGGGCATAAAATATAGCATCCATTCCAGACACTTATGGTTTAAAAAAAAAAAGCATTTTGTAAATCTGAAAGCACTATAAAAGCATAAGATGTTCTTTTTATTGTATGCATGTAATATCATGATAGATATAATCATATGCATAAAATATAATACCTTTACACATGTAAAACCCAGTGGAATTGCACATTGGCTACGGGAGGGGGTGGGAAGAGGGGAGGGAAAGAACATGATTCTTGTAATCAAGGAAAAATATTCTAAACTGACTAATTAAGTAAAATTTTCAAAAAATATACATAGTACCTTGTACCCATTTATATTATGCTCTTAAGTATATAAACTTTACTACTCCCAGTAATCCTTGAGATTGGTAGAAAAATTAACTTTTACTAGTTCTTATTTTATGGCTAGGAGCCATATTAAATGTTGGGATAAAGAAGCTTAAGTGTATTTTAACTGGTCATGTTATTATTGTTGTTTGTCCTTCATTTTCAATAATATTATGGCTTGATGACTTGACTTGTGCATGAATTGGATTTAAGTAGAGCACAGTTGTCAGCCTGAGTCTCTCTTACAGGAGTCATCAAAGTGCAGTGGCAAGATTGTCAATGACCTGAGATTCAGTGAATGACCTTAGCCTCTTCCATGTCTCACTATGCTCTAAGTACTTCACAGTACCTACTTTAGTTGCCTTCATAGCCATTGGAACAAACTGTTCTCATTTGACCATTTCATGAGGGGAACGCTTTTATATGTCTGGGGTAGACACCCCTCTAACTCACTGATGGAATTGAGGCTTGTTTAACCCATCTACTGAGATGGTAGTACTGGGGTACCGCTGCTGAGCTTCTTGGAGGCACCGGTGAGAAGTTTCCCTTTTACCCATCTCTCACCTGTCACAAGAAATTGGTAGAGGAAAAACAAAATATAGAGTAAAAGTGGACAATGCATTTTAGAAATGAAAGCTAATTCTAAAATCAAGTTTCAGAATATACTTCTTCCTATATGAGGAATTTTTGTGTATGTATTAAATTCTCATGCCCATCATTTTAATTCTAAATTTGAGCTGGAAATAAGATTTGAGGGGGTTTGGGTGAGATTCATGCCAGTTCCTGTCACTAGATGGCAGGCTTGGAAAGCAATTGAGTAAATCCTGCCTTCTCATCCCAGTGTGAAAACAGAACCCAAGATTTCTCAGAAGATTGTGATTTTAATTTGAGACTGTTGCTGTTGTGGTTTGATCTTTTTCTGTTTAGTTGATTTCCTTGAATGCACAATGTTTTCCTAATTTCTGAATTAAGTCCAATAATGTCTCTAATCTTATAGATTAGATCTCTAATACCCAAACAACCCTTATTTATAGTGGCAAGAGCTCAGCATCTTTTAATTAGGCTGATTCAGACTTCTTTAAGTAATCAGTATATCTTTACCTAGAAACTTCTGAGGGTTTGTTTTTTTCAGATAACATATCGATATAGTTTTTTTTTTTTTAATATGGTCCAACCTTAGTATTTAACAGTTTTGGAACTTGGTTGCATTTGGTTTTTGATGAGTAAAAATTGTCATGGTATTTGATATTTGCTTAGCACTTGAAGTGTTTGCTAGAGCTTGATGGCATCACGGTGTCAGGAAGCATAAACCTACTCCAGCAGAAACAAAGGATCATGTGTTAGTTCAGAAGCATAAAGAAGAGCTCAACAATGAGTTGTTGCAGGAACATCAAAAGGAGTAACCACAGCTAATGGTAGTGGAGTTTTTTGTTGTTGTTGTTATTTTTTTTTTCAGAAGAAGAAGAGGCATTAATTCAAGTTCATTAATCAAGGAAATGTGTGCAAAATGGGTGGAAGTATAAAGTGTTGTTGCAAAACATCTTGATAATACTTTAACAAGTAGAATTGTAAATTTGAAAAATGACCAGACTATTTCCCACGTTAGAGGAATTTTGAAAGGCATAGACAAACATCATTGTATAGGTTTCTTGAGAAGCTTCTGTTATGGGCATGGAAGGATACCCTTTGGGGTTCGGGAAGGATGCCTTTTGCAAGCATGCAATGACTCCAAATCTTAGCTTAAAAACAAAAAAAAAGAGATTTATTAATTTAGAAAGTAATGTTGAAAGTGGCCAGGAGGATAGCAAGGTAGAACAGCAAGAAGGGGGGCAGTTCCTTGGGGGGACAGCATGAAAGGAAAGGCTGTTACCCCCATGACATCGGTTCTGGGGATTTAATACATTCTTCATAACAGTTAGTCACTCAGGCATGAGGTGGGGTGGTCATACTGGGGTCTGACTGGGGACATAAAGATTCCTTAGTTTTAGGGGACAAACAGATGTCTGATAGGATCGAGGTGTGGTTTGAAGGTGCATCTTTCTGTCCATCTAGAGGACGATCAAAGGAAGATAGTCATCTCAGGACTCTAGGTGGGGTCATTGGGTGTTTTTAGGCTCAGAGTCAGGAAAACAACAAGGGAGCTCCCTTGACAATAGTTCGCCTGGGTTTCTGGGGTACAGTGGCCATGTCACCTCAACCTAGTGATTCTCAAGCAGGGTTCAGTGCTGACAAGGGACAGAAAAGAGAAAGGGCAGTTGTCCTCAATATAATGGAAGGGAATTCCTCTTCCTGACACTAACATTCCTCCTCACCAACATTCCCTTAAGCCATGAACTCCTCTGAATATAGGCAAAGTTAAAATTATTTTACTTAATCTAATTATTGTTTTTTTTTTAATTTGTATCTATGTATTATTAAGGTTTATTTAGTAAAATACAATTACATTAATGCCTCTTATAAAATCTGGTTTTCTGGGTTTCTGGAACATATTAATTAAATTTACATTATTGCTTAGGGGAAAATCCATTTGGAACTTGAATTTGTTGGTCCTCTGACCTGCCTTCTGGAATTAATGACAAGTACCAAGATACCACTTGTTGTGGGGTGCAGAGGTGTATTCCTAGGGATTAGGGAAGGAAACCTTTTGCAAGATTGCAAGACTCCAAAACTTAACTTAAAAGTAAAGAGAGATTTATTAGTAATGTTGAATTTTGGGCAAGCAAGACAGCAGGAGTGGAGCAACCTGGGAGGTTGTTCCTGGAATGCCTCAGTTATGGGGTTTTTATATTCAATGAGGACTTGACTCTGGAGCAAAAGTTTGGGGAGTCTGAAGCCTGAAGGCATGGGGTGGTTCTCATGATGTTTTGAGTTGGGAGTCAGAGCATGTAAGGGAGCAAAGGAATTTCCCTGATAATAGTTTGTCTGAGTTTCTGGGGATACAATGACCATGACACCACTATATTTGTCTTCTGATAGTTTTCAATCCATGTTCTTTCTCTCTCTCCCACCCCATCTCCCTCCTCTAGAAGACAGATGATATGATATAGGTTGTACATACATTATTGTTATAGGGAGAGCTTTCTTATTTCACAGGATTTTCCCACCTAAAGAATTGTAAAGATGCCCCAATGAAGTTTAAAAGGTTTATTAAGGAGATTGATGGACAGGAGGCAGCTCCCAGTGGACGTCTGTTTGTCTGAAGTAACAAAAAGTGGGATTCTTACTGGGTTTATGGGAGGACTGAGTACTTGACAAGATAGGGGGCAGGAGATGTGTAACTATAGGTGACTTTTGGGGGGGAAGGCTGGAGTTGGTGATTTCAGTGACTTTGGGAAGGGCTTGAGGTTGACATGTGTCCTCAAGGATGGCTAACTTTGGGGAGGGGGTAGGTTC
The DNA here is from genome assembly GCF_027887165.1 of Monodelphis domestica. Classification (NCBI taxonomy): domain Eukaryota; kingdom Metazoa; phylum Chordata; class Mammalia; order Didelphimorphia; family Didelphidae; genus Monodelphis; species Monodelphis domestica. Next base: position 29,210,026 of record NC_077231.1, on the reverse strand, counting down.
TTTTCCATATCTTTAATCTTTTGGGGATATAGACCTAGCAGTGGTATAGCTAGGTCAAAGGAATGCATAGTTTTATGGCCCTTTGGGCTTGGTTCCAGACTGCTCTCCAGAATGGTTGATTCAGTGTGCGGCTCCACCAGCTCTGATTTTTCATTTTCTGTCATGTTGCCAGACTGATCAGTGTGTAATGGTTCATAGTTGTTTTAAATTGCATTTCTCCAATCAATAGTGATTTGGAGCATTTTTTATATGATTAATGATAGTTTTAATTTCTTTATCTAAGAACTGTCTGTTCAAATCCTTTGATCACTTGTGAATTGGGTAATGCTTTGTATTCTTACAAATTTGCCTCAGTTCTCTCTATATCTATATGAGAAATGAAGTCTTTGTCAAAGACTCAATATAAAGATTTTTCCTCCAGTTTGTTTGCTTTAAAAATTTTTGTTGCATTACTTTTGTTTGTGAAGAAACTTTTAATTTAATGTAGTCAAAGTTAATTATTTTATATCTCATAATGCTCTCGAAATCTTGTTTTGATATAAATTCTTTATCCATACATATGACAGATGCTTTTTTTGTGCTTCCCTAATTTGTTTATGATATTACCTTTTATTTCTAAATTGTGTATCCATTTTGACTTTATCTTGCTTTAAGGCATAAGGATTTGGTCCATTCCCAATTTCTGCCATACTGTTTTCCAGTTTTCCTAGCAGTTTTTGTCAGATACTGAGTTTTTCCAAACCTTGGATCTTTGGTTTGTCAGACGCTAGATTATTATGGTCATTTACCATTGTGTATTGCGTGCCTAATCTACTTCATTGATCCTCCACTCTTTTTCTTAGCCAGTACCAGATTGTTGTGATGCTTGTCTCTTTATGTTATAGATTGAGATCTAGTACAGCTAAGCCATCTTCCATCATACTTTTTCATTCATTTCCCTGATATTCTAGGTATTTTGTTATTCCACATAAATGTTGTGGGGTTCAGATGTGCACCCCTGGGGTTTGGGAAGGATACCTTTTGCAAGAATGCAAGACTCCAATATTTAGCTTTAAAACAAAAAGAGAAATTTATTAGTTTGGGAGTAATGTTGAGAATGGCCAGGAGGATAGCAAGGTGAAACAGCAAGATGGGGAGCAGTTCCTGGGAGGACAGCATGAATGGAAAGACTATTTCCCCGACCACAGCACTTTGGGGGATTTTATCCTTTTTACAACAGTGTTAGTCACTCAGGCATGAGGTGGGATGATCATACTGGGGTCAGCCTGGGGACATAGAGATTCCTTAGTTTTAGGGGACAAACAGATGTCTGATAGGATCGAGGTGTGGCCTGAAGGTGCATCTTTCTGTTCATCTTAAATCTAAAGAACGATCAAAGGTAGATAGTCATCTCAGGACCCTAGGGGGGGTCATTGGGTATTTTTAGGCTCAGAATCATGAGGATGGAAGGGAGCAAGGGAGTTTCCCTGATAATAGTTCACCTGCATTTCTGGGGTACAGTGCCCATGTCAATAAATTTTACTATAATTTTTTTCTAGCTCCATGAAACAAGTTTTGGGTGGTTTGATTGGTATGGCATTGAAAAAGTAAATTAATTAAATTAATTTTTAAGTAAATTAATTTAGTAAGAATTGTCATTTTATTTATATTGACTCCGTCTCCCCATGAACAATTAATGTCTTTCCAGTTGTTCAGATTTGATTATTTGTGTGAAAAAGTGTTTTATAGTTGTGATCATATAGTTCCTGGATTTGTCTTGGTAGGTAGAGTACCAGGTATTTTATATTGTCTACAGTTATTTTAAATGGGATTTTTTTTTCTCACTCTTGCTTTTGGGCCTTATTGGTAGTATAAAGAAATGCTGATGATTTTTCTGGGTATATTTTATACCCTGCAACTTGGCTAAAGTTAATTTTTTCAATTAGTTATTTTAGTTGAATCTCTAGGATTTTCTAGGTATAGCATTTATTTCATCATTGCCAATTTCAATTTCTTCTCTTATTGCAATTTTCTGAATTCTTGAGGTAGTCTGTCTTGGAGTGAGGATAATTCAGGGGAAAAGCTGACCTTGACTCAGAAAGAAATGGAAACTCAAGAGCTTGTGAAAGTTAGCAGAAAGGATTGGAGACCTGGAAAGGTGCAAAGGACTTAAAAACATGAAATTGAGGAACTGTTGAGAGTAAAGTTAGGAGAGCCTTTCACCAGATCTAGAACTGCCTATGACTTGTGACAGTGGGATCAGGAGCATGGACATTGGGGATCTGCTAGCATAGGACTGTTCTAATGACTTTGTCCACTTCCTATCAAAATCATTTCCACTTTTGGCCAGCTAGGTTTGCTGGCTTGTTGGTTTTGTACCTGTAGACTTTAATTTAGAGCTCATTTGCCTGTTATTTAAAAAAAATCTGGCTATAGATGGGGGAAAGAGTTCAAGGTGAATGTATTTGGACTGACTGACAATCTGTTTCACAATTTAATTGGATTGTTGACCCACAATCATAAAAATGATCCTGTATTGAGGAAGCAAAAGGGGCAGTGAGAAGGAAGAAAATGGGAAAATTGGCCCAGAAGTCATGAAAAATAACTTGGCCTTAACCTTCTGTAAGCTAACAGAATTTACTTTGGTCCCACCTACATTTATAATGCTAAAAGTCCTGTGATCTAGCCTCTAAAATTTAAATTACTTTTTATGATTCAACTGGAAAAACATTAATTGCTCATAGGTAGTCTGAGCCAATATAAATAAAATGAAAAGCCATTTGTGTGGAAAATACTTGGGCTTTGACACAGTATAAGTCAACAGTGATATTGGCATGAAAAAACTATACAAATTACCCTTCTATGTTGCTTTAAAGTGTAGCATTCCCTATGGAGTTACTCCCCAAGTCATGGGTGCTCAGAGAACAGCTATGCCTTCAGGATTTAGGAGTGTTTAAAGGTAATGTTAAGGGTGGAAATTCCTTTTACACTAGCTCAAAAGTCTTGCCAACGTATTCCTATTAACAATTAGCCAACAGATTTTATTAGCTCTTAGAAAATATATTTAATAAGATAATATAGTATGAACAGTGGCTATAAGAAAAAAAAATGTCCCCTTTAAACTCAGAACACATTCTTCCACAAAGACATGTAATATCCATGAGAATCCTGGGATCAAACTTAAGAGTTCAATGGTAGGGAGATAAATGAATAGGATGCCTATTTGGTAAAGATAATTCATTTTTCTTGGGGATTTCAGCCTAGAAATCCTTTCCTTCCTTATAGAGTCTCATGCAATTCCCTTTAGTTATACCTTTTTGCTGGATGGGTTGCTCATCTAGTCTTCCAAGATCTCATTTCTTGAGTCCATAATATGCTCTCTTCTCTTCCGGAAAAGGTAACACTTCTTGAAATGGCTTCCTGTCTCAGGTAACTTCCTCTTTCTATTCATGACTCAGTTCCCTTACCCAAGAAACATAGCAAAGTAAGTTTTTGATAGCCAGCCTACAAAAATTTCCACCTATTACCACAGTTGAAATAATTTGCTTAAAATATCACAGCAAGACAGGATACTATATTAATTAGATTCAACAAATATTTATCAAATATCTACTACAGGAAAAGGGGAACCTAAAAGGTGCAATGGATAGTGCCAGGTATGGAGCTGGGAAGACTCATTTTCTTGAGTTCAAATCTGAACTCACTCACTAGCTATGTGACCCTAGCTGAGTCATTTGACCCTGTCTGCCTCAGTTTCCTTATCTGTAAAATGACCTGGAGGAGGAAAGGGTTATATTTTTGCCAAGAAAGTCAAACATGACAGAAATGATAGAACAACAAACAACTATATGCAAGGCAATGTGATAGGTGAAGTCAGAAACCAAAAAAGTTCCTGATTTCAAAGATCTTACATTCTAAGAGAAGAATACACTTAAGCTGAGTTCTGTACCAAGTTATAAGGATTCTAAGATGTGGTGAAAAGGATTCTAAAGCTTATGTTAATGTCTAGGTGCTAGAGATAGAGTTTCAAGTTCAAGTAACAAGTAGTCATCCTGTTAGATTTAAATATAGTGTTTGTGAAAGAGAGTAACATGAAATAATATGGAAAAAGTAGCTGGGAATGAGGCTAAAGAGTTTGTATTTCATTCTATTGGTAATGGAGAGCCACTCCATTTCAAGCATTTCAAAATAATGAGGACTTTGGGAATAATCTGAACTTTGAGTTATGTAAAGGATGGAAATGATAGAGGAGAGAATATTAGAAGCAGAAAATACAATCAGGTAACTATTTCAGTAGAACAGGTAAAATATATAGCTGGATTTAGGGTGTACTTTTGGGGAGGGGAGAGGTGAGAAATATAGGGGAAATAGTTGACAATACTTAGCAACTGAATGGATAGGGAGGCAGGGGCCTAAAGAGAGGGAAGAGCAGAGAATGATTCCAAGGTACAAACCTGTATGATTAGAAGGACTACAGTGAGAAATCTTAAGGAATCAAGTTCCTTTTTTTTTTAACAATAGATTCAGCAATTATAGTTTTTTAACTCATTGGGTTAGGTTAAAATGAAGGAAAAATGAACAAGAGAACAAAAAAATCCCATCATCTAACCCTACAAATAAGTACTCACTTGTTTTTTATAATTTCCCTAGCTCTAATGAGGTTCATGGCATACTTGAAGAAATCAGCTATTTCAACAATCGCTTGATATAAACTTATTTGTTTATTCAACAAGTCATTTTTGAGTGTCTAATACAGATATATTATATATACATAACATAAATAACTTAACATATATATGAATTACATCGATTGTTAGCTCCAGGCAAGTTATTTTTCTGACTACTACTTCACTTCAATTCAATTCAAGAAATATTTTCAGGGTCAACTATCTCCTGCAAACTGTTAAACTTGTGAATAAGTTGAAAAAAATGGAGAATTCTTGCCTTCAAGGAGTTAGCTTACAATTTTTAATTGTGAAAAGGAACTCCAAAAACCTGAAAAAGAGTTTTAGAAAGAATTTTATTAGTCATTTGGCAAAGGAAAGATAAAAAGAAAAAAAATGTGGCTCCCTCCTTTTGAGATTTGGTAAGTTTATATTATATAGAATTCAGACAAGGACGTAAGGACATTAGCCTTATTGGCCCCATAAGTAAGAAGGAGAAAGTTTCCAGAAAACAATTTGAGAAATATATCATAAATATAAATATTCAAACTTGGGAAACCCAAAATAGAAGCTTTGGGTGGAACAAAAATGAGCCCTCTGTGGGATCTTAGTATTCTGTGCAGAAATTGGCATCCTGAGGATCTGTAAGACCAGCCTAACCCCTTCTATAAATTTTGGGCTAGACAATTTTCTAGCCACATGAAAATAGGTTCAAAGAATTTTATTACTATAAAAGATAAATAATGAAATATTTTCTTCTCCCAGTCAAACAAGAGCAACATAATATGTATATAAGTAAATATAATACAAGGTATAGTATGAGAAAGACAAAGAAACTATCAAGACAAAATAATCTGGGGAAACTTGTGGAAGAAGTGATTGCTTTCCATTGGGGGAAGCAATGGGGAAGGAAAGGATCAAGAAATATTAAAAGAGGAAGCAGTATCAGAGCTGAGACTCCATGGAAAAGAATTTCAACAAATCCAGATTTGGACAGTGTATCCTAGGATTGGAATGCCATCAACCCAAATACATAGTGTGGAAAACTATATGAGAGAAAATAATATAATGTTTTATGTCCATGAAGAGTGTGAAATAGATATAGAAAAAGTAATTTGTAGTCAAATTATATGCAGCCTGAAGTGTGGACTTTGTGTATTTGTATTACTATTGAAGAATGAGATGCCACAAAGCTTTTGGCATATGGTATATAATAGAGTGAGCCTGGAAGACTTGGGTTCAATTCTTTGCTTTGCTACACCATTACTTTGTGACCCCATAAGACCCCACGCACCTAATTTCTCAATGCCCTAAGCAACTCTTGAAATGTTCATTTCCAAAGGAGTTGCTGCTCTATCTTGGTAGAAGAAATTTCCTCATTGAGATCCTTATACTAATCAAATCATAAGTCTGGACAAAAAAAAACCATAAAAGATATTGTCAGACAAGTACATTAGGAAATTATTTTGGCAATTCTGTGGAGGATAGAGTCGAGAGAGGAAACACTTTTCAGTGGGAAACAAATCAAGTGGAAGGCATCATAGAGACTTAAACTAGGGAGTCACCCTTATAAATGGAAAGGTCGGGATTAGTTCTGGGTATTTGTTCCAAGGCAAAAGAGTGGTAAGAGCTAGCCAATGGAGGTTAAGTGTCTTGCCTAGGATTACATAGCTAGGAAGTGTCTGGGGTCAAATTTGAACTCGGGATTTCCCATCTCTGGGCTTGGCTCTTAATCCACTGAGTCACCTAGCTGCCCCCAAAGGTGGGGATTATTTAAAAAAAAATTGTGGATGCAGTGTTCCTTGGATGTGGTAACCAATTAGATATAGGGAGAAGAAAGAGTAATTTATATATATATATGGGTTATATGAGATGAAGACTTTGAAGAAAGATGATTTTTAGTTGTTGTGCTTGCATGCCTGGGAAGATGGTGGTGCCATCAGCAAAAGTAGAGAAATTGATAGGAGTAGGAGATGAGGATTTTTTTGTAGGCTGATGAAAGGTGGCTGGATTTCTAAATATTGGTGTCTAGCAGGAATTTTGTAATACAAGTCTGAAATTCAGGGGAGATATTGGGGCTAGATGTATAGATTTGGTAATCAGAGAACCATGAAAGAGAAGTTAAGTATTAACGAGTCCCATCATGTAATATGCAACTGGAAACCACTTTTTAAAAGAGATGGTTGCCGTTCCAATTGGAGTTCGGCGAACTCGACTTGCTCCAGATCCTTTCAAGCATCCTTGGTAAGGCAGCAGCCTGTTTATTAACAGTATGCTTCCATGTTGGCTCAAACATTTGCTGTCCCATCAAATCTCAGTTGCCAGGGAGCTCAGTCTCATGCTCTCCAAAAAAGAAGATGCTTCCCTAGGAAAAAAAAAAAGAGAAGAATCCTGGGGTCAAAGTGAGATATAATATGACCAACAAACTTCATGGTTACTTATCTAGAATAGTTTTTGATTATCAGTTACCCATTTTAGGAACGTGTTGTGAATATATAATAAGCAGGTGTCAATATTGAGACAGTTTGGGGTTTCCCTCCTTTCTTCTGAAAATAGGAGTAGTTGATTCCTTTTAGATCAGGTCTATCATGCCCCTGTGGTATTTAGCTTGGGTAACTCCATCAGTCACCAACCTACTATATGCCAGATACTGTGCCAAATGCAAGGATACAAAAAAAAATGAAAAAGAAAATAGCCTGTACTTTCACACAACTCAAGGTCTCATGAGGAATATAACTTTGTCTCTGGCTACTGTGTTCTTCTATTCTTTTCCTTTCCTCCTAGGGCTAAGATATTCCCAGAATCCTGCAGAAGATGAAATAACACCTTTTTATAATAATGTGTCTAGTAGCCATGGGGAAAGGAAAGACCTGATTCAAATTTGAATGAAGATACACATTTTTTCAATCCTTTTGCTAGAATAACATAAGATTTTATCTTTCAACTGGTGACACCTTTAGGATAAAGACTTTTTTCCCTTAGGGCAGTGGTTCTCAACCTGTGGGTCGCGACGGTGGGGGTCAAATGACCAAAATATGGGGGTCACCTAAAGCCATCAGAAAATACATATTTCCAATGGCTTTAGCCACTGAGAAATTGCTACTTTACAGCAAGATCTCGGAAAGAACGGGGACCTTGCTTCCCGCACATTGTACTAATATTAGTTACCTATCAGCAGTCCTCCCCCTATGAGGGGCGATGGATTTACCCTGTTGCCTGGAGACTGGACTCAAACAGAGACCCAGAGAGAACACCCAGTCGCTGGCTCCGGAGGGGTTAAGAACAAGTCCTAGAGCGGATAACTCCTAGAGCAGATAACAGAGCCTAGTAACCCTAGCAAAGTGAAGCCTCAACTCGAGCTGAGGGAGACAACAGGAAGAAGAAGGCAGCATCTGCGGACCCCCTCCCCAGGCAGGACTTACCTCCCGCCCCAGCGCTCAGGCTGCCTCCTGCTGGATTAATATTTCTCAACATATAATTGAATATTGTTTTTTTGTGATTAATCACTAGGCTTAAATTATATTTGATTTGTAGCAATGAGAATACAGAATGCATATCAGGTATTTATATTCCGAATCATAACTGTAACAAAATTACAGTTTTGAAGTAGCCACCAAAATAATTTTTTGGTTTGGGGTCACCGCGACATGAGGAACTATATTGCAGGGTCACGGCATTAGAAAGGTTGAGAACCACTGCCTTAGGGAAACCTCAGAGTTTATTCTAAAGAAAGACTCCCTGGTTCAAATCCCCAAAATCTGTATAGAAAATAGCTAAGGATTTCCTTTTCCCTCTGTCCTCATTACTCTTTAATCCTTTATACCTAAATAAATAGACATAGACATCTTGATTTTAATAGAGACTTCAATCAGATTCAATGTGTTAGTAGGGGAACCTCAAAGAACATCATTTAAAGAAGGAGGGCTGAAGGGAATTTTATTTACCCTTTCAGCCTAATCAGAATTGACTCCATTTTTTAACAGCACAACTTGAGGGAAGGGGAAATGAAGGAATGTTACTTTATATTTATTCCCCAAGTAGCTGGCAACTTTGTTTCCTTCTCAATTTCCCCACTAATACAGAAGTATATAAAAAGTAAACTTTATTAATTAAAAAAAAATCCTAACTTTGGTTCTTAAACCTCCAAACCAAGGGAGAACTCTTAAGCTTTCTGGATCCATATATAATATATATAATACTCACCCATTCTAAATCCTAAATACAAATGCTGTGTCCTTTTAGCTACCCACTAGCTTCTTCCTTTTAAGCTCCAATGTAACCAATGTACAGACAATGTATTACAATCTCCTGATAGTTGTTATATAAAGCAAAATCAGAGAAGAGAAAATACTTATAAAGATAACTAGAAATTATTCATTTATCTAGACTTAAAAAAGATTTATCCAGGCCTACCTGGCTATGGATTGTATAGCACCAGTTATATTTAAGCAGACACAAGGAGAGAAAATAAAGGGGAGACTTAAAACTGTTCCCCACTTTCTCATAGTATTTTAGGGGTAAGAATGCCTAGGACAGATTATCCTGTTATTCAATTAGGTAGTGGCTGGATTGCTGAAGCTAGCCTTTTGCTCTCAGACCACAATCCCAGTTGTAGGTTTTTCCATACTGCATCTCATCTCTGGGCTCCATTTCTCCTCCATATTTAGTTATAACATCAACTCACCTATTTTCTAGGTTAATAGAATTCTTCCTGCCAGTCTCAGGATTATGAGTCCAGAATTTCTCCTGACATCTTAAGACAATAAATCCCAAGATCCTTTGCTAGCTCTTGGATGCCTCTACTTTCTTCTAAAAGAGCTAGTGGTGGGGCAGCTGGGTAACTCAGTGGATTGAAAGCCAGGCCTAGAGACAGGAGGTCCTAGGTTCAAATCTGCTCCCAACTATGTGACCCTGGGCAAGTCATTTAACCCCCATTGCCTAGCCCTTACCAGTCTTCTTTGTCCTGATTAAAGACTTGTTCTTTCTAACTACCTTGGTGGTTCTGTATTTTTCTTTTTTTAAAATCCTTACCTTCTGTCTTGGTATTGGCTCCAAGGCAGAAGAGTGGTAAGGGCTAGGCAATGGGGGTTAAGTGACTTGCCCAGGATCACACTGCTGAGAAGTGCCTGAGACTAGATTTGAACCTAGGACCTCCCATCTTTTGGCCTGACTCTCAAACCACTGAGCAACCCAGGTCCCCCTAAGACATGTTCTTTTAATTGCTTTGGTGGTTTTGTGTTTTTCCAGGTTGATAGCCATCAATAATTAAATGGGAATTTTTGGAGACTTGTGGCATGCTGAGGAAAAATCATAGAGCATATATAAAGAAAATTTTAAGTTATTGATTAAGTCGTGATTAAGTCATGATTGCATGAATATATTATTAATCTATTTGAACATTTACTATAAATATAAATACATCAATTTATTATTAGAAGCAGTAAAATTTTGTTGAAAGTTTCAGTGCATTGAAGAACTAAGGGCCACACTTTTTTGCAACACTTGCTTTTTGTCTATTAGTCAGAATAAGTTATGTCAACCTTGAAAAACACAGAACTCAGGACAAAGAAGACAATGCTCTAACAGAGTCATGAGCAAAATAGGACAGAGAGATAAGCTCTGGGACTCTGGGAACACTGTCTCTGGGAAAATGCACCTTGAAAGGATATTTTCCAATGAATTGAAGAACTTAGGGTCCTATAAACACTCTGAGGAAAGAAAGAAAGGAAGCACCCATTGACTGGTTAGAAGCAGGCTTGGGAAAGAGGTCACAGCCTAAGGCTGAGGTTCCCAGGAGTGGCCAAAGAGAAGCTAAAAGACAAAACTTGAGGTTTGATTATCTCTATTACTTCTATTCAAGGTGCTAAATGGATGCTTAATGGTCCATTGTGCTGGCTAAGACAAAGGTCTGCCTGGGAGTTCCCTGAAGGCAAGTTCCCAAGGGACAAAGTTAATGTGGGGGTTCCATAAAATTAGGTCATCATTTCTCCCCCTTTTGGTCAGGGCCATTTGGCCAGAGACAAAAACAAAAGGACAAAAGGCAGTGTGCTCAAGACTCTGACCCTCTGTTGCTAAAGTTAGAAGGGTGACAAGAGACCTAAGCATGAACAGCTTGCTTCTGAGAGCACTTCCCATCCATGAGGCATTGTCAGTTAGTCAGAAGATGAGCAGTACATCTTTAGCAAAATCTTTAAAAAACTGCCCCATTTCCCAAAGTCTGTCATATCTTTCAAGTCTTATGGGCCAAGATAGAGGCTTCACTGTCTTTTTTTTGTGTGTGTGGATGTCTCCTTTGCAAAGACAGGTTCTTGGAACAATTTCATTGCTTAAAAAACAAAGAAAAAACTCCATAAAAAATCTATAACCAAATTCTCCAATAAAAATTGATTGACTCTTCACAAATATGTATAGGAATAAATTATGCTATCAGACACAACAGACTAAAGTAGTGCACTTCACAAAGTGAGTTCAAACACCCAGAATTCAATTATTGGAACCGGAGATTTATTAATAAAAGAACAACTAAAAAATCTACCAGCTGGGACAGTCATCCCTAGTGGAAGCTGCGTCAGACTGGCATTACAGGATAGCTTATGTAGATTACAAGATACAAAGCTATTTCCTTTCACATATAGGTTTTTATCTTAGTCAAACAAACCTTAACACAGGAATGTGAGGTCAGTGATGGGGGGACAATCCTCATATTTATTTATTGGGGGTTGTTATTCAGGGGTTATTTATTTTCACGTGCATTTAGTCACTTAGCCCTAATCAGCCATATGTTATCTTGCTTTCATCCTGACCTCCTGAAATTCCTTTGTTTCTTGCCCTTCCTAATTCTCATCCCTAAGCTAAGTAGAGTCTGGTTTGCTGCCTGAATAAGCAGCTTGACCTCCTGTAGGGAGGGAAGCTTTGTCTGTTCCCCAAAAATGCAGGAAGGATTGATCTGCTTTATCTTCTTCAATTTTATTATCTTCCCTTATTGGGACCACTTCAGACATTCAGTCAATTTTGATGGATTGAAATGTTCTGTTGGTCCTTGGAAGTTATTTTAAACTGGTACTTCGAAAAATATTAAAAGTAACCTCATTAACTAGCTTTAAACATCTTACAATTTCCATTAAAATCCATTTATACCAACTACAAATATATATAAGCAATACTTGCTCAGAAAATACAATTTATCTTATCATACCAAATTAATTGTATAGTAAGAGCAACATAGATATTGTCAACTAGAAAAAACGCAGAACTATTAAATAGTCAAAAATCACTCTTTAATCAAGGGAAAAGGGGTTAGCGCTACAATTACGAGAACAGAGCTGCTTTCCAAGACTGCACAGAGTCAAGACGCCCTGGTCACCAGCCCCTGGGAGTGCCACCAACTCAGGATGGACTCCGAGGAACAAAAGAACTTGGGGAACCTATGTACCACTCTAGATGACCTGGGGGCTTTAGGATTAGAGGGACAGTTGATTGACTTTACAATGGTAAGAAAGGAAAATGAGGAGTTTCAGACAGGAATAATAGTGAGGGGCTGGGGCCCTACAATGGACACAAAAGGGAAAGACTTAGCCTAGGTCTGGGTCACCTTGGTCATGGACCTTAGCCTGGGGGGAAGAAACCAATGAGACAAAAAGGATGCTTAATATTGGATGGGATTAGCTGTTCCCACCCAAACTACCAGGAAGTCCATTGTCTGATGAAGAGGGACCTTCCCTCAGGGGGAAACCTCTCCTGTGACAAGGTCAAAACCTGGGGTTTCTACCTCCAACTAAATAAACTGGGGATCTCTAGATTTCCACCTTAACAAGGGTTAAATACTGGAAATGCTATTGTAAACAATTAAATCCATAAAAATTATCAAACTCCACTGTTTTTTCCTAAATTTTTCTGACATCAGATTGAGAAATAATTACATTCTGAACATATAATACTTTATGCAAATTTAGAAAAGTACTCTGGAAATTTCATAAAAAAAAAAAAAACTCTTACCTTTTGCTTTAGAATTGTTAAACTGAAATAAAAAAAAACATAGAACTATTAAATAGTTATAAAACCCAAGTCTTTAATCAGAAAAGGGATAAGTCCAACATTAACTTTTACAGGGTCTACACCAGTGATGAGTTTACACCTTTTGAGCTCGGTGTGTCAAAATTTGTCCAAAAAACCGAGCATAACTCAATTCGAGAAAAAAAAACATAATTTTGAGATTTTCGAGTCCTTCTCAGCATGAGGCCCCATACTTCTCTGTATGAGGTTGCATGCATTCACGTGTCATCAAAAATGACTATGGGTCAGTGTTGACACGTGTCATAGGTTTGCCATCACAGGTCTACACCCTGGGACTCTGGGGGCAATATCCCTGGGAGTGACACCAGGCTAGATGAGGATTTCAAAGAGCCTTTAAAATTGGGAAACTTGAATACCTGTCTAGGGGAACACAGGAACTGAGGATGAGAGAGATAGTTGATTGACTTTACAATGGTAATATAGGAAAAGGAGGAGTCCCAGACAGGAATAACAGTGAAGGGTTGATGTTTTACAATGGACATAAAAGGGAAAGATCCAGTCAAGGGCTGGGCCACCTAAGAAAAGGACTTTGGCTCAAGGGGAGAAACCATTGGGACAAAAGAGACACTTAATACCTGATAGGATTAGCCACCCCCACTTAAATTACTTTAAGGTCTATTGTTAGTCTGAAACTAGAAAGTTGGACTTTCCCTGAGGGAGAAACTCTCAAGTGACAAGGTGAACCTTGGGACTTTCACCTTTAAACTAAATAAACTGGGGATCACTAAATCTTTCTAGGCTGCAAGTTTGGGGGCTACTAGATTCCACGTTGACAGAATCAATACTGTGAATTGGTTCCAAGGCAGAAGAGTTGTAAGGACTAAGCAATGGGGGTTTTGTGACTTGCCCAGGTTCACACAGCTGGGGGAAATCTTATTTTAAATCCAAATTAACAGATGTTAGATTAAATCTCATAACAAAATAAAATACAAGTGAGTTGAAATTTTACTGTTCTAGTTCAATGTAAAGGCTAGCATTTTCCTTTCTGACTTTTCTAGTTCTCAGGTTAAAGTAACTGCCAGTCTTAAAAGGGACCTTGTTCAGGGTAGATAGCATTAGAATTCCCAGGGGGATTAAAAATGTCAACTTCTGAATTTGGTTTAGGCACAAATCTAAAAGGCAATGTAAGGGAAAACAAAAAGGATTCTGGGTCACAAGTTCAAGACCATAATTATTGCTGATAGTACATGATATAGCAAAAAAAAAAAATGCTAAGGTTGACACTGAGACTGACATGGAGGCCTGTGCAAATAATGATTAAATATATCTTAATTGAGTCATCCTACTTAATTCAACCTTAATACTTATACTAAAATAATCAGAAAAGGCCTCTTAAAATCATGATTTAGGCTAACATTATTTAACTATCCTAGAATTACAATTATGATTAACTCAAAACTACTGCTAATGTTAAAATCTAATCCTCATATAAGGCGGTAGGGGATTTTTCTCTCATGGTTCATACCAATAAGAGAACAATAATGAAACTACCTAAATTAATTTGTAAACTTAGTGCCAGGCTGGTCAAAATACCAATGGATTATTTGATAAAGATTATAGACAGTTGGCTAAACCATTTGTTAAACACTTACTACATGTCAGGAATCAGACTAGAATACAAATAAAAGGCAAAAAAAATATCACTACTCTTGAAATGATTAAAGTCTAATGGACTTGTGTTAAGATTAAAAATTAGTTTCTCTGCTAAAAGTATTATATTTTATAAGGTTTATTAAAGATTAAGAAATAAAGAAAATAAAGAAAACAAGAAAGCACATGCCTAGGAGGGCTGAAAGGCCCATTCAATTTCACTTACTACATCTTGAGAGATGTGTGTGCTTGGAAGCTGAAGCAGGGAGAGAGTGAGAGTAGGCGGGAGAGCCCCTTTAAATAATACTTTGTGATCTTGCTCTCAGGTGAGATTTAGGGAGATTATTGGGCAATCTGGGAACTAGCTAGGACTTCTGGGGATTGAAGTCTGGGGTTCAAATCTCCATTTTACAGTTGTCAGTGGAAAATTTACTCTCCCATGTCAAAGTTTCCTAGAACACTTTCTCTGGATCTTTCTTTTGCTACTTTTACATTATACTACATATTTACACAAACTATTTAAAATCCATGTATAGGCCCAAACTCATCTCTCCTCCATTGGATCTCCTTGAGGGAAAGGATTGGTTTAGTGTTTATTTTGTTTTATAAACAATTGGCTCATTGCTATAACCTTAGTAAGTATTTAGGTATTGATTTTCTTTTTCATGAACTAGTTGCTTGGAAATGATTTGTTGCAATAGAAGGAACACTCAATGAGTAATTAACAGACTAGAATTCTCAGTTCTATCTTCACCACTAATACATTGAATGGTTTTGGATATGTCACTTATTCTTTTTGTACCTCAAGACCTTCATCTATAAAAAGAACGGTTAAAAATGTGCTTGTACTAGGTTTCTTTAATGCTATCTCTAGCCCTTATAGTTTTACTCTTTTGATTCTATAGACCCATTTGGGGATAAAACAATGGAAAAGAGCCTCTTTGTCCATTCAGATCATAGGGGAGGACCATGAGCAATACTGAAAGGGAACACATTCTTTCTCATAATTCACAATGCACCTTTGCACTTATCTTGTACATTTGGTGGAAGTAGAGATCAATGGACTCCCAGAAAAAGGTTTTCTGCAGCCCTACCATACTGTGTGCTACCTTCTAATTTCCCCCAGCCAGGTGGGGAGAGAAATACTTCACCCTTTCCTTCTCCCTTCTTCTTAATCTTCTCTACTATATCAATTAAATCACCATAAAATTTGGCAGCTGACTTGGGTATTTTATTATTTGGGTTTTTCATTAGGATTTTTATAAATCCTTGGTGACCTAAATTAATTATACATTCAGTCTCAGCCATAATTTCTCCCTTTACAATATGATAGAGGATGTAGTCTCTAAATGATCACTCTATTGCAAATATTAATAATATGGAAATAGGTTTTGAACAATGATACATGTAAAACCCAGTGGAATTGTTCATTGGCTTTGGGAAGGGGGAAGGAGAAAGGGAGGGAAAGAACATGAATCAAATAATCATGGAAAAATATTCTAAATTAATTAATTGAATAAAATGTAAAATACATTTATTCATTATAAGGTTTTCAAATAAAATTGAGCTTTTGTTATAATATTAATTATTAGATAATCTTGAGTAGAGATGAAGCAGCAACGTCTAATCAACTTTTCTGGAAAAAATTGACTGATATAGTTCCATGGGAGTTTATTCTGTCATGAATATTTTTATTCAGTCTCTAAAGGAGCTCAAAATCTGATGAAACATCTATGAATGTAAAAACTTGTACTATATATATATATATATATTAGAAATAAGGTATATAAGATAAATTGGAGATAATCAATAGAGTCCAGAATTTGTACATCAAGGAATTCCCTACATCTAAGACAGCTTTGGTCTAGACCAGTGATGGTGAAACTTTTAGAGGAGCAGGTTATGTGAGAAATGTCCTCAGGTGAGGGGGAAGGGAAGTTCAGTCTCACATCTCTCTATCATTCTAGTAATGAACTCTAATGAACTCTTGGTTGGGTAATGGTGCATGTGCCCATAGAGAGGGCTCTGAGTGCCCTTTCTGGAATGCATACCATACATTATCCACCATGGGTCTGGACCAAAAAGAATAGTAAAATTGCAATATGCAAAAATGCAGTAATTTATTTTACTCCCAACACATTTACTATAGTTTTATCTTATTTTTTTTATTTGCAACCTTGGCTTAAGTTATAATATCAACATTAGGAAAGCAATTTCTAAAAATAATTTCCTGTAAAAATATTCAATAGCCTATTGAGAAAGTCCACTCATTATTGAAAGTCAAGATTTTGTTCGCTTACTATGAAACTGTTTTAAGAGAATGTTCTCCCTGAAACAAACAAAATATAAAATTCCCAAATGTATGAAGCCATTTTTTCATTTTCCCAGAGAGAAAGGTTAGTTAAGTGAAGAACCTTCCTTCTAGTTATCTATAGGATTATCAATTGGGCAGAGTTCAATCTTAAACTCATGGGTGCTTCTTTCCCCCAAAGTTTTAGATTGTCTCTTTGTTAATCATTCCCATTGTGCCTTATTTGTAACTTCTAAAAATATATTCCTCTTGATGGTAGCTGCTTGTATTTCAATTAAAGTTGTACTGATAATCAACAATATTGAGTCTTAAGGCTTGGTGTGCACATATGAAAGGGATCAGTACTGCTCAGTGATTAATGTAATTAAGAGGAAATTGGGTATATAATTACTTTCTGAGACTTATCCCTCCAGCGCTTTCCCATAACTTTTTTTGTTTCTCTTTACCTTTGACCTCCAAATATACTCAAATCTCCCCCATCTTTAAAAAAAATACTTCACCTAACCATCTTTCAAGGATGTTTACTACTCAAACTACTAGAAAAAGCTTTCTGGATTCATTATTCTGAAGTTTTCTTACCTTCCATTTACTCTCATTCTCCTGAAATCTGGCTTTCATTCCTATATCTTTATAAAATCTGCCACATCCAAAGTCATTAATGATCTCTTTAAAGCTAAATTCTGTCTTTTTCTTCTTATTATTACTTCTTGCCCTATCTTAAACATTTGGCTCTGGCTATCCTCTTCCTTCATTCAAATACTTTATTTTTCAGGTCTCATTGGTTCCACTCAATCTCTTTTGTCCTTGTCCAAGTCCACTCCTATGTATGGGTATGCCCCCAAACTCTTGTAGGTTCAACTTTCATGAAATATTGCAAATATATTCTTTTACCTTTACTTATGTCACAGATGCATTATTAAGCCCTCATCACCTCTTGCCTGGATTTTTTGCAATAGTCTCCTATACTATCTTCCTTTTTCCAGGCTCTCCTTTATTCAATCCATCCTATGTTACATAGTTCTCAAGTGAATATTCCTAAAAATATAGGATGAATCATTTTTCTACCTCACTGAAGAAACTCCAGTGATTTCCTATTACCTACAAATTCCCCTTGATTGACATTTAAATGCATGGATCTTCCATACTCTTTGTTCCAGTTAAACAGAGCTACTAGTTAAACTAGTAGCTCATCAGCATATTTGATATCCCAGTTCCCACTTCTATTTTCATAAGTCTGCTCTATATTCATAGAATGTTCTCCTTATTATCTATGCTTCTTGGAACATCTTGAACCTTCAATTTTCAACTCAGTCTCCATCTATTTTTAAAAGTGATTATTGATTTTACCAGTTCTTATGATATGTTATTGTTAGATTATATTGTTTTTACTTTATACTTAATTATTTCTCTACATAGTTGAATATAAGTTCCCTCAGGACAGAGAATGTCAATAATAAGAATTTATTAAGTATTTACTATGTGTTCTAAGTAAGGAGTACTTAGGTGGCACAATGGAAAGAGTATTAGGCCTGATGTCAAGAAGACTCATCTTCTTAAGATCAAGTCTGGCCTCAAATGACAGGTGCGTGACGAGGAAAGTCACTTAACTCTGTTAACCTCAGTTTTTCATCTGTAAAATGAGTCGAGTGGAAATGGAAAACTAATTTAGTATCTTTGCCAAGAAAAACCCAAATGGAGTCATGGACAGCTAGATGGAGAATCAGACATGACTGAAATGACTGAACAACAACAAAATCAATATATTAAAGAAATTATTCTGCACCAGCATCCTTCTGTTGGGGATAGAGAGCTGTCTTTTTATATTGTCTTTCAATCCAACCCTATTCTTTTAATTGACTGATTTATTGATGCTAAATGCAAGAAGCTCTTTGAAATATAGATTCTTCAAAGTTCTTTGCTAGCAGCTGCCAGCTATTGATGATTTTAAAAGATAAGATTTTTAAAAATTTGTATCAATCATTCCTTGATGTTTTAGAGTAATATTCAGTCAACTACAGCCCTTTTTGGATAGCCCACAAGCTAAGTATGATCTTGAAATTTGTAGTTTGCCAACCCCTCCATTAGATTATGGAACCCCATGCCAAAATCTGGAATAAGAAGCCTCAGAGCCCATTGTCTGTTTCTCCTGCCCCATAGCTCAATGCATTACACAATATTTTTATAGAAATTTCATGTATTTTTTATTGCATGATATACAATATAACATTTGCATACTAGACTTGGATTGTAATTAAGTTGCTGTTTATTATAAATTGGGAGAAGAAGGCATACTGTATTATAATCATGTACTTCAGTATTATAAAGGACAATTTTCTGGATTCTCAGAAATCAAAGCTGACTCTACTGCTGACATAATGTTGTTGCTTTCAGCCTTTGGGTTTTGTCATATATTATTGAAAAGCAAAAAGGTCCATAGGGAAGTTTGTTAAAATTTTGCAAAATTCCAGTTTATTAACATTATTACTCTCTTTTACAAAATTGTATTGACTTAACATATCTGTAGTGAAGAAAGAAGTACAATGTTTTCCAAATGGTAGGAATTAATAAATGGTCTCTTATTTATATTTTTGGATTTTATGATTGTTCAGGTAAGCTATTTCTATTTATGCATGTTATATAGTTATGTCCTTGTTGAAAACTTGTACCTTGCTCTCTGGATATTTGTAGGATGTCTACATTTTCTCTTAAAGAACTGGTTATTTCATTGTTGAATTAAACATTCCAAGAATCAAAGGTCAGTTTTAAGAATCACAGACAATTATATAATTATGTATTGTGATCATATCAATTTAGCATTCATCAAATCACGATAACCTAGAAATCAGAGAATAAGGAGATTTTCATCACCTAGCCCAAATTATACTGTAAAACACAGTCTGATGGGCTAAATCTGACATTTGTGCTTTTTATATTTGTGTTTACAGGAATTAACAATGGTACTTCTAAAAGATCTGAACTGGGTGCTCAAAAATACCTAGAACACACCCAAATTTCTATATTAATTTCCAAGAATTAAGGAGTAGTTTAATTGGTATTAGTCCTCTTTAATGGCCATGGGACCATTTCCCTAAGGGCACAGAAGTCCTTAAATATGATTAATAAATCAGAACTAGAGCCTGAGTCCATATGAGGTAGGTCATAGGAACAGAACTGAATGACTCTAATTTCAGTAAATATTTTTCAATTTGTTTCTCTCTTTATTTCTTCATTGCTCAAATAACATGATACTGTTTCATATTGACTTTTTAAAAATTTTTTACAAGAAACAATAATTATTTTCAATTTTGGAATCAATACCTTGTATTGGTTCCCAGGCAGAAGAGCAGTAAGGGCTAGAAAATGGGGATTAAGTGACTTGCCCAGAGTCACTCAGCTACAAAGTGTCTGAGGACAGATTTGAGCCAAGGATCTTCCATCCCTAGGCCTAGATCTCAATCTACTAAGCCACCTAACTGCCCCCTCCCCCATTTGGACTTCTAATTTGGTAAAGTGTATCCAGATATTTTTTGAAATGTCTATATTTCCCAAGTCTTCCTTTCCTTAATACTCCAATTGCCAGCCAAATTGTAATGGAGGCTGAGGATAGCACAAATATTTACTTTAGGTCATTAGAGAAAAGGAAAATAATATGAAAACACGAACTTTGTTTTAATAGTGAAAGACATATTTTATGAATTTTTTAATGACAGAGAAATTCATGCCTTTCAAATGTGTCCTGCTTAGAAAGCTAAAATAAGGGAGTCAAAGAGTAAGAAGAGGATTATTGCACACTTTTTGTTGTTCTTCAGTCATTTCAGTTGGACCTGACTCTTTGTGACTCCATTTGAGGTTTTCTTGACAAAGGTCCAGAAGTGCTTTGCCATTTCTTTCTTTTAGTTCATTGTACAGATGGGGAAACTGAGGCAAATGGTTAAATAACTTGCCTGGAGTAACCCAACTACTAAGTGTCTGAGGACAGATTTGAACTCAGGGAGATGAGTTTTCTTGTCTCCAGGCCAAGCCTTCTATCCACTGTGTTGCCCAGCCACTTAGAAGTTAAATTAGAATCATGTGCTATGAAAAAGAGAACAAATTTTATTGTTAAAAGTGAAATCTGAGAAGTTTGGTATGTAGGATATTTTACATATATACATGGATTAGGTTAATATTCTATATATAATATTCTTCAAAAGCAGAGTATGGTTGATCAAGTGCTAGGTTTGGATTCCATACTTTAATAATTTAAATTGTTTAACAAAATGTACTTAAATAACATTGTCAATTCCAGAGTTCTTGAAGAGTCCATCAACTCTAATCCCTGTACCTTTGTAGATCAAGCTGAGAACTAGATACTTGCTGGTGATCCCTCAGGTAACAAGTAACAGAAATGGGAGTCGAAACTCAATCAATTGATTAAAAAGCTAATGCTTTGTCTACTATATCACACTGTTTTCTAAAAGAGAGTCTTTAATTAGGAGTTGTGGTAGAGCCAAAGCAGCTCTGTTATGGTTTGTAATTTCCCCAGATAGGACAAAAGGGATTTCATTTATTTCAGTTATCACTCCTGATGAATCTTTTTCTGTAGTATGGCTCATCATACTTCAAATAGCCAAAAACCATAATGGATATTTTGAAGGTACTCTATGGCATGGTGGTCTGTTGGCTTTCTAGCTGCCAGCAAAATATGGAATAAGAGACCACAATCTCAGTTACAGAATTAAAAAAAAAAAGGAGTCAACAATTTTATTTTATTTTATTTTTTGGTTACATGCAATGCTAGAGTAACATGAGTAATCAACAAAAGACTCTTCTTTCTGGAAAACTAGCCTCAATCACTAGCACCTACAGGTCTATTCTTATAACAGAGTTTTGGGGATCCCTCTGGCATTTAAACTTCACAACTTCGCTCTAACCTAACCATTGTTGTTCCCTAGACCCTTTCATATATTCCAGGCAAATGGACCTTCTTGCTATATTCATACATAAGATTCTGTCAATGTTATCCTCACCTTTTCCTACTTCCCCATACCAAATTACCAAGTATTGCCATTTTTATTTTCACAACATGTTTCATGTCCAATCTCTTCTTGCCTCTGTTCAGGACCTCCTCATCTTTTGTGTGGCCTACTTCAGTAGGGATCTTTTCCTCCTAGAATGTCCTTTGTCTTTTAAAGCTTTCTCACAGTCTGGCTTGAGGTTCTTTCCAGGTTCATTACTCTCCTTTTCAAATTCCCTGGACCAGTCAAGCTAATCTTTGCTCTTTTCCTTTCACACTGTACTCCATTTCCCAACTCTATGTCTTTGCTCTGTGACCTGTGGTTGGAATGTGCTCCTGCCTCTTCTCCACTTCGTAGACTTTCTTCCTCTACCTCCACTTTAGAGTCTTCTGCTTCTTAAAATCTCTTCAAACACTTCCTTTGATGAGCATCCTTTCATGTTTCCCTAATAGTGTTATCCTTCTCTGCTTATATTGCATTTAGCTCCTCCAAAATTATTCTGTCTTTAATTAGCATATACTTAGGTGTGTGTTTTCTCCATGATAAAATAGATATGATTCTTGAGAGAGAATTTCTTTTTTTACTTTTGCATCCCAGCAATAGTGTCTGCTATTTATTATATTAAGTATGTGCTTAATAAAGAACTGATCACTGAATGATCTCTTGTTTTTGCCCCTTTGCATATTATTTCACATTTCTTGAATATACTCCCTCTTAGAAACCCTAAATTCCTTTTTTATTAGCTCAAATACCACATTCCACATGAGGTTGTGGGAGAAGAGGAGAAATATCCCCTCCACTGGCACCAAAGAAATCCCAGATACTAACTTCATCTGTTTTATTTTAAGTGATCTGAAGTACACAGCCATGGAAACTACTGTCCTTCAATGCCTCCTTCTTGCCTCTTACTGGAATCAAAAGACTTAACTACAAAAGGTGGAGGATTCTAGAATCCTGTGAAATTTCTCCTCCCTCTCTCATCTAACAGGTAGCTTTCTTTGACTTAAGTGAGATTAGCTATATAAGATGCTAACTCCTTTATTTATCTCCTATAGACAAGAATATATGGTTTTTCTTCAAGTATAGTATTCTTCTGGCATATCCCACTGGTGTGGTATAAATATCGATCTTTCTTTTCTTTGTTATATACAATGGTACTTTGAATAGTGTTTAGCTTACAAATGCTACTCTAAAAAAATTTGTATATTAGGAGATTCTTATGTCATACTTAGAGAAGAGTGTCATCCATTTGCAATCCAAATCTGTAATTTATTCTGTCTGACTTCAAAATCCAGTCAGCCAGAATAAATGGTAACTTAATTCACTCTTTAAAAAATGATTTTTAACCCTTATCTTCTTTCTTGGAGTCAATACTATGCTTTGGTTCCAAGACAGAAGAGTGGTAAGGGCTAGGCAATGGGAGTTAAGTGACTTGCTGAGGGTCACACAGCTTGGAAATTGTAAAAATTAAATTTATATCTCAAATAATAAAAATGTTATATTTTATGAGGTTTATTAAATGATCATTAGAAATAAATGAATAAAGAGGATACAAAATAAAAACCACGTGCCCATGTCTGGTTAGCCATTTTTAAAATCCCCACTCACCACCATCACTGCTGATTGCTGTCTCCTGCCAAAAATTAGAGGACGTGGGAGGAGTTACTACCAGTTAAATCACAATAACATGATCCCGCCAACATGGAGACACAGGAGAAATTATAGGGAATTTTGGGAAATACTAAGGACTGGGGAATGAAGTCAAAGGTTCAAAATCTCCATTTATACAAAGTGTCTGAGACCAGATTTGAACCTAGGACATCCCATCTCTAGGCCTGGCTCTCAATCCACTGATCTACCCAGTTGCCCCCTTAATTTACTCTTAATTGACTTCTTATTGCTCTTATGAGACTCTAACCTCAAGAACCCAGTTTGGTGAGTGGTGAGCCCCTTGATCTCTAAAAAAATGCACTACAAGACCTTTTATGATCTCCCTAGTATCAATGACCCCTCAAATTACCTTGTTATTTATTTTCTAGATATCTTTTATTTATTTGTATGGAAATGTGTTTTCTCCTCCAATAAAATATATACTTCCTGATGATAGTTAAGGGTCTTTTAAGGATGTGAGACAGATGGCCATATTTGTAGTCAGAGATTAAAGATTTGTGAAACAATGGGGATAGTAGAGGGAACAGTCTGCTGGGGAAGATGCTTACTGGTACATATAGAGGGATTTGCCTTGGTGAGAAAAATCAATTTGTCATGTAAAACAAAAGTGAAAAAAAAAAGATAATAGAAGAAAACATTTGAGTGATGTGATATGAGGAAGAGGGAAGAGCAAACTCTCCAAGAAGGGACTCTAATTTTTCACAGAAATATGAGGAATGATTCTCATCTGGTAAGGTAAGGGCAGGCATGGGATGTTTGAGGAGAGTTGAAAAACTTGGGAAAAGGTACTGTGATGAGTAGTATAATCAATTGGTGAGGTGTAAAAGAATTGCCTTAGAACAATGAGGGCCCAATTAAGGTTCTGTAAAATAATTGTATTTTGGACTTTGTGAGAATTCTGTTATTTTCTCCAGCTTCATTCATCAACACAGGAGATGGAACAGAGTCAGCAGATGGTAAGAATTATTCAAAATTCAGGACATGATAGGCAATAGAATAAAGTGACAAGGGATTCTAGAGAAATTAGTGAAGAATTGGACTGGTTCATCAAGGGCTCAAGGTGAGGAAGAGAGCAGATATTGCTTAACCAGTGCAAGGATGATGGCCTGGAAAAGAAATGAGAGATTTAGGGTTTGAATGTCATGGTCTGAAAGAAGAACAGGGTATTTAGGCATTGCAAGGCAAAGAGAGACATGGAATGAAAACAGATTGTAATCGAATAAGTAATTTCATAGTTCATAGGAGTGGAACACTAGTAGGAATGAAGGCAAGATTAAGAATGAGCATCTCTGTGTGCAGCTGAGGTAGGATAGAGGAGAAAGAGTTAAAGATGGAAAATGAGTAAGTTAAAGAAAGTTAGTGTGTTTGGAAGAATTTCAACATGTAATAATATGGTTTGATTGAAGCTCAGAGAAAGAGAGGTTACTGAGAATTGATATCAGAGGAATAGCCTGGAATTGGCAATGAGGGGCAGGGAGTGTTCTATATTCTCCATTTCAAACAATGAACTACAAATATGGAAAACTGTACAGACAATTCTGGAAAGGGTTTCCAGAAACTCTTTGTAAACAGAAGGAACCTTGGTCTTAATGAATGTAAGAAGTTGGAAGAAATGAGAAAGGAAATGTTTAAGATTTGAAAAAAAATTCTCTATGAGTAGACATTCCAAGCCATACAATGGAAGGGGTGAGTTGTTCAAGAGTGAGACTTTTGGAGGAGTCATTGAGAAAGGTGAAAATAAGGAAGTAGTTAGTGTGTGAGAGAGAACAGTTTTTAACAGAAGGGAGGACAGAATCAGTTGGCTATGTATGGCATGATGGGGTGAGGGTTTTTTCAGTCTTAAAGAAATTAGTTCAGGTAGGTTATCATTACAAGGGGTCTGACTTCAGGGTAGTGTCCTCCCAGGATCAGGCTAGGAGATTGGTAGAGATGGAATTGTAGGAAGGGGCAGAACATCACAGGCTCAAGCAAGAAGAATATTGGAGGTTGAGCTGAGGAAGGCTGGAGAGAATATTGAGAGCATGATGGAATGGGAGAGTTGGTCCAAGAATGGCAATAGGAAGCTCTGCTCCTTCCCTGGCAGATGTTTCTCTTCTTAACTAAACATTGGCATTACAGTGAATCTAATAAAATAACAACTCATATCTACATAGTTCTATAAGATATGAATAAGATATGAAATATTTCCCTCTCACATAAGATAGGAGTGAAAGAAAAGACAGTGGCAGTGATGTGAGATGAGAAGAGAAGAAAAAAAGGAACTCTCAATGAATGGTCTTGATTTATTGGCTTTTGAGGTATTATTATTCCCATTTGATAGATGAAAAAACTGAGGTTAGTCTCTCAATAACCCCCCCCCCCAAAGTGTGCTTGCAATTTTCCAGGTATTATACAAAGCACTGGGTACACAAAGACTAAAAGGAAAGAGTCTCTGTCCTCAAATAGCTTACATTTAAATAGGCAAGGTACACACACACACACACACACACACACACACACACACACACACTTTTTTATTTGTTTATATGCATACACATATATGTATGTATATAACATAGGCAAGGCAGATATAAGGTAACCCAGGATTGGGAGGATACTAACATCTGCAGAACTAGAAATGGCCTCCTATGAAAAAGGGTAATTGAACTGAGTCATGAAGGAAACATGGAATTCCAAGAGGCAGAGGAGAGAAGGGAAAGCATTCTGACCAATATGACAGCAAACAGACTAATATAACTAGACCAAAAGTTGTACAGAATGTGTAATGTATATACAATGTAATGTATAAGAAAATAGGTTTCATGGAAGGGGACAAATTGGAGAATGCTTCAGATGCAAATAGGAGTTTATATTTAACCCTAAAAGTAATCATAATAAAGAAAAATAACCCACTGGAATTTATTGAGCAGGAGAAGGACATGCTCAAACTGAAATTTAGGAAAATAACTTTGGTGGCCAGTAGACTATAGAGGTAGTTGTATAGGACTGGGGAGAGACTTGAGAAAGGGAGACCAATTAGGCATGTATTGTAATTGAACTTAGTAGGTGATAAGAATCCTTAATTGGTTGCTATATGAGTGGAGGTGAGTAAATGGAATCAGGGATATGTATAAGAGAAGAGTTGGCATTGGCAAGAAGAAGTGCATCCTCTTCATCAGAGTATGGGATAAAAGAAGAAACTGCAAGGTATGATACTAAGGGATTGTGAAATGAAGAGAATGGAGAAGAGATAGCTTACAGGTAATGACTTCCATTTTTTTCCCCCCATAAAATATAAGAGAAGGGATTTGGATGAGTTGTAATGGTAGGGGTATGGAGAGTGAGGTAGAGAACTAGATGGGGAGAAGTAAAAGGACTATCTTGCAACACTGAGGATAAGCTTATATAAATTATATTACATAGTACAGTTGAATAACTTCCTCTTAAGGGAAAGAGGTGTTTGTGTATCTAGGGATAGTTTGGTAAAGCTTGAGCACTGATAGAACAAAGGGACCTCCTGATACTTGACCAAGAACTTACCCCTTTATACTACTTTAGTTTACTCTGGCAACTACCAATGATGCTTCCCAATACTTTGGGACTTCTGAGAACAGTATGGGATCTGAAGTGGGAGGAGCTATGGTTAGTTGATTTTGTTTCTGATTAGCTATACTGGCGAACTGATATTGTGTAAAATAAATTGATGGACAGATTAGATGTAACCTAGAGACACTTCTGTGGGCAAAATATAATAAAAACAGAATGTATTTTCTACCCCCCTAATAAACCCATTGTCTCATAACTGTTCGAGAACATTCTAGGTATTTAGAGAAAGGTACTTGGGATTTTTTGTTCTTGCTTTTAGAAAAAAAATTGCTGTAAGGTAAGCACATAGACTAATTTTTGCTTACATCGTATCACAAAGCCATACTTTTACAACTAAATGTGTAAATCTAATAGTGATAAAAGTTAAATAGTTGATAATTAAAAAAATAAACAAGCTTTCCTATAATTCACTCAAAAGGAATATGATGACTAATTGGAAGTTTTTAAACTTGATAGGATTGACCATGATCTTTCCATGATAGAAGAAAAAAATAGTTTTTATTTTAGTTGATGGAAAATACTGTATTTAGAAATGGGTCTACAAAATGTCTTGGTAGACAAAGTACCCTAACTACAAATACTCGATACCAATGAAACCATTGATTGGAAACAAAAAAAAAATTCAAACTTTTCCCATGCTATTAAAAATCACAAAGCAACTTTACAAATAATATTTTTGTGATGGAAAGAGTATGGAGGAAATACCCAGGAACCAGCACTTTGATAGCATTTTTGACTTAAACAATTTCATGTACCTCAGATTCTGGACCTGTAATGTTCTTCCTCCATGATCTTTGTAATACCAAAAACCTGTAAAGATAGGATAATATGTTTGATAGTTTTGGTTTTACTTTGCTACTTATTACCTGCCATGTGACCTTAAGTAAGTCCCCATTTTTGTTCTACATGACCTCTAAAAATCCCTTCCAATTCTGGATCCTAGGTGATATTTGTTTATTTTACTAGAATAGTGTTTTTAATGCATCCTGTGTGTCTAGGGAAATGCTAACTGAATGTGTTGTGGTGATTTTCGGTCTAACCAGTTTCCTTTTTTTTTTCTTCTGCAAGATTCAAGTTTCTGATAACTGAGAATGCCAGTTCACCAGTGAGAGGAGAAAAGCATTTTCTGTGGTCATCATATTTGCAGTTCTCTTATTTATTCATAATTCTTAGAACAAACTTTCCCCATGCACTTCTACTATCCCCTGAAAGATGCAGTATAATATGACTGTAAACTTGAAACAGAAATCATTCTCTTTATTTCCTTCTGTTTGTATACTTTGTTTCTAATGTCTCATGAAAGAAGGAAGGAAACAAGCATTTATTAGGCACTCTACTATGTGCCAGTCACTGTGCTAAACATTTTACAGATATATCATTTGATCCATATAAAAACCCTGGAGAATAGGTAACATTATTATCTCCATTTTACAGCTGAAGAAAATTGAGGCAGACAAGGATTCCCAGGTCCACAAAGCTAGTAAATATCTGAAGATGAATTTGAATTTGGGTCTTCCTGGTTCCTGGTGCTCTATCTGCTGCAATTCCTAGATGCCTCTAAGACATATCAGAAGGATATGTCTTCAGAAGGATAAGAGGGAACTCTGGTCATATAGGGTTATAGGACTGAATAATGACTTGTGAGAATCAGACCAGAGTCACTGAGTTTTTGCTTCTGGGGTTCACCAACAACCCTGAAATGCAAGTTTCCCTCTTTGTTCTGTTTCTGACCATCTATACAGTCACCTTGATGGGCAACTTTCTCATTATCACAGTAACTAGTGTGGATCCTACTCTTCATACTCCCATGTATTTTTTTCTTCGTAATTTGTCACTATTAGAAGTCTGCTTCACTTTGGTCATGGTGCCCAAGATGCTTGTGGACTTGGTATCAACGAAGAAGAGCATTTCCTTCATAGGCTGTGGTATACAGATGTATTTCTTCTTCTTCTTTGGCAGCTCTGAGTGCTTTCTCCTCTCCATGATGGCATATGATCGTTATGTGGCCATCTGTAACCCTCTCCGATACACAGTCATCATGAACCAAGGCCTATGCAACTTCATGGCAATAGGCTCTTGGATGTCTGGTGTACCTGTCTCCATGCTACAAACAGCTTGGATGATGGCCCTTCCTTTCTGTGGACAAAATGCTGTGGACCACTTCTTTTGTGATGGGCCACCTGTTTTGAAGCTAGTCTCCCAAGACACAACCATGTATGAGATGCAGGCTTTGGCCTCCACCCTCCTCTTCATTATGTTCCCATTCACTCTTATCTTGGTTTCCTACACCCACATTATCACAACCATTCTGAAAATGCCCTCTGCTACTGGCCGCCAGAAAGCCTTCTCTACTTGTTCTTCCCACTTAATTGTAGTATCCCTCTTCTATGGAACTGCCAGCCTAACTTATCTGAGACCAAAGTCCACCCAATCACCAGAGAGTAAGAAAATGGTGTCACTGTCCTACACAGTCATCACTCCAATGTTAAATCCAATCATCTATAGCCTGAGGAACAATGAAGTGAAAGGGGCTGTCAGAAGGACATTTTCTCGAGAGGTGTTGCAGAAATTGGAGATATTTTGACTAAAATATAAAAGTGATTGGAATATTTGTAATGCAAAATCATGGTATTATGATAAGAGATAAAATACACTTCTAGAGATCAAGAAATAAATCCTAATTCCAACTATGTTCTGTTGAGTATCAATTTCTGTGCCTGAGCAAGTGTGTCAGTGTGACTTAACTTCCCTTTCTTCAATTATTCCCTCTCAAAATGTCATGCCTAAGAATGCTGTGACAAGGTCCATAATAAAAGTCTTTTTGCACTAGTAAAACTTGTTAGAACTTGTCTTCTTTGAACCCTTGAGTCACTTCTATGCATACCCATCTATGTGGTTGCAAAAGAACAATCTTGGCAACAAAACATAACAAAAGCTTTTTTTTTGTTTGTTTGTCCTTTTAGTTTATATAAAATTTCCTCCTTTCCAAATTCTAGTATTCCATCACCATATTCAAGACATTCTAACAGGCCTTGCATAGTCAAAGACACATTAAACTTATTCTGATCAGTTTTTGTAGCTTTCTGACTTAAAAAAATGTTTTGTCAAAGAATGATTCTTTTTTTTTTAGATAATATTTTATTTGATCATTTCCAAGCATTATTCATTAGAGACAAAGATCATTTTCTTTTCCTCCCCCCACCCCATGGTCGACGTGTGATTCCACTGGGTATCACATGTGTTCTTGATTCAAACCCATTGCCATGTTGTTAGTATTTGCATTAGAGTGTTCTTTTAGAGTCTCTCCTCTGTCATGTCCCCTCAACCGCTGTAGTCAGGCAGTTGCTTTTCCTCGGTGTTTCTACTCCCACAGTTTGTCCTCTGCTTATGGATAGTGTTTTTCTCCTAGATCCCTGCAGATTGTTCAGGGACATTACACCGCCACTAATGAAAAATTCCATTACGTTCGATTATACCACAGTGTATCAGTCTTTGTGTACAATGTTCTCCTGGTTCTGCATCTCTCGCTCTGGATCACTTCCTGGAGGTTGTTCCAGTCTCCATGGAATTCCTCCACTTTATTATTCCTTTTAGCACAATAGTATTCCATCACCAACATATACCACAATTTGTTCAGCCATTCCCCAAATGATGGGCATCCCCTCGTTTTCCAATTTTTGGCCACCACAAAGAGCGCAGCTATGAATATTCTTCTACAAGTCTTTTTGTCCACTATCTCTTTGGGGTACAGACCCAGCAGTGCTATGGCTTGATCAAAGGGTAGACATTCTTTTATCACCCTTTGGGCATAGTTCCAAATTGCCCTCCAGAATGGTTGGATCAGTTCACAACTCCACCAGCAATGAATTAATGTCCCTACTTTGCCACATCCCCTCCAGCATTCACTGCTTTCCTCTGCTGTCATGTTAGCCGATCTGCTAGGTGTGAGGTGATACCTCAGAGTTGTTTTGATTTGCATCTCTCTGATATAAGAGATTTAGAACACTTCTTCATGTGCTTATTAATAGTTTTGATTTCTTTATCTGAGAACTGCCTATCCATGTCCCTTGCCCATTTATCAATTGGAGAATGGCTTGATTTTGTGTACAATTGATTTAGCTCTTTATAAATTTGAGTAATTAAATCTTTGTCAGAGGTTTCTATGAAGATTTTTTCCCAATTTGTTGGTTCCCTTCTGATTTTAGTTACATTGGTTTTGTTTGTACAAAAGCTTTTTAATTTGATGTAGTCGAAATTATTTAGTTTACATTTTGTGATTCTTTCTATGTCTTGCTTGGTTTTAAAGTCTTTCCCCTCCCAAAGGTCTGACATGTATACTAGTCTGTGTTTACCCAATGTACTTATGGTTTCCTTCTTTATGTTTAAGTCACTCACCCATTTTGAATTTATCTTGGTGTAGGGTGTGAGGTGTTGATCCAAACCTAATCTCTCCCACACTGTCTTCCAATTTTCCCAGCAGTTTTTATCGAATAGTAGATTTTTGTCCCAAAAGCTGGGATCTTTGGGTTTATCGTATACTGTCTTGCTGAGGTCGCTTGCTCCCAGTCTATTCCACTGATCCTCCTTTCTGTCTCTTAGCCAATACCAAATTGTTTTGATGACTGCTGCTTTGTAGTATAGTTTGAGGTCTGGGACTGCAAGGCCCCCCTCATTTGTGTGTGTGTTTTTTCCATTATTTCCCTGGATATCCTTGATCCTTTGTCCTTCCAAATGAACTTTGTTATGGTTTTTTCTAAATCATTAAAGAAATATTTTGGGAGTTCAATGGGTATGGCACTAAATAGATAAATAAGTTTGGGTAGGATGGTCATTTTTATTATATTGGCTGATCCTATCCATGAGCAGTTAATGTTTTTCCAATTGTTCAAGTCTAGTTTTAGTTGTGTGGAGAGTGTTTTGTAGTTGTGTTCATATAGTTCCTGTGTTTGTCTCGGGAGATAGATTCCTAGGTATTTTATTTTGCCTAAGGTGATTTTGAATGGGATTTCTCTTTCTAGTTTTTGCTGCTGAGCTGTGTTGGAGATATATAGAAAAGCTGATGACTTATGTGGGTTCATTTTGTATCCTGCAACTTTGCTAAAGTTGTTGATTATTTCAATTAGCTTTTTGGTTGAATCTCTAGGATTCTTTAAGTAGACCATCATGTCATCTGCAAAGAGTGATAACTTGGTCTCCTCCTTGCCTATTTTGATGCCTTCAATTTCTTTTTCTTCTCTAATTGCTACTGCTAGTGTTTCTAGTACAATGTCAAATAGTAGAGGTGATAATGGGCATCCTTGTTTCACTCCTGATCTTATTGGGAATGCATCTAGTTTATCCCCATTGCAGATGATATTAGCTGATGGTTTTAGATATATACTGTTTATTATTTTTAGGAATGACCCTTCTATTCCTATGCTTTCTAGTGTTTTTAATAGAAATGGGTGTTGTATTTTATCAAAGGCTTTTTCTGTATCTATTGAGATAATCATGTGGTTCTTGTTGCTTTGTTTGTTGATGTGGTCAATTATGTGGATGATTTTCCTAATATTGAATCAGCCCTGCATCCCTGGTATAAATCCTACTTGATCATGATGGATGACCCTTCTGATCACTTGCTGGGGTCTTTTTGCTAGTATCCTTTTTAAGATTTTTGCATCTATATTCATTAGGGAGATTGGTCTATAGTTTTCTTTCTCCATTTTTGACCTGCCTGGTTTTGGAATCAGTACCATGTTTGTGTCATAAAAGGAGTTTGGTAGAACTCCCTCTTTACTTATTATGTCAAATAGTTTGTATAGTATATGGATTAATTGTCCTCTGAATGTTTGATAGAATTTACTTGTGAATCCGTCGGGCCCTGGGGATTTTTTCTTAGGGAGTTCTTTGATGGCCTGTTGGATTTCATTTTCTGATATGGGATTATTTAAGAATTCTATTTCTTCTTCTGTTAGACTAGGCAGTTTGTATTTTTGTATATATTAATCCATATCACCTAAATTGGTGTATTTATTGCCATATAATTGGGCAAAGTAATTTCTAATGATTGCTTTAATTTCCTCTTCATTGGAGGTGCTGTCCCTCTTTTCATCTTTGATGCTGTTAATTTGCTTTTCTTCCTTCCTTTTTTTAATTAGATTGACCAGTACTTTGTCTATTTTGTTTGTTTTTTCAAAGTACCAGCTTCTTGTCTTATTTATTAAATCAATAATTCTATCACTTTTGATTTTATTAATTTCTCCCTTAATTTTTAGGATTTCTAGTTTGGTTTTCTGCTGGGGTTATTTAATTTGATCGATTATGAGTTTTTTCATTTGCATTTCCAATTGATTGATCTCTGCTCTCCCTAGTTGGTTAATATATGCACTCAGGGATATGAATTTACCTCTGATTACTGCTTTGGCTGCATCCCAAAAGGTTTGAAAGGATGTCTCACCATTGTCATTTTCCTCGATGAAATTAATTGTTTCTATGATTTCTTCTCTAACTAAATGACTTTGGAGTATCTTATTGTTTAATTTCCAATTAGTTTTTGATTTGGTTTTCCATGTACCATTAATGATCATTATTTTTATTGCCTTGTGATCTGAAAAGGTTTCATTTATTATTTCTGCTTTTCTGCATTTATATACCATGTTTCTGTGACCTAGTGTATGGTCAATCTTTGTGACTGTGCCATGTGGTGCTGAGAAGAAGGTGTATTCCTTTTTGTCCCTATTTATTTTTCTCCATATGTCTATTAATTCTAAATTTTCTAAGATTTCATTCACTTCTTTTACCTTTTTCTTATTAATTTTTTTATTTGATTTATCTAAATTTGATAATGGTTGGTTCAAGTCTCCCACTAATATTGTTTTAAAGTCTATTTCTTCCTTCAGTTCTCCTAGTTTCTCCATTAGAAATTTGGGTGCTATATTATTTGGTGCATATATGTTGATTAGTGATATTTCCTCATTATCTAAAGTCCCTTTTAACAGAATATAATTACCTTCCCTATCCCTTTTAATCAGGTCTATTTTTGCTTTGGCTTCATCAGATATTATGATTGCAACTCCTGCCTTCTTTCTGTCAGTTGAGGCCCAGAAGGTCTTACTCCATCCTTTAATTCTGACATTTTGGGTGTCTACCCACCTCATGTGTGTTTCTTGGAGACAACATATGGTAGGATTTTGGATTCTAATCCATTCTGCTATTCATCTACATTTTATGGGTGAGTTCATCCCATTCACATTCAAAGTTATGATTTTCACTTGTGGACTCCCCGGCATTTTGATATCCTTCCCTAATTCTAACCTTTCTTCTTCAGCTCTAACTTTTTAATCCAGTGATTTATTTTAAATCAGTCCCCCTTGTCCCCTCCCTTGATATATTTTCCTTTCTAGCCCCTCCCTTTTTCCCCTCCCCCACCGCCTCTTCTTCCCTCCCTTTTTTGTGTTCCCTCCTCCCTGCCCCCTTGGTTTTCCCTTCTCCCTACCCTTGTTGGGTAAGATAGAATTCAAGATCCCAATGGATCTGGATGTTCTTCCCTCTCAGAGTTGATTTCCCTGAGAGTAAGGTTTAAGTAAAAACTCTCTTCCTCTCCTTCTTATAGGAGTTTTCTTCCCCTCCCCTTCCTGTGTGAATCTTTGTGTGAGAAAGATTATTCTATTTGGTCTTTCTTTTCCCCTTATTTACACATTACATTTTCCCCACATATTAATATACATAGATTGATATAAATATAGTCCTTATGGAAGAGAGTTTGAATAAAAGAAAAAGATAACATTTTTCTCCTTTTCCCTTTCCTTCATATTTACCTTTTCAGGTATTCCATGCTCGTTGTTTTTTGATATCAAACTTTCCATAGAACTCTGGTCTTTTCTTTGCAAAAACTTGGAAATCTTCTATTTTGTTGAATGCCCATACTTTCCCTTGGAAGTGTATAGTCAGTTTTGATGGATAGCTGATTCTTGGTTGAAGGCCCAGCTCTCTTGCCTTTCTGAAAATCATGTTCCATGCCTTACAGTCATTCAGAGTGGAACTTGCAAGGTCTTGTGTGACCCTGATTGGCATTCCTTTATATCTAAATTGTCTTTTTCTGGCTTCTTGTAAGATTTTTTCTTTTGTTTGAAAGCTTTGGAATTTGGCAATTACATTCCTGGGAGTTGTCTTTTGGTGATTTAGTGCAGAGGGTGTTCTGTGAGCTCTTTCAGTGGCTGTATTGCCCCCTTGTTCTAGAATCTTTGATTATCTCTTGTATTACGATGTGGAGTTTGTTGTTTTTTTCTGGCTTTTCTGGTAGTCCAATTATTCTTAAATTGTCTCTTCTCCCTCTATTTTCCAAGTCTATGACCTTGTCAGTGAGATATTTTATGTTCTCTTCTAATTTCTTAGTCTTTTGGCTTTGCTTTATTAATTCTTGCTCTTTTACGTGCTCATTGTCTTCCAGTTGGCTGATTCTGACCTTTAAAGCCTGGTTTTCCTTTTCAGTTTGGTCAAACTGGTTTTGTAGATGCATGAATTTCTTTTGTATTATTTCCCACTTTTCCTCCCAGAAGGCTTCAATCTTTTTGATCATTCCCGATTCAAATTCTTCATGGGTTTGTGGAGAGTTTCCGTTTCCTTTGGAAGGTTTTGGCACATTTGCTTATGTTTCCTCTTCTATCTCCTCTGTATTTTGTATTTTTGCTCCATAAAATGTGTTCAAAGTCACCCCCTTCTTCTTGTTTTTCTTGGAGTTTTGAGGCTTTTCTGTGCTCTTTTCCATCTCTGTCTGGTGCTCAGAGGCTTTAGCCCCAGGCAAATTGTCCGTTCTCTGGTGTTACTGCTCTCAGTTCCCTCCCGAAGCTTCTTCGTTGCCTTACTTCCATGCTCTGAGCCTGGCTTGGTACTGTCCATGAGATATCTTGGAGCCTTTGTAGGCCAGAGAGGCCTGCACTGTGAGAGGGGAGTGGCCGAGGCTTCCCGGAGCTCTGAGGGCTCCTGATAGGATTAACTTCCGCTGGGTTAGATTGAGTTTGTCTTAAAGCAGGGACCTTCCCTGAGACTTGGATGGAAGGATCCAGCCAGGGGGCTACAGGCTCCCCTCTGTCTCTCTCTGTTTCTTTGATGTCTGGGTGCCCCCGTGACTGGCTCAGGTTATTTTCAGGTTGCGGCCTTCAGAATAGCCAGCTCTGGGGTCCTTTTTTTTTTTAAACCCTTACCTTCCATCTTGGAGTCAATACTGTGTATTGGCACCAAGGCAGAAGAATGGTAAGGGCTAGGCAATGGGGGTTAAGTGACTTGCCCAGGGTCACACAGCTAGGAAGTGACTGAGGCCAGATTTGAACCTAGGACCTCCTCTCTCTAGTCCTGGCTCTCAATCCACTGAGCCACCCAGATGCACCCCCTCCCCCCCTCCGGGGTCCTTTTGCTGTCTCTTAGGTTCCTGCTGCTGCCTCGGACTCAGAGCTCTGGGTTGGGGGGGATGGGTCCTGGGACCTTCC
This sequence comes from Monodelphis domestica, assembly GCF_027887165.1. Classification (NCBI taxonomy): domain Eukaryota; kingdom Metazoa; phylum Chordata; class Mammalia; order Didelphimorphia; family Didelphidae; genus Monodelphis; species Monodelphis domestica. Next base: position 29,173,692 of record NC_077231.1, on the reverse strand, counting down.
TTCTGCCTACCCCTTAGATCCTAGTGATCTTGGGTTCTAGCTTTTGGGTGGCTGTACCTTTTGATCCAGGTCCAGGAGGAGGGTTCCCGGGATCTATCCTGTTGTTTGTTTTGAATTTCGGTGTCCTAGGAGCATACAGTTTGAGATCGGTAAGGAAGGGGTTTCCGGAGATCTGAACTTTAGCTCTCTCTAAGCTGCCATCTTGACTGGAAGTCCCAAAGAATCAAGCTTTTTTTTTTTTTTAATACAAAAGTTTTTAAGGTCAGATATTCTCATTGAAAATCAATTGTATAATGGTTTTGCCTTCATCGACCCTAAAAAATGGTATCCAAGAAACTCACATCTGAAGAATGATTTCACCATTTGCTTCGAAAAACATTTGGTGGTGCTATTTCCAATGTGGCTTATAAAAGAGTGCACTGAATAGCATCTTAAAGTGGACTCTAAGGATGAACTTGTGGGCTTGGAATTGTCACCATTTCCAAAGTTTCTCTGCCATATTTGTTTTTTAAAAAATCATGGCAGTATCACTTGAAATAAACATTCATTATGACCTCTATAATTTTCCTTCAGAGAAGTTGCCACAATTGCCAGAAGGCTAGAGTCAAATATGTTAATTGTCTTCTTCCATGACCTAATTGGAAACTATGCATTGTACTCTAGAAAAGAGAAAATAGTCAAATCCTTTGACTGAATTATTGAAATATAACAGAGCATGGAATAAAACCATAGATCAAAATAATGACAAAAATGCAGTACATGTAATAAAAGTTTTGAGATCATTAGAGGAAAGATGAGGATTGGATGGAGCTGAGAGAAAAATATTATGTTTAGAAGGTAGACCTGACATAAGCCATAAAAGGTTAGGTAAAAATCTTTTTGATTTCTCTTACCTTTTTTGTTCTTCTTCCCTTTGGACCCTCCCCCACCACTCCTTCTTTCCTTTCTTCTCCATTTTATTTATTTCTTTTTATTTTATATTATGGTCATTTATGGGGAGAAAGAAACCTCTCACACCAACTGTAGATTTATTCAGGCAAACCAGTAAGCAAAATAATTGTTTGTATGGCCTACTTTAATAAAATACTCATTTTAACATTCTTTTCTTTTAAAAATTTTAGTTCCAAATTCTCTTTCTCCCAATCCCTACCATACTCACAGAGAAGTCAAGGAATATGAAATCAGTTATATACATGAAATCATGAAAAACATATTTCCATATTAGACATATTTAAAAAATAGCAACGAAAATGAAGAAATGAGAAAACTATACTTCAATTTGCAGTCAAAGTTCATCAGTTCTCTCTGGAGATTGATAGAATTTTTTCATTATTAAACTTTTGGAATTATATTGAATCATTGTATTGATCAGAGTGGCCAAATCTTTCACAATTGATCATCATTACATTACTGTTACTGTTCGTGATGATCTCCTAGTTCTTCTCACTTCACTTTATCAGTTCATATAGATCTTGCCATGTTTTTCTGAAGTGCTCACCCATCATTTCCTACAACAATATATAAGCCATTCCTTATTTGATGAACATCCCCTCAGTAACCAACTTTGCCATCACAAAAGATCTGCTATGAATACTTTTATACTAATAGATTCTATTCCTTTTTCTTTGATCTTTTTGGTGTATATATCTAGAAGTGCCTTTCTGGTTCAAAGGGTATACAACATTTTGGATCCCTTTGGGCCTAGTTCCATATTATTCTCCAGAATGACTGGATGAGTTAACTACTCTACCAACAGTTCATCAGTATATCTATTTTCCCCTCATGCCATCCAATATTTGTCATTTCTGATAGGTGTAAGGTACTGGTTCAGAATTATTTTAATTTGCATTTCTCTAATCAATATGATTTAGAGTGTTATTCTGTGACTATAGATAGCTTTGATTTCTTCTTTTGAAACAAAATATCATTTGACCATTTATCATTTGGGGAATGGCTCTGATTATAAATTTGACTCAGTTCTATACTCACTCTATATTTGAAAAATGAGGCCTATATCAGATAAAGTGGCCCTTAATATTTTTATAGCTATGGTATCTTCTAGCAAAATGTAGTTTCCCTAATTCTTTTTAATTAGGTCTATTTTCACTTTTTTTTGGTCTGAGATAATGATTGCTACCTCTGATGTTTTTTGTTTAGCTTTATTTAAGAATTAGAGAATTTTATTTAAGAATTAGATTCTTCTGTGGGCCTATATTTTATCTCAGTGTCTGTATTCGTGTTTGTTTCAAGTGTGTCTTTTGTAAACAACATATTGTTTGATTCTGGTTTCTTATCCATCTTGTTATCTGTTTCCATTTTATAGGTGAGTTCATCATTTTAAAATTAACAGTAATGATTACTGTGCTTTTTCTCTCTATCATATTTTCTTGTTACTTCTCTATCTTTTTATCCTGCCCTTCTTCAAGTCTATTTTACTTTTGATTATTGCTTTCCCTAATATGCCCTCCCTTTTATCATCATCATCATCATCTCCTCCTGCTCCTGCTCCTGCTCCTCCTGCTCCTGCTCCTCCTGCTCCTGCTCCTCCTGCTCCTCCTGCTCCTGCTCCTCCTCCTCCTCCTCCTCCTCCTCCTTCTTCTTCTTCTTCTTCTTCTTCTTCTTCTTCTTCTTCTTCTTCTTCTTCTTCTTCTTCTTCTTCTTCTTCTTCTTCTTCTTCTTCTTCTTCTTCTTCTTCTTCTTCTTCTTCTTCTTCTTCTTCTTCTTCTTCTTCTTCTTCTTCTTCTTCTTCTTCTTCTTCTTCTTCTTCTTCTTCTTCTTCTTCTTCTTCTTCTTCTTCTTCTTCTTCTTCTTCTTCTTCTTCTTCTTCTTCTTCTTCTTCTTCTTCTTCTTCTTCTTCTTCTTCTTCTTCTTCTTCTTCTTCTTCTTCTTCTTCTTCTTCTTCTTCTTCTTCTTCTTCTTCTTCTTCTTCTTCTTCTTCTTCTTCTTCTTCTTCTTCTTCTTCTTCTTCTTCTTCTTCTTCTTCTTCTTCTTCTTCTTCTTCTTCTTCTTCTTCTTCTTCTTCTTCTTCTTCTACTTCTTCTTCTTCTTCTTCTACTTTTTTCTCCCCTTTTTCCCTGGATAAGTTGCATTTCCATACATAACTATGTATATACATATATATTCTTCCCTCTTTGAACCTATTTTGATGAGTGAGGTTCAAGCATTGTCTGCCACCCTATCCCCTATATATTTACACTTCCACTATAAAAAACTTTTCCTTGTAGACCTCTTTTATAGGAGGAAAAATTTCCCATAGTCTCTCTCCCTTCCCCCTTTCTCATTACATCCCTTTTTCTCACCCCTTCATTATTTTGGAGATGTCCAGACAACTCTCTAAGACAATTAATTGCCAAACAGCTTCTAATTTGTTGGGTTGGAAAGAATTTCCTAACAAGAAAGCTCTCTACAATGATGAAACAATAGTATGAAACCTCAAATAGTCAAGGCACGATACTACATGCTGGGGATAGAGGAAATTTCCTGTTCTCAGGAATTTAACAATTTAGTTATGGGAATTAACCCATGTGTTAGCTGATAAAGAGGCCAAAACCAAAAAGTGTCATAATTTAAAAGCTTGCAATATCAAAGGAGAAAAAATACCCACAAGATAGAATATATGTATGGAAATGATTTCTCCACCTGAAATTTTCCTAAAAACAATGTTATGAAAATCACCTTCTACTTTCTATTATAATTACTTTTATATATGTGATAACTCCCTTCTCAGATTCAGAGGACATGGGAATCTTAGCTAAAGTAAACTTACCCCATAACATTCAGAACATAGATTTCCACAATTTTAGATAACAGATTATTGGACAATGTATATAATTGTCCAAAGCACCTAACCTTTAATGTTGTCCACCTAATCCTGCTCACCTATCTCTGTGGACTCCATCCCCTAAGTCCCACATTTGAAATTCTCACAAAAGTCAATTAGGCTGGGAATTCATTAGCAACTTCTGAATAGATCCCTAGGGCCACTTGTTTGTTCATGAAAATAATAATACATTTAAAAAGCACCAGATAAGAAATGTGTAATTCTTGTGGACTTGATGTGGGAGAAACACACCCAAGTCTGTAGCAGTCTCTGCCCAGAATGGGAGGCTCAAACTCCATCCAGTTCAGAAGTAAGAAAATAATTTTATTTGAAGAAGTGGTGGTTTTTGGTGCTATGATGGCCTAATAGCTGGTGGAATAGTCCAGAGGCTAATCAAGTAGCCTTAGAGCTAATGGTTATGTCCAGGGGCTAGTAAAGTAGATCCTTTGGGGCTGATAGTATGGAGTAGTAGGATGGCAGCTTCCTCTAAGGAGTGGAGTTACCACATTCTGTGGATCAGGGTTGGTATATCTATTGGGGTCCAGGGGGTTCAGCATCTCCCTTTCCAAACTCAGGTGGAGGTTCCTCCAATATCCACCTTGTCATTATTTGTCAAGGAGAGGTTTTGATGCCCTTCCAGAGTAGAAGCATGGGGATGTCATATGGTACATTAGGTAATTAATTATTTCTAAGAACAATATAAAAGAGAATGGGTACAAAGCTGATGCCCAGCATAGAACATTGCTGATCTGGTACACAGAGTGTATAATTGAACAATCTAAAATTCATGTTTGATTAATGCTGAAACTATAGGTGTTGAACTTGATGTTTAACTAGTGCTAGCTAGTGAGATGCAAGATTTTAGAGTACAAGGGTCCCATTCTTATTACTACCCCTTACTGTGCATTGCCAGTCCACATCATGCTCAATATTTTTTAAAGACAAAAGAAATATCTCTGTCAAAGGAACAGCACTGTATATTAATTACATTCTGATCATAGTGAGGGTACCAAAGCATCTCCCAGATGATCCAGGAAATTATGTTGCACTGTAATATAACAAGGACAATTTCCCAAGATGTCAGATCTGGGACCATGCCTCAATGAATAAATCATGTCCTGTTTTGATGATTTCTATGTATATGTATATGCATTTGTGAGAGTACACTTATATAAGAGACAGAGGCAGATGGGTTATATATGTAACTTGAGTTTCCTTAAGCAAAGGATCAACCTATCATGTTTCACCAGTAAACATTAAGTTCTAACTAAATTTTAAAAAGGTCTTTCAGAAAAGTGAGTATGTTCTTGGTGCATTTTCTTCAGTTTTTCATTTTTCTTTAAGGTACAAATGGAGTATATGTGAAAATATGGGTCCTCTTACAATACTTATCTTCCCCATGAGTCCCTGAATTAACAAATGTCTGTGAAGTCTACACAACAGGAGTTGCATAGTTAAAGAATCTCCTGACTGTATTTTTAAGTTGGAAAAAAAAGTTAAATATACTTTTTTTGTTCTTTTTTTTTGTAGGTCTTCTTCAACTGCTGAAAATGTATTGAAGACAAAGGTAGAACAGAAAGGATTAGAAAATAAATAGTTGTTTTCTTCTTTGAACCTTTCTCATGGAGAGAAGCGAAAGTTGTGTGTGTGTAATAAGTATAGGTTGCTTTCTTTTTCTTTTTCTTTTTCTTTTAAACCCTTACCTTCTGTCTTGGAGTCAATACTGTGTATTGGCTTTCCTTAAGGCTATACTTGAAGAATGCAATCTCTGTAATCCCTAGAAAGCCATAAAGACATTAAGGGTGGACCCGGTAATAGATTGCATGTTTGTGGTCAAAGTAAAAAAGGAGCTATAATCAAGAGTCTTGGTAACCATAGGCTAATTTTATTTTTTGGTGACCATAACAAATGAAACTTTTCACCAAGGGGTAAAAGAGAAATATCCATCTCAATAAATGATATATGGAGTAACTAAGTAACTTAAGGGATAGACACAGTTTTGGAGAAAGTATGTCTTGGAATCAAATTTGGGATCAGATATATATCCTAGTTCGGTGACTTTGGGCAAGTCACTTAATCCGAACTGCTCAACCCTTACTGTTTTGGTTTGGAACTGATATTTAGTATTGATTTTAAGATAGAAGGGATTTTTTTACAAAAGAAAAAAAATAAATACATGACATTCTCGGGTAAGTGAAATAATGGATTTTGAAATATACCAAAAGAAAAATTTCTTATCACATCTTTCCCACTCATAAAATACCACAAACTTGATTTTCCACCAACAGATGATTCAATTGATGAATTGTCACATGCCCATTTGCCAACTTAATTTTTTACCTTTCAGCTGACTTGTGAAGGCTCACTATTTGTTTCATCTTCTCAGGGAATGCAAACATTTTTGTTTTGGTCTAAATATCATAATCGGTAAGGCAAATCTAATGAAGAACTACTAGTTAAAAAGATAAAGATCTTTTTTACAAGACAGCATGTATTGTTCTCTCTCCATTATATTTGGTAATCAATAGTGATTATTCTCTCGGGTATCTTGAGTATTTTCAGACTGGATTTTTCTTATTTTCAGATGCAGGTATGGTAAAAATCTAACATCGATAATGGGAAATCGTACAACAGTGACAGTGTTTATCCTTTTAGGATTGACGGATGATCCTCAATGGAAGATTGTACTTTTCCTTTTCCTGTTCCTTACATATATATTAAGTGTTGCTGGCAACCTGACCATCATCCTTCTCACCTTGTTGGACTCTCATCTCAAGACTCCCATGTACTTCTTCCTTCGAAATTTTTCCCTCCTGGAAATTTCTTATACAACTGTCTGCATCCCTAAATTTCTGGTTAGTATTGCAACTGGGGACAAAACCATTACCTATAATTGTTGTGTTGCTCAGTTATTTTTTGCCTTCCTTCTTGGGGCATCTGAATTTTATCTTCTGGCTGCCATGTCTTATGACCGTTATGTTGCCATTTGTAAACCTCTGCATTACACAACCATTATGAGCAGCAAAGTCTGTACCCAGCTTGTTCTTAGCTCTTGGGTATCTGGTTTCTTGATTATCTTCCCAGGCCTTATTGCAGGCCTCCAACTGGATTTCTGTGCCTCCAATGCCATTGATCATTTCTATTGTGACACTGCTCCCATGTTGCAGCTCTCTTGCACAGACACAGAATTCCTTGAGCTCCTCAGTTTCATTTTAGCTTTAGTGACACTCTTAGTTACTTTAACACTAGTGATTCTATCCTATGTCCACATTGCCCTGACAATCCTGAGAATTCCATCTGCTAGTCAGAGGAAAAAGGCATTTTCTACCTGTTCCTCTCACATGATTGTCCTCTCCCTCTCCTATGGCAGCTGCATTTTCATGTACATTAAACCTTCTGCTAAGGAGAGAATATCTTTAACCAAAGGAATATCTTTACTCAATACTTCAGTTGCCCCTCTATTAAACCCCTTTATTTACACCCTAAGGAACCAGCAAGTGAGGCAAGCTTTTAAGGATGCAATCCAGAGAGCAGCAACTTTTTCAAACAAATAACAACAACAAAAAAAACTAAATGGAAAAAACATCTCTTTGTTTGCTTTCATGGGTCATGTTCTCTTTTTCCAAGTATAGCAATATATCTCTGTTCCTCTTATTAACTTCTCCCATTTTCTTTCCAACCTTTCCTAAGCTGTAGCTTTTGGTTTCTTTTCTTGGAGAATTTCTCAAATCCCATCTCATTATATGGATTTCTGAATGAAATGGAACTCATACTGAAATGCTTTTTTGTTTATTTAATATCCATTTGCCAGAATCAATTATTATTTAATAATTAATGTTATGCATAAATCATTAAACACAATACATGTGGAGTGGTGCCTTTTTACAACCTCTGAAGAACTGTTTTGGTTCTCTTTATTCCATCTACCATTTTGTATATTTCTATTCTTCCTGAGACATGTAGAAGTGAATGCTCTACAAATAAACTACCAGCATTAATCTTTGCCTAAGAAAAACAAAAAATAAAACAAAATAACTTACCCTCTTAGTAGATTAGAATCTCTAAATTCAGTGAGTGTCTCATACCATTTATAATTAGAGTTTTAGCAATTAATAGAAGATACTTGTAGAGAAATATGATAGAAACAGTAAAAAAAAAATCAAAAAACCCCTCACTATTTCACAAGTTCATTCTTTTGCTTTGAAACTAAATTCTATACTCCAGTTTCTTAATTTCTAAAATATAGTAACCAGTACATTAGGGTATTATTTTTTAGTTAAGTGGAATTAATTTTAGAAATATATAGGGTAAAAAGGGGAAATTTCATTCAGTGAATCAGTGAATTAGTGAATGAGTGAAAATACAATTGAGAACTACCTGAATTCAAGGTACTTAATAATTAAGAGACGTAATCAGATCGGCCTATGCAATCCTTCTTTTTTTTTTTTAAGCTTTATCTTGTTAGAATCAATATTGTGTATTGGTTCCAAGGCATAAGAGTGACAAGGCAATGGGTATTAAGAAATTAAATGGAGATACACAGCTAAGAAGTGTCTCAGGTCATATTTGAACCCATGAATTCCCATTTCTAGGTGTGTATCTCAATCCATGGAGTCACTTTGCTGCACCCCCCCCTCTAATCCTACCCATTTTAATTGCTTCATCTGGCAGCAATAGCACTCTGAGTGACTGATTTTGTGAAATCTCTTCCCTAGGGAGGGGAAAAGAAAACCCATGAACATAAACATATCCCATGTCTCCAAAGGAGATTTATTAAAGCATTTTTTTGGTCTGGAGATAGGATTAAAAAACTGTAAGCCTCCATATCTTTATTAAGATTGGTGTGGTTTCCAGATTGTAGGGGAGTGACAGCACTAAAATGACTTCCTAGCTTCCTTTTGTGAACAGGAAAAGTCTCAGCTTTCTGTGTTGAAGCCTATTACTCTAGAGGATTCCAGGATAGTGATTAGTGGAGTTAGCATCATTAATATGCATGTTTTTCAGCTCATATGTTCTCTATTCTCTTCCAAATCCATAACAATCAACAGAAAAAGAGACATGAAAACACTCCTTATAATTCTGTCCAGAATTATTACAAAAACAAGTCAAGCTGATGAGTATGGAAAATATGTGTGAAATATCTATTCATTGTTCTATTATGTTGGTGGGTTGGACGGTAGAAAGAATATTATGAATGGATGTTATGACCAAAAAAAGATGGATTGGTGAAATAGCAAGAATGAGAAATAAATCCAGAGATATAAAAGATGTAGCAGACTATCCATCCTTTTCCAGAGAAGTGAGTCAATTAAAATTTTGATTGAGACATATATTTTAACATGGTCTATGTGAGAATGTGTTTCACTAAGCTACATATAGTTTTTAGGAAGTTCTTTTCTTTTCTCATTGTTAAATTGAAGAAGATAAATTGGGAGGGAGACACGAACATGCTTATTTTTTAAAATGTAAAAACCAATTTTTTAAAAGAATAAGGAATAGTCAATGGATAATATTCTATTTGGAATCCATAAAATGCCAAGATATCTAAAGGATGATTTCTAGCATGTTAGGTCAAACATTTGTGGTGGTTTTATGAGAAGACTTAGGCAAGAGTTACTCAGGATGGGAAAGCATAGATGGACTATGACTTACTTCATAGGAAAGACAGGAGGTCTCCAAGGCAGAAGAGTGATAAGGGCTAGGCAATGGGGGTCAAGTGACTTGCCCAGGGTCACACAGCTGGGAAGTGTCTGAGGCCAGGTTTGAACCTAGGACATCCCATCTCTTGATCACTGAAAATCCAGTTCCATCCTGAAATTAAAATCTTGGGTGCAAAATTATCCCTTAATGACTATTGTAGTCATTAAGTTTCTCACAAGTTAGATAAAAAAATTAAATGACAACTTTGAAAATTATAGAAGAGTTAAGTTGAGAAAGAGTTATATTGTATTGTTATTTCAAGCTTCCAAAGCAGGAAAGACAGATTCAAGGCAAAAGTCAGCAGAGGAGAAAGGGTTGGCAAGCAGCTTTTGGAGTTCCCGTCCAAAGACAAAAAAAAAAAGCTTTCTGTGAAGAAAAAAGAGCAAAATACACAACCAATGGGAAATTATTAGATTCAAGCAATCACATGGAAAATTTCAAAAACACAAAATGGGAATTGATCTCAAGTTCTGGAAGAAATCAGTATGGAATTCCAAAATAAAATAAGACAGGTTGAAGAAAATGGGGAAAAGAAATGAAATTGAACAAGAAAATAATAGCTTAAATGGCAAAATTGGTCAATTGGAAAAAGAGTTAAAGAAATTCAGTGAAGAAAAAAGTTCTCCAAAAAAAAAAAAGAATTGACTTACAGGAAAAAGAGGCAAAAAATCCAATAAAGAAAAGAATGGCATGAAAAGTAAAGTGGACCAAAGAGAAGAAGAGGATCAGAAGGCCATGGAAGAAATTTGATCTTCAAAAATTAGAATTGTGCAAATGGAAGCTAATGATTTCTCAAGACATAAAAAGAAAAAAAAACCCAATAAAACAAAATCAAAAGAATAAAAAAAAATAGAATAAAATATGAAATATCTCATTGAAAAAACAACAAACAAGATAATAGATACAGGAGAGACAATTTGGGAATTATTGGACTACCTGAAAGTCATGACCAAAAACAGAAGTTTACAAGAAATTATCTAAGAAAATGGCCCTACACTGAAGAACCAAAAGGCTTAGAATATGATATTCTAGATGGCAAGGAAACTGGATTTACAACTAAGAATCACCTGCACATTAAAACTGACTGTATTCTTTCAGGGGAAAGTATGGTTATTTAATAAAATAGATTTCTAAGCATTCCTGAAGAGAAAATGTGTATTAAACAGAAAGTTTGATGTCCAAATACAAAATTCAAGAGAAGCATAAAAAGGTAAATAAGAAAGAGAAAAACAAATTAAGAACTTCAATGAGGTCAAATTGTTTATAATCCTATATGGAAAGATGATATTTGTAACTCTTGAAAATTCTCATCATTCTCATAATAGTTAGAAAAAGTATACATAGACAGAAAGTGTGATATTTAGCTGTTTAGGATGGCATGCAAAAAAAAAAAACCCAACTAAGGGTAAAAAAGAGAATTGCACTATGAGAAATATAAAATGGGGGGTAAATTTTATCACATAAAGATCAATGTTGGTATGGGGAGAATACTATTAAACTGGAGGTGAGGATTAGGGTGGTAATGGATAATACTTAAACCTTATTTTCATGGAAATCAGCTCAGAACAGTCAGATTCTTTGTGGTATAGAATCATATCTTATCCTATAGAGAAGTAGAAGTGGAATAAGAAATTGGGTGATGGTTTGGGGAGTAATATAAGGGAGAAAAGTTGAGGAGATGATTAAAAGACCCTATAGAGAAGTACAAAGAGAATAAGAAAAGAAGTAGTGGGAAGGGGAATAATAATATAAGGGAGGCAGAAGGGGGGATTGATTAAAAGTAAAATACTAGTGTGGAGGGGAAGAGTGAAAAGAGAATGGTCATGATTAAAAGAGGAAATAAGTTGGAGGGGAATATACTGATGGTAATTGTAATGATGAATGTAAATGGGATGAACTCACCCATAAAATAGAAGCAGATAGCAGAGTAGATTAAAAATCAGAATCCTACCATATGATGTTTATAAGAAACACATTTGAGGCAGGTAGACATGCAGAATAAAGGTAAGAGACTGGAGCACTATCTATTGGGCTTCAAATGAGGCAAAGAAGGCATGAGTAGCAATCATGATCTCAGACAAAGCTAAAGCAAAAAATGATTTGATTAAAATAAATTTGGAAGGTAAATACATCCTGGTAAAAGGCAGTATAGACAATGAAGAAATATCAGTATACTCAATATATATATACCAAATGGTATGGCATCCAGATTTTTAAAGGAGAAACTAAAAGAGCTTAAAGAAGAAATAGATAGTAAGACTATACTAGTGGGAGACTTCAGCCTACTCCTATCAGAATAGATAAATCAATCCAAAAAAAAAATTAGAAAGAAGAGAAGTGAATGAAATCTTAGAAAAGTTAAGAGTTAATAGATTTCTGGAGAAAATTGGATAGGGATAAAAGAGGAATATATCTTCTTTTTTAGCATCACATGGTACATATACAAAAATTGACCATGTACTGAGGCATAAAAACATCACAATCATTATGCAATAAAAATTTTAATTCATAAGGGTTAATGGAGAGGCAAGTTAAACATTAATTGGAAATGAAACAATCTAATTCTTCAGAACTGGTGGGCCAAAAAACAAATCATAGAAACAGTCACTGATTTCATTGAAGAGAATGACACTGAGGAGAAAAACATCAAAACTTATGGGATACAGCCAAAGCAGTAGTCAGGGGGAATATTTATATCCCTGCATATTTATATCAGTGATGACAAACCTTTCAGCAGGGCAGGTGATGTGAGAAGTGTTCTCAGCCAGCATGTGGAGAGAGGAAGGGGAGCAATCTGGTCCTGCATCCCTTTGACTTTCTAGTAATGAACTCTGAGCTGGACTGACAGTGCAGATGCCCACAGAGAAGGCTCTGAGTGCCCCCTCTGGCAAGCATGACACAGGTTTGCCACCTACAGACCTAGATCATCTCATTTCAATTTCACAAAAACCCTGGGAGATAGGTGAACTTCTTATTTCCCACTTCCCTCCTCCTCTTTCTCTTGCTCCTCTTTCTTCTTCTTCTTCCCCTCCTTCTTTTCCTTCTATAAACAGAGAATAAATAGATCAATGAATTGGGCATACAACTAAAAATCTAGAAAACAGAACAAATAAAAACCACAATTGAAGACTAAATTGGAAATCCTAAAAATCAAAGGAGAAATTAATAAAAATTGAATGTAAAAGAACCATTGAACTAATAAATAAGACTAGGAGCTGATTCTATGAAAAAAAAAAACAAATAAAATAGAAAAAGTATTAGTTAATTTGATTAAGAATAATAAAGAAGAGAATAAAATTACTAGTATCAAAAATGAAAAGAGGGATACCACTTCTAATGAAGAGGAAATTAAGGCAATTATTAGGAGCTCTTTTGCCCAATTATATATTAAATCTGACAATCTAGGTGAAATGGGTGAGTATTTATAAAATGCAAATTGCTTAGATTAAAAAAAAGAGGAAATAGAATCCTCAAATTAGTCCCACCCCAGAAAAAGAAATTGAATTATCAATCAATGAACTCCCCAAGGAAAAAATATCCAATGTGGTATGGATTCACAAGGAAATTCTATCAAACATTTAAAGAACAATTAATCCCAATATTATATAAAGTATTTGGCAAAATAAGCAAAGAATCAGTCATACCAAATTCTTTTTATGACACAAATATGGTACTGATATCTAAGCCAGGAAGACCAAAAACAGAGAAAGAAAATTATTGACAAATCTCCTTAATGAACATATATGCAAAAAACACAAATAAAATAGTAGCATCAATATACCACAAGGATTATAATGTAGGGATTAAATTATAAGATAATGTGGTTGCTGATTTAAAAAAAATTAATACAGCTCAAGTTAAAATGAATTTTTAGGAGCTTTATTTTAAAAAATGAGGGAAAGAGTAAAAATAGAGAAATGTGAAAGAAGGTAGTGAAAATATCTAACCTAACACATTACATATTTGCTCCAGTGCCTGGCTCCATCTGTCAGGGCAACCAGAACCCTAACCAGAGGGCCTGGTGGTGAATTAAGCAAGGATTTCACGCACATAGCCTTCTCTGGGAGGGAGGCCTCTCTGGGCACTAATATCTCCAGAAACCAGGAAAGGAGGGTGAGATGTTTTTTACTCACTCAATCTGTAAATCAAAGGGAGAAGATCCAAGAGCAGTCTTATCAGAAGAAGTCTTAAGAGTCAAAATCCCAAGCCTAACCTCCTCCAAGGTGAAGTCAGAGGGGGAAAAATGTGTTTGGACAGGAAGTTCAAGGCTTTTATAATCCATTTTTCAAGTCACTTCCTGCCCCTTCCTTCACTTTATGGGGACCAATTGCTTTCTTTTAAGTTGATTAGCACTGCCCAGGGGTAGTCAGTCACTTCTGTATGTGTAAACCACTTTAGTAAGTGGTTTGTGAACCTCCCCTACTTAATGTTAAGTAGGAGTATCTTCTATTTGGTTGATTCAACTTAAAAGTAGGCAAGGGGAAAGTCAATCCCATCTTCACAATACATTATGAACAGGTGGGATTTATACTAAGAATGCAAGGTTGGTTTAATATTAGAAAAACCATCAGCAAAATAGATTATATCAAATATCCTCTTGTGCAAAGATATCAGAGGAATTTCTCCTCATAATTTCATGTAAAATGGTGTCCAGGCTCTTTTTTTTTTTATCATGGCCTTCACCATTCTAAAAACATTTAGATTATCTCTCTTGGATCTATTGTCCAGGACAGTAATTTTTCCAATTATGTATTTTAGATTTTCTTCTATTTTTTCATTGTTTTAAATTAATTTTAACATTTTCTATTTTGCTTATGCAGTTCTGAACTTCCATTTGCCTAGTTCTTATTTTTAGGAAATTATTTTCTTCCTTGAGCTATTGTGTTTCCTTTTCCATTTGGCCAATTTCTTTAGTATTTGTGAACTTCCTTACCCATTTGTCTCATTCTAGTGTTTAATGAGTTGTTTTATTTAGTGTATGTGTATAAGTATGTGTGTATATGTGTGCGTGTTTGTATTTTGCCTCCATTTCCATTTGATCAATGCTCATTTTTGGGAAACTGTTTCTTTGTTGAAATTGTTTCCAAGATGTTGACTCTTTCTGCCATTTTTTCTCATTTGATTTTTCAACTTATTTTTAAGTTCTTCCAGAATTTCTTGTTGGGCCTGATATTGGTTTACCCTTGATGTTGAGGCTTCACATGTTTCTATTTTACATTGTTGTCTTCTCAGTTTATATTCTTCCTAATCATTAAGGTAACACTCTGTGGTCAAGTTTCTCCTTTGTCTTTTGCTCATCTTACCAGTTTTGTCTTTTATTTTCATGCCTATTTGTTGAAGTTCTGTTTTTTCTTCTGGTGTACAAAGTTATGTTCTTAGCCAGCAGTGTGGTCTGCTTTTATGTTTGGGGTAGATCAGACTGCCTTTGGGTTCCATAGTGTGCATTTATCTGATAGAAGGACTGGCTGTCTTGCTTTAGGGAGCTTTGCAGCTGTTTTGTGTTGCTAAATCCTGCTCTCTTTATTTCCAGTTTTCCCAGTGTCTTGGGAGGTAAATTTGTCCCCAATCCTACTGTATTTTCCCCTATACTATTCTATATGGGCTGGACCTACCCAAGCCCCATTTTGGAATGTGATTGGTGGCCTACACTGGTACCCTTGTAAGCCATGTTGTTTACATTGGTCCTACTGGTACCTTTCCTGAGCCACATGTAGTGTGGGTGGTCCTCACTTTGTCCCATTCCCTGATATGGAACAAGCTGGCCTATTGTGCCTATGAGGTGGTTTCCTGCTGTTTTTCTTTGTTTCTAGGCAGTTTTATTTTTTGTACATGAATAGTTGTAGATGTTTTGGGGAATATTGGGAGAATTTTTTCACTAATCCTTTTATAATTTAATTTTATTTTTAAATAACATTATTTTATTTGGTCATTTCCAAGCATCATTCATTGGAGACAAAGATCATTTTCTCCCCCTCCCCCCACCTATCCCCTACCTGACGCACGATTCCACTGGGTATCACAAGTGTTCTTGATTCGAACCCATTTCCATGTTGTTGGTATTGCATTAGAGTGTTCATTTAGAGTCTCTTCTCAGTCATATCCCCTTAACCCATGTAGTCTAGCAGTTGCTTTTCCTTGGTGTTTTTACTCCCACAGTTTGTCCTCTGTTTGTGGATAGTATTTTTTCTCCTAGATCCCTGGAGATTGTTCAGGGACATTGCATTGTGTGAATGTTAAAAATTCTCAGACCCTACTTCAGAACACATGGTTAAGACCATTCCCCATTTTAAACAATGAAGATACTTGATCAGGAATGTGAGAACTCTGCTTCACCCATACTTAACATACTTTAGGGGAAGTTAAGTTATAAACTCTTTACTGAACAATGAAAAGTACTTAATCCATACTTATAGTGAGGCCAAGCACTTAAGCTAAGTCTATTTTTAGGAAGGTGCTAAGTACCCATGGAGGTCAGGCAACTTGCAAACTTGCAAGTTGCAAAGAGGTGTGAACTTACTCAGAAGTTTTAGTCTTCCCAGAAAAGTTTAGTCCACTCAGGTGTGAATTACTCAAAAGTTTAGTCTACTCAGATGTGAATTAAGAATGGTCTGACCTTTGGAAAAGTATAAAATTCTCTTTAAAAGGAGCTAAAAAGAGGTCTAGAAAAGATTCAGCTTGCCAAAGCTAAATTGGAGAGAGGCAGTTTGCCAGATCCCCTCCAGCATTCATTACTTTCCTTTGCTGTCATGTTAGCCAATCTGCTAGGTGTGAGGTGATACCTCACAGTTGTTTTGATTTGCATCTCTCTGATTATAAGAGATTGAGAACACTTTCTCATGTGCTTATTAATAGTTTTGATTTCTTTATCTGAAAACTGCCTATTCATGTCTCATGCCCATTTATCGATTGGAGAATGGCTTGCTTTTTTGTACAATTGATTTAGCTCTTTGTAAATTTGAGCAATTAAACCTTTGTCTGAGGTTTTTATGAGGACTGTTTCCCAATTTGTTGCTTTCCTTCTGATTTTGGTTACATTGGTTTTGTTTGTACAAAAACTTTTTAATTTTATGTAGTCCAAATTATTTATTTTGCATTTTGTGACTCTTTCTACATCTTACTTGGTTTTAAAATCTTTCCCTTCCCAAAGGTCTGACATGTATACTATTCTGTGTTCATCTATTTTTCTTATAGTTTCCTTCTTTATGTTCAAGTCATTCACCCATTTTGAAGTTATCTTGGTGTAGGGTCTGAGGTGTTGATCTAAACCTAATCTTTCCCACACTGTCTTCCAATTTTCCTAGCAGTTTTTATGAAATAGTGGATTTTTTTCCCCAAAAGCTGGGATATTTGGGTTTGTCATATACTGTCTTGCTGAGATCACTTACCCCGAGTCTATTCCAGTGATCTTCCTTTCTGTCTCTTAGCCAGTATCAAATTGTTTTGATGACTGCTGCTTTATAGTATAGTCTGAGATCTGGGACTAGAAGGCCCCCTTCCTTTGTATTTTTTTTTTCATTATTTCCCTGGATATCCTTGATCCTTTGTTCTTCCAAATGAACTTTGTTATGGTTTTTTTCTAAATCAGTAAAAAATTGTTTTTGGGAGTTCAATGGGTATGGCACTAAATAGTTAAATAAGTTTGGGTAGCATGGTCATTTTTATTATATTGGCTTGTCCTACCCATGAGCAATTAATGTTTTTCCAATTGTTCAAGTCTAGTTTTAGTTGTGTATTTCTTTAAATCCTTAACCTTTAATAAACCTCATAAAAAGAATACTCCTTGCAGAGAGAACTAATTTCTACCTGCCTCAGTCTCCCCTAAATTTTAATCTTAACATTATGTAACAGACAATAAACAGAGTGAATGAGCTCTCCCTTTGAGAATCAAGAGAGTCCCAGTTCTCACTCTAGGGGAAATTCCCTGAAGACTCTATTGAGCAAGCAGGGAATAGATATATCATAGAGATTGCTATCTTCTCATATGTATATTTAGAACTTTTCATACTCTAAATTGGAATCCCAAAGAGATTGCATTTCTTTTTTCTCCAGCTTTTACTAATTCGAGAGAGAGAGAGAGAGAGAGAGAGAGAGAATTAATCTAAACTGCTCTGGCTCAGGCTGAGCCAAGCAGTAGTTAAAGGCCTTGACCAATCCTGAGCCTAAGGGAAAGAGGAGTCAGTCTTATTACTCACCACAAAACCATATCCAAGCTGGGTTCCAATCCTCCAGTTCAGAATCTAACTCAATTCCAAACTCCGAACTCAATTGCTCAACTGACATTTTACCCCTTCCTTTTAAAGAAATTTTCTCTTATGTCACCTCCCCTAAATTTTCACGTCTACCAATCACAGTAGATGCTTTTTTCTAGGACTGCCCATTCTCAGTTCTCATCTTCTTTGGTTCTCACCTTCTCTGGTTAAATTATATCTTCTGAGTACTTCATACCTCTTTGTTAAGCTTGCCTTTTGTAAGTTACTTGACCTTTTTAGATACTAATTTAACTTTTACAGGTACTCAACACCTTTTTGTATTAGATCTAAAAATAAACCTATCTTAAGGTTCTAGCTTTACTATAAGGTATGAGTTAGGGACTTTCTTTGTTCAATCAGGAGTTTACAACTTTATCTTCCCCTAAGGCACTGTCTGAGTAGGGTGGAGTAATTTTAAAAGTTCCCAATACATTCCTGATTCTTGTTAGACTAAGTATCTCCATTGTTACAGTAAGGGAATAGCTAAACCAAATCTTCTAAGGTACAATCTGAGTAGTTTTTAAGATTCACAATACTTCATGGGTATTTTATCATTATGGTTATTATTGTTGCCATTGTTATTTTTACTATGAGTCAGTCTCACCACTTGTGAAAGTACTTTTTTTCCATTGTGATTATTGCTGCTGAATGACCCTGGCCAAATCACTTAATTCTTAGAGTGGTAGGCAATTTTCATTATGAATACTTGTTTTGGTAGATGGATTTTCCCCACCTGCAACTTCCTTATATTAACAAAATCATTGCTTCAGTACTTACTTCTAAACTACATTTTAGGAAGGCATTTCAAAGAGAGAGTCATTCCATAGTTGTGGAAGGTGCAAAATAAAATGAAATAAAACCTCCTTCTTAAAGGAGAATGTCATCTAAGAAAGATAATGATATTCATAAAACTATAAGATAAAACATATTAAAAGCTATAATATAGAATATGATAAATGTGTGACTATCATATCTCATTTCTCAAGATTTTCTAGGGTACTTTTGCCAGTGATAAATGTAAACTTCTTAAAAACAATATTATTTTAGTTTGTCTCTTTGTAATCCTAGTAGCTCATACAGGGCTTAGCATATTAACATTGCAAACCATCCCCCCCCACCCCTCATTTGTTGCCTGCTTCTCACCTGTCTCTGTGGATTCCATCCCTCATGTTGAACATTTGAACTATTTGCAAAAGTCAGACAGAGTGGGGATTCATTAGCATCTTCCAATCATAGATCCCCAAGGTCCCTTGTTTGTTCATCAATTAACCTTTCAGTGTCTTATAAAAGCAACAAGTAGAACATGTCTAGATCTTATTGGTTTAAAATCTGCCAAGGAAAGTATTTCCCTTCATAGGCTAGGTATCTTGGTATCTAAAATACATATAATTGTTATGGTGCTATGTGCTCCCATTAGATAACTATTTCCTCTCTTCTAAGTTTCTGTGGTTTAAAAAGATGTCTTTGTCTTGACTCCTCCAAGAATCCTAGCCCTAAGATCCTTTTTCAGTATGTAAAGAGAAAATGGACTAGGAAATGTTCCCTCTGACAAACATGGAGTAGGGGTAATTGGGAGAACAATTTATTGCTTTGATAATGATTTCTACAAATATAAAGGGCTCGCTTTTTTTGAAGCAAAAATGTGTGCTTTTGATGTGTTCCCAAGCAATTATACCTCAGCATTTGGTTAACCTATCAAGACAGCTAAGATTAAACTTGGAAATAAAGCATCACCAACACTATCAGGAAAGTGAGTATGGTTCCTATGCATATTCTCTGTTATTTCATTTTCCTCTATGTTATAGAGCAATATATATTATACTTTTATATATACATATGTATGTATTTTATACATATATGTAGTATAATACAGATGTCATATTTAATTGTAATTTAAACTGTCAGATAGTGTAATTGTAATAGGATAAAACAAAGTGAGAATTATTCCACTAGTAGAGAGGAGGAAAGGAGAAGAACTCAGGACTGTCCTCTTTACATTTAAGAACTCAGGAGGGTCCTTATTACATTTCCCAGAAAAAGAACACTTTTCTGAAATCATGGTCTTCTACCTCATTTCTATTTGATACTATTAGACTAAATTTTTTTCCTCTCTCTCTCCCTTTCTGTCTCTATCTGTGTCTTTCTGTCTCTTTCTCAAACACACAAAGTTTGTTTTGTGTTATTTTAGTCTGGAAATCAAGATGTATTAGAAAAAAATGGACAGTAGGCAAATATGTAGAAAGGAATGGCTGGCCAACACAATTCATTTGAATTATCAATAATTATTGCAAAATACTTCCAACTGAAAAGAAAGGAAATTACTTTTCCCTGTTTAGATATTAGAGATATAGTTAATCCAGGGGCATTATTCACAACTTGAAATTAAGAGAGAAAGAAAATATGTCTTAAGAACAGATCCACTAAATCAGTTTTATTGATCATAACAGTGCCTTTTTGTTTTTGACCACTACATCAGCTCTGGAGCAGCAAAGGTCTTCTCATAGTCCATCTGCATAAGAAATCTGGTGCAAACCTGGAACTCCGACTTTTCACCACATGTTCCCAATCTGTCCACACCTATGCACTACTCTTTGCCTCCTCTTGCTTCTTCTAATGTCTCTCAGAATCTTTTGTAAACATGTCCAAAAGCTTTAACACACAGTTCAGGACCTCAGTATCCAATAAGATCTTGAGAAAGAATCTTTACATGCATGGTTACTCCGATGCAGACCCAGTTTCTGACACAGAGGACTCCTTTGACACAGAAATGCATTCCTCCCTATGGTCAGAAATTTTGTAAACTCTTTCAAAAGCCACCTGATGTGTGTATGGAACCTATTAACTATAGAGCATAAAAACAAACATCAACACTTAAAAAGCATAAGGGTAATGCTTCTGGAATCACATAATATGCCTTCTCCTTCTGTGGCTCTCCCAGAACTCTTCATAACAATCCCTTCACTCACACACACACACACACACACACCCTTCAGAGGTCAATGGGATCCTATAAAAGTATCTACATTTACTTAATGATTCCAACATAGCCTTAAGAATAATTTTCATCTCTTGTTCATGGCTTACTATCAGAATTGTTTGAGTCATCCTTTTACTAACTTGGGAAGTAAACTAATCTTCACAGAAGTTACACAGCAGTGGTTCTTGATTGGTTCCTTTGGATTAGAGGTTGTATCTTTATATCTTGTGTTATTTCCCACAAGATCAAAGGCTGTTTTGCAAAATACCATAGCAGTTTATCATACCCCAGTCACTGCTCCTTTCTTGATGATTGAAGTGACACTGAAATAATTATCCTTTTGTTGAGAAATAAAATAACTCTTTTTGGTGGAGAGAGAAGTGCAATTTCTCCAGATTCTAAGAAACTCTTATATGGTTGTGTCTGAGACCATTTTAAAAGCACCACTAGTGCCATTCATAGACCATTGAGTACAGAGTCAGAGAACTTATTTTCTATTTTCTATTACATAACTTCCTAACTGTGACTTTGGGTAAATTATTTTCTTGCTCTAGGCTTCTAATTTTCTCATTTGTAAAATGAAGTGTTTGGACTCAATGATTTATAGGGTTCTTTTCAGCTCTAATCATATATATATATATATATATACATATATATGCTTGTGTATAGTAGAAAGAGACACACAGAGAGAATATATGTTGATTGTTGTTTAATTAATTAGTCCATATTAATCTTTTCCTGACCACAAACTAGGCATTACCCCAAATTAAAAAAAAAATTCAAAATGAAGCTGATCCTATACAAAGACACAATCAGTTCAATGGGAAAACAAAGAAATAGACAAAACCCAAACAAATTTCATATGAGTTAAGAAATTTGTTTTACTGAGTGATTTTCCTTTATTTGGAATTTATTCTTCCTAGCAAACTGATCCAAAGAAATTTTGCCCTTGTATTTTGAAAACCTGAGGAAATTATGAATGGGTCAATGAGATGAAAAATAATAAGAAAAGTATACATGTTCAGAATTTGGAAAAAACAATTTCATTTTAGAGAAGAAAACAAAATATATATAGTTAGCAGTGAGAAGAAAACATATGTATGAACTGTAAGTATATGTTTAACTTGGAATGTACCAGGCACATACTAGGTGCTTATAAATGTGTGTCAGTTGACTGATTAGTGTACTTGCCCTTCATATCTTTCTTTTGTTGTTATTTAAATCTATGTCCCCATAATTTCACCCTTAAAATAATTTATTTTGAGTTTTTTTCTGATATTGATTTAATTTCAATAAAACTGGAGGAATGGAAGTGGTCTTACAGACTCATAAAACCATATAATCGCAGATTAAGAAATGGAAAGCATCTTCAAGGTCAAATTCTTCATTTTACATAGAAGGAAATTGAGGTCAAGAGAGTTTAAGTGATTATACAAGGTCCTACATGTAGGAAGCATCAGATTTGAACCAAGTTCCTCTAAATCTAGAATCAGTGTTCTTTACACCGCTCTCTTCCCCAAATATAGTAAGAAATTCCAAGTTAAGAATCAGTGATTTTATATTATTTATAATTTGATTATTGGTCTGGTTAATTAGAACATTAACATTACAAGGATCTTTATGAAAATGGTATGATATTGTACATGTAGAATTGAAATGAACTTAAGATGCCTTTGGGCATCTTAAATAAATAATTAAATAATTTTAAAAGATTATTTTGATCACAAAAACTAATGAAATTATTTATAAAGGCACAGAAAGACTGTGAAATATTACTATAGTGTGAATAGTTCTATCAATTAAATCATGAATCCTTAATCATGGCATGAAGAGAGGAAATTAACATAGAGATTAACCCGAGAATCAAATAAATTCATTTTTCAATGAATTTGTAACATATTTTGTAATCTTTCAGAAGTTTGGACCATATGTAAATTGTTATGTCTTCAGGAAATGCTTATGGAGGCAAATATATTGAGGGAAAATGTGATTTAAAGAAAAATATGAACATATATACTACATATACTATATATGTAAATAAATTATTATTATCAGTGTCCTATGAGATGAGAATGACTATGTTCTTCTGTTGTCTTCAGTTTCTTATTTTTTCCTTATCTTTCTTATTTTCATAACTAGAAATAGTGGAAATCTGACATCAATGATGGGAAATCATACAACAGTGACAATGTTTATCCTCCTAGGATTGACAGATGATCCACAGTGGAAAATTGTGCTTTTTCTTTTTCTGTTCCTTACCTACATATTAAGTGTAGCTGGCAACCTGACCATCATCCTTCTCACCTTGTTGGACCCCCATCTTAAGACTCCCATGTACTTCTTCCTTCGAAATTTTTCCCTCCTGGAAATTTCTTATACAACTGTTTGCATCCCTAAATTTCTGGTTAGTATTGCAACTGGGAATAATACCATTACCTATAATTGTTGTCTTACCCAGTTGTTTTTTGCCTTCCTTCTTGGGGCATCTGAATTTTATCTTCTGGCTGCCATGTCCTATGACCGTTATGTTGCCATTTGTAAACCTCTGCATTACACAACCATTATGAGCAGCAAAGTCTGTACCCAGCTTGTTCTTAGTTCTTGGGTATCTGGTTTCTTGATTATCTTTCCAGGTCTCATTGTAGGACTCCAACTGGATTTCTGTGCCTCTAATGCTATTGATCATTTCTATTGTGACACTGCTCCCATGTTACAGCTCTCCTGTACAGATACACAGTTCCTTGAGCTCCTTAGCTTTATTTTAGCTTTAGTGACACTTTTATTTACTTTAGCATTAGTGATTCTATCTTACTCCCTTATTGTCCTGACAATACTGAGAATTCCTTCTGCTAGTCAGAGAAAAAAGGCATTTTCTACCTGTTCCTCTCACATGATTGTCCTCTCCCTCTCTTATGGCAGCTGTATTTTTATGTACATTAAACCATCAGCTAAAGAGAGAATATCTTTAACCAAAGGAATATCTTTACTCAATACTTCAGTTGCCCCTTTATTGAACCCCTTTATTTATACCCTAAGGAACCAGCAAGTAAAACAAGCTTTCAAAGATGCAATCCAAAAAACAGTACCTTTTTCAAGGAAATGAGAATGTTATTGACTTCTGATGACTCTATGTAGTCAGATTAAACTACCAGAAATAATTAAAAATAATTTCTAAGGATTATTATATTTATGAAAAACTCAATGACCATTGAGACTACAGGTTATGTCTTCATCACTGCTTTCAACTCAAAGTAGATTTTTAGAAAATGAAGGCAATGGGTAGTAATTGGTTGGTATAGATCACAGTCCCAGAGAATGAGATTTGTAATTCTAGATTAGAATTTCAGATATATCATAGGCTTTTTGAATGGAATGTCAAGTATATGATGGAAATTAATGGGGAAAATTCTGAGAAACAGATAGCTATGATCAATACAGCTTCAAATAAAATAATTGATAGGGAAGATGATGTATACATAAATCTAAAAAGCTACAACACATTTTCTATGACACAAGGGGAATAATAGCAGATATTCATCAATACCCTGGGGAAATATTCAGAAAGTACAGAATATTCAAAGAACAGAAATAACATTTTTGGCCTCATATTTATGCATGCAAATATATCAAGTCTAGAAAGCAAAATGAAATAAGAGGTTCCAAAAAACATGATTATATTTATAAATGAATGTTGGTAAGATGTAACTGATGACTTTTGCATCACAAGGAAAATCTATACCTTTAAACAAAATCGCTACCTTCCATCTTAGAATCAATACTGTTCATCAGTTGCAAGTCAGAAGAGCAATAAGGGCTAGGCAATAGGTATTCAATGAGTTGCCCAAGGCCACACAATTAGGAAGTGTCTGAGGACAGATTTGAACATTGGACTTCCCATCTGTAGGCTTGACTCTCAATACACTGAGCCACCTTGCTGCCTCTGCCTTTTTTTTTTCAAAAGTCACAAATGAAATTAAAATCTGGTGAAGTAAAGGTATACAATAATACAATGATAGTTAATTAAGGTGAGTTCCCTTGATGAATGTGTGAAAGGATGAGCCTTTAAATAGAACATTTCACAGGCTTCTCCAGATTGAGAGACTGGGAATGTGCTCACTTGGCACTTTCTTAAGAAGATAAAAGATAAATTTGGACTGGTTTCAGTAACTGTGGGTACTCTCATGATGCTTATTTGATTAGAATTTTAGAATAACTAACTGTTAGAAGGAGCCATCTCTCTAGATAGCCAAGAAAAGAGAGCCAATAGGCACAAATCTTGGGACCTTCTTTGGATTTCCCATTGTGCTTTTCTTCTTAAGCACAGTGTTAAAGGAGTGGGGATGAGATTTATCCCTATCTTTCTCTACCAAAACCCTGTAATAACTATTTTGGTGAAGAAGCAGATGGGAGTTGCATATTTTTTTTTCATATACTCAGCCTAAAAGGAAAGCTACAGAGAATAGTTTCCTAGTCCAAGAGACAGTAATGATCATAGCAGTGAAAGAGTATCCATGTAACACATAGATGTGATGTGTTCATCTACATGAACCAAGAGGAGTGTTTGTAGACAATGTGGTGGAGTTTCACTATCTTTTTTAGAGCAAGGGAGTATTGGAAAGATTTCAAGGAATTTCCAGGTAATATGATTCTACAATCAAGCCTTCTAATGAAAAAGAGATTTCTTGTACTATGCCAGTATTTAGGATTGCCTCAAGAGAAATCAAAAGAACAAACATTTGAAGATATGACATTTGAGAATATAAATGAGACTTTCTGAGAAGTATGCCTCTTGGGGAAAGATGAGGATTATCCATATGCTTCCTAAAGATATGGGATAAACGTCTAAATCTATGATATTCAGAAAAGTACAGAAGTTCTAAACCTTGCTCTTCCCACCATTACTAAAAGTGATTTGGACCATGCAATTCTAGTGTGAAGGGACATGGAGTTACTATCTAGTAGCATCAGGCTATATTTACATTCTAGGAATAATCCAAAGTATGCAGTGGCACTAATGAGTCTGAAATGGACTTACAGTCCTATGGTACAGTCTGTGGGAATATCAAAGTGTTGTATTACTGAGAACTTTAAGTTCAGTTTTCTTCTGAACTTTGAAAGTTGTCTCAAGAGTAACCTCAAGAACAAGCATTTTAAGAGATGACATTCTAAAATGAAGAGATTTTTTTGATTTTAGAATCTTTTGTATTTTTTTTGAGATGAAATAAAAGTTTTTTTTATCCTCCATATGATATAAATTAATTGCCTTAATTACTTGTATAATTGACAAGCTACCTTCAGAAATTACTCAGAAAGAACTGCAATAATGACTCAAGTTTCAGTGAGTAGACTCGGTCCATGCATGGATATTTATGGGGGGAAATTCCCCCCACCCACCCAAAGAAAGATGAAACATGATGGAGACAATATGGCTAAAGATGAATGAACAAACAAGAACTACTCTAATAGGAATGTATTCCAGACCCAGTTGGAAGGAATAACTGAAAGAGCATTCCTGGGAACAGATAACAAGGTCAACTGATATATAGAATGTGGGGAATTTTAATTATCTAGACCCCTATCTCAGCTACAAAAACTGATTTGAAATATGACATTTAAGGATCAGTTAAAGCAGCTAGTAAATGTTTAGCCTGGAGAATAAAATCTATTGGGATGATTTGAAATTGTCAACTGAAAGTATATTTATAGGACAAGTTAATCTTTACAGGTGTCATGTGGAAGGATTCATCTTGTTCCACTTGAGTTGGATCTAAGAGCACTAGATTAGAAATGTACAGAAAAGCAGATTTCAGCTGTATATGTAAACTCTTATGAATTAGAGTTGCCTGAATGTGGAATCAATTGCCTTATGAGATAATGAGTCTCCTTTAAACAAATGTCATCTGAAAGAGTCTTGGCAAACCACCTGAAATACTGAAAAATAATTTGTGTGTTAAAACTTTCAGTAATGTTTATAGTACTATCCCTTTTCTCTGAATTTTACTAGCTTTGGTATCAAGGTGTGAATTGCTTTCTTTCTTCCTATGCCTATATATTTAACATTTTATAATGTTCATTTGAATTATATCACACTAAAATGTAGAGTACTGATTTTTATTGGAAAGAAATAGGTGGAAGACCCCTTGAGGGGATTCTCCCCTTTCAAAAATCACTTCTAATCAGTCAAAGAGCAAGGTCACAATCCCTGTAGGCTCTGGCCATAGTCAGAAATAAAGAAGTAATAATTGATCAACAAATCATGAACAAGTACAATTAAAAATTGATTTATAGTTTCTTATTCTGTGCTATGCCTATCTAATCTCTTGCTTCCTACTGGAAGAGGAAGTAAGGCAGAACTTTTCATCTGGCCTGGCATCTTCAATCCTTTGGGTACATATTCCTTGAGGGAAGAGGAAAAGGAAGTGTAGTATGAGATGGAATTTCCAATTATGATTACATTTGTACACGTTCCCCCTTTTCTCAACTGTCCCTTGCTTAATTTCTAGTCTTTTGAGGTTATAGAAGAGGAAAAATAGAGGCTTTGTGCCTTCCAGCTTTTGCTCCACATATTTTCTGCCATATGGAATGGATTAAATTATATAACATAAAGAGATGTGAAAAATCATTATAGAGAGGGGAGGATAAGGGTGGTTGTAGGCAATGCTTAAACTTTACTCTCATTGTAACTGGCTCAGAAAGGGTAAAACAAGTATAGTCAGTGGGGTATAGAATTCTATTTTACCCCACAGAGAAGTCTGGGAAGAAGACAAGGGAAGAGGGAGGGAGAAATGGTGGTGGGGGTGTGTGTCAAAAAGCAAAATACTGGTGAGGAGGAACTGGGAGAAAGGGTATTGATCAGGATTTAAAGGGGACAATATGGTGGAGGGCAATACACAGTTTGTAATCATAATGCTGAATGTGAATGGGATAAACTCACCCATAAAATAGAGTCAGATAGCAGAGTGGATTAAAAAAAGAATTGTACTATGTGTTGTTTACAAGAAACACATTTGAGGCAGGGTGACACAAACAGATACAAGGTAAAAGGCTGTAGCAGAATTTATTATTCATCATTTAAAATAAAAAAAAAACAGGAATAACAATCATAATACCAAACAAAACTAAAGTAGAAGCTGATCTGATTAAAAGAGGTATGGAAGGAAATTACATTTTGCTAAAGGGTACTATAAATAATGAAGTAATATCATTACTAAATATTTATGCTAAAATGCTAAAATGCACCAAATGGTGTAGCATCTAGATTTATAAGGAAAAAATAAAGGAGCTCAAAGAGGAAGTAGATATTAAGATTATACTAGTGGGGGATCTCAACCTCTCCCTTTCAGAACTAGATAAATCAAACTAAAAAAATAAATGAGAAAAAAAAGTAAGGGAAGTGAATAAAAAGCCTGAAAAATTAGAGTTAATAGATATCTGGAGGAAATTTAACTGAGATAAAAATGAATATTTTTTTGTCAGCAGTACATGATACATATACAAAGATCGACCATGTAGTAAGGTATTGATACTATTGCAAACAAATGCAGAAAAGCAGAAATAATAAATGTCACTTTTCCAGATCTTAATGTAAGAATTTTACTTAACCAGGGGCCATGGAAAGGAAAATTTAAAATTAATGGGAAACTAAATAATCTAACTCTTTAAAACTGGTGGGTCAAAAAACACATCAGAGACACAATTACAGACTTCATTAAAGAGAATAACAATAAGGATACTAAATATAAAAATCTATGTCATATAGCCAAAGCAATACTCAGGGGAAATTTTATATCTTTGAGTACCTAAAGCAACAAAATTGAGAGGGAGGAGATCAATGAATTGGGATCATAACTTAAAAAAATTAGAAAAAGAACAAATTAAAAATCCCCAGATAAAAATTAAATTGGTAATGCTAAAAATTAAAGAAAAAAATAATAAAATTTAAAGTAAAAGTACTATCTAATAGATAATATCAGGAGTTGATACTTTGAAAAAAACAAATAAAATAGGTAAAGTACTGGTTACTTTAATTAAAAAGAAAGAAGAGAAGAAAATTAACAATATCAAAGATGAAAAGGATAATCTCGCCTCTAATGAAGAGGAAATTAAGGTAATTATTAAGAATCATTTTGCCCAATTATATGGCAACAAATATGATAATCTAGGTGAAATGGGTGAATATTTGCAAAAATATAGATTGATTAGATTAACAAAAGAGGAAATTGGATATTTAAATAATCCAAACACAGAAAAAGAAATTGAACAAGCTATCAAGGAATTTCCTAAGAAAAAATTTCCAGGGCCAGATCAATTCACCAGTGAATTCTATCAAACATTTAAAGAACAACTAATCCCAATACAAGTTATTTGACAAAAGGAGTCCTACCAAATCCTTTTTATGACAAAAAATAGTATTGATTCCAAAGCCAGGCAGACCAAAAACAGAGGGGAAAAACTACAGACCAATTTCCTTAATGAATATAGATGCAAAAAATATTAAATAAAATACTAGTAAAAAGACTCCAGCAAGTTATCATGAAGATTATTCACTATGACCAGGTGGGATTTATACCAGGAATGCAAGGATGGTCTAATATTAAGAAAACCATTCACATAATTTACCACATAAATAACCAAACTAACAGAATTCCCATGATTATCTCAAAAGAGGCAGAAAAAGCCTTTGACAAAATACAACACTCATCCCTATAGAAAACACCAGAAAGTATAGAAATTGAAGGGCCATTTCTAAAATAATAAACATTATATATTTGAAACCATCAGCAAATTTCATCTGCAATGAGGAAAAGTTAGAAACCTTTCCAATAATATCAGGAGTGAAGCAAGGATGTTCATTATTACTATTATTTAACATTGTACTAGAAACACTAGCAGTAGCAGTTAGAGAAGGGATTAAAGTAGGCAATGAGGATACTAAACTATCACTCTTTTCAGATGATATGATGGTATACTTAAAAAAAAATCCTAGAAAATCAACTAAAAGGCTAGTGGAAATAATTAACAAGTTTAGCAAAGTTGCAGGGTACAAGATAAACCCACATAAATCATCAGCAATTCTATATATTTCCAACAAAACTCAGTAGCAGGAATTAGAAAGAGAAACTCTATTTAAAAATCTCCCTAGACAATATAAAATATTTAGGAATCTATCTGCCAAGATAAATACAGGAATTATATGAACACAACATCAAAACACTTTTTACACAATTAAAAATAGATCTAAATAAATGGGAAAGCATTAATTACTCATGGGTAGGATGAACTAACATAATAAAAATGACAATCCTATCCAAATTAATCTACTTATTCAGTTCTATACCTATCAAACTACCAAAACACTTTTTTATAGGATTAGAGAAAATCATAACAAAATTCATCTGGAAGAACAAAAGATCAAGAAAGTCCAGGGAAATGACAAAAAACAATGTGAAGGATGGGGGCCTATCAGTACCAGATCTTAAATTGTACTATAAAGCAGTGGTCATAAAAACAATATGATAGTGGCTAAGAGACAGAAGGGTGGATCAGTGGAATGAACTTAGCAAGTGTAAATGAAAATATTGGGCAAAGAAAAATGGATCTGCAAAAAGCAAAGGAGCTCAGAACTTTTGGAACACCAATCATCAAAGGAGAGGAGATTGTTCCAATGAAACCTTGGAAAAAGCAGTTATGAAGCTCCAGCTGCCCGACGACTATATATCCTTCTTGGCTGTTTCTACCTTAAGGTGACAGATCCCTTTATCTCCTCTCTAGCCATTGCTTTCTACCTATACTGTGAGCTGAAGAGAAATTTGGCTTTTGCCTAGAGGAGACTTGTCAGCAGTGCTGTTAATATCTACCCTTAGGGGAAGATAAGTTTGTTGTCTGAATTGATTAGATTTCAAAATCTTCAATCAACAAGATAATTTAGAAATTAGGGAGACCCATAATTTCCCTCTTTTCCCCCAACCTCTTCTTACCCCTTTTCCCCCAAAGAATAAAATATCTAGTTAAAGGACTAGTTATGGGATTTGGTTATTAGTGGGAAAATCTTCAACTTAACATCTATGAGAAGATTCTTCATCCAGGCAATTAGGGAAAGAAACAGGAAGTAGTGTAGGGGAGGGGCTCAAGATTCAGTCTCTTACTTGACTTCCTCCTGGTGCAACTTCTCTAAAATTCCCCACCACTATAATTTACCAAGTTTCATTATCTACTACACAAGCTAGTGTTCGATTAACCCACAATAAACTGCTGGGAAAACTGGAAAACAATATAGGAAAAATTGGGTTTAGATCAACATCTTACACCCTATACCAAAATAAATTCAAAATGGGTAAATAACAAATATAAAGAGTGAAATCATAAATAAACTAGGTGAACATAGAATAGTATACCTGTCAGAACTGCGAGAAAGGAAGATATTGAAGACCAAGCAAGAGATAGAGAATATTGTAAAATGTAAAATGAATGACTTTGATTATATCAAATTAAAGATGTTTCTGTATAAACAAAACCAATACAACAATAATTAGGAGGAAAACAACAAACAGGGAGAACATTTTTATAATAAAACTCTCTGGCAAAGGTTTAGTTTCCCAAATATATAAGAAACTAAATCAAATCTACAAAAAATCAAGCCATTCCCCAACTGAAAAATGGTCAAGCAACATGTGAAAGGGAATTCTTTTTTCTCTTTGTCTATGTTGAGTTAATCAACCAAAAACATGAAAACACCCCTACTTAACACCAAGTAAGGGAGTTCACAGTCACTTACTTGGGGAACTCTACCCTTTTAACTCAACCAGCTCCTGAAGGGGAATGCAGAAGTCTTTTCCTGGGTGGCTGAGGGGATAGGAAGCCACAAGAGGAAGAAGAGCTAGAGTTATCTGATTATCTGTGAACCTGCTTCTATCAAGAAATCCTATTACTACTTTTCCTTCACCTGCCAACAAAAACTCTAGGCTCAGAAGGAGTTTGGGTTTTGGACATTCTCATCTGAGTTAGCCTGCCTACTTCTGCGTCTCCCCTTTGCCTCCTTTGGATTCGATTGAGATTTAAACTAGAGAGGTTAGCTTAGAAATGAGGAAAGAATGACAGCTAGAAAGGAGTTAGAGTCCTTTGGGACTTGGACTCAAACATCTGCGATCCAGCTATTGTGGGATTAGCTCAGGGCATCCTCTTCCCTTTCCCCATCTCTACTTGTCTTCCCCTTTCCAAATAAAATCTTAGTACTGTCAGGGGTGTGGGGTGTATGGAGTGCTCAGGGAGGGGTAGTATCTCTGGTATGGAGGGCTTGTCGTGCCTCTCCAGCCTCTGACCCCCACCTGACACCCAGCTCTCACTTGTGGCTCCCAGTAGCTGTTAGCATGCGACAGCGGCCACACCCTGGGCAATGGCTTCAACAGGTCGGCTAAACCTTGTGAGGGTAGCCATCGGGTTGTCGACCCCTGGTGAACCAGGGCTTTGCTCACCCAGCATGTGAAGACTGTTTCGGTGGAACAGGCTGAAGAAACCAATAAGAAGGTTCAATGGCTGAGATGGTGACGCAGCAAAACACTGTGGAGTACTTAGGGTGTGTTGGAGCACAAAAAACCACACGGCCATCCAATGCAGCTGAGGAAGTCTCCAGGTGCCACTGGACCTAGGCTTCCAAAGCCGAGAGAGTGGGACTGTCTCTGTGCATCGACTTTTCCACTTAAATCTCCTTCACGCACAAGTATCTTTGTGCACACTCATCTATCCTAACCCCGTCCACCCTCTTCAAGACCTGCGGTGATGGGGGAGTGGCGAAACAACAGGTGGAGATGACCACTGGCAGTTGTAGTCACGATCCTGCACGTAGGCGGCCCACGGACCAATGGTCAATCGGCTCTGTAGGGCAGCAGAGACGTTCGGCAGCATCCTGGGAGACTGAGCAGCCCTCTCTAGGAAAGCACTGCTTACCCTAATCAAGGGAGGGGACTAGAAAAGGTGTCCCAAACATTACCTGCCCTACAAACACCCGGTCAGCACACCGCAGCTGGCAGGTTATTCCTTTAAGCAGTGGAAATCAAAACAAACAAAATACAAAGAAACTCCTACTAGGAGCATGGAACATCAGGACATTACTTGATAGAGAGAATACCCCAAGACCTGAGAGAAGAACAGCTCTAATCAGTAAAGAACTGGTGCTATATAACATTGACATCGCAGCCCTAAGTGATATACGCTTACCAGAAGAGGGATCACTCAGCGAACCCACCACTGGATACACCTTCTTCTGGAAAGGTGGAACCTCAAATGAAGACAGAATCTTCGGTGTTGGCTTGGCTATCAAGACCAGTTTGCTCAAACAGCTGCCAGACTTGCCTGTGGGCATCAGTGAGAGGCTCATGAAGATCCGTTTACCTCTCAGCAAAGACCGGTATGCCACAATCATCAGCGCATATGCCCCAACACTGACCAGCACAGAGGAGACCATCGAGCAGTTCTACTCTGACCTGAGTGCCGTTCTGCACTCAGTGCCCACAAATGACAAGCTGATACTACTGGGAGACTTCAACGCCTGCGTTGACCAGGACCATGGAAGATGGAAAGTAGTGCTCAACAAACACGGCATGGGCAAAATGAACAACAAAGGCCTACTGCTACTCAGCAAATTCTCAGAGTTTGAACTCACCATCACGAACACTGTGTTCAGAATGGCAAACAAATATAAAACAATGCGGATGCACTCACGATCAAAACAGTGGCATCTCATTGACTACATCATTGTATGCCGGCGAGACATCAGGGATGTAAACATCACCAGAGCCATGAGAGGAGCTGAATGCTGGACAGACCACCTATTGGTTAGAGTGACTCTTCAAATGTGCATTGTACTTCGCCATCCAAAACGCTCCCAGACAGTTCGCGCATTTTACAACGTGAGTCATCTTAGAGATCCATCTTATTTGCAAACATTACAGTCCTACCTGGACGACAAGCTGTCTGCAAAGGGACCACTCACTGGAAGCTCAACCAAGAAATGGAACCAGTTCAGAGACACAGTGAAGGAAACAACAAAGGCAGTCCTAGGCCCCAAACAATGCAACCACTAGGACTGGTTCGACGAGAACAACACTGCTATTGAAGACCTATTGAGCAAAAAGAACAAAGCCTTTATGGAGTGGCAAAATAACCCAAACTCTGCACCTAAAAAGTACAGATTCAAGTCTCTCCAAGCCACGGCGCAGCGTGAGATCAGGAAGATGCAAGACTGATGGTGGGAAAAAAAGGCAGAAGAAATCCAGCGTTTTGCTGATACGAAAAACTACAAACAATTTTTCAGTGCCCTCAAGACTATCTATGGGCCATTAAAACCCACCACCACTCCCTTGCTATCCTCTGACAGTGACACTCTCATAAAAGATAAAAAAGGCATCAGCAACAGGTGGAAAGAACACTTCAGTCAGCTTCTCAACCGACCCTCTTTAATCGACCAAAGCTCCCTTGACCAGATCCCCCAAAACCGCACCATTGAACAACTTGACATTCCTCCTTCAATAGAGGAAGTCCAAAAGGCCATTAAACAAATGAGTGCAGGCAAGGCACCTGGTAAAGACGGGATCCCAACCGAGGTGTACAAGGCCTTAAATGGAAAGGTGCTCCAGGCATTCCACATAGTGCTGATCAGCATATGGGTAGAGGAAGACATGCTCCCAGAACTCAGAGATGCCTCCATCATAACCCTATACAAGAACAAAGGCTCACGAGCAGCCTGTGACAACTACAGAGGCATCTCACTACTCTCCACTGCTGGAAAGATCCTCGCCTGTGTTATAGTCAACAGAGTCCTATCATCTGTTTCAGAGCAGAACCTGCCTGAATCACAATATGTCTTCCGACCAGATCACAGCACCATCGACATGGTCTTCACGGTGAGGCAAATGCAGGAAAAATGCCTTGAGAAGAACCTAAGTCTCTACATTGTCTTCATAGACCTGACAAAGGCATTCAACACAGTGAACAGGGATGCATTGTGGGTGATCCTCAGCAAGCTTGGGCTCCCCAGCAAAATTTGTCAAACTGATCCAGCTCTTTCATGACGACATGACAGAGGAAGTCCTATCGGGGGGAGAGACTTCCGATTGCTTCAACATCTCCAATGGCATGAAACAAGGCTGTGTCCTCGCTCTGGTACTATTCAACCTATTTTTCACACAAGTATTATGACACGCTGTGATGGATATAGAACTGGGCGTCTATATCAAATACTGGCTGCATGTGTGAGATTTAAAATGGTTGAGGTCTTAAACTGTAGTGGTTAAAATAGTGGAAGATATAAATTGTGATAGATATGAGAGAGGGTGAGTAAGTTTGACCGCAGAAATATGTTTCACTATAGTGTCTTGGGTTTAAAATCAAATATAAGGTGGTTGCCAGGGAAATATTCCCAATTATTCAAATACCCAAGACAATTGGGTTTTATAGAGATTTTAATTAACAATATAATGAGTAATCAAAGAAAGAGAGAGAGAGTAAGAAAGGAATAAGTATGAAGGGCCTCAAGCCAATATGGCCTAGACCTGAGTCTTAAAAGAGAAATCAGTCAGTTTTTTTACACTCACCACAAGGTCTGACTAAACAAGGATACCAGGCCAGCATCCTTCCTCAAAGAGTCTTCCAGCCAGAGATTGTTTCAAAAGGCCTCTCTCAAGAGCCTCCAGAGCTCCTACCCCAGAGGGACAGAGCCCCTCAGAGGAGCTCCTTAAGGAG
Organism: Monodelphis domestica; assembly: GCF_027887165.1. Classification (NCBI taxonomy): domain Eukaryota; kingdom Metazoa; phylum Chordata; class Mammalia; order Didelphimorphia; family Didelphidae; genus Monodelphis; species Monodelphis domestica. The sequence goes on along the minus strand of NC_077231.1, from coordinate 29,138,210 downwards.
CTCTCCTTCAGAATGAGATCCTCCAGAATGAGAATCAGAAATCAAGACCTTTTGCTCTTCTCTGAGCTCTGATTTTTAAGGGCAAAATTTCCTTTGTCACCTCCCCTAAGTCCTTACATCTACCAAACACTGTAGATGTAGAGGCTTGTCTCTACTGAAAGTCCAGAAAGAAGTCAGCCTTTTCACTCACCCATGTGGTAGTTCAAAGGGAGAAATTCAAGAACAATCTCACCAAATTTCAGAGTCTCAGGCCCACAAAACACATTCTTTACCAGCCTTGATGCTTCTTTGCATCACTTCCTGTGTATTGCTACCACTTTATGTGGAAAGCTACCAATTGTAGCTTTAGCTTTGCTTAGGACTGCTCAAGGGGCAGTCAGTCATTGCTGATTCATCACCCACTTTAGCTCTCATGGGTCACAGACCTCCCCCAATTAAGGATAAAATGAGCTGTATACACTTCATGTGATTAAATCTAAAAATAGGTAGGGGAGAGTTAATCCCATCTTCACAACACAGAGACTGATACATTGTGGCACAGTCAAATGTAATATACTTTTCTACTAGCAGCAATGCAATGATCCAGGACAATCCAGAGGTACTTATGAGAAAGATCAGAGGAAGAACTATGGGAATAGAAATGCAGAAGAAAAACATATGTTTGATCACATAGTTTGATGGGGATGTGATTAGGGTTTTGAAGTTAAAAGATCACTCTACTGCAGATATGAGTAAAATGGAAATAGGTTTTGAGCAATGATACATGTATAGCCCAGTGGAATTGCTTGTCATCTCTGGGAGGGGGGAAGGAAAAGAGGTGAGGAAAATAATGAATTATGTAACCATGGAAAGATATTCTAATTTAAAAAATTTTATTTAATTTAAAAAAGACAATAGATTGAGATGAAACTCCTTTAGTCTCCTCCAGGCAAATATATAAAGCATAAAGCTATGAAGAAAACGTGTAACTGAATATTTTCAGACATTTAATTGGCATTATGAAATCAAAGTTCAATGATAAGAATACATTTAAAATAATTAATATCCATACAATTGCAGTCTGTACACATTTCATTCAACTTAAAAATGAATATATTTTATCTACCTAACAAAACATATTTAAAAATAAATAAATAATAATGATAGGAGATAAATAATTCGTCTCAGGACCATTTCTTTCTGATCCTCATTGAACTAAATGAGATTAATGGAATTAAAATTCCTACTACTAACGAAAATAATAAATGGAAGTGTGATGGTGGTGGTTCAGGACCAGTCTGTGTGACTCTAGGAAACTCATTTTTTTTCAGTGATCCAAGACAACTCTAAGACAATTAATTACCAAAGAATCTCTAATTTGTCGGGATGGCAAGAATTTCCTGATAAGAAAGCTCTCTACGATGATGACACCATAGTGTCAAACCTCAAATAGTCAAGGCACAATACCACATGCTGGGGATAGAGGAAATTTCCTGTTCTCAGGAATTTAACAATTTAGTTATAGGAATTAGCCCTTGTGTTAGCTGATAAAGATGCCAAAAACAAAAAGCGTCATAATTTAAAAGCTTGCAATATCAAAGGAGAAGAAATGCCTGCAAGATAGAATATATGTATGGAAATGATTTCTCCACCTGAAATTTTCCTAAAAACAATGTTTTCTCTCTCTTATGAAAATCACCTTCAGCTTTCTATTATAGTTACTTTTATATATGTGATAACTCCCTTCTCAGATTCAGAGGACATGGGAATCTTAGCCAAAGTTAGCTTCCCCTGTAGAATTCAGAACACAGATTTCTGCAATTTTAGATAACAGATTATTGGATGATGTATATAATTGCCCAAAGCACCTAATCCTTAATGTTGTCCACCTTGCCATGGTTTGTCTTGCTATATCCTGCTCACCTATCCCTGTGGACTCCATCCCCTAAGTCCCACATTTGAGATTCTCACAAAAGTCAATTAGGCTGAGGATTCATTAGCAACTTCTGAATAGATCCCTAGGGCCACTTGTTTGTTCATGAAAGTAACAATGCATTTAAAAAGCACCAGGTAAGAAATGCCTAATTCTTGTGGACTCAAGATTTTAAAAGATAACACAAATCTCCCTGTCTAAGGAACAGCATTGTTATTATATTCCTATCATAGCAATGCTGCCATAGCATCTCCCATATGATAAACAGTGTGTTCCTTCTATATTTATGAAGTCCAGAAAATTATGTTCCACTGTTATAACCAGGACCCAAGACTTCAGATCTGGGACCATGCCTCAGTGCATGAATCATTTCCTATTTTGATGATTTCTATGGATATGAATATGCATTTGTGAGAGTGCACTGATGTAGGAGGCAGAGACAGAAATGACTTGAGTTTCCTCAAGTTTAGTATCAACCTATCACATTTCACCAGTAAACATTAAGTTCTAAATAAATAAAAAAAAAAGGACTTTCAGAAAAGTGAGTATGTTCTGTGTATTTTACCCAGTTTTTCATTTTTCTCTGTGCTATGAATGGAAAATATGTGAAAATATGGGTATTCTTCAAATTATTACCCTCCCCATGAAAATCTGAACAAACATATCTGTGAGGTCTGCAGAACAGGAGAGTAAATTTAAAAAATTGCTTGACTATGTATTTGTCACTTGGACAAAAATGGTAAATACTATCTGCTTTTTGTAGGTCTTCTTCAATTGTGGGAAATGCATTGAAGACATATGGAGAACAGAAAGGATTAGAAAATAAATCATTGTTTTCTTTGAAAACCTTTCTCATAGAGAAAAGTCATTGAACAGAGAAGTGAAGGTTTTGTGTGCACATGTGGGTGTGTTTGGGTAACAAGTATAGGTAGCTTTTTCAAGTAAATTAGCTGAGAGATTGAAAACAGGTTGAAGAGGTAGTAGGGTCTAGATAACTTTGTTTGTTTTTTCCCTTTTAAAGGATGAGGGAGACTAGCATATTTGTAGGTAGGAGAGAAGAAACCATTAGATATTGAAACGTAGATAACAATCTGTGGGAAATGATCAGAGGGAATGGGATCAAGGGCACTTGTAAAGATAATTTAAAAAATGAAAAAGCCTATAGCTTGTGTTTCTATCCTGCTTTAAAGTGCAAGCTTTCTTTAAGGTTATACTTGAAGAATGTAATCTCTCTAATCCCTAGAAAGCCATAAAGACATTAAGGATGGATCTAGTAATAGATTCATGTTTGTGGTCAAAGTAAAATTGGAGCTAAAAGAAAGAGGCTTGGCAACCATAGGTTAATTTTATTTTTTGGTCACTATTACAAGTGAACTTTTCACCAAAGTATAAAAGAGAAGTATCCGTATCAATAAATGACATATGGAGTAGTTTGGTGAGTTGGGAGATAGACATTCAGACTTGGAGAAAGGATGTCTTGAGTTAAAATTTGGGCTTAGATATACATCCAAGTTGTTAGACCTTGGGCAATTGCTCAGCCCTTACTGTCCTTCTGGTTTGAAAACAGATAGTATTGATTCTAAGGTAGAAGGTAAGTTATTAAAAAAAAAAGAAAAAGAAATAAATACATGACATGCTCAGATAAGTGAAATCATGGATTTAAAAAATACATCAATAGAAAAAAATACTGGTCCCATAGTTACATCTTTCCCATTCATAAAAACTCAACAGTCAAACTTGATTTTCTACCAATGGATGATTCAATTGGTGAATTGTCACACATTGATTGGCCACCTTAATTTATTATCTTTCAGCTGACTTGTGAAGGCTCATTATTTGTTGTATATTCTCAGGGAATGCAAACTTATTTTCATTTTGGTATAAATATCATAACTGGAAAGGCAAATCTAATGAAGAACCACTAATTAAAAAGGTAAAGATCATTTTTTACAATACTGCATGCATTGTTCTCTCCCCATTAGATGGGATAATCAATAGTAATCATTCTCTTGGGTATCTTGAATATTTTATGATTGGGTTTTTCTTATTTTCACATCTAGACATGGTAAAAATCCAACATCAATAATGAGAAATCATACAATGGTGACCATGTTTATCCTCTTAGGATTGACGGATGATCCTCAATGGAAGATTGTACTTTTTACCTTTCTGTTCCTTACATATATATTAAGTGTTGCTGGCAACTTGACTATCATCCTTCTCACCTTGTTGGACTCTCATCTCAAGACTCCCATGTACTTCTTCCTTCGAAATTTTTCCCTCCTGGAAATTTCTTATACAACTGTCTGCATCCCTAAATTTCTGGTTAGTATTGCAACTGGGGACAAAACCATTACCTATAATTGCTGTGCTGCTCAGTTATTTTTTGCCTTCCTTCTTGGGGCATCTGAATTTTATCTTCTGGCTGCCATGTCCTATGACCGTTATGTTGCCATTTGTAAACCTCTGCATTACACAACCATTATGAGCAGCAAAGTCTGTACCCAGCTTGTTCTTAGCTCTTGGGTATCTGGTTTCTTGATTATCTTCCCAGGCCTTATTGCAGGCCTCCAACTGGATTTCTGTGCCTCCAATGCCATTGATCATTTCTATTGTGACACTGCTCCCATGTTGCAGCTCTCTTGCACAGACACTGAATTCCTTGAGCTCCTCAGTTTCATTTTAGCTTTAGTGACACTCTTAGTTACTTTAACACTAGTGATTCTATCCTATGTCCACATTGCCCTGACAATCCTGAGAATTCCATCTGCTAGTCAGAGGAAAAAGGCATTTTCTACCTGTTCCTCTCACATGATTGTCCTCTCCCTCTCTTATGGCAGCTGTATTTTCATGTACATTAAACCATCAGCTAAGGAGAGAATATCTTTAACCAAAGGAATATCTTTACTCAATACTTCAGTTGCCCCTCTATTAAACCCCTTTATTTATACCCTAAGGAACCAGCAAGTGAGGCAAGCTTTTAAGGATGCAATCCAGAGAGCAGCACCTTTTTCAAACAAATAATATGTGATCTACATAAAGAACAGAAATAACAGAAAACTAAATGGAGAAAATCTGTCTTTGATTTCATGGGCCATGTTCTCTTTTTCCAATTATAATAATGTATCTCTGTTCCTCTTGTTAACTTTTCCCATTTTTCTTTCCAATCTTTTCTAAGCTGTAGCTTTTGCTTCCTTCTGTTAGAGAATTTCTCAAGTTCTATCCTATTCTATGGATTTCTGAATGAAATGGAACTCTGTGCAGAATTGCTTTTATATTATCTATTTAGTATAACAGTTTGCCAGAATCAATAATTATTTAATAATTAATGTTATGTATAAATCATTAAACATAATACATGTGGAGTGGTGCCTTTTCATGACCTCTAAGAAGTACTTATCTTCTCTTTATTCCATCTTTCATTTTATATAGTTCTATTCTTCCTGAGACATATAAAAGTGAATGCTCCACAGATCAATTATTGATTTTACTGTTTGCCTATGAAAAACAACAAAAAATAATGCAAAATAAAGTGATAACTTACCCTTTTAGTAGATTAGCAATGTATAAATCCAGAGAGAGTGTATCTAGCAATTACAATTCATTAGGCTTTTGGCAATGAATAAAAGATACAAGTATATAGAAGTATGATGGAAAAACTAATTACTATACTCCAGTTTCTTCATCTTTAAAAAATAAAATAGTGACCAGCACATTTAACTTGGGATATATTTTTAATTAAGTGGAATTAATTTTAGAAATGAGTATCAGGTAAAAAAGGCAAATTTTATTCAATGAATTAATGAATGAGTGAAAATACATTTGAGAACTGCCTGGGTTCAAGGAACTTAATAATGAAGTGATTTAATCAGATTTCTTTGTTTTTGTTTTTTTCCCCCTTTAAACCCTTCCCTTCTTAGAATCAATATTGTGCACTGGTTCCAAGGCAGAAGAATGGCAAGGGCAAGGCAATGGGGATTAATTCATTTACTTGTAGACACACAGCTAGAAAGTATTTTAGGACAGATTTGAACCCATGAATTCCCATCTCTAGACCTGGTTCTCAATCCATGAAGTCACCTTGCTGCCCCCAATCTTACCTATTTCATCTGGCAGCATTAGCTCTCTGAGTGATCTATTCTGTGAAATCTCTTCACTAGGGAAGGGAAAAAAACCAACAAACCATGAACAAATCCTATTCTCTAGCAAACACCACTTCTCCTCAGACCCAAAGGCATTGAAAATCACAATGTCTCTGTGCCTACTGTCCTTACTTCTAGTTTGGTTTCAGAAACAACAATGTGAGTAATCAGTCTGGATAAGAGACTCCCAATACAACACTAATATCACCAAGTATTAAACATCTTTTGGGTCAGAGGAGAAGTGTTCAAAGTGGTAGTGGTAAATCCCTCCTGATTAGAGAATTGAAAATCAAAACAACTCAGAGGTACCACATCACACCTATCATATTGTCAATATGATGGTAAAAGAAAATAAATGTTGGAGGGAATATGGCAAAATTGGGACCCTAATGCATTGCTGGTGGAGTTGTGAATTGATCTAAACATTCTGGAAGGCAATTTGGAACTATGCCCAAAGGGCAAGAAAAGACTGTCTGCCCTTTGATCCAGATATAGCACTACTAGGTTTATACCCCAAAGAGATAATAAAACAGTTATATGAAAATATTCATAGTCACACTCTTTGTGGGGGCAAAAAATTGGAAAATGAGGGTGTGTTCTTCAATTGGAGAATGGCTAAATAAATTGTGGTATCTGTTGTTGATGGAATACTATTGTCCTATAAGGAATGATGAACTGCTCAATTTCTATAAGAACTGGGAGGACCTCCATGAACTGATGCTAAGGGAAATAAACAGAACCAAGAGAACATTGTACACAGAAATTGTGTTATGATCAAATGTAATTGACTTTGCTTCTAGAGGCAATGCAATGTGTGAGGACAATCCTGAGGGATTTATGAAAAAGAATACAATCCACATTGAGAGAAAGTACTGTGGAAATAGAAACACAAAAGAAAAACATAATTTATCACATGTTTGTGAAGAAATAATGTTGATAAATTGGAGTTGGGAGGAGAATGATGTGGTCAGATACTTTTTTTTATTGTTCACAAAGTATATTTTAACTCTCCTCTCTGAAGAAATGCCAGGGATAGCTTCCCTTCCCTGGGTCAGTATTGAAGGTTCTTGGAGACAACCCCAAAGTTATTTATTTATGTTTGATAATATGGAAATAAGGATTAATAATAGAGAAAGCCTTCAACTAACAGGGAACTAACTTTCCACCCACTTACTATGTCTGTCTCATGACATAGCCTTTGTTTCTTCTGGCTGCACTAAGACTACCGAACACTTACTAAAAACCCCCCAAAATGCTGACTATAAATCTACCTAAAAATCCTTATTTAATTAATTTAATTTGATGAAGAGAGTCTCCCACCACATATAAATTCAGTCAGCCAAGATGGCAGCTGCTAATTGGCAATTCAGTCACCTTGATATTGTCCAGAGACCAGACATACAACTTCAATCTTTCTCCTTCTCTAAAACTGTTATCCAGCAAAGCAGATCTATCAACTTCTTCTTAAAGATGATTTCTCTCAATCAGGAAAGTAGAAACCCTCTTCAGATGGGATTCAGAGGTCTCTCTTCCCTTTCATCAGCCAAGAGTAAAATCTCAGATGTTTATCTACAACAGCAGCCAGAGTGAAAGCCAGCTCACCAATGGAAGCTTAGTCAGTGAGTGTCCTAGTCAGAGGACCTCACCAATGGACAGAACTTTTCTGTGTTCCTCCTTCTCAGTTCTCTAGTTTCATTCTCAGCCCTCTGCCTTGCCTCAGAGATCTCTTTATCAAATATTTTATTTTAATTAATACTTAATCGATATCCTAATTGCCTCACTACATCTGCGCATATGATTTGGGTTTTTTTGTTTTTAAAAAATCACTCTATTACAAAAATGAATAATATGGAAATAAGTACCAAGTGATAATACATGTAAAACCCAATGGAATTGCTTGTTAGGCCCAGGAGTGGGGAGGAAGAGGAGAGAGAGAAAATGAATCATGTAACCATGGAAAAAAATTTTTTTAAAGTGATAGTAGTGGTTTGACTTGGCTGGCGCATGCCAACTCCTAGCTCTCTCTTAGGTTATCTTTTTTCTTTAGTTAGGCTGGCTTTCCTGCTCTATAGGGGCAGTAAGTCAAATACTGTAAGAATGGCTGACTTCTCCCCTTTAGTAGTTGTTTCTCTGATCAAGGTTACATGATTTATGAGATAGAAACAGAACTGGTGGTTTGGGATATGTTGTCATTTTCAGGGCTCTTGACTTAATCATGAGAAGATACCTCATAAGTCTTATTTAATGTGATTCCACTATCCACTTTTGATGATATATATTGTGTCAAATAATGCCACCATAAAGAATCAAGGAACTATTTATAGGAATTATAAAGTCTGAACAGGTAAGTAAAGATCTCAAGAGCACTGGTTGTGCTTCTTTTATCTTTTAACACTTTTCATTTGTGAACCTTAAAATTTCCCAGACCCTACTTCATAAGGTTGGGTTAAGACTATCCCCCACTTTAAACAATGAAGTAACTTAGATCAGGAATGTGAGAACTCTACTTCACCATACTTAAGCATGCCTTAGGGGAAGATAAAGTTGTAAACTCTTTGCTGAACAGTGAAAAGTACTTAACCCCATACTTATAATAAGGCAAAAAGTTCTTAAGCTGTGCCTATTTTTAGAACTAATACAAAGGGGTGCTAAGTACCTATAAAGGTCAGGCAACTTGTGAATTTACAAGGAGCAAAGAGGTGAAAACTTACTCAGAGATGCTAGTCTACTCAGGTGTGAATTACTCAAAAGATTAGTCTACTCAGGTGTGAACTAAGAATGGTCTGTCCTTTGAAAAATGTCTACTGTGATTGTTAGATATGAGAACTTAGGGGAGGAGACATAGGAGAAAATTCCCTTTAAAAGGAGAAGAGAAACTAAGAACGGGAACAGGCTCTTGAGACACAGTCTGTTGAAGACAGTTTCTTGAGACACAGTCTGTTGAAGACAGTCTCTTGAGACAGTCTCTTGAAGACAGTCTGAGGGAGGCTGACTCTAGCTGGAACTCCCTCTGAGGAGACTCTGTCCCTCTGAATCCTTGCTTGGACAGATCCTGTGGTGAGTGATAAAAGACTGACTGATCCCTCTCCTCCTAGGCTGGCTCATGCCAGTCTAGGCTGGTATAGCCCTTTTCTCATTATTTCCTTTTTCTCTCTTTTTTAAAATTCCTCATTGTTTGAATTGAAATCTCTATAAAATCCAGTTGACTTGGGTATATTTCATAATTGGGAATATTTCCCTGGTGATCACTTTATTTTTAATATAAAAAACATATCTTTGCGGTCACAATTTACTCATCTACTCTTTTATCTACTACAATTTTCTTCCACTATTTTAATTATTACACATTCAAGATGGGGCTTTGAAAATGAAAGGAGGATATAGGAAGTGAAAAGATAGGAGTTCAATGTCATGTGAACAACATAAGGAGGACCAGATATTTTCTCTGATTTCCATTACCTATCACATCTCTTCATAATAGAACTTATGGGACAAAGATAAAAGAATTTTAGTTGCCTTCCATGTCTAGGAAATCTAGAATGTGAAAGAAGATTTTTTTAAACCATGAATTAACACTCACTGACCCATCAGTGTTGGGTTGGACAACCTTGAAACACGAGTGTAGTAGTTCTGCCAGTGTCAGGGTACAAAAACCCTGTGTTTTCAGTGTTATTACTCTCTGAAATGTTAGTGTCAGAGAACTGAGGAAGAAAGGGAGTAGAATAAGATACCAGGACAGCACTGTCTATGTGTGTGTTGGGGCAGGTGGTGAGTTGCAGAGTACTACACAAAATTTGAGGGAAAGAGCATTTGTCTAAGGTTAGTTCCAATGACCTAGAAGCCACTTGGGTCAAAGAACAAGGGGAGTAAACTTTGATTTTCCCAGGGTGGGAGGAACCTGAGATGCTTTGAAGTCAAGCCCCTAAGTAAATTGCTATCAGAGAAGATAGATTCAGAAAGCAAATATGGGGTGATGAAGGCAAAAATAAGGTAATTACCAAAGATCTCAGGAAGAAGAAAACTCAGGAACATGGAACATAAGTGGATGGATCAATAGGAAAAAAATGAACAAAAGAAGGAAATATGGTCTCCAGATCTAGCAAATTATTTCAGGAACCTATAAATAAATACTACAAAATAAAGGAAAATGATCCCATTCTTGATAAGATGTAAAGTTCTATGGAATGTAAGGAGAATAATTGTGTTTACAATACATTATTTCTAAGAGGTTTGAAAGAGAAATAAGAATCATGAGAGCAGAATGTATGACTTGTACAATAAAAATAATGAAGATAAAAAATAACCTGGAATCTGTAACAAGAAATTTCAACAAAGAAACAAATAAGAACAATAGATTTGAAATACAAATACTTAGAAAAGATGACTAGATTGGTGACTTTATGAATGGAAAAAAGAGGATGTATTTAAAATATACCTTTTTTTTTTCAATCATAATGACCCAATCTAGTCAGACATGACTGAATGACTGAAAAATAATTACAAAAGTAAACATGTTTTGGAGAAAGAAATTAGAATCATTGACAATTGACTTCATATATTGGATGAGCAAAAGTAAAAAAAAAAAGTTGATGGTGACAGTAAGTTTGAGTTACTGGAGGAATGACAGTTCTCTCAACTGTATTAAGAATTTTCAGCAGATGGGTATATTTAGAGGGAAGGATAATAAATTCTGTTTTGGACATGTTGATTTTGAGGTATTCATAGAACAAACAGTTCAAGTTGTCCAAAAGGTTACAGGTAACCATTCATGACTAGATTTCTGGTGAGACAATGAAGCTATATATATCGATCTGAGAATCATTTCCATAAAGATAATCACTGAACTCATAGCAGATGATCACCAAATGAAAGATTATATGGAGAAAAGAGGATACCCAAAGTGAGTAGGTAAAATTATGAAGAACCAGCAGAAGAAATTGAAAAGTAACAGTTAGATAGGAGGAAAATCAAGTGAAAGAAGAGTAACAAAAGCCCATAAAAGACAGAGTAGACAGGAGGATAGTGATCAAAGAATCAAATATTACAGAGAGATCAAGCAGAATGAGAACAAAGAAAAATAGCAGCAATTAGGCAAGTCCTGGTAATTTTGGAGAAAGTAATTTTGGAAAGAGCAATTTCAGTGTCAAGATATAAAGTTAGGGAGCAGAGCGGAGCCGCAGGAGATGGCGTCTCAGCTGCCCCCTCCACTGAAGCCCTGGGAGACCCGGAGGATACCCGGGGCTGGAACAGGACCGGGACCTGGTCCCTTCTTCCAATCTGCCGATCTGGGTCCTACTTTATTGACAAGGTCTGGGCAACCAACGCTTACAAGAGTACCCCCACCAATTCTTCCAAGACCATCTCAGCAGACAGGAAACGGCAATCTGAACACTTTCAGACCTGCTTATACTTCCCTTTCTTCTGCTTATGGTACATATGGAAATTCCTTTTATGGAAGCTACAATCCTTACAGTTATGGATATGGTGGGTTAGGGTATAACCAGTTCCGTATGGATGATCTTCCTCATAGCAGATTTGTGCAACAAGCTGAAGAAAGCAGCAGAGGTGCATTTCAGTCCATTGAAAGTATTGTGCATGCATTTGCTTCTGTCAGTATGATGATGGATGCCACTTTTCTAGCTGTCTATAACAGTTTCAGAGCCATTTTGGATGTAGCCAATCATTTTTCTCGATTGAAAATACATTTCACAAAAGAGTTTTCAGCTTTTGCATTTGTTAGGACTATACAGTAACTGTATAGGTGATCACAGCAGATGATGGGCTTAAGAAGGGGCTCTGAGAATGAGAATGAGTTACATCTGAATCCACTAGCAAAAGTGGAGATAAACAAGATCTTTGATATCCTACATATTTACTTACAATTGAACTGTTTTCAAAAATAAGTTTTTGATATTTCTTTAAAAGAAATAGTCCACAATCTAATACAACCATTTATTTTGGCTATTCTAGGAATTTTGCTGCTAGAAAATATTTAAGTTGTACTTCAGTAAACTGGTTCAGAACATGACCTGGTTGCATTCTACAAGATCCTGGAGTAGGAAGTTTTCTAGGTTCTGAATTAAGACTGACTGTTCTCATCAAATGCCCCATTGTTTTTTGAAAGTTATTTTGATGAGCTATAGAATGTATTATTTATTGGAATGTAAAACTTGATTAAAACTCCTAAACATGTTGTCTCAGAATCCTCAGAAATTAGGAGATAATATAAAAATGTGAGAACTAGGCAAAAAGTGATTTGTTATTTTTTAAGGATTATAAGGACTCAAAGTGGGTTTAGGGCAGGTAGCCAGAGATGTGTCCTGTAAGTAATAACTCCTGAATAATAAAAATTATTTGACCTTATTGCAGCCCAGGTCTGCATCTTTAGCTTTTGATTATATTTTTCCACCTTTTCAGCATAATTTCCTATTTGTCCTTTTTCTAATATCTTGAAATGTTCACTAGAAGAATTGTGAATAAAACTACTTCCTAGGATAATTTTAAAGACTATACAAAGCATCTAAATTTCACCTTTGCATTTTTTTAAAACTCCAGAATTTTTCTATTTCTTTGTACTGAGAATCCTACATCTTTTGAGTTCTTAAAAACATGGCCACTTTTTTGGGGGCAGCTGGGTAGCTCAGTGGATTAAGAGCCAGTCCTAGAGACGGGAGGTCCTAGGTTCAAATCTGGCCTCAGACACTTCCCAGCTGTGTGATCCTGGGCAAGTCACTTGACCCCCATTGCCTAGCCCTTACCACTCTTCTGCCTTGGAGCCAATACACAGTATTGACTCCGAGATGGAAGGTAAGGGTTTAAAAAAAAAACAAAAACATGGCCACTTTTTATGAAGAGTCAGCATGCAGTAGAGGTACTTTTCCCAAGAAAGCCTGAACATAAAAGCTCTTTCAGACTCAGTAAAATGATTCATTTAGTTCTTTAAAGGTTGATATTATTATTAACTTTTTCATTAAAACCCTATTTCTATCTTAATATGATTGTTTTTTTTTTAATTTCACAAGCAGATAATCCTGCAAAGATATTTAAATTGCCATAGGTTGTTTTGTTTAGACTAAGGATTTTCAGCTAACAAAGCAAAGTAGACCACAAAATACTATATTGCCATTCTATTAAGTAACCCACTTTGAGTTCTTTAAATAATTTCAAATGCACTAAAATTCAGGGTGCTTAATCTTCTAGCAAAATCCGGAGATTCTTGTAAACCATAATGACAGTGATTGCTAAAAGTAATTTTCTTTAATACTAAGCTCAAAAGAGAGTTTTCAGATGATGTCTAAAATGGAATTATTTAATAAAATTATGAATTAGTATGCTTTTACATTTCTTCTCTTAAACTTTATATTCAATAAATGAGTAATTTTATAATAGACTCTACAACATAAGTAGCCTAAGTGAAAAGAAATTTACTTATGGACATCTCTGAAATTTGTTTTTAAAATAGGCATTATTTAAATGAATACTCCTATCTTAAGAGAAAAATGAAACATCTTAGAATTTTAAAATGTACGAGAGAGAAAAAGGTGTAGATAAACTTCCCCTTGATATGTTACTTAGAGATTCAGCCAAGATAGATGAACAAATCTTTAAATGTTATTTATCATTATTTACTTTTTTTTCAGTTTTTGTCATTCTTTCTTAAATGCAATTGCTGGGATCCAATTCATGGGATTTCTAAATCTCATGCCAAAATTCATTCTAAAGTAGGTTAGTTATTTAATTCAATGCTGGAACAGTCAAAGTATTCAGTGGAAGTACAAAGCCCAGGAACTTGGTGATGACCCTATTAAATCTTATGGAAGTATAATTTCTAGGCTAGGGATCATGCTTGCTATTAAGAATGGAGAAATACCAGCGCACAAAGTAAATAAAAGTGGATAAATATAATTTTATCTTCCATTGAGGTAGTTCTTATGTCCTTGATATTTTTTAGTATGGTAGTTGCTATAAATTATCTGACTGGTGAGTGTATATATGGGTGGGAATTCCTATTTTACTGGAAAACCAGAAAGGAAATTAGGAGTTTTGATGAGCAAAGAAATCTTTGAACTTTCTGTTACCATGACCGTTAACAATATAATTTTTCAGATAGGGCTAAATTTATTTGCTGTTCATGTCCCAAGTTTTTTTTCCTTTTTTAATTATTTAAGGAGTGAATATTTTAAAGAAACTATTAACCATAACATTTTCAAGTAAAATAATATCCTCACATTATTAATAAGCAGACATTTAGAATTCTCAGTTTTTCTGACTGTATTCTTTGACCTATCAACTTAAAGAAAACAAAGTAAGGATACTACTGTAGTTTGTCAGTCATTTACTGTTTCCTTTTTAGGTATTTTATTTAGTCTATCACTGTGTCATAACTATATTAACTTGAATAAAATTATACTTAGTCTTGTGTTTTCTTAATGAAAAAGACATAAAATGGATGCAGTTAAATATATTTTATTTTTTAAATGATTGTGAAATCAAATGTACTGTATAAATAAAAATAAATTAAACTTCACTGATAAAACAAAACAAAAGATATAAAGTTAGATTGCCTGGGCTTAAGAGGAAGAGAAAAGGCAATGCCACCTACAGTAGAATTGCTCCAACTTACTTTATTCTGCCAGAAGTCAAGTGCAAAGACTATTTTGATAATGCAGTGCTAAGGTGAAATATAAAATGCTAAATGGATGGTCTTTTAAAAATTGCTTTTTATTTTGACAGTGCTTGTTCTCCCAATCATTTGTTTAAAAGTTTATTTAAAAGTTATTATTGAATCATGATAATTTTATTAGTTATTTTAAAGTATGTTATGATTTTTTCCATGTCTAGCTTTCCTGCCTGTGCTACCTCTCCCATATTCAATTTATATTTGTACAAGGATTATTTATTTTCCCCTTTAAAAAGAAATGCTGAATTTACCACCCATATTTTTTACCTATAATTAACTTCATCCCAAGGATTGGTAGGTTTGGTTAATAAGCCAATGAGTGTAAAAAATTGAGAGTTTAATCCTTGTAGAGACCAGACTTCTGCAGTACCTGGAACACACCAAATGACCGAGTACAGGAGTGGTAGGGATAAATGATCCAGCTCAGTTCAGGCAGTTTTTCAACTCTATATGAAGAATAACCAAGTGAAAAAAATCTTTCGAGGACATTGTCCAAAGAGTTAGTTTCACACCTCCCACCAAAAAGAAATAATTAGAATTTGAGGAAAAACAATGAAGGAAAAGAAATGAAAAATTTCCCCAGGTCTACATTCTTTACTCTTCATTCTAATTATTCTTCCTTAAAACAAACAAACAAACAAACAAACAAAGCCAAAAGAAAAACAACAAAAATTTTGCTTTCTTTCTTCTCAGACAGAAAGGAAAGGGGTAGGCCAGTGTTGGCAAAACATTTAGAGACAGAGAGCCAGGATCCACCCCCACCCCATCTCTCAGACCAAGTGCTGGGCATGCCATGCCCCACCCCTCCTTACCCCAAAAAGGGGAGGTAGAAAGCACTCCCTTTAGGCTGTATGGGTGAAGTGAGGAATATCATCAGTGAGGATAGAGAGGGTGAGGGGAGTGCCACAGGTGCTGTGCTCTACTCCAGCTCTTCCAGCTGTGAGTCTCCCATCTTACTCCCTATGCATTTCTTTTGGGCTTCTGGGCAAAGGGATGGGCAATGTGAAAAAAATGTCATCAGGCATGGTGGAGGGGGGAGCAGCTCCACTGGAGTCCCTCTGCCTTTTAAGAAAATAACTCTGCAGTGGGGAGGAGAGCAGATACATGCCCACAGAGAGTGCTCTATGTGCCATCTTTGGCACCCATGCCATAGGTTCACCATCACTGGGTTAGGCAAATGGAGTTATGGCTTACCAGGGTCAAATAGCTAGGATAGTGATGGTGAACTTTTTAGAACCTTTTAAATGTATAATTAAAAAACTGTCACCCTAAAAAAAAGAAGTACATTTCCTGGGTGCTCACTGACTTCCTGTCATTTTGTACTTCCTGAAGACAGAGGATATTAGGCAGTGACGTGGAAGGTCCTGGCTCTTTGGATTCATGGCAAGGATGGTGGTGGTAAGCATGGAAGATTTTGAACTGGCTAATCAGCCATGGGCACGAGGTTTTTAATTTGTGTCTCTTTTATTCCCTTGTTTCTAATGATCATTAATAAAGTCGTAGTCTCTCAGTGACCGAGAATGACAATTGTTTTTGTTCATTATCATCTATTGATGTACCCTCATGTGGCTTTGAAGTCCAAAGACTGAGGTGCAAAGTTTGTGGCACATGGGGCATGGAACGCCAATTGTTAAGGGAGGTGAGATCATTAATAAATCTCCTAAAATATAACATTTTTATTATTTGAGATTAATTTTAACTTTTACAGAAGATTGCATGCCACACACCCCACTGTGTGACATGGAGGGGTGGGGGGGCTCCCCCCTTACCTCAGAAAAGGGTGGGGAGTGGCCCAGATGATCGGATCATGAGAGGGAGTAAGTGCCTCCATTGGGTTGTTGGACAGAGGGTCTGGGAGGTGTGGTGGTGAGGGGAAATAGAACAACTGCATGGAGTCCCTCTGCCTTTCTAGTAACTAACTGGTGGGCAGCATGTGTCCACAGAGAAGTCTCTGTATGCCATCTTTGGCATGCATACCATAGGTTGGCTATCATATATCTAGGAAGTGACTGAAATCAAATTTGAACCCATGTCCTCCTGACTCTAGGCCTGATAGTCTAACCATTGTACCACATAGCTGCCCCTCATTCTAATTATTTTAATATTTTTTCATACTATTTTTTCTGTTTTAGTTTTAACCCATTCCCATGTCCCTTTTTTCTAGAAACCCCCACTCTACAATAAAGTTGCTGCTGCTTCTTTCAAAATGTTTTCTCCTTTATCTCATCTTCTCCCTCTGTTTCTTGAATGAAAAGAAAGTGGGGATTAAAACTGATCTTTCACTTGAGAAAATTAGTTCTTAGAGATTAAGAATCCTGTTACTTTCATAACCCTTGGTATCATTCTCTAACAAAGAAATGAGAGGGAGAAAGGGAGGTCCTATTGGAAGGAAAGAAGTGTTTGTGTCAAGTTAATCTACTGATGAAAAAAGAGAACATTCCTACCCCTTCTACTTCACTCCAATCTCCATTTTCCTCCTTTTTTCTTCACTTCCCTTTCTCACTCCTCTTCCTCCTCCAGATTGATCAGGTTTACCCCTACTTCATTCTCCTGTTCATATGTTGGTTGTCTCTCAAACCGAGGATGACGACTGTCTTTGTGCGTTTTTGTGCACAAAGACACCTGTGCATGAAGATGTAAGTGGAAAAGTCGATGCACAGAGGCAGTCCCACTCTCTCGGCATTGGAAGCCTGGATTCAGTGGCACGAAAAGTCGTTACACCTGGAGACTTCCTCAGCTGCATTGGATGGCCGTGTTGTCCTTTGTGCTCCAATGCGCCCTAAGCACTCCACAGTGCCTTGCTGCATCGCCCTCTCAGCCGTTGAACCTTCTTGTTGGTTTCTTCCGCTTGTTCCGCCAAAGCAGTCCTCACATGCTGGGTGAGCAAAGCCCTAGTTCACCAGGGGTCAACGTCGACCCGATGGCTACCCTCACAAGGTTTAGCCGGCCTGTGGAAGCCCTTGCCCGGGGTGTGGCCGCTGCCGCATGCTAGCAGCTACTGGGAGCCACAAGTGAGAGCTGGGTGTCAGGTGAGGGTCAGTGTCTGGAGAGCTGCCCTAGAATATATGCCCTGTTCATATATCAGCTACATAACTGAGAAACAACTAGCTGTGATCCAGTCCTCTAATTAGGGCAGGATGTTTGGGAGGTATTATTACGGCATTACAAGTTTCTACTTCCATAGAAACAATCTTAAATGGTGTTTAGATTCCTAGGAAGCCCTCAATTTAAACTTTAATATAGCTGACTTAAAAACAAATTAGGGGGAACAAACTAATTTACATGGGAAAATGTCTATATTAAATGTTTATCTGAAGGCCATAGAGTCATATGATTTGGAAATGAGAGTTAGAAACAGCTTTATAAGTAAAGTACACTAGATCCAGCCACAAAAACTGGATTTGAATTCTTGCTTTTATTTACTACTTTTAAATCTTAGGCAAGTCAGTGGGACATGTTTATATATACGAAACAAAGAAATTGGACAAATTTTCTTTAGGCCCCTTCTGGCTCCAAGTCTTAAACTCAATCCTGTGATCATATGTCAAATAAAATTATGAAGCCATACTTTAAAGACCTGACAAATTGTTCATTTTCCTCATTATGCCTCTTATTCAACTCTTCTCAGCTACATTCTTTCTGCTGGGAATAACTTACACTCTCAGTCTGATAGTAAGATTTGTGCTTTTTTTCTTTTTTAAAGTCCCAAACAGCTACTCCAAGAAGGGGCTCCACTCTGGGATCAGACAGACCATTTGTCTAATTTCAGAGGGGATAGAGTAACATCTCTTATTCTCTGCTCTCTAATTGATTATGAGTCCAAATCAGGAAATCCTGGGGAAAATCTTCTGAACAATCAAATTAGGGCCCATATCTAGGGACTTACCAAAAAGGGATGAACAAGTTCCTTCCAAAAAAGGTACTCCATTTAACATATTCAAAATGATCCACATTACATTTCACAATGCTCTTAATCTCTTGTTTATTTGCAAATTATTTTCCATTTCATAAATCTGATAAGCAATATGTTCTGTTCTTCTAATTTTCTTATATTTCTCCTTATGCCTAGCTCATATATTACTTTTGATTTTTTTCTTGTAAATGATGTGAGATATTGGTCTATATCTAGTCTCTGTCAGACTGCATTTCAGTTTTTCCAACAATATTTTTCCAAATAATGAATTTTTACCCCTAAAGTTTGTATATTTACTTTTGTCAAGTGAAAGATTACTATAATCTTTTACTACTATTTGTTATATGTCTATTCTGTTCCACTAATCTATTTTTTTTTATTTCTTAGCTAGTGTCAAATAATTACTACTTTATAATACAGTTTAAAATCTAGTGCTGCTAGCTTCCTTCACTTAAACTTTAAAGAAAAAATTAGTTCCTTTGGCATTCTCAAACTTTGAATTTGAGGGTTTTTTTTCTATTCAATAAAATAATTCAATAAAATAATTTTTTTGGTAATTTAATTGGAATGGACTTGAATAAGTAAATTAGTTTAGGCAGAATAATTATTTTAGTTATTTTGTTCATCAATGAAAAATTAATATTTATGTAATTATTTAAATTAAAAAAAATTTTTATAAATAAAATTAATGTAGCCAAGATTAGAAGGAAAGAAGAAAGTAAGGAGAAAAATTTATAGAATTTTTTGGATAGAAGTCTCATATCAAAAATATATAAAGACTTTGTCAAATTTATAAGAATATGAGCCATTCTCCAATTGATAAATCGTGAAAAGGTATGACTAGAGAGTTTTTGTATTAAGAAATCAAAACTATATATAAATATATGAAAAAACCTTAAATCATTATTGATTAGAGAAATACATGTCAAAACAATTCTGAGATGTCTCACCAATCAGATTGACAAAAATGAGTGAAAGGCAATAAGATATATTAATAGGGGATGTTGGAAAAATTGTGATGATACTACACGATTGGTGAAATTGTGAACTGAATATTTTGGAGAGTAACCTGGAATTATGATCAAAGAGTTGTAAAACTGTGAATACCATTTTACCCAGCCATACCGTATTAGTTTTATTTTCCACTGTTATCATAAGGGGGACGGGGAGAACCTACATATCCTAAAATATGTATACTAACTCTCTTTGTGGAGGCAAAGAAATACAAATTGATGGGATCACCATAAACGGGGCAATAGTTAAACAAGTTGTGATAGAATACTACTGTGGCATAAGAAGAAACAAGCAGGTTAATTAAAAACACATGGAAAGACCTACATGAAATTATAAAGAATGAAATGTAGTACAAAGAAAATATTACATATAGTAACAGAAATATTCTTTGAAGAATGACTTTTACATGTCCATCTCCAGACAACTGATAAATAGAAACAAGAAATATATACATATATACATATAACGTTTTGCCAAATATTGCCTTCCCTAGTGTGGGGAGGGAAGAGAGAAGGAGATAATTTTATTTAAACAAATAAATACATTTTTAAAGTAAAAAGATGCTCAACAAACAAAAGAGGTATCAGTTATGGGAAAGCTATTTGTTTCCTACACCAAAAAATAACTCTTAAAATTAGAAAAAGACTTAAAAGCACACATTAACAAATATAGAAACATGAAGCAATAACCAATCACACATTTTCATAGTTTTGTTTATTTCTCTTTATATTCATTCATAGTGTAATATGCTTTTATATTTGTATATCACAATACTTAGCCATTTCCTAATCCATGGGCATTTACTCTATTTCTAATTCTTGACCACTACAAAAATTTTTGGTATAGATATTTTGGTGTATATGGGACATTTACTTTTGTCATTGACAACCTTGGAATAGAGACATAATGGTGGAATGTCTGAGTCAAAGTATGGATATTTTAATCACTTTATAAGCATAATTCCAATACGCGGCTCAAAAAAAAAAGCTTTTCAATGTATGTGACTTCTCCTTTATACTTGAAAAGGATCAAAATGACATTTAATGATAGCAGGATCAATGGGCAGTATGTCCTTGGCTAATCAGATCCATGTAAGTTTGGAAGGCTCCTACACTGATCAGGCACAAATAGTTTGTGTGAACATTTGGGACGGAGATGCCTCCAAATTTACTCATCTCATGTTTCTTTTGGTTCTGGCAGTAGGGTGGGACCCTTTTGTTTCTAAAGTAAGCAGGCCAGGGCTATGTTAGATAAAACAGATAGTTTTTAGGATATCTTTTCTCTTCCCTTCCTCATGCCAAGAAGTGAGTAGTGTGGTCCTTAAAAGGGCTGCTTAGACCCCTAAGGAACTGCTGAATCCACTGCTGTTTCAGTCTAGGGAGAAGGCCACCTTATTCCCTGGGCCTCCTATGTTCAAGATCATCTCTAGAGCTCCCAGAGTATCCATATCTGCTACATTGTCACTGGCCTATCATCACAGGACTTTATCTTTTTAGGTAAAAAGTAATATAGTAACATAATAGAATAGTTGAAGAGTAAAACAGTAAAATGGTCTAACAGCAAAATGTAAAATGTTAGGAGTTGCGTCATTTGACTTGCACTTAAATTGGATTTAAGTGAAATAGCATTGTGAGAAAGTCATTAACCTGAACTCTTCAAAAGTTATTGAAGCTCACTGTCAAGACAAAAGTCAAGATGACTGGTGATGGCTAAGGATGGAGTAGATGCCTTCAATCTCTGACCAAGCTTTAAGCACTCCACAGTCCTTGCTTCCATCACTTTCATGACATATATGAACAAATTGTTCACATTTACCTACATTACCAGTGACAATATATACTTGGGGTAGACTCATGGGCATATTTGAAGCCTGGTTTACTTTGTCTGCCAAGAAGATTTTACTAGGTGTGGTACAACTTCTTGGAGCCACAGGCAGGAGTTTAGTGACAGGTGGACACCAAAGGTGGAAAGTAGCCTGACAAAGTGTCAAGCAGAACTCACACTAGAGGTGTGGCACCTCCTTAAATACCTCATACACTCCATGTACATGACAAAACTTAATTGAAGGTAGAATTTGTGCTAGTGTAACAGGGTTATGAGCTAGTTTCCTCTACACTACCTTCCTGTTACCTCAGGTTCTACTGTAGCAGGAAAAGATGCAATGACTGAGGAAACAAAGGTTTAAGCTTTTGGGCATACTGATTTATTAAGCAATAGTACTAATTGCTCAAAAACTGTCTTGATAGTGAATACGGGAGGAAACAGATTTTTATTCATGCTAAACAAGTAATCCAATTAGAAAAATGAATTAAACAAACAAAAAAAAACATCAACGGGAAACAAAATTAAGTAACCTGATTTTTAACTGTAGGAAAGATAGGAAATTTCCAAGTTGAGAGACGGAGAATAAACAGGAGCAATTCCCTGAAATCAGAAAAAAAGGAGTCAACTCTTGTATTAAATAAATTTTAATTATTTATGTAATAAATACATAGCTGCATTAAATAAAAAAAAATAAGTAAACATGAGAACCATGACTGATTAACTGGTATGGGACCAGTTTTCAAATGAGACATACTTGAAACACTTGACATGTATGCTTCAGATGTATAATTATGAGAAAAACTTGAACAATCTTCAGGTATGACCAGATTTCTGGTCAGCATACCTTAGGTCTGTAGTGGCAAATGTATGGCATATATGCCAGAGGGAGCACTCAGAGCCCTCTCCGTGGGCATGTGTGCTATTGTCCCAGCATAGAGTTTGAGAGAATTCATTACTAGAAAGCCTGGGTTCCTCCCCTCCCCAACACCACATTCCTGAAAACACTTCTCACATCACCAGCCCCTCTAAAAGGTTTGCCATCAATGCCCTAGGTCAGTGAGGGGCAACCTTTTGGAAGTTTTTGGGACTCCATGCCATCCCTGTGCCAGACTGGGTGCCATGCCCCATCCCCAACTCCTGCCTCACCTCTAACTCCTGCTCAGACCCCTAACTGTGTGCAGGGTTGTGACTACTGAGGATACCAATATTTTCAATTAGAGGACTACACCCTCATTCCCTTCCTGGAGGTGACAGGGCTCCCAGTGCAGTTTCTACACAGTGCATGAGTAACCAACCCAACCTTAGCAAAGCACTTAAACCAGAGGGCCTGGGGGTATTTAGCAAAAGTGAAAGGTTGCTGCTAGAAGTGGAGTAGATGTGGATTTCCTGAGAGCCTCAGGCATTTGGTAGGCTTTTGAGGTACCCAGACCACAAGCTTGGGGCCAGGATTTTCTTCACTTCTCTTCACAAACCCAGGAGAAGATGGCCAACTGTGTGTGTGTGTGTGTGTGTGGGGGGGGGGGGGCTAAAGGATTTAATGCAAGAGATATGAGTCCAAGTATTGTGCCCTTCCAGTTTTACTGCAGTGGGGGAGGGGGAGGGGGGTGGATTAGATGGCTCCAGAGGGACTTTCCCATTGGAGGTGTTAGCTGGTTAGATAAGGGAGGATATGATAGGTGTATTCCCTTAGGGCTTGGTGAATGGGGCTCAGCCCTAGATTTGCTCAGGGGGTTATTTTAATTAGGGTCAGTACAAACAAGAGAGCCTGAATCCAATCAATTCTTTGCTTACAAAAGTAGAACCTGTTCAATTCACCCAGTAAGGGTGTCCACAAAGACCCTCAAAGGACTTTGTACCTTTTGTAGGATGATCCCAATATGAAGGGAGTGGCCAACACAGGGCACTTCTTGGCTCCAGGGCTATAGGGTGTGCCTGCTTCCCTTGCTCAGTTCCGAAGAGCCTGGGGATGGGTTGGAGGGGAAGTCACACCTTGGGGTTAGCTAAGTGTTGTCACTCACAGGGCTGAAGGGGTCTAGGCTGAGCTCAGGAGCAGTGGAAAGAGGTTAGAATTCCCCAAACCCTACATTTTGGGGCAGGGCCAGACTCCCAGCCAGCCTGTACATGGGCTGTACATGCCCATGGAGAGGCCTTTGTGTGCCATCTTTGGCAGGAATGCCATAGGTTTGCAATCATGACCCCAGGTCCTTAGTTAAGAGTCCCAAAGCAAAAGGTAGAGGTAGTCCTGCTTCCATGTAGAACTAGGTTCAAGGTGATAAGATTTTCTCCCAATTCCCAAAATTTTTCCACAAAAACAAACAAACAAACAAAAAAACCCCAACTGAACTAGACACATAATTGAACAGAAAAGGAACTGAGCTACTTCCAGAATTTAATTACAAGATCGAGGCAGTGTGGCTGACTCCATTGCCTTAATTTTCTCCCTAGTCAATTCTTAGCTCAGCTTTCATATCCAGACACTTTCCTTGTTTTTAGATGTCATTTCTAAAAAATTGCTTCAATTTCATAAGATTTCTATCTAGAACTAGAAGGAGTCTCAAAAGCCAACTGGTCTAATAATTTCATCTTTACAAATGAGGAAACCAAAACCTATGAATAAATATATTTTTTTAATTTTTTTAATTTTATTTATTTATTTTTTAATTTGGTCAATTTCTAACATTATTCCTTGGTTACAAAAATCATTTTTCTATTCCTCCCTCCTCTCTGTCCTCCCCTCCCCTCCTGTAGTCAATGCATAATTCCACTGGATATTACATGTGTTCTTAACCAGAATTCATTTCCATATTGTTGGTATTTGCATTAGGATGTTCATTCAGAGTCTACATCCTCAATCATATCCCCCTTGACCCATATAATCAAGCAGTTGTTTTTCTTTGGTGTTTTTACTCCCATAGATTTTTCCTCTGAATGTGGATTGTGTTCTTTCTCATACATTCTTCTGGGTTGTTCAGGATCACTGCATTGCCACTAATGGAGAAGTCCATTACCTTCGATTGTACCACAGTGTATCAGCCTCTGTGTACAATATTCTCCTGGCTCTGCTCCTTTCGCTCTGCATCACTTCCTGGAGATTGTTCTAGTTCCCATGGAATTACTTTATTATTCCTTTGAGCATAATAGTATTCCATCACCAATATATACCACAATTTGCTCAGCCATTCCCCAATTGAAGAGCATCCCCTCATTTTCCAATTTTTGGCCACCACAAAGAGTGCAGCTATGAATATTCTTGTACAAGACTTTTTTCTTATGATCTCTTTGAGGTACAAACACAGCAGTGGTATGACTGAGTCAAAGGGTAGACAGTCTTTTATCGCCCTTTGGGCATAATTCCAAATTGCCCTCCAGAATGGTTGAATCAATTCACAACTCCACCAGCAATGCATTAATGTCCTAACTTTGCCACATCCCCTCCAGCAATCATTACTTTCCTTTGCTGACATGTTAACCAATCTGCTAAGTATGAGGTGATACCTCAGAGTTGTTTTGATTTGCATCTCTCTGATTATAAAAGATTTAGAGCACTTTTTCCTGTGCTTATTAATAGTTTTGATTTCTTTGGCTGCAAACTGCCTATTCATGTCACTTGCCCATTTATCAATTGGAGAATGGCTTGATATTTGTACAATTGATTTAGTTCTTTTTAAATTTGAGTAATTAGACTTTTGTCAGAGATTTTTGTTATGAAGATTGTTTCCCAGTTTGTTGCTTCCCTTCTGATTTTAGTTACATTGGTTTTGTTTGTACAAAACCTTTTTAATTTGATGTAGTCAAAGTTATTTATTTTATATTTCATGACTCTTTCTAAATCTTGCTTGGTTTTAAAATTTTTCCCTTCCCAAAGGTCTGACATGTATACTATTCTGTGTTCACATAATTTACTTATAGTTTCCTTCTTTATTTTCAAGTGATTCACCCATTCTGAGTTTATCTTGGTGTAGAGTGTGAGGTATTGATCCAAGCCTAATCTCTCCCATACTGACTTCCAATTTTCCCAGCAGTTTTTATCAAATAGCGGATTTTTGTCCCAAAAGCTGGGATCTTTGGATTTGTCATATACTGTCTTGCTGAGGTTACTTATCCTGAGTCAATTCCACTGATCCTCCTTTCTGTCTCTTAGCCAGTACCAAATTGTTTTGATGACTGCTGCTTTATAATATACTTTGAGATCTAGTACGGCGAGGCCACTTTCCTTTTTTTTTTTTTATTATTTCCCTGGATATTCTTGATCTTTTGTTCTTCCAAATGAACTTTGTTACGGTTTTTTCTAATTCAGTAAAAAAATTTTTTGGTAGTTCAGCGGGTATGGCACTAAATAAATAGATAAGTTTGGGTAGGATGGTCATTTTTATTATGTTAGCTCATCCTACCCATGAGCAGTTAATGTTTGTCCAATTTCTCAGATCTAGTTTTAGCTGTGTGAAAAGTGTTTTGTAGTTGTGTTCATATAGTTCCTCTGTTTGTCTCGGCAGATAGAATCCTAAGTATCTTATATTGTCTAGGGTGATTTTGAATGGAATTCCTCTTTCTAATTCCTGCTGCTGAGATGTGTTGAAGATAAATAGAAATGCTGATGACTTATTTTTATTTTGTATCCTGAAACTTTGCTAAAGTTGTTGAGTATTTCCAATAGCTTTTTAGTTGATTCTCTAGGATTCTTTAAGTAGCCCATCATATTATCCACAGAGTGATAGCTTGGTCTCTTCATTGCCAATTTTAATACCTTCAATTTCTTTTTCTTCTCTAATTGTTACTGCTAGTGTTTCTAGTACAATGTTAAACATTAAAGGCGATAACGGACATCCTTGTTTCACTCCTGATCTTATTGGGAATGCATCTAGTTTATCCCCACTGTAGATGATGTTGGCTGATGGCTTTAGATAGATACTGTTTATTATTTTTAGGAAAGACCCTTCAATTCCTATACTTTCTAGTGTTTTTAATAGGAATGCGTGTTGTATTTTGTCAAAGGCTTTTTCTGCATCTTTTGAGATAATCAGGTGATTTTTGTTGGTTTACTTGTTGATATGGTCAATTATGTGGATGGTTTTCCTAATATTGAACCAGCCCTGCATCCCTGGTATAAATCCTACTTGATTATGGTGAATGACTCTTCTGATCACTTGCTGGAGTCTTTTTGCTAGTATCCTATTTAAAATTTTTGCATCTATGTTCATTAAGGAGATTGGTCTGTAGTTTTCTTTCTCTGTTTTTGACCTGCCTGGCTTTGGAATCAGTACCATATTTGTGTCATAAAAGGAATTTGGTAGAACTCCCTCTTTGCTTATTATGTTGAATAGTTTGTACAGTATTGGGATTAGCTGTTCTTTGAATATTTGATAGAATTCACTTGTGAATCCATCAGGCCCTGGGGATTTTTTCTTAGGGAGTTCTTTGATGGCCTGTTCAATTTCTTTTTCTGATATGGGATTATTTAAAAATTCTATTTCTTCTTCTTTTAATCTAGGCAATTTATGTTTTTGTAAATATTCATCCATATCACTTAGATTGGCATGTTTATTGCCATATAATTGGGCAAAATGTTTTTTAATGATTGCTTTAATTTCCTCTTCATTGGAGGTGAGTTCTCCCTTTTCATCTATGATACTATTAATTCGATTTTCTTTTTTCCTTTTTTTATTAGATTGACTAGTACTTTGTCTATTTTCTTTGTTTTTTCAAAATACCAGCTTCTAGTCTTATTGATAAGTTCAATAGTTCTATCACTTTTGATTTTATTAATTTCTCCCTTAATTTTTAGTATCTGTTCTTATGGGGATTTTAAATTTGTTCATTTTCAAGTTTTTTGATTTGCATGTCCAGTTCATTGATCTCTGCCCTCCCTAAGTTGTTAATATATGAACTCACAGATATAAATTTTGCCCTGATTACTGCTTTGGCTGCATCCCATAGATTTTGAAAGGATGTCTCATCATTGTCATTTTCTTCAAGGAAATTATTAATTATTTCTATGATTTGTTCCCTAACCGATTTGGAGAATCTTATTGTTTAATTTCCAATTAATTTTTGATTTGGCTCTCCATGTACCCTTATTGTTCATTATTTTTATTGTCTTGTGATCTGAAAAGGCTGAATTTATTATTTCTGCTTTTCTGCATGTGTATGCCATGTTTTATGACCTACTATATGGTCAATCTTTGTGAATGTACCATGTGCTTCTGAAAAGAAGGTGTATTTCTTTTCTGTCCCTATTTATTTTTCTCCATACATCTATTAACTCTAATTTTTCTAAGATTTCATTCACCTCTTTTATCTCTTTCTTATTTATTTTTTGATCTGATTTATCTAAATTTGATAGTGGTAGGTTCAGGTCTCCCACTACTATAGTTTTTCTATCTATTTCCTCCTTTAAATCTATTAGTTTTTTCATTAGAAATTTGGGTGCTATATCATTTGGTGCATACATGTTGATTAGTGATATTTCTTCATTGTCTATACTCCCTTTTATCAGGATGTATTTGCCTTCCCTATCACTTTTAATCAGGTCTATTTTTATTTTGCCTTTGTCAGATATCATGATTTCAACTCCTACCTTCTTTCTATCAGTTGAGGCCCAATAGGTCTTGTTCCAACCTTTAATTCTGACCTTGTGAATAAGTACTGGCCTCATGTGTGTTTCTTGAAAACAACATATGGTAGGGTTTTGGATTCTAATCCACTCTACTATTTGTCTATGTTTCATGGGTGAATTCATCCCATTCATGTTCAAAGTTATGATTGTCACTTGTGAATTCCCTAGAATTTTGATATCCTCTCCTAGTTCTGTCCTTTCTTCTTTTGCTATATCCTTTTAAACCAGTGGTTTACTTTTAATCAATCCCCCTAATCCCCTCCCTTGATATGCTTCCCTTTCTGGTCCCTCCCTTTTTGTTCCTTTCCTGTTTTGCTTTAGGTTCTGTTAAGTTCCCTACCCCCTGTCCTTACCTCTCTTTTTGTATGCCATCCCTCCTACCCCCCCCCCCTTAATTTTACCTTCTTCCTTACCCTGTAGGATAAGATAGAATTCAAGATCCCAATAGATCTAGATGCTCTTCCCTCTCAGAGTTGATTTCATTGAGAGTACAGTTTAAGTATTATTTATTAGCACTTTCTTTCCTTCTTATAGGATTATTCTTCCCCTCCACTTCCCATGTGTATCTTTGTGTGAAAAAGATTATTCTATTTACTTTATTTCTTCAAGTGTCTCTTGGTACCCTCTTCAATTCTCCCCACACTTTTTCTTTGTTAGCATAACATCTTATATCCCTTAATCCCTCAATCTTTTCCTATGAGTAATTCTTCTAATTACTATTATAATGAACACAGTTTTTGAGAGTTACAAATAACATTTTCCCCATATATTAATATATACATATATATAATTTAATCTAATTGTAGCCCTTAAAGGAGAGAGTTTGAATACAAAGAAAAAACATTTTTCTCCTTTTCCCTCTTTTTCTTATTTACCTTTTCATGTTTTTCTTGCTCTTTGTGTTTGGATATCAAACTTTCCACTTAGCTCTAGTCTTTTCTTTACAAATACTTAAAAATCTTCTATTTTGTTGAATGCCCATACTTCCCCCTGGAAGCATATAATCAGTTTTGATGGATAGGTGATTCTTGGTTGAAGATCCAGTTCTCTTGCCTTTCTGAATATCATGTTCCAGGTCTTGTGGTCCTTTAGTATGGAAGCTGCCAGGTCTTGTGTGATCATGATGGGTGCTCCTTGGTATCTGAATTGTCTCTTTTTGACTTCTTGTAGAATTTTCTCCTCAGCTTGAAAGCTCTGGAATTTGGCAATTACATTCCTGGGGGTTGTATTTTGGGAATTTAGTATAGAGGGTGTTCTATGAACTCTTTCAATGTCTATTTTTCCCCCTTGTTTAAGAACATCAGGGCAGTTTTCTTAGATGATTTCTTGTAGTTACGAAGTCAAGATTTCTGTTAGTTTCTGGTTTTTCAGGTAGACCAATGATTCTCAAATTGTCTCTCCTTCCTCTGTTTTCCTGATCTGTCACCTTGTCAGTGAGATATTTTATGTTTTCTTCTATTTTGTCAGTCTTTTGACTTTGCTTTAATGATTCTGGCTGTTTTGAAAGATCATTGGTTTCCAGTTGCTCAATTCTGGTCCTTAAGGCTTGGTTTTCTGCTTTAACCTTTAGATTTTCAGGTATAATTTTTTGGTTTTGTGCTATAATTTCTTGATTTTCTTTTTGAACCATTTCCCACTTATCTTGCCAGAAGGCTTCCATCTTTTTGATAAGCTCCAATTTAAATTCTTCCAGGGCTTATGGACAATTTCCATTTCTTTTGGAAGGTTTTGAAGCATTTATTTGGATTTCCTCTTCTGCTATTTCCTCTGTAGTGTATATTTTTCCTCTGTAAAAATTATCCAAGTCAATCCATTCTTCTTGTTTTTCTTGGTGTTGGGAATTTGTTCCTAGGCATTGTTTGCCATAACTATGGGTTTTTTCCCCCTTCCCTTTCCAGTCAGAAATCTGAGTTAGGAGGGCAGGCTCTCTATGTATGGAGCTAAGGAGAAAGGATTTTGCTTGAGGAAAGCTCTCGAATCTCCACAGCTGTGCTACCTTCCAAGGGGTGCCCAAGGTTTGTGCTCCCCTGCCTGCCAGGGTTTTGGATGTATCTGCTCTCAGGGGTAGGTCCTTGGTGGTCTTAGTCAGTTCTTAAGACCTTGAGTTGCCCCCTGCTTGCTCCAGAGATGCACTTCACTCACTTGCTGATTCTGGCATGCACTGGCTCTGAGCACCCAAGGTCTGTGCTTCCCTGAAAGCCCGCCACCGGGGTTTAGAGTGTAACTGGTCTCAGGGGTAGGTCCTTGGTGGTTTTAGTCAGCTTCCAAGACCTAGGGCTGCCACTTGCTCATTCCAGAAATGCCCCTCGCTCACTCATTGATTCTTGCACATGCTGGCTCTAACTCTGGCTCCATAGGTGGGGTGGGGGAGGGTAGATCAGCTCAAGTTTGGTGGGAGCTTTTTCTCTCCCTTATAGTGTGGAAATGCCCAAACCCCCTGTACCTTCAATGTTGTACCCTGCTGTAGAGTCCCTTCATTCTTATGAAAATTTTTTTTTTTTTATATTTTTAGGTCATCTATATCAGTGGGTCTGAGGAGGGGAAGTGTCCCCCATCTAGACTGCCGCCATGCTTACCCGCCTTCCTAAAACCTGTGAATATTAAATGATTTGTCCAAGAGTTATTAATTAGGCAAAGCTAATTTTTTAAAACCTTACCTTATGTCTTGGAATCAATACTTTGTATTGGTTCCAAGGCAGAAGAGTGGTAAGGGCTATGCAATGGGGGTTAAGTGACTTGCCCAGGGTCACACAGCTGGGAAGTGTCTGAGGCCAGATTTGAACCAAGGACCTCCTGTCTCTAGGCCTGGATCTCAATCCCCTGAGCTACCCAGCTGCCCCCAGCAAAGCTAATTCTTGGCCTCAAATATATCTGAATATGACTGTTAATGACTTCTAGCTAGAGCATACTCTCTGAGGCATGTGGGTATTTTTGGTTTTGAATATACTACTCTTACTTAGAATTGAAGTAACAAAAAAGGGAAGAAACTCTATGAAGAAAGCAATAGGATCTCCCTAAGAAAAAAATATCCAGGACCAGATAGATTCATAAGTGATTTCTACCAAATATTTTAAGAAAAGTTAATTCCAATACTATATAAAGTATTTGTAAAAGTAGTCTAAGAAGGAGCCTTACCAAATTTCTTTTATATCACAAATATGGTGTTGGTACCTAAACAAGGAAGAGCAAAAAACAAAGAAAGAAAAGTATAGACCAAATTTTTTTATTAATAGTGATGCAAAAATGTTAAATAAAACATTAGCAAGGTGATTATAGCAATTTAATGCTATATGCTACGACGAAGCAGGATTTATAGTAGGAATGCAGGGCTGGTTCAATTTTAGAAAAACTATTTCTCAATAAATCCAGAAAAACTTTTTACAAAAGAAAATACTCATTTCCATTAAAATACTAGAAAACAAAATAATAAATGGACTTTTTCTTAAATTGATATGTAGTAGCTATCTAAAGTTATCAGCAAGCTTTTTTATCTGTGATGAAAACAAGCTAGAAACCTTTCTAATAAGATATGGAATGAAGGAAGAATGTCCATTATCTTAACTACTAAGCAATATATTTTTCTTAAAAATGCTAGCTATAGCAAAAAGACAAGAAAAATAAGTGGAAGGAATTAGAAGAGGCAACAAAGAAAAAAAAAACCTATTACTTTTACAATAATATGTTAATAGACTTAGAGAATCCAAGAGAATCAGCTAAGGAACTAATCAAAATAATTAACAACTTCAGCAAATTGAAGGACACAAATCATCAACATTTCTATATATGATGCCAAAAAAGTCTGGAGTATGCAAGAGTAAGAAAAATTAATTTAAAATAACTGTAGACAATATAAAATACTTGCAATTCTACTGCTGAGATAAACCTAGGAAATAATTACAAAACACTTTTTACACAAATGAAATCAGATCTAAACAAGTGGATATATATCAATTGCTTATGGGGAGGCCAACCCAATATAATGAAAATAACTTATTTGATGCCATTCCAAGTTACCCCAAAAAGATTTTCAAAAAATAACAAAATTCATCTTGAAAAAACAGAATCCATCAATTCACGGTAATCAATGAAAAAATGTGAAGGAAGGTGATTTGCAGGACCAGATTTAAAACTATATTACAAAAAATACTAAACTACAAAATAGTCATCATTAAAACAATTAGGTGTGGGCTAAGACATAGAATGGTGGATAAATGGTCTAGATTATGTAAGTAATATACAATAATAATCTAGAATCTGATAAACTTAAAGATCCAAGATTTTGGAAGAAGCATTCACCATTTGACAAAAACTTCTAGAGAAAATAGAAAACAAATTGGCAGTAAATATAGAGCAATATGTCACACTGTGTGCTGAGATATGGTCCAAATGGGTACAGGATTTAGAATAAGGTGAGCATGGAATATTTTACCTGAAGGATTTATGGATAAGGGAACAATTTATACTAAAACAAGAGATAGAGAGCATTATAGGATATAAAATGAATCATTTTGATTGAATTAAATTATAAAGTTTTGGCTCAAGCAAAACCAATTTATCAAAGATTAAAAAGGAAAATAGAAACCTGAAATCTCCTATAAAGGCCTAATTTCTAAAATATATAGAAAACTGAGTCAAATCCATAAGAATAAGTAATTTCCAGAAGAAAAATAAGTTCTCTATACTCATGAAAATATGCTCTAAATCACTTTTGATTAGAGAAATACAAATTAAAAGAACTCTGAAGTACCTCCTCTCACCTCTCAAATTGGTTATTACAAGAGAAAAGGAAAATGACAAATGGTGAAGGGGAATGGAAAAATTGGGACCCTAATGTACTGTTGGTGGATTTTTTTAACTCATCCAACCATTCTGGAGAACAATTTGCAACTATGCCCAAAAGGCTATAAAACTGTGTATATATACCCTTTGACCCAGAAATACCACTATTTAGGACTCTATCCAAAAGAAATAAAAAAATAAGAAGGAAAACAAAGATGACTTCTATTTATAAAAATATGTATGGCATCTATTTATGTGGTAGAAAAGAATTGGAAATTTGGGGGATGCCCATCAAAACAAGAAAGGCTGAATATACAGGACATGATTGTGATAACATACTATTGTGCTATAAGAAATGATGAGTAGGAAGCTTTCAGAAAAACCTGGAAAGATTTACATCAAATGATGAAGGTGAGGTGAACAGAACAAGGAGAACATTTTACACAGTAACAAACAATAGTGCAGGACGATCAGTTTTGAATAACAGCTCTTCTCAGCAGCACAAATATCTGAGACATTTTTAAAGGACTTATGGTGAAAGATGCTATTCACCTCCAGAAAAAAAAATAGGATCTAAATGAAGATTGAAGCATACTACATTTTCCTCCTTTCTTTTTTGGGGGTCTATCATTTTTCACAACATAATTGTGAAGGGAATTGAGAAGGGAAGCCATTTTATATAGTTATATGTTAACTATATAATATATATAAAATATATACATAACTATATAATATATTATATATAAAATGGCTTCCCTTCTCGATTAAGGGAAGGAAAGGAAGGAGAATTTGGAATTTTAAATTGAAATTTAAAAAAATGAATGTTAAAAATTGTCTTTACACATAATTGAAAAAAATGCTAAAAGAAAAAATAGGAAGTATCTTATTGTATTTTTTCTTTGGAGTCAAACTTGATCAATACAGCATTACAGTATTCATTTGAAATCATCTTGTTGTTGCTTTCTGGTTATATTGTAGTCATTGTATTTGTTGTTTTCCTAGTTTTATTTACTTCATTTCGCATGAATTCATATGTCTTCCCAAGATTTTCTCTTCTCTTCATGTTCAATTGTTCTTACAATATACAATATATATGTATATGTATATATATATGCATACATATATAATATTCATGTACCACTATTTGTTTAACCCCCCCCCCCAATTAATGGCTTATAAATTGACTTATAGATCTTTGCTACTTCAAAAAGTCCTGCTAGAAGGGTTTTAGTGTTAGAGGAGTATTTCTTTTATTGTAGATTTCTTTGGGATAGATGTCTAACAGTGAAACCTCTGGATCAAAGGATAAAGATGTTATTCACTTACTTGCCCTAGTTCTCAGTTTCTTTTAAAGGATAGTTAGACCACTTATCAGCTTCTCCAACAGCGTGCCTATCTTTTCATAAGTCATCACTAATGAAATATTCTAATTTGCTCTAATTTGGTTAATTTGCCAGGTGAGGCGAAATCTCAGAAGTTGCTTTGATGTACATTTCATTTATTATTGATGATTATGAGCAATCTTTCCTTAGGTTGTTAATAATTCATGATTCTCTTGAGCTCCTTATGGGTAGGGGATCTTTTTTCCCTTTAATGTATCCTCAGCACTTAACATTGGCATATAGTAGGTGCTTAATAAATATTTAATGATTTGGAACAGTTTATTCTCCTCTTCAGATCCTTTATCTATTAGAATTAGCATTTGCTTACATATATTTAGGTTAATTCCCCATATACCTTGGATATTAAAATTATGTCAAAGACATTTGATATGAAATGTTTTTGCCTAATGGACTGTTTTCCTTTTTTATCCTAGTTGCACGTATTATAGTAAAAAGCTTTTCCATTTAATTAGTTTCCATTTAATCTTATGCCTCTTATCATTTGAAATAGCCTCCATCCCTTGTACAGTTATAAATTCTTCCCTTAACTGTGGTGGTTAAAAATTCCTGATCTGGTTATCATTTAATTTTTAATGGTATGATTTTTAATAATTAAATCAACAATCAATAGCCTATTGGAATACACGACATAATGTTTTCTAAATCTAATTTCTGCCAAACTGCTTTCTATCTTTCTCCTGCAATTCTTGTCAACAATTTCTCTCACAAGTATTTCAGAATCTATTGCATATTGGGGCACATACAAAATAGGTCTTTGAACATAATTGTATAGCATTTATTCATTCAGATAATCCTGCATACACTTATATAAAGTTTGAGTAGTCAAAACTACATAGCCTTTTCCCGGAGGAGATGTCAAATCTATTTCCTGGATCCTGAATTTTATTGGCACAGTTTAACCTGAAACCCTTCTTTTGACATTAAATAAGAAGTCAAAGGAGTATGAATGCATGGATTGATTTTCCTATCAAATAATTTTTATGGTTTCCATGACATCTTAAAGCAACTGGCAATAATTATGAAGCATGAAAGCATATCCCAAGGGTTATTCTTCTACTTTGGATCCTTTGGGCCTCCATCGTAGAGCTGTATTTGGAGAAACTATTCCTTAAAAAACTTCATTTTTAAAGGCTTTTTTTCCCCCCTTCACGGAAGTTAATTATGTTATACATCATTAGTATATTCAAACCAAGGTCTCCCGGGAAAGGTTTTTGGTTCGTTCCCTTAATTCCTTTGAGTTTACAGAAAACATATGATATAAAATAACTCTTGATCTTACAAAGGAAAAAAATTTCTCCACAAATCTGCCTAGTTTTCCAGAGAAGTCATAAATATTTCATAGAGGAGCATCAAATATTTTCCTTTCTTTAGAGAAACACCTGCATCTCATCTATAGACTAGAGGAAAATATTCTAAATGTAAAGTAGGTACAGTGCTGTGCTCTCTTTTCAATTGAGAGAAGAACAAAGTTTTACCTTTCATAAGGTTTCTGAGAGAACGTTGTAGTCCTGTTTGTTGATACAGGTGTTTCTGCAGTAGTGTGAGAGAACAAGGTGTACATGTAAGTTTAGAGTACAGAAGTTTTAGCACTACTAAACACCAACAAGCATTACTTTTCTGCTCTGGCTCACACTAAGGAAGATATTAAGGACTGACAAATAAAACAACTGAAGTCTGATAGAAAAGTGAGTATGTTAACCATTTATTAGTTGGGTAGTTAGTTTTCTGGGTACGTTGATGAAAGGGAAAAGGGAATTATAGACAAGACTATATTTCTTTTCAAAAGCTAGGAGCATGAGGTGCAACCCAT
Organism: Monodelphis domestica; assembly: GCF_027887165.1. Taxonomy (NCBI): domain Eukaryota; kingdom Metazoa; phylum Chordata; class Mammalia; order Didelphimorphia; family Didelphidae; genus Monodelphis; species Monodelphis domestica. Next base: position 29,102,120 of record NC_077231.1, on the reverse strand, counting down.
CTTTTTTTTTTAGAAGAAGAATTGCTAATTTTCAGTACACTCAAAAGTGATGCTTGAGATGGGAACCTTGAAACGTTCTTTTTAGTAGGAATGAAGTCATTAAAGGGTCATCCTGAAAGCTGACTTCTGGAATGGTTTGATGTTTTGGTATAAAAATGGGTCTTCAGTAGGATCTGAAAGGAGTTAATTATATTCAACAGGGCATTTCCTCTCTCCTTTAACTGTATAGATTGGTCTTTTTTTTTTTTTTTGATGTGAATTGTGAGCATGATTAAAGATTGTCATTGCAATAGTGGAGGAAGAGATAAGGAATAACTTTGTTTTTTTTTTTGACATTTAAAGGAAATACCTGTTAGTGCTTTCATTGTGTGTATTTTAAAAATCAGAATGAAAACACTTTGAATCAAAACTAATTGTCATCTCTGAAAAATGTCTCTTTCCATTCAGCTAAATAACAGAAACCTCCAGGGATAAAAAAAGCAGATGAAAATCATATGAGTAGCAACAGAAATTGATAACAGAAGTTATTTAATCCAATATCAAATAGTGACTTCCAAATAAATGAATTACCGTGTGAAACTTTACCCTTTGATCTAAAAATAAATCATAGTAGGATGACTAGAATATAGAGTATTTAAGAAGGAGAATGTAAGAACAAGAAGGAAAATGATAATGATAATAATAATAGCACATACATGTATGCATATAGCATTTTAGAGTTATAAAACCCTTTACACACAGTATCTTATTCAGTATCTCATTTGATTTTTTTTAAAACCCTTACCTTCTGTCTTCGAATCAATACTGTGTATTGGTTCCAAGGTAGAAGAGTGGTAAGGGCTAGGCAATGGGGGTCAAATGACTTGCCAGGGTCACACAGCTGGGAAGTGTCTGAGGCCAGATTTGAACCTAGGACCTCCCATCTCTAGGCCTGGCTCTTAATCCACTGATTTACCCAGTTGCCCCCCTTATTTGATTTTTTAATAACTTCAGATAGAGCAGATGGGTAAACTGAGAGATATAAAGAGTTGCCCACAAACTCAGCTATTACATAGAACAATTAATAACTTCTTGACTTATCTAACTCATAGCTTCATTTTTGGTCAAGTGAAGGATTCAATCAGGGGAAACTCTATTCTGAAACAAATACACCCTAACAAAGAAGAAGTAGTTGGTAGGGTAGAAATTATAGGAATCTCTGTGGAAAATAGCCACTCTAGTTTAAAGTGGTTTTTTTAAATCTTACTTTCTATCTTGAAATCAATATGGTATATTGGTTCCAAGGCAGAAGAGTAATAAGGGCTAGGAAATGGGGGTTAAGTGACTTGCCCAGGGTCACACAGATACGAAGTGTCTGAGGCTAGATTTGAACCTAGGACCTTCTGTCTCTGGTTCTGACTCTAAATCACCTGAGCCACCTAGCTGCCCCCATTCTAAAGTTTTTAGTAGAGGAAAGTAAAAAAAAAAAAAGCAAAACCTGGGAATAGTATGCTATCTACTCTAGATTCAGCAAAAGCTAATTTGAGTGGATTCAGAGGAAATGTGGGAAGGATTCTCATGGACTAAAGTTCTACAGAGGAAGTTGGCCCAGAAGGCCTGTGAGTAAATAGTGATCATAAGAGAGTGCTTAATTATCCCTGTTTAATTCCAATCACCTGGTCCAGATGAACTATTTCCCCAGGTTCTGAAAGACCTGGCAGATCTGACTGCATAGGCAATATCAGTGATGTCTGAAAGTTCATGGAAAGATACCCAAGATGCACAAGAAAGATGCACAGTCTACAGGAAGTGAGTGAGCATTCTTCTTTTCCCTAATGTAGAATAGCTCAGAGGAAGGGAAGAAGAAAAAGAAGAAAGAACAATGACCTAACCACCAAATCAAATCCTATCTTGTCGTTTTTGTCCCTTGGGAGAGGGCAGAGATTAAAGATCAAGGTTTTGAACTTTAACAGACACAGAAAACTTAGCTTTTCCAGGAACAGCACCAGAATGAGACGGAGCTTCTAAGAAGCCCCCTTGCAGAAGGACACTAGCTACAAAGATTCTAAGATATTGGTCAATCTTGAAAAGCAGAAACCACATAAAGAAGGTTCACTCAAGAATCCTGTTCTGAGAGTTTCAGTGATAAGTCTGCAAAGTGATAAGGCTGCTACAAAAGCTAAGGCCTCCCCAGGGTGCACTGGGAAGCATATGGTTTCCAGGAATGAGGCAATCATAACACCATTAAACCCTGTCCTTGTCAGACCTAATATGGGACTTCATATTCAGTTCTGGGAATCATAGTTTAAAAGGGGCATCGATAAACTGGAAAGATCCTAGAGGAGGGTAACCAAAGGGATAAAGAGCCTTGAGTTCATGATATATGAGGAGCAGTTGAAGGACCTTAATATGTTTATCTGGGAGGAAATAACATTCAAGAAGTATATGATAAATATCTTCCATCAATCAACATACATTTACTAAGTACTTATTCTATGCCAATGGATAGAGAGCTGAGACTGAATTTAGAAAGTCTCATCTTCCTGAGCTCAAATCTGGACTGAGATGCTTACTAGCTGGGCAAGTCTCTTAACCCTATTTGCCTCAGTTTCCTTATCTGTAAAATGAGCTGGAGAAGTAAATAACAAACCACTCCAGTATCTTTGCTAAGAAAACCCCAAATGGGATCATGAATAGTTGGGCGTGACTGAAAAATGACTGAACAATCACAATACACATATGTATGTATACTTATACACATATATCACATTTATGTAGCACTTTAAGATTTATAAAGCACTTTACAAACATCACATTTTATCCTCATAAAAACCTTGGGAGGTAGGTGCTATTATTTTCCTTATTTTAGAGATGAAGAAATTAAGATAAAGAGATTATATGATGTGTAAGCCCAGTGTCACACAGATAGAGATAAAGATAGAGGTATGTTCTAGGGGGCTGGCTTATCTCAAAGCAAATATACAAAAGGAAATAAATGAAGAGCGAAAATAGAAAGATCTAAATACTGGAAAAACTAGATGGAAAGAAATTGCTGATATTTAAGAGTCAGAGTAGCTGAAAAGGTATAAACTGGAATATTAGATATATTTTTCTAAATACCAGAATATTTTAAGAATAATAAAGAATGTAACTGAAACATTTTGGATCCCAGATTTGAAAGAATTGAAAAGAAAAAAAAATTAAATCAGTTTCAAGGGCCATATTTGTCCATTACAATGACCTTATTTATTTGTATGCTGTCCCTTTATTTAGCAGACATCTTGCTGTTAAATTATGTAGCTTTATTTACAAGAGAGTTATATAGATTCATTTCTCCAAACTAGTGCTAATGATGGAGTGTGAAGAGGGAACAAAAAGTTGCAAACATTTCTTTAGACCCTCGTCTTCATTTTAAAAATTTCACTTGCACAGAAACCTGCGATGAAAAATCATACAACAGTGACAACTTTCATCCTTCTAGGACTGACTGATGACCCAGATTTGCAAGTTGTGATTTTCCTCCTTCTGTTTTTTACCTATGTGTTGAGTGTCACTGGAAATTTGACCATCATCAGCCTCACACTTCTGGATTCACATCTGAAAACCCCCATGTATTATTTTCTCCGGAATTTTTCATTTTTAGAAATCTCTTTTACAACTGTCTGTATCCCTAAATTTCTAGTCAGCATGACAACCGGTGACAAGACAATTTCATACAATAGCTGTGCAGCCCAACTGTTTTTTACTATCTTCCTTGGAGCAACCGAATTTTTCCTTCTGGCTGCCATGTCTTATGACCGCTATGTTGCCATCTGTAAGCCACTACACTACACAACCATCATGAGTCCCAGAGTCTGCACTTTGCTTGTCCTCTCTTCCTGGCTAGCTGGATTCCTTATTATTTTTCCACCCATCATCATGGGTCTGCAGCTGGATTTCTGTGCTGCTAATATGGTAGATCATTTCTTTTGTGATGTATCACCTCTTCTGCAGCTCTCTTGTACAGACACAAAGTTATTAGAACTGTTGACATTAGCTTTAGCTACTTTGACACTGCTGGTCACACTTGTTTTAGTGATTCTCTCCTATATGAACATTATCAGGACGATTCTGAGAATCCCCTCCCCGCAACAGAGAAAAAAAGCCTTTTCCACTTGCTCTTCCCATATGGTGGTGGTCTCCATCTCTTATGGGAGCTGTATCTTCATGTATGTCAAACCTTCAGCAAAGGAAAGGGTGGCTTTAAACAAAGGGGTGGCTGTGCTCAGTACTTCAGTAGCCCCCATGTTGAATCCTTTCATTTATACCCTGAGGAACAAGCAGGTGAAAGAAGCCCTTAAAAACATGGCCAAAAAGATTGAAGTTTTCTCAATCAAATAAGATAACTCAATGAATGATGGAAACTAAAAAGCACGGAGAAAACCAGAGGCCTTCATCTCTTCATTCAGAGGAGCATCTCCTAACTCAGCTGATTAAATCTTCTCCTTTGTAGCATTTCGCATATATCTGAACCCTAGTCTTGTTCTATTCCATACCTAAACATCTCCTCATTTTATCTAATCAATCTTCCTCCAAGCTTGATGTAATATATTTTCCTTGGGAAACACTTTTTGCCTGAGAACAAAGTCAGAGTTAATTTTTTCCTACCTTTTCCCCCCTTATCTAAGCTTCTGAACCGCAACTATTTTATTTGAATATATTCTATATAGATGTAAATAAGAGGTTGCTGTAAATTTCACTAATTAATAAAGTCAAGATGAAACATTTTTCTCAAATCCAAATCCAATTGACTCTCTGCCCATCTGTTTGGTCACTTTTTCAGTGACACGCTTTTGGATAGAATAAATTTTCTATCATACAGAGTTGGGATCTTCTCTCTGAAAAAGGTGAAAGTTGTAGTGAAGTTTAACCATCCACATGTCTGACCAACACACTTGTTAAAGAATGAGGACAACTTACAAAAGGAAAATTGCTTCTGGATTAAAGGTACTTTTGACTTATATACTAATTTTATTCCTTTTATATGGAGAAAAGTGTAATCATTTAGATTCAGGGATTCTTTTTTTTTTAAATAGTATTTTATTTGATCATTTCCATGCATTATTCATTAAAGACAAAGATCATTTTCTTTTCCTCCCTCCCACCCCCCCCCATAGCCGATGCGTGATTCCACTGGGTATCACATGTGTTCTTGATTCGAACCCATTGCCATGTTGTTAGTATTTGCATTAGAGTGTTCGTTTAGAGTCTCTCCTCTGTCATGTCCCCTCAGCCATTGTAGTCAGGCAGTTGCTTTTCCTTGGTGTTTCTACTCCCTCAGTTTGTCCTCTGCTTATGGATAGCGTTCTTTCTCCTAGATCCCTGCAGATTGTTCAGGGACATTACACCGCCACTAATGGAGAAGTCTATTATGTTCAATTATACCACAGTGTATCAGTCTCTGTGTACAATGCTCTCCTGGTTCTGCTCCTCTCGCTCTGCATCACTTCCTGGAAGTTGTTCCAGTCTCCATGGAATCCCTCCACTTTATTATTCCTTTTAGCACAATAGTATTCCATCACCAACATATACCACACTTTGTTCAGCCATTCCCCAATTGATGGGCATCCCCTCGTTTTCCAATTTTTGGCCACCACAAAGAGCGCAGCTATGAGATTCAGGGATTCTTAACTGGAGACCCATTAATTTGTTTTACTTATCCTTACACCTTATGTACCAGCATCTTTTGCAAATAATAAAGAGGTATAAAATGTTACAATTAGATGAGATTTCCTATATTATATGTATATGTATATATATGTAAGTATATATACATATACATATATATATATATCTCAGTCATGTTTTTATCTCAATGTCTTCAGTGAAAGTATGGCCATGGAGAGGATATTTGGAAGCCATGGGTCCTTAGATGCAGTAGTAAAGATGTTAATGCTTTTTCTTTAGTTATTTTGATTGATAAAATCACATCAATTTCTAATGTTGAGACATTTGAGAGTGTAAAAGATTTTGGGGACAAGAACTTTCTTTTCTGAGTTTCCAGTTGCTGTGACTATAGCAAGTTGGCAATAGTTGCCAGGCAGAATCTCCATAGGGCTTGTTTTTCAGGATAATGATTGAGAAGCACTGGGATGGAAGCTTTGGGTTTGGGGTTCTGAGTCCTGGCATGTTTCCATGAGTGTCTTGAGGGAGATGATGCTCAAAGTGGAGGCAGAGGTTCGTTTTACCTGGCACATGCTGTTCCTCAGGTTGCCTTGCTGCATCAGATATAAATACCAAAAGTATAGATGATGAGATGTGGTATTCAATGACAAATTTTTCAAAATCTTTTGATCTCAGAAAATGAGACATGATAAAAGAATTGTCTACAAACATTTCCTGAGGACGTATAAATTGATTGATTTAAAGAGACCAAATAACCTCCCAAAGGCTTCAACCAACAAATATGAACTCCTTGTTAAGGGGAGAGACTGGCAATGAGGGACAATGCTGGTTTCTAATTCATATTATTTTTTAAATCTTATAGTGGAAGATGAGCAGTATTCCTTCATAGATGAGTGAGAAGCAATAGAGGGAAGAATATGTTTACAGAAAACTTGACAAGAAACCAAAGGTTCCACCTTGAAAGTTCTTCTCCACCAAGGTCTCTTGCACCCGTATATTAAAATCATACAGTACACTGTAAAAGCAGTTACTACAACACTTTATTTATTTGATTACCTTCTGATTATGAACATGAAGTGAGACATGAACATGTGGATGCCAAAGATAATTGTTATTGTCGTAGAAGACACCCAGTGGGGTGTCTTAGGTAAAAAGGGATTCCCTGTAGACAGTGAGGCATTCCAGATGTTTATATTTTTCAATGATATTAGTTCAATTGCATCAAGCTTGCCTGCAATACTGCAGATCCTCCTAAATGAGACTGATAATCATTCAAAAGACTTCTACTAACTACCGACTCAAAATCTGAGATTATTGGTCAGATCGTGATATGCATTTGGGAGAACTGCTACACTAGTGCATATATCTGGAATAGATAGAGTAGATAGACTATGAATTGAGCCAAGAATTTAGTTGAAAGCCCAGAAAAGATTGAATTATCTTTAAAAACTTGTGCTTTTAATGACCTTTGTATCTTCTTCCTGAAACAACATTTTAAAAACATTTTTCTGGTGATGCTGTGAGTCATGGAATACCAGTCTCCAAAGGATGAGAGTGGCAGGGTGCCCAGTCGCACCAGAGGGGCTGCACAGTAGGTTTAATTAGGTTGTATATTACACATGAAGGGATAGCCTCAGAGTGATGTAAGAAATATAAAATATTGCCTTGTCATAGAGTAGCCTATTTACTTCATTGGTATCCACTTCATGTCAAGACATCCAAAAGATTTCCCTTCACTCTCACCCCTCTTATGGAGGATTTACAGGAGGTTATGTGAGACTAATTTGGAAGAAAGTGTGGCAAAGTGGATAGATGACTTTAGAGCCAGGAAGAATGGCCTTCAGATTTGCCTTTGATATACCTAGACTGTGTTATTTAGACAAATCACTTAACCTGTCAGTGTAACCAGCATCTTTCTAAGCCTCTAAGTGTTCAAAAAGGCGCCAACCTGTATTGGTAGAGAGCTTCTTTCTCTGAGAGTTCCATTTAATCACTGAAATCATAAGTTAAATCCATGTCCCTTTGCTTATCCCATGGGAGATTTATGGAATAAAAAGGGTGATTGGGTTTTGATCTGCAATATTGGAAGTGTTCCTACATGAATAAGATCACATATTCATTAAAGTATCAAAGTATATGAGATTGAATAAATATTCAATTAATTCTATAATATAGTTAAAAGAAGAGTAGCTAAGTGATACAATGGACAAAGTGCTGGACTTGGAGTCAGGAGCACTGGAGTTCAGATCCAACTACTTGTTAATTTTGTGGCCTTGGATAGTCATTTAATGTTTTTTTACTTCAGTTTCCTTAACTACAAAACAGCTATAGTAATAGCACTTACTGTCCACAGTTCTAAGGATCAAATGAGATAACATACACCAAATAGTCTGCAAACCTTAAAGAGCTATATAAATGCTAGCTATTAAAAAAAATTATCATTAGATGACATGGTATTAGTAATACTTCTGGGATGAAAGGCAACTGGACAAAAACCTCATAAAAAGCAGGGAGGATGGACAAGCACACATTTCCACTCATTGATACGAGATGTTGACTGGGCATCAAATGAAAAGCAAGAAGGTGGGAGGAATGTTATTTCATGTTTACCAGTAGTCAGCAATATCCTGGAAGACTGTTAGCTTTAGAAAGGAGAACTTTTGAGATTAAAAACAAAACAAATGCATTTCAGACATGTCATATTGTGACACAAAACAGTAGTCTCACTCCCCTAGAATTCACATGCCCCAAAGAATCCTTAACGGTGTTTCCCTTGAATTCATGTCAAGTCACTTGGATAATGTGACAGATAATAACCAGACAAAGTCAGAGTCATGTTCTAATTTAGGGTTTCTCAAAGTAAAGGTCCTAGGGATCCCTGACAGTTTTGTAGAGGGTTCACAAGGTCAAAACTATTTTCATAATAATTCTAAAATATTTTAATTTTTAGTATGGTAAATGTCCATAAATATAATCCACAACAATGAAATTTCTTTAGGGAATCCTTTATAATTTTTAAGTGTAGAAAATGGTTATGAAACCCAAAATTTTGAAAACCATTGAATTAATTCATAATGTCATATACCTGGTTTGACTCAACATACCAATTACTCACATTTAGATTATGCATCAAAAATTGTAAACACATTCCTTTCAATAAGCCTTTAAACAGGTGTCACAAATATCTCCATTCTACAGATGAGAAAACTGAAGCTCAAAGAAATGAAATTATGTCATCTTACTATCATTCAATTTCTGAAGAGTGCCAGAGATGGGGTCTTGATTTTCATATAAATTGGATTAAGAGTTGCACAGGGTTGTCAGCCCCTCTCTCTTCTGGAGTCCAATGGCAAAACCAAAGTCAAGACACCTAGCAACAGCACAGGATGTAGTGGATGACCCTGATATCTGTCTGACTAAGCTTTAAACCATTTCATAGCACCTAATTGGGCCCCCTTCATGACTGTTGAAGCAAATTGTTCTCCCCTGCTCATACATGATGAGAGTAGACACCCCCCTAACTCACCAATGCATGTGAGGCTTGTTGATTATTCTCAACCTGGTTTAGCCCATCTGCTGAGATGGTTTTACTGAGTTGTGCCCACTGTGCATACTACAGTTTCTTGGAGCCACACATAAAAGTTGGGTGAAAGATGGCTGGCCCATGGTCTGTCAAGATCTTTATGGGGGGCAGCTCAGTTTCTCAATGGATTAAGAGCCAGTCCTAGAGATGGGAAGTATTATGGTTCAAATTTGGCCTCAGATACTTTCTAGCTGGGTGACCCTGGACAAATCACTTAATCTCCATTGCTTGACCCTTGCCACTCATCTTTCTTGAAACCAATAAACAATATTGATTCTAAGACATAAGGTGGGGGTTTAAAAAATAGACTTTTATGGATCCTCACTAACATTAATGGGTCAATTAGCCCTACTAAATTTGTATCATGAACAAAATTTTAAAAAGTATTAAACAGCCCAGGACAAAGCGCACTCCCTGGGACAAGTTAATAAGGATTCCCTTTAGTTTCTTAGTCAGATAATTTAACCAGTTCCTAGTCCATCTAATTTGCATCATTCTCATCAATAAGGTTCTGCAAACATGTTTATTTTCTGAATTGATGCTACTGTTGGCTACAGCTACTCTATAAATGTGCTGCATCTCCAAATTGGGAAGTCAGCAAAATCGCTTGAGGTTATGACAAAGCTTTGAGAGGAGGAAAACTCAAACTTTGATGAGGCACACTGGAATTTATAAACATACACAGACATGCACAGGGTAGATCCTGATGTATGCACGTGAAAGTATAGATTCATACACATACATATGAACATGCTTATACACATGCATGCACATACATGGATTGGTGAGAAATCTTGAGTAAAATTATAAAGGATGAAGAGTCTGTCTTCAGAGGCTGCTTCAGCCTCTCTGATATGTGTCTCTTCCCTTATTTCTATACTTCAATTTCATTGCCCACCCTCACAGATATCCATTTAATAACTTCCCTACTTCTAATCCCCAAATCAAACTGTGCACAGGCCCTTTATTCATAGACCCCAGAATTAGTGTTCTTTCCATTTCTGTACAGTGGATAAAGGGCTGGACTTGAAGTGAGGAAGATCTGAATTCAAACCCAGTCTCAGAAACTTACCAGTTGTGTGACCCTAGACAAGTCACATAATTTCCATTAACCTCAGGTTCTCCACCTGTAAAAAGGAGATATTAATAACAGCACCTATTTCTCAGGGTTGTGATGAGGATCAAATGAAGTAATAATTGTAAAGTATTTAGCACAGTGCTAACCCTTGTAAATTATTGGTATTGTATGGCATTATCAATACTTGTGTCTTATGTGCACAGACTGTTAATTTGACTGTGGAGAAAGATGGCTTCTCAGAGCAGTCCAAAGAATTCCAGCTCAGGCCAATATATAGAAATGTATTTTTACTACTGGTAAAAAAATAAACTAAAGGAAGGAAACAGGTAGAAAGGAAATTCTTATAATATATAGTTCCCTAAACAATAAATCTTATTCTAACCACCCAACCAAATCTGATTTGTGAGGATCGCCTATTCCCTCAACAGAGTTGAGCCTATCCTCTCTTCCTAATTTATCTAAAACCCCCAAATACTTATCTAACTAACCTATCCTAAATTTTAAACTTATAAACGAGAGGAATAAATTAGGTGTCCTTTCCTTGCAGTCTAGATGAAAAATACAGCTTAGAATCTCCACAGTCTTTTTCCACTCACACAGCTATCCTGCTGGTCTTGTACTGGTATTGCACCCAACAATCTCCTTCACTTGTCTGGCCTGATAGATGGATTTTAGATGTGAAAAATGGAGATTTTCCAATCTCACTGAGCAGCTCTTAAGACCTCCTTTCAGAACAGGGTTAGCCCAAAGAGTCTGTTGGATTAACTGACTTTCAAAGTAGCTTGGGAAAATTCTCTTTTACCCATAATCCATCTCTGAGATTCCATTCAGATTTAAAGAAACCCAATTTAGTAATCTCTCTTTCTCATATATCTATTAATACTACTTAACCCTATTTCCTAATGAACTCTTTCTTAATTGAAAAAATAATTCTCTACGGTGTCTAGCAGTGTCTAGCCCTAGTAAGGGCTAAGTAAATGGTAGCTATTTTTATCAAAAAGTTGAGAAATTTAGGATATTTGAGTTAAATTTTCCAATAAAATCACCCCAAATATTGAAAAACCTTATATATTACCTATTTTACTGCTCCTGTCACTGTTCAAAATTAATGCTAGTATTGTTTTGGTGTAGATGGCTTTAAGTATTACTTTTCCAAAATCAGAAATTCACTTAGGGAAATGACTATGACATCTGATATAAAGTATTATTCTTCCTCCTTCTCCCCAATATTGTTTTTTTTTTTAATATATTTTATTTGATCATTTCCAAGCATTATTCGTTAAAGACATAGATCATTTTCTTTTCCTCCCCCCCACCCCCCATAGCCGATGCGTAAATCCACTGGGCATTAGATGTTTTCTTGATTTGCCAATATTGTTTTGATATTTGAAATGGTGACATAAGTTGTTATACAGAAATTTTATGATTCTGTAGTTTTCAAGTTTCAGAAAAATAACATTCCTCATCATTGAGTGCTTAATATGATAGGAAACATAACATGATATCATATATAGTTTGTTTAAACATAATTGTTTTGCATGTTGTCTCCTTCACTAGACTGGGAGCTCCTTGATATTAAGGACTATTGTTTGCCTTTCATTGTATGCCCGATGATTAATGAATTTTCTGGTAGTAAGTGGATAATGCTCTCTTGATTCCACTCATTTTACTGCTTATTATACCATATAATTCTTCCCCAAATTTTTTTTAATTAGACTTCTCACCATTATCATAAACCACAAACTGTTCAACCATTCCCAAATTGATGGGCATCCAAATCAATTTCCAATTCCCTGCCACTACAAAGAGGGCCTCTAAAAATATTTTGGAACATATAAGTTATTTCCCTTTTCTCCCAATTTTCCTGGGAAACAGACCCCACAAGATGGGTCCAAGTGCATTCATAGTTTTACAGCTCTCTAGGTGCAACTCTAAATTGCTCTCCAATGGTTGGATCAAAATCCAACCAAATACAAATCCAAATAGTTGGATCAGCACACAGCTCCACCAACAGTGACTGCAACAGTGTCCCTCCTCTCCAACATCTGTCCTCTTGCCCTTTTGTCTTCTCAGCCAGTCTGATGGGCATGAGCTGTGTAAAAAATAGACTCGAATACAGGACTACAATCCCCATGAGCCTTTGCTCCACTTCCCCAGAATGCCTTGTAATCTCACCTGGGCCGAGATCGAGAAGATATTTAAGCAAAGGCTTTTGAAGGGTTTGGGCTTTTTTGGACTTCCGTTTTTGGAGCAGAGAGGTCTCTTCCATGATGTGAGGTTATTTTGTCTAGGCCTCTGGCCTAGGCACATGTTTCATACTTGTATATTCTTAATCTTTAACCTTTAATAAACCTCTAAAAAATATATATTCCTTGCAGAGAGAAACTAATTTCTACCTGCCTCAGTCTCCCCCTCTCCCCTAAATTTTATTCATTACAGCTGATATCCCAGAAATTGCCCTGGTTTGCATTTCTATAATCAGTAGAAATTAGAGCACTTCCAGGTATAACTATATATGGCTTTGATTTCTTTATTTGAAAATTTTCTGTTTATACCTTTTGCCCCTCCATCAATTGGGAGATGGCTCTCATTCTTCAAATTTGACAAAGTTCTCCATATACTTTAGATATGAGATCTCTATCTGAGAAGCTATATATAATTTCCCCCAAATTTTCTCCTTTCCTTCTAATCCTCACAATATCAGTTTCATGTGTACAAAACTTCCCAATTTAATGTACCCCAAATTCTCCATTTTAGATCTCACAATGCTTTGCATCTCTTGTCAACCTACAAATTCCTCTCCTATTCATAAATTCCAAGAGGCAACATGTTTCCTATTTGTCTAAATTACTTATCCTTTAAACTCTTATGCACACACCATGTACCTATTTTGATCTTATCTTAATGAAAAAGATATTGTTCTACACCCAGTTTCTGCCCAGATATTTCCCAGCTATGCCAACAATTTACCTCAATTTGATTTCTCATAGTGAAAACCCCAGATCTACTCTTTTGTCCAGTACAAGGTCACCATAATCCTCCACAGCTATCTGTTGCATGTCTATTCTATTCCACTGATCCACTCTTCCATTGCTTACTCAGTATTAGTTAGTTTCAACAATAACTACTTTAAAATATAATCCAAAATCTGGTACTGCTAGACCTCTTTCCTATACATTTATTCCTATTAATTCATTTTATATTCTTGATCTTTTATTCTTCCAAATGAATTTTATTATTTTTTCTACCTTAATACATTTTTTTATTAGTTTAAGTGCAATGGCATTGAATAAGAAGGTTAGTTTAGATAGGATTGTCATTTAAGTTACATTGGCAATGCTCACAAATGAACAATTAATATTTCTCTAACTATTTAGAACAGATTTGTTCTATAATAAGTGTTTTGTAATTATGTTAATGTAATTCTAGGGTTTGTTTTAGCAGGTAGATTCACAAGAATTTTGTTCTAACTATGTTAATTTAAATGGAATATCTCTTTCTATCTTTTCTTCTGGCAGAAACATTTGTTAGTAATATATAGCAATGCTGATGATTTATTTGTTTATTTTATATCCTGCTAATTTGCTATTTTTTAAATAACTTTTTAGTTGAATCTCTAGGACAGTGACAGAAAATCTTTTAAAGACTGAATGCCCAAACTGCAACTCTCACACAGCATGTGAGCCTCCTGCCCTATCCCAGACAGGGGAGGGAGAAAGTGCTCCCATTGGGCTGCTGGGTAGAGGGGCAGGTGATATGATAAAGGTCCTGAGGAATGCATGTAGAGGGGGAAGGGAGCATCCAATTCCAACATGTTCTGGCACAAGTGCCATAGGTTCACCAACATAGCTCTAGGATTTTCTATGTATACCATCTTGTTATCTGCAAATATTAATTGTTTTATTACCTCTTTTCCAACTCTGATTCCTTAATTTCTTTTTTCTTCTCTTGTTGTTATGTTATACAATATTCATGATAATTGTCTTTTTTGTTTCACTCCTGATATTATTGGGAAGGCTTCTAGTTTCTCCCTATCATGAATAATACTTGCTGATGGTTTTAGGTGGATGCTTCATATCATTTTAAGAAAAAAATCCATTGATAACTATAATTTCCAATGTTTTTAATAGGAATTGGTGTTTTATTTTGTCAAAGGCTTTTTCTACATCTATTCATATATTTATTACTTTTATTATTTAAATTATAAATTATATTGATTTTCCTTATATTAAGCCATACCTGCATTCCAGGTATGAATCCTGTTTGGTCACAATGTGACATATTGCTATAGTCTCTGTTGGTGTTTTATTTAGGATTTTGGCATATATATTCATTAATGAGATTGGTCTAAAATTTCTTTCACAGTTTTTGCTCTTTCTGGTTTAGTCATAAGCACCATATTTATTTCTTATAAGGAGTTTGGTAAAACTCCTTTCCCAGTTATTTAAAATAATTTAGTTAATTTTGGAAATATCTAATGCTTAAATTTTGATGGAATTCATTCGTAAATCTATCTGGTCCTGATGCTTTTTACTTGGGAAGTTCATTGGTGGCTTGCTCAATTTCTTTTTCTAAAATTGGTTCACTTAGATATTCTATTTCTTGCTCTGATAGTCTAGGTAGTTCATTTTTTTATAAGTATCCTTCTATTTCTCTCACATTGTTAAATTTGTTTTAATATAATTGAGCAAAAAATGCTAATACTTGCTTTAATTTGATCTTCATGGTATATTCACCCTTTTCATCTTTCATGATAATGATTTATCTTTCTTCTTTCTTTTTTATCATATTAACTAATGATGTATCTTTTTTGCTGATTTTTTTTTCATAAAGCCAACTCCTAGATTTATTTGTTAATTCAATGGTTTTCTTTAAAATCAATTTTATTAATCTCAGCTTTTTGGAATTCCTAATTTGATATTTCTTTGGGGATTTTTAATTTGTTCTTTTTCTATTTTTTAATTGTATTCCCAATCCATTGATTTTTATTTCTCTATCTTGTTGATATAAGTATTTACATATATAAAATTTTCTCTAATTATTTCATTTTCTGTATCCCATCAGTTTTGGTATGTTATCTCATGATTATCATAATCATTAATGAAATAATTTGTTGTGGCAGAGGTTGAAAGCATGGCAAGTTATTGCATGCCTTCAGTGAATTTCAAAACTACTCCACCCTATTTAGACCATTCTTTAGAAGATTGGATTTAGCTATTTCCTGATCAATAACAATAGAGATACTTGGAATAACAGAATCAGGTCTTGGAAACTATATTCTCCACCCACCTCAGGCTAACAAGACTAGGAAGGGCTGCAGCAAACTCAAGATTTAATTACTTGAGAATATGGCCTTCAACAGACATATGCAAAAAGGACAGACCTCTGGGCTGTCCTAGGTCAAGCTAGAGTCACCGTTGGCACATGTGAGATGCAGGAAGTAAGGTAGAGAAGAGCCTCGGGAGTTCTCAGGGCTTCCTGTGAGGAGTTGGAGGAGCCTGCAGACTGCTTTCCTTCAGATTGGTCATGTGAGTGATAAGGTCTGATCCCTTTCCCTGCCTTGGCTAATCCAAGGCCTTAAAGCCTACTTTGGCTCAGCCTGAGCCAGAGTGGGGTCTGAGTTAAACCTCTTTCCTTCTCTCTCTCTCTCTCTCTCTCTCTCTCTGTATGTCTCTGTCTGTCTGTCTGTCCGTCTCTCTGTCTCTCTCTGTCTCTCTCTCTCTGTCTCTCTCTCTCTCTCTCTCTCTCTATCTATCTATCTATCATATCTCTCTCTCCCTCCCTCCCTCTCTCTCTCTCTCTCTCTCTCTCTGTCCTCTCTCTTCTCTCTCTCCTCTCTCTCTCTCTCTCTCTCTCT
The DNA here is from genome assembly GCF_027887165.1 of Monodelphis domestica. Classification (NCBI taxonomy): domain Eukaryota; kingdom Metazoa; phylum Chordata; class Mammalia; order Didelphimorphia; family Didelphidae; genus Monodelphis; species Monodelphis domestica. The sequence continues at coordinate 29,085,959 of NC_077231.1, read as the reverse complement.
CTCTCTCTCTCTCTCTCTCTCTCTCTCCCTCCTCTCTCTCTCTCTCTCCTCTCTCACTCTCTATTTCTCTATCTCTTCCTCTCTCTCTCTCTCTCTCTCTCTCTCTCTCTCTCTCTCTCTCTCTCTCCCTCTCTCTCTCTCTCTCTCTCTCCCTCTAATACTTTCTTCCTCCTTGTTTGTAATTAAAACACCATAAAAATTTGGCAGCTGACTTGAGTGTTTCATTTAGGAATTATATAAGTGAATTCCTTGGCCACCTTAAATTAATATATATCAGTCTTTTTAAAAGTGATTTTAATATCACACTTCAGAAAGGAAATCCCTACTTCCTAGTACCTTCTACCATCAAATATGTTTATCTGTTCACAGGATAAGCTGGCCACTTTGCTACTCAGGGGATTGTAGACTCCATTAAAAGAATTTGGATAGACCCAGGTATTACTAATCTAGCCTCCCTTGTGTGTACCTCTTGCTCTACCTGCCAGGCATATAATCAGCATGCTTTCCATGACAAGAATTTTGGCAGGTGATCCCTGGCTTACACACCTTTGGAACATTTGCAAATTGATTTAATTAGTATGCCTAATCTGGCTATTATCAAGTTGTTTTTTTTTAAACAATGGACTATCTCACTAAATTGATAGAGTCTTTCCTGGTACTTGTGCCACCACAGCTTTTGTTGCTAAAATGCTATTGAGGGAGATTGTTGTCCAATGTGGCCCAGCTGCATGCATTGATTCAGATAAGGATACTCATTTTACTGATTCCATTTTATCACAAGTTTATTCTTGTTTGGGAATTATTCCCAGATTTCATATAACCTACCATTTTCAGAGTTTACTCCAAGTTGAATGCAGGAATAGAGAACTTAAAAACATGAATTGATACCTGTGTAGCAGACTTAAGAGAGATCTACATGTCTTACCATTTAAATTGCTTTTTGAATGAACTGTTGCCCCTTGTGGATATATCATTAGTAGGGGAGGACATCTGTCGCTTTTTAAATATAAGGGTTATAAGTTAGATTATGAAAACTTTATGAATCTGGTGAACAGTACAGGGAGGACCTTTGGACTTCTCACTCCATGATCTACATCCATGAGACAAGGTAAAAAAGAAAGAGCTTTCAGTCAATTGTTGTGACTCAGACTCTTGGGAAGGCTCCTTCCAAATCTTGCTGACTACTCCAACTGCCATCAATATTGGAGGAAAAGACTGTTGGATTCATTACTCTCATGAAAAACTGATACCAACTATGGGCATTGATTAGCTGTATCCTGTGGCTTTCATTACACATCATTGCTTTTTTTTGTCTTTTCTTTTTATAATTAGGGATTCATGGATAAGTCAAATTTAGTTTACTATATTCAAGAATGCTACCCTCGTTTAGTACTAGTTTGCTCTCAACACTAAGGCATATTGCATTTTCCTTTTTTGTTCCCCTTTCTGTTGACTTGGCTAAGGATAATGTTATTATTTGAGTTCATAGCCAAACAAGATGTAATCTACACCAAGGAAAACCCTTTGGATCTTAAGGAGGTTGGGTCTGTCATTAGCTCTATTAGAGCTCTGTTTTATCAAGGAGAACAATTCCAGTCCATATGAAAGAGACTTTGCCTTAAATTGCATCTCCTGAGTTTCATTTATTGCCAAAGGAGCCATTTACTTTTGTTGCATGGCACACCTTTAGTAACAGATGGAGACCATCTACCTGGTCACAATACTGCTATCATTAGTCTTTGAGAGATTCACAGATTCTCAAACCTCAATTGATTTTAATATGTCCACAAAGGTAATATTCAGATATATGGGAGCCTAGCTCCCATTCACGAACCATTTATCCACCTTTGAATTGTGTGTTAGGAGATCTAAGGGACAATTGGGTAGCAGATATATTAGGAACAATGTGAAGTATAATATTACTATTGTATTCCCTATGACAATTTTTATCTGTGCTAAGATATGTCTCAATAGGATAAATAATGAGCCTATGAATACATATCCTTTGCATGTCTATGTGTAATAATTTTATTGGCCAGATAGGAATTATTACCTTTTTAGATTTTGCCTTAGTTGTATTAAAATTTATGCCAACTTTTTATCAGGGGAAAAATTTATGTATGCGAATACTTAAAATCATGGCTCTCAGAGATTTAATAGATTTGACTTTTAAGTAATCAATGTGTTTATTTAATATATATATATATATATATATATATATATATATATATATTACCTAGTTGAATGAGGTTTTGGAAACTACTTTTCTTTTTCTTTTTTCCTTTTGATTTGTTAGTTTTAAATATAATTTTTTTAATTTGAGTTCATGGAATTATGCCTGATATTTGCTTTTGAAGGCTTGACAACAACATTGTGTACCCCATACTGTAGAAGAAATCTGTCATTTGTGATTATATTTTATGGAACTGTAACTGATGTTTGAGTCTCATTCCAGATAAACTAAAAATGGAGTGCTAATAACCCTCTGATCACAGATGACAATAGCTCCTGTAGGGTAATATATGTCATAACCAAACAGTTTCACCAAAGCAGTCTCAGGGGATGGTTGAAAGAGTGATTGTTCAGCAAATACTCTGAGGTAGGACTCTTCTGACAATACCCCAGTAGGATATTTCCTATTATTAAGAATATTCTCACTTAGTTCTGATTCTGGCTTGCTTTCCCTATAGCTTTTGTACAGAGTAGATATCAGACAAAGGGATCATGTTCTTTTTGTCATACTTCTTGTCCTTCTTTATCTTTGATGAGGCAACTTACTTTAGTCATAGCAGATGGTAGACAAATGAAATTTTGTTTCACCTGACTTACATGCTTAAAGAATATAAACTATCCCCACTAGACTGTGGGTGAGCATCAGAAATTTGTCATAATTTTTTAATATATATGTATATGCATATATATGGGTATATATGTACATGTATAAATATTCTCATTTTCAGAAAGGGTTATTCATATATTATTTGAGTGACTTATTTAATGCATCCTTAAGTGAATAACCTAGCCATAATCCTATACCAAGTCTAAAGTTGATATAAAATAATATATAACATGTTGGAAAATTGTTTTGTGTTTCCATCAAGTTATGTAGGAACTTGTAGATAGTTAGATTCTAGGAAGTATCTCATCTTTCTGAGGAGGGACTGTGGGGGATCCTAAAGGCCCATAGATTAACATTTTTTAAAAGTAATTTTAGGGAAATATTAACAGTGATCTGGATCAGGAAAGAAGATTTATGGAGAAAATCCTATTAGGACCATCATGTTTCTAGACAGACTAAAAAGATGGCAGCAATAGAAGATGTCCCCAGAAATCAGAGACTACATCATGAGACTCTGACATTGGATATAATGAGCTGAACTGTGGGGTTTAGGTCCTTCATCCATTTTAGTCCTTTCCATTTGTCAACATTTTGTTTTTAGTGTAAAACTAATGACAATAAAAGGGGAATGATATTTATGACTCCTTCTCAATGTGCCTATAATTCATTTTTATTGTTCTAGAAACATTATAATACTATTGGACCTTCCATGAAATGTATAACACCTTTGAATCCTTATATATTATGGTGAGATAATCCTGAAATGTATAGATAAAAAAAATTATAATATTTTTGTGTCCTAATATATGGTCAATTTTTGTAAAAGTACCATTTATTGCTTTTCTGTTCCCATTCAACTCTCTCCAGAGATCTATCATCTTTAAGTTATCTAAGATTCTATAAAACTTAGCAATAATGTGCCTGTACATTTTCATCTTAGGTTCTCTTTTAGGGGGTGATCAGTGAATTCTTTCAATTTCTATTTTATCCTCTGCTTCTAGAATTTCTGGGAAGTTTTCCTTGATGATCTCTTAGATATGGTCCCTATGCTTTTTTTAAAAATCATAACTTTTTGGGAGTCCTACTATTCTTATACTGTCTCTCCTTGATCTCTTTTCCAGGTCAGTCATTTTTGTGATAAGATGTTTCATATTTTCTTCATTATTTCATTATTTGATGTTACTTTATCATTTCTTCTTAAGCAGGGACTTAGTTTTCTTTCCCTTTTTCAATTTGAGTTATTTAAAAAAAATTATTTATTTAGTAACCACAACAACCATGAAAAATACTTACCTAAACAAATGCATAAAAAATTGTGTGCAAAGTCACAAACTCAACATTGTTTACAATTTGTAGAAAAATATTTAAATTATATAGGTATATGCTAATATAAACAGCCTCTGCTTTTGAATTCTACTTACATTTGTTTTCCATGGATACTTTTTTCTCTTGACTTTGTACTTGCTATTTTTTAATGTAATCATGATATGTATTCTTATTCTCTTTTCTTTTCATGTCTTCATGCTTCCCTTATTTTCTTTAGATTTTAATATTTGTCATTTCTGATAACACAATACAAGATGTTACATTCAAATATCACAATCTATTCAGCCATTTCTCCTATTTTCTACATTGGTTATTTCCAGTTATTTTGTCATAACAAATACTATAAAAGTAAGACTTTTACAGAATATTTATATTTTCTAAGCCACTGTTGCTCTACCAGAAACAATGTTTGAATTATATGTGTGCTCCAGTACTCATTTCTGCAACCTAAGCCATAACCAGGTGTCCACCTGAAAAAATAACTTACAACTACCACAGTAGTTATATTAGAAAATGTCTTTAATCACTTGAGAGACAATTATCACAGCCACAACACAAAACTACCAATATAGGACTCACATTGTCTCAGGGAATGATCCCAATATTGGGAATGTCTGTTGAATGGTAGAACTCAGGGCGCTATATATACTGCAGGAGGATGTAGGAATGGAAGAGGTACCAAAGCCTTAGGAAAGAGAATGAAGCCAGGGTGCCTGGGAGTGGCCTACATCCAACAGGAGAAAGCAAGACAGAAGGGTACTTGAAATTTGATTTTAACTACCAATCCAATCTAGGGTGATCAAATGATGCTTGAGAGTTTATTGCCTAGTCTGGGACCTGGGTCAGTCTAGGGGCTTCTTGAAGACAGGCTATCAGGGATATACGGATATTATATATGTATGTATATCTAAATCCTGAGCCTCTCATCTCTCATCAAGCAGTAGAAAGTGTGTTTCATCATAAATCCTCAGAAATTGTGGCTAATCATTGTATTAATCAGTTAGTAAATCTTTTAAAGTTATTTATCTTTGTGATGCTGTTTCTATTGTATTGCATATTGTATTGCATTCTCCCATGTCTGGTCTCTGTTTACCTCCTTCTGCACAGGTTCATGCAAGTCTTCCTAGGGTTCTCTGAAACCATCCCCTTCATAACACTTTACAACCCAATAGTATTCCACTACATACATATGTTTGCTCAACTCTATCTCCTTTGATAAGCTCTAGTTCTTGGCTTCCACAAGAAGATCTGCTACAAAAAAGCCTGCACATATGTTTATCTCTTTCTTTGATCTCTTTGGGGATATCAACCTAGTTGTGCTAATAATAGGTTAAAGGAGATGCAACTTTACTAAGTTGCTGGGCATAGTCCAAATTGCTTTCCTGTTGTAACTTCACCTAACAGTGAACTAATATACCTTTGTCTTTTTCTAACTCCTTCAGCATTTGTCATTTCCTTCATTTATTAATTTTGCCAATCTGTTGAGAGGGATATTGCTTATAGTTGCTTTAATTTGCATTTCTCTAATTATTAGTCATATTTCCCCCCACAAATAACTATTGATTGCTTGTTTCTCTGAAAACTTCCTGTTCATATCCTTTGACTGTCAATTGAGGAATTCTTGTCCTAATGAATTTATATATCAGATTCCAATATATTGTGGAAATGAAACCTTATCAGAGAAATTCACTGCAAAGAGTATTTTTTTCTGTAGTTATCTGCATCTCTTCTACTTTTAGCTGAAGTGGTTTTGTTGTATGAAACTTTTTACCTTTATAACATCAACATTTCCATTTTATATTTTGTGATCCTTTCCCTCTGTTTGGTCCTGAATTCTTCCTCTTTCTATAAACCTGAGAGGTAATTTGTGATCTCATTCTATGCATTTGGTCATTAGTCATGGACCCATTAGGCATTTTTCTTTACATATGCTACAAGATATAGTTAGTTTCTGCCACAATGAGTACCACAGTTGACTACAAAATTTTTAGCCTGAAACAGGGAATGTTGATTTCATTATGCACTAGGCTACTATTTTCAATGGATTCTGTGCATTGTATACACAATCCTTCTCTATTTCTTCACCAGTGCAAAGTTGTTTTAATGACTACTGCTTTGTGTCAATTTGAAATCTGATACTGGTACGCTCCTTTCCTTTCCAGTTTTTCCTTATTTCCATTCCTATCATGGAACTTTTGCTCCTCCAGATGTATTGTTATTTTTAGAGTTCAATAAAGTAATCTCTAGAAAGTTTGAATGGTAGAGTGCTGAATATGTGCATTAATTCAGGTAATCTCATTTTAAAAATATTGACTCAGTCTACTCACAAGTAATGAATATTTCTCTATTAATTTATATCTGTATTTTCATGAAGTGTTTTGTAGTGTTATTCCTGTAATTGCTGGGTGTGTTGGCAGCTTGATTTCCAAGTGTTTTATATATGCTGTAATTATGTTGAATAAAATCTCTCTTCTTAGCTCTTCTTGCTGTGTTTTGTTGGCAGTATAGGGAAATGCTAATAATTTATGTGAATTTATTTTAAATCCTGAAACTTTGTGAAATTATTTCAATTAATTTCGGGTTGATTTTCCAGGGTTCCCTAAGTAAGCCACAAAGCATCTGCAAACGAATTAAAATTTAATAAGAGAGTAGACAATGGAGAGGTGCTTGGAAAATGGGAGAAAGCCACAAGATAAGGAGGAACTTCAGAGAAGAGTAAAAGACATCATTGAGGGGAATACATGGTAGAAAGAGAAGATGGATTGACCTTGCCTCAAAGAAGAGGGATAAAAGTTGACGGCTGTAGTGCTCCACTGTATGCTTGTGATGAGAAAGTGAAATGTGTAAAGGAAATCCACTCCCCCTCCTGGGTTGTCCACTTACTTCCAGCATCCCATTTGCATGCCTGAGCTGTGTGAATGGATGTGAACACACTGGGATGCATGCAGGCATGGAGGATTAAAGAAGTGGTGCGGGGGAAGTGGGGCCTCTCCTTTTTCCCTGGACAGTGACCAGAGAGGCTGGCTGAGGGCCATGTTGGTGGAACAACACATGGTCGGACTTAGATTAGAAAAAAAATATTTTTAATCGCTGCTTTATTTATTCAAGTAATATTAATAAACTATGGAACACTAAGAAACCGGAGTATGAAATTTAATCATAACAGAAGAAAACCTCTAATATATTGAGTGATTAATTTATGGGAGGAAATCAGCAGGCATGGATGGATCAACCTCTATATCCTTAGAGGGAACTTCCACATAGATGAAATCATAGTTGTACTGGAGTACTAGAGTATTCAAATAGATTTTGTAGCCTCCCAAGAGATTATAAGGTCTTTAAGGGGGACAAGTAGATGATTAATGGGTGTTTGTTGAAATGAATTGCATGCATTAGAATAACAACCATTTAAAAATCTCTGGAGGCCAGAGAAGATAAAGACTTTTTCACTCATTCCCCTGACATTGTCAGGGGACTTTCATCTCTTATAAAAGCAAAGGAAAATGTGACTTTAAATTGAAGTGTTTCTAGTATTTTAATTTCAATATTGCTGAACACTTTATAATTACATTGTGGAGACAGTCTGGACTCATAGGTCAATGCCACCATATCCATAGTGACTCCTCACCATTCTTCTTCCATTACATCCCAAAATTTTCCTTGAAAACTTGAGGCAACCAAGTGGTAAAGAAGATATTGCATTTGACCTAAGGTCAGAAAGATCTGAGTTCAAATCCAGCCTCCAGTGTTTATATCTGGAAAGTGCTTCACAAACTTAAAAGTATTATCTAAATGACAGGTATTATTAAATTTTTTTTAAATTTAGAATAATTTTTCCATGGTTACATGATTCATGACTTTTTCCGCCCCTCTTCCCTCCTCCCTCCCATATTTGCAATAGAGTGATCTTTTAACTTCAATACCCTAATCATAGCCCCATCAAACTACATGACTGAGTATATGCTTTTCTTCTGCATTTCTGTTCCTATTTCTGTTCTTTGGATGTGGAGAGCATTGTTTCTCCCAACTTCCCCTCGATTGTACTGGATCACTGCATTGGTGCTAGTAGAAAAGTCTATTACATTTGGTTGTGCCACAGTGTATCAGTCTCTGTGTACAATGTTCTCCTGGTTCTGCTCCTCTCGCTCTGCATCAGTTCCTCAAGGTAATTCCAGTTCACATGGAATTCCTCCAGTTCATCCTTCCTTTCAGCACAATAGTATTCTAGCACCAAAAGATATCACAGTTTGTTCAGCCATTCCCCAATCAATGGACTGTTATTTTGATGGAGCCCCCTCCTTTTTGGCTCTGAATCCTCATTACCTGAAACAATGCCTTATAAATATTCAGAATTAGAGGTGTAAGGGACCTTAAAGTTCATGTGATCCAACTTCCTGATTTGACAGATTAGTAAACTGAGTCCTAGGGAGTTTAAGTGGCTGGTTTGCTTAAAGTCACAAAGAGAGTAAAGACTACAGTTGGAATTTGAACCCTGGTCCTCTGTTCTGAATCATTAGCATAGCAGATAGAGTGCTGGACTTCAAGTCAGTAAGATCTGATTTCAAATCCTCCTCAGATATTTATTAGCTGTGTGGCCCTAGGAAAATCACCTAACCTTTCTTAGTCTAAATATCTTTATCTGTAAAATGAAGATAAAAGCACTTACTTTATAAGACTGAGGTTATCAGATCAAATTATGTAACACACACACTGTGCTTTACAAACTTTTTTGTATTATGTAAGTATATTCTGTTATTATTATTACTATTCTCCATTATACAATACTGACTCCCAATACAGTACTTTAAAGGGTCCAGGCCAGAGAAGATAGTTGAATTCTCCCTTGAGAATTAGGAGTGGCTTTTGATAGGCTTTGTATCCCCAGAATCTTTTATGTAGTAGTCCTTTAATCAATACCTACTAAACTGAATTGGTGCAGGTCTTCACAGAGATGCAGAACAAAGAACTATTAGATATACACAAGGGACAGATCATGATTAGCCTTGTTTTTAAGAATTATTTAAGCAATTCCCATTTGGGTCAAGAATCGCCTAACAAGAATGGCTTTTCTAGAATGACCAGATGAACCCAGGGTGAGCCTGCCAGTTATGGATATACTTCAGGAATCTACCCCCCCCCCCCCATCCCACCTCAGAATAGCAAGGAACACTCACTTCATTGGTGTTAGGACAACCCATAATTTTTACGAGCTGCTTTTCCTTTCCTTTGTAGGGGAATGAATGTCCTTCCACATACTTTTTGGCTGCAAGCAATTAGTTATAAATTCAGGTAGGAAGCAAAGCCTTGGGCCTCACTTAACTGGTTGTAAGGGGAAAATGTGATATTAATCTGGAGAAGTAGATAGAGCTAAAATAATTACTCCAACCATTCAGCACAACTGTTGCTTTTGGACTTTTAAGGGATTTTTATTTCTAAGTCTTATGGGACAGTGACTAACAAATTAACAGAGAAAGTTAAAAACCATATGAAGATTTATTGGTTACTTTCTGCTGCAAGAGCTTCCTAGAGCCAAATATTGGGTTTTAGAATCTCCTAATGCTTGTGTCTACTAGTCTGGAGGAACCTCTGCCTGCTGCTCATATTGGATGGATTATTTCCTTGACACTCACCAATCATCTGCCTTTGAGAGTTCTTATCTGTTAACTCCTTCTAGACTCCACCCCTCATATTCCACTTACTCATTCAGGCATTGTCCTATTGTCCTATATTGGACCTTAAATAAATTGTATCTTCGACTTTGTTTTTTCTATAAAGTGTCCTAATTTTAGAGTGTCTTAATCTTGGTTCATGAACCACCTTACATTTTAGAGGGACCTTGAATTTGGAGGTAAAAATAGATATATATGTATCTATGTCTATATCATTGCTATATCTATAGCTCATCATTTTCACTGAATTCAATTAATACTTAGCTTTCCTTCAATTATGAATGTAGACAAGAAACACCATTCTGAAAAAGGGTCCATAGGCTTAACCAGACAGTCAATGAAGTACATAACCTAAAGAAGATTAAGAATCCCTACCTTGTATAATAATTCCTGATCTGTTCCATCTAGCCTCTTCCATTTGAGCCTTAGATACTGAGTTACATATCTCCCCTCCTTCAGGAATCGTTAGCAATTATTTTCTTTGTCATCCATAGAAGAAAAAATGTAAACCAAATGTGTCTGCCCATCTGTGCCCCTTCATTACTTTAGATAAGGGTCATTAGGGCCCAACTCATCTCCTGAGTAGATGAAGAATTATATGTATATTACATGATGAATCAGAATCAAAGGGAATGACTCCATATTTCTATTTACATTGCCCTTCTGTGTGTACACTTGCATCTCTTCCAGAGGTCCCTTGATACTGTCTTCAATTTGTTTTCTTTTCCTACAAAAACAAAATTACAGATCTTTGAGGTATAAAGCATTGTTTAATTAGCATCTTTTGTAAATGAAGCCCCAGGGATTTAGTACTTGTTTTCTTGATTAATCCCTTTCTGTTATAAGTCAACAGATAAAGCAAGTTTGGGTTTGGAGGGAAACCAATTTCTTTATTGAAGATACTTTAGAAATTGCTGGGGAAAAAAAAGAGCTTTAGAAATGTTTTTTTTTTATTTGGACATTATTTTCTTTCTAGTACCAGAATATATCGTCTTAGGTTTGAAGTGAGCTGATTCTTAGATTTTTATCTTTTTTATTTTTAGAGATCAAAGTGCTGGCATAAATCCTTTGGAATAACAAGAATCTGTTAACTGAACAGACTTTGGAGATTGATATAAATATGCTTTTCTGTGAGAGAATGCTAAAAAACGTGGGCCAGAAAACACAAAGATTTTTTAAAATTAATTTTAATTAAAGCACTTCTCTTATCTTTTTCCTGAATGATTATTCTAAGGAGAATACCAAATTTTAGTTTAAGCATTATCATCTCCTAAATTACAACAGAATTAAAGGACCAGGCTAATTCTTGGTATAGTCCAAGTATGTTCTCTCAATTATAAATTACAAGAAACCATTAAGGATTGTCAGAAAAGTAAGTATATTCACCATTCATTATATTTTCCAATTAATGTTTCCATGATTTTAAAAGGACAAAACAGATGCTTGTATATCTTCCATTACATATATACACATACATATATACCCACATGTTTATATATATATATATATATGTGTGTGTATTTATACCCTCATATCTGTTGAAGGAACACATAAGCAGTATAACAACCCAAAAGGGTTAAAAAAAATTTCCAATTTTTTCCAATTTCCAAATATTCCCAAATAATAATTTCCCTCCCTATTTTTATAGTAGCAGTAGTAATACTGTGGGTGGCTTGAGGTAAACCCCCAAGTTCAGGATGGGTACCCTTTGCAAGAATGCAAGACTCCATAACTGAGCTTAGAAATAAAAAGATAAATTTATTAAGTCATGTTGAAGTGACTGGGAGGTCAGCATAGATGGGAAAAAAATTGCTTTTTAGAGGGGATCAATTCTTGGGGTTTTATACTTTTTACATCAGGTGATATATGACTTGAAGAGGGTATAAATTCGGGGAAGTGATCATCTGACTGGGGTCAGAGTGGTGTCTTATGCCCTGGAAACATAGGGTATAGCTGGGCATAGTTTAGGGAGCAGGTAGATATCCTAGATTACAATTAATGGTATGGGGACATAACCAAAATCTGTACATCTGTGTCCATCTCAAAACCTAAGGGAGAATCAAAGGGGGATAATTCTCTCAAGGGTCTTTCCCTTTGATGTCTAGGGTCTTATCATGAGTCTTTGAGGTTTTAGGGTTAGTATTAACAAGAATGCAAGGAAGCAAAGGAATTTCCTTGCTTACAGTTTTACCTGAAGTACTTCTATAATTTATATTAATAAATAAAATAAACTAAAATATATATAAATAAATAAATATATATATAATAATATAAATAAAAAATATATAAAAATAAATAAAAATAAAATAAAATAATAAAATAAAATAAATAAAATAAATAAATAAAATAAAAAAAATAAACCTAGAATCTCACATCAGTAATATTAAGGTAAAAGAAAATAAAACCAGAATCTATCAGTTTTTAAGTATTTTTGCTTTATATTTCAAGGGTGGTTGTAAAGAAACAGTACTGAAGGTGGCCATAAAGTAAATGAAAGTGTCTGGTTAGTTCTTTACTAAAAAGCAAGTTTATGGGAAGAAGAATAAAATAAAGGCTTCCTAACTTCAGACCCAGAGCCACCTTGCTGTCCTAAGAAGGTTGGATTAGGAAATCTTTAAATTTCCTTCCAACTCTAAGATTCTGTGATTTTTTTATTACCCTCTTTAAATTTCTTCTTGTGTATCTTACTTATTTTCTGTTCTGCTAAGCCTTTGGGGCTTAAGGGACTGATCTGAACTTATTATATAGCATAGTAATTTAAAAGGCATATATTGCCCTTAGTCATGAAGAATGAGTTAGAGAATAGAATAAATGCATTAAAGGCAGCTATTAGTGAATTCCATATAATCCACTATCAAGAATGGGATCTTCAATCCTGAATAATTTTTATTTCCTTGTAATTGTAATTGATTCAAAAATGTCTTCATGGTCAGAGACTTGGGAACTATATGTTAATTTAGAAATAGAAATGCTGTTTATGTATTCACATACATGAACATAAATGCATATGTATTTTTTGGCAGAATACACACACATACATATATATCTCTCTATCTCCTTATTGAATGCATTTAGTGTTCCCCATATTTGCTTTTAGTTATTTCCTTCACTGTATCAACCTCTTCAAATCCTTTACTTATAATTAGAACAAAATGTATTTGGTCTAAAACATTTATTGCAATTAGATTTTAATGAGATTGATTGTGGTGTTATGGATTCCTAGAAATGGTCACGAGGATGGATGAACATCTAGTCATTTAGGAGTCTGACAATAGTTCCTATTATTTGATGGTGCAGAAGTTGTTAAATATGTGAGATGCAGTCCAGTAGGGAGATCCCAGAACCCAAGATTAGCCAATTAGATTCTATGGGAAAGCAGAGATCAAGGCACTTTTTCATTGTTACTTCCAATTGCTATTCAGAAATAGGCTGTTGGTTGGAGTCAGTCTCAATAGTCTACATCAACCATGAGTCAGAGGGCAGATTGAATTGTTTTCTGATGGCCCATTGGAAGGTTGGAAAGGTCACAGAATGGGACAGTCTTGATTCCAACTTGCTTTATCAGCCTTAGAAATATGAAGTATCAGAAATGAGTTTGGAAGGAGAATGGTAACTGACATAAGTATGATTATTTTTGCATTGTTTCCTTATATACATCTTGGCTTCAGCCCTTCCACCTTGAAGACTAGGACCTGGAGCCTCTATCCTGGTAGGGCAAACCTTTTGTCACACTGAACAGATCATAGCAGTGCTATCCTGGCCTCCTAGGTGGCCTAGCCTAAAAGGATAAGGAAAGAGGAGGTTATATTTAGACAGAAGTAGTGGATCTGTTTAATAAAATTTAAGGTTGAGAATACTGATGGCCAGATTTTCAGCACTCTGGTTAGGAAATCCTGGGAAAAGAGGAAGTAAGATTGAGTAGGGCCTTTGGCATCTCCCTACCTCCTTTGTGTTCTAGTTTTTTGGAATTTAATAACTGAGGGTCAAGTTCCCCAGACCTGTTAAGTAATTAGCATCGGATCAAAAGGAGATCTGATTATATTACTGTGGAGAAAGCTTGTTACAAGAATGTCAACTTGCCCAAACTATACTATAATATGAAACAACACAGGATGCTTTGTGACGATTTGTATAGAAGTCCTGAGGATTAATAAGGTAAGTAGAGTTCAGGGATGCCTCAAGCCCAAGTCAACCAATGCCAGCACTTTCCAATGAAAGGTTGCTGAGCTGCCTGTGGGTGATGTCAACAACTAGGTACTTTCCTTTTCTGCCCCCACTTCTAGCTCTGACCATCTATATGCTTCTCTATGAATATTTAGTTGCTTTAAACTGCCCTGGTGCCAGGCTTGAAAATAGCTCCATCAGCTGTGACAGTGACATCAACCATCTTCCTTGATCTAGTTTTCAGTCAGTCTTTTTGGAGTGGAGGAGTAGAATAGATTCCTTGGTAGCCTAGAAATTTGGGTACTTGTATGATTTGTAAAATTGCCTAGTAAAGAGGGGAGGGAACAAGTGATCATTTCAGTTCTGTTTTTATAGTTGTTGCTGAGTCTTTGGAAGGCTGGAAACGTAATACTTGGTCTATTAAGGGAGCCCACTTTGGGGGCAGGATCCATTTAGGAACTTTGTTAATTCCTATTCAAATGGATCTTGTCAGAGCTCACTAGCACCCAGATACTTCTGCAACCGAATGGAATGATGCTCTGGACAGACTCATTTTTTATGGCTGTGCTACCTTCATTTATCTGATTAAGGGACTTTCTTTTCCTTAAGCATCATGAGAGATTGGATAAAATCCAAAAATACATCATGTTTTCGTAGATTTATTACTTTCAGACAACAAGCCTAATTGAGCTTTGGGAAGCTATCTTGTTTTGTTTTTCCAAAGCCTAGTTTTGGGCTATTGAATGTTCATTTCATTAGATGGTTTGATTTCTTTAAGGAAGAACTACCTATTCTCAGGCAACACCAGCTTACTAAAATGGACATTTGCTTTTTCTAAGTTTTTTTTTTATTATCAAATGTAGGGACAATGAGAGGGATGATGATAGTGAAACTACATTATTGTCTATTGGAACCCCATATAATCTTAAGAAAAGATTTTTCATTGCTAGCCTGGTTTCATTGGGAGCTTCAGCCTTGATATTATCAACAATGCTTGAGATTACATTACTCCTAGGACAAATGTAGGATATTCCCCTCATCCCAATATTTACTTTTAACCCCCTAAAATGGTTTGAATAAATCATCATCCTATTAAAGGACTTGGCAGTTGAGGGACAGTGAATCATGATAAATACAGGGGAAGTCCAATGACCCTGCTCACCCTGGAGAAGGCAGTAAAGAAAAGAGATGTGAAATGTGTTGACCTATCTATCTATGGGCCTGTCTATCCCATGAGTATGAGTCAAGGAGTGCAAATATGAACCCTGGAGAAATTTGGAGATCATTATACTCTGGACTAAAAAAATATGGGTTAATTTTCTCAGAAGTAAAATGAGTGGCAAAGCAAGGTAAAGGAGGTATCCCCTCGATTTGTAAGAAAGGAGAATACTCTAAAACCTAACTTCTGCTACAGATATCACTTTGCAGATGTTTTGGAATGCAGATGTCCTTTGTGGCCTAATTCTGGTGGCAGACTTTCAGCTCCTGGTCACTGTACTTTTGGCACTCTCTTTAATTAACCTCCAGTGTACCTTCATATATAGTATATGGTGTTTGCTGCATTATAATTGTTCAGATTTGAGGGCATTGTTACTTTGATTGGAATTGATGTTTTGTTTTCTGTGTTTAGAGTGTGCCTTTGTAAGGTACTTGCGAGTTTTGGTTGAGAATTGGTACCTAGAACTGGGTCACTTACTACTACATGTAAAAGTTAACCTTGTTCTTGGTATCCATATCAGGATCAATTAGAGAAGGTGGAATTTTTATACTTTATTCATTTTGCTTAGGCTTTGGCATCTAAGGAGCTGACCTAGTCCCAAGGCATTAGGAATTTAATATGCGTAAAATACTTAGCACAATGCCTGGGACATAATAAGTATTATCTAAATGCACATTATTATTATTAGATCTAAGTTTTGGAGAGCCAGTCTGAGGATAGGCTAAATATACAAAGGTCCCCCTTGTGGTGAATCATAAAACAAACCCCCATAATCCTTTGGGCTTGGTGGTCTTTTTATTCTCTAGTGGGTTCTGCTGGATTTTGATTTAGGTACTTCTTCATGAGGAAAAACCAAGAAACATCAATCAATCAATAAGAATATATTAAGCACTCACTATGGACTATTATGCTTAGTGCTAGAACCATAAAGTTGAAAATAAAATAACTGCTGCCCTCAATAATCTTACTTCCTTATTTTTTAGACTCTTATCTTCTATCTTAGAATCAACATTGTATATTGGTTCCAAAGGAGACAAGAAGTATGGGCTAGGCAATGGGGATTAAGGAGCTTGACCAGAGTAACATAGCTAGAAGTGTCTAAGGCCAGATTTGAGTCCAGGACCTCCCATCATTAAGTCTGACTGTCAACCCAGTGAGCCACCTAACTGTACCCAAGAATTTTACATTCTAATGGGGGAGATAATACCTATACATGTATGTAGATGCATCAGATATATAAAATAAACATAAGGTAATTTGATGAGGAAAGATATTAGCAACTAAGAGAATTGGGAAATACTTGATAGAAGGTAGTATTTGAGTTGATTTTTAAAGGAAATTAGGGTATCTAAAAGGTAAGGAGACAGTGTGTTATCAGCATGGGGGTCAGTAATAAAAAAGCACAAAAGTAAGAGAGGGAATGTTATTTTTGAAATGAGGAGGAGGCCATCATGCCTGGATCTCAAATATCAAAGAATGGGGTGATGTGAAACCAAGCTGTTAAGAGTTTGAAATGTAAAACAGAGGAGTTGACGTTTGAAATGAGGGCCAAAAGTGAATCAATAATTTATTGAGTAGAAGGGGTGACCTAATCAGGGCTATACTTTAAGAAAACCACTTTGGCAACTAGCTAGAATAGATACAGGAGAAGATGAAGCAGGAAGATCAAATGGGAAATTCAGTTCAGATGAGAAATAATGAGGGATTAAACTAGGATGGTGCTTTATTAAGGAAAGAACACAAGAGATAGTGTAAAGATTAGAATAACAAGATTAATAACTGAGTCTAATTGTAAGGTAAGAGTGAGGAGTCTGCAGTGGCACTGAAGTTTCAAAATAGTGCCTGGAAGGAAGGTATTGTGCCTTTGAGAGTAATAGGGAAGTTAAGAAGAAGGATGGATTGGAAGGGAAAAAAAGAATGAAATCTGGGTGTATATTGAGCTTGATAAGTCTTTGAAACATGAAGTATGAAATTTCCAACAAGGAATTTGAGACATGGGACTGGAATTTGGGAACCAGACAGGGGCTGAATTTAGATTTGGGAGTTATCTACATAGAATTAATAATTAAACCCATGGGAGCTAATGAAGTAATTGAGAATGTAGAAAGATAAGTGAAAAGGGTTCAGAACAGAATCTGGGGTAGAGAGTGTACCCATAGATACAGGGAAGATGTAGATGATGAATCTGTTAAGGAGGCTGAGAAATAATCAGACAGGTAGTATCAGAAGAGTATAATATCATGAAGACCAGGAGAGGAGAGATTACCCAAAAGAAGAGAGATAAGAGCAGTTAAATGGTAGTCAAATGCAACAAAGAGGTGAAAGAGAACTGAGAAGAACACTTTAAATTTGGCAAATTAGGAAATTATTGCTAACTTTAAAGAAAGCAATTTCAGTTGAATGAATCTTGAGGTTGGAAGCCAGATTGAAGGAATTCAAGAAGAGGGGTTATGAGATGAGGGGATGCCAGATGAGGAAAAGGGGAGCAGAAGGAATTCTCAGTGAAAGTTGATTATATTGTTATCATAAAAATATGAAGTAAGGCCTCAGACAAGTGGGCAAGGGAATTACTGGAGGATTGAGGAGAAAAAAAAGAGATAATTAGGAACATCTATTTTGTGGAGTAGGATAGAGATTTAATTGAGGAAGAAAAAGACTGACTTTGTGTAATGAAGGTTCAGTTGAGATAACAAATTTGTAATGATAGTTAATATTGTAGTCAAGATATATATATATTTCAGATTTGTTCAACAACATGTTGAGTAGGAGTGGAAGAGAGGGAGAGTTAGGGTAAATCCTGATGCTGAACTCATTCTTAGGACTAGAATATACCTGGATTCAAACAGAATTTTAATGTACAAATCTGTTGAGTTCTTCGTCCATTCTGATGTTTATTTTCTTTTCTTATGAAGCAGTGGCAGAACTCAGAAGATATCAATGAATAATTATACAATGCTCACAGAGTTCATCCTTCTGGGACTGACAGATGACCCTCTCTGCCTTGTTGTTATTTTCATTTTTCTGTTTCTCACTTATATATTGAGCATGAGTGGCAACATAACTATCATCATTCTCACTTTGCTGGATTCCCGTCTTAAGACACCAATGTATTTTTTTCTGCGCAATTTCTCATTCTTGGAAATCTTATTTACAACTGTATGTATTCCAAGATTCCTGGTCAGCATCATAACCAAGGATAAAACCATTTCTTACATGGGCTGCTTGACCCAGTTGTTTTTTTTCATCTTCTTGGGGGTGACTGAATTTTATCTTCTGGCCGCCATGTCCTATGATCGCTATGTTGCCATCTGCAAACCCCTACATTACACTACTATCATGAACAATCGTGTTTGTTATCAGCTCGTACTCAGTTCTTGGATAACCAGCTTCCTAATTATCTTTCCACCAGTGATAATGGGACTTAAACTAGAATTTTGTGCTTCCAATGTTATTGATCATTTTATCTGTGACTCCTCTCCCATCCTGCAGATCTCTTGCTCAGACACACATATTCTAGAACTGATGTCTTTTACCTTAGCTGTGATTACACTTATGGTTACATTGGTTTTAGTGATTCTCTCCTACACATACATCATTAGGACAATTCTGAAATTTCCCTCTGCTCAGCAGAGGACAAAGGCCTTTTCTACCTGTTCTTCCCACATGATTGTTGTCTCCATTTCTTATGGCAGCTGCATCTTCATGTACATCAAGCCCTCAGCAAATGAAAGGGTAGCTTTAAGCAAAGGAATAGCTGTGCTCAATACCTCAGTAGCTCCTTTGTTGAATCCCTTCATTTATACCCTAAGGAACCAGCAAGTGAAACAGGCCTTCAAAGATATTATTCAAAAGACCATGTTTGCTACAAAAAAATAAAAGAATCTGTTGGTATAAATAACAAAAAAATGAAGAAAAAAGATGAATAAAAAATTACATACAATTTATTATATTTCATCTATCTGGATTTATTAAGTTATTTTATACCACTTTGACCCTCCCTCCAGCTCCAAAGGCTCTTTAGAACTATTCTTTCCTTCTAGAACTCTTAATGTCATAACGGCTAGCAAGCCTACCACATTCTTCTGATCATAATTTGAAATTCCATTTTCTTCATCAGGCATTCTGGATGAAGGCATGGCAATTTTAATGATAATATATAGATAATTATATATGTAATTATATGTATAACTAAAATGTATTAAATATAAATTTTATAATCATTTAACATATAATGAATTATATTAAGATAATAATTGAATATGTTTTTGAAGCATATACTCTCTTCAAGTCTGCTGCAGAAAATGAAATTTTGAGGAAGAGACAAGTGGCAACAACTCATCTGAACTCTTCTAACATTCTCCTCAAAACAACTTTAAAATAAAGACCCAAATTATATTTTGGAGTAGCAGAGCCAACAAAATGTCAGAGGAGACATTTTTCTAGCCTAAGAAAATTTAGAAGATGAGCAGGAGAGGTAGGAACAACAATGGCAGGCCTTGGTGGCCCTATGATGGCAGCAGTAGCACCTGCAACAGCAGCTTTGGGAGCTCTTAACAAAGAGACAATAGGGGGACTGGGCAACTACCATAAAGAGATTTTAAGGGAGCCTTTGCAGGCACTGGATACAGCTAGTGTTAATTGGCAATTCTATTGCCCATAAAAAGTTCTGTGTCACAGTTCCAGAGCAGAGAAGAGAGCTTGTGGTTGGTCACAAAAGAGCAGGGACCCTGGTTGCAGTTCCAAGACAAAGAGAATTGGTGCTTATGGCTTCAAGAGAGTAGTGTTGGTGACTGTTACAGAGACAAGAAGAGCATTAAAACTTGTGGCTACAGAGCAGCAGGAGGTCTTTCTGGATCAGAACCCAGAGCACAGACCAGGAGAGCACTGATCACACCTGTCCCCAGATCCCAGCACTTGGGAAATCACAAAAACTTGCAGACACTCAGACCTAGCCCTGCCTTTCAGAGAATGAGAAAACCCTAAAATTTGGCACAGTGTCTTCAAATCCCTACATGACCAGAGCCCAACTTTAACAAGATCCTCACAGTCAAGACATAGATTGAAAAATGAACAACAACAACAACAACAACAAAAAGGAATTTGATCATAAAAATCTATTTGACTGTCAAGGAAAATCAAAACATGACCTCAGAAGAATATAATAATATACAAAAAAAGTCAAAGAAAAATGTTAATCATATCAAAGCCTAATAAGAATTCCTGCAACAGTTAAAGAAAATGATAAAAATGGTAGAGGAATATTTGGGGAAAGAAGTAAGAGTAATATAAGAGAAATATGAAAAAAAGCATTAATAACTTGGTAAAAAGAGGTACAAAATACTGAAAAAAAATACTTAAAAAAAGAATTTGTCTTTTGATAAAACAAGCACCAAAATTCACTCAAGAAAAAAACTGAAAAATCAAAATTGACCAAATGGAAAAAAAGAGATACAAAAACTTACTGATGAAAATAATCCATAAAAAAACAGAAATTAATGCGATAATACATGTACAACCCATATTGAATTGCCTGCCACCTTTGGGAGAGGGAAGGAAAAAAAATGGAAGGAGACAATTTGGATCATACAACTTCAGAAAGCTTATGTAGAAATTTGTTATTACAATATTAAAAATTTAATTTAATATAATTTTAAAAATTATAAATGAGCAAATAGAAACTGAGTCCAACACCAAGAAATAATAAAAAAAAAGTCAAAAGAAAGACCAGAAAAGATAAAAATGTGATATGTTTCATCATATGGAGAGCAAAATAAGAAGAATTGGGAGAACATTGTGCATAATAACAGCAATATTGCAAAATGATCAACTGTGAAAGAAAGGTATTCTCAGCAATACAATGATCCAGGAAAATTCTGAAGGATTTCTGTCAAAGAATGCTTATTCACCTCCAGAGAAAGAACTGTTGAAATCAGATGCAGACTAAAACACACCATTTTTCATAGCTTGTTTATGGTTTATTTTCATGTTTTGGTTTTCTATGGGTATTTTCTTATGACAATGATTATTATGGAAGTATATTTTGCATGATAATACATCTATAGTCCAGATCAAATTGTTTACCATCTCTGAGAGGGGGAAGGGAAGAAAAAGAGGAAGACAATTTATCTCTTATAATTTTGAAAAATGTATGTTGAAAATTCTTATTACATATAATTGGAAAAATAACATATCTTTGAATTTGAAATATTTAAACAGAAAAACAACTGCCCTATAAAATAAATCAAGTAGAGATCATTGAAAATTAGGACCATATAAAAGTCACAATTAAAGACAGAGCCTAGGCACCATGTTTATGAAATTATCAGGGAAAACTGTGCCAATATCTTAGATCTGGAAAATGAAATAGGAAATGAAAGAATCCAGTGATCTCCTCATGAAAGACATCCTCTCAAATGTAAATTCTCAGGAATATTATAGCCAAATTTCAGAGATCCCAGGACATAGAAAAAAATATTGCACGTAGCCAGAAAGAAATAGTTTAACTATCATGAAGCTACAGTCAGGATCACACAAGGTTTAGCAATTTCCATGTTAAAGGAACAAAGAGTTTAGAATATGATAATCTAGATGGCCAAAGAGCTAGGATTACAACTAGCAATAACTTACCCAGAAAAAAACAAAACACCTTAATATTATTCTTCTGGGAAAAGTAATTTGATTTTCTATTGGTATTTCTAATTCTGATTTTGGTGAAATAGAGGACTTTCAGGTATTCTTGATGAAAAAACCAGGGGTGAATAAAAAATATAACATTCAAACACAAGAGAAACAAAAATGTAGACATGAAAAAGAAATCATGAGAATCTTGATAAAGTTAGACTGCTTATATTCCTATATGATGCATTTAACTTCTAAGAATTTTATTATTATTAGGACAGTTAAAAGGAGTCTACATAGATACAATGTGAGTCATTTATGTTGAAATTATCTTTAAAAAATGAAAGGACAAGAAAGAGATGCATTGGGAGAAGCAGGAAAGGAGAGATAGAGGGTGAAGAAGTTTCATAAAAAAAGGCACACAAAGAACAGCTTTTATATTGTATGGGGAAATGGGTTGGGGTGGTAGGATTGGTTGAACATCATCTTCATCAAAACTGGTTCAAAGAGGAAATACACACACACACCCACCACTCAATTGTGTATAGAAATATAAAGGGAAGGGAATGAGGGAGAGATGATAAAAGTGAGGGCATATTAAGGGAGGCCAGAACAAAACAGACTTTTGAAGAGGGACAGGATAAAACAAGAGAGAAGGATAAACAGAAGAAAACAGGATAGAGAGAAATATATCACTAGCAATCCTGTGAACTGTGATCAGCTTACTCATAAAACAGAAACAAATAGTAGAATGGAGTAGAAGACAAAGTTCAACAACAAATTATTTACAAAAGAAACACTTGAAACAGAAAGATACACATATAGTTAAAATAAAAGGCTAGAGCAGAATGTATTATGCTTCAGTTGACATAAAGATAAGGAATAGCAATCATGATCTCAGAGAAAGAGAAAGCAAAAATAGACCTAATTAATAGAGATAATCAAGGAAATTGCATTTTGCTTAAAGGTACCAAAAAAAGCAGGGTAATGATAAAAGCATCTTACAGCAAGTTTCTGTGATAAAGGGCTAATTTCTCAAATATATAAGGAACTAAGTTAAATTCAGAAAGAGAAGTCCCCATTTGACAAAAGATATGAACAGGAAGTTTTCAGAAAAAGAAATCAATGCTCTCTATATTCATATAAAAATGCTCTAAATCACCATCCATTAGAGAAAAGCAAATTAAAACAACTACCAGATACCTCCTCACACTTATCAGAAATAATAAATGCTGGAGGGGATAAAGGAAAATAGTTATACTAATAAAATGTTGGTGGAGTTGTGAACTTGTCCAACCAATTTGAAGAACTATTTGGAGCTATACTGAAAAGGCTATAAAACTTCTATTAAAAGGCTTTAAAAAGTATGCACTTTGACTTAGCAATACCAATACAAGGTCTGTATCCAAAAGAGATCAGAGAAAATGAAAAAGGACCTCCATTTACAAAAATAAGTATGGAAGCTCTTTTTGTGTTTGGCAGAAATTGGAAATCAAGAGGATGTATATCAATTGAGGATCAGATGGATAAAACTGTGGCATATGATTGTGATGGAGTATTATTGTGCTATAAGAAATGATAATGTTACTTTTAGAAAAAAACCTGGTTAAGACTTATATGAACTAATGAAAAGTGAAGTGAGAAGAACTGGGAAATCATTGGGTACTTTGCAAGCAATAATAATGAGTAACTATAAAAGCCTTGGTCAATATAATAATCTGGGACAATTAAAAAAAAGATCCATGATGAAAAATGCCAACCACATGCAGAGAGAAACCAATGAATGCTGAATGAAAATCAAAGCATATTTTTCTCACTTTCTTTAGAAAATTAAATTTCATTCACTATTCATTATTCTTGGATGGCAAAATCATATGTGTACATATGAAAAATCATAGATTTCCAAAGAATATAAATCTTTTTTTATTATCTACTTCATACAGACACACCTTATTCTATATACTAGGTATACTGAGGAAAATTGCATGCAAATTGAATTGTTATTCTCTAAAATCCTATGGTGATAGAGTAAGGAAGACATTGAGGTGTTATAGAGGTGTTAGAGATGGAATCAGGATACCCGAGTTCAAATCTTGCTTCAGACAATTATGAACTATGTCCCCCTGGACTAGTGACTCCACAACTCATCCTCAGTTTTCTCATTTATGAAATAGTGGTCATGAAAGCATTAACTTCATACGATTGTTATAAGGCTCAAATGAGATAACATGCAAAGCTCTTTACTAACCTCAAAGCCCCATATTAATAACATCTACTAGTAGTAATATAGGCATCTTCACATGTAAGCTCTTCAGAAAAATAGTAGGATTTTTTATGGCACAAATGTTGTTTGTTTGTTTTTGAGCACTGGGTGGTTGTCACAGAAGGCAAAGCACAAAGAAGAACCCTAGTCAAGGCTTAGGCTCAGCCTTGGCTCCAGGCTCCAACATAGGCCCAATGGCCCTCCCACTCCTCAGCCATCATGGCCCCAACATTCTGGTTCAAGTCCACTGGGGCTCCATATTCTGTTCCTTTGAGTGCCTTTGCCAAACTGGTCCTGAAACTCATGGTGTCTCAGACCCCAGAAGAGGAGGAAGACATGGAGGGGCAGGAGTGCCTTTACCATGCAGGCCTGGCTAACCTTGATGTTTCAGTTGATGACCTTCACTTTGATGCTTGTTAACAATTCACTGATATGGACCTTCTTTCCCAAAGTGCTCACCATTTCTTTTTCTTTTGCTACAGCATCACTGACAATAACTGCTTCTAACATCATGACTCTATCTTCCTGGGTTACCTGTTGTATGGAGAATACTGTGCCATGACCTGGGGCTCTCCTGATCCTCTCTGGACTCACACAGGTGGATGGATATAAGCTTGATGGCTATTGAGGAACTTGAGGAGAAGAAGAACCAGTAGGGACAGGCCTGAAGTTGAACCAGGTCCTCATGCTTTTGTTAGAATCCCAAGCCTCAAGAAGACAGCTGAGTTATGGGGGAGCAGTTGTGTTCTGCTATAGCTTTGTTTCTATTTATGGAAGAAACCAATGCCAGACACCATCTGACTGACTCATGCTTTAACAATCTCTTCAGGAGTGGTGTGTTCATGTCACTAGACCTTTTTTTCCAAGAGGTCCAGTCCCCAGCAAATGGATTTTTGCTTCTGACTTAGTTGAGAAAGTCTGTTAGATGTCTAGAAACCCAAGAGAGAAAGAAAGAAATATTCTTGTTGGAGTTGATGTTCAGATGTTCCTTCTGTCCAGGGAATAGATCCCAAGAAAAGACAACTTCTATAAACATTTGTCCTTGGGATGTCCTAGATGGAATTGAAAATGTTGGCCTTCAAACCTGGAAAACGAGGGGATGCCCATCAATTGGAGAATGGCTGAACAAACTGTGGTATATGTTGGTGATGGAATACTATTGTGCTAAAAGGAATAACAAAGTGGAGGAGTTCCATGGAGACTGGAACAACCTCCAGGAAGTGATGCAGAGCGAGAGGAGCAGAACCAGGAGAACATTGTACACAGAGACTAATACACTGTGGTATAATCGAACGTAATGGATTTCTCCATTAGTGGCGGTGTAATGTCCCTGAACAACTTGCAGGGATCCAGGAGAAAAAAACACCATTCATAAGCAAAGGATAAACTATGGGAGTGGAAACACCGAGGAAAAGCAACTGCCTGAATACAGAGGTTGAGGGGACATGACAGAGGATAGACTCTAAATGAACACTCTAATGCAAATACTATCAACAAAGCAATCGGTTCAAATCAAGAAAACATCTAATGCCCAGTGGACTTACGCGTCGGCTATGGGGGGTGGGGGGGAGGAAAAGAAAATGATCTATGTCTTTAACGAATAATGCTTGGAAATGATCAAATAAAATATATTAAAAAAAAAAGAAAATGTTGGCCTTGAAGTTGATCTTGGGCCTGAGTCTTTCTTGCTCTCTCTCTCTCTGTGGAGACCCAGGAAAGAAAGTAGTATGTTTATCACAAACCATAAACCTTAATTTCATGGGGATTTATGATTAGTTGGTATTGCCAGTAACAATTCCTAAGTACCCAGGATAAACTAGGTCCTGCTCTCAAAAGGTATGCAGTCTGTTAGAGGAGAGACAAGGTTACAAATAAGAATGATACAGGGTAGAGAGTGATAAAAGTCAGGGAGAGAGAGAGAAAGAGAGGGGGTTGGAAGGGAGAGTGAGAGGGAGAGGGAGAGGGAGAGAGCAAAAGCAAAGAAAAGAGCTAAGATTAGGGTTTATTAACCCTTTTTTGGGACATGTGCCCCTTTGGCACTCTGGTGAAGCCTTTGGAGTACTTTTCAGAATAAGGTTTTTTAAATTATAAAACAAGTACAAAAGATTACAAGGAAACAAAATTGAAATGTAATAATAATAAAAAATTAAAGAAATAAGTGGATACCCAATTTAAGAATCCCTTGTCTGGGGCAGCTAGGTGGTTCAATGGATTGAAATGTTGCAATGTAATGCTTAGTGCTGTCAATGTGGAATCTAGAAATCCCCAAACTTGTAGCCTAGAAAGATTAAATGAACCCCAGTTTACTTATCTTAAGGATGAAGGCTCCTGGTTTTATCTTGTCACATGAGAGTTCCTCCCCAAGGGAAAGTCCTACTTCACTGTGTTAATGAGGATTTTGAGAAGTGACAAAATGGATCCGCAGAAAAGCAAGAGGCTTGGAACTTTGGGAACTGCCAATCAACTGAGATGGAGTCACAGTTCCATGGAATTTTGAAGGAAGCAGTTGGGCAGCTTGAGCTGTTTTGAACCTCACTTTTTCTCTGACTGTTGGGAAGAAGGTGGAAGCCAGACTCACTCTCTTGGTCATTCAATTATTTATATGACTGATTACTGAGAAGACTTCGGAGCTTAGCTCACAAGAAACTCTGTTAGCCTTTGCTGTCAACATCTCCCCTTAGAGAAAAATAGCTTTATTTCCTGAAATGAACACATTGTGAAATCTCCAATCAACAGGAAATCTAGTTAGGGAAATCTATTTCCCTCTCCCCTTCCCTCTCCTTACCTCCTCTATTTAAAAGAATAAAAGACCTCTTAGTTAAAGATTTGAGGGTGAGAGTTAGTTATTAAAGAAATCTTCAGCCTTACCATTTCTAAGAAGAGTCATCAAATCAGTTGAGAGGGGAACAGGAAGTGGTGTGGAGGGAGGAGTGCATGATCCAATCTTTCCCCTAGCTTGCTTCCTGGTGTTACTGCCCTATTACCATAAATCTCCCAATAGTGGTATCTATTAAAATTGCCTCTCTGATTAACAGTAGACTAACAATAGATGTCAAAAGATTCTCCTTGTCTCCAGAAGCCTCTCCCAGTATATCACACCCTCCTTCTGAGGATCAGGATCAAACTCAGGACCTTCAGCTTGAGAGACTGACATGCTACCTACTGTGCCAAATCTTAAAGTCTATTGTTAATATGAGAGGCAGTGAAGTAGGACTTTCCCTTGGGGAGGAACTCTCACGTGACAAGGTCAAACAAGGAGCCTTCACCCTTAAGATAAGTAAACTGGGGTTCATTTAATCTTTCTAGGATACAAGTTAGGGGACTTCTAGATTCCATGTTGACAGTGCATAAGAATTATTGACAGGCAGGCCATTAGACATTCCAGAGAACCTTCAGAGCTGGCAGGGGAAAGGTTCCAAATTGTTGAGAAGACTGTTGGACTTCTCTTGGGTTTTTTTTGCAGTCAACAAAGAAGCTGATGGTTGCAGATCTGTGTTCCTATGGACATCTCTGGATCTTCCTTCAAGCAGCCCTCTGGACAAGAGTGGATAGGTGTGTCTCAATTACTCTTGGGTGGACCAAGGGAAAGATTGAGAGTTCCAGCTATTTTCTGGACTCTCTAAGACTCTTCATCTGGACTTCAGCCTCTACTTGCCAGAAGACTCTATATGTAAAATCTCTGCACTTTCTGTTGGACTGACCCTTAGGAGTTTAGGATCAGATAGAATTATTAGTTAGGATTTTTAAATTAAGGAATTAAGTTGTAAAACCTCCTTCTCCCCCTCCCTCCTTTCCCAAACCTCTAATCTTTGTTGAATAAAAGCAAAATATTTATATGTAAATCCCTATGTGTTTTTATCTGAAACCCCTCCAAATTAATATTATTATTTCAGAGAGCCAGGCCTAGAAAAGGAAGCTCCTAGATTCAAATCTGGTCTCAGATAACTCCTAACTGTGTGACCCTGGGCAAGTTTTAACCCCTGTTACCTAATCCTTACTTATCTTCTGCCTTAGAATCAATACATAGTTTTAATTTTAAGATGGAAGGTAAGGGTTAAGAAAAATAAATTAGCAAAATAAAATTAAATCAATAAACAAAAGAATCCCTTGTCTAAGACAACATCCCATAAAAAAATTGATGAAGGACCCCAGATTAAGAACCCCAGGTCTGATATGTGCCATAAGAAATTTGAGGAGAGATAAATCACTTTCATCTGGGAAGCTTTCCCAATAGAGGTGGTTGCTAAACTGAGATGTAAAGAGGATTTCAGAAAGAAAAGATATGGTGGAAATGAACTGTAGGTAAGAAAGAGTATTGGAAAATGGAGCAGGAGAGTACAGAGCAGCTAGCTGTCCAGTTTGGGTAGAGATAAAATTCATGGAAGTTAGTTGGAAATCAGGCTCACCAGGTAGTGGAGAGATAGACTGGAAAGAACCTTAAAATGTCAGGGACACCCACTATAGGGTCTCCCAACTTTCAAGTATTACAGTGTGCCAAGCACAGTGCTAACTGCTGAAAAACCAAGACAAAAAAATGAACCATCCCTTCTTGTTAGGAGCTTGAATTCTAATAGGGAAGACAAATATAAATGTGACTGTATACTGCAGAAAGCACATCAATACAAATCTATATAAAGCAGTTAGGGATCCTACTCATTCTCTCTTTCACAATCATGAAAGCTTAGTGGAAAGACAAAAGACGAGATGACTGATAATGGCCTGGGATGCAGTGGATGACCTTGGCATCTTCAATATCTGACCAAGCTCTAGGTGCTCCTCAGTGCCTGCTTCAGGTATATTTATAGCCAATGGAACAAATTGTTCTCATCTGCCTATTCCAATGGGGAAGTCTTCACATGCTTGGGGTTGACTTTTCCTCTCCCCCCAACTCACCAACAGGTTTGAGTCCTATTGGTTATTTTCATCCTGGTCTGCTGAGAAGGTTTTACTGGGGTGTGTATACAGTGCATGCTACGTCTTCGTGGAGGAAAGAGTGAAAAGAGCCTGGCAAGCCCTCACCCAAGAGATGCTATCCCTCTCTGAATACCCTATGAAAATCTCTAAAATTTTCAGTTAATGATTAACAGATTCCCATTTGGTCATATCTTCTACATCCCAGTGATTCTGATCACCTATAGATTCTAATCCCCTATCCAAATCTCATTCCCCATTCCTTACCAACTAATTTTTATTTTCATGGCTCTCAAGTCACCCAAAGTTCTAACAGAAATTTATTCCCCCCAAATCCACCCCTCTATTGTGCTTTCTACAATACCTGCTCCCTGGCAACAAATTCTTTTATCTGGAATGCTTTCCTTTTCCACTACTTACCTATCTTCCAGCATCCACTGAGACCTGGCTCCATCTTGACACAGTTTTCTTGAACAATGTTTCCAACACTGGCTGAACTTTCATTTATTTCTTTCAACTAATAGGTCATGGTGGAAGAATTAGAATATCCCTTGCCAATTCCAGGTTCTTTTCCTACCACCATCACTCAGTAACTTCTCCTTGGGGTCCTTAGAATTCACATAAACCAGCCAATCAAAATGCAGATAACTCTTGTTTTCAGACCTTCAGGACATTCTCTTTCCTTTTTCTATGAGTTTAGTACTTGACACAATCTTTCTTTCCTCCCCAATTCCTGCCCTCATACTAGGGGCATACATATTGATATTTCCTTCAAGCAGTCTTAACTCCCAGTGTCTCAGCCTACTCAATTCCCAATACTTAACCCATCTCCACCACACACAAAGATAATAGTATCTTTAATGTTGCCTATGCCCATAAATGTACCACTTCCATGTTCATGAACTCTGAAGTTCCCTTATTTGACCATAATCTTTTAGTTTTCTACCTCTCACACTTTGAAATCTATTCCCTTTATTCTTCGATTTTCTCTAGGGCTATTATCCTTGCTCCTTTTGCCATTTTGACCCTTTGGAGGAATAGTTAGACTTCACCACATCCTTTCTTGAATGCCTTGTCCCTCTATATTGTCTCCTGCCAGCGTCAGCCTCAGATCATTCCCGTTTTCTACTGCCTTCCCATACATGTGTTGCTAAACAAAAGATGAGAAAATTGTGCAGTTACTTGGGTCATTGCAAATTTATATTATGTAACCTCAACTGGGCCATCACTGCTGCTAGGCAATTCTTTTATACTTCTTTAACTTTCCAACTCATCCCAGAAACTTTCCCAAACTTTTTCAACCCTCAAACTTCCTATGGCTGTTCCTCCCCTTCCTCGCTACCCCCTACATGTGAGAACATTGCCTCAAATTTCACCGAAGAAAATTGAATTCATTCATCAAGATTAACTTTTCCTCATATCTTATAACCAATATTCCTTCTGCCATCATCTTCACTGACCCATGTGGAAGAGAGAAATGCCAAAATGAATGCAAGGACTAGATTTTGCAAGATTATCTCATGAAAAAATGAGATACAATGCTGGCTGCCAGTGAGGGATAGGAATGGAACATTCCAGTTAAGAAAAGAAAGAACAGTTAGGGATTGCTGGTTTTTTTCTCCCTTTGACTTGAAGAGGGAAGTAGCAAAATCTTCATTGAGTCTACTTAGCTACAAATCTACAAATCCCTTGTTGAGTAGAAAAAGATCCAGAATAACCATCTGTTTTACAGTGGTAGAATAGAGACTTTTTCCCCTTTGGGGAAGGTAATAGCCTATCCTTCAGAAGACTCATTTAAGGCTATATCTCTGTGACAAGAAATACCATAATCTTGAATCTACAAAAGATAGTCTGGGACTTAGTCCCCAGACTTGTGCCTCAAACCCCTGAAGGCATCTATAAGAGGGAGATAGCTCAGGGACTTCCTGTTTCCTCTTTCCTAATTTATACCCAACCCCTTTATCTAATAAGTAGCTATTACAACTTATTGAGAACTCAGACATCTTAAATGTACTATAGGGGAATTACAAATACAATCAACTAAAGAAGAAAGAGATTGAAGGGGATTTTCTCCTACCCTTCAACTCTGGTCAGATCTAAATCTATCATACAGACAGCTCTGCCTGGGGGGAGGTAGATCTATTATTACTCTTTATCTGTTCTCTCTCTCTCAAGTATCTGTCAACACTTAGGTTCCCTGCTAGTACACCCATATAATACAAAGTGGTCCTTCTTGCCAATTCATACCCATTTATTGGCAAAACTGATTCCATTGCATCCCTTCTCTAGTGGATTGCCCTCTCTTATCTTTCCAACTCTTATCTTGCCCACTCACTTATCTTCAAACTTTCCTCATCTAATGCCTTTTCTTTTGCTGCCTATAAATTTGCTCCTCAAAATCCTCTAATTTGATTTTGCTATTCATGCTATCATACCTTACCTTTTCTACTTTTTTGTGGCTAAACTCCTGGAAAACAAAACAAAACAAAACAAAACATCTACAATAGGTGTCTCTACTTATTTTCCTCTCACTTGATTCATTGCCTACAATTGACTTTAAAATGCATCTTTAAACTAAACAATTCTTTCCAAAATTATCAATAATTTCTTTTTTTTTTGTCAAATTTATTTATTTTTTTCCTTTTAAACATTATTTTGTTTGGTCATTTTCAAACATTATTCATTGTAAACAAAGATCATTTTCTTTTTCCCCCCAACCTCCCACCACCCTTCCCATAGCCAACATGCGATTCCACTGGGTATCACATGTGTCCTTGATTCGAACTCATTTCCATGTTGTTGGTATTTGCATTAGGGCTTTCGTTTCATATCTCCTCAACATCTGTAGTCAAGCAGTTGCTTTTCCTTGGTGTTTTAACTCCCACAGTTTGTCCTCTTCTTGTGGATAGTGTTTTTTCTCCTAGATCCCTGCAGATTGTTCAGGGACATTGCATTGACACTAATGGAGAAATCCATTACATTCGATTGTACCACAGAGTATCAGTCTCTGTGTAAAATGTTTTCCTGGTTCTGCTCCTTTCGCTCTGCATCACTTCCTGGAGGTTGTTCCAGTCTCCATGGAATTCCTCCACTTTATTATTCGCACAATAGTATTCCATCACCAACATATACCACAATTTGTTCAGCCATTCCCCAATTGAAGGGCATCCCCTCATTTTCCAATTTTTGGCCACCAAAAAGAGCACAGCTATGAATATTCTTGTACAAGTCTTTTTCCTTATTATCTCTTTGGGGTACAAGCCCAGCAGTGCTATGGCTGGATCAAAGGGCAGACAGTCTTTTATTGCCCTTTGGGCATAGTTCCAAATTGCCCTCCAGAATGGTTGGATCAGTTCACAACTCCACCAGCAATGAATTAATGTCCCTACTTTGCCACATCCCCTCCAGCATTCATTACTTTCCTTTGCTATCATGTTAGCCAATCTGCTAGGTGTGAGGTGATACCTCAGAGTTGTTTTGATTTGCATCTCTCTGATTATTAGAGATTTAGAACACTTTTTCATGTACTTATTAATAGTTTTGATTTCTTTTTCTGCAAACTGCCTATTCACATCCCTTGCCCATTTTTCAATTGGAGAATGGCTTGATTTTTTGTACAATTAATTGAGCTCTTTGTAAATTTGAGTGATTAAAATTTTGTTAGGTTTTTATGAAGATTGTTTCCCAATTTGTTGCTTTCCTTCTGATTTTAGGTATATTGTTTTTGTTTGTACAAAAGCTTTTTAATTTGATGTAGTCAAAATTATTTATTTTACATTTTGTGACTCTAAGTCTTGCTTGGTTTTAAAATATTTCCCTTCTTAAAGGTCTGACATGTATACTATTCTGTGTTCACCTAATTTACTTATACTTTCCTTCTTTATGTTCAAGTCATTCACCCATTCTGAATTTATCTTTGTGTAGGGTGTGAAGTGTTGATCCAAACCTAATCTCTCCCACACTGTCTTCCAGTTTTCCCAGCAGTTTTTGTCAAATAGTAGATTTTTATCCCCAAAACTGGTGTCTTTGGCTTTGTCATAGACTTTCTTGCTGAGGCCACTTACCCCAAGTCTATTCCACTGATCCCCCTTTCTGTCTCTTAGCCAGTATCAAATTGTTGTGATGACCACTGCTTTCAAGTATAGTTTGAGATCTGGGACTGCAAGTCCTCCTTCCTTTGCATTTTTTTTTTCATGATTTCCCTGGATATCCTTGATTGTTTGTTCTTCCAAATGAACTTAGTTGTTTTTTTCTAATTCAGTAAAGAAGTTTTTTGGTAGTCCAATGGGTATGGCACTAAATAAATAAATTAATTTGGGTAGGATTGTGATTTTTATTATGTTAGCTCATCCCACCCAAGAACAATGAATGTTTTTCCAATTGTTTAGATATAGTTTTAACTGTGTGGAGAGTGTTTTGTAGTTGTGTTCATATAGTTCCTGTGTTTGTCTAGGGAGATAGATTCCTAAGTATTTTATATTGTCTAGGGTGATTTTAAATAATATTTCTCTTTCTAATTCTTCTTGCTGAGATAGGTTAGAGATATATAGAAATGCTGATGACTTGTGTGGGTTTATTTTGTATCCTGCAACTTTGCTAAAGTTGTTGATTATTTCGACTAGCTTTTTGGTTGATTCTCTAGGTTTTTTTTTTTAAGTAAACTGTAAAAAATAGACTCGAATACAGGACTACAATCCCCATGAGCCTTTGCTCCACTTCCCCAGAATGCCTTGTAATCTCACCTGGGCCGAGATCGAGAAGATATTTAAGCAAAGGCTTTTGAAGGGCTCGGCCTTTTTGGACTTCCGTTTTTGGAGCAGAGGCGTCTCTTCCATGATGTGAGGTTATTTTGTCTAGGCCTCTGGCCTAGGCACATGTTTCTTACTTGTATATTCTTAATCTTTAACCTTTAATAAACCTCTAAAAAATATATATTCCTTGCAGAGAGAAACTAATTTCTACCTGCCTCAGTCTCCCCTAAATTTTAATCATTACAGTTTGGCAACCACGAAGGGATAAAGAACTTTCAGTCTTCTGATTTCTTTTCTGATCTTAAATTCAGTTTTAATAGCTAGTACCTAGAAAGCGGCCCCGCCGCTTCCTGCCTGCAGCCTGCAGCCCTGATCATCCTCACCTGGTACCTGGTCCCGGCCTTGCCCACCCCCGCAGCCGCTCCTGCTCCTGGCCTCTCACCGGCCCGCTGCCTGCCTATTTCTGTGCCCCAGACCCAGGAGCCTGACCCAGCCGGCTCATCACCCAGATCCTTGGAGCAGATCGCTCAGGACTCATTGCGACCAGCTGGTAACAGTATTGGCCACGTGGGCGGAGGGGAGAGACCAGAGGGAAAGGAGATTTTCCCTTAGGCTAAGCCTCCACGTGGCTGGGGGTATTGGCCACTGCGGGATCAGAGAGGGGAAAGAGAGAAAAGACTAGAGAGAAGAAACAGACTTTTCAAACAGAAACCTAAAAAGCAATGGGCTGTTTAAAAGGATTTTTGACTCTTCTGGCAATTTCATTGATTTTGCCTGCCTGTCTGGGAGCAGACTCAGCCCAAAGATTCAACTTTAACTTTGGGGAGGAAAATGGGTGGCCCAGCGAACTGGAAGCCAGGCCCAGAGACGGGAGGTCTCTAGTTAAAATCTGGCCTCCGATGCTTCTCAGCTATGGGGCCCTGGACGGATCCCTTGAACCCCTTAGCCTAGCCTTTACTACTCTACCTTCAGACAATAGACATTTAAATGGATAAATAAAAACAAACAAACAAAAAAAAAACCCCAAGGAACTTTGAAGAGACTAAAGGCTACATTCTAAGGCATTTCAGACTCCAATGATTTATAAAAATCTCTGTATTCTATTGCATTTTTTGTTATGGTTTAACGTTGTGATTTTAAGTTCATATATTACTGGATTGAATATTATTCTGTGAACTGAAGGTTGATTGAATTTATTTTGAATGTACTGAGTTTTGAAATTCTGTTGTTTTTCCCCTATAACTGTGTTGAAAAAATATTATTGTGAATAAGCCCATATATGAAAAAACAGCTTTTTTCTATTTTGCTGAGGATAGATGGACTTCAGAACTGGTTATAATTGTATTAACAACCTTTGGAATTTTAATGTGCTAAATACCTCAAATGATTTGATTTTAAGGGTTTTTTTAAATATGATTTTGGGAATTTATTTTAACAATCTGGTTATTTTTGCCTGCCCCTACCACGAGGTAAGGCCCATTACAGTAGCTGAAGTGAAATGTATTTTATAACCCCCAACCTTCCCACATGTGAATGGAAGTTGGGCAGTTAATTTCAGGGCATTTGTACCCTTGGGAAAAGCCTCCAAAAGGAGCACCCTTTATTTATACTCTTCAGCTCACTACTTTACTTGCACCAGAATGATATATAGATTTCTTGATTATGTTCTTAACCCAAGATGAGTTTTACTTTGTTTAAAAAAAAAATATGTTTATTACCAAGGTTGAAAGATTGCTACGTTTGTAAAAATTGTGACAAATGTCCATCAATTCATAGGTTTTAAAAATGTCACACAGCAACTTATGTGAAATATGAAAGTGTGTTTGTTTGCTATTGTAATTAATTGGGCTATTGAGAATTTTGGGGATTTTGATATCTACATATTTGTACTACTGTATTTTTAAAGATGAAAAAATTGTTAACCTTGTTCAATTCATTTGCCTTCTACTCACAGTGATCATGGCCAGATACAAAGAGGAAATGGATCTCATTTTTTGGTGAGAAAGCCTTGTATTTTATATTTTCTTAACTGACACAGAGTGTCAATGGTTATAAGCTATATTTTTGAATTTTTTAAAGCTCTTTTTTTATTATATTTTTCTTGCATGTGCAATATACTTTTTCAGTTTTTTTTATTATTTTTTCTCTCCTTTTTATATTTGAAGCACATGTCACCAGTATTAAGATTTTCTTTAACTTTTTGACTTTTCAGTGCTACAAGTTTGAAATACATTTGCTAGTGCATGCCCTAGAAAGCTTGTGACTATAAAAATTATGCCACTAATTATTTAAATAAATTATGGGACTTTGCTTAATGATTCTGTCTGATTCTAGGACAAGATATACACAAAAGAGCCACTGCATAGTGCCAATAGAGCATAAGGTCAAAGAGACCAACCAATCCTGGAGAAATTGACGTCACTTTGAGCCTAGACAAAGAGGACTTGAACGTGTTTGGGGTTCGAGGTTGCGGCTGTTTAACATGTGTTAAAAGCAGGTCTTCCTTGTTCCACATTCTACCAAGTACCTCAAACTTGGCTCCCGGAACCTTGGCTTATATACTCTGGTCCCCTTTTCTGCCTCTCATAGTGTGGTAACTTTCTGTAGTCCTGGCTACTGACTGGGTAAATGCATCATTGCTTAGATCATTTTGATTGGGCCCTGATTCAAGGACCTGTTATAGATTTATTTTTCTTCTACTTGGAATTTTTACACATAAGACTTTGATAGTCTATATTTTCATCCAGAAATTTCTCTTTTCTTTTGGATTTTCTGGTGTCTTTTTAATATCTCTTGCCAATTGATTCATATACCTCATACCTCAGCCATGCATCCCTAACTGATTCTGAATCTTTCAATCACCCACAACACGGGGGAATGTAAAAAATATCATTATTCAAATTGCAAAGTTTAAATTCTTTTTGAGAAGAATTTTAGGTAAAGAAGATGCTACTTCCCTGAATTCAGAAACTGAACTGTTGGAGAAGCCACCATGAAGAAGCCTCCAGACCACAAGTTGCACAAAATTGAACTTTGGGTGTGGTTGATTGAACATTTATTTGTAAGTATACTTTTATGCCAAAGGGGACTGCCCCCTAACGGCTTTTTGTCAATGTGTTCAGAAATTACTTGTTTTATTCTTTTTTCTCTTATCCTCACACTATTGTAATCTTTTAAGTTTATTATGTTTTTATGATCCTTTTGGGGAAAAATTAATTTTTCCACAAATGATCACACGGGGGGATGTAAAAAATAGACTCGAATACAGGACTACAATCCCCATGAGCCTTTGCTCCACTTCCCCAGAATGCCTTGTAATCTCACCTGGGCCGAGATCGAGAAGATATTTAAGCAAAGGCTTTTGAAGGGCTCGGCCTTTTTGGACTTCCGTTTTTGGAGCAGAGGCGTCTCTTCCATGATGTGAGGTTATTTTGTCTAGGCCTCTGGCCTAGGCACATGTTTCTTACTTGTATATTCTTAATCTTTAACCTTTAATAAACCTCTAAAAATATATATATTCCTTACAGAGAGAAACTAATTTCTACCTGCCTCAGTCTCCCCTAAATTTTAATCATTACAAAACCATCATGTCATCTGCAAAGAGTGATACCATGGCATCCTCATTGCCAATTTTAATACCCTCAATTTCTTTTTCTTTTCTAATTGCTACTGCTAGTGTTTCTAGTACAATGTTAAATAATAGAGGTGATAATGGACATCTGTGTTTTACTTCTGATCTTATTGGGAAGGCTTCTAGTTTATCCTCATTGCAGATGATGTTTGCTGATGGTTTTGGATATATACTGTTTATTACTTTAAGGAAAGGCCCTTCTATTCCTATACTTTCTAGTGTTTTCAATAGGAATGTATGTTGGTATTTTATCAAAGGTCTTTTCTGCATCTATTGAGATAATCATGTGATTTTTGTCAGTTTGCTTGTTAATATGGTCAATTATGTGGATGGTTTTCTTAATATTGAACCATCCTTGCATTCCTGGTATGAATCTTGCCTAGTTATAGTGGATAACCCTTGTGATGACTTGCTGGAGTCTTTTTGCTAGTATCCTATTTAAGATTTTTGCATCTATATTCATTAGGGACATTGGTCTATAGTTTTCTTTCTGTTTTTGACCTGCCTGGCTTTGGGATCAGTATCATGTTTGTGTCATAAAATGAATTTGGTAGAACTCCTTTTTTTTTGCTTATTCTGCCAAATAGTTTGTATAGTATTGGGATTAGCTGTTTGAATGTTTGATAGAATTCATTTGTGAATCCATCTGGACCTGGGAATTTTTTCTTAGGGAGTTTTTTGATGGCTTGTTTAATTTCTTTATCTGATATGGGGTTGCTTAGGTAATTTATTTCTTCCTCTTTTATTCTAGGCAATTTATATTTTTGTAAGTATTCATCGATATCACCTAGATTTCCATATAATTGGGTATAGTAGTTTTTAATGATTGCCTTAAATTCCTCTTCATTAGAGGTGAGGTCTCCTTTTTCATCTTGGATATTTTCAATTTGGTTTTTTCTTTCCTTTTTTTAATTAGACTGACTACTTCTTTGTTTCTTCTATTTTTTTTCATAGTACCAGCTTCTAGTCTTATTTATGAAATCAATAGTTCTTTGACTTTAAATTTTATTAATTTCTCCTTTGAGTTTTAGGATCTCTAATTTAGTCTTCATTTGAGGATTTTTAATTTGTTAGCTTTCTAATTTTTAACTTGCATTCCCAATTCATTGACCTCTGCCCTTCTTAATTTCTTAATATATGAACTCAAGGATATAAATTTCCCCCTGAGCACTGCTTTGGCTGCATCCCATAGGTTTTGAAATTATGTCTCATCATTGTCATTTTCTTCAATGAATTTATTGTTTCTATGATTTGTTCTTTAACTAAATGGTTATGGAGAATCGTATTGTTTAATTTCCAATTAATTTTTTATTTACCTCTCCATGCTCCCTTACAAATTATTATTTTCATTGCATTGTGACCTGAGAAAGTTGCATTTATTATTTCTGCTCTTTTGCATTTGTTTACAATGTTTTTATGCCCTAACACATGAACAATTTTTGTGAATATACCATTTTTTGCTGAAAAGAAGGTATATTCCTTTTTGTCCCTATTTATTTTTTTCCACATATCTACTAACTCTAATTTTTCTAAGATTTCTTTCACTTCTCTTACCTCTTTCTTATTTATTTTTTGGTTTGATTAATCTAGTTCAGATAGAGGAAGGTTCAGGTCTCCCACTAGTATAGTTTTTCTATCTATTTCATCCTTGAGCTCCTCTAGTTTCTCCTTTAGAAATTTGGATGCTATGCCATTTGGTGCATATATGTTGAGTACTGATATTTCCTTATTGTCTATACTGCCTTTTATAAGGATGTAATTACCTTCCCTATCTCTTTTAACTAGATGTATTTTTACTTTGGCTTTGTAGGATATCATGATTGTGACTCCTGCCTTCTTTTTATCAGTTGATGCCCAATAGATTTGGCTCTACCCTCTTACTTTCACCCTATGTGTAGCTACCTTCCTCATGTGTGTTTCTTGTAGATAGCATATGGTAGGGTTTTGGATTCTAATCTACTCTGTTATTTGCTTGTGTTTTATGGGTGAATTCATTACATTCACATTCAGAGTTATGATTACTAGCTGTGTATTGCCCAGTATTTTGATTTCTACTTCTGTTCCTGCCTTTTCTGCTTTCACTATTTCCATCTACACAAATGTTTGTTTTTAATCAGTACTCCTAGTTCCTACCCTTATTTTACTTCCCTTTCTACCCGCCCCTCCCTTCTTATTCCCCTCTCTAATTTCCCTGTAGTCTTTCTAAAATTAACCCCCTGTACCCTCCCTCCATTGTACTGCTTCCCTCCCCACCAGTAAGTTTATTACCCTTCTACTCCCCTTTAGGGTGCAAATCTATTCTCTGCCCGAATGGATTGGTTTGTTCTTCCCTCTTTGGGTCAATTTCAAAGCATGCACATAAGAGTTGAGTATTTCCTATCTCCAAACTCTTTACCCTTCCAGTGTATTGATGTTCTCCCCCCTCCCACCTTAAGCTTCTTTGTGACATATAAATTTACCCCCATTTGTTTCTTTTCCCATTTCTTTTAGTGTTAACCTATTTTTAGCTCTAGTTTTATATCTATCTATCTATCTATCTATCTATCTATCTATCTATCTATCTATCTATCTATCTATATAGATATAGATATAGATATATGCATAGATGTGTGTGTATTTATGCATGAATATATCTATATACCTATTTATGTCTTGTCCTTTCATCCTATACAGTTTGTCACTGTTCCCTCTAAGTGTACTTCTTTTTGCTGCTCAAGTAATAACAACAGTTTTTAAGAGTTACCAATGACCTCTTTTCTTATGGGGATACATATCATTTTAACTTATTGAGTCTCTTAAATTTTTTTGTTTTGTTTTTCTTTTTTCCCTGTTTTTAAGTTACCTTTTGATGATTCTCTTGAGTTCTGTGCTTGGACATCAAATTTTCTGTTCAGGTCTGGTATTTTTTTTATGAATTCTTGGAATTCTATTTTATTAAATGACCATAATTTCCCCTGTAAGAATATAGTCAGCTTTGCTGGGTATTTGATTCTTGGTTGTAGACCTAGTTCCATTGCTTTCCAGAATATCATATTTCATGCCTTTCGGTTTTTCAGTGTGGATGCAGCCAGATCCTGGGTTATCCTCACTGTCGTTCCGTGGTATCTGAATGACTTCTTATTGGCAGCTTGTAATATCTTTTCTTTGGTCTGATAGTTCTTGAATTTGGCTATAACATTTCTGGGTGTTGTCAGTTGGGGATTAAGTACAGGAGATGATCTGTGGATTCTTTCAATCTCCACTTTTCCCTCTTTTTTAGCATATCAGGGCAGTTTTCTTTAATAATTTCCTGTAGCATGATGTCCAGGATTTTTCTTTTGCCATAGTCTTCTGGTAGACCTTTGATTTTTAAATTGTCTCTCCTTGAATGATTTTCTAAATCCTCTGTTTTGTGAATGAGATGCTTCATATTTTCCTCAATTTTTTCATTCTTTTTGTTTTGTTTTATATTGTCCTGCTGCCTTGTGAGGTCACTTAATTCTAGTTGTTGTATTCTGGTTCTTAAAGCCTGGATTTCATCCCTCCTTTTTGTTCATCCTTTTCCTTCTGGTCTGATTTTCTTTGGAGGTCATCTTTCATCCTCTTTAACTCGTCTTTCATCTCCTTTTTCTCATCTTCTATATTCTTCACTTCTTCTTTTATCTCCTTTGCCTCATTTTGCAGCTGGTTGATTTTGGCTTTCAAGACACTATTTTCTGTTTCCAGATGATTTATCTTTGTTTTTAAGGTCTTTTCCCAATTGTCTTCAGCCTCTCTTAATTGTCTTCAGCCTCTCTTAATTGTGTTTTGAATTGCATTTTGAGTTCTTCCGAAGCCTGTATCCAATTCGCTAGGATTTCAGATCTTTCCTTTGCTGATCCCTCCCCCTCTGTTTCATTTGCTCTTTGCTCATTACCTGTACAGAAACTGTCTATTGTAATTTCTTTCTTCTTTTTCTGTTGTTTGCTTGTGTTTACCCCTTCTTTGCTCCCTGTATTTGTCTGTGCTCTTGCTCTTCTCATTTTCTTTTTGGTTTTGAGGCTGTCAGTCTTCCCTCTTGGAGGTTTGTCACATCTCTTGGTATAGTCTCTAGGGGAGGAATGTTGGCTTCCCTGTTATCTGGAAGCTTTTGATCAGATTAAGTTCAACTGGGTTGGGCTGTATGTGCTCTGAGGCTGAAAACTCGTGGAAGGCTGGAGCTGCCCAGGCTCTCTTCATTTCTCTCCAGTTGCTTCTCCGCTGCCTGCGTTCCATGCTCTGAGCCTGGCACAGCACTGTCCTCAAGGTACACCAGTGCCTTTGCCTGTCCAGAGTTTCCTGTCCTTGCAGGAGGCCCTGTACTCTAGAGGGGGAGGGGTCCTCCTCCCTGAGGTCTGAGGACTCCTGATGGGATTAAGTTCAATTGGGTTGGTCTGGATGTGCCCCAAGACAAAAACCTCTGTTGAGACTGGAGTCATATGGAAGGATCCAGCTACAGGGCTGCAGGCTCTTCAGTGTCTCTCTGGCTGCTTCCCTGCCACCTGTGTTGGACACTCTGAGCCTGGCCCAGGTTTCTCTCAAGGTACACCCTCCAGACCAGCTCCTTTGCCCACCCAGAGGTTCCCGCTGCTGCTGGGGGCTCAGCACTCTGGGTTGGGGAGAGGGGCCCTGAGACCTTCCTTCTGCCTTCCCCTTAGACCCAAGTGTTCTCGGATTCTGGCTTTTTTGGGGGGTGTACCTTTTGAATTGTGTCCAGAAGAGGGTTCCTCACCTCTGTCCTGTTGTTAAGTTTGAATTTCGGTCCCCTAGGAGCATTCAGTTTGTGATCAGTAAGGAAGGGTTTTCAGAGGTCTGAACTTTTGCTGCTCCTAAGCTGCCATCTTGACTCTGCCTCCCATCAATGATTTCTTACTTGTCACATCCAATTACCTTTCCTCAAGTCATATCCTTCTGGATCTCTCTTCAGCCTTTGGCACTGTCAATCACCCCATTCTCTCTGAAATTCTGTTCTTTAGGTTTTTGGCACATTACTTTTTCCTAGTTCTCCTCTTACCTATCTGACCACTTCTATCCTACAGCACTTTGTTCTGGACCAGTTTCTCTTCTTCCTTTATACTATTTTGCTAAGTGATCTCAATCCCCATGACTTCAATATCTCTGCTCATGATTCTAAAATCTACTAATCCAGTCTCACATTTCTAAGTTCTACTCAAGGTATTGGGTAGACATCTCAAACTCAACACATCTGAAGCTGAAATCTTCTTTCTTCCTCTTTCCAAACTTTCATTATTATATAAGGCACCATCCAGTAATCCAGGCTCACAATCTAGATTTCATATTCAATTCTTCACTGCATCTCATCTCTTATATCCAATCTATTGCCAAGGCCTGTCAATGCTACCATTTCAGCATCTCTGAAATATAACCAATTCCCTCTTCTGATATTTCCACCATTTTACTGCAAGAATTCATCTCATTATGCATATCATTGAAAAAGTCTGCTGGTCTTCCCACTCTAGTCCATTCTTCACTCATTTGCCAAATTTATTTTCCTAAGTGGAAGTTAGTGCAATTAATAATTTTTTATTGACCAATGATTAACTAGTAGAAGATGTGAAACCTTTAATCTTCACCAGTTTTTCATGTGTCAAAGCTTCAAAGCCATTTCTCTGATTCTTGACTCACCACCAGGATGTAGTCAATCAAGGAGAGTGTACAAGGCATGTATGAACTGTTATCTGGCCAAAAGGCAGATCTTGTATGTAGCCAAAGAGTCTCCTGACTTTTCAACCACTGGGAAAGAATGGCAGCTAGATGTATGCCCAGAGTCTAACCTTGGATTACTTACTAACAGCCAAGCTTATATATACCATGGTGTAGCTCCTTCATCAGAAGACATTAAACAATGTCTCTCTTAAGTAGAACAAATTGTGAGTCAAAGACATGTTGATAACATTTTTCCTGAACTTCAGTTCACTTCACTGGTGATAAGACAATCAAATTTAAAGGGCTCCTACCTTGTTTTAAAAAAAGGATGTTACTTTCCCAATTCCTTGGCCCACTGGGGAATATTTCAGTAAATAGATCAGCCAAATATGCCAGTTTACACCATAATCTAGCATTTAGCATGGTGCCTGGCAAGTAGTGGGTGCTTAATTAAAGCTTGTTGACTGAATGACACTAATTCACAGATCCAGAGGATTTTAAACTAGTATATTTCCAAATATAGGAGTTGATAAAGAGATTCCTATTGGACAAATCTCATGTTTTATTTTATTGTCTACTAACATTCATCTATTTTTTAAAAATACATTGTTCTTAATACTTTTTATTCTTATGTCATATGTATTTCCTAATGTATCTCTCCCATCTTCCTTTCAAGGAACCATCCGTATAAAATGTAAAGCATTCATGTAACAAGGAATAAAAAAAGAAAAAAATTGTTTACTAAATTGACAAAAATCAAAATTTTGGGCATTGCATTCATTGTTTTGTACCTCGGGCCTTTCACCTCTGCAAAGAAGGAAGAGGTAACTTCTCATGTTTCTTCTTCAGGGCTTTTAAAATCGTTCTTTCTATTTACATTTTTATAGCCTTTGTGCATATTTTCTTTCTGATATATATCTGCCAATTTTTGTTTGCATTGGTTCATGGAATTATCCCAGGGCTTCTCTGTGTTTTTCACCTTTTCATTCCTTATGTGCTATTCCTTTACATTTTTATCAACTGTACATTATTTGTCCATTCTAAGTAAACAGTCTTCTATTTTTTGCTACCCCTAATGAGGTGCTTCTTTTATCATTAACTTCCTTGTGACACATGCTTAACAAAGAAATATTTTTAGTCAAAGGATATAGGAATATTCATTACTTTCTTAATATAATTGTAAATTGCTTTTGAGATAAAATAGACCAATTTATAGTTTTATCAGTAGTTCCTTAGTATGCCTCTTGTTCTCTAGCCTCACCAAAATGGATTATTCTTTTCTTTTGATATCTTTGCCAATTTGTTATATGTGAGGTAAGACCTTGGAGTTGTTTTGATTTGTATCTCTCTCATTATTTTTTTTAAACCCTTACCTTTCGTCTTGGAGTCAATACTGTGTATTGGCTCCAAGGCAGAAGAGTGGTAAGGGCTAGGCAATGGGTGTGAGGTGACTTGCCCAGGGTCACACAGCTGGGAAGTGTCTGAGGCCAGATTTGAAACTAGGACCTCCCGTCTCTTGGCCTGGCTCTCAATCCACTGAGCTACCCAGCTGCCCCCCCCCCCCCATCTCTCTTATTATTAAAGATTTTGAGTGTTCTTTACTATGTGTGATATTTTCAGATCTTTTGAGAATATTTGTTCATATCTTTTGATCACTTAAATAGAAAGAAGTAAGTTTTGTTAACTATTTTGTTGTTGACTATGTATTTTTAGTAACAAATTTCTTTTTCAAAGATATTTGACCTAATGTTTTTCTCCCTGGGTTGGCCCCTTTCCTTTTCATAGTTGCATTATATGTTTTTTAAACAAAAATTTTAGTATAACATTTTAATCAAAATATC
This sequence comes from Monodelphis domestica, assembly GCF_027887165.1. NCBI lineage: Eukaryota > Metazoa > Chordata > Mammalia > Didelphimorphia > Didelphidae > Monodelphis > Monodelphis domestica. The sequence goes on along the minus strand of NC_077231.1, from coordinate 29,041,063 downwards.
AGTTATCAATTTTAAGTTATATATTTTTGTACACATATGCACATAAACATACACATATTTGGCTTTTCTGGGGGGAAAAGAGCACCATTTTTTCAAACACAAATTATCTTTTAAAAATAATTTTTAACTTATTTCAACAAACATTTCCCAATTACATATAAATTTTTTGACAATCATTTTTTTAAATTATGAGTTACAAATCCTCTCCTAATCTTCTGCCCCTACATCTTCTTGAGAAGACAAATAATTTAATAGGAGTTATACATTTGAATTCATTCAAAATATATTTTCATATTTGTGTGCTTCAAAAGAAAATACAAAAGAAAACAAAAATAAATACAATTTTAATTAGTATGCTTCATCTACATTCAAAGTTTTCTCAGAAGGTAGATATAATTTGTAATCATGTCCTTTAGAATTGTCTTGGATTATTGTCTTAATTGATTACCAATTGAGTGTGTGAATATGTATATGTATGTTTACATATGTGTGCACATATATGTATATATGTGTAGGTACACACACACACACACACACACACATATATATATAAATATATATATACATAATTCCCTCCCCTCCAAACAAGTTTAAATGAGTAAGATTCAAAAGTTTTGCCTTCCTGTTTTCCCTGTTCATTGTAAAAGGTCTTCTTATGTGCCTCTTTTAGGTGAATTAATTCCCCTCCCCCCCCTTTACTGTCCCTTTCCCATCATCCCAGGACTTCCTTATTCTCCCTTATGTTTAATTGAAAATCTGTTACCCTAAAAAGAAGAACTACATATCCCAAGAATCCACTGACTTCATGTCATTACATACTTCATGTAGACAGAGGATAAAGGGAGTGAGTATTGAGACTCCTCCTCTCTTTTTGGCATGATGTAGCATCAATGGTGATGGTGGTAAGGTGGGGAAATTTTGAAAATGACTAACTAGCCATGGGCATGTGGTTTTTATTTTGTATCCTCTTTATTCCTTGATTTCTAATGATCATTTAATAAACCTCCTAAACTACAATATTTTTATTATTAGAGATTATAATTTAATTTTTATAGTTGACCATAAGGGATGTAAATTACTCTCAAATTTTTTTTAAGATAGCCTAGATAAAATTTTAAGCCACTTTTCTCCTGCCAAGGCTTTTGGCCGACCCCACCTATCCACCCACCTTCACAAACTCAAACTCTCTTTGGAGCTGCTGCTTTTTTTTTCTTTTCCTACTTTTTGCCTGGTTGATTGCTCTCCCTACTGGCTGGGCTATTTTTAGCCTGGAGACTATTGGCAAAGAAGAGATAAGGCACTTCTCTTGCCCAACTTCTTGAGTCCATGTTTTTCAGTTGCTCACTGCTGACTCTGGCATTGCTGATACTGCTTCCTCCAGCTCTTGATGGTGATCACTCATCAGCGTGGCCCCAGCTCTAGGTCTCCCCCAGCAACTCTACTCCTGATCTCCAGTCTCTGATCTGTATCACTCATCCAACTCCAATCTCAGCCCCAGGTCCCAGGCTGCTGGTAGCTGCCTACTGTGTCTTCAGAATCACAAGGCAGATGGTAAAAAAGAAAAGAAAACAAAACAAAAAAACTGGGGTGTTCTTTCCTTAGGCAACAATTAGCCTCCAGGTGACAGGGGATGGGGGGTAAAGGAGAAGGAAGAGACTCTTCCAAATAGGAAATTGATTACAAGAATGGCATATTCTATGAAAGAGTAGTGCATTGCCTACAATTCATGAGTGCACTGATCCCTTTACTTATCTTACTTGAGATTCAGGGGAGAAATTCATCTCCCTGCAACTCTTTGCCATTTGGGCCTGACCAGTTTGAGATTCCTAAAACCCATGTTCTCCTCACTATGAAAGATCCCACAGTACTGACAAAAGGAATCTCAATGGATTAAAAAAAAAGAAACTTTAAAGAGACAGGAGGTGAAATTTTTGAGCCTTTTCAGACTCCAATGTTTTATAAAAGCCTCTATATTTTATTATACTTTGCAGATTGTTTTGTTTAAAATTTAATTTTGTTGTTTTAAGTTCATATATTAATGTATTCAATACTGTTTTGTTACACTGAATCATTTTAATCTACTATGTTTTAACTATTAGATATATTCTGTTACCTTTTCCTTATGGCTCCTAAACAAAATATTGTAAAATATTTTAAAAGCTCATAAACAGTCACCCCCCCCCCCCCATTTTTCATTAGTTAATTGTCACATAGATGATGTATGGACTCAACCTAGCTAACAACTTTTAGAGAATTTAATGAGCTGAAAATTTAATGATGATTCTAAAGGGTCTTCAGTAATAATTTTAATTAACTACTGGTTTCTGAATGGATGAGTTTTTTTATATTTATATTTTAAAGAATGCTGTATTAAAGGTAGAGAAACAAAGAAATGTTCCTACCAAGGTGTTTCTATGAATCAGGAAGCTGTAAAAAGACCTCTTGAAAGACCTCTTCAAATTAATTTACTTCCACCAGAACAATCTAGATTTCTTGTTGATGTTCTAGACCCAAATAAGTTTTACTTTGTATAAAAATATACTTGCCAAGGTTGAAAGAATTGCTATGTCAATAAAAATTGTGACAAATGTCCATCAGTTCATAGGTTTTTTATTGTCATACCAGCAACTTGTATGAAATATGATAATGGATTTGTTTGCTATTGCAATTAATTGGGTTATCATGAATTTTGGGGTCTTTGGTACTTCTTTAAATGTGCATTATCTATTGTATGACTGTTGCATTCTGAAAATCATTTGTACTCACACTGTGCTTAAGTTAAAAAGAAAATGGATCTCATTTGGGGGATGAGAAACCTTTGCATTCTACCTTTCCTTACCTGACACAGTGTGTTAATGATTATAAGCTATATATTTTTGAATTTTAAAACATTTATTATTGTTTTTGCTTGCATGTGCAATATTCTATTTCAGTTTTTTCTATCCTTTTTGCATTTAAAGCATATGTCATCAGTAACTGAGTAGATTTTTTAAACTTTTTTATTTTGCAGTAATATGTTTAAAATATATTTGCTATAATGTCGATGCATACCCAAAAAGCTTTACACTATAAAAATTATACCACTGATTGTTTTAAAAAATTATGGGAATTTGCTTAATGATTCTGTTGGATTCCAGGAATAGGGAATACAAAAAGAGCCATTGCACAGTGCCAAAGAAGCACAAAGATACTTCCATAGTGACAATTGAGCACAAAGTCAATGAGACCAAATTAATTCTATATGGACTGATGACATTCTATGCAAAGAGCGTAAGTACTTGATCATGTGTGAGACTTCAGGTTGCAGCACTTTACATATGTTAAGATGCAGGACTTCCTTGTAACACACACTCTATATCAAATGCATATACATCAATTGTTCTTGCTCCAGTATTCCAGAGAAAAATACATAAAATCAGACCAGGGAATGACACTTCCCTATCAATCCTTTTTCCTATCTTTTAGCATGGCAAATCCTCTCTTTTTGGCATGATGTAACATCAGCAGTGATGGTGGTAAGGTGGGGAAATTTTGAAAATGACTAATCAGCCATGGGCACATGGTTTTTATTTTGTATCCTCTTTATTGCTTGATTTCTAATGATCATTGAATAAACCTCCTAAACTACAATATTTTTATTATTAGAGATTATAATTTAATTTTTACACTCATCCAAAGTTTTTACATCATCCCAACATAATAGACTCACTCCCACACACTCTTTCTATATAGAAACCCTCTAACTCTCCTAATAATGATAGAGTTCTTATAAAATGCTTGTATCATCTGCACATACAAAAAATACTTAAAACTTATTGAACCCTTGTGATTTCTCTTCCATGTTTAACTTTTTATGCTTCTTTTAAGTCATTTATTTGAAAGTTATAGTTTCTGTCTAATTCTTGTCTTTTCACCCACAATGCTTGAATATCCTCCATTTCTTTATATATCCTTTTTTTTCACTTGAAATATTATACTGTTTTTCTTGGGTAGGTTATTTTTAGATGTAATCCTGTTAAGGGTAAATTTTAGGTAAAATTTAGGGTTGAGACTGAATATATTTTTTAGTAGTCACCAGGGATTTAAATTCTAAATCCAAATGAAATACTCAAGTCAGAATGGAATTTTATAGTGGTTTATTTACAATAGAAGGAAGAAATCAAGGATGAAGGAGAGAGAGAGAGAGAGAAGGGGAAGATTTGCTCTGAGTTGGTCTGAGCCAGGGGGAGTTCAGAGGCCTCAGCTAAAGGGCCTTCCCAGAAGATTAAATATAGCTTGGCTTCCAGCCATGAGGCCTCCTCCAAGATGAGGGCCTCCTTCAAGGCTGGTGCCTTCTGAAAGGTCAAGAGAAAGGGGAGTCATCCATATCACTCACTACATGGTCATTTCAGGGAAGCAGTCTGAGGTCCCTCACTCCAAGTTAAGTTCCACTGAAAAGGCCCCTATCATAGGAAGTGATGAAAAATATACAGGCAGTTCTTTACATCACTTCTTGTGTCTCACATGTACTAATGGTGGCTTAAACTTGACTTTGGACAGCCCAGGGGGTCAGTCAGTTGTTTCTGATTTGTCACTTGCTAGCACACAGAGGTCACAGTCCATCCTCTCTCACACTGAATCCTCAAATGGGCGTGTATACATTCCTGGTTGCTAAAATTCTAAAGACTAAGCAGGGTGGAGTAAATCTGAAATTCACAATCCCTCCCTGATAATGATTGGGAGACGAGTCTCCCCAGTTGATCACTAAAAATAATCATCTTGTACATATAAATCTTCTAACTACAGGTGCATACAAAATTTCACCTTCTAAGAGGAAACTACAATAATTAAAGATAAGAGGGGAATAGAAGAGAGAGACAGCAAAACCAATATTTTGCTGTGAGCATTAACAAAAACCAATTAGGGGGTAGTCCCCTTTTGGCATAAGAGTGTAGATTCAAAATAAATGTTCAATTAACATTCAGTTCAATCAATCACCCCCAAAGTTCATTCTGGATCTTCTTGATGTAGTATAGGTTTTTCAGGTATTTTTCTGCAAACAGTTTGTTCTCTGGATTTTAGGAGTTATCAAGCTTCTTTCCTTGAAGATCTTTCTCAAACAAAATTTTCAATTTTGGATTTTATGAAAATACAATCCCCCCTACCCCCGAAGTGGGTGTTGAGAAACACCTAGTTCAACTCAGGATGCATGGTTGGGCTATGGGGGTATATGAGTCAATTATTGAAAAAAGAGGAGAAAATCCCCTCAAAAACATCAAGACAAAAAATGGAAGAAAGTTAAACTTTTGGGAGAAAGAAAAACATTCAAAATCAGAATCAAAATATCAAAATCTAGTGTACAAAAGTTTTGAGTAAACAAGAATAAATTCATAATAGGCCCTGGTATTAGGGTCCAATTAAAGTAATTTCTATCCCACAAGTCTGTAGGACAGAACACAGTAATATTTCACTTGCCCATTTGCAGCCCAGACTACAGGAAGTTGCCATACTATAAGAGAGAAAAAAGGACTAAAGTTTTGTGTGTATGATAGGGAAGTATCATTCCCTCCTCTGATTTTTTGTCATTCTCAGGGATAGGGGGAACCAGGATGATAGCCAACCTTCAGTACTTGTTTCTGAGTATTTCACAAAGAGTTTGGATACAAGGGAGTCCTATGTCTTAACATATGTCAAGCATTGTAACCTCAAGTCTCACACTAGGTTCAAGTCCTTAAGTATTGACATAGAAGTTCATCATTTCTGCCTGGATTGGTTTCTTTCTTTTTGACCCGTGTGATGTTTTTGGCACTATTCAAGATAAGTCTGTGCTTCTATGGCACGGTATAGATGAAGTCTGAGCTCCCTTTTTTACTAGTATCAGACTCAAGCATTAATCACAGTTCCATCACATTTATCAATAAATGGCAGGTTTCCATAGTCTAAAGCTTTGGGGTATACATTATTATTATAGCAAGTATATATATTTTAAGCCCTATTACTACAGAATAAAAATTATTATTGATTGTATGTACTTTAAGTACAAGAAATGAGAAAAAGGAAAAAAAATCAAATATTCTAATCAAAATAAAAGAAAAGCAATAATAAAATAAAATTCTAGAATTCAATGTGTTCCCCAAAACAGTATCCACTTGTTTATGGATTATTATCTCCAATGCATGTGACAGGATAGTCAATCAGTCTCAACAGAAGATGCTTCTCTTTACATGTGAACAAAGAATCCAAGAGTCCTTCTCTCCAATTTTTATAGATATTGGAGTAGTTAGCAATATTTGGAATGGCCCTTCCCAGGAAGGCTGAGTTGCTCCTGTGTGCTGGAAGATTTTTATATACTCCTTGTCTCCTTGGTTTAGGTCATGAAGTGAAAAGTCTAGTGGTCCTGCTTGTACTGAAGTTCTGGATTCGTGGAGTTCACACAGTTTGTACTATTATTCTTGTATATAGGAAGCAATAGAAGTATCTCCCCCTAAAAGTGATGTATATGCAAAGGAGAAAGACTTAGCCTGTATAGGTGGATGTCCAAAAAGCATCTCAAATGGTGAGATGTGTAGGTCTCCCCTGGGGCTGCTTCTAAGATAAAATAGAGCCAGAGGGAGAATTTCAGCCATTTAAAGTGTCTCAGTGCATAACTTGCCAATCATAGTTTTAAGTTCTTTGTTCATTCTTTCAACTTGGCCTGATCTCTGGGGATGATATGGTACATGAAATTTGTGAGTTATCCCCAAGCAAGAATATATCTGATTTAGAATAGAAACAGTAAAATCACTGCCCCTATCTGAATCAGTACAAGCTAGCAGGCCAAAGTGATGAATAATCTCTTTTAAAAGTGTCTTAGCAAAAAAAGACTCTGTGACTCAGGCTGTAGGAAATGCTTATGACCATCTGGTCATTTGATCTACTATGACTAGACAAAATTTATAATTTCCAGCCTTTAGCATTGTTATGAAATCTATCTGCAGATGCTCAAAATTTGTGTAAGCCAGAGGATGCCCACCTAAAGCTTTGCAACAAAAAACATGTTGGTTATATGATTGGTAGGTAGAGCAGGCTATACACACTCTAGAGCCTATAGTAGTTATACCAGGGGCTATATTTTAACAGAGTCCATGATGCCCTGGGTACCAATGTGACCATTCTTATGAACAGATTGGCAAATATGGTGATAAGAACTTCTAGGGAGCAAGGGTTTTCCTTCAGATGACACTCATACTCCATTAAACAGTTTTGCTTTAAATTTTGGTTTAAAATTCCATGGAGACTGGAACAACCTCCAGGAAGTGATGCAGAGCGAAAGGAGCAGAACCAGGAAAACATTGTACACAGAGACTGATACACTGTGGTACAATTGAACGTAATGGACTTCTCCATTAGTGTCAATGCAATGTCCCTGAACAATCTGCAGGGATCTAGGAGAAAAAACACTATCCACAAGCAGAGGACAAACTGTGGGAGTAAAAACACTGAGGAAAAGGAACTGCTTGAATACAGGGGTTAAAGGGACATGTCTGAGGAGAGACTCTAAATGAACACTCTAATGCAAATACCAACAACATGGAAATGGGTTTGAATCAAGAACATGTGAAACCCAGTGGAATCTTGCATCGGCGATGGGGAGGGGAGGAAAGAAAATGATCTTTGTCTCCAATGAATAATGTTTTGAAATGACCAAATAAAATGTTGTTTAAAAAATTTTGGTTTCCATTTTTACACTTCCTCTTCATTATAGGACAGTGATAAATTTAAGACAATTGTGGTTGTTAATGTTAAAATTAATTCATGCCCTTCTATGTTCACTACCTTTGCATTGGTATCTGCCTGGTCATTTCCCCTAGATACAGGGTCAGTGCCACCTCTATGGGCAGAGTAGTGAACCACAGCTAGGGCTTCAGGCATCTGGAGAGCAGAAATAACTTCATTAATAATTTCTGCATTAGCTATAGATTTTCTAGCTGAGGTTAAAAATCTTCTCTGGAGTCATAGCATCCAGTCTGAATGACAAATGCCAAAATCATATCTAGAATCTGTATAAATTGTTGCCTTTTTATCATTGGCAATTATACAGGCATGTTACAGGGCTATGAGTTTCTGCACCTTGAGCAATAATATTTGAGGGCAGTGAAGCTGACCATTCAGTGGCAAATTCTGTGACTATAGCAGCTCCAGTGTAAAAACATCTGTAAATAAGACAAGATCTGGGTTGTCCAAGGGAGTGTCCAAGAGATTATCTCGAGACTTTTATGCCATGGACACTAGTGTTTCACAGCTGTGTAATGGTTCTCCTGAAGCTGGTAAATCAGGAAGCAAGGTGGCAGGGTTTGTAACAGTTAAAAATTTAGGAAACTGAGGCAGGTAGAAATTAGTTTCTCTCTGCAAGGAGTATTATATTTTTTATGAGGTTTATTAAAGGTTAAGGATTAAAGAAAATACAGAATAAGAAAGCACATGCCTAGGCCATAGAGGCCTAGACAAGATAATCTCACATCATGAAAGAGACACGTCTGTTCCAAAATGGAAGTCCAAAAGATAGAGGCCGAGCCTATTCACAACCAGGTTTAAATACCCCATCTCCCTCTTGGCCCAGGTGAGAATTCAGTGATATTACAAAGCATTCTGGGGAAGGGGAGCAAGGAATTCTGGGGATTGAAGTCCTGGATTAGAGTCTATTTTTTACAGGTTAAGGGTTGTATAGCATTTCAAGGTAATGTTTTCACTGTTTAAAAAGGTTATTTCATATCTTGTAATTCTCTGATCAGAAAATGCCTGTGTTCTATGCCTCAGCAACAATGCTTCTACCTCATGTGGGCCAATAATTGTCAATGGGAATCCCAATACTAGATCAACAGTTTTTGTCACTACTAAAGCTGTGACTGCTCTGCCTCTAAGACATGGTGATGCTCCTGAAGGTACTGGGTCCAGCTGGGCCTCATAATAAGGAATTGGGTTCTGAGAAGGTCCCAAATTTTCAGTTAAAACACCTTAAGCTAGCCCTTTCTGCTCATGTACATATAAAAGTAAATGGCTTCTTGTAATCTGGGAGAGCAGGGTGATACAGGATAGCCTGTTTTAGATCTGACAGAGCTGACAAGTGTTATGGCTCTAATTTAAGTGGTGCAGGGACTGAATCCCTTTTTAGTGCTCTAAGAGGCTTAGTAATTTCACCATAGCAAGGGATCGATTGTCTACAAAACACTGTTGTTCCTAAAATTGCTGTTAACTATTTCTTAGTGGTAGGAGTGCTCAATTTTTGAATATTTTCAATGAGCTTGGGAGAAATAGAATGGGCACCAGCAGTTAGGATGAATCCCAAATATTCTACTTTGGGGAGACACCACTGAACCGTATCCTTTGAGATCTTATGCTCTCTTTTGTGCAATTCCAAAAGAAGATGTTTACAATCATCCTGACATGCTTCTATATTTGTTGAAGCCAAGAGTAGATCATCTATGTTTTTGATTAATTTGTTGTTTTTAAATTTTGTATTATCTATATCTTGGCTCAAAATTTGTGCAAATAAACTCGGGCTTTTCCCAAAACCTTGGGGTAGATGGACCCATGTATACTTAGAGTCCTTCCAGGTGAAAACAAAGATATGCTTGGAATCCTCATGTATGGGTATGGAAAAGAAGGCTGAGCACAAGTCCACTACTATAAGGTATGTAACTGTGCTAGGAATAGAAGAAATAATAGTATTTATGTTGGAAACTTTGGAGTGTCTTTTGATAAGATGATTGTTCTTGGCTCTCAAATCCTGTATGAAACTATAGAGGTACTTGCCATCAGGCCCCAATTTTGATTTTTTAATAGGCATGATGGGCATATTGTATTCAGATTTACAGGGAATTATGATGCCCTGATTGATTAATAAATTTATTACCGGGGTAATGCCCTCTATTGCCTCCTTTGAGAGAGGGTCCTGTGGAATGGAAGGGGATGGGCTAGATTGAGTTTTAATCTGCACAGGAACAGCCAACTTAAGTAAGCCTATATTGGAAGAAGATGTGGCCAAAAGAGACTCCAGTATGTCTGCAGATATTGCAAAGGTGGGAGGCTCTTTCACCTCCTGGGTCTCTGAGAGAAGTATAGAGAGAAAATTTAAAGATTTCTCAGGTACTTCCAATAATAAGGAACCAGCTGGAGAGCAAGTTATTGTGGCTCTGATTTTGCATAGAAAGGTCCCTCCCCAGCAAATTTAAAGGGGAGTCAGGCATCAAGAGGAATCAATGCTATACTTCTAGGGGTCCTTCAGACACCATCCTAGAGGAAAGCTTTTTAACTCTATGGGGTATCCCTGACACCCTCCCATTACATTCTATGAGCCAATGGAATTTCAATATAAATCAGTTGTACTCTTTAATACAGATCTGGAAGCTCCAGTGTCCAAAAGACAATCATAATATGTGTTACCTACCTTTAAGGTAACATGGGGCTCATGTATGGTGGGGCAGTGGATAGGGATAACAGATAGTAAGACATCAGGGCCAGGAAAATCAAAGGTTGTATCCTCTGATTTCTGCCTCCCCAGACACCTTCATAATATTTGGGAAGTTTCTTGGGGACCCCCCTAAGCTGCATTAATACCCTGAGTATTTTTTGAAAAAGCTCTACTTAAGATATATTGTTGTTGGGTCATTTGGTTTGAGTTATCATTCTCCTAATTTCTATTTCTAGAATTTATATTCCTAAAGCTGTGGTTTCTATTATCATTATTATAGTTATTTCTATATATTATTTCTATAATTATTATTTCTGTAGTTGTTATCAAACTGCACATTATTTCTGATTGCCTTGAATAAATTTCTACACTCCATCATTTTGTGGCCCTTCTTCTCAAAGAATTGGCAGGTAATTGATTGAAAGTTAGATTCTTGGAGAGGGGCAAGTGCCATTGGTTGAGTATCATGCCCCTTTTCCTGTTTATCTATCTTGTCTCAAATATTTCAATTCTTTCCTATTTGACTCCATGAAATCATTAGTCTCTTCTTCCTTTTCTTTGTTTCCTTTTGAAACATATACAGCAGTTTTTCTCAAATCATCAAGATCCATTTCAGGTCACTTTGGGCAATGAGTTCTAAAATAATCCCTGATACTTTGCAAGAGTTATTGACAAAGTGTCTTCTAATTTGTCTTATGTAATTTTCTTTAGAAAGGTCAAAATCTAGGTATTGACCCCCAAGCTCAATGAGCCTATCCAGGAATCTGTAGGTTGTCTCATCATCATTTTGCTTAATTTTTTCAAATTCCATCCATTTCTCTGTATTTTCAGAGCACTCTCTCAAAGTAGTTAGAATGGCCTCCCTACAACAATATAGTTGTAAATAATCTTCAGAGTTGTTATAATTCCATCTGAGATATTGAGAAGGCCAGTATACTGCATTGTACCCCCGGACTTTATTGACGTGAGAAATTATTTTATTTTTCTCACGTTCCATTAAGAAAGCCTGGATTAAATTTTCAACATTTTTGTAAGATGGATTATACTGAAGAAAATATGTCTGCCATCTTTTTCATTATCATAAAGAGATCTTGTTCATATGTGGGAATATTTCGTTTGAATTCATTGATGATTTGGGGAGTAAAGGGTATATGGTGCCTTAGAGTCACCACATTCCCATTGCATCTTATTTTGGATACTTTTCTTAGGGGGAAAAAACCTTTAGTTGAATTTGGTAAGGGTGAGTCAGTTTTACTAGAAGCATTTTTGTTAGAAGGATGAGATTTTCTTGGGGCTGGAATTGATTTTGAGATGGGAGAAGGAAAAGGAGAAACTGGGATTTCAGGAGAAGCATCTTGGGAGGTAAGTTCAGCCAAGAATTGCAGACCATGAGAGAAGCAGTCCTGCAGCTGAACTATAGGAGAGGGGTCTTCCATCTCCATTTTGGGGGAAGGATTTTCCTTATTTAGAGGTTCAGAAACAGTAAAAGTAAGACATGTTTTGAGTGTGGTCAGTATTTGCCATTTGACCCTCTAAGAAGCATTTAAAATTATCCAATTGGTTTTGTATGTCTGCCTGCATTTTAGCTTCAAATTTTCCCGAGGTAGTATTTTTTGTCACAATATTTAGGAATATAAAAATAAAATGACCCAAAACCATAAGGAATGGGAGACATTCTGAAATCTTCAAGGTTCCTAATTTTTCAAACACCATGAAAGTTACGTAAAACATAGTATTCATTTTTATATTTTTAAAAATTATTTATAATTCTGGTTTTATTCAGTAAATGTTGCTACTGGCTAGGGGTTAAAGTGAAAACAAAATATAAGGGTGTAGTCTCTTTTAAAAGCCTTTTAATCCAATCAACTCTTTTAGGTGAAAGGGGAGACAGAAAGCAAAGCTTTTTGCCTGAGGCTGAGGCTGAGTTTTTATTAGTTTGGGAGGGATCAAAAATGTTTTCTCCTTCCCCTTCAGGGTAAAACCATTTCCCTCTTTGAGCAAATCCCACTTAAATTAAAAAAAAACTCAATACCTTTACTCTGGTGATTTAGCCATTTTTTGTTGGGAGAGATTAAAACAGGGTTCTTTTTTCCTGGTTTTCCATACTGCTAGTTAAGAGCAATCTAGCCACTTAGTATTGTCAGTGAGGGTCGGGTAATTGGGTTGTTTGTTCCCTAAGACAAGGGAGATTTGGAAACAGCTTCCCCAGCTAAAATCTCAGAGCCCTGCTCTGAGGAGAAACAAAAAAAAATGTTTTCTACTCACCTGATCTAGTAGCTCTTTTAAATTGTAGGCTCAAGAGGAGGTACTAAAGAGAGAAAGAGGAAGGAAATTTTTCAAAGAGATTGAGGGTAGTCATCACAACCTTCATGGATTAGCCAGACTGTTAAGGGTAAATTTTAGGGTTGAGACTGAATATATTTTTTATTGGTTACCAGGGATTTAAATTCTAAATTGCAATGAAATACTCAAGTCAGAATGGAATTTTATAGTGGTTTATTTACAATGGAAGGAAGAAATCAAGGATGAAGGAGAGAGAGAGAGAAGGGGAAGATCTGCTCTGAGCTGGTCTGAACCAGGGTAAATTCAGAAGCCTCAGCCAAAGGGCCTTCCCAGAAGATTAAATCTAGCTTGGCTTCCAGCCATGAGGCCTCCTTCAAGATGAGGGCCTCCTTGAAGGCTAGTGCCTTCAGAAAAGTCAAGAGAAAGGGGAGTCAGCCTTATCCCTCACCACATGATCATTTCAGGGAAACAGTCTGAGGTCCCATGCTCCATCAAGTCAAGTTCCAACACAAAATCCCCTCTCACAGGAAGACATGCGATATATAAATGTAGTTCTTTCATCACTTCCTGTGTCTCACATGTACTAATGGTGGCTTAAACTTGACAGCCCAGGGGGTCAGTCAGTTGTTTCTGATTTGTCACTTTCTAGGACACACAGGTCACAGACCATCATCCCCCACACTTTATCCTTAAGTGGGGGTGTACATTCCTGGTTGCTAAAATTCTAAAGACTAAGCAGGGTGGAGTAGATCTAAAATTCACAATCCCAGTTATTTTGCCTTCTGGAATATCATATGCCAAACTCCTTTTTTTAATGTGATAGCTGCAAATATCATGTGATCCTAGATTTGGCTCCATAGTATTTGAATGGTTTCTTTCTGGATATTTGAAGTATTTTCTTTTCAACCTGGGAACTATGGAATTATGCTAGGATTTTTCATTTTGGGATCTCTTTTAAGGGGTGATGATTGGATTCTTTCAATTTCTATTTTATGTTCTGGTTGAAAGATATCAGGGCAGTTTTACTTGATGATTCTAAAAAATATTATGTCTTAGCTGTTTCTTTCATCATGGATTTCAGGTAACCCAATAATTCTTAAATTATCTCTCCTAAATCTATTTTCCAGGTCAGTTATTTTTTCAAGCAGATAGCTCAAATTTTCTTCAATTTTTTTATTCCTTTGACTTTGTTTGTTTAATTGTTTCTTGATATCTCATGGCATCATTAGTGTCCAAAATCCCAACTCTAATTTGAAGGATTATTTTCTTTAGTTACCTTTTTACCTCTTTATCCCATTTGGCTAGTTCTATTTTTTAAGGTATTGTTACAAATATCTCTTGTGTCTCTTTTACTAAGCTGTGTGTTTTCTTTCCATAATTTTCTTCTTTTTTCTTTCATTTATTTACTCAATTCTTCATTTGAATGAATTATCCTCAACTATTCATTTAAAATATTTTTAATTCTCCTAGGAATTCTTTTTGGGTTTGTGTCTAATTTACATTACCCCATTTTGACTTCATTGCATTTTTCTGTGTTTGGAATTTGGTCTTTCTTGACACCACTGTAATTTTTATGATCAACTTTCTTTGTTATTGTTGTTTTCTCGTTTTTTGCTCTATTTCCTAATCTGGGACTCTATGTTAATATTGGATTCTATTCTTTTTGTATACAACTAGGAACATTGTCTTAAACTTCTGACTCTCATTCAGCGAATTCTGAGGGTTTGGAAATTTTTTTGTTGCTTCCAAGATGGTGTGAACTGGAGAGAGATGTTGTCATTGTATTCTTCATCTGTTCCCTGGTCCAAACCCAAGAAGGAATCCTGATTCTTTGGTATGGCAATCAATACTTCTCCTTCTGGCCCTTACTCTCTTATAACTAGTAAAGGGATTTCTCCTTAGAATCTCCACTTTCTCTTGACTGAGAGTTCTTTATGACCTTGAATTATGACCTATAAGAGGGTATAGGTAATGGAATTTCCAAGCAAAGTCTGGTCATTCTTCGAGTGCTAGGGCAGGAGTACCCTGTGATTTCTGTCTGACCAATTGCCAGACCCCTTAGTATAAATGGCTTGAGAACTTCTGAAACTACTGCTGCTTCTGTCACCACCATTTATTTCTATCTCTAGTGTTTAATCTCTTTAGGTCCTATCAGGTTCCCCCACAATATAGGGAAATAGTTTATTTGCATTGCTTTAATCTTTCTATTGTGGTATTAAGTGCTAACATAATCATTATTATTCTACTTCCAACTTAAAATTCATTTTTGAGTATGTACTACAAATACAATATATAATTTCCAAAATATATATAAATATAGTTTATGGGGTTTTTGTCATTTTTATAATCTTTGCAAATTTAATCACCTAAAATGTAATTTTATACAGGACATAATTTGTACATCTCTAGGAGGGCATATACTATATTGAAAGACACAACAATATCTGCAAAAATGCAATAAAATACAGAAAATAGAAAGAATAGATGTTATCATATGGGGAACAATTATAAACAACAGTACTATTGGAGTTGTAAATTTAACAAACCCATAGTTTATAGAAACAACTGCAAATCAGGAGACTGTTCTGACAGATATTAAAACATTATATACACAATGAGGTAAATGTACCTCGGTCTTTCAAGAGGTAATTTTGGTTTAAAGCTAATGAAATATTGAAACATCTTCTTTACATGTATATTAACACCAAATACCTCTATAATAATTTTCAATGGCACAATGTGAAAAAGGATACCAAAAAAATGGTCATGATTTATTTTACAAATTTTGTTTAGAAAAATTAATGAATGTCTATGTTCCACAAAAAGAGTAAAATGTTATTAGCCACATTTTCAAAGGTATAACAAAATAAATTTAATATTGGAGTGAAAAGTGCCAAGGTTGTACTGTCATCAAGAAATCCAGCATCTCTTTTCTTACTTCTTATACTATCGTGGGGGTAGAAGATGTCTCACTGACCTTTTATTGGCTCTGCCACTCCAGAATTAAATTCAAAGCATTATTTTAACGTGTTTAGAGGGGGAATGTTGAAATGAATGGTATGTAATCTTGGCTCTGAAAAGTGTCAGAGGTTGTAATTTTTAATTTCTAAGAAATGTCAAAACTGGACAAATATTTCCTTACTATAAAGAAAAATTATTTTAAAAATGGAATAATACTTAGAACAAGATAATGAAAGAATTAAAATTCACAATACTCCTATATTGGCAGTTAAATGCTTGCTGATTAAAGAGCTCTTAAGTCTGCTTTGAAGACCTAGGATCAAAAAAAGATCCAGTGGTTGCTATAGAGATCAAACTTTTTATTTTTATTTGATATTATGAGATATTGTAGCAGATATTTGACAGAAGGGAATACCCTGGGCCTAGAGTCATGAAGATTCATCTTCCTGAGTTCAAATTTGGCCTCAGATATGTAACAGTTGTGTTACTCTGGGCAAGGCACTTAACTCTGTTTGCCTTAGTTTCCTCATCTGTAAAATAAGTTGGAGAAGGAAACGGCAAGACACTTTTGCATCTTTGCCCAGAAAACCCCAAATAGGGCCACAAAGACTGGGACACAACTGAAACAACTGAACAACAAAATTATAAGAATATTTTTCTGTTTTAAAATCATCTGTTATTATACAAGCCATTAAGATAACCTAAGAATGACTATGTATATGCAACAATTTTCAAAGAGATATATAAGATCTATTTATACAAAACAGAGGGAAGGAGCATATGGATGTGAAAATAGCAAATGAATCCAAGTGCTCTTTCACCCTGAGTTTAATGAGTAGGGACCATTATAAAAGATAGGAAACGAGATGCTGGGAGACCAAAGGACATTCTAATGTCCCCTCATTATTTAAAGTAGTAAAACTCTCTCCATCTCTAGGGACTTTAGAATTCACTCTCCCTTGAGTGTAGGCAAAATATTATTTAGGAAATATGCAAAACAGCCCACTTTGTAAACTTGGCTTCTTGGTCAATTCCCTGATAATTTCATTTCTTATAGGATCTTTCTCAATTATTTCTATGGTTACTTTTTGTTAGACTTTCTAATCTAAATTATATATTAAAGAGATTTATGCCATAGTTTCAATTATAACCTGTGCATATATCTCTCCCTGACAACCTTTGCTAATTTGCTGAATGAATCCCTTAGAGCCCATAGCAAATAGAAGGGATTAAAATAAATTTAGCTCTGAATAGTTGAAAAATGCTCCTTGCCTAGAAAGTTTGAAAACATCCTATCTTCTTTTCTTTGATAGCAGGGGTTGCCTGTGGTCTGTGAACTTGATTTTTAAAAATATTTTTATAACTATTTTAATATAATTCATCTTTCTTGTAATCTTATTTTTTATATTTATATAATTTTTTTCTTAGAAGGAATTCATAAGCTTTACCAGGTTGCCAAAGGTGGTGAGGAGTACATTAATGATATGCAAAACAAAAACAAAAACAAAAAACAACCCTAAACCCTGCTTCAGAGAAAAATTTATAAGAAATCTGTCTAGAATTTGGAAAACTATTTCTAATATTTTCAGTGGATAGGGTTTAGTAAGATCTCAAACTCAGAGATTTCTTTGAATGGATAATAACATAATGGACTTGGAAATACCCCTTTATCAGGCATGGGATAAGGACAATTGGGAGAGTTATTTATTATCTAAATCTGCAATATCTATGATCATATGTGACATATATGAAAGATGAGCTAAAAGTAAGAACTGAGCTATATGCAGGTTTTAAAAAGTGCCTCCTTGCATAGATTAATACTGTATCACATCAGCTTTTGAATAAATCATATAGAATATTCAGGATTCAACTTTTGACTGCAGTCATCAAAAACTTTCAAAGTATGAATAGCATTTGCTAATGAGAACTGTTATTTCATTTTCTTCTAATAACAATTCTTAGTGTGTATGACCCTTGGGTTTTGAGACCTATCCCTTCAAAATGTATATATTAAATTAAATAGAAATCAACTCAATGTGAGAAACAACTTGAATTGTCCCTTTGATTCTAAAACTACATTCCCCCTTGCAAAGGTATGTGAGTTTTGTTGATTTGAACTTGCATTATCTGAGAGGGTATTGATTTACAAGTAATTAGGTAATTAGGAAAGAGAATATGTTTCTTTTATGTTAGGTCACTCAGTCTGCAAAGTCTGAAGTTCTGGAGTGAATGTACAGGTCCTGTGTAAATAAAGTACATACAGTAATAGTTCCTCATATTCAAGAGAAGCTCTCCTCCAGATTCTTTGAGAGAACATTTTAAAATAATGAAAATTTTTATATGAATACTATTTAGAATCCCCTAGAGTGACATATTTCCATTCAATAATAGAGCAAAGAGAGGAAATTAATTTGAGGTGAGCACAGTATTGGGATTTGTCCTTGACTAAAACACAGACATTCAGGTAGTCTTTGCCCTTTGGTCTTACCATTTTCAGTGACATTAGGAATTGGCATAATAGGAATAGTGTTTTGACAAAGACCAAGCCAGAGGAGAAGAAAAAAAATCTGATGCTCAAATATCTATTTTTATCTTTGTCTTTGACTTTTGAGTTGTTCTAGCCAGTCATCTTCACAGAAAACATTTCTGAGAACCCTTGTGAAAAAGGACATCATGGAAGTGACTCAAGATTTGATTGATTGTTCTACAATAATGTGGGTATTTATGAGACTACAGTGTCTACAATTTAAGCCTGAATACTATCTCTCTTGGAATTTTTCAAGCCTGTTATTCTATACATAGAAAATTTTAAAAAATCCCAAGAAATTATGTTTTAATATTAGTGAGTAACCACCAATACTTTTGTACATCCATAGACAATTAAAAGGGTACATTTCAACTACAGATATAGAAGGCAACATTTTACTTGGCTTCAGTGTTTTAACTAATTACATATTCACATGTACTTGAGAGTTGGGAGAGAAAGAAAAAATGTATATGCTCCATATTATTTAGCGATAGGAGATTCAGGATGAAATATATATTTATAAATAATTGTGAATTGTTCGATAGACTTTTTTTCCCAGGCTAATCTGAATAGATATTTTGTTTTTATTTGACCAAATTCAAATGTTAAATCATCAAATTGCAAAATCTTTAAGAACTGTTTCTCATTTCATCACTATGATTTTTAGAATTTAAATAAGATTTACACTATGATATGGGCAACATGAAATTATCAGATTTTAACATAATTATTATCTTCCATATATTTTCAGATATAAAGAAAATAATTTTGTATTGTATTTAACCATAGAGGAAAAAAAGACCAAATTTTGAGGCCTTGACTTTGGTAATCACCAGTTTTATGATCCTTGAAACACTACCTAAAATCTCTGAGTGTCAATTCTTTCACATGTAAGATGAGGCAAAATCTTTTCTACCTAATACACAGAGTAGTTATGGAAAAAAAGTATTTATGATTTTGAAAATGGAAATATTGTTTACTGGTAATATGATGTAAAGTTAAGGTCCACAGAGCAACTGACAACTTAGAATGCTGGGCCCAGTCCTTATGAAATATTATATTGAATAAGGATTAAGTTAAAGTCTTAAACTTGTGTTAAAAAACAACAATAAGGACCCTTGGGCTTCCAAGTTCAAAATGGAAAAGGAAAAGAGACAAAAATAAATAAACAAAACCAGACAACAGTTTTTTCAACAGAAAATGATGAAGTAGGTCTCAATAATAACAAAGAGGAAAGCACGACAATTGCATTTGAGT
Organism: Monodelphis domestica; assembly: GCF_027887165.1. NCBI lineage: Eukaryota > Metazoa > Chordata > Mammalia > Didelphimorphia > Didelphidae > Monodelphis > Monodelphis domestica. The sequence continues at coordinate 29,021,606 of NC_077231.1, read as the reverse complement.
ACTTGAATGACTATCATATCCAAGAGAAATTGGTTATATATTTGACTTAGCAGAAGTTCAGGGAAGGAGAAGGTCACCTAGAAGGAACAGTAGAAATTTGCAGAGACAGCATTTTCATACAAGGAAGAAATTCCTGATAATTAAGAGCTGTTCCAAAGTGGAAGTGACTTATTTGGTACCTATTATTATTCACTAAAATGATCAAAATACAGATACTTGTCTATTACCACATAGAATAAATTCTTGCTGAGATATAGGTCAAATATTTCTGTAGTTCCATCTAACTCAGAAATTTTTCAATTCTGTGAGTTTATATGTGATTGTTTTGTGGTCAAATCATTCATTTCTTCTTGTCCTCAATTCTGATTTCTTATTTTCACTAGCAGGTTTTTTATTCTGAGGATGCAACAAAAATGAGAAACAGCACAGTGATCACAGAGTTCATCCTCCTGGGACTTTCAGATGATCCTGACCTGCAGGTTGTGATTTTCCTCTTTCTGTTTATTGCCTACATCTTAAGTATTACTGGAAACCTGACCATCATCACCCTTACTCTGGTGGATTCTCACCTGCAGACACCCATGTATTTTTTCCTCCGGAATTTTGCCTTCTTAGAAGTCTCTTTCACTACTGTTTGCATTCCTCGATTCCTGAACACCATTATTACTGGAAACAAAACCATTTCCTTTAATAGCTGTGCAGCTCAGTTATTTTTTTTCATTTTCATGGGAGTGACAGAATTTTACCTTCTTACAGCCATGTCCTATGATCGCTATGTTGCTATCTGCAAACCCCTGCATTATATGACCATCATGAACAACAAAGTCTGTACAATGCTTGTTCTCTGTGCTTGGCTGGGAGGATTCATGATCATTTTCCCACCACTCATGCTCATTGTACAACTCGATTACTGTGGCTCCAATGTCATTGATCACTTTGCTTGTGACTATTTCCCCCTCTTGCAGCTTTCTTGCTCGGACACACGCATCTTGGAGGTGATCGGTTTTTACTGTGCTTTGGTGACTCTACTATTTACTTTGGCATTAGTGATTCTGTCCTATATGTACATCATTAGGACAATTTTGAGAATCCCTTCTGCTAGCCAGAGGAAAAAAGCCTTTTCCACATGCTCCTCTCACATGATCGTCATATCTATCTCCTATGGCAGCTGCATCTTTATGTATGTGAACCCCTCAGCCAAAGAAAGAGCATCATTGACCAAAGGAGTAGCTATTCTTAATACTTCAGTTGCTCCTATGTTGAACCCTTTCATTTATACCCTAAGGAACCAACAAGTAAAACAAGCATTCAAGGATATTGTTCAAAAGGTAGTTCATTTCTCAAGAAAGTGAAGTGCTCTATTGTCATGAGTAAGGGACAGTATAAAGTTCTGGTAATATTCATATTTTATTTGTTATATTTTATTTAGTTTGTATCACATCTTAGAAATCACTATTTCTTCACATTAAAGTTGATTTAAAGCTTTGTTTTTTTCTGTTCTCTTCCTGTCACTATTCCTGGCACACAGTAAGTGTTTAATTAATGCTTTTTCTTTTTCCTTGTTGCCTTCCCTTTCCTCTCATCTCAACTCATTTTCTTCTATATCTGGAATATGCTCCCTCTGTACCTTCAACTCAAAGAATTTCTAGCTTTTTTCAAAGCATGATTAAGGCATCATCTCTTCTAGGCCATTCTTGATGCCCTGAGTTAAAAAATCAATAAAACTATCTATCTATCTATCTATCTATCTATCTATCTATCTATCTATCTATCTATCTATCCATCCATCTATCTATCTATCTATCTATCTATCTATCTATCTATCTATCTATCTATCTATCTATGTGTCTATCTTTCTAAATCTACTATAAATATGGCAGGCTTTGTTCTGGTATCTGAAAATGAAAAGACAAAACAATTGAAATAATGCCTATTCTCATGTAGCTTACATTCTATTGGGAGACCTAGTTTATAAACATATAAATTGCAGAAGGTAATTAAATACAGACTAGTGAGGGAGAGGGGGTACTACCAATTGGTAGAATAAGGAAATACTAGTGAATATTCTCTAGCTGATTATCCAGGAATAAGTCTAGATACATCTGCCTTGTTCCAGTGTGTCTTGAGGAGCTGTAGTTGTGTTTTCTAGTTTTCTCAGGCTCCCCCCTTGTGTTCTCCCTATCTATATGTAAGATACACACACATGCACACTCACACACATACACACTCCTTTTTAGCCCTTTCTAATTTGGTCCTAACCCATATTTCCATATTCTTTTATATATAACTTTCTTCCCATATTCTTCAGTACATTCAAACTAACCTTTTCTCTATCTCTTCACCTAAAAACTATTTCCCTTCTCTGTAAAGATGGACTAGATATCCCCCATGCTTAAAATAATTTAATATATCTCTGCCTTCTCCCTATTTAAAATTTTAAAGTTTTTAATTTTTAAAAATTTTATTTAGTCAATTCAGAACATTATTCCTTGGTTACAAGAATCATATTCTTTCCCTCTATCCCCTCCCCATCCCCCTTCGAATAGCAGATGCACAATTTCATTGGGTATTACTTGTGTCTTTGATCAGAACCTATTTCCATGTTTTTGGTATTTCCATTAGTCTAAGAATTGAAAAGTTCATAAAGGATTAATAGCACAAGGGAAACTTTAACAATCAGGATAAGTGAAAATGGACAATTTGAAATGATTCAATATATACTAAATCTCCTGAAATTCCCTTTCCTTTGGTCAATTAATGTCTTGGACAAAAAGTTACAGGTGGAATGTAATGTAAATGAGTAATAGGCTTGTGGAAAAGAGAAAAAATATGTAAAGCATCTCTACCAAGTTCAGAGGTGAAGAGTAAGTGATTCCTATGGTCTAATTGCTTGATAGGTGAAGTAATCAATCAAAGATTTCTTTTTTCAGAATAAACTTTAAAAAAGAGAGATATTGAGGAGGAAAGAATGAATGAAAACATTTGGGAAAAGGTCACAGCAAACAAAAATTATTTAAAAATAAGAGTTTAGATGGTAAGATTTGTACCTAATCTGTTAAATGAGTGAGGAAAGATACAGAATAAAATGGGAAGAAATAACCATAAAAATTAAAAAAAAAATCTAATAATTGAAGAAAAGTAAAATAACTTGGAATAAGACAAGAAAACTGAAATTGAGGAGAGAGGAAATGCTTGTATGAATAAATTGGCTTTAAATATTTTATTAATAATAGTTAAAGAAAAAATATTGACTTAAAAGAAGAATAAACTAGAATTGAGGTAATTGAAGCACAGAGATATTAATGACATAGTCATGGTAAAGGACGTAATATCAGAGCTGGGGTTTGAACACAGTGTCTTTTATATAGCAGAAAGACTTATCCTACTTCATCCCTAAAATGCAGAAATTAGGAACAGTAGTCACAGAAAGATATATTTCAGTCTAAGAAAAGAAAAGAAAAAAACTTCCTAATCACTAAAACTGGCCAAAAGTAGAATGGAATGCCTTGGGGATAATGTTCTCACTAACACTGAGTGTTTTCAAGCAGAGGTTAGATGATAACATTTTAGCTACGTCTCAGATGCATTGAGATGATCTTTGAGGTCCTTTCTAAATCTAGGTGCTACAGAACTGGGGAGTTTCCATTGAAAAGGAATATTGAGTGGAATGTGGAACATAGTGTCATTAATGTATAAGTAGACATCAATCAATACACATTCATGTGGTATCTACTAAGAGTCAAAGAAAAGAGTTGGGTGGTGTAGGGTGTAGAGCACTAGGCTTGGAATCAAGAAGACATCTTCCCGAGTTCAGATCCTTTCAGAGATGCTTACTAGCTAGCTCTGTGTTCCTGGGCATGTCACTTAACCTGTTTATCTCAATTTCCTCCTCTGTAAAATGACCTAGAGAAGGAAATGGCAAACCACTCCAGTATCTTTGCCAAGAAATCCTCAAGTAGAGTCATGAAGAGTTAATTACTGAAATGATGTCTCATAGTAGATGTCTAATAAAAGTTTATTTTACTTTCTTTTTAAATTTTATTTATTTGTTGGTTTGTTACACTAAAGTTCCTGGGTATCTCCTTTTCTGCCTCCCCTCATTGTGCTAGAGAAGGCATCATTTGACAAAAAGATATATATGTATATACAATTCTGTCTTGTTTGCTTCTGTTTATTAGTTCTTTCTCTGGAGGTGGATATCCATGTTATTCTTTAAACAATATTACTGTTTCATGTAATATTCTTTTGGTTCTGCTTGATTTGTTCTTCATAAATTCATGGTGGTCTTTCCTTTTCTTTTTTTAAGATAAATATTTTATTAAAATCATATGCCACAACTTGTGTAGCCACTGTCTAATTGATGGTCATCCTCTCAATTTCCAGTTCTTTGACACCACAAAGAGAACTAATCTAAATATTTTACCACATTCTTTTTCCTCTTATCATCTTAGAAAAGAAATCTGATTGTTGATTCAAAGAGAAAAAAAAAAGTTTATTTCAAGGAGGTAGAAAGTACATATAAAAGTATTTACAGAATGATTAAAATAGTCTCCAGTCTGACAACACCCATCTCAGGGTCACTATTTAGACACATGACAAAGAAATAAACATTCAGGGGCTTCCATTAAAAGAATCTTCCACATTAGATGTATAATGAGAAGAATCAAATAAGGCCTACCAGATTTAGAATCATGGACAACTCCCAGTGTTGGATGCAATGCTGAATAACTTGGTGCTTTTTGATGAAACAACAAAAAAAAATTATGTTAACATGAAAGGGAGTATTATTTCTCTTCATCATTTCCCTTCCATTATGGCATGGTTAGGAATAATAGCTAAGTGTTTTATCTCAACTATTTTGGAATTTAACCAAACTTTTTATTTTGGCTAGCGTGAGATCTTATCTCTACTGTTTTATGGAAAAAATATCTTCTAAATTCTTGACGTTCTTAGAAATAAGTTTTTAAAAAATCCTTCTATGGCCCAACATTTTCAAAAAGCATTATTTGAAATTGTTTTTATAAGTTTCAATTTCCTATTAGCAGAATATGTGCTTTGGTTTTAGTTTAATGGAAAGGATCCATTATAGAATATAGGACATGAAAGAGCAAAGGACATTCCAGTATCCTCTCATGGTATAAAATAGCAGAGCTCTCTCCTGGAGATGGCCTGTCTCCAGAGATTTCAGTTCATATTCTCACTTGAGTTCAGGTAAAATGCTATTTGGACAACATGGGAAATAACCCACATTAGAAAACCAGAGTTTGGTTAATTATTCTGGTAATAATTTCACGATTTTATAAGGTCTTTCTCAGTTGGTTCTGTGATCCCTGTTCCTTAACTTTTTCTAAATGAATTCTTATTGTATGTCATTCTAACACTTTTTCTTAATTTTATGAATTAATTCCTCAGAACCCAGAGGAAGTAGATGAACATGAACCTGTCCATAGATAATGTGAATTACTCATTACTCAGAAACGTTGGAAGCAATTTACTTTCTTTTCCTTTAGAGAATTTTTACTTTTGAACTCTACGTATAATTTGGTAAAGTATCTCAGGATTTCAATGAGAAACATTTAATAGGATCTGAAATCTTGGGTAATATTTGGGCATATAGTGACAAAATGTATTTTGTAATTCTCCTTTGTCAATTATGGGATGGAGATAACAGGGAGAATTCTTTAACTGATGCTAAAATGTCTATGTATATGAGTTACCCCTGTGGAGAAGATGAGCTAGAACTGAGTTACACAAAGGTAAAAAGCAATGCTTGCTCTCACAGAGGAATATTGGATTTCATCTTATTTTTAAAGCAAATCACACAAAATATTCAGGACTCAACCTTTGACCGAAATCTTCAAAAACCATCTGAAAGTAAGTAATATTTGCCAATGCAGATTGTTAATGTATCTTTATGCTGTTTAGTTAACTTTTAAAAATATTTCATTTTCCCAATTACACATATTAACAAGTTGCAATGAATTTTCTGAAAGTATAAGATCCAAAATGTCTCCGTCTCTTCCATCTGCCCTCCTTGAGATGGTAAGCAAGTTGATCTAGGTTATACATGGATGTTCATTCAAAATATATTTCCATACTGGTCACTGATATGAGAAAATAGTTATATAAAACCAAAAGCCAAAGTAAAATCACAAATGAAATATAGTGAAAAAAATATGCCTCGATCTACATCTAAATTCCATCAGTTCTTTCTCTGGAGGTGGATAGCATTCTTTGTCCCAAGTCCTTCAGAATTGTATTACTGAAAATAGCAAAGTCTCTCATAGTCAATTGTCATATGATTTTTCTGTTTCTGTGTTTAGATACTTTTTTAAAAACTTTCATCTTCTGTCTTAATATCAGTACTGTGTATTGGTTCCAAGTCAGAAGAATGGTAAGGGTTTAGCAATGGGGGTTAAACAATTTGCTCAGGGTCAGAACTAGGAAGTATCTAAGGCCAGTTTTGAACTGAAGATATCTTGTCTCTGGGCCTTGCTCTCAATCCACTGAGAAACCTACCTTTCCCTATATAGTTAAGTTTTAATGTTTTTGGTGGGTACTATTTCTTTTTTTTTTTTTTAAACTCTTACCTTCCGTCTTGAAGTCAATACTGTGTATTGGCTCCAAGGCAGAAGAGTGGTAAGGGCTAGGCAATGGGGGTTAAGTGACTTGCCCAGGGTCACACAGCTGGGAAGTGGCTGAGGCCAGATTTGAACCTAGGACCTCCCATCTTTGGCCTGGCTCTCAATCCACTGAGCTACCCAGCTGCCCCCGGTACTATTTCTTAACGTGTACGATGCATGGATTTTTAGACCCAACCTTTTCCAAGGTTACCTGAGAGGCTATCAACTGTCAAGCAATTAGGTGATTAGGAAATGTGTGATTGTTCCTTTCTTTTCTTTTCTAAACTCTTACTTTATATTTCAATTTTAAGACAGATGAATGGCAAGAGGTAGGCATTTGGGATTAAGTGACTTGGCCATGGTCACACTGCTAGGATGTGATTTGAACCCAGGTTCTCTCAAATGCAGACCTGACACTCTCTCTACTGTTCTACCTACCTGCCCTTGTTGCTCCTTCTTGACTCTATCAACAAAGACTGAGGAATGAGGGAATCCTTTGTGGAAATTAAGACTACTTATTTAGGGAAGACAAGGAATATATATATATATATATATATATCTCAACTCAGAGGAAGCTCCGTTCTAGATTTTTTGAGAAAACATTTTAAAACAGGTAACTAAAATCATTCATATAAAAACTAATCATGGGCTTCTTCCATTTAGTCATTGAGTAGAGGCAGAAAGTTAATTTTAGCTGAGAACATTATTTGGAGTTCTCATTCATCAAAACACAGAAATAGTCTTACAGCTTTCAGTGATTCTGAGGAAATGAAGAATAATGTTTGGAAGAAGAAATAAATAGCCAGGGAAAAGAAATGTTATGCTCATGCATCTATCTTGGTTTGTCTTTTTAATTTATTAAATTCTTCTGGGAAAGTAGCCAACCATGTTCACATAAGAAAGTCTTATGTGACTGGAAATCAGGATAATAACTTAAGATTTGACCAATTGTTACTTTCGGTAACTGTAGAGTGCTACATTTTAAGCATAAACACTATCAATCTTGAAGGTAAAGGTAAAAGAAATAACAATTTAATTTGTTCACAGTTAGGATATTATCAGAAATAAAATAACAAGTTGTATTCTGTTCATATTAGGGATTAATGCAACTATCATTACTTTCAGAAAGCCATTCCTTTCACATCATCGGTTAACAAACATAGATTTGATTCAAGTGCAGTAAAAATACTTGGCTTCAGTTTTTTACCTAACGACACCTCCAAGACCATTCAAAGGTTGCCTGATAAATAAAGCATTGTTGATCCTCCATATTAAACAAGGGGCTAAAGGTTGAGAGGAAAGTATATGTGTTTATCACAAAAGTTGTGACTTGTAGAATTTGTAGCATCTTTTCCAGTTTGCTTGAGAAAGTATATGGTTTTTATGCACCAATTTTAAATGCTAAATGATTAGTTTGTAAATCTTCAATAATTATTTGTCATTTTACCATCATTATCTTTAGAGCTTAAATATGATTTTTTTTCTGTGATGAGAAAAATGAAATTGTTAAATTTCAAGGTAACAATTGTTGTCAATATATTTTAAGATATAAAGGACAATATTTTCTCATTATATCATATGTAGGAAAAATTTTAAAGACATCAAAAGAGTCAACAGTGATAGATCTATGAATAAAAGATTCACTGAAGTTATGCTTGTCCATAAATTTATGTATAGGTTCCACCTGTTAGTCCTGGGCATTTCTAATCACTAGCTTTGTGTTTAGCATTTACTTAGCTCTGGGAGCTTCCATTTCTTCCCCTGTAATATGTGGTAAATAATATTTGGACTACTTAGCTATAAAGTATTTACAGAAAAAGCTTTTGGACCTTAAGTTGAAAGAATGCAAAGATGTCTCCAGAAAGACTCTACAAGTTGGAATTTTGGGACTGATTCATATAAAAGATTAAATTTAATAGAAATTAAGTTAAAATCTTGCTTTAGAAGGAAATAAGCCTCTATTAAGTGCCCACTGTGTTATATACTATGCTAAACACTTTACAAAAATCAACTTTAGAAGTTCAAAATAGTGCAAGTGTAATCAGATAAGAGTTTTTCTGAAACTAATTAATGGGCTAGAGAATTACAAATTTAATGCATATTGTGATATGGCTATCAAGAAAAGTTAAAATGACCTAAGACTTTTATTAAGACTAGTATATGAGGCAACTAGGTGGCTCAGGAGGTAGATAGTAGACCTGGAAATGGGAGGTGCTGGGTTCAAATTTGGCCCCAGACACTTCTTTGCTCTGCTACTCTGGGTAAGTCACTTAACTGCAGTTGCATAGCCCTTACCACTCTTCTTCCTTGGAACCAATGCTTAATATCAGTTCTAAGACAGAAGGTATGGGTGTAAAAAAAGTGGCAAATAATCCAAGACTACAGGGATGATAAAGCTATAGTGTTCTCTTCTTTTTTGAGCAGTTTTTGATTCTTGCATTTAGTTCTGGTGCCATACTTTAGGAATTACAAATTAGTGACCAAGTCACAGACTTAGAAGAGTGTGACTACGTTGGTGAAGAACTTTAAAATGGGGGCAGCTAGGTGGTTCAGTGGATTGAGAGTCAGGCCCAGAGATCGGAGGTCCTGGGTTCAAATGTGACCTCAGACACTTCCTAGCTGTGTGACCTTGGGCAAGTCACTTAACCCCCATTGCCTAGCCCTTACCACTCTTCTGCCTTGGAACCAATACTCAGTATTGATTCTAAGGTGGAAGGTAAGGGTTTTTAAAAAATTTAAACAATTAAAATTTAAAAAAAAAAAAGGATTGGCTGAATAAAATGAGTTCATTTAGCTTTAAAACAAACAAAAAAACCTTCCCTTCTCTCTTAGAAGTATTGGTTCCAAGGTAGAAAAATAAGAACTAGGGAATTGGGGTTAAGTATTTTGCTCAGTCTCCCATCTAGGAAGTATCTGAGGCCATGTTTAAACCCAAGACTTTCCATCTTTAAGACTGGCTCTCTATCCACTGAGTTGCCTATCAGCCCTGGGTAATAGCAGACATAGAAGGGGTTAAGATGGTTGTCTGCATGTGAATGCTCTCCCTTTCATGTGACAATTCTTCAATTATTTGATAATTTAGACAGTTTGACACATTGGAAAACTGAGACTGATCCTTATAAGAGATTAAATTTTGTAGTGATTGTGTTAAAGTCTCCAAGTATTTGAAGATATGGCATGTGAAAGATAAACTGTTCACTTGTCCTATTTGACATGTGTCTTAGCAGAGGATTAATGAATCAGGACCAGTGGTAGAAATTATAAAAAAGATAGATTTTCATACAGGGAAAAATTCCCTAATAATTAAAAACTGTTCCAAATTGGAATTAACCTACTGGGTTATTATTCACTAGAATGACCAAAACTTAGACTGAATGTCTACTAGCCTGTCATGTTATCAAACACATTCTTGCTGTAATAAAACCCTAAAATTTTAAGAGGTGAATATATTTTGAGAGGTTTCTAGATGGTATGTGCTGACAGACTTGGATGTATGTGTCTGTCAGGACCTCTCTCTATATGTCGTCGCTATTACTAGGACAAAGAGGGAAAATCTTTGTTAAGATGGATTACTAGAGATTGAGCAAGCATTGATAGTTTGACTAGTCTTTACTTATGGGTAATATTGGAGGTACCCCGGGATTGATAAACTCAAATCCCCCTCAGGCATGGGGTTTGATCAAGACAGAGTATTAGTTCCTTGTTCCCTCTAAGTCCCCCTGAATAAAGTCTCCTTTTATCTGACTGCAAATCAAGTTTTATTATAATAATGATTAAGTTGTCAGGAGGTGGGAAGCAGGTAGAGGCATATGAGGACTCCCTGATTCACTAATTCCAAGGGTCCTTCTTCCTGGCTCACCAAATGGCCCAAACAAGAAATTCACCTTCCCTTTCCCTATTTCCTATTCTAATCTAAACCTACAGTGTTTAAAACATGACAGGGATTTCTAGTCCCTGACCCCTCAGGTCTAGAGGAACCAGAATCTCCTCCTAGTTGATGGTAGAGGATGTCAGGAAACACCAGGCTTTGAGGTAATATGTCCACAGTAAATCCCTTGGGCTGCTCTCCATCAGTCCCAGGAGGGCAAGTGCTCATCCTCTCTCCCCAATATTCCAGATTAAGAGCCCCCTCCATTCCTGTTCTTTTCCCAAGATCCTTTGCTCTGTTTCCAATGGTCCTCTCTGTTACTCAATTCAGCTTCCTGATCCTTCCAAGCCTCTTCAGCCCAGTCTGCTCTTACATTGCTCAGAGTTAGGTTGTTACTTGCTATGACCCCTTATGATTCAGAGATTTTTTTATAGGTGGTTCTTTTGTGGTCGAATCCTTTCCTCAATTGTCCTCAATTCTGATTTCTTATTTTCACTAGCAGGTCTTTTATTCTGAGGATGCAAGAAAAATGAGAAACAGCACAGTGATCACAGAGTTCATCCTCCTGGGACTTTCAGATGATCCTGACATGCAGGTTGTGATTTTCCTCTTTCTGTTTATCGCCTACATCTTAAGTATTACTGGAAACCTGACCATCATCACCCTTACTCTGGTGGATTCTCACCTGCAGACACCCATGTATTTTTTCCTCCGGAATTTTGCCTTCTTAGAAATCTCTTTCACTACTGTTTGCATTCCTCGATTCCTGAACACCATTATTACTGGAAACAAAACCATTTCCTTTAACAGCTGTGCAGCTCAGTTATTTTTTTTCATTTTCATGGGAGTGACAGAATTTTACCTTCTTACAGTCATGTCCTATGATCGCTATGTTGCTATCTGCAAACCCCTGCATTATATGACCATCATGAACAACAAAGTCTGTATCTTGCTTGTACTCTGTGCTTGGCTGGGATCGTTCTTGAGCATTTTCCCACCATTCTTGCTACTTCTACAGCTTGATTACTGTGACTCCAATGTCATCGATCACTTTTCCTGTGACTTTTTCCCCCTCTTACAGCTCTCTTGCTCAGATACACAGTTCTTAGAAGTGATCAGTTTTTACTTTGCTTTGGTGACTCTACTATTTACTTTGGCATTAGTGATTCTGTCCTATATGTACATCATTAGGACAATTTTGAGAATCCCTTCTGCTAGCCAGAGGAAAAAAGCCTTTTCCACATGCTCCTCTCACATGATCGTCATATCTATCTCCTATGGCAGCTGTATCTTTATGTATGTGAACCCCTCCGCCAAAGAAAGAGCATCATTGACCAAAGGAGTAGCTATTCTTAATACTTCGGTTGCTCCTATGTTGAACCCTTTCATTTATACCCTAAGGAACCAACAAGTAAAACAAGCGTTCAAGGATATTGTTCAAAAGGTAGTTCATTTCTCAAGAAAGTGAAGTGCTCTATTGTCATGAGTAAGGGACAGTATAAAGTTTTGGTAATATTCATATTTTACTTGTTATATTTTATTTAGTTTGTATCACGTCTTAGAAATCACTATTTCTTCACATTAAAGTTGATTTAATGCTTTGTTTTTTTCTGTTCTCTTCCTGTCACTATTCCTGGCACACAGTAAGTGTTTAATTAATGCTTTTTCTTTTTCCTTGTTGCCTTCCCTTTCCTCTCATCTCAACTCATTTTCTTCTATATCTGGAATATGCTTCCTCTGTACCTTCAACTCATAGAATTTCTAGCTTTTTTCAAAGCATGATTAAGGCATCATCTCTTCTAGGCCATTCTTGATGCCCTGAGTTAAAAAATCAATAAATCTATCTATCTATCTATCTATCTATCTATCTATCTATCTATCTATCTATCTATCTATCTATCTATCTATCTTTCTATCCATCCATCCATCCATCTATCCATCTATCTATCTATCTATCTATCTATCTATCTATCTATCTATCTATCTATCTATCTATCTTTCTAAGTCTACTATAAATATGGCAGGCTTTGTTCCAGTATCTGAAAATGAAAAGACAAAACAATTGAAATAATGCCTATTCTCATGTAGCTTACATTCTATTGGGAGACCTAGTTTATAAACATATAAATTGCAGAAGGTAATTAAATACAGACTAGTGAGGGAGAGGGGGTACTACCAATTGGTAGAATAAGGAAATACTAGTGAATATTCTCTAGCTGATTATCCATGAATTAGTCTAGATACATCTGCCTTGTTCCAGTGTGTCTTGAGGAGCTGTAGTTGTGTTTTCTAGTTTTCTCAGGCTCCCCCCTTGTGTTCTCCCTATCTATATGTAAGATACACACACATGCACACGCACACACATACACACTCCTTTTTAGCCCTTTCTAATTTGATCCTAACCCATATTTCCATATTCTTTTATATATAATTTTCTTCCCATATTCTTCAGTACATTCAAACTAACCTTTTCTCTATCTCTTCACCTAAAAACTATTTCCCATCTCTGTAAAGATGGACTAGCTATCCCCCATGTTTGAAATAATTCAATATATCTCTACCTTCTCCCTATTTAAAATTTTAAAATTTTTAATTTTTTAAAATTTTATTTAGTCAATTCAGAACATTATTCCTTGGTTACAAGAATCATATTCTTTCCCTCTATCCCCTCCCCATGCCCCTTCCCATAGCAGACGCACAATTTCATTGGGTATTACTTGTGTCTTTGATCAGAACCTATTTCCATGTTTTTGGTATTTCCATTAGTCTACATCCCCAACAATATCCCCGCAGCCCATGTACTCAAGCAGTTGTTTTTCTTCTCTGTTTCTACTCCCACAGTTTTTCCTCTAAATGTGGATTCTGTTCTTTTTCATAGATCCCTCCGAGTTGTTCAGGATCATGGCATTGCCACTAATGGCTTTATCCCTATTTTAGCTGGAATTTATAGCACCTCGTTTCCCAGCAAATATCAATTAACCTTTGGAAAGGGATATTTACTGAAAAGATTTGAACAAGAATAAAAGTGCTAATATGCCACATATGTCTCTCTTGTTCCTCCCCCTCTCCTGTTCCTCAAGGGTACACTCTGATTAGTTTCAAAATAATACTGATCACATAAAATTCACATCCAGATTTAGCAAGAGGACTTGATAAGGCTTCATCTGGGCTGCTACATGCAGAGTCCTGAAGGTTACTCCTGCTCCTCAGGGCATTCACATTGAGTTGAATGTTTACAACTTATACATGGGTTGATAGGATTCCAACATACTGATCTTTCTTCATCTCAAAGAAAAGAACAAATGCTGAAACAGGCAAAAAATTTGGGATTGTATTCACAAGGAAGAGAAGGCCAGAGATGTCTAAAGGCCCAAGGCCTCTTCTCTTATGATAGAATTGTCTCTCTCATTTTTTGAGTAAAAGAATCAAAGAACTCTTTCAATATTGAGCAGCCAAACAGTAAAGTGACTTTGGCTCTGGTTTCTAAGTCCCTTTTGGAGGCCTCTGAAGACTTTCAAAGAGCATGCAACAGAGGTTTTTCAACAAAAAATACTTGTCCAAGGCAATTCTATACATGATCATAACCATTCCTGGAAGCAAGCTGTCTAGTGTCTCTCTGTGACTAGATGTCATTAGTCACTCTACAATGCCAGAGACCCATTTCAAAGAAAAGAAATGTGATTTAATTAAGTAAGGAATATTATGATGTAGAGATAAAGATTAGATGGATTTCAAGCATGGGGATTTCAAGCCAGTACAAAGGTATGGAAATCATTTTTATGTGAAGAAATAGAGAAAATGTTAGTTTGAAATGTATTGAAAAATATGAGAAGAGAGTAAAGAATATGGAAATATAGATTAGGACCAGATTGGAAAGTATCAAAGGGAGTTTATTGAATAGGAGTATGGCATGATCTATGCCAAAGAAAAGTCTCTTTGGCATTTCTATGTTTTAATTGCAATGAAGAGAGATGAGGCAATGAGATCAATTATGAAACTATTACCATAGTCCAGGTGAGAGGTGCACATTCTCTCCCTATTGAAATTACCTTCTATTTCTTTAACACATATAGATATCTCCACAGGACAATGTAAAATCCTTCAGGACAGAGACTTTTTTTATGCTTATTTTCCACACTTACATTAAAAAAAAGAGGAGGGCAAAATATAAATTGAGGTAGGATGAAAACAAGCATCAAGTAGCTGAACTAGAAGATCAGCTACAGCAAGTCTTATAGCACTAAAAGGTTATTCAGGATAGGGACCCAGACCACCAACTCTGATATAATCCATTTCAAAGGAACTTAGATATCTCTAAAGCCAAGCAGCCTGAACAGCAGAAAAAGGAAGATGATTCACAGTGTAAGCGAGATAAGGAAATTACCAAAACACTAATGAAAATAAGAGAAAAATTCCAATAATAGTCTGGCCCCAAGCAGAAAATTCAACAGAAAGGGTCTTAAAATTGTAGACAATTTGAATAAAATCACAAAGAGGAACCAAAATAAGCTTAGCAAATGACTTCTGGACCCCAATCAACCATGGTCTTGTGACAGAATTTTTAAAAGATAAATATTATAATTTAAGGGATAGAAAACCAATAGGGCTTGATGTAAGTCAGTATTTATGGAACAATAAGAAAACTCAAGATCATTTAAGGAAAATAAAATCCACAAAAGAAAACAATTAGAATGACTATAGGTCAGGAGTTAGAGCTTTTGATGTAAAAAATAGAATTTTCAAGGTAGATGAAGTGGTGGAGAACAATATACAGAGTAGGAAAAAAATAAAGCCATACTGAAGACTCTAAAGAGAGAGAGAGAGACAAACAGTCACACAGAGTTCATAGGTGGTTGGTGGAGGCAGACATTGTAATATTCTTGAAATGTGAAAATATTGAAGTAAAAAACTGACAGTAAAGAAACAAAGGACCTTAGAAAAATTTATGGATTCTCTTTGGCCTAAGCAACTGACTCTGAAGATCTGATGCACAGAGATAACAGAAGAACATGAGAAATTAAAAATTTTGGATATTTCAATGAATAAGATACTGAAATAATGAAATACAGAAAACTGTTCATAACTTCTGAATATCAACAATTTACTGATTGAGAGAATCTAAATATTCTGGCAGAAAAAGCACTGGCACATTAAAATTCAAGATCTTTAAATTTAATCATGTAGTAGTTGGATATAGCAGATTAGTGAAAAATAATTGATTTTACTAGTATCTAGGAATGAGACTTTTAAATGAGATGGAAAGTCATTTGAATTAATAGGATTATTTCATATTAAAAAGTTGAAAAGTCACTTTAATCGAATTGAATAACAAACTTCAAAAAAGGAAAGCCAGTTATAATCCAAGATGATGTATCCCCAAATTGGAGATTAATCATAAGTTTTTTAAAATGGATTTTCAATATGAACGACATTTGAGACATTTCCAAGAAGCACATAACCATAATATTAACCTTGCAAATACTCCAGATAATAGAAGTAAAATATAGAGAACTAAGCATAATTACTGATGAAAAGAATAAGAAAATGGATCATTTCATGATAAGAGTTTGTTACTATAAAATTAGAGAAACAGAGATTGACCTAAGAATCAGAAGACAGAAAATAGAGAAACCATAAAAGAATTGAAAAGTTCATAAAGGATTAATAGCATAAGGGAAACTTTAACAATCAGGATAAGTGAAAATGGACAATTTGAAATGATTCAATATATACTAAATCTCCTGAAATTCCCTTTCCTTTGGTCAATTAATGTCTTGGACAAAATGTTACAGGTGGAATGTAATGTAAATGAGTAATAGGCTTGTGGAAAAGAGAAAAAATATGTAAAGCATCTCTACCCAGTCCAGAGGTGAAGAGTAAGTGATTCCTATGGTCTAATTGCTTGATAGGTGAAGTAATCAATCAAGGATTTTTTTTTCAGAATAAACTTTAAAAAAGAGAGATATTGAGGAGGAAAGAATGAATGAAAACATTTGGGAAAAAGTCACAGCAAACAAAAATTATTTAAAAATAAGAGTTTAGATGGTAAGATTTAGACCTAATCTGTTAAATGAGTGAGGAAAGATACAGAATAAAATGGGAAGAAATAACCATAAAAATTAAAAAAAATCTAATAATTGAAGAAAAGTAAAATAACTTGAAATAAGACAAGAAAACTGAAATTGAGGAGAGGAAATGCTTGTATGAATAAATTAGCTTTAAATATTTTATTAATAATAATTAAAAAAATATTGACTTAAAAGAAGAATAAACTAGAATTGAGGTAATTGAAGCACAGAGATATTAATGACATAGTCATGGTAACGGACGTAATATCAGAGCTGGGGTTTGAACACAGTGTCTTTTATATAGCAGAAAGACTTATCCTACTTCATCTCTAAAATGCAGAAATTAGGAACAGTAGTCACAGAAAGATATATTTCAGTCTAAGAAAAGAAAAGAAAAAAAAACTTCCTAATCACTAAAACTGGCCAAAAGTAGAATGGAATGCCTTGGGGATAATGATCTCACTAACACTGAGTGTTTTCAAGCAGAGGTTAGATGATAACATTTTAGCTATGTCTCAGATGCATTAAGATGATCTTTGAGGTCCTTTCTAAATCTAGGTGCTACAGAACTGGGTAGTTTCCATTGGAAAGGAATATTGAGTGGAATGTGGAACATAGTGGCATTAATGTATAAGTAGACATCAATCAATACACATTCATGTGGTATGTACTAAGAGTCAAACAGAAGAGTTGGGTGGTGTAGGGTGTAGAGCACTAGGCTTGGAATCAAGAAGACATCTTCCTGAGTTCAAATCCTTTCAGAGATGCTTACTAGCTAGCTCTGTGTTCCTGGGCATGTCACTTAACCTGTTTATCTCAATTTCCTCCTCTGTAAAATGACCTAGAGAAGGAAATGGCAAACCACTCCAGTATCTTTGCCAAGAAATCCTCAAGTAGAGTCATGAAGAGTTAATTACTGAAATGATATCTCATAGTAGATGTCTAATAAAAGTTTATTTTACTTTCTATTTAAATTTTATTTATTTGTTGGTTTGTTACACTAAAGTTCCTGGGTATCTCCTTTTCTGCCTCCCCTCATTGTGCTAGAGAAGGCATCATTTGACAAAAAGATATATATATGTATATACAATTCTGTCTTGTTTGCTTCTATTTATTAGTTCTTTCTCTGGAGGTGGATATCCATGTTATTCTTTAAACAATATAACTGTTTTATGTAATATTCTTTTGGTTCTGCTTGATTTGTTCTTCATAAATTCATGGTGGTCTTTCCTTTTCTTTTTTTAAGATAAATATTTTATTAAAATCATATGCCACAACTTGTGTAGCCACTGTCTAATTGATGGTCACCCTCTCAATTTCCAGTTCTTTGACACCACAAAGAGAACTAATCTAAATATTTTACCACATTCTTTTTCCTCTTATCATCTTAGAAAATAAATCTAATTGATTGTTGATTCAAAGAGAAAAAAAGTTTATTTCAAGGAGGTAGAATGTACATATAAAAGTATTTACAGACTGATTAAAATAGTCTCCAGTCTGACAACACCCATCTCAGGGTCACTATTTAGACACATGACAAAGAAATAAATATTCAAGGGCTTCCATTAAAAGAATCTTCCACATGTAAACCTTAAAATTCCTTAGACTTCTAAATGTTGGAAATTTCACCATTGGGAAATTTCATACTTGGAAAATTTCTTACTGATAGTCTATTGGAATGTGAACCCCATTGGCATGGGAGGTTCCTCCTCCTCCCTTCTTAAGATTACTTTAGGACAGAAAACTTTTGCTGAACAATGGAAAGGACTTTGACCTATGCTTAAGCATAGAACAGGAATTTCTTTGAGTCATGATTGATTTTAGAATTGATACAATGGAGATACTTGGAATCAATCTCCACCCTACTCAGTCCTAACAGGATTGAGGAAGGGCTGCAGCATAGATCAAAATTTAATTATTCCAATCTCTACCCTACTCAGGTTAACAGGATTTAGGAAGGGTTGTAGCAAAGGATCAAAGATTTAATTATTTGAGGATATGACCTTCAACAGACATGTGCAAAGCCAGAGACCTCTGGGAGGTCCTGGGTTAAGCTAGAGCCTCCATTGGCACAGGGAAATTGATGGACAGTGATTAGTAGATGTGAGAACTGAGGGGAGGGAACTTGGATGGTTTCCTTAAAGATAGAGGGGTCTGAAGACTCAGGTGGTGGTTGAGGAGTTGGTCTGAGTGGTTGGAGTGGGCTCTGAGAAGCTTGCTCTGAAGGAAGCTGAAGGTGGGGGCTCTGAGACTGTTTCTCCATTTTCGTCACGTGAGTAATAGGGACTGATCTCCTTTCTTTGCCCCAGCTATCTAAGGGCTTGGGCCTTTTTGGCCCAGCCTAAACAGAGGGGGTATTTAAGCCCTATTCCCTTCTCTCCTCTTCCTCTCTCTCTCTCTAATTCCTTTCTTCCTCCTGTTTGTAATTAAACTCTATAAAAGGCTGACGGCTGACTTGAGTTTTCATTTAGGAATTACATAGCTGAATTCCTTGGCGACCTTAAATTAATATATATCAGTCTTTTAAAGTGATTTCCTTGTCACATTGTGGCTGACCACAAGGGAGTCTAAAGAATCCTCCCAATAAACTTCTGAAATTCCTTGCCTTTTTACTATACCGTCTCACCACTTAGTCCCCTTTTTTAAACAAAAAACTAAAGACACAGCTGATAGAGCACGTGAGTATAAAAAACTTTTTCTCTCTTCTCTTTTCTCCTTAAGTTAAATTGGAATCAGCAGTTTTTTCTTTTTCTTCCCTTTAATCTTAAGGGACAGCTGGGTAGCTCAGCGGATTGAGAGCCAGGCCTAGAGACAGAAGGTCCTGAGTTCAAATCGGACCTCGGATACTTCCCAGCTATGTGACTCTGATAGACAGAAAACAGCTGTTTTAAATCTCAGCAACAGGACTATAAAGTCCTGCCTGGAAGAGCTGTTTCTAAATATCCTTTCCCTTAAGGAACAACTTCCTGGATAAAAAAAAAAACAAAAAAAACCTTGTGGAAAGTTTTTGGCTTTGCCCTGCTCCCCACGTGTTTTGTGAAATTACAAAATATATATAAAAAAATGAGTACTACAGTTTTTGACAATTATATGGCAGCTGAAGAAGTAGGGGCACTGAGGAATGCAGGATACCTCCAAATTTTTATATTAATAGGTACTGTCATTTTTGTACGCCTCAATACTATATTTAGAGATGCTAAAATAAAAAAAAAATTGAGGATAAAATAAAAAAATGAGGATAAAATAGAAAATATTGAGGATAAAATAGAAAAAAATGAGGATAAAATAGAAAATATTGAGGATAAAATAGAAAATATTGAGGATAAAATAGAAAAAATTGAGGATAAAATAGGAAATATTGAGGATAAAATAGAAAAAATTGAGGATAAAATAGGAAATATTGAGGATAAAATAGGGAATATTGAGGATAAAATGGGAAATATGGAGGATAAAATAGGAAAAATTGAGGATAAAATGCAAGCCCAATTAGAAGATCTAAAAAGTTTCTTACAGGATCAATTGGCAAACAACCACTCTACCAGAAACAGACCTGTTTCTGAACCTTTGAATGAGGAAATTTCCTTCCCTGAAATAGAGATGGAAAACACCTTCCCTATAGCCCAGTTAACAGACTGCTTCTCTCGTGCAGTGCAAATCTTGACTGAATTTAATCCCCAAAACCCTTCCCCTGTAATCCCAGTTTCTCATGTTCCCTCTCCTACAGAAAACCAAATTCCAAAGCAAAGGAGATCTTGTCCTCCTAGAGAAACCTGTTCTTGTCAAACTGACCCACAGGTACAAAATTCAACTAGAGGCCTGTTTCCTCTAAGAGAAGTACCTGAAATAGGACGGAATGGGGATGTGGTGACTTTAAGACATAGGATACTGTTTACTCCCCAAGAAATAAATGAATTTACACGAAATATCCCCACATATGAACAAGATCCTTTTCTAGTAACAAAAAAGATGGGAGACATATTTTTTCAGTATAATCCATCTTACAAGGACGTTGAGAACTTACTACAGGCTTTTTTAAGTGAACGTGAAAAAAATAAAATAATTGCTCATGTCAACAAAACCCGGGGGCGTAATGCAGCACATTGGCCATCTCAGGATCCCGAATGGGACTATAACAATCCTGAGGATTATCTACCACTATACCGTTGTAGAGAGGCCATCCTCACGACAATGAAGGAATGTGCAGACAGTACAGATAAGTGGATGGAACTGGAAAAAATTAAGCAAAAAGAAGAAGAATCACCATCCAGATTTATGGATAGAATTATCGAGTTTGGGGACAGATACTTAGATTGGGACTTAACTAAAGAGAGTAGTTTAAGACAAGTTAGAAGAATCTTTATAAATAACTCTTGCAAAGCAATTAAGAATTATTTTAGAACACAATGCCCAAGATGGTCAGATATGGACCTTGAAGAATTGCGAAAAACAGCTATATATGTTTTAAAGGGAAACAAGGAAAAGGAGGAAGAAAATAATGATGACATAGAGGAAATGAAGAAAAAAAATGAGATATTTAATAGATAGGATGACTAAATTAGAAAGTGGGCATGATAATGAACCAACGACAATTGCCCCTCTCCAGAAATCCAATTATCAATCCATTACTTGCCACTTCTGTGAGAAGAAGGGCCACAAAATGATGGAATGTAGAACCTTTCTTAAGATGTTTGGAAGGAATACACAGTTTAATAATAGTTTTAGAAATAATAACTATAGAAATGATGATAATGGTTATAGAAACCAGAATTCTAGAAATTATAATAATGACTATGGAAATAACTATAATGAATATAGAAATAAGAACTTTAGAAACCAGAATTATAGAAATAGGAATTGGGAAATTAATGACAATGCTCAAATTGAAGAAAATTATAATGATAATGAACAACAACAATAAATGAGAAATGGTGCTCGTCCAAAAAATACTCGAGGTACTAATGACCCTCAGAGAGGTGCCCTTCAGGGGGGTGCCCAAGGAATATCCCAAACACAATGATGGTGTTCGGGGGGGGTGGGGCTGGGGCACAGGAATCAGAAGATACAACCTTTGATTTCCCAGACCCTGATGTCCTACTACCCGTTGTCTCTATCCACTACCCTCCCCATACTAATGAACCCCATGTTACCTTAAAGGTGGGTAACACCTATTATGATTGTCTATTAGACACCAGAGCTTCCTGGTCTGTATTAAAGAGAACACCTGATTTACAATGCTATTCTATTGGCTCAGAGAATGTAATGGGAGTATCAGGGATAACCCAAAGAGTTAAAAGACTTCCTCCTAGAATGGTGTCTGTAGGACCCCTAGAGGTACAACACTCCTTCCTTTTGATGCCTGACTCCCCTTTAAATTTACTGGGGAGGGACCTTCTATGCAAACTCAGAGTCACAATAACCTGCTCCCCAGATGGCTCATTATCATTAGAAGTACCAGAGGAATCTTTAAATTTACTCCCTGTACTTCTCTCAGAAAACCAGGAGGCAAAAGATCCTTCCATTTTTGAAATACCTAAAGATATACCGGAGTCTCTTTGGGCCACATCTTCTTCTGATGTAGGCTTACTTAAATCTGCTGTTCCTGTGCAGATAAAAACTAAATCTAGCCCACCTCCTCTATCCCTCAGTATCCCCTCTCAAAGGAGGCAATTGAGGGTATTACACCAGTTATTAACTCATTAATAGAACAGGGAATAATAATCCCTTGCAAATCTGAATACAACACGCCCATCCTGCCAATTAAAAAACCAAAAAAAGGGCCCAATTGCAAGTACATTTATAGATTTGTACAGGATCTAAGGGCAGTGAATAATCATGTTATAAAGAGACACTCCGTAGTTTCTAACATACATACTATTATTTCATCTATTCCTAGCATAGCTACATACTTTACAGTAGTAGACTTGTGTTCAGCTTTCTTTTCCATACCAATACATGAGAACTCCAGGCATATTTTTGCTTTCACCTGGAAGGGCTCACAATATACCTGGTGTCGGCTGCCACAGGGTTATGTAGAAAGTCCGAGCTTATTTGAGCAAATTTTGAGCCAAGACACAGACAATATAACATTAAAAAATAGCAAATTAATCAAATATGTAGATGATCTACTCTTGGCTTCAACAGATGCAAAAACATGTCAAGAAGATAGCAAACACCTTCTTTTGGAATTGCACAAAAGAGGACATAAAATCTCTAAGGATAAAGTTCAATGGTGTCTCCAAAAAGTAGAATATTTGGGATTCATCTTGACTGTGGGTGCTCTTTATATTTCTCCAAAATGAATTGAGAACATTCAAAAATTGAGTGCTCCTACCACTAAGAAACAGCTGAGAGCAATTTTAGGAGCAACAGGGTTTTGTAGACAATGGATTCCTTGCTATGGGGAAATCACTAAACCACTTATAGCATTAACAAAGGATTCGGTTCCTGAACCCCTCAAATTAGAGCCTGAACACTTGTCAGCTCTATCAGATCTAAAAAAGGCTATCATGTCTTCCCCTGCTCTAGGCATCCCAGATTACAACAAGCCATTTACTTTATATGTGCATGAGCGAAGAGGAGTAGCCTCTGGTGTGTTAACTCTGACTTTGGGATCTTCTCAGCGCCCAATTGCTTATTATTCTGCCCAACTAGACCCAGTAGCAGCAGGAGCACCACCATGCCTTAGAGGAGTAGCTGCTACAGCCTTACTAGTAACAAAAACCATTGATTTAGTATTGGGATGTCCATTAACAATAATGTGCCCACATGAGATTGAAGCATTATTGATAAAACATAGAACACAGGCATTCTCGGATCAGAGAATTACAAGGTATGAAATAACCTTATTAAATAGTGAAAATATTACCTTGAAAAGCTATTCAACTCTTAATCCTGCCACCTTGCTTCCAGATTTACCTACTTCAGGAGAACCATTACATAACTGTGAAACATTAGTGTCCATGGCAGAAAAGCCTCGAGATAATCTCTTGGACACTCCCTTAGACAATGCAGATCTGATTTTATTTACCGATGGTTCCTCTTTTATGAGGGATAGCATACGTTACACTGGAGCTGCCGTAGTCTCAGAATTTGCCACTGAATGGTCAGCTTCACTACCTTCTAACATTAGCGCTCAAGGAGCAGAACTCATAGCTCTAAAACAAGCTTGTATAATTGCCAAGGATAAAAAGGCAACAAATTATATGGATTCTAGATATGCTTTCGGCATTTGTCACTCAGTCGGGATGTTATGGCTCCAAAGAGGATTTTTAACCTCAGCTGGAAAATCCATAGCTAATGCAGAAATTATTAATGAAGTTCTTTCTGCTCTCAAACTGCCTAAAGCCCTAGCTGTAGTTCATTGCTCTGCCCATACAGGTGGCTCTGACCCTGTCTCTAGAGGAAATGACTGAGCAGATGCCGCTGCAAAACTAGCAGCCATAGAAGGGCCTGGATTAATTTTAACATTAACAACCACTGATAATTTAAATTTATCACTTTCCTATAATGAAAAGGAAGTGGAAAAATGGAAACAAAAATTTAAAGCAAAACAAATTAATGGAGTATGGGTGTCATCTGAAGGAAAACACCTGCACCCTAGAAGTTTCTATAACCAAATTTGTCAATCTATTCATAAAAATGGTCATTTTGGCACCCAGGGCATCGTGGACTCTGTCAAGAGAGTATGGATAGCCCCTGGTATAACTACTATAGCCTCTAAAGTATGTTCAGCCTGCCCTATCTGCCAGGCATATAACCAACATGCATATCGTGGAAAAGCCTTTGGGGGACGTCCTCTGGCTTACACACCTTTTGAACATCTACAGATAGATTTCATAACAATGCCAAAGGCTGGACGTTATAAATTTTGTCTAGTAATTGTAGATCAACTAACCAGATGGCCGGAAGCATTTCCTATGACCCGAGCCACAGCAGATTTTGTTGCAAAGATACTTTTAAAAGAAATAATTCCTCGTTTTGGCCTACCAGCACGTATTGACTCCGATAGAGGGAGTCATTTTACCGATTCTGTCTTAAATCAAATATATTCTTGCTTGGGGATAACTCCAAAATTCCATGTTCCATATCACCCCCAGAGCTCAGGCCAAGTGGAGAGGATGAATAAAGAACTTAAGACTATGATTGGCAAATTATGCACTGAGACCCATTTAAAATGGCCTGAAATTCTTCCTCTGGCCCTATTTTATCTTAGAAGCAGGCCTAGAGGAGACTTACATATTTCACCATTTGAGATGCTTTTTGGACATCCACCTTTCTCCCTGGCTTATACATCGCTATTAGAGGGAGATATTACTATTGCTTCCTATATGCAGGAGTTACAGCACAAACTACGTGAACTTCATGAATCCGGAGCTGCAGTACAAGCCGGACCATTAGACTTTTCTCTGCATGACCTGAACCCAGGAGATAAAGTTTATATCAAGAATTTCAAGCGAACTGGAGCAACTCAACCTTCATGGGAAGGACCATTCCAAATATTATTAACTACTCCAACATCTATAAAGATTGGAGAAAGAGACTCTTGGATTCACTGCTCACATGTGAAGAAAGCATCTTCTGCTGAGACTGATTGACTCTATCCTATCATATGAATTGTGACTCTATCTTATCATATGAATTGGAGATAATAATCCATAGACAAATGGATGCTGTTTTTTCAAGAATATATTGAATTACTGATTTTTTTCTTATTTTTTCTTATTTCTTTTATTTTTTTGATCAGAATATTTGATTTTTTTCTCATTTTTTGTACTGAAGATACACATAATTAATATTAATATTATTTTTCCCTGCAGTAATACAAGTTAATATATATACTCTTGCTATAATATCAATATATGCCTAAAAGCTTTAAACTATGGGAACCTGCCATTTATTGATAAAATATTATAGGACTGTGATTAATGTTTGTGTCTGATTCCAGGAAAAGGGATAAAAACAAGGAGCACAGACTAAACCTGAATAGTGCCAATAGAGCACACAAGAAATATTAAAGTGAGACTCGAGGTTGCGACGCTTAACTTATGTTTAAGTCGTAGGACTTCCTTGTATCTACACTCTTTTCGAAGTACTCAAAAAAGTACAAAGCTTGACTATCATGCTGGCTCCCTATATCCCTGAGGAAAAAATCAGACAAGGGAATGACATTTCCCCATCAAAATAGAATTCTAATTCTTTCCTTCTTATATTAAGGCAACTTCCTGTAGTCTTGGCTACAAATGGCTAAGTGAAATATTACTGCATTCTGTCCTACATACTTGTGGGATAGAAATTACTTTAAACTGGACCTATACCAGGTCTATTTTGAATTTTTCTTATGTTTTTGATTATTTTTCTATTCTTTTGATAATTGACACATACACCCCCATAACTGAACATTTCATTCTGAGCTAAACTTGATATTTTTTTTAAATACTTACTTCAGGGGGGATTGTATTTTAATTTAAAATATAAGAATTTTTGAATTTTTTTTGTTTGAGATTGTATTTTTATAAAAATCCAAGAATTTTGTTTAAGATTTTACTTTTATAAAAAAAATTCAAAGATTTTGATTCTGTTTGAGAAAAGATCTTCAAGAAAGAAGCTTGAAACTTTTATATTCAGAGAATGAACTGTTGCAGAAAGATGCCAAAAACCTACACTTCATCAAGAAGATCAAGAATGAACTCTGGATGTGATTGATTGGACTGAACTTTTGATTGAACATTTATTGTAACTGTACACATTTATGCCAAAAGGGACTGCCCCTAATTTGGCTTTCTGTCAATGAGCCTAGCAAACATTGGTTTTGCTTTCTTTTCTTTTCTATTTCCTCTCTCACTATTCTAATTTCTCTTAGAAAATTGAATATTGTGTATATCTTTAGTTAGAAGTGAATTTAGAACTAAAAAATGATTATGTTAAATGATCAATGGGGAGACTAGTCTCCCAATGATCATCAGGGGGATTGTAAACCTTAAAATTCCTTAGACTTCTAAATGTTGGAAATTTCACCATTGGGAAATTTCATACTTGGAAAATTTCTTACTGATAGTCTATTGGAATGTGAACCCCATTGGCATGGGAGGTTCCTCCTCCTCCCTTCTTAAGATTACTTTAGGACAGAAAACTTTTGCTGAACAATGGAAAGGACTTTGACCTATGCTTAAGCATAGAACAGGAATTTCTTTGAGTCATGATTGATTTTAGAATTGATACAATGGAGATACTTGGAATCAATCTCCACCCTACTCAGTCCTAACAGGATTGAGGAAGGGCTGCAGCATAGATCAAAATTTAATTATTCCAATCTCTACCCTACTCAGGTTAACAGGATTTAGGAAGGGTTGTAGCAAAGGATCAAAGATTTAATTATTTGAGGATATGACCTTCAACAGACATGTGCAAAGCCAGAGACCTCTGGGAGGTCCTGGGTTAAGCTAGAGCCTCCATTGGCACAGGGAAATTGATGGACAGTGATTAGTAGATGTGAGAACTGAGGGGAGGGAACTTGGATGGTTTCCTTAAAGATAGAGGGGTCTGAAGACTCAGGTGGTGGTTGAGGAGTTGGTCTGAGTGGTTGGAGTGGGCTCTGAGAAGCTTGCTCTGAAGGAAGCTGAAGGTGGGGGCTCTGAGACTGTTTCTCCATTTTCGTCACGTGAGTAATAGGGACTGATCTCCTTTCTTTGCCCCAGCTATCTAAGGGCTTGGGCCTTTTTGGCCCAGCCTAAACAGAGGGGGTATTTAAGCCCTATTCCCTTCTCTCCTCTTCCTCTCTCTCTCTCTAATTCCTTTCTTCCTCCTGTTTGTAATTAAACTCTATAAAAGGCTGACGGCTGACTTGAGTTTTCATTTAGGAATTACATAGCTGAATTCCTTGGAGACCTTAAATTAATATATATCAGTCTTTTAAAGTGATTTCCTTGTCACACACATTACATGTATAATGAGAAGAATCAAATAAGCCCTACCAGATTTAGAATCATGGACAACTCTCAGTGTAGGATTCAATGCTGAATAACTTCGTACTTTTTGATGAAACAACAAAAAAAAATTATGTTAACATGAAAGGGAGTATTATTTCTCTTCATCATTTCCCTTCCATTATGGCAAGGTTAGGAATAATAGCTAAGTGTTTTATCTCAACTATATTGGAATTTAACCAAACTTTTTATTTTGGCTAGCGTGAGATCTTATCTCTACTGTTTTATGGAAAAAATATCTTCTAAATTCTTGATGTTCTTAGAAATAAGTTTTTAAAAAATCCTTCTATGGCCCAACATTTTCAAAAAGCATTATTTGAAATTGTTTTTATAAGTTTCAATTTCCTATTAGCAGAATATGTGCTTTGGTTTTAGTTTAATGGAAAGGATCCATTATAGAATATAGGACATGAAAGAGCAAAGGACATTGCAGTATCCTCTCATGGTATAAAATAGCAGAGCTCTCTCCTGGAGATGGCCTGTCTCCAGAGATTTCAGTTCATATTCTCACTTGAGTTCAGATAAAATGCTATTTGGACAACATGGGAAATAACCCACATTGGAAAACCAGATTTTGAATAATTATTCTGGTAATAATTTCATGATTTTATAAGGTCTTTCTCAGTTGTTTCTGTGATCCCTGTTCCTTAACTTTTTCTAAATGAATTCTTATTGTATGTCATTCTAACACTTTTTCTTAATTTTATGAATTAATTCCTCAGAACCCAGAGGAAGTAGATGAACATGAACCTGTCCATAGATAATGTGAATTACTCATTACTCAGAAACGTTGGAAGCAATTTACTTTCTTTTCCTTTAGAGAATTTTTACTTTTGAACTCTACGTATAATTTGGTAAAGTATCTCAGGATTTCAATGAGAAACATTTAATAGGATCTGAAATCTTGGGTAATATTTGGGCATATAGTGACAAAATGTATTTTGTAATTCTCCTTTGTCAATTATGGGATGGAGATAACAGGGAGAATTCTTTAACTGATGCTAAAATGTCTATGTATATGAGTTACCCCTGTGGAGAAGATGAGCTAGAACTGAGTTACACAAAGGTAAAAAGCAATGCTTGCTCTCACAGAGGAATATTGGATTTCATCTTATTTTTAAAGCAAATCACACAAAATATTCAGGACTCAACCTTTGACTGAAATCTTCAAAAACTATCTGAAAGTAAGTAATATTTGCCAATGAAGATTGTTAATGTATCTTTATGCTGTTTAGTTAACTTTTAAAAATATTTCATTTTCCCAATTACACGTATTAACAAGTTGCAATGAATTTTCTGAAAGTATAAGATCCAAAATGTCTCCGTCTCTTCCATCTGCCCTCCTTGAGATGGTAAGCAAGTTGATCGAGGTTATACATGGATGTTCATTCAAAATATATTTCCATACTGGTCACTGATATGAGAAAATAGTTATATAAAACCAAAAGCCAAAGTAAAATCACAAATGAAATATAGTGAAAAAAATATGCCTCGATCTACATCTAAATTCCATCAGTTCTTTCTCTGGAGGTGGATAGCATTCTTTGTCCCAAGTCCTTCAGAATTGTATTACTGAAAATAGCAAAGTCTCTCATAGTCAATTGTCATATGATTTTTCTGTTTCTGTGTTTAGATAGTTTTTTAAAACTTTTATCTTCTGTCTTAATATCAGTACTGTGTATTGGTTCCAAGTCAGAAGAATGGTAAGGGCTTAGCAATGGGGGTTAAACAATTTGCTCAGGGTCAGAACTAGGAAGTATCTAAGGCCAGTTTTGAACTGAGGATATCCTGTCTCTGGGCCTTGCTCTCAATCCACTGAGAAACCTACCTTTCCCTATTTAGTTAACTTTTAATGTTTTTGGTGGGTACTATTTCTTTTTTTTTAAACCCTTACCTTGACTCTTGGAGTCAATACTGTGTATTGGCTCCAAGGCAGAAGAGTGGTAAGGGCTAGGCAATGGGGGTGAGGTGACTTGCCCAGGGTCACAGAGCTGGGAAGTGTCTGAGGCCAGATTTGAAACTAGGACCTCCCATCTTTGGCCTGGCTCTCAATCCACTGAGCTACCCAGCTGCCCCTGGTAGTATTTCTTAATGTGTACGATGCATGGATTTTTAGACCCAACCTTTTCCAAGGTTACTTGAGAGGGTATCAACTGCAAGCAATTAGGTGATTAGGAAATGTGTGATTGTTCCTTTCTTTTCTTTTCTAAACTCTTACTTTATATTTCAATTTTAAGACAGATGAATGGCAAGAGGTAGGCAGTTGGGATTAAGTGACTTGGCCATGGTCACACTGCTAGGATGTGATTTGAACCCAGGTTCTCTCAAATGCAGACCTGACACTCTCTCTACTGTTCTTCCTACCTGCCCTTGTTGCTCCTTCTTGACTCTATCAACAAAGACTGAGGAATGAGGGAATCCTTTGTGGAAATTAAGACTACTTATTTAGGGAAGACAAGGAATATATATATATATATATATATATATATATATATATATATATATATCTCAACTCAGACAAAGCTCTCTCCTAGATTTTTTGAGAAAACATTTTAAAACAGGTAACTAAAATCGTTCATATAAAAACTAATCATGGGCTTCTTCCATTTAGTCATTGAGTAGAGGCAGAAAGTTAATTTTAGCTGAGAACATTATTTGGAGTTCTCATTCATCAAAACACAGAAATAGTCTTACAGCTTTCAGTGATTCTGAGGAAATGAAGAATAATGTTTGGAAGAAGACATAAATAGCCAGGGAAAAGAAATGTTATGCTCCTGCATCTATCTTGGTTTGTCTTTTTAATTTATTAAATTCTTCTGGGAAAGTAGCCAACCATGTTCACATAAGAAAGTCTTATGTGACTGGAAATCAGGAAAATAACTTAAGATTTGACCAATTGTTACTTTAGGTAACTGTAGAGTGCTACATGTTAAGCCTAAATACTATCAATCTTGAAGGTAAAGGTAAAAGAAATAACAATTTAATTTGTTTACAGTTAGGATATTATCAGAAATAAAATAACAAGTTGTATTCTGTTCATATTAGGGATTAATGCAAGTATCATTACTTTCAGAAAGCCATTCCTTTCACATCATTGGTTCACAAACATAGATTTGATTCAAGTGCAGTAAAAATACTTGGCTTCAGTTTTTTACCTAACAACACCTCCAAGACCATTCAAAGGTTGCCTGATAAATAAAGCATTGTTGATCCTCCATATTAAACAAGGGACTAAAGGTTGAGAGGAAAGTATATGTGTTTATCACAAAAGTTGTGACTTGTAGAATTTGTAGCCTCTTTTCCAGTTTGCTTGAGAAAGTATAGGGTTTTTATGCACCAATTTTAAATGCTAAATAATTAGTTTGTAAATCTTCAATAATTATTTGTCATTTTACCATCATTATCTTTAGAGCTTAAATATGATTTTTTTTCTGTGATGGGAAAAATGAAATTGTTAAATTTCAAGGTAACAATTGTTGTCAATATCTTTTAAGATATAAAGGACAATATTTTCTCATTATATCATATGTAGGAAAAATTTTAAAGACATCAAAATAGTCAACAGTGAAAGATCAATGAATAAAAGATTCACTGAAGTTATGCTTGTCCATAAATTTATGTATAGGTCCCACCTGTTAGTCCTGGGCATTTCTAATCACTAGCTTTGTGTTTAGCATTTACATAGTTCTGGGAGCTTCCATTTCTTCCCCTGTAATATGTGGTAAATAATATTTGGACTACTTAGCTATAAAGTAGTTACAGAAAAAGCTTTTGGACCTTAAGTTGAAACAATGCAAAGATGTCTCCAGAAAGATTCTACAAGTTGGAATTTTGGGACTGATTCATATAAAAGATTAAATTTAATAGAAATTAAGTTAAAATCTTGCTTTAGAAGGAAATAAGCCTCTATTAAGTGTCCACTGTGTTATATACTATGCTAAGCACTTTACAAAAGTCAACTTTAGAAGTTCAAAATAGTGTAAGTGTAATCAGATAAGAGTTTTTCAAAAACTCTTTGAGTTTTTATAAACTCAAATCCCCCTCAGGCATGGGGTTTGATCAAGACAGAGTATCAGTTCCTTGTTCCCTCTAAGTCCCCCTGAATAAAGTCTCCTTTTATCTGACTGCAAATCAAGTTTTATTATAATAATGATTAAGTTGTCAGGAGGTGGGAAGCAGGTAGAGGCATATGAGGACTCCCTGATTCACTAATTCCAAGGGTCCTTCTTCCTGGCTGACCAAATGTCCCAAACAAGAAATTCACCTTCCCTTTCCCTATTTCCTATTCTAATCTAAACCTACAGTGTTTAAAACATGACAGGGATTTCTAGTCCTTGACCCCTCAGATCTAGAGGAACCAGAATCTCCTCCTAGTTGATGGTAGAGGATGTCAGGAAACACCAGGCTTTGAGGTAAGATGTCCACAGTAAATCCCTTGGGCTGCTCTCCATCAGTCCCAGGAGGGCAAGTGCTCATCCTCTCTCCCCAGTATTCCAGATTAAAAGCCCCCTCCATTCCTGTTCTTTTCCCAAGATCCTTTGCTCTGTTTCCAATGGTCCTCTCTGTTACTCAATTCAGCTTCCTGATCCTTCCAAGCCTCTTCAGCCCAGTCTGCTCTTACATTGCTCAGAGTTAGGTTGTTACTTGCTATGATTCAGAGATTTTTTTATAGGTGGTTCTTTTGTGGTTGAATCCTTTCCTCAATTGTCCTCAATTCTGATTTCTTATTTTCACTAGCAGGTCTTTTATTCTGAGGATGCAAGAAAAATGAGAAACAGCACAGTGATCACAGAGTTCATCCTCCTGGGACTTTCAGATGATCCTGACATGCAGGTTGTGATTTTCCTCTTTCTGTTTATCACCTACATCTTAAGTATTACTGGAAACCTGACCATCATCACCCTTACTCTGGTGGATTCTCACCTGCAGACACCCATGTATTTTTTCCTCCGGAATTTTGCCTTCTTAGAAATCTCTTTCACTACTGTTTGTATTCCTCGATTCCTGAACACCATTATTACTGGAAACAAAACCATTTCCTTTAACAGCTGTGCAGCTCAGTTATTTTTTTTCATTTTCATGGGAGTGACAGAATTTTACCTTCTTACAGCCATGTCCTATGATCGCTATGTTGCTATCTGCAAACCCCTGCATTATATGACCATCATGAACAACAAAGTCTGTATCTTGCTTGTACTCTGTGCTTGGATGGGAGGGTTCTTGACTATTTTCCCACCACTCATGCTACTTCTACAGCTTGATTACTGTGACTCCAATGTCATCGATCACTTTTCCTGTGACTTTTTCCCCCTCTTACAGCTCTCTTGCTCAGATACACAGTTCTTAGAAGTGATCGGTTTTTACTTTGCTTTGGTGACTCTACTATTTACTTTGGCATTAGTGATTCTGTCCTATATGTACATCATTAGGACAATTTTGAGAATCCCTTCTGCTAGCCAGAGGAAAAAAGCCTTTTCCACTTGTTCCTCTCACATGATCGTCATATCTATCTCCTATGGCAGCTGCATCTTTATGTATGTGAACCCCTCAGCCAAAGAAAGAGCATCATTGACCAAAGGAGTAGCTATTCTTAATACTTCGGTTGCTCCTATGTTGAACCCTTTCATTTATACCCTAAGGAACCAACAAGTAAAACAAGCGTTCAAGGATTTTGTTCAAAAGGCAGTACATTTCTCAAGAAAGTGAAATGCTGTATTGTTATGAGTAACGGACAGTATAAAGTTCAGGAACATTTATGGTATAATACCCAGTGGAAAGCACTTCTTGCAAATCTCTATTCCCTCTCATTAAAGTTGATTATATATCTTCTATCTTCTTCCTCACACTTCCATTATTATATTTTTTCATTTTATATTTCATAACTGAGACAAGTTCCCAGTAACAATATTAAGACTGACTTTTCCGTTTATCTTTTTCTCAAATCTTACCTACCTATCCCATGGGGACTGAAGTGAAGTTAAGCTTTGGATTTTGTCCAAAAATGAAAACTATGCTCTTTGGTTAAAGATTCTGTTTGGTATTTAATGTACATATTCATGTGTAAATTTCTGATTATCTCACTGAATTGAAGAAGAAATGATCCCAAGTTCCTGTTGGGGAGTAATATTAATAATATTTAATAATAACTCATTTATGTAACACTTTAAGTTATATTATATATTATATATATATTATTTATAACTCAATGTTATATCCCTAATTAGTGTGTGAGGCAGGTTTTCCTGACTCTAGATCCTGGGCTTTGTTCAACATATTCCTTCACTTTAGAAACATTAAATTATAAACCTCTTAAGCACAGGATCAGAATCCCTTCACCATTAGTGTCTGGCATAGTTTGCTAGTTTGAAGGGAATTAATAAATATTAATACTAAAAATTCTAAGAAATTAATAGCAAATGCATCCCATTTATGCATTTCATCCTCTTCAATTATTCAGTCTCTACACTAGTACCAATTCTCATCCTTTTTTCTGCACTATTTTAAAAACTTTTTAATTGTTCTCCTTGTCACTACTCTTTCACCTCCCCAACTCAACTTCATTAAAACTTACAAATTGATGATCCATAAATCATACATCTGACCATATCAGTCAAAAATCCTCAATGGATTTCTCTTATCCCTAGGGCAAAATATAAATTTATTTCCTATTGTTTGCCTTCCTAGTTCTTATTCCCTTAAATTACATTCCATCTCTTACCATAATGCCTTTGCATGAAGGTTCTCCCATATCTAGAATCCACCTACTTTATGAGCCTTTGCTTCATAAAAATTCTATCTTTGTTTACATCATAGCTCTGATGCTGTTTCTATTAGACCTTTCCCAATTTCTCAAATTATTAATCTATCAGCAAGCATTTATTGGGCATTTACTATGTGGCAGGCATATTGCTGAGCTTTGGGAAGACAAAAGAAAAAAATAAATAAAACAATCTTTACTTTCAAGGATTTTACAACCTGCCAGGGAAATACAGACATGCTTATTATGCATGTATATATTTACATATATACTTGTTCATTTAATATATATATGTCGACAGAATAAATATCAGTGAGCTAGGTGGTACAATGGATAGAAGCTCTTAGGTCAAATCTGGTCTCAGACACATACTAGCTTTGTGATTCTAAACATGACATATAATCCTATTTGCCTCAGTTTCCCCATCTGTAAAATGAGCTAGAGAAGGAAATAACAAACCATTACAACATCTACTTTTCCAAGGAAGCAACAAATGGGATCAGGAAGCGCTGGACATGACTGAAAACAACTGAAGAACAACTGAAGAACAACAACAGAATAAATAGGAGATACATATAAGGTGATTAAATGCAAGAAGGGGAAAGTGAACGTAAATAGTTATGTGATCAATAAAAGCATCATTTAAAAATTGATGCATTATGAAGGAAATGAGGTACTTTATGAGGCAGATTTGAGGAGGAAGTGCTTTCTAGTCGATGACCAGTGCCAAGGTCCAGAGATGTCAGATGGAGAGAAATGGAGAAAAAGTCAGTTTTGTCTAGAATAGGGAAGGATAAATCTAGAAAAATAGGTTGGGATCAGGTGGTGGAGAACTTGAAAATCCAAAAAGAGGGCTTTGTATTTCACGCCAAGATAACAGTGAACCACTGAAATTAATTAAGTAGGGGTATGTAGTGATTAAGTTTATGGTTAAGGAATGTCACTTTGGCAGCTTGGTGGGAGATAGATCAGAATTCATAAAGCCTTAAGGCAGGGATCCTAATTAGAAAGCCTTTATCGTAGTCCAGATGAGAAATGGAAATTCTCTCCTTCTTAAAGTTACACTGTGTTTGGTTCCTTGTTTACATCTAACATTGCCCCCATTATGTAAGATTCTTAAGGGCAGACATTGTTTCTGTCATTATATCCCGAGTGCCAAGAACAATGCCTCACATATGACGGGTGGTTTGTAAATGTTTGCTGAATGGAAAAAGACCATATTTCTATCATGATTTAAGTTTTAAAGCCTCTTTTCTTATGCATCTCTGTAAGGAAACTGTCCTTCAATATTCCCATTTTACAAGTGATGAAATTTTTTAATCAAATAATTAGGAAGATAATAGATTAATTGATTAATGCAAATCTCTTTGACTTTTCTAGTTCCAAGATAAGATAAGTCTACAGATAAGACTATAATATTAGAAGACATATTTCCTTTGAGCAAGGTGAAAATGTAATGAAAAAAATAACACAAGAGAACTTGAATACTTATAATGTTTGCTCAGTTCACATCTCCCAATTCATTCAAGCACCCAAAGGTGGAGGCATAACAAAATTGTAAACTTGAGTATAAAGGTGCAGTTTTTAGTGACAACCAGTTTTGCCAATATATAAGAGAAAAATGTTAAAATATGAAGGAAAGACATTTGGAAAAAAACAAATAAACAATATAATTCCTCATTTAAAAAATCTACTTTATAAGAATTAGTTGGTTTTTTTAAAAACTTTCTTAAAATTCATCTTTTAAATTTATTTTCTCTTGCTTTGATATTCCATATAGGGGGAAAAAGAAAAGCAAATCTCTTAGAACTAATATGGATAGTCAAGTAAAACGAAGTGGCCATATCTCAAATAGCTATGTTTTAACCTATATTTTCAAGTCAATACTTCTCTGTCAACAGGTGAATAGCATGGTTCATCATCACTCCTCTGGAATCATGTTTGGTTATTGCATTGATCACAGATTTTAAGTTTTTCAGACATTTATCTTTACAATGTTTATTATTATTGTATAAACTTTTCTCCACATTTAAATCATTTTCACTTTGAATTAGTTCCTATAGAACTTTCCTGGTTTCCTGAAAATTGTAGCTTTCATAATTTTATAGCATTTATGCACCACTATTTGTTTATTCATCTCTCAATTTGTGGACCCTTTACATTCCAGTCCTTTGCCACTCAAAGAAGAATGACTTTAGGTAATTTTGTTTATATGTGTCCTTTTCTTCTTTAATCTCTTTAGTGTATAAGTCTAGAACTGATATTACTACATTAAATATATGCACAATTTAGTCTTTAGGTCATAGTTCCAATTGCTTTTGAGAATGGTTAGAGCAAGTCACATACCCACTAAGAGTAATATACCTATAGGGATATTTGTAGGGATTTTGCACGGTGGGATACCACCTTCTCTAACTGTATTTTGCCTTTGCAGGCAGTATGCCAACCCAGGAGGAAGGCTGTGTGTGTTCTTAAGGGTAGCCAGAGATAGAAATGGGAAGTGAGAAAGCCAGAAATAGATACATGATATTACAGCCTTTAGAAAAGACACTAAGCATATTGAGAGTGTATAGTACAGATAGGCCACATGATTGGGAAAGGAGAATAATTTCTCCCATGTATTATTGTTTTCTACCCTATGGCTTCCCTTATGAATTGATATTTCTAAAAATGATGTACAGTAGAAAAATAAGTAAATAATAAATTTGAGGGTACTAAAAATCAGGTGCTTTAGAAACTTAAACCTCATGAGAAATAAAGAAGGAATAATGAAATTTGATGGTCTATGAATCAAGAAATAAGTTTAGAATAGATTGGAAGAGAAAATAAATAGGAAGTTTAACACAGATGGCACCTGAACTGGGATTAGAATCCAGTCTCTTATTGAATATCAACTTTCTTGCCACTATGCTAAGGTACTGCCTTTTTTCAGTGTTTATTTAAATTATTGAAATAAAGTGTTTGTAATTGAATACAATGAAATTAAACCATCAATAAGCTTATTTTTCTTTGGAAAATAAACAAAATATTTATATGAAAGATCAAAAAATAATTGAAGATACTGTATGGCTATTGAAGTTACCCCTAATATTAAATGAATACAAGTTAAGAACTCATATTAGAGATGCATGAGTTCTGGTAGGATAGCAACAAGGCCAGAGTACTTATTGCTTTTTTACTAATCTAACCAGACTAGGAGATTTTTAGGGATAAAGCTAGAAATCTCTAAAAGCAGTAGGTTTTTATCAGTGGCATATGTATTATCTTTAACTAATGAAAAGGTGAGGACTTCTCAAAGATAACTGAATTAATGTTCTTTGGAACTTAATAGAGACAACTGAAAAGGAAAGTGAAAAAAAATCTTTCCGTTTGTTGAGAGAGAGAGGGGTGGGAAGAGAGAGAGAGAGAGAGAGAGAGAGAGAGAGAGAGAGAGAGAGAGAGAGAGAGAGAGAGAGAGAGAGAGAGAGAGAGAGAGAGAGAGAGTGCACTGGGACAACAGAAAGAAAAGATAAATGAACACAGTGAATTTATGAAATTAGAAAAGTTTTATTGGAGATTATATTTATTGACAGTAGAATTCTGGCAAAGACTGGAGAGTGAACTGCTATAGTTCCTCAGACCATTGTCTAGAGTTGAGTTTCCATCAACTATGTGGCCAGCACAGAGACCTGTGTGTAGTCTCAGATTAGCTATTGGGATACAATTACTCTGACTACCTTTCTTCCCTAGCTTTTTCCAAATATGCAGTCCATCTTCTCTGCATTTCAAAATATATCTTAATTATATCCTTTCTTATTATACTTCTCTATTTGGTTATATCTTGCTCATTGCTCACATTAACTTTGAAAATTTTTTTCCTCATTTTGAGACTTCTATTTAGCAACATTCTATGTAGCATCACCCAAAACCTTTCCTCCATCCCCTCTTCCAGTCTCTGAGGTCAGGAAACAGATAAAAATGCTGTCTAGTTCTCTCTACAACACCCCCTTGTAGGCTAACTTTCTTTTCCCATATCCCACCA
This sequence comes from Monodelphis domestica, assembly GCF_027887165.1. NCBI lineage: Eukaryota > Metazoa > Chordata > Mammalia > Didelphimorphia > Didelphidae > Monodelphis > Monodelphis domestica. The sequence goes on along the minus strand of NC_077231.1, from coordinate 28,983,287 downwards.
ACTTTGTTTCCTTTGGCTTCTATTTTATTCTGCTGTGGTAATTACAGCATGTGGATGTTTAAAGCAAATGTGAAAGTTTTGAGATCTGTTTTTAGTCTCTTTTCATATTCTTTTATCCTTGTGCTCCTCAATGTCATCCCGTTCACATCCCAATCTACTTCTGACAATTCCTTCCACTCTATCCTCTGCAAATCCAATTTCACACTGAACAAAATCCTATTCATTCAGCACCTTCTTCTTTCACATCTTTCAGTGAAGATCAGGCTCCTTTTGATGGTGTTTAACAGATGACTCATCATCTTCTCTTCCCCAATTCTTTTTGCTAAATGACTTTTATATCTGTATAGGCTCTTCCTCAAGTTCTCTAAATTTCAATTGTCTGAATCTTCTTTAGCTCCTTGACCTATCCCTTCACTCCACCTCAGTCACACTTAGTGATTATGACACACTAGCCATTTAGCCACCACTATCCTAATTAAATAATTAATTTGACCTTCCCCTCTCTGACTATAGCATTTTATTCCAAACCTCCTGTTTCCCTGCTCCTTCTGCTCCATCCCTACTAAATATATTCGTCTTTCTTTTAAAAGCATTAAAACCACAACCACTCAGTATTTCTCAGGCCATTTTCCTTGTTCTGATTTCCCTTTATTTCCTCGATAACCTTAATCCAAGAGTTAGCCATTTGAACTCTACAGTGTACTCTTCTCCCAAACCTTCTGTTTTGTCATTCCTTTCTTGCTAGACCTTTATCTAATATCACTCCCATCACAAGTCCTGTGATTTGTCAAACGAAATTAGCAGTCAATCTCACAAGTGTACAGAGTGGGTATGTTACAAAGTCATGTTATAGACTTCAACTTGGCCTTCACTACAGCAAGGCAGTAAATGCTTTTATTTTTCCCTAAATGATTCCCTTCCTCACTCTCCAAACTTTTTACTGCCTTTCTAAATGTGCTCTTTTTGCACCAAAATGTATATTTCATAAAGATTCTTAGAAGCATAATATAAAATTTTTTGATCAGAAATTAAATAATCTTAAAATAATGAGTAGATCAAAAAAGAAGTTATAGAAACAATCCATAATTTCATTATGGAAAACAACAATAAGAAAACATCAAAATTTGTAGGAGGTAGTGAAGTGAGGTAAACTAAGTCATTGATAAGAAAACTGATTTCTCCCTGGGGAAAGTAGAAATCAGAAATGAGCTTTCCTGTGGTCAGTCAGCTCAGAACCAAAACAACATACAGCCAGGATCCATGAGAAAGTAACTCTCTTATTAACAAGCAGCCAGTCTAGGACAAGATATACAATGGAATGTCCTGTACCCTATGCTATTGATGAATATAGCTTCTAGACAATAGAGTTTGCTTGCTCCATCAAGGTTATGTCTCATTAATTGTTTGCTTTGAATCTCGTACCCTATAAAAACTGCATTTTAATTTCAATCTGGTGCAACTTTCATTAGGAATGTTTGCCCTAGCCAGTAATAAATATTGGGTCCATTAATTTGAACTTCTGGGTATCTAGACTTGCTTTATGAAATGCACCACTTCAGTAGCCAAAGGAGTACTTGGGGAAATACATATCTATAAATGTTTAAATCAATAAAAGCAAGAAAACAGATTGCATATGCAACCAAGAAAAAAATAGAAAAAAGAATAAATTTTAAATTCTCAATTAAACACAAAAATTTAAATCTTGAAAATCAAAGGATAAATTAATAAAATGAAAAGAACAAAAAACTATTGAATTAATGAATAATTGTAGGCTTATATTCATTAAAAGTATCAATAAAATAGAGCATTTTGTTATTTGACTTAAAAAAAGAAAGAACAAAATCAAATTACCAGTACCAAAAAAATTAATATACCAATCAATGAAGATTAAACTAACACTATTATTGGGAGATGTGATGTGCCAAATTATGTCAATAAAACCAACAAAGTGAAATAGATCATTTTAAAATGCCTATATTAACAGAAGAGGAAATAGAATACTTCATAACCCTATCTTTAAAAAGAAATAGAAAAAATTATAAATTAATTCCCTATTGAAAAGATTTCCTCAAGACCAAAGAGTCTTAAAAGTAAATTAAATCTAATATTCAAAGAATAATTAATTCCAATACCATGAAAACTACTTGAAAAAATAAAAGAATCCTAACAAATTCCTCTCATGACAAAAAAAAAAAGTTTGATCCCTATACAAGGGATTGTAAGAACTGAGAAAGGAAGCTATAGACCAGCCTTCTATGAAAGAACTCTGGTGAATTCTGTGCTGGGCAATAGTGCACATACTCTGAGTGCCCCTTCTCTAGCATGGGTGCTATAGTTTTGCCAACATTCCTATAGATTAATATCCCTGATGAACATTGATGCAAACATTTTTTCTAGTAAAATACTAGCAAATAGACTGTCATAAAAATTATGGCAAAGTTTAAAAATTCTGGAGAAAAATTTGGAATTATGTCTAAAGGAACATTAAACTATGTAGGTATTCTGACCCAGTAAAACCAGTATAGGGTCTATATCAAAAAGAAATCAAAGAAAAGGAGAAAGCAATATGTGAATGACAATATTTATAGGACCTATGAAATGAATAAGTTGTAGCATATAATTGTGATGGAATAGTATTGTGCTATAAGAAGTGAAAAGGGATAAGGTTTCTGCATAATCTAAAAAGATTTACATTAATTGATGCCAAGTTAAGTGAGTGAAACCAGGAGATCCTTGCACACAGTCATAGCAATAATTTAATGATAATCAACTGTGAAAAACTTAGCTACTTCAATCAGTACAATAATGCAAGAAAATTTAAAGACTCATGATGAAAAACATGCTATCTACCTCCAGAGAGATTAGCAAATTGAAGTATGTGGCTTTTCACTTTATTTTTCTTGCTTTTCATTGCCACATGAATGATAAAGAAACATGTTTTGAGTGATTTCACACATATCATATTGGTTGCCTTTTCAATGAATGGGGCATGAGTTTGAGGAAGGGAAAGAATTTGGAACTCAAAATTTAAAAACTGAATACTAAAAAAAAAGAAAACAAGAGACTGCAAAATTGGAGAAATGTAAATATTATTACAGTTATCAGCAAACTGCTTTTATTACTTAGAAATTCTAGAAGAGATCATAAAAGAAATGATTAAAAAAGAAATGATTAGTGAATCCAGCAAATAAGCTAGGATTATCAATATCTCATTTCATTAAGAAAAGTCTGCTAGTTGAATTTTATTTGTTTTATTGATAGGGTTATTAACTGGGAAATGAGTGAAATACTCTAGATATAATATATTCACATTTCAGAAAAAATTCTTCTATAAAATATTTCATTCCATTCTTGTGGAAATTATGAAGAAATATGGATAAGGTACCAAAATATTGAGAAATAGTTTAAAGGCCAGACTCCAAGATTAGTTCAGCATCATTGTAGTAGGATGTCTGCATCAGAGAACTGCATGGATCTGTGTTTGCCTCCAAACTGTTTAACATTTTTTATTAATGAGTTGGGTAAAGTCATGAAAAGAATTCTTATTAGATATGAAGATAATATAAGTTTTTAAGGATAGATAAACGCACAGGTTAATAGACTCATAAGACAAAAATACTGTTAGATTCATGATAAAGCATTAGATTAATTAGCTAAAAATTCAGTAGAAAGTAATATTATTTCTGCTATTTTGGTCCCCAAATTTCATCAGACCAGAATGTGGTTAGTGTAGTTAAAGAGAAGTTTATTAATAAAAATAATGATATAATTTTTTCTCATTCACATTTATATTTTATTCATACTCTATTCCTTTGTAATCTATGAACAGCAGGTAAAGAACTCCTATTTTTAAACAATAGGAATCATAATTTTGACTTGACTATAAATAGTTTATCTAACTAATTCTGTAATATGAATCTTGTACATAAAATATATTATGTACATAAAATATAAAATAAATATATTAATATTTTAAAAAGAAAATTCAACTAATTTATTTTCCTTGACTACAATAATTTGTTGCAAGTATATAACAGTTAAAATTACTGGAACGCAAAGTTCTGAACCCAATCAATTTTTTTAAAATTTACACTTGTTTATTTGGGAATATGTTTGGGTTTTATTTAATTTTTTCCCCATTTGAATTAGTTTATTTAGTCAATTTAGAACATTATTCCTTGGTTACAATAATCACATTATTTCCCTTCCTCTCCTCCACCCACCATTCCCACAGCCAATGTGCAATTTCATTGGGTATCACTTTTGTCCTTGATCAGAACCTACTTCCATGTCTTTGATGTCTGCACTAGGATGCTCATTCAGAGTCCACATCCCCAACCATATCCCTTCGATCCATGTATTCAAGCAGTATATTTTCTTTGGTGTTTTTACTCCCACAGTTTTTCCTCTGGATGTGGATAGTGATTTTTCTCATAGATTGCTCCAAGTTGTTGAGGATCACTGCATTTCCACTAATGGAGAAGTCCATTGCATTCGATTGTACCAGTGTATCTGTCTCTGTGTACATTGCTCTCCTGGTTCTGCTCCTTTCGCTCTGCATCACTTCCTAGAGGTTGTTCCAGTCACCATGTAATTCTTCCACTTTATTATTCCTTTGAGCACAATAGTATTCCATCACCAACATATACCACAATTTCTTCAGCCATTCCCCAATTGAAGGGCATCCTCTCATTTTCCAATTTTTTGCCACCACAAAGAGCGCAGCTATTAATATTCTTGTACATCTCTTTTTCCTTATTATCTCTTTGGGATACAAACCCAGCAGTGCTATGGCTGGATCAAAGGGCAGACAGTCTTTTAGTGCCCTTTGGGCATAGTTCCAAAGTGCCCTCCAGAACGTTTGGATCAATTCACAACTTCACCAGCAATGCATTAATGTCCCGACTTTGCCACATCCTCTCCAGCATTCATTATTTTCTGTTGCTGTCATGTTAGCCAATCTGCTAGGTGAGAGGTGATATCTCAGAGTTGTTTTGATCTACATTTCTCTGATTATAAGAGATTTACAACACCTTTTCATTTGCTTATTATTAGTTTTGATTTCTTTGGCTGAGAACTGCCTAACCATGTCTCTTGCCCATTTTACAATTGGAGAATGGCTTGATTTTTTGTAAAATTGGTTTAGCTCTTTATAAATTTGAGTAATTAGACCTTCATCAGAGGTTTTTGTAATAAAGATTGTTTCCCAAATTGTTGCTTCTCTTCTAATTTTGGATGCATTAGTTTTGTTTGTACAAAACCTTTTTTTTTTATTTAAACATTATTTTATTTGGTCGTTTTCATACATTATTCATTGGAAACAAAGATTTTTTTCTTTTCCTCCCCTCCCCAACCCCCCCCCCCCCCGCCTTTCCCTCTCCCATAGCTGACGCATGATTCCACTGGTTATCACATGTGTTCTTGACTCCAACCCATTTCCCTGTTGTTGGAATTTGCATTATAGTGTTCATTTAGAGTCTCTCCTCAGTCTTATCTCCTCCAACCCTGTAGTCAAGCAGTTGTTTTTCATCGGTGTTTTTACTCCCACAGTTTATCCTCTGCTTGTGGGTAGTATTTTTTTTTAGATCCCTGCAGATTGTTCAGGGAAATTGTATTGATACTAATAGAGAAGTCCATCACCTTCGATTGTACCACAATGTATCAGTCTCTGTGTATAATGTTTTCCTGGTTCTGCTTCTTTCGCTCTGCATCACTTCCTGGAGGTTGTTCCAGTCTCCATGGAATTCCTCCACTTTATTATTCCTTTGAGAACAATAGTATTCCATCACCAACATATACCACAATTTGTTCAGCCATCCCCCAATTGATGGGCATCCCCTCATTTTCCAATTTTTGACCACCACAAAGAGCGCAGCTATGAATATTCTTGTACAAGTCTTTTTGTCCATTATCTCTTTGGGGTACAAGCCCAGCAGTGCTATGGCTGGATCAAAGGGCATACAGTCTTTTATCGCCCTTTGGACATAGTTCCAAATTGCCCTCCAGAATGGTTGGATCAATTCACAACTCCACCAGCAATGAATTAATGTCCCCACTTTGCCACATCCCCTCCAGCATTCATTACTTTGCATAACTGTCATGTTAGCCAGTCTGCTAGGTGTGAGGTGATACCTCAGAGTTGTTTTGATTTGCATCTCTCTGATTATAAGAGATGTAGAGCACTTTTTCATGTGCTTATTAATAGTTTTGATTTCTTTGGCTGAGAACTGCCTGTTCATGTCCCTTGCCCATTTATCAATTGGAGAATGGCTTGATTTTTTGTACAATTGATTTAGTTCTTTATAAATTTGACTAATTAAACCTTTGTCAGAGGTTTTTAAGAAGATTGTTTCCCAATTTGTTGCTACCCTTCTGATTTTGGTTACATTGGTTTTGTTTGTACAAAAACTTTTCAATTTGATGTAATCCAGATTATTTATTTTGCATTTTGTAACTCTTTCTAATTCTTGCTTGGTTTTGAAGTATTTCCCTTCCCAAAGGTCTGACATGTATACTATTCTGTTTTCGCCTAATTTTCTTATAGTTTCCTTCTTTATGTTCAAGTCATTCACCCATTTTGAATTTATCTTGGTGTAGGGTGTGAGGTGTTGATCTAAGCCTAATCTTTCCCACACTGTCCTCCAATTTTCCCAGCAGTTTTTATGAAATAGTGGATTTTTGTCCCAAAAGCTGGGATCTTTGGGTTTGTCATATACTGTCTTGCTAAGGTTTCTTGCCCCCAGTCTATTCCACTGATCCTCCTTTCTGTCTCTTAGCCAGTACCAAATTGTTTTGATGACCGCTGCTTTGTAATATAGTCTGAGATATGGGACTGCAAGATCCCCTTCCTTTGTATTTTTTTTTCATTATTTCCCTGGATATCCTTGATCTTTTGTTCTTCCAAATGAACTTTGTTATGGTTTTTTCTAAATCAGTAAAAAAAAATTTTGGAAGTTCCATGGGTATGGCACTAAATAGATAGATGAGTTTGCGTAGGATGGTTATTTTTATTATATTGACTCGTCCTACCCATGAGCAGTTAATGTTCTTCCAATTGTTCAAGTCTAGTTTTAGTTGTGTGGAAAGTGTTTTGTAGTTGTGTTTATATAGATCCTGTGTTTGTCTCGGGAGATAGATTCCTAAGTATTTTATTTTGTCTAGGATAATTTTGAATGGGATTTCTCTTTCTAGTTCTTGCTGCTGAGCTGTGTTGGAATTATATAGAAATGCTGATTACTTATGTGGGTTTATTTTGTATCCTGCAACTTTGCTAAAGTTGTTGATTATTTCGATTAGCTTTTTGGTTGAATCTCTAGGATTCTTTAAGTAGACCATCATGTCATCTGCAAAGAGCGATAATTTGGTCTCCTCCTTGCCTATTTTGATGCCTTCAATTTCTTTTTCTTCTCTAATTGCTACTGCTAGTGTTTCTAATACAATGTCAAATAATAGAGGTGATAATGGGCATCCTTGTTTCACTCCTGATCTTAATGGGAATGGATTTAGTTTATCCCCATTGCAGATGATATTAGCTGATGGTTTTAGATATATACTGTTTATTATTTTTAGGAATAACCCTTCTATTCCTATGCTTTCTAGTGTTTTTAGTTGGAATGGGTGTTGTATTTCATCAAAGGCTTTTCCTGCATCTATTGAGATAATCATGTGGTTCTTGTTGGTTTGATTGTTGATGTGGTCAATTATGTGGATAGTTTTCCTAATGTTGAACCAGCCCTGCATCCCTGGTATAAATCCTACTTGATCATGGTGGATGACCCTTCTAATCACTTGCTGGAGTCTTTTTGCTAGTATCCTATTTAAGATTTTTGCATCTATATTCATTAGGGAGATTGGTCTATAGTTTTATTTCTCTGTTTTTGACCTGCCTGGTTTTGGAATCAGTACCATGCTTGTGTCATAAAAGGAGTTTGGTAGAACTCCCTCTTTGCTTATTATGTCAAATAGTTTGTATAGTATTGGGATTAACTGTTCTCTGAATGTTTGATAGAATTCGCTGGTGAATCCATCAGGCCCTGGGGATTTTTTCTTAGGAAGTTCTTTGATGGCCTGTTGGATTTCTTTTTCTGATATGGGATTATTTAAGAAAACTATTTCTTCTTCTGTTAGTCTAGGCAATTTATATTTTTGTAAATATTCATCCATATCACCTAGGTTGGTATATTTATTGCCATATAGTTGGGCAAAGTAGTTTTTAATGATTGCCTTAATTTCCTCTTCATTGGAGGTGAGATCCCCCTTCTCATCCCTGATGCTGTTAATTTGCCTTTCTTCTTTCCTTTTTTTTAATTAAATTAACCAGTACTTTGTCTATTTTGTCTGTTTTTTCAAAGTACCAGCTTCTAGTCTTGTTTATTAGCTTAATAGTTCTGTCACTTTCTATTTTATTAATTTCTCCCTTAATTGTTAGGATCTCTAGTATGGTTTTCTTCTGGGGGTTTTTAATTTGTTCCTTCTCAAGTTTTTTGATTTGCATTTCCAATTCCTTGGTCTCTGTCCTCCCTAATTTGTTAATATATGCACTCAGGGATATGAATTTTCCTCTAAGTACTGCCTTGGCTGCATCCCATAAGGTTTGAAAGGATGTTTCGCCGTTGTCATTTTCTTCAATGAAATTGTTAATTGTTTCTATGATTTCTTCTCTAACTATCCGATTTTGGAGTATCATGTTATTTAATTTCCAATTAATTTTTGATTTGGGTCTCCATGTAACCTTGCCGATCAATATTTTAATTGCCTTGTGATCTGAAAAGGCTGCAGTTAATATTTCTGCTTTTCTGCATTTGAGTGCCATGTTTCTATGACCTAGTGTATGATCTATTTTTGAGTATGTGCCATGTGGTGCTGAAAAGAAGGTGTATTCTTTTTTGTCCCTATTTATTTTTCTCCATATGTCTATTAACTCTAATTTTTCTAAGATTTCATTCACCTCTTTTACCTCTTTCTTATTTATTTTTTGGTTTGATTTATCTAAATTTGATAGTGATTGGTTCAAGTCTCCCACTAATATGGTTTTACTGTCTATTTCCTTCTTCAATTCTCCTAGTTTCTCTATTAAAAATTTGGATGCTATACCATTTGGTGCATACATGTTGATTAGTGATATTTCCTCATTGTCTATACTTCCTTTTAGCAGAATATATTTACCTTCCCTATCCCTTTTGATCAGGTCTATTTGTACTTTGGCTTTGTCAGATATCATGATTGCAACTCCTGCCTTCTTTCTATCGGTTGAGGCCCAAAAGGTCTTACTCCAACCTTTAATTCTAACCTTGTGAGTGTCAACCCGTCTCATATGTGTTTCTTGAAGACAACATATGGTAGGGTTTTGGGTTCTAATCCAATCTGCTATTTGTCTACGTTTTATGGGTGAGTTCATCCCATTCACGTTCAAAGTTATGATTGTTATTTGTGGATTCACTGGCATTTTGATATCTTCCCCTAGTTCTGATCTTTCTTCTTTAGCTTTCTCCTTTTGAACCAGTGATTTACTTTAGGTCAGTCCCCCTAGTCCCCTCCCTTGAGATGCTTCCCTTTCTAGCCCCTCCCTTTTTATGCTCCCTTCCCCTCCCCCCTCTCCTTCCCTCCCTTTTTGTACTCCCTCCACCCCTCCCCCTCCTTGAGTTTCCTTTCTTTCTTGCCCTAATGGATAAGATAGAATTCAGGATCCCACTGGATCTAGATGTTCTTCCCTCTCAGATTTGATTTCACTGAGAGTAAGGTTTAAGTAATACCACTTCACGCTCTCTTCCTCTCCTTCTCATATGAGAGTTCTTCCCCTCCCCTTCCCTTGTGTATCTTTATATGGGAAAGTTCATTCTATTGATTCCCCCCCTATTTCTTGAAGTTAATCTTAGTATTATCGCGGTTCCCCCCTCCCTTTTCCTTTCTTTGCCCCAACTTTCCCCAAATCTTCTTAATGCCCCAATCTTTCCCTATGCATGTTTCTTCTAACTAGTCTTATGATGATACAATTCATGAGAGTTACACAAAACATTTTCCCCACATATTAATATATATAATTAGATGTAAATGTAGTCCTTATAGAAGAGAGTTTGACTTAAAGAAAAACATAAGATTTATCTCCTTTTCCCTTTCTTTCATATTTACCTTTTCATGTTTCTCTTGCTTTCTGTGCTTGGATATCGAACTTTCCACAGAGCTCTGGTCTTTTCTTAGCAAATGCTTGGAAATCTTCTATTTTGTTGAATGCCCATACTTTCCCTTGGAAGTATATAGTCAGTTTTGCTGGGTAGTTGATTCTTGGTTGGAGACCCAGCTCTCTTGCCTTTCTAAATATCATGTTCCATGCTTTGTGGTCTCTTAGTGTGTTAGCCGCTAATTCGTGTGTGATCCTTATGGGAGCCCCCTTACATCTGAAGCTCTTCTTCTTGGCTTCTTGTAGGATTTTCTCCTTTACTTGGAAGCTCTTGAATTTGGCAATTACATTCCTAGGGGTTGTCTTTTGGGGATTTAGTATAGAAGGTGTTCTATGGATCCTTTCTATTTTGCCCCCTTGCTCCAGAACGTGAGGGCAATTTTCTTTTATAATCTCCTGTAGAATAATATCGAGTTTGTTGTTTACCTCTGGTTTTTCAGGGAGACCGATAATTCGGAGATTTTCTCGTCTCCCTCTGTTTTCCAGGTCTGTGACCTTCTCAGTGAGATATTTTATGTTTTCTTCTAATTCATTAATTTTTTGGATTTGTTTTATTGATTCTTGCTGTTTTATCATCTCACTTTCTTCGAGGTGCTTAATTCTGGTCGTTAGGGACTGGTTTTGCTTTTCAGCCTTGTCTGCCCTTCTATTGGATGCTTCGAGTTCTTTTTCCAATTGAGCATTCTTATCTGTCAGACAGCTGATCTGTTTCTCCCATTTTTCTTTCCAGGTTTCCATCTTTTGGATAAGTTCCAGTTTGAGATCTTCCAGAGCTTGTTGATAGTTTCCATTTTGGGAGGCGTGTTCTGAATTTTTTTGGATTTCCTCCTCATTCTTCTCTTTTCCTTGGGTACTTCCACCATAAAAGTTTTCAATAGTCACTTTTTTCCCTTTCTTCCTGGAGGCTTGATTTTGGGCCATGTGAGCCATCCCTTTGGTGGTTTTATTCCCCTTTCCTTTTTGGTCTGGGATCTGGGTTATATGGGTGGTTTTTCTGTGAATTTAGGTTGCTTCAGACTAGTTCTTCCCAGCCTCCGAGGTTTCTTAGAGCGCTGGGTCCGTGATCACAGCCACACTGCCCAGGTGTTCAGCTCCGCCCAGATAATCAGTGTGTGGTCCGCCCCGGTGTTCAGCGCAGCCCGTCCCAAGTACAGCTCCACTGGATTCTCCAGTGAAACCACCCTGAGACGTTTTTTCCTGGCAGTCCCCAGATCCCAAGGACCCTGGAGTGCCCCCCCCCCCCAGACAGAGACCTTCCCCACTCACTCGCTGTCCCGGTGAGCACTCAGGTAGCTCACTCTGGTTTAGTGGGGGAGGTGGGGTGGGGGAAGGGCGGCTCAGTTCACTTTTCTGTGCAAGCTTTTCCTTCTTATTTTAGTGTGGAAATGTTCAAGCCCCACGTACCTTTGCCTCTGTGGGGTACTGGGGAGTCCTTCTGTTCCTCCAAAGGTGATTTTATGCTCCTTTGATGTAGTCTATTTCGTTCGGTGCTGGGGAGAGGAAGAGTGTGGCGTCTAGATTGCAGCCATGATTACCCGGAAGTGTACAAAACCTTTTTAATTTGATGTAATCAAAATTATTGATTTTACATTTTGTGATTTTTTTCTAGCTCTTGCTTGGTTTGAAAGTCTTTCCTTTCCCAAAGATCTGACATGTATACTATTCTGTGTTCACATAATTTGCTTATGGTTTCCTTCTTTTTTTTTCCCATTTGGATTAGTTTATTTAGTCAATTTAGAGCATTATTCCTTGGTTACAATAATAACATTATTTCCCTTCCCCCCCCTCCTTCATGCAGCCAACATGCAATTTCATTGGGTATTACTTGTGTCCTTGATCAGAATCTATTTCCATGTTGTTGATGTTTGCACTAGGATGTTCAATTAGAGTCGACATCCCCAACCATATCTCTTTGATCCATGTATTAAAGCAGTTGTTTTTCTTCTGTGTTTCTACTGCCACAGTGTTTCCTCTGAATATGGATAGTGGTTTTTCCTGTAGATTCCTCCATGTTGTTCAGGGTCACTGCATTGCCACTAATGGAGAAGTCTATTACATTCGATTGTACCACAGTGTATCAGTCTCTGTGTACAATGTTTTCCTGGTTCTGCTCCTCTCACTCTGCATCAATTCCTGGAGGTTGTTCCAGTCCCCATGGAATTCCTCCACAATATTATTCCTTTGAGCACACAATCAATTTTTTAAGAAAGCCTAAATTTACCAATATAATAGAATCTCAGCTTCCTCAAAAAAAAATTAAGTTACTCAATTAGGTGGAACTCTCTCTTTTATAATTTTGTGTACTACAGAAAAAAGGAAGACTAACAGCAGAGATGGGATGGAAGAAGGATAGAATAGTACCATACCAGACTCCCTAGTATCTCTCTGCATCCTTTAAGAGTAACATATTTCCTTGACACAAGAATAGGATAGTGATTAAGGACAGAAATGAGTTTCTAAACTAAATTTACTACAGCTCAGGTAATTGCATTTCTACTAACTTGTTGGATCTTATGTAGTCTTATCAAACTTTTTGCTATTTGGTTAATTGAAGAAAAAGATAATTTGTGACTCAGTAGATTAAAAGCCAGCCCTAGAGACAGGAGGTCCTAGCTTCAATTCTGACCTCAGATACTTCCCAGGTGCGTGACCCTGGGCAAGTCACTTAACCTCCATTGCCTAGCCTTTATCGCTCTTCTGCCTTGGAACATGATATTAATTCTAAGACAGAAAGTAAGAGCTTAAAAAATCAATTGATCATAGCACAAGTCAAAGAATGACTATCTAAACTATGAATTAATTTTAGAGGAGAGATTTAAATGTTTTTTTAATGTTTTTTTTTTAATTTGGTCATTTTCAAACATTATTCATTAGAAACAAAGATCACTTTTTTTTCCTCCCCTCTTCCCCCCACCCCTCCAATTGGCAATGAGTGATTCCTCTGGGTGCCACATGCATCCTCAACCCGAGCCCATTTCCATGCTATTGGTTTCTGTAGTAGGGTATTCATTCAGAGTCTCTCCTTTATCATATACCCTCCACCCCTGTAGTCAAGCTGTTGTTCCTCCTTGGTGTTTTTACTCCCACCATTTGTCATCTGCTTGTGGGTAGTGTTTTCTTTTTTTTCTCCTCGATCCCTGGAGGTTGTTCAGGGACATTGCATTGAGACTAATGGAGAAGTCCATTACTTTCAATTGTACCACAGTGTATCAGTCTCTGATACACTGTGTACAATGTTCTCCTGGCTCTGCTCCTCTCACTCTGCATCACTTCCTGGATGGTCGTTACAGTCTCCATGGAATTCCTCCACTTTATTATTCCTTTGAGCACAATAGTATTCCATCACCAACATATACCACAATTTCTTCAGCCATTCCCCAATTGAAGGGCATCCTCTCATTTTCCAATTTTTTGCCACCACAAAGAGCGCAGCTATTAATATTCTTGTACATCTCTTTTTCCTTATTATCTCTTTGGGATACAAATCCAGCAGTGCCATGGCTGGATCAAAGGGTAGAAAGTCTTTTAGTGCCCTTTGGGCATAGTTCCAAATTGCCCTCCAGAATGTTTGGATCAATTCACAACTCCACCAGCAATGCATTAATGTCCTGACTTTGCCACATCCTCTCCAGCATTCATTACTTTCCTTCACTGTCATGTTAGCCAATCTGCTAGGTGTGAGGTGATACCTCAGAGTTGTTTTGATTTGCATCTCTCTTATTATCAGAGAGTTAGAACACTTTTTCATGTACTTATTAATAGTTTTGATTTCTTTGGCTGAAAACTGCTTATTCATGTCCCTTGTCCATTTATCAATTGGAGAATGACTTGATTTTTCTTACAATTGCTTTAGCTCTTTATAAATTTAAGTAATTAGACTTTGTAAGAGGTTTTTGTTATGAAGATTGTTTCCCAATTTGTTGTTTCCCTTCTAATTTTGGTTACATTGGTCTTGTTTGTACAAAACCTTTTTAATTTGATGTAATCAAAATTATTTATTTTACATTTTGTGACTCTTTCTATGTCTTGCTTGGTTTTAAAGTCTTTCCCTTCCCCAAAGTCTGACATCTATACTATTCTGTGTCCACCTAATTTACTTATACTTTCCTTCTTTATGTTCAAGTCATTCACCCAGTCTGAGTTTATCTTGGTGTAGGGTGAGGTGTTGATCCAGACCTAATCTCTCCCACACTGTCTTCCAGTTTTTCCACCAGTTTTTGTCAAATAGTGGATTTTTGTCCCAAAAGCTAGGGTCTTTGGGTTTGTCATAGACTATCTTGATGAGCTCACTTACCCCAAGCCTATTTCACTGATCCTCCTTTCCTTCTCTTAGCCAATACCAAATTGTTTTGATGACTACTGCTTTATTGTATAGTTTGAGATCTGGGACTGCAAGTCCAACTTCCTTTGTATTTTTTTTTCATTATTTCCCTGGATATCCTTATATAAATATATAGGAATGCTGATGACTTATGTGGGTTTATTTTGTATCCTGCAACTTTACTAAAGCTGTTGATTATTTCCACTAGCTTTTTGGTTGATTCTCTAGGATTCTTTAAGTAGACCATCATGTCATTGCCTATTTTAATGCCTTCAATTTCTTTTTCTTCTCTAATTGTTACTGCTAGTGTTTCTAGTACAATGTTAAATAATAGAGGTGATAATGGGCATCCTTGTTTCACTCCTGATCTTATGCATCTAGTTTATCCCCATTGCAGATGATGTTAGCTGATGGTTTTAGATATATACTGTTTATTATGTTTAGGAAAGACCCTTCTATTCCTATACTTTCTAGTGTTTTTAATAGGAGTGGGTGTTGTATTTTATCAAAGGCTTTTTCTGCATCTATTGAGATAATCTTGTGGTTTTTGTTGGTATGGTTGTTGATATGGTCAATTATATGGATGGTTTTCCTAATATTGAACCAGCCCTGCATTCCTGGTATGAGATTTAAATGTTAATATGGTAAACAACAAATTTTAGTAAATGTGGATATAGTGAAATAAAAAGTCAAACTAGCAAAATGATGATCATCAACATTAAATAACATCATCTCTTTGTAACTTGATAATCTACTCCCACTAATCATTTAATCAATATATTTCATCTTGCATTTTAGATATCCTATCCAATATCTCATGAGGGAAACATATCTTTGAGCAAAAGAGTCATTGTGTCCAACACTTCAATTGCTCCCTTGTTACCCTATCTAGGAATCTCCAGATTTAGTTTATGCTCTAAGGACAAGCAAGTGAAAAAAAAAACTTCCTAGAATATGGTTCAGAAAATTGTCTTTTCTTCAAATAAATAAAAGTTCTTTGACATGGAAACTCCAAAGAAAAACATTGAAGTAAAATGGGAATTTCTATAATTTGCCCCTTCTTACTCTCTTCCTTACTCTATTTCAAATAACAACACATACATTTTATCCCTTCTCTGTTTCTCATAATGCCAACTCTTACTCTTCCAGAGCCTTTGTTTAACCCATCTCCTCTAAATAGCTTTCCATTTGAATTTAAGATAGAGTTTGAAATAACCCTATAAAAGGTTTGCTGTGAAAAATCAGGAAAATTGTGATAGCACTTAATCATCTTCTACTTAGTGCATGTTTAATTGAAGTAAATTGATGTCCTTGAATTACCTCAGTGTCATTCTTTGCTAAAAGTGTCTTTTTAATTCTTTCTTTTTATTTTCCATAACAAATAAGATGAGAGTTCCTATATTCAAAGTAGAACAGTATACATGAAACCATTCTTTAGCTCCCTTGATTTTAATGCCTACTCCCTGACCATATGTCCAATTGATCTCATATATACTTTATTTGACCATAGTTGTTTGTATGTTGTTTCCACCATTTTACTGGTTATCAAATATCAAATTGATTTACTTCCAAAATATACAGATTACAGCTATTGGATCTTGGATTTAGAGGATAAAGTCCATTAAGTTAGGGAAGTGAAGTAATTTTCCCAATATTCCCATAGAAGTAAGTGACAGAATAAAAAAAAAATTTGAGCTAGATTCTTCTGATGATTCCACACTGGGCACTTTCTTGACTTACCATTAGTAGTAAGAAGTAAAATTGTACTGAAATTGCTTGTCCTCTTAAAACATCTTGTTAATTTCTATTTAAAATATTGCTTTTGTGTGTTAGTAAGTGTATGAGGCTAGATTTGAAATCAGGAAGATGAGTCTTCCTGAAACAAGGTTTGAAAAGATTTTTATTATGCCACCCTCCTGTACCAATGTACAATTCTTAGATTTGCATAACATTTTCATAAAGAATGTGTGCTGAGACTTAAAAATCTTATAAACCACAAAAAACAAAGAAAAATAATTGAAGACCTTTGTTTCCAATGATTTAACAATAAAAATATAATCAAAAGTTGGATTCAGTAAAAGGATTCACATTTGAATACAGAAAAATCATATAACCTTAAACTATATGTGGATAAGTGAATAAATCATAGAAATGATATATAATTTATTCAAAGAAAAGAATAAAGAGAAAATATACAAAAACTTCTGAATCAAAGTAGTTTTTGGGAGCCAAAGTATTTCTCTCAATACTTTTAAATATAAAAGAGATATGTGTAATAATTAAAATAGTTGTCTGCCATAAATTGTGGAATTTAAAATGGTTGAAGGCCATAAACTGTAAGAGTTAAAATAGTTGAGGTTGTAAACTGTAGTGAGTGAAATAGTGGAAGATATAAATTATAGTAGATATAAGAGTGGGTGAGTAAATTGTGACCGCAGAATATATGTTTCCACTACAGTGTCTTGTTTTAAATAAATATATATGGTGGTCACCAGGGAAATATTCCCAATTATGAATATACCCAAATCAACTGGGTTTTATAGAGAATTTAATTAATACAAATGAGGAATTAAAGAAAAGAGAGAAAGAGAGAAAAAGGAAATAAGTATGAAGGGCCTTAAGCCAACATGGCCTGGACCTGAGTCTTAAGAGAGAGAGATCAGTCAGTCAGTCTTTTATCACTCACCACAAGGTCTGTCTAAGCAAGGATTCTAGTGACAGAGTCTCTTCAGAGAGAGTTCCAGCCAGAGTCCTCCTCAAAGAGCCTTCCAGCCAGAGACTGTTTCAAAGGGCCTCTCTCAAGAGGCTCCAGAGGGACCGAGTCCCCTCAGAGGAGTTCCAGCGAGACCTCCTTAGAGATGGTCCTCCAAGAGCTTCCCTTCTCCAGCCTCTCTCAAGAGCTTCCCCAAAAGGATTCTGCTTTTTCTTATATAGGGGTTTTTCTCCTATGTCACCTCCCCTAAGTCCTTACATCTACCAATCACAGTAGACGTTTTCCAAAGGACAACCCATTCTAAAAACACTGCTGGGTCGACTAATCCCCTCAGTAAGTCTGAACCAGAGAAAACACAGCTGAGTCGACTAATCCCCTCAAGAGAAAACCTCCAAGTAAGTTTTCACCTCTTTGCTCCTGGCAAGTTTACATGTTGCCCGACCTTTATAGGTACCTAGCATCCCATTGTATCAATTCTAAAAACAGGCATGGCTCAAAGAACTCCCTGCCTCATCATAAGCATGGGTCTAAGTACTTTCATTGTTTAGCAAGGAGTTTTCTCCCCTAAAGCAGTCTTTAAGTACAGGTGGAGTAGAGGTCCTCCCATTTCTGATCCTGGCAAGTTCTCACAGTCAAAATGGAGAATGTTCCTAGTAGGGAATTGTTCCAATTGAGAATTCCCCAATGGGGAAAATTTTAACATTCACAAGTCTGAGAAATTTAAAGACTTACATATGGAAAAGATCAATGAAATGAATAGAAAAAAAGATAAAAATATACCAACTTTACAAAGAAAAGAGAAACAAAATTTGTCTAGTTTCCTACAGAGAGACTGATTTATACAAGAAGTAAAGGCACACAAATGTGATTTCCTAAATTTTCCCTGAATTTGGATTCAAAAGTGATGTTTGCAACCAGACCTGCTCCCTATTATCCTTATGACTGAACAAATTCCTTTACCTCTTTGCTCTCTTTTGTCACCTATAAAATGAGGAGTTAGACTAAAGGATCTCTAAGGCTCTTTCCAAGTTATATTAATTAACACACCACCCTTGCAAACACTTTAATTCATTTTATATGAAATGTCAAATCAAATTATTATTAGTTTGCCCTCTTTTCTTTGCTTCCCTCCCTCAACAGAGAAAGGAAGATGTAGATTTTTTTAATAAAAATTATTGGAAAATTAATTATCTTTAGAGAAATTCTGAGTATAATGAACTTGACTGAAGGGCATGTCATTGTAGGGTTGAACTCCTATGCTCAAATTGTTTTACATTTTTTAAAAAGGAAGGAACTGGGTAGAGATGACAATAGTGACTAAAAATCAAACTGGCTCTTATTAATGCAAGCTTCAGGAAATTTTGACAATGTTCCAACAAATAGTCTCAAGCTTGCTACATACCTTCCCTTGGTTTCATATACCTTAGTTAGATCTTATAATTTCATTTTCCCATTCCATCATTCCTAAAAATGTAGAATAGGAAATTAAACCAAGAGATTAAAAGTGTAGATGACAGGAAAGGGTATCCTTCATGCTTATGATAAATGCAGAGCATCAAAGATGTACAATGCACTGTCAACTTAGAGGAAGAAAAGTTATGTGTAACTAAAGGAGTATTACTATCCTTAATTTAGTGATAGGGAAACTGAGGTAAACTACCTCTGAGCAAAGTGGATTTCTGTTTGATATATCAGTGGTTCCCATGTTAAATCTCTTCATGTATAGGGTATGGAATCAGCAAATGAAAGAATCTTTCATGGACATGATACAAAAGATTGTATTTTCTTCAAAGGGAAAGTTCTGTTGATATGAGTAAAACATACAAATGAGAAGCAGAGATTCTTGACATTCTGTTCAAGATATTGACCCTTATATTTCTGTATCTTTTTTCTGATGTCATTAAATACCTCAAAAGATTTTTTATATTACTAATATAATTCTTCTCAAATCTACTCACTAAATTATCTTGTATTTAATTTGTATAAAATTTTAAATATATATATTATCATTCCTAACAAAATATAAGCTCCTTGAAAATAGGCACTATTTAATTATCAGTCTTTATATTCTCAGCCCATAGCACAGTGCTTGGTACAAAGTAGGTAGATTATAAATTCTTGTTGGTAGATTAATTTTTAGATGTGGATATTCTCTCCATTATTCCATATCATAATACCTCCATAACAAAAGAAATGGTTTTTGAATTTCTGTGCACCCTCCAAAATTTGAACCATGACCTGAAACTTGACATATTGTAGATAAAACTCACCATTATCAAGTCCTTAACCAAAGCCTTTCTGGATTGACAGGACCCAAAAATAATAACTAAATGCCAGTGTCACCTCCATATGTGGCTTTACAATTGGCTCATTAGTAGAAGGATACTTTTCTTGCTCAGATGCTCAATTGAATTTGTAATCTGATCAATTTTGAAGTTTGGGCCAATGATGCAGATTGTAATCCATCTGTGTCTGCCCATTTTATGTCACTTTTTTGTAATATACTCACTTTCAGAAATTCCAGGTCAAGGAGAAATATTACAAATAGCACAAAAGAAACAAGTCAAATATCTTGGAGTGACAGTCAGGATCATGCAAGACTTAACAGTAGGAAAGGATATTCTAGAGGGTTAAGGATCTAGGATTACAACCAAGAATCATCTACCTAGGGAAAATGAGACTACTTCTTCAGGGAAAAAATAGATAGTCTATAAAATAGAGAAGTTTCAAGGATTCCTGAAGAAAAGACCAGAGCTAAATAGAAAATCTGACATTCAAGTGCAAGACTCAAACATAAAAGTTAAACATTAAAGAGAAATCATAAGGGATATGGTACAGTTAAACTGTTTGCATTCCTACATGGAAAGATGATACTTGTAACTCATTAGAACATTATAATTATCATAGTAGTTAGAAGGTGTATGCAGAGAGGGAAATGGTGTGCATTGAATATATTGGGGTAATAGCTAAAAAATAAAAATCAAGGGTGAGAAAGAGTAATACTTTTGTAGGAGGGGAAAGGAAAAGGCATAATGGAGCGAATTATCTCTCATAAAAGAGGTGCAAAAGAGCTTTTACAGTGAAGGGGAAGTATAGGAGGTGAGAAGAAGAGCATTTGAATCTTTTTTTTTTCATCAGAATTGAAGAGGGAACACTATACACACTCAGTTGGGAATAAAAATCTTTCTAATCCTACAGGAAAGTAGGGTGGGATGGGATGGGCTTCATGGCTAAAATGCAGTGCAAATATAAAACATCATTGTGTTTTGTGTGGACATGAATACCCTTCAACACTTGAAGACTCTGCCAACAAACATTTTTAACTTAGTTAAGTCCTAGGAAGCTTTCTAAGGTTTAGAGAGAAGGGTTAAAAGTCTGGCAGAGAACACCACTAACCTCTGTCAGAAATGGGTTTGAGTCAATATGCTTCCAACTCCAGCCTAGCTCCTCTCTCTACTACTCCTTGCTTATTACTACTATTGTAATAATTATTATTATATTAATTCATCCATTTTGTCTTATTTGTCTCTAATTAAACAACCCTCTATAGTAATTCAAGATTACACAATAAACACATTTTAAATTATGAGATTTTACTTTATTACTATGAGGTTTCTGACTGTAATCACTAAAATAAAACAAGATAGAAAGAATGGAGAGAACAAATTAGTAGGTTATGGAGAAGGACTGATGGAGTTTTCCTTAGGAACTGGTACCAAAGTCTTTTGTGTTTGCCATAAGAGAGCAGTTTTGTGGGGAATGAATATTATAGGTAGTAGGAATTAGTATTCTTGTGAAGTTGCATCATTTCTGTTTATAAGGGACAGTAAGACTTACCCTCATAGTTCAGTAGCATCAGAGAATTCTGGACAGGGATATTATGTCATTATATTACATAATTAAATCCTTGGATAGTTGTAAAAATACAACAAATTCACATCTGACCACCTGTCTTTTATATCCATAGGTATTTAGAGTGCCAAGGATTTTTTGTTGTTGTTTTTAGTCTCTTTGGACAAGGTTCCCTAAGCTTCTATTTCCCACTTGTGCTAAGGTAGATTAGGTTTTATATATGTGAGTGCCTTATTAAATCAAACCTCCTGAGCAAGTATCACTCATAGTACATAGTACATGAACCCTATTCTACAATGACAGAAAGGTAAAATTAGCATTAAAATTGTGAAGAACCTTACATTTTCTGAAGATTTAATAGAGATTTTTGCCAGCTAAAATCAGTAGAATGTTTCAGAATCTAGAATACAAGATCATATTTGATAGAAAACGGTTTCAGATGCTCAATTTGTTTATAATTAAGAGGAATCTCAGAGCATGTCTGAGTGAGCATGTACTTGTGTGAAAGGTGGTAAGCAAGCCTGCATTACTCCTTACTTTTTGAGCAAACTATGGGATACTTTAGTTAAATTTTCAACAGTAAGCTATAAAGAATTGTCAAGAAGGTAAGTATTATTTTATTTTAATATCCATTTCTTTTCTTTATTGGAATTATGGCAAAACTTTTTGTGTTTGAATATGTATGTGTTTTCTTAAACATGACCACACATATTGAAATATCCTCATGAAGACAATTTTATTCATGAAAATCACAAAATAAAAATAAAAAATAATCTCAAAAGTGCATATTTCATATTTATTCTGTCATATGTAAGCATAGTGTTGGAAATTACCTTTCTTTGTCCTTTAATTCTTTGGATCATGGATCTGGCACTGTAAAGCCCTCAGAGGACTTCAAGTTCAATTATCTTAATTGTTTAGTTGAGAAACCTAAGAATAAAATGGGTTAAATGAATTTCCTAAGGTTATACAAGTATGAAATGACAAAGCTAAGATTTGAACTAAATTCCTTTGACCCCAAATAAAGAATTCTTTCCCCTATTACTGCTTTTAATTCCAAAGAATAACAAATGTTCACAAAAGCATATTGAATATGGCTAGATCATTGCCCTCTTCAGACAAAAAGAGAATCTACATTTGTACTGGAAGGACCTGGGTTTAAGTCCTACCTCTGTCACTCATTAGCCATATGACTTCACCTCTCTATGTCTGTTTTATTAATGTTTAAAAAAGGATGATGGATAAAATGATCTGAAATTTTCATTGTAGCTCTGAATTTTAATAATCCTTTATAATGCTTTGAATTAAAATAAAATGTATACATACTGGAATCCATTAATTCCAATATTAATGGAAAAAGGAGACTGAGAATTTTTCAAAGGACTTAGGAAAATAACAGTGGTAATAATGAAGGATATATTAAACAATATCATAAAAGCTCATCTAAATTTTAATTAGAATTTCTTGAGAAATTATCTTTCTATCAAATGAATAATAATGACTAAAGTAAGCATAAGAATAAATCTATATCTCACCCCAATGATTTTAATAGACACTCATTATTGTTTTTTTAATTGAATTGAATTGAAATCACACATTGGTGATATCCTGAAAGAAAAGGATGGCAATTAAAGGAGGAGTATCCACAGAGAATTGCAGACTTCTTAATTTTTTCTGATGTTTGCAAAAGAAGTTTTGTAGAAGAGAGTCTTGATAAGAAGGATGGGAATCTAATATTTAAAGTAATTATGGCAGTTTGAAGAGACTCCTGTTCCCTTAAAGCTTACTATAAAGTGTGACTAAAAGAAGAAAAAAATGAAGTGTCACCATTGAGGGTCCAAGAAACAGAGAAAGTCATTCATTTCATCAGAATTCAGAGGTGAAGACAAAGAATGGCAATGAAAACACAAAAACTGCAACCATGAAATGTAAGATCTATTTAAAATTTGTTTAGCAGAATTATAGAATGATAGATGGGAAGGGAGAGCTAATCTAGTCTTATCCCCTCCTTTTACAGATGAGGAAACTTCTAACATGAAGAATTCAATAAAGGTAGTTGGCATCAGTATGAGGATGTGATGTGAGCAAGTAAGGTTCAGAATATTATGTACTCCAAGACATCTTGTATAATACCTTGCCTTAGCATAGAAAGATCTTCTTCCTCTATTTGCCATTGTTATTTATTCATTTTAGTCATGTCTGACTTTTTAATCTCATTTGAGTTTTTGTTCAGTTGTTTCTAATGATGCACAACTCTTCTGATCCATTTGAAATTTTCTTGGTAAAGATAATGGAATTGTTTGCCATATCTTTCTCCATCACATTTAACAGATGAGAAGCTGAGGCAAACAGGATTAAGCAACTTAACCAGGGACATATAACTAGTAAGTATCTGTGGCCAGATTTGAACTCAAAGATAATTTTTCTTGACTTCAGACCTTGTGCTCTATCTTCTGTACCAATACTGTACAGTATCTATGTACTGTCCCTTTGTTTAGATACAAAATAAACTGGATAAAATAAATTCATATTTGGATAGATATAAGTAACTTAAATTGGGTCAGATAGATTTCTCATAGATGTAATCAACTCAGTTTCATGACTTCTACCAGTTCTGTTCATCCAGAAGCAAGTAGAAATACAGAACAAAGATTCAAGGGATTCAAGAGTAAAGGACAGTTTGGAGTTGAATTAGTTAATTATAGGATTGAGATTGCTAAGAAGAAAAGTGAATTTAGAGAAGTAACAAATAGCCTAAGAAAGTACTAAGGGGTAGAGGGGAATTTGAGAAGTAATGATTATGAAGAAGAAGAAGAGATTTTGGAGGAGTAAGCCCAACAAAGTGATGGAATTAATTAACAGGTAGCATTTATATGCTTTTAAAAAGTGATTAGAGAAAATTATAAATATTGCCTCAAAACATCTCTGGGAAGAAGGCATCATTAATCATCCCTATTTTGAAGATTGATTTAGCTTCCAAGGGTTACAAAGCTGAGAAGTCTCTTAGGCCAGATATGAACTGAAATTTTCCTGACTCTTATTTCAGATTTCTATCCATTGTACCACTTTGATGCCTCTGTCAGAAATATTGAAGTTATGATCACATAGAGGAATTTAAGAACTTTTTTTAACACAGAAAAGAAATACTTTTGAGTCAGTAATGCAATGTCATTCTCAAGACTTCCACTATCTCCACCTCTCTGTACAATTTTGGGCCTTTGGCTCTGTTTTACTTTGTGTTTTCCCTTCACTGTGACTTCCCTGCTGCTGAACAGAGCTGGTAGAAGCTATGAAACTGAACTGAGAGATCAAGGACATGACAATCCTTCTGTGTGGCCATGTGGAATAGAAGAGTAAATTATGGAATCTAAGATGACTGAGGAACTGGGAAATTAGAGTATTTGAGGAATGCCTGTATGAAGGTATGTCTATATGGAATATTTATAATTAACAACATAGTATTGTCTCTGATGAAGTAGAAAACGTTATTTAATAAAATTTGAAACCCTTAAGCACAAGGGCTTAAAAAGAAGACATGACATTGCAGCCCAGTCTAGCAGGTTTAGTAAAGATGCACACAAGGCAAAGAAGGGGAAAGAATAAGCTTTTATATAACATTTACTATATTCCAGGCACTGAGCTAGGCACTTTTTACAAGCATTTCTATTTTGATACTCACCACAGTCCTGCAAGGCAGGTATTGTTTTAAATCACAATTTTGTAGCTAAGGAAATTGAGGCAAAGAGAGTTTACGTGTATTGCTTTGGGTCACCTAGCTAGCAAGAATCTGTGGTGGAATTTGAACTAAAGTCTTCCTGAAACTATGTCCATCACTCTCCACTACTTCACCAGGTACCTGTAAGAAAGCTAGGAGAAAGAAAGTAGAGGCAACTATTGTAAGGAAGAGAATAAGCATCAGTTCCTGAGGTTAAAATATTCAAGAAGAGAAAGCTGAAGTATACAATATAGAGATTAGTTGGCAGAGGAAAGACTGATGTAAAAAATGTTCTTGTATTGTTTCCATGCTATTACTTCCATTAGAATGTGAGATCCTTGAGGGCAAGATCTGAATTTGTTCCTTTATTTGTATATTTAGCATAGTGACTAAAACAGAGAAAACACATAATAAATGCTTATTGATAAATAAATAGATAAAATTAAGACCAACAAACACAAGATAGATGGACAGATTGATAAAAAGAAAACTGACAAATATTAGAATTACAGACTTACAGAAGTGGTCTTTTTGTGTAGTAGCAGGAGCCTTAAATTTGTTTTCAAAAGAGCTGTCTGTATCCAGATAATCTCATTATTGTCCTTGTGAATTTTAACAAAACCTTTTACCTTTCTGCTAAGCAGAAATAAAATAGGAGTGAGACTAAAGAATCCTTAAGGTTTTTTTTCCCAGCTCTTAAGTTCTGTTGTCTAACCTCCTACACTGGCAAACATTTAAATTCTTTTTTATAGAGAATTTAAACTGAAACTACTAAGAATTTGTCCCGCTTTCTTCTCTCCCTTCTCTCACACAAAAAATGTAGTTCTGTTGTGTTTTTTCTTTTTAATATAAATTGCTGGAAAAATTAACTCCCTTTAGAGAAATTCTGATCATAGAAAACTTTACTGGAGTGCATATAATTATAGAGAAGTATTCCTCTACTCCCATAGTTTTGTGTTAAAAAAGGAAGTAACATGGGAAAATGATTATATTGATTGGAAATCAAGAAGGCTTTTCTTCAAGGTTCAAACTTCAGAAAATTTTTCAGGGGCTCAATAAAAAGTCTCAGCTTCTTCACTGATTCTCTTTGCTTCTGAGAGACTAGTTACATCCTACTTTTGGTTTTCCTAACTCTTTTTTTTTTTTACCCTTCCTAGAAATACAGGATAGTTGATGATAGATTAAAAATGTGAATGACAGAATAATGTGTCCTTAATCTCTTGGTCACATTCTAGAAGAACTATGTGATATGTGAAAAAATGTAAAATTCAATATAATCCATGATAATGGCACCAAAGATGCACAAAGTGCTCTTAGTTTAGATTGGGAAAATTTATTTCAAACTAGAGAAGTATTATTATCCCCACTTTATACATGAGAAAACCGAGGCAGATTTAAATTGGACATTGTGGAATGGGTTGGAATGGAGAAAAGAGAAGGGGATAGGATATTTGATTCATGGAGGAGGATTTTTATTTAAGTGCTAAGTTTAAGGTATACACTGAAATGTAGGTTAAGTTGGCATAGATTGGTCTAGATTGTTATGTAAAGATTTTATTATAAGATAAGTTGATGAACAATTATAGAAGGTCATAAATGAAAAGTTAAGAAGAACAAAAATGTTTCTTATTTCATTTGGAAGTATTTGGTACCTAATCATGTTCTATCTTGTATTTTAATTATTTGGGAACATATCTTTCAAACTATATCAAGCTCCTTAAAAATATCAACCACATCTTATTTATCTTTCAAATCCTCTTCATATTTAATATAATAACCTAACAAAGTCTTAATAAATGTTAAAATGATTTAATTAATTAATCCTAATATTTCCTCCATACTGCATTTCAACTATAGCCCATACTTAAACTTTCTGTTTCTTCTTATTTTTTAGGTCATTTCCTTTAGGTTTTATTGTAGATCTACTGGAGAAGAGAGAAAACAACTATGAAAAATCATACACAGATGACAGAATTCATCCTCCTGGGATTGTCAGATGATCCAAAGTTTCAAATGGTCATTTTCTTCTTTCTCTTACTTGCCTACATACTCAGCATTGCTGGGAACTTAACCATCATCCTCCTTACCCTATTAGACTCTAACCTCCAGACCCCAATGTATTTCTTCCTCAGGAATTTCTCTTTCTTAGAAATATCATTTACAACTGTCAGTATTCCCAGGTTCTTGGCCACCATCATAACTGAAGACAAGACCATTTCCTATAATGGTTGTATGGCTCAATTGTTTTTCTTCATTCTCTTGGGAGTAACTGAATTTTACCTTCTGGCAGCCATGTCCTATGACCGCTATGTTGCCATTTGCAAACCCCTCCATTACACAACCATCATGAGTGGCAGAGTCTGCACTTTGCTTGTCTTCTACTCATGGTTTATTTCATTCATGATCATTTTCCCAGCACTCATAATAATGCAGCAGCTTGACTACTGTGCTGAAAAGATCATTGACCATTTTGTCTGTGACTATTCTCCCCTCCTACAACTATCCTGTACAGATACCCAGTTCTTAGAGATACTGGGCTTTTCCTGGGCTGTGATAACTCTTATGTTCACACTGGCATTAATAATTCTCTCCTACATTTATATCATCCAGACAATTTTGAGGATCCCCTCTGTCAATCAGAGGAAAAAGGCCTTTTCCACTTGCTCTTCTCATATGATTGTCATCTCCATTTCTTATGGCAGCTGCATCTTCATGTACATCAAACCCTCAGCAAAGGACAGAGTATCTTTGAGCAAAGGAGTTGCTGTGCTAAATACATCAGTAGCCCCTATGTTGAATCCCTTTATTTATAGTCTAAGGAATAAGCAAGTGAAACAAGCCTTCATGGACATGTTACAAAAGATTGTGTTTTCTACAAAAAAATGAAAGGATTTGCTGAAATGAATAAAAGTTGCAATGAAAAGCAGAGTTTATTAATAGTCTGTCCAAGACTTTGTCAGCTCCCTTATTTCTCTGTATCTTTTTCCTTCTGCAATGTAATACTTCAGGTGGGATTTTTAAAATTTTACAGGTAAAATTACTTATAAATCTACCCACCAAATGGTCTTGTAATTAATTTGCACACACACAAATAATATTGTATATAAACATATATATATGTAGAGAAACTGAGAGATAGATAATCTCTTTCAACCCAATGTAAGCTCCTTAAGGATAGGGACTATTTAATTTTGTTTTCATATCTCCAGCACCTAGCACAATGGCCAGCACATTGTATATAGATTATACATTTTTGTCTATTGCTTGATTTTTATAAGTGAATATTCAATCCTATAATATCAAAATATCTTCACATCTAAGGAAATAATGTTTGAGTTGCTGTGATCCTTTCCACAAATGAATCATTACCATGGTTGATGAACCTCTCCATTGTGAAGGACTTAACAGAAGCCTTTCTGGTCTGATTGGACTAAAAGTCATATTATGTCATAGCTAAAGGAGCTTCAAAATCTTGCTAAAGCAAAGGTTTCTTCAAAGAGTTGAAGTCTGCAAATAGGGAGAAAAAGTCTAAGACTTTTCTGAAGAATATAATTCTTTAAAAAGTAGACAATAATAAGAAAGCATAAGATTTGTAGGAAGTAGCCAAAGTATTATATAGGAGAAATATTTATCTTTAGATGCTTCCATCAGTAAAATGGTAGGGCAGGGCATATCAGATCAGTGAATTGGGCATGCAACTAAAAACAAAAAACACTAGACAAAGAAAATACTTTTAATCCCTAATTGACCACAAAAGTAAAAATCTTAAAATCTTGAGGTGACTATAATAAAGTGGAAAAAGAAAAATAACAAAAGTGGGTGCTGGTATATGAGGGGGAAACAAAATAGATTTTCTAATTTGCTATATTTATTATTTAAATTATTTAAATTTGATTAAAAAATAGAAAAACAAATTATCTGATGTAAAAGGGTGAATGCAATACCAAAAGAGAATTAAATTAAAGCTATTAATAGGAGTTATTCTTTTCAACTATATGTCAACAAAATTGACATTCAAAGCAAAAGAGATGAATAATTAAAAAATAAATATTGCCAAGATTAATGAAAAAAGAGAATATATAAATATATGTTAAAAAACAAATAGAACAAATCACAAATAAATTCCCTAAGGAAAACTCCTCAGGACAAGATGGATTTAAAAATTTCCTTAAGAATTAGAATTAGATAAGTGGAAGCTAAAACTCCATGAGTCATCCCAAAATTACAAAATAAGGAATGGCTAAGTGCCTCAGTAGATAAAGAGGTAGGCCAAGAAATAGGAGGTCCTGTGTTCAAATCTGTCCTCAGACACTTTCTAGCTGTGTGATATTGCGCAAGATACTTAATTCAAATTGCTTAGCCCTTACTATTCTTCTGCATTGGAACCAATACATAGTATTGATTCTAAGATGGAGAGTAAGGATTAAAAAAAGAATAATGATACCAAATCTAAAAAAATCAAGTAAAAAGAAACATATGTCAAAGATGGCAGTGGAAAAACCATTGTCATGGAATATGAATCAAGGTGAATTAATTAAAGTATTATTGGACTATCTGATTTTAAAAAGAGCACAGAATATATATAAACATATCAAGGAAAACTATTGCAACATTTTAAAACAAGAGCATAAAATAGAAATTGAAAGAATGCAACAGTTATGTCTTGAAAGAGATCTCAAATTGAAACCTCCTAATAATATTATACTCAAATTCAAAGATTACAGATCAGGGAGAATATATTGCAAGAAGCCCAAAAGAAACAATTCAAATATCTTGGAACTACAGTAAGGATCGAATAAGACTTAGGAGTACTACATGAAAGGATTGAAGGACTCGGATATGATATTCTAGATGGTTAAAGATATAGGATGGCAATCAAGAATAATCTACCAAGGAAAAATGAGAATACTTCTTCAGGGGAAAAATAGATAATCTATAAAATAGAGAACTTTCAAGGATTTCTGAAGAAAAGAACAGAGCTAAATAGAAAATCTGACATTCAAGTGCAAGACTCAAACATAAAAGTTAAACATTAAAGAGAAATTATAAGGGAATCAGTAAGGTTAAACTTTTTTGCATTCCTACATGGGAAGATGATATTTGTACCTAATCAGAACATTATAATTATCACAGTAATTCGAAGGTGTATGCAGAGAGGGAAATTGTGTGCATTGAATATATTGGAGTAATAGTTAAAAAATAAAAATTAAAGGTGAGAAAGAGTAATGCTTTGGTAGGAGGGAAAGGAAGAAGCACAATGCAATAAATTATCTCTCATAAAAGAGGTGCAAAAGAGCTTTTACAGTGAAGGGGGAGATGTAGGATGTGGGAAGAAGAGCATTTGAACATTATTTTCATTAGAATTGATTCAAAGAGGCAATACCATACGTATTCTTTTGGGACTGAAAATCTATCTAATCTTACAGGAAATTAGAGTGGCAAGGGTATAGGGGAGACTAATATAAGAAATAGCAAAGCAGAAGAGTCGGTGATTAGAAGCAAAACAATTTTGAGGATGGACAGCATGAAAAAATAAAAAATACAGCCTTATATAGGAAGGAAGCAAATACACAGTAATCATAAATGTTGAAAAAATTACTACAAATCTCTCTCATAATGAAAGATTAATTTCTCATGTTTATAGAAAAATGAGTGATGTCCAAGAAAAAAAATATTCAAAAAAATAGTCAAAAGATGTGAATAGTTATTTTTCAGAGGAAGAGATCAAAGTTATTTATTGTCATGTAAAAAGGCTATAAATCACTATTGATTAGAAAAAAGCAAATCAAGGGGGCAGCTGGGTAGCACAGTGGATTGAGAGTCAGGCCTAGAGACTGGAGGTCCTAGGCTCAAATCTGACCTCAGACACTTCCCAGCCGTGTGACCCTGGGCAAGTCACTTGACCCCCATTGCCTAGCCCTTACTACTCTTCTGCCTTGGAGCCAATACACAGTATTGACTCCAAGACAGAAGGTAAGGGTTTAAAAAAAAAGAAAAAAAGAAAAAGCAAATCAAAACAACTCTGAGGCACCAAACCACTCTTGATTATTATAATAAAAAAGAAAAATGACAAACCTTGGAGGATATGTGTGAAAATCAAGACTAATATACTTTTCGGTGAATTATCACAAGAACCAATCCTTCTGGACTGTGTGCAACACTTTGTCTTTGACTGGGAGCTCTGAATTTGACTAACGCATTCCTAAGAACTTTCATTTTAGGATCTCTTTAATGACATGAGTGGTGTATTATTTCAATTTCTATTTTATCCTCTGGTTTTAGAATGTCACAATAGTTTTCCTTGATAACAATTTGGTACTACAAAGGGCTTTAAAATTGTTTATACCCTTTGTCCTAGGTCTGTATTTCAAAGAGATTAAAAAAAAGGAAATGCATCTATATGTATAAAAATATTCATAGAAGCTCTTTTTGTGGTGGAAAAGAATTGGAAAGTAAATGGAAGCCAATCAATTGGGATAGTGGTATTACTGGATCAATGTGTATGCAGTTTTATAGTTCTTTGTTCATTTGTTTCAAATCACTTTCTGGAATGATTGCATCAGTTCATAACCCCAACAACAATTCATTAGTGTCTCAATTTAAATCAAACCAAAAAACAAATAAGAAAAAGTAAGGGAAGTAATTGAAATGCTAGAAAAATTAGTTAATAGACATCTGGAGAAAACTGAAGAAGGATAAAAGTAATGTACCTTCTTCTCAACAGTACATGGTACATCTACAAAGACTGACCATATACTGGGGCATAGAAATATTTCAAACAAATGCAGAAAAAACAGAAATAATAAATTCCTCTTTTTCAGATCATAATGCAGTAAAAATATAATTAACAAGGGTCCATGAAAAGGAAAATTTAAAATTAATTGGAAATTAAATAATTTAATTTTTCAAAACTGGTGAGTCAAAGAAGAAATCATGGAAATAATTATAGACTTTATTAAAGAGAATGACAATGAGGAGACATCATATCAAAACCTATGGGGTATAGCCAAAGCAGGACTTGGGGGAGGGGGGGAGGAGAATTTATAGTGCTGAGTGCCTATACCAACAAAATAGAGAGGGAAGAGATCAATAAATTGAGCATGCAACTTAAAATATTAGAAAAAAGAACAAATTAAAAATCCCCAGATAAAAACTAAATTGGAAAGACTAAAAATTAAAGGAAAAATTAATAAAATTGAAAAGTAAAAGAACTATTGAACTAATAAATACGACTAGGAGCTGGTACTTTGAAAAAAACAATTAAAATAGATAAAATACTAGCCAATTTAATAAAAAAGAGAGAAATTGCCATAAGTTTGCCCACTAGTTTGTAATTTCCTTTTGAATCCTGGTTATACTGGTTTTGTTTGTCCAAAAATATTTTAATTTAATGTAATAAAAATTGTTGATTTCATATCCCAGTATGTTCTTTGTCTCTGTAGGCACAAATTCTTCCTGCATCCATAGATCTGTGAGGTAAAATATTCCATTCAGTCCTAATTTAATTATATTATTAGTCTTTATGTCTAAAACATATAAGCATTTTGATCTTATCTTGGTGTAGGGAATAAAATATCTTTAAAAATAATTATTAGATTCTGTGCCACAATTAAACAAAAAAAAATCCTAAGATTTTTCAATGCTGTAGAATCTAGAAAAAGCGAAAACACATACAAACATAATCTGTTGCATAAAAACATTAAATTTAATTGAGGGAAAGTCAAACAGAAACAAAGAAGGAACTATTTAAATGGGAGGGTAGAATTAAGTTGGGAATATTCTCAAGCAATGGAAACTAAATCAGAGTTTTAATCTCCATGGAAAAAGTATAAATTCAGTGATCAGGAAATGGACAAAAGAGCCAGAAGCCTTTAATCAGATTACTTCCATTACAGATTATTAGTATTGATCACATTTTCTTTTTCACCCTCTTCCTTTCTTTGCAATATGGGAGAGAATAAAAAGAGTGGCATTTTAAAGAGGATTTAATAGAGAAAAAAAATACAATTAACCTCAACAGGAAATGAGAATAGGTAGGATCTACCCATAAAAAAAGAAGAGCAGCAGAATGGTGTAGAAAGTGGATTTCAATAATGTATTGTTTATAATAAATTCTTAAAATATAAACAGGGTTTAGAGGAGTTTTTATTATATCACAGGTGAAATCTAAAATAGCAAGGAGTGAAAATTATGGACACAAGAAACAGAAGTAAAAATAGACATGCTCGAAAGAAATAATGTAAGAAATTACATTATAGTTAAAGACATCGTGGATAATGAAATACATACATATCATATAGCATGATATATATTTAAGGAAAAACTAGATGAATTATATAGAGAAAAACAATCATATTTATATACCTTAACCTACTTTCAGATTTAAACAAATATAACCAAAAATCTAAATGCAAGAAGTAAAGACCTGAAGAGAATAAGAAAAAGTACAAATGATATTAAACAGGAACCCAAAACAGTATTTATATATCTTGATTTTTGTTTAGTCATTTTCAGTGATGTCTCATTACCACATTTAAGGTTTTCTTGGCACAGATACTGGAGTAGTTTGTCAATTCACTTTCCAGCTCATTTTATAGAAGAGCCGAGGCAAAAGGATTAAGTGACTTGACTGAAGTCTCACAGATAGTAAGTGTCTGAGGCAAGATTTCAAATCAGGAAGATTTCAAGACTTGGTTATATAACTGTCCCAATGTATAGTTTAGATTTGCATTAAATATTTATGAAAAATGATTATGTGATGAGACCTAAAAGTCTTATTAACCAAACAAGAAAGAAAAAAAATAAAGATACATTGCAGAAAATATAGTAATAAATAATTAAGAGGTGAATTTGGTAAAATGATTCTAATTTGAATGTGGATAAATAATATAATCTTAAATAATTTATGCCTTATAATAGAAATCATAGAAACATTAAATAATTTGATCAGACAATGAGAAAAAATACAAAATATTTTGATATTCAAAGTAGTCATTAGGAGTCTATGTTTCTCTCAACACATTTCAAAATGAAAGAAATAAGCAACAGAATAGTAAATTGAAAATATATTTTAAAAGTATATCAATTAGACAAAAAATTGAATTAAATAAATGTAAATAAAATGTGTCTATATATCTAGGTGGCACTCTGGAAAGATCCCAAAGCAAGGAGTTAGGAAGACCTGAGGACAAATATTACCCTAGACATGTAATAATTTTTGGATCCTTAGCAAGGAATTTATCTTCTGTTTGACTCCAGTTCTTTAACTTCTGGTAGAGTAATAGTATCTAAATTTTAGGGTTGCTATGATATTATGATATAAGAATGGTATATAATATACATTACTAGTTAGAGGAGAAAAGCAAATGAGGTTAAATTGAAGAGTTATTGAGTAATATCTATCTACAAAATTAAAAAAAGAAAGAAGGAAAAATAGACTTTTTTTAGTTTCTAGAAAAGTAGTTTAAAAAAAACAGATAATCAGGATAGCTTAAAAATGAGTTCCTTTAATAAAGTTTTGCAGTTTCATGTGCAATTTTATGTGTGTGAACATCTTATATTTATTTTACTTGACTTTGGTTACCTTGGAATCAAAAGTTTAAAAATAAAAAGATGAGAAATGAAGAAAGGAATTAGGATAGAAGCTTAGAGAATATCCTCAAAGAGCACAGAACATCAATGGTTATCCTGAAAAGAAAGTCAAAAAGACTGGTCTAATAGGTAGAAAAAGAATCATGAAAAGGCAATTTCAGGAAAGCCCATGGAGAAGAAAGAAAAAGGTTAGGAAAATTTAGAATCTAATACAAATGCAAAATATCACATAAATGACACTTAATACTTCAAACTCCATTTTATCAACAAAGTTAATAGTCCATTTTTCACTTTGTAGTTGAGTCCAAGGAAATAAACTGAGAAACAGACAAAAAATGTTAAGAAACTATCCCAGGGGGGCAGCTTGGTAGTTCAATGGATTGAGAGCCAGGCCGAGAGAAGGGAGGTCAACCCCCATTGCTTAGCCCTTTTCATTCTTCTGCCTTAGACCAGAGACACAGTATTGATTTTAAGACAAGTTAAAAGTTTTAAAAATAAAAACATCTGATGGAGACACATCACTAAACTATGTTAGAGAATGGGTTTTATTTACATTACTAATTTGATCCCAGTCCCATTCTCTACTACTCCTTGCTGTTTTCTGCTATTGCTATCATTATATTATATATATATACACACACACACACACATATATATATATTATAATTATGATTATTTGTCTCTAATTAAACAGGCCTATAGAATACTTCAAGAATGCATAGCAGATTATTTTTAAACATTGAGAATGTTCTTTTTACTATGATATTTTTGACTGTATACTGAAATAAAACAATAGAGAGAATGGAAAAAATTTGTGAAGAAGGATTAATGGAGCTTCCTTTAAAGAACTGGAACCATAGTCTTTTGTATTTTCCACAAGAAAGCAGTTTTGGGGGAATGAGAATAATGGTAAGTAAGAATCATGATTCTTATGAATTTGCATCAATCCTGGTGATAAGAAACAATTTAGCACCAGAGAATTCTGAACAGGGACATAATCCTCTCATCTTAGGTAATCACTTGTATAGTTTTGGGAATAACCACATATCTCCATTTGGCTACTTGCCTAAATTATTCACAGGTATTAAGCTTGCCAAGGATTTTTTTTTGGGAGGAGGAGGAGTCTCTTTGGGCCCTGTACTCTATGCTTCCATTTCCCACTTGTGCAAAGATGGATTAGGTTTATATTCCTTAGTACTTTCTGAAACCGTCATGTCATGACACTTTTGACTTGTTCAAAGATTTATCACTCCTAAGCAAGTATCAGTCATAATAGATAAATTATATACTGTAATTTCAGAAAGCTAAGATCAGCATCAAGTGTTTTGAAGAACCTTATATTTTCTCTTGACTTGAGAGGGATATCTGACAGAGCTAAAATCAATAGAATGTCTCAAAATCTAAAATACATAGTCATATATGAATGGATAGAAAGAAAATGGTTCCTGACATATCCTGTTAGCTAAAAACAATCAGGAATCTCAGAGAGGGTGTGAATAAGCATGCAGTTGTGTGAGAGGTAATGGTCAGATCTTGCCACCTGGTCAATGCTAATGCATTACTTAGTGTTTGAGGAAATGATATAGGATCTTTAAGTTAAAATTTCAGCAGCAAGCTATCAAGGATTGTAAAAAAAATGTAAGTATTATTTTGATTCAGTATCCATGCTTTTCTCATTGTATTGACATTACACATATTGACATATCCTCAAAAGGCAAATTTTATTCATGGAAAATGTAAAATAAAAATTAAACTTAATATTAAATTTGTCATTTTATTCCCTATTGCTCATTTTGCTTATTCATGTTGGAAATTATTGTTCTTCATCTTTTAATCCACAGGTTGATAGATTTCGACTTGGAAAGCTCACAGTGGTCATCAAGTTCACTCCTCTGAATTGGTTGAGAAAACTGAGAAGTTAAATGACTTTCCTAAGGTCACATAGATATTAAGTTAGAAAGCTAAGATTTGAACTAGTCCCTTGACCTCAAATCAAGTATTCTTTCCACCCCTTCTAATTACAAAGAATAACAAAACTTCAGAAAAACCTTAATAAATATGAATAGATTTTTGTCTCCTTTAAATGATGAGATAATGTAGAATCAGAATAAGAGAGCCTGGACTCAAATACAGTCTCTACCACGTAGCTCAACAATATCTTCCCCTCTCTAGACCTGTTTCTTACTGTTTAAATGGAGGAAAATGGACAACATCATCTCAAAGCTCCATTACAGCTAAAACTGTAGAATCATGTAACTGAATTAAAATAAAATGTTTACATGCTGGAAAATAACAACGCCCATTTTGATGAGTGGAAAGAGAAAAATATCTAAGAGCAACTTAAGAAAAGCAACTCTCTTATATAGTAATGAAAGGTACGAGAAAACAAACTAGTAAAAAACAATAGAAATTTAACTAGAATATCCTGTCAACTTGTGTTTCTATTTATGAATAATGGGTAAAATTTTTAAAGTGGTTATTGATATGAACATAAAATAACTATTTTCCACATATAGAATCAAATTAAGGTACTACTTTCAACATTGACAAAAATGAGTATCTTCCCATCTCTCCCCCAATTATCTTTATAGGTACTTAATTCATATTTATTTAACTGAAATCAAACATTGTTGATAACATGAAAGAAAAGGATGGCAATGACATGGAGGAATGACTCAATATTCTTGCACACTTCCTAGGTCTTAGCTTTTTTTTCTGGTTCTTTTTAAAGATACTTCATAGAAAAAGTCTTGACAACACTATGATGTATGAAAAGGTTGGGAATCTAACATCAAAAGTAATTATGGAAGCTAGAAGAGATTCCCATTATGATAGAACATAAAAAAGAGAATGAAAAGGAAATTAAGAGGAACCAGTGAAAGTCCACAAAATAGAAGAAGCCAGTTGATTTCATCTGGTAGGTAAGCATTTAGAATTGACAATGAAAAGTCATGACAAGCATTGGAATTGTAACCATAAAGTATAAGAAAAATTCAGAATTTATTCAGGGGATAATCATAGATTAAGAACTAGTAAATGAATGTGGATTGAATTAGTTAATGATAGGATTGATATAGTAAAGGGATGAAAGTGAATGTAGAGCAAAAGTAATGGCCAAAGAAATTGCTGAAGGGTGGAAAAATTGGAAGTCCTGATGAGGAAAAACAAATTTTTAGGACTTGCAGAGGGATGGTAAAAATAAGACCTAGAATTCATATGTCATTGTAAAGTATGCAGAGCTTTTAAGAAATATCACAACATATCCTGAAGGTAGGTGCTATTATTTTCCCTATTTTGTTGATGGGGATTCTGAGACAGACTAGCCCAGAATAAATGTCTTCCCCATGGTCAAAGAATTAGAAAGTCACATTTGAGGCCAGATTTGAACTGAGATTTTCTTGACTCCAGATGCAGAGTTCTATCCTTTGTACCATCTCAATACATCAGGTGGCAAGATGAGAAGTTATGATGATATAAAGGCAGGTCAGAATGTTTTTATTTTTGTTCTTTGTTATAGAAGAGGAATGCTTTTGAGCGAATGAATAATCCTCTCCATGATCAGAAATTCCATTCTCTCCACCCCTCTTCACTTTCTTAGGTCTTTACCTCTGCTCTAACTTGGCTGTCCTCCCTTCAGAATTTCAGTCTTATAATTAACTAATTCAACTCCATCCTGTCTTTTACTCTGAAATCCCCCTAAGCCTTTGTCCTGCATTGGGATTTGCCTTCTGTTGAACAGAGATGGTAGCAGTTATGAAACTGAGTTGACTGGTAAGATCTAGGATATGACAGTGTGTGTGAGTGACCAAGGTGGAATATATGGGATCTGGGGGACTTTAAGATAGAACTAGAAATGGAAAGATAAAGTATTTGATTATTACCTTTATGTTTGTGTGTATTTATTTTATATAGTATTTTATAATTAATTTAATATCAATTATTAAACCAATTTTAAACAATTCAATTTTATTTATTTGATAATTTCATAAAATTAAAAGTATAAAAAGTGGTTATATGTATGATAAAGTAAGAAAGTTATTTAATAAAACTTGAAGGAGTATTCAGACTTAGAGTGTCTTTGATATTATGACCCGCTTAGTAGTCTTTTTTTTTTTAATATATTTTATTTGATCATTTCCAAGCATTATTCGTTAAAGACATAGATCATTTTCTTTTCCTCCCCCCCACCCCCCATAGCCGACGCGTAAGTCCACTGGGCATTACATGTTTTCTTGATTTGAACCCATTGCTTTGTTGATAGTATTTGCATTAGAGTGTTCATTTAGAGTCTATCCTCTGTCATGTCCCCTCAACCTCTGTATTCAGGCAGTTGCTTTTTCTCGGTGTTTCCACTCCCATAGTTTATCCTTTACTTATGAATGGTGTTTTTTTTCTCCTGGATCCCTGCAAGTTGTTCAGGGACATTACACCGCCACTAATGGAGAAGTCCATTACGTTCAATTATACCACAGTGTATTAGTCTCTGTGCACAATGTTTTCCTGGTTCTGCTCCTCTCGCTCTGCATCACTTCCTGGAGGTTGTTCCCCGCTTAGTAGTCTTAAACAAGACCTGTTATTTACTATGTGCTAGGCACTGTGCTAAACATTTTATACAAGCATTTTCTCCTTTAACTTAGAATTGCCTTACAGAGTAGGTTATTATTATCCCCATTTTATAGTTGAAGAAACTAAGGCAAACAGTTTAAGGATCTTGCTTATAGTCACACAGCTGAGTGTCTGTGATGAGATTTGAAGTAAGTTTATTGCTCATAGGACTGTCACTCTCTATTGCCCCACCAGGTATCTTTAAGAAAATGAGAAGAAAGTAGAGGTGATTATTCTAAAGAAGGGAATAAACATCAGTTTTTTGAAGCAACAAATGTGGAGTAAAGGAATGCTTAGGTATATGTCCCAGAGATTAGTTGACAGAGGGAAGGAGGGTGTTAGAAGTGTTCCAGGGTTGTTTGCATATTATTGTCACTATTAGAATGTGAGCTCCTAGAAAGCAGGACCTGTGTTTGTTCTTTCTTTTGTATGTATAGCACAATCCTTGGTGGAGATAAAGTATTTAATAAAAGTTTATTGACAGATGATGAATATTCATCTATATGTCATGTGTAATTATATAACAATTATAATCATTTAATACACATGGGCCTATTGAGAGAAAGAACAGATAGATGGGTGATATATATTAGATAGATGGACAAACGTATTCATACTAGAAATACAGGCATGCAGAAAGGGCATGGTTTTCATCTAGAATCACTAATTATAATCCTTGTGATTTTGAGTAAATTCCTTCAACTTTTGCTCAGTTTCCTCTTCAGTAAAATGAAGAGTGAGACTAGAGAATCTGTAAATCCCTATTCAGATTTTCATTTCTATCACCTAACATTCCACATTGGAAAATACTTTAATTCCTTTTATAGCACATTCAATGGAAACTATTAGGAGTTTGTCCTCCCTTTTTCCTTCTCCCTCTCAGAGAAATAAAGTTGGAGTTTCTCAAGAATAAATTATTACAAAAATAATATACCTCCATATAAATTATGATTATAGAGAACTTTATTGGAATGCATTTCATTATGTGGAAGAATTCCTGTACTCCCATAATCTTGCATTTTAAAAGTGAAATAACAATGGAGAAAGGATAATAATGCCTGGAAATGAATAAAAATCTTCTTTATGTGAGTTGTAGAAAATCTTGTCAAATTTGAGCCAACCAGTTCAATATTGCTTCATAGAATCACTTGGCTTCTGAGGGTTTAGTTAGATCTTACCCTTTGGATTCTCTAGCTTCATCTTTTTTTAAATCACCCTTCCTAGAAATTAATGTAGGTGACGATAAATGGAGATTAAAGGTGTAAATGTCAGGGGAGTGTGTCCTCATGGTTTCAGTCTAATGAAGGTATATTACAGTTATATAATAATTAAATTCAATATGATCCATGAGAAAGGCATCAAAGATGTTCTCAGTGGTGGTAGGTTAGAGGTAGAAAAGGTTGGTTCTATTATATTATTCCCTTACAAAAATGAATACTATAGAAATGTGTTTTGCATGATAATACATGTATAAACTAAATTGAATTGCTTCTCATCTCTGGGAGTGGTGGACAGAGGGGAGGGAGATGATGTGGAACATATGACCTCAGAAAACATGTGTAAATTTGTTATGTAAAAAAAATTAATAATAAAGAATTCAAATTAGGATACTGATTATTGTCCAAAGTTTGAGGCAAATTCTAAAGTATTTGTGCAGTAGGTCAAGAGAACATTACATGTAAAAGATGGCAATATAAGATGAACTAAAAGAGCAAGTTGATGAACCATCACAGATGGCCTTAAATTAGGTAAAGGAGAACAAAAAGGAATAGTCTCATTTCATTTTTAAGTTTTTAGTACTTAGCCACATTCAACCTTGTATTTTACTTATTTGAGTACATATCTTACCAACTATGTTAATGTCCTTGAAAGCATAAGTTATGTCTTAGTTATATTTGAAACATTCTTCTTCTTAATATAGGAACATAACAAGCACTTAATAAATGTTTAAATGATTGAAATAATTATTTCTTCTTCTGTGCTCTCTTTCAAGTATAATCCATTCATGAGTTTTCTGTTTCTTTTTTTTTGTTTTTTTTTTCCTTTTATTTTTATTGCAGATCTCCTCGAGAAGGGAGATAATGAACATGAAAAATCATACACAACTGACAGAGTTCATCCTCTTGGGATTTCCAGATGACCCAGAGATTCAAATGGTCCTTTTCTTCTTTCTCTTATTTGCCTACATTCTCAGTATTGCTGGGAACTTGACCATCATCATCCTCACCCTGTTTGATTCTCACCTCCAAACCCCAATGTATTTCTTCCTCCGGAATTTTTCCTTCATAGAAATTTCATTTACAACTGTCTGTATTCCCAGGTTCTTGTTCACCATCATTACTGGAGATAAGACCATTTCCTATAATTGCTGTATGACTCAGATGTTTTTCTCAATTCTCATGGGAGTAACTGAATTTTACCTACTAGCAGCCATGTCCTATGACCGCTATGTTGCCATCTGCAGACCCTTACATTACATAACAATCATGAGCAGCAGAGTCTGCATTTTGCTTGTCTTCTGCTCATGGTTCATTTCATTCATGATCATTTTCCCACTTCTCATAATGATGCAGGAACTTGACTATTGTGCTGGTAATATAGTTGATCATTTCATCTGTGACTATTCTCCCCTCCTACAACTATCCTGTACAGATACCCAATTCTTAGAAACCCTAGGCATTTCCTGGGCTGTGGTAACTCTTATGGTCACACTGGCATTAATAATTCTCTCCTATATATTTATCATCCAGACAATTTTGAGGATCCCCTCTGTCAGTCAGAGGAAAAAGGCTTTTTCCACTTGCTCTTCTCATGTGATTGTCATATCCATTTCTTATGGCAGTTGCATCTTCATGTACATCAAACCCTCAGCAAAAGACAGAGTATCATTGATCAAGGGAGTTGCTCTGCTATATACATCAGTGACCCCCATGTTGAATCCCTTTATTTACAGTCTAAGGAATCAGCAGGTGAAACAAGCCTTCATGGACATGATACGAAAGATTATATTTTCTACAAAAAATGAAAAAATTGTTGAAATGAAATTAATAAAAGCTGCAAAGTAAAGCAGAGATTCTTAATATTCTGGCCAAGGCATTGTCATCTCCCTTATATCTCTGTATCATTTTCTTTCTCATATGTCAATAATTCAAAAGGGATTTTTATTTACCTCCCAAAATTGGCTTGTATTTCATTTACATACACACACAAATAATATTGTTTATAAACATATATATGTGCACAAAGATACTTGAGTGTGATAGAGATTTAAGTGGAAAAGTCGATGCACAGGGACAGTCCTACTCTCTCGGCATTGGAAGCCTGGGTCCATTGGCACGAAAAATCGTTACACCTGGAGACTTCCTCAGCTGTATTGGATGGCCATGTTGTCCTTTGTGCTCCAACACTCCCTAAGCACTCCACAGTGCTTTGCTGCATCGCCATCTCAGCCGTTTGAAGCTTCTTGTTGGTTTCTTCCATCTGTTCCACCAAAGCAGTCTTCACATTCTGGGTGAGCAAGGCCCTAGTTCACCAGGGGTCTATGACCCGATGGCTACCCTCACAAGGTTTGGCCGGCCTGTAGAAGCCATTTACTGGGGTGGGACTGCCGCATGCTAGCAGCTACTAGGAGCCACAAGTAAGAGCTGGGTGTCAGGTGGGGATCAGAGGCTGGAGAGCTGCCCTAGGAGTGCAAGACAAGCCCTCCATACCTCCATACCAAGGGTGCTATCCCTCCCTGAACACACCATACACTGGTGTCAAGAGAATCACATGATCATAGGAGGGAAAAGTGGAAAAGATTTTTTTATTTGGCTATTTAGTTGACAGTTACTTTTCTCCTTCAAATGCTTAAGTGGATTTTTATTCTTTCAAGTTAGGAGATTATTCCAATGATGCAGATTGCATTCTATTCATGTCTGTTCATTTTTTGTACCTTATATATGTAGCATTCCAAGCATATTCACATCTATGAAATATAAATGATTGTACGATTACTGTGTCTTCAGACACAAAATTATACTCTGATGTTTGTGAATGTAATCTTGACCTGGCCATGTGGCCCTTGCCTAGGACAAACTGATTAACATGATTGGAGCATTCCCTTGAGAAAGCAGGGGTTGAAATCCACACGACCAGAGGTGTTACCTCTACCTTGCCACCCAATCTTAATTGTCTATGCTCTGTGATGTGATTGCTACGTGATTGGAAACACCTCTCTGCTCCCTCAGCAATAAAAGCAAAAGCAACCTTATGATAGATCCTTTTGAACTTCCTCTCCCCTTTCTTGGAGCTCCACTCTGCTCCTCAACTTCTCTCCCTCTTTCTCTCTCCCTTTCTGAATCTCTTCCTCCCCGAGGCTCCAGCCCCTGTCAGCTTACATTCTCTACCTTAATCTTATCCTCTACCTCGTATTCCATTGATCTTCATATTTTCTTCCCAAGGGGAAAATCATAGGGGTTTGCCTGCCCTATTCAAACACTGACTTGTCCGTGTTTGTCATTCTTCACCCTGATTCCCCAATTCCCTACTTCTCCTCAGGCCCCTATCACAAAGGACAACCCCCTCCTTGTAGACCCTGCTTATCAGGTCTCTACAATATATGTTCACTGAAAAGTTTTCCATTGGACACATACCCAATATGGTAGAGGTCTTTCTAGCTTGCTCATGAAATGACCAGGGTATAATTAGAGCCATCTGGCTGTTCATTTCTCATTCCAGTTAGTCAGTCCATCTTCTGTTATTATTGTTATCATTCAGTTGTTCTGTCATGTGGAATTATTTATGACCCCACAGATTATAACATATCAAGGACTTCCATCTGCCACTATTTTCTGAAATTTGTCCAAGTTAACATATAGGGATTACATGACATTGTCTATCCATCTCATCCTCTGCCATTCATTTTTCCATTGGCCATTAAGCTTTCCCAAATCAGTGTCTTTTGAAAGGAGCCCTGTTTTTTTCCAATATCTCATGTTGGAAATTTGTTCTCTAGGTCTGATTCCTCTTTGAAATCCAGTTTTTTCTTCTTCTAATCCTTAGTTCATATATTGCTGAAGCTAGCTTGTCAATTATTAAGTATAGCCTTGCTGGCATGTGAAATGATTATAATTTTTGGACAATTTGAACATCATTTGATATTGTCATTCTTTTGGATTGGGATGTAAACATATCTTTTCCAATCCAATGATATTTATTGAATTTTGCATATTTGCTGACATATTGAGTGTAGCACTTTAATACCATCATGTTTTATTATTTAAAATAGCTTGGCTTAAATTCCATTGCCTTCACCAGCTTTATTGTTATCTATACTTCTTAACATCCACTTAACTTCATTCTCTAGAATATTTGCCTCTAGATCAGTAGCCACACTGTCTTGGTT
This sequence comes from Monodelphis domestica, assembly GCF_027887165.1. NCBI lineage: Eukaryota > Metazoa > Chordata > Mammalia > Didelphimorphia > Didelphidae > Monodelphis > Monodelphis domestica. The sequence goes on along the minus strand of NC_077231.1, from coordinate 28,938,927 downwards.
ACTGATGTTAAGATCTTTCTTGTATAGTTGTTCTATGTAAGCTTCCCACATCTCTTTGACTACTTCTACTTCTATTGTTTCTATTTTTTTTTGTATTTTATTATGCCCAATCTTATGTGAAACATTCTCTCAATATAATTTATTATCTTTAATAGATCTCTTGTCTTTTCCATTTATTGCTCTACTTTATTTCTTTGCACTGCTTGTTTAAGAAAGCCTTTTTTTTTCCTCTTCAGAGGAATTCCACATTCATTTGGGTATATCTTTATCTGTCTCTTTTACTTATATTTTTCTTCTCCATTCAGCTATTTTTAAAGCCTCATCAGACAGCTATTTTGCTTTATTGATTTTTTTGTAAGGAATGTTTTCTGTTATTGCCTCCCATATAATACTCAAACCTCTGGTCACTACTCGGCAGGCAATTTTTATACCATATATAGTTACTTAAGTCTATTAATCTCTTCCACTTCATGTTCATAAGGGATGTTATTTTCATCATATTTATATCCTTTTTGTCCTACTTTCTTCAGTTAAGTCTGTATTTCACCATAAGGGACTCATGATCTGAGTCATGGTAAGTTCCAATTTTTGTTATAACTGACTATAGAGAGCTCATACAAATTTGTCTGCAAAGTAAATAATTAATCTGATTTTGATTTTAACCATTTGGTGATCAAGAAAGCAGAGTGGTTTATTTTTCTGGTCTAAGATTACTTAGGAGGTTGGAAGGAGATGTCTGTGATACTGGGTTGGAGCCTGGCCAGGAGAACTTGACAGCAGTAACACTAATTGTGTGTTTTGGTGTTTTTGATGACCATGGCATCAGCAGAAGTTCTGCGAACTTTCATCCCACACAGAGGTTAAGGGAATTACACAAGCAATCAAAAATTATTCATAGAGCACCCCTATATTAAAGAGCAAGATATGGCATAGATTGTTAATGTCATTGCCAATATGAGTAATAAATGAGCAGTTTAAAAGAGACTCAAGAAATAACAAAGAAAATAACATCTTAAAAAAACCCAAACTTACAGTTAGACGAGTTTCAAAACCTTGTTAAAGCAGAGTTCTTTAAAAAGTTGATTTGTTAAAATAGAAAAAAAAAGTAAAAACTTTTCTGAAGAAAATAATTCCTTAAAACTTAGACGATAGACTTCTGGTTAAACATCGTGGCAGTCTAGGCACAGGACGCTTCCTTTCCTCAACGCCTACCAATATAGACTACCTTATAAGACCAAAAAAACCCAAATTCATTTGAACAAAGGGACTCTACAGTAGGGTGCAGCATTGAAGGCATATGGCATTTGGGCATTGCCACATTATAAGGTGGTGAAAAAGCTCCCACCAAAATGTGAGTTGATCTACCCTCCCCCACCCCACCTACAGAGCCAGAGTCAGAGCAAGTGTGCGCCATAATCAATGAGTGAGCAAGGGGCACATATAGAGTGAGTGAGGGGCACATCTACATCTTTGGCAGCTGACTAAGACCACCAAAAACCTACCCCTGAAAATAGCTACACCTGAAACCCCAGCAGGCTGAAGACTGCAGACCTTGGGCAGTCTTGGAAAGATAGCACTGAGAAGGGTAGTAAACAGCATAAGCTGTGGAGATTCAAGAGCTTGCCTCAGACAAAATCCTTGCTCCTAAATTCCATACACAGAGAGCCTACCCAGATCACTCAGATCTCTGACTAAAAAGGTAAGGAAAAACCTCCACAGTGATGGCAAATAGTGCCCAGGAACAACAACCTCCCTCCAGAAAAAACAAAACAAAACAAAACAAAACAAAACAAAACAAAACAAAACAAAACAAGAAGAAGGGACTGACCCTGGAAAATTTTTACAGAGGAAAATCCAAGGCTACAGAGGAAATTCAAATAAATGCACCAAAATCTCACAAAAGATGGAAATTGTCCACAAGCTCTTGAAGAACTTAAATTGGAGCTTATCAAAAAGATGGAAGTCTTCTGTCAAGAAAAAAGGGAAATTGTTCAAAGAGAAAATAACAGTTTAAAGGACAAGAACTCCCAATTGGAGAAACAGCTGGAAGCTACAAAACGCAGGATAGATCAAACCAAAAAGGAAATTCAAAAGATTATAGCAGAAAAAAAATTAAAGCAGAAAACCAAAATATTATAACAGAAAACCAGGCCTTAAGAACCAGAATTGGGCAACTGGAAACTAATGATCTTGTAAAAGAGCAAGAATTAATATAGCAAAGTCAAGACTGACAAAATAGAAGGAAACATAAAATATCTCACTGAAAAGGTCATGAAAAAAAGAGCATGAAGAGACAATTTGAGAATCTTTGGTTTACCTGAAAAGCCAGAAATAAACAGAAATCTTGACATCATACTACAATAAATTATTCAAGAAAACTGCCCTAATCTTCTCAAACAAGGAGGCAAACTAGACATTGAAAGAGTTCATAGAACACCCTCTAGACTAAATCCTCAAAAGACAACTCCCAAGAATGTAATTGCCAAATTCAAGAGCTTCCAAGCTAAGGAGAAAATTTTACAAGAAGCCAAAAAGAGACAATTCAGGTATCAAGGAGCACCAATCAGAATTACACAAGATCTGGCAGATTCCACATTAAAGGATCACAAGGCTTGGAATATGCTTTTCAGAGAGGAAAGAGAATTGAGTCTTCAACCAAGGATCACCTATCCATCAAAAATAACTATATACTTCCAGGGGAAAGTATGGGCATTCAACAAAATAGAATATTTCTAAGAATTTGTAAAGAAAAGACCAGAACTAAGTGGAAAGTTTGGGGACAAAAATCCACTATTTGACAAAAATTGCTGGGAAAATTGGAAAATAGTATGGGAGAGATTAGGTTTGGATCAACATCTCACACCCTACACCATGATAAACTCAGAATGAATGAATGACTTGAATGTAAAGAAGCAAACTATAAGTAAATTAAGTGAACACAGAATAGTATACTTGTCATATCTTTGGGAAAGGAAAGATTTTAAGACCAAGCAAGAGGCAAAAAAATTACAAAATGTAAAATTAATTATTTTTATTGTATTAAATATAAAAGTTTTATACAAACAACACCAATGCAACCAAAATTTGAAGGGAAACAACAAATTGGGAAAAAATCTTCACAACAAAAATCTCTGACAAATGTCTAATTACTCAAATTTATGAGGAACTAAATCAATTGTATAAAAAATCAAGTGATTCCCCAATTTATATATGGGCAAGGGACATGAATAAGCTATTTTTAGATAAAGAAATCAAAACTATTAATAAGCACAGAAAAAAAGTGTTCTAAATCACTTATTGACAGAGAGAAGCAAATCAAAACATCTCTGAGGTATCACTTCACACATAGCAGATTGGCTAGCATGATCGTAAAGAAAAGTAATAAATGTTGGAAGGGATGTGGTAAAATTGGAAATTAATGCATTGCTAGTGGAGTTGTGAACTGATCCAAAAATTCTGGAAGTCAATTTCGAACTATGCCCAAAGGGTGCTAAGAGACTGTCTTCCCTTTCATCCAGCTATAGCACTACTGGTTTTGTACCCAAAAGAGATAATAAGGAAAGTGTTTTGTAGGATTTGGGGTGAGGAAAGAACAAGAAGAAAACATATAAATAAATTCTGATTCATTGTTTGGGAAAGGTAGGAAGAAATAAGGGTTTAGGAATAAACTTATTCTTATACTTAATTTAAAAAATTATATCTATAACTAACTAAACTATATTACTAAGCTAAAAGATTAAATTCCCAAATATCCCAATCTCACACCAGGAGTCAAAACCAAATGGGGTCAGGCTCTTAATTTGGTAGATGTCCAAGTAGGTCCAGAGATCTTTTCACTGATGCTGCCAGCAGCCAGATCCAGAAAACCTTCTTCTGTTGATCACAGGGAAAATCCTCTTCAAGACTTAGATCCTTCCAGGAGAGCAGACTCTGAGAGGAAGCAACCATTGGGCATAGAATTTTGCTAAATCCCAAGGCTCAGGCTCCCATGTGACCTTGGTCACATGCTACTGTCAATCATTTCCTAAGGTTTGCATTTCTCAGTTTTTGCAACAGTTTTTGCAAATTGCAAACCTTTTCATCTGTTATCACATCCCCCCCCCCCATTTGCACAAACCAAAAATCATGTTGGAAACACTATTTTTGAATTTGTGCACAATCTAAAATACTATCAGTTAACTAAACTAAGAAATCTACTCAAAATAACGAACAACCTTCACTCAACTATCTTGCTGTACCTAAAACTAACCTATTCTAAGGAATTTTAACAAGGAAAAAGGAAAAGGAAAACAGTAAATAATGAACAAGTACAAAAGTCAAACAGAAATAAAATCAAAACAGCAAATAACATCTAACAGAAGATGAACATAACTTCCATACAAACATCAAACTTAAAATACTCTTATCAGCTAAAACAGAACATTGTACTACTATTGCAAAACATTAACATTAAATTTAGAGGAAAATGTTTGAAATTTACAATAAACACCACATTTCAATACTGAAAAATCAAACCAAAAAAACTCACTTATGCAAATACATGTAACAATAGATATTAGTGAGGTAGGTACATAATTTACACATATATACATTGTATCACAACATATAGTACACACATGCAACACATATAAATGCATGCTATAGATATGTACATATATACACTTATGTACACTTCATATTTACACATAGTTTACATATAAACAAACACTATAATACAATTAATTTACAATCCCATTATACACCTTATTTACATATATGTACATATTTATTTAAAATTTTGTTTGATATGTGATGTTTGTGTTGTGCAATGTATGATATAATACAAGTCAGTATATAATTTTCTTATCTTATCTTACTTAGTTGTACCTAACTAATCTCTATCTTCAAAATACTGCTCCTAACTAAAATTTTATACCTAAACTAAATCTAAGTATGTAACTACATTTTGTTAGTAAATACAATATCTATAGCTAATCATAATACTGTTAGTACCCTAACTATACATTGTTTCACTCATTTAAGTAATGATTCAAAGTAACCTAACCATTTTTATATATTTTGTGCTTATGTTTTATTATGTTGTTACTCTTGCTATGTCATGTTGTTTTGCTATTTAAATGACATTTAGTCAGTGTTACTCTTATGTAATAATTATGTTATTGTTGTATGCAACATACTTTGATTTGTACATTTTTATTATTTATACCATGTGCTAATTTTATATGTCAACAATGATACAAGGGATTTCTACCCAAAACTTTTACTGAAGATGGGGAAACCAACAAAATAGTGCAAGGATATAATCAACTTCCCTGTGTTGCTGATGTTTTAGCAAAACTTTTTACATATATCATATCTACTGGTTCATAATTATGGAGAGAATAATCCAAAGGACCAGTTTGAACTAATACTCCCATATAATGTAATTCTTTTAGTCTTTGTTGTAAAGCAATTAAGTAAGAAGGGAGTTGACAATCTCCTTCTAAGAGAGATGTATAGACTATCTAACAAGTTTTGGCTTGCAGTGGAGCATGTCCAAAGAGCATTTCATAGGATGATATATATATAAATCAGCTCTTGGCCTCGTACATGAGTAAAACAAAGCTATGGGAAGATTCTCTGGCCATTTGTGATGAGTTAGAACACAGAGTTTCCCCACCATAGTTTTTATTTCCTTATTCACATGCTCCACTTGCCCTGAACTTTGTGGATGATAAGGCGCATGATATTTTGGTGTTATTCCTAGATTTTCATATACTCTTTTCAGGATGTCTTGAGTAAAATGGGATCCTTTATCAGTCTATCATTAATGGTACTCCAAATCTAGTTATAATATCCTTAATCAACACTTTCACCACAAAGCTAGCTGTATTTGTATTTGATGGAACAGCTTCAGGCCATTTGATTAATCTATCAACAATTACCAAGCAAAACTTATATCTTCCAGCTTTTGGCATGTTGATGTAATCAATCTGCAAACTCTCAAATGGACAATATGCTAAAGGTTATCACCTAAAACTTTCTGTCTGAATGTTCCTTGACTGAATTTTTGGCAAAAAGAACAGCTTGAGCAGATCTTATTTGTTACAAGTCATTGTCTATTTATGGTGTCAGTTGAAGCTTGAGTACCAAAATGACCTATTGTGTGAATGGCTTGATACAAATAAGTACACAGGGAGACCAAGTTATCTCTCTTTGTGGATGACATGATGGTCTACTTAAAGAATCCTAGAGATTCAACCAAAAAGCTAATCTAAATAATCAATAACTTTAGCAAAGTTGCAGGATACAAATAAACCTGCATAAGTCATCAGCATTTCTATATATTTCCAACACAGCTCAGAAGCAAAAAACTAGAAAGAGAAATCCCATTCAAAATCACCTTAGACAAAATAAAATACTTAGGAATCTATCTCCTGAGACAAACACAGGAACTATATGAACACAACTACAAAACACTCTCCACACAATTAAAACTAGACTTGAGCAAATGGAAAAACATTAAATGCTCATGGGTAGGATGAGCCAATATAATAAAAATGAGATAGGGAAGGTAACTGTATTTTGTTAAAAGGGACTTTAGATAATGAGGAAATATCACTAATCAACATGTATGCACCAAATTGTATAGCATCCAAATTTCTAATGGAGAAACTAGGAGAATTGAAGGAGGGAATAGACAGTAAAACCATATTAGTGGGAGAATTGAACCAACCACTATCAAATTTAGACAAATCAAATCAAAAAATAAATAAGAAAGAGATAAAAGAAGTGAATGAAATATTAGAAAAATTAGAGTGAATAGACATATGGAGAAAAATAAATAGGGACAAAAAGGAATGACCTGTGTGCTCTTTTGGCATAATTCAGGTTTAGCTTTGTGCTTCTTGGGCCCTGTTCAATGTATCTTTTGTATATATTGTCCTGGAGTCAGTCAGAATCTTTAAGCAAAATCCCATAATTTTTTTAAACAATTAGTGGCATCATTTTTACAGTCTCAAGCTTTGTGGCATGCATTGACATTATAGCAAATATATTTTAAACTGATATTACTGCAGAATCAAAAAAGTTAAAAAAATCTTAATACTGGTGACATGTACTTCAAATATAAAAAGAGAGAGAAAAAGTTAAAAAACCTGAAATAGTATATTGCACATGCAAGAAAAATATAATAATAAAAGAGTTTTTAAATTAAAAAATATAGCTTATAATCATTGACACACTGTGTCAGCTAAGGAAATATAGAATACAAGGCTTTCTCACCAAAAATGAGATCCTTTTCCTCTCCATACCTGCCCATGATCCACTGTGAGTACAAGCAAATGAATTTCAGAAGGTAACAGCTTTTTTTTTTATAAAGAACAGTAGTACAAATACATAGGTATCAATATCCCCCAAATTCTCAATAGCCCAATTATTACAATAGCAAAAAAAAACAAACAAACAAACCACTATTACATTTTACATGAGTCTGCTTTTGACATTTAAAGAAAATGGATATTTGTCACAAGTTTTTCAGGTATAGCAATGTTTCAACCTTGGCAAACATATTTTTAAACAATGTAAAACTTATTTGGGTCTAGAACATCATCAAGAAATCTAGATATTATTTTAAAAATGTGGCAGTGGAGTCTAGGGAAAAAAAAAACCAAAACTCTGTACTTGTACTATTGATGTTGGGCAAAGTGAGCTGAAGAGTTATAAATGAGAGATACTCTTCTTTAGGGAGTCATCCAGAGTTAGGGGTACAATGCCCTGGCATTAACTTCCTAGCTCATTTGGTATAAGACTGTGATGTCCCATACATTCACATTTTTATAAATGTGGGAGGTGGGGATTATAATTGATTGTATTGCACTCCAGCTACTAAAATGGATCTTACGTCCTGTTAGGGGCAGGCAAAATGACCAGAGATTGTTAAAAAATTATAAAAATCATGTCTAAAGAACCCTTAATATCAATTTGAGATATTTAGCTCATTAAATTTTCCAAGGTTGCTATAAATTGTAACCAGTTCCGATGCAGTCCATCTATCCTCTATGTGACAATCTATAAAGTCAAAAATAGAAAAAAGCTGATTTTATATGGGCTTATTCAACAGTATAGTTATAGGGGAAAAGCAACAGAATATAACAGTAGTTAAAACTCAGTACATTAAAATGATTCAGAGTAACAGAATAGTATTGACTACATTAATATATGAACTTAAAACCAACAAAATTAAATCTTAAACAAAACAATCAGCAAAATGCAATAAAATATAGAGAATTTTATAAAACATTGGAGTCTGAAAAGCCTTAAAAATATAACCTCCAGTCTCTTTAAAGTTCATTGATTTTTAAAAAAAATTATCCATTTAGATGCCTATTGTAAGAAGGCAGAAGATTGGTAAGGGATAGGCAATGGGGGTCAAGTGACCCGCCCAGGGCCACACAGCTAGGAAGTGTCTGAGGCCAGATTTTAACACAGGACCTCCTGTTTTTAGGCCTGGCTCTCAATCCACTGAGCCACTGATCTGCTCCTCCATAGTGAGGGTGGGTTTTTGGAATCTCAAATTGGGCCAAAGAGTTTCAGGGAGATGAATTTTGCCCCTGAGTCTCAGGTGAGATAAATAATAGAATCAGTGCACTCAAAACATACCCTTTTAAATAAGCCATGCATGTAACTTCCTGTTTGGAAAAGTCTCTTCCTTCTCCTCTTTCTCTCCCCTGTGGTCCCCTGCCCCCTGTCACATGGAGGCTAATTGTAGCCTAAGTAAAGATCACCCCTGTTTTTACCAGCTGCTGTTTGATTCTGAAGACACAAAGGCAGCTACCAGCAGCCTGGGTCCTGGGGCTGGGCCTGGAGTAATGAGAGATCGATCTGGGTGGGAGGCCAGAGTTGCTGTGGCTGTGGCTGTAACTGGGCAGGTCAGGACCAGGAGAGCGATCAAGCAGATCTGGAGTGGATGAATGCAGGCAGAAGTGGATAGCAGGCAAGTAGGCAAGCAGGCAACAGGAGAGAGTTGAGTCAAGAAGCTTTGCTGAAAAGCCTTGGAGAAACGTGGCTTACAAGAATTATTTAAGCTATCTTTTTTAAAAAAAATTTTTGAGAAGTTCTCATACAATCTAATGGTTGCCAAAACTGTAAAACTTAAATTAGTTTCTAATAATAAAAGTATTATATTTTATGAGGTTTATTAAGGGTTATTAGAATTAAAAATACAAAGTAGAAAACCATGTGCCCATGGATGATTAGGAATTCAAAATCCCTGCACTTAGCATACTCACTACATCTTGCAATCTCTCAGTATAGGAAGAGAGCTCTTGGGAGGCATAGAGCCCATTAAATACTAAATTGTGATCTCACCCAGGTGGAGACTCAGATGATATTATAGGGAATTTTGGGAAGTACCAAGGACTTCTGGAGATTTAAGTCTGGGGTTCCAGTCTCCATTTTTACATAAGTCCCAGTCAGGGGAAGAGAGTCTCAAGAAGATGGGCCTTTATCTGGAGGCTTCACGCCTCCAGAAAGGCAGGGTCACTAAGTCAGCTTTTCTCTTGCCAATGGTGACAGTCTAAAAGAAGTCTGGGGGTCTCTCCTCAAGGGTCTGTATTCCAGTCGCTCCTCGGCGACAGTGCCCAAATGTCCAAATGTCTGAATTCGGATGAATGCTCCTTCACTCCAAGCCCGGGTGACTGACTATCCTCTTCAGTTTTTCCCCCCTCTATTTAAAGACCTTTTTCTTTTGTGTCACCTCTAAATTTTCTCTTGTACCCATCACAGCAGACGCTTTACTCAAGGACTACCCATTCTTTAATTCTCACCTCCTTTTCTTAGATTTTCTCCAGTACTATCCATTCTTTAGTTCTCACCTTCTTTGGTTAGATTATATCTTTTTGGGCTACTTAACACCTCTTTTGTTAAGTTCACCTCTTGTAGTTACTTAACACCTTTTTGTTGTTAATTCACCTTTTGTAGTTACTTAACATTTTTTTGTAGTTAAAATCTAAAAGTAGATTGTAGCTAACAATTCTAGCTTCACTATAAAGGAACAGCTAAGTACCTTCATTGTTACAATCAAGAGATAGCTAAATTCACAATGGACATTCCCAAAATAAGTCTGATGACTTCTGAACTAACACAGCTGCAACAGCTACACCCATTAAACAAGGAAATGTGCCTACAGCAATTGGATCTAGCTGACAACTGTAGTATCCAATTGGATGATCACTTTGTCCTAAAGTCTGTATCAGTACACCAGATGCAATACCTTTGGTCTCATTCACAAATAATTGAAAAGGTTTAGTATAGTGTAGGATTCCAAGAGTTGGTGCAGATAAAATCTCTTCCTTAGCTTACTTAAGACTTGAAGATGTTCAGGTTTGAGTTTCAGAGGTTCTTGTTCTGAATTCCTAGTTAGATCTGTTCAATATTTAGTAATTTCACTATATGCAGGTATCCATTGTGTAAAAATTAAATTTAGTCTCTAGTTATAAAAGTCTTATATTTTATGAGGTTTATTAAGGATTATTAGAATTAAGGATATAAAATAATAAACTACGTGTCTCAGGTTGATTAGCCTATTCAAAGCTCACTTACTATATCTTGCAAATGGCTGAGCAGAGCGCGTGAGAACATAAAAGAGCATAGAATAGCATAGAAGAGAGAGGGGTAGGCTTTACCACCAGTTATATACTCATTGTGATATTGCCCAGGTGGAAACTCAGGTGAGATAATAGGGAATTCTGGGAAGTACCAAGGACTTCCAGGGATTGAAGTCCTGGGTTCAAATCTCCATTTTACATTCCTCTACAAAAACCAGCTGTTCCAAGAACAGCTCTGAGTTGCTTCTTGGTCTTAGGTGCATTCAGTTTCTGAATATCAGCTACTCTTTTCTTAGTGATACTTCTGGAACCCTCTGACAATACAAAACCAAGATATTCAATGCAAGGCAAAACCCACTGAAGATTTGCTTTAGAGATTTTTGTCGACATTTATATAATTCAATCAAAAGAATCTTGCAATCTCTCAAACACACTTTAGCAGATGGAGATGCTAAGAGGATATCATCTACAAAATGTACTATTTTACTTTCTGTGAATGTTATTGCTTTAAGGTCTCTATTCAAAATTTGAGAGAATTGGCTTGGGCTATCACAGTTACCCTGTGGAAGACAGGTCAAAGTCCACTAGGCACTGTCCCATGTGAAAGCAAATATCTTTTGAGAATCCTTGTGAATCGGTATTGAGAAAAACCCTGAACATAAATCTAACACAGTGAAATATCTTGCTTGACTTGGAATGGATGAGGTTATAGCAACTTGACTTGATACTACAGGATGAGTCTTTATTACCTGATCATTTACAGCTCTCATATCCAATATAAATCTATAGACAATTCTGCAATCTTGATTTAACTTTTGTTTTTTTATTGGCAGTATGGGAATATTGTAATCTGAGAAACATGGCATTATGATCCCTTGGTGAATTAGGGACTTAATAATAGGTCTTATTCCATCTGCTGCTTAATTATTCAAAGGATATTGAGGAACACAAGGAACTGGTCCTTCCTTAGTTCTAATTATTACTGGAGTAGCTGATTTCAATAGGCCTATATCTGTGGAAGACTTTGACCATAAATCTTCTGGTATATCCTCAGGAATAGAATAGATGAAATTCAACTCATTCTCTGCACTGACTGAATCTAAGAACAGCAATGGAAAAGTTTTCAGAGATTCTTCTGGGAGTTGTAATGAGATATCACCAGTATCAGTACATTGGATTTACAAAGCAAGTCCCTCCTGAGAAAGTTCACTGGACATTCTGGCATACAAAGCAATGCATGCTCCACAGACTGTGGGTTATCGTTTTAGGTTGTAGTTTTGCTACTCTCTCTGGTATTCTAGTAGCTCCAATCACTTCTGTAGTACCAACAGTTTTACAATCTTTAGGAAGACTTTGCAAAACTGATTTACTGGCTTCAGTATCCACCAAAAGATCATATATATGATTCCCTATACTTACAGAAACATAGGGTTCAGTACTATTTGGAGGTTGGAAGGTTTCAAGAATTGGTGCAAGCACAGTAACATCAGCACAAAACTCAGTCCTTTCCTGTCTATCCAAGTCTACATCTCTTTGAATTACATGACTTTCCCAGGCTGTTGCATCATCAGCTTTTATATTACTCTCATTGGTCCTTAAATTCTCCATCTTATTATCATTGTTCCCATTACAATTTCATTATTATTATTAGTTTATGTTCTTCATTAATTTCTCTTATTATACATTCATTAGGATTGTCTATTAAATTTATATTACAATGTTCTTTCTCTGTACAATTATTTACAGCAATTATATCCTCCTTTAATTCAATTAATTCATTTGTATCATCATGTATTTTATTTTTATTACTTCCAATTTCATTTATCCTCAACTCATTTTCAATTATACCACACTCATTTCTTGATTCATTTTCATGTGTTCCTAGGGAAAACATTCTTAAGGCACTTGCATTCTTGCTTTGGTCACCTTTTATGACTTGGCTGTATTTTGGTCTAGCTCCAGCATTTACCCAAGACTGCACAGTATTTAAATCTGGGGTTTGTTGTTCCTGGCAACAGGCATTCTGACATTGATTGGTATACCTAATTTGATTATTGTTATTATTAGTATTCCATCTGTTATTATTATAATTATTATTATTATTTTTATTTTTAAAACCCTTACCTTCCGTCTTGGAGTCAATACGGTGTATTGGCTCCAAGGCAGAAGAGTGGTAAGGGCTAGGCAATGGGGGTCAAGTGACTTGCCCAGGGTCACATAGCTAGGAAGTGGCTGAGGCTGGATTTGAACCTAGGACCTCCCGTCTCCTGAAACAAAGTCAGGAATTATATGAACACAACTACAAAACACTTTCCACACAACTAAAACTAATTCTGAGCAATTGGAAAAACATTAATTACTCATGGCTAGGATGAGCTAACATAATAAAAATGATGATCCTGCCCAAACTTATCTATTTATTTAGTGCCATACCCATCAAACTTCCAAAAAATTTCTTTACTGAATTAGAAAAAAAAACATAACAAAGTTCATTTGGAAGAATAAAAGATCAAGATACCCAGTGAAATAATGAAAAAAAAAATACAAAGGAAGGTGGCCTTGCAGTCCCATATCTCAAGCTATACTATAAAGCAGTGGTCATCAAAACAATTTGGTACTGGCTAAGAGACAGAAAGGAGGATCAATAGAATAGACTTGGGGTAAGGGACCTCAGCAAAACAGTCAATGACATACCCAAAGAGCCCAGCTTTGGGGACAAAAATCCACTATTCGACAAAAACTGCTGGGAAAATTGGAAGACAGTGTGGGAGAGATTAGGTTTGGATCAGCACCTCACAACCTACACCAAGATAAACTCATAATGGGTGAGTGACTTGAACATAAAGAAGGAAACTATAAGTAAATTAGGTGAACACAGAATAGTATACATGTCAGATCTTTGGGAAGGGAAAGATTTTAAAGCAAGACTTAGAAAGAGCCATAAAGTATAAAATATATAATTTTGATTACATCAAATTAAAAGATTTTTATACAAACAAAAACAATGTAACCAAAATCAGAAGGGAAATAACAAACTGGGAAACAATCTTCATGACAAAAAACTCTGACAAAGGTTTAATTACTCAAATTTACAAAGAACTAAGTAAATGGTATGAAAAATCAAGCCATTCTCCAATTGATAATTGAGCAAGGGATATGAACAGGCAATTCTCAGTCAAAGAAATCAAAACCATTAATAAGCACATGAAAAAATATTCTAAATCTCTTATAATCAGAGAGATGGAAATCAAAACAACTCTGAGGTATCACCTCACACCTAGCAGATTGGCTAATATGACAGCTATGGAAAGTAATGAATGTTGGAGGGGATATGGTAAAATTGGGATATTAATTCATTGCTGGTAGAGTTGTTAATTGATCCAATCATTCTGGAGGGCAATTTGTAACTATGCCCAAAGGGTGATAAAAGACTGTCTGCCCTTTGATCCAGCCATAGCACTTCTGAGATTGTACCCCAAAGAGATAATAAGGAATAGACATGTACAAAAATATTCATAGCTGTTCTCTTTGTGGTGGCAAAAAAATGGAAAATGAAGCGATGCCCTTCATTTGGGGAATGACTGAACAAATTGTGGTATCTGTTGGTGATGGAATACTATTGTGCTCAAAGGAATACTGGAACAACCTCCAGGAATTGATGCAGAGTGAAAGGAGCAGAACCAAGAGAACATTGTACACAGAGAATGATACACTGTGGCATAATTGAATGTAATGGACTTCTCTGTTAGTGGTAATGCATTGATCCTGTACAAACAGGAGAGATACAGTGAAAAAACGTTATCCACATTCAGAGGAAAAACTGTGGGAGTGAAAACACCAAAGAAAAACAACTACTCAATGACATGGGTCGAAGGGGATATGATCAGGGATATAGACTCTAAATGAACGTTCTAGTGCAAGTACCAACAACATGGAAATGGGTTCTGAACAAGGACACATGCAATACCCAGTGGAATTGTGCATTGGCTTTGGGAGGCGAGGTGGTAGGGGAGGGAGAAATAGAAAATGATTTTTGAAATCAAGAGTGATCTGAAATTGACTAAAAATTATTATCACATGGGTAGCTAGAAGAATTATACTCAGAGGGAACAATTACAGACTGTATCAGTTGAAATGCCTATATATATCCTAAGATTAAAAAAAAAAAGAAGCTAATACTCAGGGAACTGGGAAAAGAGATAAAATGGAGGAAATTTATATTTCATAAAGAAGTACCTGGCAGGAGAGGAGGAGAACACCAATACACTGGAAGTGTAAAGTGGTTGGAGGCAGGAGGTACTTAAGTCTTACATGCATTGAAATTGACTCAAAGAGGGAAGAACAATCAGATACATTGGGGAAGAGAATTGATTCACACCCTATAGATAAGTAGAAAGGTAACAAATGGACTGGTAGGGAGGGAAGTAATACAAGGGAGGAAGTGTATGGGGAGTATTTAAAAAAGACTAAAAAGAAAAATAAGAGAGAAACAAGAAGGGAGGGTGAAGAGAAGCAAAATAAAGGTGGAAATTAGGGGGGACTGATTTAAAACAAAACACGTGTATAGTAGGAAATAGTGAAAGAAGAAATGGCAGGACTAGGAGTAGAAATCAAACTATTGGGAAATACACAGCTATTAATCATAACTCTGAATTTGAATGCAATGAACTCATCCATAATACAAAAGCAAAGAGCAGAATGGATTAGAAACCAAAATCCTATCATATGTTTTCTACAAGAAACAGACATGAGGAAGTTAGACACACATATGGCAAATGTAAGTGGATGGAGAAAAATCTATTCAGCATCAATTGAGAAAAAGAAGGCAAGACAAGTGAATGAAATCTTAGAAAAATTAGTTATATATATGTAGAGAAAAATAAATAGGGACAAAAGAATACACTTCTTTTCAGCAGCACATGGTACATTCATAAAGACTGATCATATGCTAGGCCATACAAATATTGCAAACAAGTGTAAAAGAGCAGAAATAATAAATGCAACCTTTTCAGAACATAATGCAATAAAAATAATAATTAGTAAGGGTACATGGAGAGACAACTCTAAATTTAATTGGAAATTTAAAAATATGATTCTCCAAAATCAGTTAAAGAACAAATCACAGAAACAATTAATTATTTCCTTGAAGAAAATGACAATGATCAGATATCCCTTCAAAATCTATGATATGCAGCCAAAGCAGTACTCAAGGGGAATATATATACTTGAGTACATGTATTAACAAATTAGGGAGGGCATAGGTCAATGAATTGGGCATGCAAATTAAAAAACTAGAAAGTGAACAAATTAAAAATCCTCAGATGAAAATTAAATTAGAGTTACTAAAAATTAAAGGAGATATTAATAAAATCAAAAGTGAAAAAAACTATTGAATTAATAAATAAGACTAGAAGCTGGTACTTTGAAAAAAACAAATAAAATAGACAAAGAACTGATCAATATAATAAAAAAAGGAAAAAGAAAACAAAATTAACAATATCAAAGATGAAAAGGAAGACCTCATCTCTAATGAAGAAAAATTAAGGAAATAATTTAAAAATATTATTCCCAATTATATGGCAATAAATATGGCAATCTAGGTGATAGGGATGAATATTTACAAAAATATAAATTGTATAGTTTAACAGAAGAAGAAATAGAATACCTAAATAATCCTATAACAGAAAAAGGAATTGAACAAGCAATCAAAGAACACCCTAAGAAAAAACCCCCAGTACCATATGGATTTACAAATGAATTCTATCATACATTCAAAGAACAACTAACCCCAATATTATGCAAACTATATGACAGAATTAGCAAAGAAGGAGTTTTAACAAATTTCATTCAAGACACAGATATGGCACTGGTTCCAAAGCCAGGAAGGTCAAAAATGGAGAAAGAAAACTACAGGCCAATCTCCTTAATGAACATAGATGCAAAAATCTTAAATAGAATATTAGCAAAAAGACTGCAACAAGTGATCAGGAGAGTTATTCATAATTATCGTGTGGAATTTATACCAGGAATGCAAGGATAGTTCAATATTAGGAAAACCATCCACATAATTCACCATATTCAGAAGCAAACCAAAAAAATCATATGATAATGACAATAGATGCAGAAAAAGTCTTTGACAAAATACAACATTCATTCCTATTGTAATCACTAGAAAATATAGTAATAGAAGGGCCTTTCCTAAGAATAATAAACAGTATATATTTAAAACCATCAGCAAACATCATCTGCAAACTAGAAATCTTCCCAATAAGATCAGGAGTGAAACAAGGATGCCCATTATCACCTCCATTGTTTAACTTTGTACTAGAAACACTAACTGTAGCAATTAGAGAAGAAAAAGAAATTGAAGGCATTAAAATAGTCAATGAGGAGACCAAGCTATCACTCTTTGCAGATGATATGATGCTCTATATAAAGAATCCCAGACAATCAACTAAAAAGCTAGTGGAAATAATCAACAACTTTAGCAAAGTTGCAGGATACAAAATAAACCCACATAAGTCATCAGCATTTCTATATATTTCCAACACATCTCAGCAGCAAGAATTAGAAAGAGAAATTCCATTTAAAATAACCCTAGACAATATAAAATACTTAGACATCTATCTGCTGAGACAAAGAAATTATGTAAACACAACTACAAAATACTCTCCACACAATTAAAACTACATGTAAATGATTCAAAAAAACATGAAATTCTCGTGGGTAGGACAAGCTAACATAATAAAAATGACAGTCCTACCCAAATTAATTTACTTATTTAGTGCCATACCCATCAAACTACAAAGAAACTTTTTTTCTGAATTATAAGAAACCATAAGAAAGCTCACTTGGAAGAACAAAAGATCAAGAATGTCAAGGGAAATAATGAAAAAAAAAACATGAGAAGGAGGGTGGCCTTTTAGTACCAGATCTCAAACTATACTATAAAGCAGTGGTCATCAAAAACAATATGGTACTGGCTGAAAGAGAGGAGGGAGGATCATTGGAATAGACTTGGAGTAAGTGACCTCTGCAAGAGAATCTATGATAAACCCAAAGATCCTAGCTTTTGGGACAAAAATCCACAAAAGTTGCTGGGAAAATTGGAAAACAGTATGGGAGAGATTAGGTTTGGATCAACATCTCACACCCTACACCAAGTAAACTCAGAATCAGTGAATGACTTGAATATAAAGAAGGAAACTATAAGTAAATTAGGTGAACACAGAATAGTATACATGTCAGATCTTTGGGAAAGGAAAGATTTTAAGACCAAGCAAGAGTTAGAAAAAATTATAAAATGTAAAATAAATAATTTTGATTACATTAAATTAAAAAGGTTTTGTACAAACATAACCAATGTAAACAAAATAAGAAGGGAAGCAATAAATTGGGAATAATCTTCATTAAAAAACCTCTGACAAATGTCTAAGTATTCAGATTTATAAAGAGCTAAATGAATTTTATAAAAAAAATCAGCCATTTTACATTTGATAAATGGGCAAGAGACACGAATAGGCAATTTTCACATAAAGAGATCAAAACTATTAATAAGCAGAGGGAAAAGTGTTCTAAATCTCTTATAATCAGAGAAATGAAAATCAAAACAACTTTGATACCTCCTCACACCTAGAAGATTGGTAAACATGACAGAAAAGAAAAGTAATGAATGTTGGAGGGGATGTGGCAAAATTAGGACATTAATGCATTACTGTTTGAGTTGTGAATTGGTTCAACCATTCAGGAAGGTGATTTGGAAGTATGCCCAAAGGGCACTAAAAGACTGTCTGACCTTTTGTCTAGCCATAAGCCTGCTGGTTTCATACCCCAAAGAGATTATAATAATAATAATATAATAAGGAAAACCTTGAACAAGAATATTCATAGCTGTACTCTTTGTGATGGCAAAAAATTGGAAAATGAGAGGATGCCCTTCAACTGGGGAATGGGTGAAGAAATTGTGGTATATGTTGGTGATGGAATACTATTGTGCTCAAAGGAATAATAAACTGGAGGAATATCATGTGAACTGAAACAACCTCCAGGAATTGATGCAGAGTGAAAGGAGCAGAACCAGGAGAACATTGTACACAGAGACTGATACACTGTGGCACAATTGATTGTAATGGACTTCTATTCTAGTAGCAATGCAATGATCCAGAACAATTTGGAGGGACTTATGAGAAAGAATGCTTTTCACATTCAGAGGAAGAACTGTGGGAGTAGAAACACAGAAGAAAAACATATGATTGATCACATAGTTTGATGGGAATTTGATTGGGGATATAGACTCTAAATGATCACCCTAGTGCAAACATCAATAATATGGAAATAGGCTTTGATCAGTGACACATGAAAAACCCAGAGGAATTGTGTGTCGGCTATGGAAAGGGGTGGGAGGGGGAGGAAAAGACCATGATTCTTGTAACCAAGGAAAAAATATAAAATGGTTCCTTTAATAAGGGTTTTTAGTTTCATATGCAATTCTATGTGTGTGTGTGCATTGTGTGTGTGTATGTGTGTGAACTTTGGATATTTATTTCCCTTCACTTTGTTTACCCTGTAATCAAAAGTTTAAAAATAAAAAAAAATGTTAGAAATAAAAAAAGGAGTTAGGGTAGAAGCTTAGAGAACATCCACAAAGAGCACAGAACTTCAATGGTTATCCATAGAACTACCTGAAAAGAAAGTCAATAAGACTAGTCTAATAGGTAGAAACAGAATCATTTAAGGGCAATTTCAGGAAAGTCCATGGAGAAGAGAGAAAAAAGGTTATGAAAATTTAGAATTTAATACAAATGCAAAACATCACTATTGCTATATGAACATGAACAATACTTAATACTTCAAACTCCCTTTTATCAACAAAGTTAATAATCCATTTTTCACTTTGTAGTTGAGTCCAAGGAAATAAACTGAGAAACAGACAACAAGGTTAAGAAACTATATTAGGGGACAGCTTGGTAGTTCAATGAATTGAAAGCCAAGCCTAGAGAAAGAAGGTCACAAGTTCAAATCTGGTCTCACACCTATGTGACCCTGGACAAGTCACTTAATCCCCATTGCTTAGTCCTTATCATTCTTCAGCCTTGGACCAAAGTCACAGTATTGATTTTAAGACAGAAATTAAAAGTTTTAAAAATAAAAACATTTGAACTAGACATATCACTAACATGTCAAAGAATGTGTTTGAGTTACATTACTAATTTGATTTCAAGCACCATTCTCTGCTACTCCTTGTTGTTTCTTCTATTGCTATAATTATTATTATATTTATTCATCAATTCCATCCTATTTGTCTCTAATTAAATAAACCTCTTATAGAATACTTCAAGATTACATAGCAGATTATTTTTAAACTTTGAGAACGTTCTTATTACTATGAGATTTTTGACTGTGAACTGAAATAAAATAATAGAGAATGGAGAAAATTTGTGAGGAAGGAATAATGGAGTTTACATTTAAGAAGTGGAACCACAGTCTTTTGTATTTTCCAAACAAAAGCAGTTTTGTGGGGAATGAGCATCATGGTAAGTAAGCATCATGATTCTTAAGAATTTACATCATTCATTGTGATAAGAAACAATATAGCATCAGAGAATTCTGAACAGGGACATAATCCTCTCATATTAAGTAAACACTTGTATAGTTTTGGGAATAACCACATATCTCCATTTGGCTACTTGCCTAAGTTATTCACAGGTATTAAGCATGCCAAGGATTTTTTTGGGGGAGGAGGAGTCTCTTTGGACACTGTCCTCTATACTTCTATTTCCCCCTTGTGCAAATATGGATCAGGTTTATATTCCTTAGTACTTAGTACTTAGTACTGAACCCTTTCTGTCACTACACTTTTGGCTTGTTCAAAGATTTATTCCTCCTAAGAAAGTATCAATCAAAATACATAAATTATTTACTATAATTCCAGAAAGCTAAGATCAGCATCAAGTGTTTTGAAGAACCTTATATTTTCTCTTGACTTGAGAGGGATATCTGACAGAGCTAAAATCAATAGAATGTCTCAAAATCTAAAATACATAGTCATATATGAATGGAAAGGTAGGAAATGGTTCCTGACATATCCTATTAGCTAAAAACAAACAGGAATCTCAGAGAGGGTGTGAATGAGTATGTGGTTGTGTGAGAGGTAATGGTTAAATCTTGCCACCTGGTCAATGCTAATGCGTTACTTAGTGTTTGATCAAACTTTTTAGGATACTTTAGTTAAAATTTCAGCAGTAAGCTATTAAGGATTGCCAAAAAAGTAAGTATTATTTTGTTTCAATATTCATGATTTTCTTATTTTATTGCTATTACACATATTGACATATCCTCAAAAAGAAAAATTTTATTCATGGAAATTGCAAAATGAAAATTAAACCTAATATTAAATTTGCCATTTTATTCTGAACTGCTCATTTTACTTTTTCAGTCACATATTGGCATAGTGTTGGAAATCGTCATTCTTCATCTTTTAATGGACAGGATGATACTTTTCAACTTGGAAAGCTCACAGTGGTCATCAAATTCACTCCTCTTAATTGGTTAGTTGAGAAAATTGAGAAGTTAAAGTTATTTAAGGTCACATACATATTGACTTACAAAGCTAAGATTTGAACTAGTCCCTTGACCTCAAATCAAGAATTCTTTCCACTCTAACACACTTCTTTTAATTGCAAAGTATAACAAAACTTCAGAAAATAGATTTTTGTCTCATTTAAATGGTGACATAATATGAATTCAG
Source organism: Monodelphis domestica (assembly GCF_027887165.1). Classification (NCBI taxonomy): domain Eukaryota; kingdom Metazoa; phylum Chordata; class Mammalia; order Didelphimorphia; family Didelphidae; genus Monodelphis; species Monodelphis domestica. The sequence goes on along the minus strand of NC_077231.1, from coordinate 28,917,594 downwards.
AATAAGAGAGTCTGGGTTTAAATACCGTCTTTACCACTTAGTAGTTTTATGATACTCAACAATGTCTTCCCCTCTCTAGACCTGTTTCTTACTGTTTAAACTGAGGGAAATGGATAAAATGATCTGAAAGTCCCATTCCAGCTAAAACTAAAGAATTATATGACTGAATTAAAATAAAATGTTTACATACAAGGCCAATTTTGATAAGTGGAAAGAGAAAAATATTCTAAGAACAAATTAAGAAAAGCAAATCTGTTATAATAATGAAAACTATTACAAAACAAAACTGGAATCTCTTGTGAATGTGTCATTCTATTTATGAATAATAATGGATAAAAATTTAAAGTGGTTATTGATATGAACATAAAATTGCTATTTTCCAAATATAGAATTAAATTAAGGTACTACATTCAACATTGCCAAAAATGTGTACCTTCTTCCTATCTCTCTCCCAATTATCTTTATAGGTGCTTAATTCCTGTTTGTTTAACTGAAATCAAACATTGATGATAGCATGAAAGAAAAGGATGGTAATGACATGGAGGAGTGACCCAATATTCTTGTACATTTCTTTGGCCTTAGCCTTTTATTTTCTGGTTCTTTTTGAGGATGCTTCATAGAAAAAGTCTTGACTACACTATGATACATGAAAAGGATGGGAATCTAACATTTGAAGTAATTATCGAAGATAGAAGAGATTCCCATTATGATATAACATGACAAAGAGAATGAAAAGGAAATTATGAGGTACCAGTTAAAGTTCAAGAAACAGAGGAAGCCAGTTGGTTTATCTGGTAGATAAGCATTTAGAGTTGACAATGCAAAGTCACATCAAGCATAGGAATATCAATCATAAAGTATAAGAACAATTAAGAATTTATTCAGGGGAATTATAGAATCATAGATTAAGAATTATGAGAGAATTCAGAGACAATATAGTCCAAATCCACTCCTTTAATAGATAAAGAAAATGGTACTTAGAGGCATTAAATGCCTTACCTAAAAATCACGTAGGTGGCAGTACAAAGAGACACAATGAGATTTGAAGCAGCAAAGTTAAGGATAGTATATATTCCAAGATGTCTGGCACAATATTATAATCTTATCATTGTCTTTTTTATGGTACTTCCTCTTAAATTATTCCACCAAAGGAACTCCTTTCAATTGAATGGCAGTGCCATTCTGTCCAGAAAATCACTAATATGATATCCCTAAAATGCATAATCTAGTTACTTATGTGTAAAACTGTACATTTGTGTAGCATGAGAGAATAACATCTAGCAGTTTGATCTAAGCAATCTCTAAAATCACTTTAATCTCTTAATCTGTGATCTCATGAAAAGAGAAGCAGAGGAATCAATTTTAGAGTAAGAAAAGACTGTCAAAATGCTGAAACTCATAGTTATAAATTTTCAAAACAGTGAAAACAAGATTCCATGATCCTTTGTAAATTTTCTTAAGGAATCCAGGTTGCAAAAGAAGAGGAAGTAGAAGTAATAAGAATAAATATCTTTTTTCTATACATTTGGGTGTAAAAGAAGAGGGGTATAGTATGAAAGCTTGAAGGTGTGACAGCACATAGTGATTCCCACCCAGCTAAGGAAATGAGAGATGTGGAAATTTTTTAAGGCATTATAAATGGAATTATTAGATGGAGAGAAATTAAAGATTTTAGAGAGAAAGGGAAATGTTGAGAGGGGCAATTGGCTAGATAAGACAGAGATAAGATCAAGAACAAGTTGAGTGATTGACTTTGATAAGGGGAAGGAAAAAACACAACTATCAGTGATGAGAGGAAAAGAGGACAATGAAAGATAATTTTAAATTATTTTGCCATAAAAAGTTGTTAGAAGAGGTAAATCTTTGTGAATAATCATAATGTTTTCAGTAAAGAATGAAGCAATGATCCCAACTTAGGGTGGGGAGTGGGGAGGGAAGGAATGTTTGAATAAAGAAGGGAATAGATTTGTAGGGAGTGAAGCTGAGAATCAATAAAGAGGCAGTAAAGCTAGGGCCCGGGTTTGGTTAGATATTACTAACATAAATTGGGTAAAATAAAATAAATTTGTCAGAGACAAATATAGGTCATAAACCCAATTAGCTGAGTTTCATGACTTCTTCTAGATATGTTCATTAGGAGATTAGGAATGAAGAGCAAATGCTCAGAAGATTTAAGAGTAAATGAGTATGAATTTAATTAGTCAGTGATAGGACTGATGTTGTAAAGGGATGAAAGTGAATTTAGAGCAAAGGTAATGGCCAAAGAATGATTGGAAGTCATGATGAAGAAAAAAAAAATTAGGAGTAAGACTTAGAGAGATGTCAATAATAAGATCTAGAATTCATATGTCATTTCAAAGTATGCATACTTTTAACAAATATCACAACATATCCTGATGGTAGGTGCTATTATTTTCCCTATTTTGTTGATAGGGGTACTGAGGCTGACTGGCTCAGAATAAATGTCTTCTATATAGTCAAAGAATCTGGAAGTCACATTTGAGGCCAGATTTGAACTGAGATTTTCTTGACTCCAGATGCAGAGTTCTATCCTTTGCACCATCTTTATGCATCAGGTGGCAAGATGAGAAGTTATGATGAGATGAGGGAAGGTCAGAATATTTTTTTTCTTTGTCATAGAAGAGGAATAATTTCGAGTGAGTGAAGAATTCTCTTCATGATCAGAAATTCCATTCTCTCCACCCCCCTTCACTTTCTTAGGTCTTTACCTCTGCTCTAACTTGGCTGTCCTCCCTTCAGAATTTCAGTCTTATAATTAACTAATTCAACTTCATCCTGTCTTTTACTCTGAAATCCCCCTAAGCCTTTGTCCTGCATTGGGACTTGCCTGCTGCTGAACAGAGATGGTAGAAGTCATGAAACTGAGTTGACTGGTAAGATCTAGGATATGACACTGTGTGTGAGTGACCAAGGTGGAATATATGGGATCTGGGGACTTAAGATAGAACTAGAAATGAAAAGTATAAAGTATTTGATTAATATTTGAATGTTTGTGTATATTTATTTTATATAGTATTTTATAATTAATTGTAATATCAATTATTAAACCAATTTAAGACAATTCAATTTTATTTATGTAATAATTTCATAAAATTAAAAGTATAAAAAGTGGTTATATGTATGATAAAGTAACAATGTTATTTAATAAAACTTGAAGGAGTTTTTAGACTTAGAGTGTCTTTGATATTATGATGCAGTTAGTAGTTTTAATGTACATAAGACCTGTTATTTACTATGTGCTAGGCACTGTGCTAAACATTTTATACAAGCATTTTCTCATTTAACTTAGAATTGCCTTACAGAGTAGGTTATTATTATCCCCATTTTATAGTTGAAGAAACTAAGGCAAACAGTTTAAGGATCTTGCTTATAGTCACACAGCTGAGTGTCTGTGATGAGATTTGAAGTAAGTTTATTGCTCATAGGACTGTCACTCTCTATTGCCCCACCAGGTATCTTTAAGAAAGTGAGAAGAAAGTAGAGGTGATTATTCTAAAGAAGGGAATAAACATCAGTTTTTTGAAGCAACAAATGTGGAGTAAAGGAATGCTTAGGTATATGTCCCAGAGATTAGTTGACAGAGGGAAGGAGGGTGTTAGAAGTGTTCCAGGGTTGTTTGCATATTATTGTCACTATTAGAATGTGAGCTCCTAGAAAGCAGGACCTGTGTTTGTTCTTTCTTTTGTATGTATAGCACAATCCTTGGTGGAGATAAAGTATTTAATAAAAGTTTATTGACAGATGATGAATATTCATCTATATGTCATGTGTAATTATATAACAATTATAATCATTTAATACACATGGGCCTATTGAGAGAAAGAACAGATAGATGTGTGATATATATTAGATAGATGGACAAACGTATTCATACTAGAAATACAGGCATGCAGAAAGGGCATGGTTTTCATCGAGAATCGCTAATTATAATCCTTGTGATTTTGAGTAAATTCCTTCAACTTTTGCTCAGTTTCCTCTTCAGTAAAATGAAGAGTGAGACTAGAGAATCTGTAAAGCCCTATTCAGATTTTCATTTCTATCACCTAACATTCCACATTGGAAAATACTTTAATTCCTTTTATAGCACATCCAATGGAAACTATTAGGAGTTTGTCCTCCCTTTTTCCTTTTCCCTCTCAGAGAAATAAAGTTCGAGTTTCTCAAGAATAAATTATTACAAAAATAATATACCTCCATATAAATTATGATCATAGAGGACTTTATTGGAATGCATTTCATTATATGGAAGAATTCCTGTACTCCCATAATCTTGCATTTTAAAAGTGAAATAACAATGGAGAAAGGATAATAATGCCTGGAAATGAATAAAAATCTTCTTTATGTGAGTTGTAGAAAATCTTGTCAAATTTGAGCCAACCAGTTCAATATTGCTTCATAGAATCACTTGGCTTCTGAGGGTTTAGTTAGATCTTACCCTTTGGATTCTCTAGCTTTATCTTTTTTTTTTTAAATCACCCTTCCTAGAAATTGATGGAGGTGATGATAAATGGAGATTAAAGGTGTAAATGACAGGAGAGTGTGTCCTCATGGTTTCAGTCTAACGAAGGTATATAATAATTAAATTCAATATGATCCATGAGAAAGGCACCAAAGATGTTCTCAGTGGTGGTAGGTTAGAGGTAGAAAAGGTTGGTTCTATTATATTATTCTTACAAAAATGAATACTATAGAAATGTAATTTGCTTGATAATACATGTATAAACTAGATTGAATTGCCTCTCATTTCTGGGAGTGGTGGATAGAAAGGGGGAGGGAGATGATATGGAATATATGACTTTGGAAAACTTATGTGGAAATTTGTCAGTTAAAAATTAATAATAAAGAATTCAAAGTAGGATCCTAATCAAAGTCCATAGTTTGAGGCAAATACTAAAGTATATGTGCAGTAGGTCAAGAGAACATAACATGACATAAGATGACAATATAAGATAAAACTAAAAGAGCAAGTTGATGAACCATCAGAGATGGCCTTAAACTCGGTAAAGAAGAACAAAACGGAAGAGTCTTATTTCATTTTTAAGTTTTTAGTACTTAGCCAGAGTCAACCTTGTATTTTACTTATTTGGGTACATATCTTACCAGTTATGTTAAGCTCCTTGAAAGCATCATTTATATCTTAATTACCTTTGAAACATTCTTCTTCTTAGTATAGTAACATAACAAGGACTTAATATGTGTTTAAATGATTGAAAGAATTATTTCTTCTCTGCTCCCTTTCAAGTATAATCCATTCATAAGTTTTCTGTTTCTTTTTTTTTTTTAGTTTTTTCTCCTTTTATTTTTATTGCATATCTACTGAAGAAGAGAAATTTTAAACATGAAAAATCACACACAAGTGACAGAGTTCATCCTCTTAGGATTTTCAGATGACCCAGAGATTCAAATGGTCATTTTCTTCTTTCTCTTACTTGCCTACATTCTCAGTATTGCTGGGAACTTGACCATCATCATCCTCACTCTGTTTGACTCTCACCTCCAAACTCCAATGTATTTCTTCCTCCGGAATTTTTCCTTCATAGAAATTTCATTTACAACTGTCTGTATTCCCAGGTTCTTGAGCACCATCATTACTGGAGACAAGACCATTTCCTATAATTGCTGTATGACTCAGTTGTTTTTCGTAATTCTCATGGGAGTAACTGAATTTTACCTACTAACAGCCATGTCCTATGACCGCTATGTTGCCATCTGCAGACCCTTACATTACATAACAATCATGAGCAGCAGAGTCTGCATTTTGCTTGTCTTCTGCTCATGGTTCATTTCATTCATGGTCATTTTCCCACCTCTCATAATGATGCAGGAACTTGACTATTGTGCTGGTAATATAGTTGATCATTTCACCTGTGACTATTCTCCCCTCTTACAAATATCCTGTACAGATACCCAATTCTTAGAAACCCTAGGCATTTCCTGGGCTGTGGTAACTCTTATGGTCACACTGGCATTAATAATTCTCTCCTATATATTTATCATCCAGACAATTTTGAGGATCCCCTCTGTCAGTCAGAGGAAAAAGGCCTTTTCCACTTGCTCTTCTCATGTGATTGTTATATCCATTTCTTATGGCAGTTGCATCTTCATGTACATTAAACCCTCAGCAAAAGACAGAGTATCTTTGAGCAAGGGAGTTGCTCTGCTATATACATCAGTAACCCCTGTGTTGAATCCCTTTATTTATAGTCTAAGGAATCAGCAGGTGAAACAAGCCTTCATGGACATGATACGGAAGATTGTATTTTTTACAAAAAAATGAAAAGATTTGTTGAAATGAATAGAAGATGCAATGAAAAGCTTTCTTAATATTCTGTCCAAGGCTCTCTCATTTCCCTTATCTCTCTTTTTTTTCCTCTTCAGAGGAATTCCACATTCATTTGGGTATATCTTTATCTGTCTCTTTTACTTATATTTTTCTTCTCCATTCAGCTATTTTTAAAGCCTCATCAGACAGCTATTTTGCTTTATTGATTTTTTTGTAAGGAATGTTTTCTGTTATTGCCTCCCATATAATACTCAAACCTCTGGTCACTACTCGGCAGACAATTTTTATACCATATATAGTTACTTAAGTCTATTCATCTCTTCCACTTCATGTTCATAAGGGATGTTATTTTCATCATATTTATATCCTTTTTGTCCTACTTTCTTCAGTTAAGTCTGTATTTCACCATAAGGGACTCATGATCTGAGTCACAGTAAGTTCCAGTTTTTGTTATAACTGACTATAGAGAGCTCATACAAATTTGTCTGTAAAGTAAAAAATTAATCTGATTTTGATTTTAACCATTTCGTGATCAAGAAAGCAGTGTGGTTTATTTTTCCAGTCCAAGATAACTTAAGAGGTTGGAAGGAGGTGTCTATGATACTGAGTTGGAGCCTGGCCAGGAGAACTTGACAGCAGCAACACTAGTTGTGTTTTTTTTTTTTTTGAGTCTTTGGTGACCATGGTATCAGCAGAAATTCTGTGAACTTTCATCACCCATGGAGGTTAAAGGAATTGCACAACTGATCAAAAATTGTTTATAGAGGATCCATATATCAAAGAGCAAGAAAATAGTCAATGATATTGCCAATATTAAAAATAAATTAGGAGTTTAAAAGAGACTAAAAAATACCAAAGAAAATGACACCTTTAGGAACCCAAATGGACAGAGGAGTTTCAAAACCTTGTTAAACTTAGTAGTTATTTAAAAAGTTGAAATGTTCAAGTAGAAAAAAAGTAAAAACTTTTCTGATGAAAATAATTCATAATATAACAAAATTTGTAGAATGTAGCCAAAGCATTACTAGGACAAATGTTGATCTTTATATGCTTCCATCAATAAAGGTGGGGGAAAATAAGATAAGTGAATTGGGAAAACAACTAAAAAGAAAAAAAAACAATAGACAATGAACAATTTTTAAATCCACAACTAGATTAAGATTTCTACAAAAGTAGAAATCTTAAAATAAAAATGAAAAGAAAAAATAACAAAAGTAGGAGATGGTTGTATGGGGGAGAACAAAATAGATTTTCTAATTTGCCTCTATTTATTATTTAAATTATTTAACTTGATTTTTAAAAACCTCTTACCTTCCATCTTGGAATCGATACTGTGTATTGGTTCCAAATCTGAAGAGTGATAAGGGCAAGGCAATGGGGATCAAGTGACTTGCCCAGGGTCACACAGATGGAAAGTGTCTGAGGCCTGATTTAAACCCACAATCTCCTGTGAAATTTGAGACTAATATGCTTTTCAGGGAACATGGTCCAGTCCTTCTGGACTGCTTGCAACATTTTCTACTTGACTGAGAGCTCTGAATTTTATTATAATATTCCTAGGAGGTCTCATTTTAGGATCTCTTTCATGACATGACATGTATTCTTTCAATTTCTATTTTATCTTCTGGTTTTAGAATGTCATGATAGTTTTATTTGATAACAATTTGGAACTGCATAGGACTTTAAATTTGTTCATTACTTTTGCCCCATTGATGCCACCATTAGGTGTGTATTCCACAGAGATAAAAAAGAAAAAAGGAAAAGTACCCATATGTACAAAAATTTTATAGTTGTTTTTTTGTGGTGGAAGAAAACTGGAAAGTGAAGGGATGTCTATCAATTGGGATAGTGGTATTACTGGATCAATATGTATCCAGTTTTATAGCCCTTTGGGAATGGTTTCAAATCACTCTAGAATGATTACATCAGTTCATGACTCCAACAACAATGCATTAGTGTCTCAGTTTTGGCACACCACTTCCATCATATATTGTTTTCCTTTACTTGTCCATTTAGCTGTCCCTTGTTTTATCATTTTTGGGTGGCCCATGGAGTTTTAACTTCCACTTGTCTAATTCTAATTTTTAAGGAATTGTTTTAAATCCATCTTATCCTGGGGAGTTTTTTTTTTTAGGGAGTTTATTCATCACTTATTCTATTTATCTCTCTAACATAAATTTATGCATTCTATTTCTTCTTTCATTAATCTTGGCAATATTAATTTTTGTAAATATTCATGTTTTGTTATGAATGTCAGTTTTATTGACATATATTTGAAAAGAATAGCTCCTATTCATAGATTTAATTTAATTCTCATTTGGTATAATATCAATGCTTTTAATTCTGGTAATTTATCTTTTCCTCTTTTTGAAAACCAAGCTAAATATGTTAAATAATAAATAAAGCCAAATTAGAAATCAATTTTGTTTTCCCCCATAAACCACCTCCTACTTTTGTTATTTTTTCTTTTTCATTTTTCTTTTTCACTTTTATTAATGTCACTATAGATTTTAGGATTTCTACTTTTGTGTTCAGTTATGGACTTAAAAATTGTTCTGTTTCTAGTGTTTTTTTTTCTTTTTAGTTGTATGTCATGAAAAGCTGGATGCCATTGACAATGACTAAACAAAAATCACTACTGATGAATCTTTGATTTCCTATTTAGTATCATTCATAATTTTTCTAATTTTTCCCAGGTCCTTAACTTCTCTCATTTAGATTTTTAGTTATATTTGTTCACATCTGAAAGGAAGGGATGAAGGCATATAAATATCACGGTTATCCTCTATATAATTCATTTAGTTTTTCTTTAAGTATATAGATATCATGTTATTTGATAGATATTTATATTAGTATCAGTATTTCATTATCTATGATGTCTTTAACCATAATGTAATTTGTTACTTTATTTCTTTTGAGAATGTCTTTTTTGTTCTTGTGATGATAATTATTACTTGCTATTTTATAATTCACCTGTGATATAATAATAACTCTTATTTAACCCTATTTAAATATTACAATATTCTAAAATGAGAGCATAAACTACAAATTGAAAAACACACCAGATATGTCATGAAAGAGATCCCAAATTTAAACTTCCCAGTAATATACTCAATTTCAGAAAATCCAGGTCAAGGAGAAAATTTTATAAACAGCCCAAAAGAAACAAGTCAAATATCTCTGAGTTACAGTCAGGATCATGCAAGCAGTACTACATGAAAGCATTGAAGGGCTTGAATATGATTGAGGGTTAAGGATATAGGATCACAACCAACAATCATCTACCTAGAAAAAATGAGACTACTTCTTCAAGGGAAAAAGAGATATTTTATAAAATAGAGAAATATCAAGGATTCCTGCAGAAAAGACTAAAGCTATAAATAAAATATGTCACTCAAGTACAAGATTCAAGCATAAAAGTTATAAACATTAAAGAGAAATCATAAGGGATTCAATGAGGTTAAACTGTTTGCATTCCTACACCAATGCATCAGTGTCTCAATTTTGGCATACCGCCTCCAACATACATTGTTTTCCTTTACTGTGATATCAACCAATATGATAGGTGTTAAGTTGTACCTCAGAGTTGTTTTAATTTGGATATCTCTAATCAAGAATGATTCAGTACATTTTTTTCATAAGGTAATTCATAGATTTGATCTCTTCATTTCTGAAAACTTTATTCATATTCTTTGACCATTTGTTAATTGGACAATGACTTGTATTATTAATTTGACTCATTTCTTCATGTCATACCATGAGTTTTCCCTCTAGTTTGTCATTTTCTTTCTAATATTGGTTATATTGGTTTTGTTTGTAAAAAAATGTTTTAATTTAATTTAATAAAAATTGTTGATTTTGTATCTCAGTATGTTCTCTGTCTCTGTAGTCATAAATTCTTCTTGTATCCATAGATCTGGTAGCTAAAACATTCCATTCAGTACTAATTTAATTATGCTATCAGGTTTTATGTCTAAAACATATACCCATTTTGATCTTATCTTGGTGTAGGGAATAAAGTATTTTAAAAAATAATTATCATACTCTCCACAAAAAATGATTAAAGAAAAAATCCCTTGATTTTTCAATGCTGTAAAATCTAGAAAAAAGAAGGATTAATATTCTAAAGCACATACTAATATAGTTTTTGTATAAATATATTAAATTCAATTGAGGGAAAGTCAAGGAGTGGAGAATATCCATAAGTGGAGATTAATATGGAAATTATTATGGATGCTACTTCTATTACAGATTACTAGTATTGATCAGAGGTTCTTTTTTACCCTCTTCCTTTCTTTTCAATATGGGAGAGAGTAAAAAGAGGGACATTTTAAAGAGGGTATGAAAGAGAAAAAAAATACAATTAACCTCAACTGGAAATGAGAATAGCAAGACTCTACCCATAAAACAGGAAGAGCACCAGAATGGTGTGGAAAGTGAATTTCAACAATGTATTGTTTATAAGAAATTCTTAAAATATAAACATTCAGAAATAAAATAAGGATTTAAAGGAGTTTTTATTACATCACAGGTGAATTATAAAAAAGCAAGGAGTGACAATTATGGTCACAAGAAAATAGAAGTATAAATAGATGTGCTCAAATGAAATAAGGTAAGAAATTACATCATGGTTAAAACAGATAATGAAATACTGATACTAATATAAATATATATAAAATAACATGATATCTATATACTTAAAGAAAAATTAAATGAATTATATAGAGGAAAACCATCATATTTATATACCTTAATCCCCTCCTTTTAGACTTAAACAAATATAACCAAAAATCTAAATGCAGGAAATTAAGGACCTGAGGAGAATTAGGAAAAAAATATGAATGATACTAAATGGAAACCCCAAGATTTATAAGTCATGATTTTTGTTTAGTCATTTTCAGTGGTGTCTACCCATTGATGACCGCTTTTAAGGTTTTCTTGGCAAAGATATTGGAGGATTTTGTTAATTCAGTCTTCAGCTCATTTTACAGAAGAGCTGAAGCAAAAGGATTAAGTGACTTGAGGTCACACAGCTAGTAAGTGTCTGAGGCTAGATTAAAAATCAGGAATATTTCTAGACTTAACCACCTAACTTCACCAATGTTTATTATTTATTTTTGCAATAAATATTTATGAAGAATGACTATATGATGAAGTTTAAAAATCTTATAAACCAAACAGCAAAGAAAAAATTTAAAGATATTTTATTGAATATATAGTAAAAAATATAATGAAAAGGTGAATTTGCTAAAATGATTCAAACTTGAATGCAGATAAATAGTATAACTTTACACACTTTGTGCCTCATAGAATTAATCATAGAAACTTTAAATAATTTGATCAAAGGAAAATGAGAAAATATGCAAAAATATGGAATACTCATTAGGTGTCTATATCTCTTAACACATAAAAATAAAAGAAATGAGGATCAGAATGGTGAATTGATTATATATATATATATATATATACATATATATATATATAAAACAGAAAAGAAACAAATCAAAATACCCCAATTAGATACAAAAATTGAAAATAAATAAACACAAATGTGTCTAGATAGGTAGGCAGTACTCTGGAAAGGTCACTGAGAAAGGAGTTAGGAGGACCTAAGGACAAATATGACCTTGGCAAGTAATTTATCTGCTATTTTACTCATTTTCCTCAACTGTGGTTAGAGGAATAGTATCTAAGTTTTAGGGTTGTTATGATATAATATTTGTAAAGAATGGCATATAATATACATTAATAGAGAAGAAAGACAGTTGAGGCTCAATTAAATAATTATTCAGTAATATTCATTTGTAATATTTCAAAATAGAAAAGAAAGCAGATTTTTAAAAAAATTTGCTGAAAAGAAGCAAAAAAAAAAAAGACATATTCAGGGCAGCTTAAAAATAAAATGGTTTCCTTAATAAAGTTTTGCTGTTTCATGTGTAATTGTGTGTGTGTGATCCTTATATGTTTATTTTACTTCATTTTAATTACCTTGTAAACAAAAGTTTAAAAATAAAAAGATGAGAAATGAAGAAAGGACTTAGGGTAGAGGCTTAGAGAATATCCACAAATAGCATAGAACATGGATGATTATCTATAGTACTACCTGAAAAGGAAGTCAATAAAACTGGTCCAATAGGTAGAAAAGGAATCATGACAAGGCAATTTCAGAAAGCCCACAGAGAAGAGAAAATAAGGTTAGGAAAATTCAGAATCTAATGCAAATACAAAATATCACTATTGTTATATGAATATGAGTGACAATACTAGAAACACCCTTTTATCAAGAAAGATAATCAATTTTTCACAATGTAACTGAATCCAAGGAAATAAACTGAGAAACAAGGGGAAAGGTTAGGAAACTATCCCAAGGGGCAGCTTGGTAACTCAAAGTATTGAGTACCAGGTCAGAAAAGGGAGGTCCTAGTTTCAAATCTGGACTCCCACTGCTTAGTCTTTATCACTCTTCTGCACTGGACCCAAGACACAATTTTGATTCTAAGACAGAAGTTAAAAGTATTAAAAATAAAAACATTTGTCCCAGAAACATCATTAACCTATGTCAGAGAAAGGGTTTTAGTTATATTACTAATTCTATCCCAGCTCCATTATCCACTGTTCTTTGCTGTTTCTACTATTGCTATCATTATTATTACATTTATTCATTCATTCCATCTTATTTGTCTCTAATTAATCAGTCTTATAGAGTACTTCAAAAATGAATAGTAGGAGGTAGAGTCAAGATGGCCACTTAGAAGCAGCGAAAGTAAAGTCCTTTGCAAAAACACTTCCACACCAAACAAAAACAAAGTGCTTCGAGGGTTACACAAAACTAAATCCAACAATAGGACAGAGCTGAGGACCCTCTTGCTTGATCCTACTTAAAAGGTATGCAGAGAAAGCTGAATTCTTGGGTTTAAGGAAGAGCAAGTAGGAAGGTCCCAGGACCCTCCTAATACCTAATGTGCTGAGACTCAGTCAGTTGCTGGGATCTTGGGGTGAGGGCTCCAGCCAGGAGGGAATGCCTTGCTACCACAACTATAAGAGACTCAGGGCTCTGACCACAACTGGTAGGGTGGCAGCTTGAGGAAAGAGGTAGAGAGGAGGGCAGCCTGGTCACAGCCACCACTCTCCATCTTGGGTCTCTGACTATGGAAGTTTTGGCCTCAGGGCACAACCAACTCTGCAGATTAGCTCAGTCTGGCTTAATTCCATATATCAATAGTGCAGATACAAAACCTTCAAAGGCCAGGGATGCTCAATCTCCAACAACCATCCCCTACCTACTTCTTAGAGTCTCACAGTAAGAAACTGGCTGATTGTGACCCTAGGGGGAAGGTTGTAACTATGACAGAATACCTTGGTACTACCTCAGGAAACTCAGAGCTCTGACTGGGCACCTGTAAGGGAGAAGGCTTACAGAAAGGGGTAGAGAAGAGGACAAGAATAACTAGCCTCTGCCTCCACACCTTCACCATTGTAAAAGTGGGTCCTGGGAAATGCAGTTTTTAGGGTAACAGATTTCCAATTATATACCTTCACCTTCAGCTTCTCCTGGCAGCTGGGGAATATCTCATCTCAGGGATCATTAATACTTCATCAGCCTAATCTAGTCAATCAGCAGAGCAGAGAAGAAGCCCCTTTAGGACAAAAGAGCCCAAACCCACATATCCAGCAAATAAAAAGAGGAACAAGACTACAGCCAATGATGGGGGGAGGGGGAGAAGGAAAAAATCATGAATAAACAACATAAAAAGAAAAAAGTTACAATCTTCATTTCTATCCAGGTACTGAACAAAGAACAAATGGAATAGAGGAAGACCAAGGAGTACCAAGCAAAAATAAAGGCATTCCAGTGAATTGGACACAAGCTCTGGAAGAACTCAAAACACAATTCAAAAAAGAATTAATAGAGACTGAAGACAATTAGGAAAAGAACTTAAAAGCAAAATAAGTCATCTGGAAACAGAGGCACATGAACCAAAACAACAACAACAAAAAAGAATGTCTTAAAACTCACAATTGACCAGCTTGAAAATGAGGCAAGATGACCTACAAAGAAAAACAGACCAAAAGGAAAAGGATGCCAAAAAATCAGGGATGAAATTTAAACTTTAAAAATTAGAATCCAGACTTCCAGGTAAGCATGGGGGCAGTCTAGATGCAGGACACTTCCTCTCCTCAGACCCACCGATATAGACTACCTCAAAAGATTCAAAAAAAATTTTCATAAGAACAAAGGAACTCTACAGTAGGGCACAGCATTGAAGGTACATGGGATTTGGGCATTTCCACACTATAAGGGTAGGAAAAAGTTCTCTCATCTACCCTCCCCCCACCTGACCTACAGAGTCAGAGTCAGAGCAAGAGTCAGGGCCAGATTCATCGAGTGAGTGAGGGACACCTCTGGAGTGAGCAAGGAGAATGTCTAGGTCCTTGGTAGCTGATAAAAAATACTGAGGACCTATCCCTGAGAGCAGCTATGCCTAAAACCCCAGCAGGCTGGGTAGTGCAGACCATGGGCTCTTTCAGCAAGGTGGCTCAGAGAAAAGTAGCAAACAGCATAAGCCACTGAGATTTGAGAGTTTGCCTCAGGCAAAATCCTTGCTCCTTGACTCCATACACAGAGAGCCTGCTCATCTCACTCAGATCACTGACTAAAAAAGGAAGGAAAACCCCCCACAGTTGTGGCAAATTGTGCTCAGAAGCCACAAACTCCATCCACCACCACCACAAAAAAAAAAAGGCATTGACCCCCGAAAATTTTTACAGAGGCAAAACCCAGGCTACAGAGGAAATACAGGAGGAAATTCAAACAATGCCAAAACCTTTAAAAAAAAGGAAATTGTCCACAAGCTCATGAAGAATTTAAATTGGAGTTTATCCAAAAGATAGAAGCCTACTGACAAGAAAAGTGGGAAATAGTTCAAAGATAAAATAAGAGTTTGAAGGACAAGAACTCCCAATTGGAGAAATAGCTGGAAGCCATGAAAAGCAGAATAGGACAAACCAAAAAGGAAATTCAAAAGATTAAAGCAAAAAACCAAAAGATTATAACAGAAAACCAGGCTTTAAGGACAAGATTTGGGCAAGTGGAAACCAATGATCTTGCAAAACAGCAAGAATTAATAGAACAAAGCAAAAGACTGACAAAATAAAAATTAAACAAAATATCTCACTGAAAAAATGACAGAACAAGAAAACAGATCATGACAAAAACTATTTGAGAATCATTGGTCTACCTGAAAAGCCAGAAATAAACAGAAACCTTGACATCATACTACAAGAAATCATCCAAGAAAATTGCCCTGATGTTCTTGAACAAGGAGGCAAACTAGACATTGAAAGAGTTCATAGAACACCCTCTACACTAAATCCCCAAAAGACAACTCCCAGGAATGTAATTGCCAAATTCCAGAGTGTTCAAGCTAAGGAGAAAATTCTACAAGAAGCCAAAAAGGGATAATTCAGATACCAAGGAGCACTAATCAGGATCACACAAGACCTGGAAGATTCCACACTAAAGGACCGCAAGGCCTGGCACATGATTTTCAGAAAGGGAAGAGAACTGGGTCTTCAACCAAGGATCACTTATCCATCAAAACTGACTATATACTGCCAGGAGAAAGTATAGGCATTCAACAAAATAGAAGATTTCCAAGTATTTGTAAAGAAAAGACCAGAACTAAGTGGAAAGTTTGATATCCAAACACAAAGATCAAGAGAAACATGAAAAGTTAAGTAAATAAGAAAGAGAGGGAAAAGGGGGAAAATGTTTTTTTTTTTATTCAAACGCTCTTCATTAAGGGCTACAATTAGATCAAATTGTATAAATTAATATATCAGGAAAATGTTACTTGTAACTCTCAAAAATTGTATTCATTATTATAGTAATTAGAAGAATCACTCATAGGAAAAGATTGGGGCATTAAGGTCTATAAGATGATATGCAAAAAAAGAGAAAGTGTTGGGGGGAATCAAAGATGGTACCAAGAGATACTCGAAGAAATAAAATAAATAGGATAATCTTTCTCACACAAAGATACACATGGGAAGGGGAGGGGAAGAATACTCTTATAAGAAGTAGAAGAAGAGAATGCTAATAGGAAATATTTAAACCTTACTCTCAGTGAAATAAATTTTGAGAGGAAAGAACATCTAGATCTATCGGGGTCTTGAATTCTTTCTTATCCAACAGGGTAAATGAGAAGGGAAAATGAAGGGGAGTAAGGGGGAGGGAGTACAAGAAGTGAAGGAAGGATAGAGTGGAAGGGAAATTAACAGACACTAAAAAAACAAGAAGGGGAAAAAAGAGAGGGACCATAATGGGAAGCATATTAAGGGAGGGGAATAGGGAGATTGATTAAAAGTAAACCACTGGTTTAAAAGCATATAGCAAAAGAAGAAAGGTCAGAAGTAGGAGATGATATCAAAATGCTGGGAATTCACAAGTGACAATCATAACTTTGAACATGAATGGGATGAACTTACCCATAAAGCATAAATGAATAGGAGAGTGGATAACAATCCAAAATCCTACCATATGTTATCCACAAGAAACACACATGGGGCAAGTAGATACTAACAAGGTCAGAATGAAAGTTTGGAGCAAGATCTATTGGGCCTCAACTGATAGAAATAAGGCAGGGAATGCAATCAGGATATCTGACAAAGCCAAAGTAAAAATAGACCTGATTAAAAGTGATAGGGAAGGTAAATACATCCTGATAAAAGGGAGTACAGACAATGAGGAAATATCAATAACCAACATGTATGCACCAAATGGTATAGCATGCAAACTACTAAAGGAGAAACTAGTAGATTTGAAGGAGGAAATAGATTGTAAAACTATACTGGTGGGGGAACCTGAACCTATTGCTATCAAATTTAGATAAATCAAATAAAAAATATATATAAGAAAGAGGTAAAAGATGTGAATGAAATCTTAGAAAAATTAGTTAATAGATACATGGAGAAAAATAAATATGGACAAAAAGGAATACACCTTCTTTTCAGCAGCACATGGTATATTCACAAAGATTAACCATATACTAGGTCATAAAAAAGTGGCAAACAAATGCAGAAAAGCAGAAATAATAAATGCAACCTTTTCAGATCATAAGGCAATGAAAATCATGATCAGAAAGGTATATCCTATATAAGGAGAGCCAAATAAAAATGAATTGGAAATTAAATAATATGATTCTCCAAAATCAGTAATTGAAAAATCATAGAAACAATTAATAATTTCATTGAAGAAAATGGCAATGATGAGACACCCTTTTAAACTCTATGGGATGCAGCCAAAGCAGGACTCAGAGGAAAATTTATATCTTTCAGTTCATATATTAACAAATTAGGGAGGGCAGAGGTCAATGAATTAGAAATGCAAATTAAAAAATTGTAAGAGAACAAATTAACCCCCACCCCCAGAAGAAAACTAAATTAGAGGTCCTAAAAATGAAGGGAGAAATTAATAAAATCAAAGTGATAGAACTATTAAACTAATAAATAAGATGAGAAGCCGGTAGTATGAAAAAACAAATAAAATAGACAAAGTACTGGTCAATCTAATAAAAAAAAGAAAGAAGAAAAGCAAATTAAGAGTATCATAGATGAAAAAGGAGAGCTCACCTCCAATGAGGAGAAAATTAAGGTAATCATTAAAAAATATTTTGCCCAATTATATGGCAATAAATATTCTAATCTAGGTGATATGGATGAATATTTACAAAAATATAAATTGCCTAGATTAACAGAAGAAGAAATAGAACTCTTAAATAATCCCATATCAGAAAAAGAAATTGAACAGGCCATCAAAGAACTTCCTAAGAAAAAAATTCCCAGGGCCTGATGGATTCACAAGTGAATACTATCAAAAATTCAAAGAACAGTTAATACCAATACTATACAAACTATTTGACATAAGAAAAGAGGAAGTTCTACCAACTTTGTTTTTTTTTTCCTTTTAAACATTATTTTATTTGGTCATTTTCAAACACTATTCATTAGAAATTAAGATCATTTTCTTCACCCCACCCCCAACACCCCACCCAATGGTGATGCATGATGCCTCTAGGTATCACATTTGTCCTCGGTCAGAACTCTTTTCCATGTTGTTAGTATTTTCATTAAAGTGCTCATTTAGAGTCTCTCCTCAGTCATATCCCCTCCACCCCTGTAGTAAAGGAGTTACCTATCCTTGGTGTTTTTACTCTCACTGTTTGTACTGTGCTTGAGGGTAGTGATTTTTTTTTCTCCTTGATCACTGTGGATTGTTCAGGGACATTGCATTGCCACTAATGGAGAAGTTCATTACATTCAACTGTACCACAGTGTCTCAGTCTCTGTGTACAATGTTCTGCTGGCTCTGCTCCCTTCACTCTGCATCACTTCCTGGAGGCTATTCCAATCTCCATGGAATTGCTCCACTTTATTATTCCTTTTAGCACAGTAGTATTCCATCACCAGCATATACCATAATTTGTTCAGCCATTCCCCAATTGAACCAACTTCTTTTTATGACACAAATATGGTACTGATTAGAAAGCCAGGAGGGTCAAAAATGGAGAAAGAAAACTATAGAACAATCTCCTTAATGAATATAGATGCAAAAATCTTAAATAGGATACTAGAAAAAAGATTCCAGAAAGTGATCAAGAGGGTCATTCACTATGATCAGGTAGGATTTATACCAGGAATGCAAGGATGATTCAATATCAGAAAAACCATCCACATAATTAACCATGTCAAGAAGCAAACCAACAAAAATCACATGTTTATCTCAAAAGATGCAGAAAAAGTCTTTGAAAAAATACAACACTCATTCTTATTGAAAGCACTAGAAAGTATAGGAATATAAGGGTCGTTCCTAAAAATAATAAACAGTATCTATCTAAAACCATCAACTAGTATCATCTGCAATGGGATAAACTAGATGCATTCCCAATAAGATCAGGAGTGAAAAAGGATGCACATTATTACCTTTATTATTTAGCATTGTACTAGAAACATTGGCAATAGCAATTAGAAAAGAAAAAGAAATTGAAGATATTAAAATTGGCAATGAAAAGACCAATCTATCATTCTTTGCAGATTATATGATGGTCTACTTAAAGAATCCTAGAGAATCAGCTAAAAAGCTAGTGGAAATAATCAACAACTTTAGCAAAGTTGCAGGATACAAAATAAATCCACATAAGTCATCAGCATTTCTATATATCTCCAACATATCTCAGCAGCAGGAATTAGAAAGAGAAATTCCATTCAAAAGCACACTAGACAATATAAAATACTTAGGAATCTATCTGCCAAGTCAAACACAGGAACCGTATGAACAAAGCTACAAAACACTTTCCACACAACTAAAACTAGATCTGAGCAATTGGAAAAACATTAACTGCTTATCAGTTGGATGAGTTAACACAATAAAAATGACCATCCTACCCAAACTTATCTATTTATTTAGTGCCATACCCATTAAACTTCCAATTTTTTTTGCTGAATTAGAAAAAAAACATAACAAAGTTCATTTGGAAGAACAAAAGATAAAGGATATCTAGAGAAATAATGAAAATAAATGCAAAGTTAGGAGATCTTGCAAACCTAGGTCTCAAACTATACTATAAATCTGTGGTCATCAAAAAATTTGGTACTGGCTAAGAGACAGAAAGGAGGATCAGTGGAATACACTTGGGGTAAGTGACCTCAGCAAGACAGTCTATGACAAACCCAAAGAGCCCAGCTTTTGGGACAAAAATCCACTATTTGATAAAAACTGCTGGGAAATTGGAAGACAGTGTGGGAGAGATTAGGCTTGGATCAACACCTCATACCTTACACCAAGATAAACTCAGAATGGGTGAATGACTAGAACATAAAGAAGGAAACTATAAGTAAATTATGTGAATACAGAATATTTTACATGTCAGACCTTTGGGAAATGAAAGATTTTAAAATCAAGCAAAAGTTAGAAAGAGTCACAAAATGTAAAATCAATAATTTTGATTACATCAAATTAAAAAGTTTTTGTACAAACAAAACCAATGTAACCAAAATTAGAAGGGAAGTAACAAACTGGGAAAAAAAAATCTTCATAACAGAAACCTCTGAAAAAGGTCTAACTACTCAAATTTACAAAGAGCTAAATCAATTGTACAAAAAATAAACCATTCGCCAATTGATAAATGGGCAAGGGACATGAATAGGCAATTTTCAGTCAAAGAAATAAAATTATTAATAAGCACATGAAAAAGTGTTCTAAACCTCTTATAGTTAGAGAGTTGAAAATCAAAACAACTCTGAGGTATCACCTCACACCTAGCGGAATTGCTAACATGAGAGCAATGGAAAGTAATGAATGCTGGAGGGGATGTGGCAAAGTCGGGATATTAACTCATTGCTGGTGGAGTTGTGAATTGATCTAACCTTTCTGGAGGGCAATTTGAAACCATTCCTAAAGGGCACTAAACGACTATCTGACTTTTGACCCAGACATAGCACTTCTGGGTTTGTACCCCAAAGAGATAAGGAAAAAGTCATGTACAAGAATATTCATAGCTCTGCTGTTTGTGGTGGCAAAAAATTGGAAAATGAGGTGATGCCCTTCAATTGGGGAATGGGTGAAGAAATTGTGGTATATGTTGGTGATGGAATACTATTCTACTGAAAGGAATAAAATAGTAGAGGAATTCCATGGGAAGTGGTATAACCTCCTGGAAGTGATGTAGAGTGAATGGAGTAGAATCAGGAGAACAATGTTCACAGAGACTGATACACTCTGTTACAATTGAATGTAATGGACTTCTCCATTAGTGGCAGTGCAGTGATCCTGAAAACCCTGGAGGGATCTATGAGAAAGAACCTTATCCATATCCAGAGGAAAAACTGTGAGAGTAGAAACACTGAAGAAAAACAACTGCTGACTACATGGGTCAAGGGGGATATGACTGGGCATATAGACTCTTAATGAGCATCCTAGTGCAAACACCAACAATATGGAAATGGGTTCTGATCAAGGACACATGTAATACCCAGTGGAATTGTGTGTTGGCTATGGGAGGGGTCGGTGGAGCATGAGGGAGGGATAGAAAATGATTTTTGTAACCAAGGAATAATGTTTCAAATTGACCAAATAAAAAAATAATAATGTTAAAAATAAAGTAAAATAAAGATATATAAATTAAAAAAAAATAGAATCCAACAACTAGAAAAAATGAATTCACAAGGCAAAAAGAGTCTATAAAACAAAATAAAAAGAATGAAGAAATTGAGGAATGAAACACTTCAGTCACAAAACAACACATCTAGAAAATATATTCAGAAGAGACAAATTAAGAATTATTGGACTACTGGAAAATCATGACAGTAAAAAAAAGCCTGGACATAATCCTACAGGAAATTATTTAAGAAAACTGCCCTGATATTCTTGAACAAGAAGATAATGTGGAGATCTAAAGAATCTCCAGATGATCTCCTGCATTTCATTCCCAATTGACAACACCAAGGAATGTTATAGCTAAATTAAATAACTATCACACCAAGGAAAATATACTATAATTTGAAGGACCAGAAGATATGCAATTTGATATTCCAGAAAGCAAGGGAACTGAGTCTACAAACAAGAATCAACTACCTAGCAAAACTGACTATATTCTTGCGGGGAAAGTATGGTCATTTAATAAAACAGAAGACTTCTTAGCATTCCTAAGGAAAAGACCTGACTTAAACAGAAAATTTGATGCCCAAGTACAGAACTCAAGAGAATTACCAAAAGGTAATTAAGAAGGAAAAAAAACAATAAAATTTTTTTTAAGAAATGAAATTAGTTCACATGATTTGTATTTCTAAGAAAAGATGATATTTGTATCTTTGAAAAAATATTATTATCATCAGGGTAGCTAGAAGAAGTATACTCAAAGAGAATAGTGACAAACTGTATAGGATGAAATGCTAAAAATATAAAAAAAACTAGGGGTACAAAATAGGCTAATACTGAGATAAATGGGGGAAATATGAAATGGGATAAATTTATGTTTCATAAAGAAGCACTTGGTTGGGGGGGGCGACTAATACATTTGAAGGTTAAAAGAGGGTGGATATAGGTAATACTTAAATCTTACCACATTGAAATTGACTCAGAGAGGGAAGACGAATCAGATGCATTGGGGCAGAGAATTATATTGTACTGTATATAGAATTAGAAGGGTAATAAACTGGCTACTGTGGAGGGGAGCAATACAAGGGAGGGAGAGGGTGGGGAGTAGTTTAAAAGATACTATTCTAAGAGGGGAGGTGCTAGGAAGAGGAATAACATTAGGGAGGGTAAAAGGGGAAGACTGAATAATAGTAAAAATTTGGAGGGGAGGGTAAGAGGGATAATAGAAAAGTCAGAATCTAAGGAGGAAGTCAAAATGGAGGGAAATATACAAATAGTTATCATAACTGTGAATGTGAACAGAATGAACTCACCAATTAAAGGGAAGCAAATAGCAGAATGGATTAACAACCAGAATCTGACCATATGTGGTCTATAAGAAACATATTTGAGGCAGGTAGACACATACATAGGGTAAAGGTAAGAGGGTGAAACAGAATTTACTGGACTATAACTGAGATAAAGAAGGTAGGAGAAGTAATTATGCTCTCAGACAAAGCAAAAGCAAAAATAGATCTCATTAAAAGAGTTAAAGAAGGTAATTACATATTGATGAAAGGCAGAATAATAATGAAGAAATATCAATACTCAACATATATGCACAAAATGGTACAGCATTCAGATTTCTAAAGGAGAAACTAAAGGAGCTTAAGGAGGAAATAGATAGTAAAACCATAGTAGTGGGGGAACTTAACCTTCCTCTATCAGAATTAGATAAATCATATCAAAAATCAAATAAGAAAGAAGTAAGGTAAGTGAATGAAATGCTACAAAAATTAGAACTAATAGATATCTGGAGAAAAATAAATAGGATTCTTTTCAGCATCAAATGACACATATACAAAGACTGACTATGTAGTAAGACATAAAAACATTGTAAACAAATGCAGGAAATCAGAAATAATAAATGTAACTTTTTCAGACCATAATGCAATAAAATCCCTAATCAATAAAGGCCTTGTGGAAAGGCAGATTTAAAATTAATTGGAAACTAAATAATCAAATTCTTCAAAATTGGTGAGTCAAAGAACAAATCAAAGAAACAATTACTGATTTCACTGAAGAGAATGTCAATGAGGAAACAACTCATCAAAATCTGTGGGATGCAGCCAAAGTAGTACTCAGGGAAAAATTTATATCCCTTAGTATATATATCAACAAATCAGAGAGGGAAGAAGTCAATGAATTGGGCATGCAACTTAAAAAAAAACACTAGAAAGAGAATTGTAAGAATTTAAATTTAGTTTTTATGCTAAATATGAGAATTTAAAATAATATTATGGTTATCAATTTAAAAATATTACAGCTTAAGTCAAAATGACTTTTAGAAGCTTCATTTCAAAAGGGTAGATAAGTAAAAGTGGAAAAAATGCAGATAAAGAGACTGAAATTATTGCCTAGCTACAAATACCCTAAGGTACATCCTAATGTCTCCAGACCACAAATGCAAATCTGAAAGCGAATCTCACCGTATTCCGTATTCCAAAGTCCTTATTAGGAGCTGAAATCCAAAGAACCAGGAGAAGTTGAAGAATCTGCCAAGAACTATCAGTGCACATGAGGCCCAAACCGCCAAAAATCTCACCAGAAGTTATGCTGAAGGGAGTGTCCCACCTAGATTCCAATGTGCAGAGAGAGTCCAATTCAGCAGCAAGAGTTAGAAAGAAAAATTCCATTAAAAATAAACCGAGACACTATAAAATCCTTAGGAATCTTTTTGCCAAGATAACACAGGAATTCTATGAACACAACTACAAAACACTTTCCAAGAATTGTGGGAATAGAAAGACAGAAGAAAAACAACTCCTTGATCACATGGGTCAATGGGGATATGATTGAGGATATAGATACTTAAACATCATCCTAGTGCAAATATCAATAATATGGAAATAGGTCTTGATCAATGGCACATGTAAAACCCAGTGGAATTGTACTTCAGCTATGGGAGGGGACTGGGAGGAGGGAAAAGAAAGAACATGAATTTTTTGACCATGGAAAAAATGTTCTAAATTAACTAATTAAATAAAAAATTACCAAAATAAAAAATAAAAAAATAAAGTGGGGAAAATAAAATATATGAATTAAATAGTAAAAAAACCACTTTCCACACAATTAAAGCTCAGTCTAATTAATTGGAGAAAACAATAATTGCTTATGAATAGTAAGAGCTAATATAATAAAAATGACAATTGTACCCAAATTAATTTACTTATTTAATGCCATGCCTATCAAATTACCAAAAAACTTTTTTATTAAATTAGAAAAAAATATACCAAAGTTTATTTGGAAGAACAAAAGATAAGGAATATCAAGGGAACTAATAAAAAAAGGGACATATGAGGGCATAGCAGTACCAGATCTTAAATTGTACTATAAAGCGGTGATCATCAAAAAAATATGGTGTGCAAATAGAAATTTGCTACACCTGAACTACACCAGAATTCCTTTCAGTTACATCCTCATTTTACATACAGAGGTTTCAAAGATAAATTCGGCTGAGACCCATGCTGTTGGGCTCTTTTTGAAACTTAGGTTTTTGGTAAAGCAAGGCAGGTGTGGGTCTCTCTGACTGTGCTCTGTTCACTTGGCTGAATTAAACCCTTTCTTACTCTCATTATTATTATTAAATCCTATATAATAAATATTTTGAGTATTTATTCATTTTTAATCTCCCAATTCAATTGGCAGACCACGAAGGGATACTGAATTTTAAAATGAGTAAGAGAAACCTAAGTTTCTTCTGCTATGGGCTCTCTTCTCCCTTCTCCCCTCCCCACTCTTCCTTCTCCCTTTTCCTTCTGGGAAACCCATTAGAACTTCCCCAGGGACTTCTGGGTAAGCATGGCTGCAGAGTAGGTGTGGCTCACTTCCTCTCCTCAGACCCAATGACACAGATGACCTAAAAAGACAACCCCCAATAACAAACAAATGAAAAAAAAAAACAACCATCCTCATGAGAAAGGAGAAACCCCACACTAAAGTGCAGGATTGAAGGTAGGTGGGATTCTGGCATTTCCACAATATAAGGAAACGAAAATCTGACCCACCCTCCCACACCCACCACACCAATGGGAGCTAGAGTTTCAGTTGGAACTGGCCAGAATCAACAAGTGAGGGATGGGCACCCCAGGACTGAACAACGGGCAGCCCCAGGTCTGGGGACCTGAATAAGACCACCAAGGACCTACTCCTGAGAGTAGTAACACCCGAAACCCCGGCAGGAGGGAGAGGGGAGCTCAGATCTTGGGCACCCAGAACTAGTGCGCTATTATCAACGACTGCACAAAGGGATCACCTGAAGTGAGCAAGGGGCACACACAGGTCTTGGGAGTTAATTAAGACCACCAAAGACCTACACCTGAAAGCAGTAACACATAAAATGCCAGCAGGCAGAGGAGGGAAGATCCTGAGCTCCCCTGGGAAGACAGCACAGCTGCAGAGAAGCGAGTGTTAGCCTGAGGCTAAAGCCTTGATCATTAGACCCTTACACTGAGAGTAAGCCCTCCTCACTCAGATTTCTGACTGGAAAGGGGAGAAAAAAGACATAGAGATGGCAAACAGTGCAAAGGAGCAACAGCCTCCAAACACAAAGAAAACCAAGAAGGGGGTGACTTTGGATACATTTAGTGAAGGAATGAAACAGAATACAGAGGAAATAGAAGAGGAAACACAAACAAATGCTCCAAAACTTTCCAAAAGAAATGGAAATTGTCCACAAGGTCTTGAAGAATTCAAATTGGAATTTATCAAAAAGATCCTTCTGGCAGGAAAAATGGGAAATAATTCAAAAGGAGCTCAGCAATCTGAAGGACAAAAACAAGCAACTGCAGAAACAGCTTGAAGCCTCAAAAAGCAGAACAGACCAAACTGAAAAGGAAAATCAGTCTTTAAAGGTCAGAAGCAGGACTGAAAGACAATGATCTTTCAAAAGAGCAAGAATTAATAAAGCAAAGTCAAAAGACTAAGGAATTAGAAGATAACATAAAATATCTCACCAAAAAGGTCACAGACCTGGAAAACAGAGGAAGGAGAGACAATCTGAGAATCATTGGTATACCAGAAAAGCCAGAAATAAAAAATTATCTTGATATCATAATACAAGATATCATCCACGACAACTGCCCCGAGATTCTAGAACAAGGGGGCAATATAGGCATTGAAAGAGTTCACAGAACACCCTCTACACTAAATCCCCAAAAGACAACTCCAAGGAAGGTAATTGTCAAATTCCAAAGCTTTCTAGCAAAAGAAAAAATCTTACAAGAAGACAGAAAAAGACAATTTAGATATAAAGGAATACCAATCAGGGTCACATAAGACCTTGCAATTTTCACACTGAACAAACATAATGCATGGAACATGATATTCAGAAAGGCAAGAGAGCAGAAAAGCAGAAATAATAAACGCAACCTTTTCAGATCATAAGGCAATAATAATAATGATAAGCAAGGGTACATGGAGAGCCAAATCAATTTAGTTCATTGGAAACTAAATAATATGATACTCCAAAATCAGTTAGTTAGAGAAGAAATCATAGAAACAATTAATAATTTCATTGAGGAAAATGACAATGGTGAGACATCCTTTCATACCTTATAGGATGCAGCCAAAGCACTACACAGAGGAAAATTCATATCCCTGAGTGCATATATTAACAAATTATGGAGGGTAGAGATCAATGAATTGGAAATGCAAATAAAAAAACTTGACAGCCAACAAAACAAAATCCCCCAGAAGAAAACCAAACTAGAGATCCTAAAAACTAAGGGAGAAAATAATAAAATCGAAAGTGATAGAAGTATTGAACTAATAAATAAGACTAGAAGCTGGTACTTTGAAAAACAAACAAAATAGACAATGTACTGGTCAATCTAATTAAAAAAAAGAAGAAGAAAAGCAAATTAACAGCATCAAAGATGAAAAAGGGGACCTCACCTCTAAAGAAGAGGAAATTAAGGCAATCATTAAAAACTACTTTACCCAATTATATGGCAATAAATATACCAATGTAGGCGATATAGATGAATATTTACAAAAATATACATTAACCAGACTAACAGAAGAAATAGAATTCTTAAATAATCCCATATCAGAAAAAGAAATCCAACAAGCCAACAAAGAACTCCCTAAGAAAAAATCCCCAGAACCTGATGGATTCACAAGTGAATTCTATCAAGTATTCAAAAAACAGCTAATCCTAATACTATACAAACTCTTTGACATAATAAGCAAAGAGGGAGTTCTACCAAATTCATTTTATGACACAAACATGGTACTGATTCCAAAGCCAGGCAGGTCAAAAATGGAGAAAGAAAACTATAGACCAATCTCTCTAATGAATATAGATGCAAAAATCTTAAATAGGATACTAGCAAAAAGACTCCAGCAAGTGATCAGGAGGGTCATTCACTATGATCAAGTAGGGTTTACACCAGGAATGCAGGGCTGGTTCAATATTAGGAAAACAATCCACATAATTGACCATGTCAAGAAGCAAACCAACAAAAATCACATGATTATCTAAATAAATGCAGAAAAAGCCTTTGATAAAATACAACACCCATTCTTATTAAAAATACTAAAAAGCATAGGAATAGAAGGGTCGTTCCCAAAAATAATAAACAGTATATAACTAAAACCATCAGCTAACATCATCTGCAATTGGCATAAACTAGATGCATTCCCAATAAGATCAGGAGTGAAACAAAGATGCCCATTATCACGTCTATTATTTAACATTGTACTAGAAACACTAGCAGTAGCAATTAGAGAAGAAAAAGAAATTGAAGGCATTAAAATAGGCAAGGAGGAGACCAAGTTATCACTCTTTGTGGATGATATGATGGTCTACTTAAAAAATCCTAGAGAATCAACTAAAAAGCTAGTGGAAATAATCAACAACTTTAGGAAAGTTGCAGGATATAAAATAAACCCACATAAGTCATCAGCATTTCTGTATATTTCAACACAGCTCAGCAGCAAGAATTAGAAAGAGAAATCCCATTCAAAATCACCTTAGACAAAATAAAATACTTAGGAAGCAATCTCCTGAGACAAACACAGGAAGTATATGAACACAACTACAAAACACTCTCCATACAACTAAAACTAGGCTTGAACAAATGGCTTGAACAAATATAAACTGTTCATGGGTAGGGCGAGCCAATATAATAAAAATGACCATCCTACCCAAACTTATTTATCTATTTAGTGATATACCCATTGAACTTCCAAAAATTTTTTTTTACTGATTTAGAAAAAAAAAAACATAACAAAGTTCATTTGGAAGAACAAAGGATCAAGGATATCCAGGGAAATATTGAAAATAAATACAAAAGAAGGTGGCCTTGCAATCCCAGATCTCAAACTCTATTTTAAAGCAGTGGTCATCAAAATAATTTGGTACTGGCAAAGAGACAGAAAGGAGGATCAGTGGAATAGACTTGGGGTAAGTGACCTCAGCAAGACAGCATATGATAAACCCAAAGACCCCAGCTTCTGAGACAAAAGCCCAGTATTTGACAAAAAAATGCTGGGAAAACTGGAAGACAGTGTGGGAGAGATTAGGTTTGGATCAACACCTCACACCCTACACCAAGATAAACTCAGAATGGTTGAATGCCTTGAATATAAAGAAGGAAACTATAAGTAAATTAGGTGAACACAGAATAGTATACATGTAAGACCTGTGGGAAGGGTAAGACTTTAAAACCAAGCAAGACAAAGAAAGAGTCACAAAATATAAAATAAACATTTTTTTTTAGTTTTTAAAACATTGTTTTATTTGGTCATTTTTGAACATTATTCCTTGGAAACAAAGATCATTTTCTTTTCCTTCCCTCCCCCCCCCCCCACCCAACCTCCTGCTACCCTTTCCCTAGCCGATGCGCAATTCATCTGAGAATCACATGTGTCCTTGCTCTGAACCCATTTCTTTCTTGTTGGTATTTGCATTAGTGCGCTCATTTAGCATCTCTCCTCAGTCATGTCCCCTCAACACCTGTAGTCAGGCAGTTGCTTTTCCTTGGTGTTTTTACTCCCTCAGTTTGTCCTCTGCTTGAGGATAGTTTTTTTTTTTCTCATAGATCGCTGCAGGTTGTTCAGAGCATTGTAAAGCCATTACTGGAGAAGTCCAATACGTTCTCTTGTACCACAATGTGTCAGTCTCTGTGTACAATGTTCTCCTGGTTCTGCTCCTATCACTCTGCATCACTTCTTGGAGGTCATTCCAGTTCCCGTGGAATTCCTCAACTTTATTTTTCCTTTTAGCATAATAGTATTCCATCACCAACATATACCACAATTTGTTCAGCCATTCTTCAACTGAAGGGCATCCCCTCATAAAATAAACATTTTTGATTACATCAAATTAAAGTTTTTGTACAAGCAAAACCAATTTAACCAAAATGAGAAGGGAAGCAATAAATTGGGAAACAATCTTCATAAAAAAACCTCTGACAAATGTGCAATTACACAAATTTATAAAGAGCTAAATCAATTGTACAAAAAATCAAGCCATTCTCCAATTGATAAATGGGCAAGGGACATGTTTTCAGCCAAATAAATCAAAACTATTAATAAGCACATGACAAAGTGCTCTAAATCTCTTATAATCAGAGAGCTTCAAATCAAAACAACTCAGAGATATCACCTCACACCTAGCAGATTGGCTAACATTACAGCAAAGGAAAGCAATGAATGCTGGAGGTCATGTGGCAAAGTTGGGACATTAATTCATTGCTGGTGAAGTTGTGAATTGATCCAACCATTCTGGAAGGCAATCTGGAACTATACCCAAAGGGTGATAAAAGACTGTCTTCCCTTTGATCCAACCATAGCACTGCTGGGTTTGTACCCCCAAAGAGATAATAAGGAAAAAGACTTGTACAAGAATATTCATAGCTGCGCTCTTTGTGGTGGCCAAAACTTGGAAAATGGGAGGATGCCATTCAATTGGGGAATGGCTGAAGAAATTGTGGTATATGTTGGTGATGGAATACTATTGTGCTCAAAGGAATAATAAGGTGGAAGAATTACATGGTGACTGGAACAACCTCCAGGAAGTGATGCAGAGTGAGAGGAGCAGAACCAGGAGAACATTGTACACAGAGACTGATACACTGTGGTACAATCAAACATAATGGATTTCTCCATTAGTGTCAATACAATGTCCCTGAACATTCAGCAGGGATCTAGGAAAAAAAAAAACACTATCCACAAGCAAAGGACAAACTGTGGGAGTAAAAACACCGAGGAAAAGCAACTGCTGGACTACAGGTGTTGAGGGGACATGACTGAGGAGAGACACTAAATGAACACCCTAATGCAAATACCAACAAGATGGAAATGGGTTCGAATCAAGGACACATGTGATACCCAGTGGAATCGCATGTCGGCTATCGCAGGAGTGGCAGGTCGGGGGGAGGAAAAGAAAATGATCTTTGTTTCCAAGGAATAATGTTTGAAAATGAACAAATAAAATAATGTTAAAAAAAAAAGAACTTTCCCTGGCTCACTTCTGTTGGTAGAAGGGCCACATAATGATGAACTGT
This sequence comes from Monodelphis domestica, assembly GCF_027887165.1. NCBI lineage: Eukaryota > Metazoa > Chordata > Mammalia > Didelphimorphia > Didelphidae > Monodelphis > Monodelphis domestica. Next base: position 28,886,585 of record NC_077231.1, on the reverse strand, counting down.
AAGAATTTATTCTAAGCTATTAGAAATAATATTGAGTGGTAATAATAATTACAGAAACAATTATAGACATAATAATAACTGAAATGTTTTGAGCAATCAGAATTTTACAACTGATAAGAATTCTAGAAATTTAAATAAAATAACTGATAACCCAATCCAAATGACCCCTTTACAGTTTGTCTTAAGTGGAGCTCATCCCTGAAATATTTAGGGTTAAACTGCCTATCCACATGGGGTAGAAGGTGGTGTCCCTTAGACTCTATTGTTTTTGTTTATGTTAACTCTTTTAAGTTTTTTCTTCCATCAACAGAGTAGCAAAAAAGAAGAATTGGATTTTGAATAAAGTGCTATCTATGCAACCTCTAAACTTTAATAAGCTCAATACTAATTGATTTTAAGTGGTTTTCATAACCCCACTCTCTCTGACTGCTTGCTTTTGATTTGCAGGTGATAAGATATGAGTCCATTTGGAAACTGAAGTAAAGAGCTGTTAGCAATACTTGTATCCCCCACCTATGCTTTTGTAGAAATGTAATGAATAAGACATACAAAGTGTCAATTTTGTACCGGTGGAAGGGCTAAGGTATTCCTAGGGGGCATGATATCCCTTTATGACCCCAAAGAGGGAGCCTTTCCCATGAAGTCTACTGGCTTCTGGATGATATTTTGGACCCAAAAGAGTATTTTTATCAGCCGTACAGAGGTTTATGTTTTGAAATCTGTTGAAACCTATCACCTATGAAATTGCAAGTTTTGCTATCTGTAAAAGAACTTTTAACATGTATTTGTCATGCAGCAACTCATGTGACTGACTGTAACTTCTGTTGATAATGAATAATTGCCTGTACTGATTGCATTTGCCTATTGATTGTGATAAAACTTCCATATTGCTGCATCTGTACTATTTTTTTTCACTGTATCTGGTTGATCCTTGTAGTTAAAGAAATTGTCCTTATAGTACAAAACATAAATACCTCAAAAAAATCTGTATTAGTGACCTATATTGACCTGATGTGCCTTTTGTAACATTTTGTATTTTCTTGAATGTATTATTGCTGCTGTATATCCATTATTTTTCTACCTCATTTGCATTCACACTGTGGATCAAGGCAAGTTAAAGAGGAAATTAATCTTATTTTTTGGCAAGTAGACTCTATATTTTACCTCTGATTGTTAAATATATACTTTTAAAATATTTTTCATTATTGTTTTTCTTCCTGCATGTGCAAAACAATATTTGTTTTTTTTTCCTCTAATTTTTTATATTTAAACCACATGTCAACAATATTGAAAAGATTTTTTTAACTGTTTTACTTTTTGCAATAGAATAAACTAAGATGTCCATTTGCCTAGCATATAGATGTATGCCCAAAAAGCTTTGGACTATTGCAACTTGCCACTGACTTATATCATGAGACTTTTGCTCTATGAATATGTCTGAATCAAGAAAAAATGGACCACAAAGGAGCACAGAAGTTGACCTCTAAAGTGCCACAAGAGCACAAAAGGTAAAAAAACAAACCAATCCTACAAGGATTGATGACATCCTGAGCAAAGAGCTCAAGGACTTTATCATATGTGAAACTCTAGGTTGGGGTTGTTTAACATCTGTTAAATGGGGTTAAGATTAAAATTTGGCCAAACTATGGCAGGTAGAAATTAGTTTCTCTGTCAAGGAGTATTATATTTTTAGAGGTTTATTTAAGATTAAGAATTTATGAAAATAAAAGTAAGAAAGCACATGCCTAGGTGGGCCAAGAGGCCCATTCAACCTCACCTACATCATGAGAGATGTGTCTGCTTGGATGTGGAAACAGGAAGAGCCCTCAGGAGACTTTTACAACCAGTTAAATAAAAATTTTGATCTCACCCAGGTGAGGATCTCAGTGAGATTACAAAGCATTCTGGGAAGTGGCCAAGGACTTCTGGGGATTGGAGTCCGGGTTTCAAATCTCCATTTTAATATTTCTCCATATGATCCTCATTGGGAAAAAAAAAATTTCCCCAAAAGGATCATGAAAACATAATCAATTTAAGGATTACAATAATTTGAGGATAAGAAAAGAAAAAAAGCCAATACTTGCTAGACACATTGACAAAAAGCCAGTTAGGGGGAAGTCCCCTTTGGCATGAAAGTATACATACAAATAAATAAATATTTGATCAACCACACCCAAAGTTCATTTTTGATCTTCTTGTGCAGCTTGTGGTCTGGAGGCTTCTTCATGGTGTCTTCTCCAAACAGGTCATTTTCTGAATTCAGAGAGGTAGCATCTTTCTTTACCTACATTTTTTCTTAAAAGGAATTTAAACTTTGGTATTTAAATAATAATATCTTTATATTTCCCTATCTTGAGGGTGATTGAAAAATACAGGATCACTTAGGGATGCATGGCTGAGGTATGAGGTATATGAATCAATTGGAAAGAGCAATTAAAAAGACATCAGAAAATCAAAAAATGAGAAAAAAAATTACTGGATGAAAATATAGACCATCAAAGTCTTATGTGTAAAAATTCCAAGTAAAGGAAAAATAAATCTATAACAGGTCTTTGAATCAGGGCCCAGTTAAAATGATCTAAGCAATGATGTATTTATCCAGTCAGTAGCCAGGACTACAGAAAGGTACCACACTATGAAAGACAGAAAATGGGACCAGCTTATAGAAGCCAAGTAGGAGCCAAGTTTGGGGATACTCATCTGTACATATTTTCAGAGTCAGTGTGGACACAATGAAAGCCTATGTCATAACAAATGTTAAACATAGTAACCTTGAGTCTTCACACTAGGTTCAAGACCTTTGCATTGGCTTGGGAGTGCATCAATCTGTCCTGGATCTTTGACCCTATGCAATGGCTCTTTTATTTATATCTTGTCCTGGAATCAGACAGAATTAGTAAGCAAAGTCTCATAAATTATTTTAAAATATTTATTGGCATCATTTTTATAGTCTCAAGCTTTGGGGGGCATGCATTGACATTATAGCAAATGTATTTTAAACTTATAGTACTGAAATAAAAAAGTTAAAGAAAATCTTAATGCTGGTGAGATGTGCTTCAAATATAAACAGGAGAGAAAAAAATAAAAAAGAAATTGAAATAGTATATTGCAAATGCAAGAAAAATATAATAAGAGTTTTAAAAATAAAAATGTAGCTTATAATCATTGACACATTGTTAGTTAAGAAAATATAGAATGCAAGGCTTTCTCACCAAAAATGAGATCCATTTCCTCCTCATATTTGACCATGATCCACTGTGAGTATGAGCAAATGAATGTTACAAGGTTTTTTTTTTTAATAAAGAACAGTATTACAAATATGTAGATATCAATATCCCCAAAATTCTCAATAGCCCAATCAATTACAATAGCAAACAAACACACTATCATATTTCACATAAGTTGCTGTATGGCATTTTTTAAAAGCCTATGAACTGATGGATATTTGTCACAATTTTTACAATCTTAGCAAATCTTTCAACCTTGGTATTTAAACAAAGCAAAGCTTATTATGGGTTAAGAACATCATCAAGAAATCTAGATATCAATCTGGTGGAAGTAAAGTAGAGAGCTGAAGAGTTATGAATGAGAGATGCTCCTTTTTTGGAGGCTTTTTAGGGCTACAAATGCCCTGAGATTAACTGCCCAACTTCCATTCACATATTTAGAAATGCGGGAAGGTTGGGGGTTATAACTGTATTTCACTTCAGCTACTAGAATGGGCCTTACACCTCGTGTTAGGGGCAGGCAAAAATAACCAGAGATTGTTAAGAAAAATTCTAAAAATTCATGTCTAGAAAACCCTTAAAATCAGTTGAAATATTTAGCACATTAAATTTTCCAAAGGTTGTTATACAATTGTAACCAGTTGTGATGAAGTCCGTCTAACCTCTATGTGACAATTTACAAAGTCAAAAATAGAAAGGCTTTTTTTCATATATCGGCTTAATTACAATGATACTTGTTCAATATGGTTATATGGTTATAGGGGAAAAGCATCAGAATATAATAGTAGTTAAAACTCAGTACATTAAAATGATTCAGTATAACAGAATAGTATGGAATGCAGTAATATATGAACTTAAAATCACAGTTAAACCTTAAACAAAGGAAACAGTAAAATGCAATAGAATTCAGAGATTTTCATTGGAGTTTGAAATGCCTTAAAAATATAACCTCTAGTCTCTTTAAAGTTCCTTCGAGTTTTATCCATTTAGATGCCTATTGTCAGAAGGCAGAAGATTGTTAAGGGATAGGCAATGGGGGTTAAGCGACCTGCCCAGGGCTAAACAGCTGGGAAGTGTCTGAGGCCAGATTCCAACCCAGGATCTCCCATCTCTAGGCCTTGCTCTCAGTCCACTGAGATACCCAGCTGCCCCTCCAAAGTTGAAGTTGCAGGGAGCTGAATTTTTCCCCTGACTTGCAGGTGAAGTAAATAAAAGGATCAATGCAATTAAAAGATATCCTTTTAAATAGCCCATTGCTTGTAAGTTCCTGTTTGGAAAAGTCTTTCTTCTTCCCCTTTTTTTCTCCCCTCCTATGATCTCCTGCCCCCAGTCCATGTGGCTAATTGTAGCCTAAGGGAAAATTACCTCCCTGTCTTTACCAGCTGGTAGAAATTAGTCCTGGGCCTGAGGCAGGATTACTGGGCCAGGAGGTTCATCTTGGTCAGGATTGCGGGCAGCAGGGCAGCAGGTGAGCAAGATCTGGTGAGCGGCAAAACAGCAAACAGGTCTGGAGTGGAGGTGAGAATGCAGGTAGGCAGGCAAGGCCAGGTTGGGTCATGAGTGGGTGAGCTATCTAATGAATAGAATGAGCTGGATCAGCAACAGATCATGAGAGATGCGTCTGCTTGGAAGTGGAAAGAGGAAGAGCCCTCAGTAGGCTTTTACAACCAGTTAAATAGAAATTTTGATCTTGCCCAGGTGAGGATCTCAGAGAGATCACAAAGCATTCTGGGAAGTGGCCAAGGACTTCTGGGGATTGGAGTCCTGGGTTCAAATCTCCATTTTTATAATGGAGGACTTCCTTGTACCATACTCTTTATAAAGTATATAACATTGATTGTTCTGGCTCCATTATCCTTGAAAACAAACAAAAGGGTCAAACCAGGGAATGCTATTTCCCATGATATCTAGTCTCTTTTTTCCATTTTCTTTCATGATGTGACAATCTACTGTAGTCCAGACTGCTAAATTGGATTAGTGAGTGATTGTTGTTGCAGGCTTATGAGATATGGATTTCCACAAGAAACTTTTGTGATTTGTGGATTTTTTCCCTTTTTTTCCTAGAATTTTTCATGTTTTTTTAATATTCTGTTTCATTCAAATGTTATTTTTAAATTTTCTTTGAATTCTTTAATGTTTTTAATAATTGATTGATATACCTTATGACTCGACCATGTATCCTTGTGTGATTCCTATATGCATCCCTTTATCCTCCTCAAGGGGGTATGTGTTATTATTCTCCTCATGGGAGACTATGCTATTGTTGTGAACGTTGATTTGAATTTTAGCCTAATTTGGAACAAGAGACTACCTCCTAAAATCCAGAAGGTGAACTTTTTGGAGAAGGCACCGTGAAGATGCCTACAGAGATCACATCTTGCACTAAAAGATCCAGAAGGAACTTTTAAATATGGTGAATTTGAACTATGGAGGGTTGAATGCATTTATTTTGGAATGTATACTATTATGTAAAAGAGAATGCACCCTAATTGGCTTTTTGTCAATGCATCTAACATTGGTTTTGTGTTTTTTATTTCCCTTTATCCTGAAATTATTGTTATTTTCCTTTCGAAACTGTAATATTATATATACATTTACTTAAAAATCTTTAAAGCAAATAAATTCATTATGTTTGAAATGATCCATTGGGGTGACTGGTCTCCCAAAGGATCACAGGGGTTTGTGCAAATAAAAATTTGCTACACCTGAACTACATTTACCCAGCATCTTTTTAAGTTACATCTTCAATTTACATATGGAGGCCTGGAAGACAAATTTGGCTGAGACCCACACTGGGGGAAACTTTTTGGAGCTTGGGTTTTTGGTAAAGCATGGCATGTGTGGATTTCTCTGGCTCTGTGCTCTGTTCACTTGGCTGTATTAACTCCTTTCTTACTCACATTATTATTATTATTATTATTATTATTATTATTATTATTATTAAATCCTATATAAAATACTTTGAGTATTGATTCATTTTTAATCACACAATTATATTGGATAAGAAAAAGAATGGAGGAATAATGGACTAGACTTGGGGGTAAATGTCCTCAGCAAGATAGTGTATAAAAAATCCAAAGATCCTAGCTTTTGGGACAAAAATCCACTATTTGACAAAAATTGCTGGGATTGGAAAACAGCATGGAAAAAATTAGGTCTAGATCAACATCTCACACCCTACACCAAGATAAATTCAAAATGGGTAAATGATTCAAATATAAAGAAGGAAACTATAAGTAAATTAGGTGAACATAGAATAGTATACCTGTCACATATATGGGGAAGGAAGGAACTTAGGACCAAGCATGAGTTAGAGAATATTACAAAATATAAAATGAATAATTTTTATTACATTAAATTAAAAATTTTGTACAAACAAAACCAATGCAATCAAAATTAGAAAGGAAGCAACAAATTGGGGGAAAAATCCTTATAAAAAAGACCTCTGACAAAGGTCTAATTTCTCAAATCTATAAGGAGCTAAATCAAGTGTACTAAAAAATTAAGCCATTCCCCAAATGATAAATGGTCAAGGGACATGTATAGGCAGTTTTCAGATGAAGAAATCAAAATTATCAATAATCACATGAAAAAGTGTTCTAAATCTCTCATGACTAGAGAAATGCAAATCAAAATAACACTGAGGTACCACCTCACACCTAGCAGATGGGCCAATATGACAGAAAATGAAAATAAAAAATGTTGGAGGGTATGTGGCAAAATTGGGACACTAATGCACTGCTGGTGGAGTTGTGAATTGATTCTGGAAGGCAGTTTGGAAATATTCCTAAAGGACTTTAAAAGACTGGTTGCTCTTTGATCCAGCTATATCACTGCTAGTTTTATACCCCAAAGAGATAATAAGGAAAAATATGCTTACAAAAATATTTATAGTTTTGATCTTCATGGTGGCAAAAAACTAGAAAATGAGAGAGTGTCCATCTAATGGGGAATGGCTGAACAAATTGTGGTATCTAATGGTGATGGAATACTATTATGCTAAAAGGAATAATGAAATGGAGGAATTACATGTGAACTGGAAATGCATCCAGGAATTGATGCAGAGTGAAAGGAACAGAACCAGGAGAACATTTTACACAGAGATTGATACACTGGTACAATTGAAAATAGTGGACTTTTCTACTAGCAGCAATTCAATGATCCAGGACAATTCTGTGGGACTTATGAGAAAGAATGCTATTCCTATCCAGAGAAAGAACTCTGGGATAGTAACATAGAAGAAAAACAAATGATTGATCACATGATTTGATGCGGCAATGATTGGGGATATTAACTTTAAATGATCACTCTATTGCAAGTGTTAATAATATGGAAATAGGATTTGAATAATGATACATGTAAAACTCTGTGGAATTGCTTGTTGGCTACCAGAGAGTGGAGGAAAAGAATATGAATCATGTAACCATGGAAAAATGTTCTGAATTAATTAAATAAATATATTTTAAAAATAAAATAAAATAAAGATAAATAAGAATGCCTAGGAGATAATTTTTAAACTTTATAAACATTCTTATTGGTATGAGATTTTTGACTACACACTAAAATAAAACAAAACGGTGAATGGAGAAAATATGTGAGGAAAGATTGATGAAATTTCTTTTAAGAACTGGAATTTGTATTTTCCACAAGAAAGCATTTTTTTTTTTGTGGGGGAATGAGCATTATGGTAAATAAGAATCATGATTCTTGTGAATTTGCATCAATCCTGGTGATAAGAAACAATATAGCACCAGAGAATTCTGATCAGAGATATAATCCTACCATATTAGATAATCACTTGTGTAGTTTTGGGAATAACTACATATCTCTATTTGGCTACCTGCCTAAGTTATTCACAGATACTAAGCTTGCCAAAGATTTTTTTTTTGAGGGGGATGAGTCTCTTTGGGCCCTGTCCTCTATGCTTCTATTTCCCACTTGTGCAAAGATGGTTTAGATTTATATTCCTTGGTATTTTCTGAACCTGTCCTGTCATGACACTTTTGGCTTATTCAAAAATTTATTCCCCCTAAGCAAGTATCAGTCATAATACAAAAATTATTTTCTTTAATTCCAGAAAGCTAAGATCAGCAGTGTTTTGAAGAACCTTATATTTTCAACAAACTTGAAAGGAATGTTTGACAGAACTAAAGTCAATAGAATGTCTCAGAATCTTAAATACATGATCATATATGAATGGATAGGTAGAAAATGGTTCCAAACTTATCCCATTAGCTAAAAATAAAAAGGAATCTTAGAAAGAGTGTGAATTAGCATGCAGTTGTGTGAGAGGTAATGGCCACATTTTGCCATCTGGTCAAGGCTAATGCATTACTTAGTATTTGAGCAAACCATATAGGATACTTTAGTTAAAATTTCAGCAGTAAGCTACCAAGGATTGTCAAAAAAAAAGTAAGTATTATTTTGATTCAGTATCCATGCTTTCTCAGTTTATTGATATTACACACATTGACATATCCTCAAAAAGGCAAATTTTATTCATGGAAATTGCAAAATGAAAATTAAACCTAAAATTAAATTTGCCATTTTATTCTCAGCTGCTAATTTTCAGTCACATATTGGCATAGTGTTGGAAATTGTCATTCTTTATCTTTTAATGGACAGGATGATAGTTTTCAACCCGGAAAGCTCACAATGGTCATCAAGTTCATTGCTCTTAATTAGTTAGTTGAGAAATTAAAATCATTTAAGGTCACATAGATAGTGAGTTAGAAAGCTAAGATTTGAACTAGTCCCTTAACCTCAAATCAAGAATTCTTTGCACTCTAACACACTCCTTCTAATTATAAGAAAAACAAAACTTCAGAAAACCTTAATAAATATGAGTAGAGGTTTGTCCCCCTTAGAAGGTGAGATAATGTGGATTCAGAATAAGAGAGCTTGGGTTTAAATACTGTCTTTACCACTTAGTAGTTGTATGATGCTCATCAATGTTTTCCCCTCTCTAGACCTGTTTCTTATTGTTTAAACTTAGGGAAATGGACAAAATGATCTGAAAGTCCCATTCCAGCTAAACCTATAGAATCATGCTACTGAATTAAGATAAAATGTTTACATACTGGAAGCTAACAATGCCCATTTTGATGAATGGAAAGAGAAAAATCTTCTAAGAGCAACTTTAGAAAAGCAACTCTCTTATGTAATAATGAAAGCTATTACAAAACAAAGTATTAAAAACCAATAATAGAAATTTAACTAGAATCTCCTGTGAACTTTTTCTATTTGTGAATAATAATGGATAAAACATTTAAAGTGGTTATTGATATGAACATAAAATAACTATTTTCTACATATAGAATCAAATTAAGGTATTACCTTCAACATTGCCAAAAAATGTTTATCTTCCTATCTTTCCCTCAATTATCTTTATAGGCAGTTAAATCTTGTTCATTGAACTGGAATCAAATATAGATGATATCATGAAAGAAAAAGATGGTAATGACATAGAGGAGTGACTCTAGATTTTTGCACACTTCTTTGCTCTCAGATTTTTTTCTGATTCTTTTTAAAGATGCCTCATAGAAAAAGTCTTGACTACATTATGATACATGAAAAAGATGGGAATCTAACATTCAAAGTAATTATTGAAGCTAGAAGAGATTCCCATTATGATATAACATGACAAAGAGAATGAAAAGGAAATTATGAGGTACCAGTGAAAGTTCAAGAAACAGAGGAAGCCAGTTGGTTTATCTGGTAGATAAGCATTTAGAGTTGACAATGAAAAGTCATGATAGGCATAGGAATTGCAATCATAAAGTATAAGAACAATTCAGAATTTATTCAGGGGAATTATAGAATCATAGATTAAGAACTATGACAGAATTCAGAGACAATATAGTCCAATTCACTCTTTTAACAGATGAAGAAAATTGCACCCAGAGGATTTAAATGCCTTATCAAAAAATCATATAGGTAGTTAGTGGCAGTACAAGGAGACACAATGTGATTTGAGCCAGCAAGGTTCAGGATAGTATGTACTCCAATATGTCTGGTGCAGTATTATTATCTAATTATTATTGTTTTATCATTGCCCTTTTTTTTTGTACTTCCTCTTAAATTCTTTCACAAAAGTTACTCCTTTGAATTGAATAATGGCAGTGCCATTCTGTCCAGAAAATCACTTAAATGCCATCCTTGAAATGTATAATCTTTTTACATATTTGTAAGACTGAACATTTGTATAGCATGAAAGAAGAACATGTAGCAGTTTGCACTAAGCAATCTCTAAAGTCACTTTAATCTCTTAATCTGTGATTTCATGATTGGGAATCAGAGGAACCAATTTTTGAGTAAGAAAAACTGTTAAAATGCTGAAATTCATACCTATACATTATCAAAACAGTGAAAACAAGATTCCATGATCTTTTGTAAATTCATTTAAGGATCTAGGCTGCAACAGAAGAAGTGTAAGTAATAGGAATAAATAACTTTTTCTATAAGTTTGGGTATAAAAAGAGAAGAGGGGCATAGTAAGATAGCTTGAAGGTGTGACAGGACCTAGTGATTCCCCCCCACCCCCCGACAAGGATCTGCAAGATGTGGACATTTTTTTAAGGCATAATAAATGGAATTATTAGATGGAGAGAAATTGAAGATTTTAGAGAGAAAGGGAAATGTTGAGGGGGCAGTTCGTGAGATAAAACAAAGAGGGATGAAATTGAGAACAAGTTAAGGGATTAGCTTTGACAAGAAGAAGGAAAAAAAGCACCTATCTTTAGATTTAGATAATTACAATTCCTATGCTTATCATGATTTTTCATTGTCAACTCTAAAGAAGTTAGATGAGAGAAAAAGAGGACAATGAAAGATAATTTCAAATTATTTTGTGATAAAAAGAAGTGAGAAGAGGTAAATATTGGTGAATAGTCACAATGTTCTCAATAAAGAATGAATGACCTCAACTTCAGTTAGGGGGGTAGGGAAGGAATGTTTGCAAAAATAAGGGAATAGATTTTTTAGGAAGTGGAGCTTAGAATCAATAAGGATGTAGTAAAGTGAGGATCTAGGTATGGTTAGATATTACTAACATAAATCGGGTAAAATAAAATAAATTTTTCAGAGACAAATATAGGTCATAGACTCAATCAGCTCAGTTTCATGACTTCTTCTAGCTCTGTTCATTAGGAGGAGAGTAAGAATGAAGAGCAAATGCTCAAAAGATTTAAGAGTAAAAGAGTGTGGATTAAATTAATTAATAATAGGATTGATATTGTAAAGGTATGAAAGTGAATTTAGAGCAAAAGTAATAGCCAAAGAAAGTGCTGAAGGGTAGAAAGATTGGAAGTCATGATGAGGAAAAACAACTTTAGGAGTAAGACTTATAGAGAGATGGTAATAATAAGCACTAGAATTCATTTGTCATTTTAAAGTATGCAGAGATTTTAACAAATACCACAACTTGTTCTGAAAGTAGGGGTTATTATTATCCCTATTTTGTTGATGGGAATACTGAGGCAGACTGGCTCAGAGTAAATGTCTTCTCCATGGTCAAAGAATCAGAAAGTCATATTTGAGGCCAGATTTGAACTAAAAAATTTTTGACTACAGATGCAGAGTTCTATCCTTTGTACCATCTCAATGCAATTTAACAAGTGGCAAGATGAGAAGTTATGATGAAATAAAGGCAGGTCAGCATGTTTTTGTTTTTTTGTCATAGAAGAGAAATTCTTTTGAGTGAGTGAAGAATTCTCTTCATGATCAGAAATTCCATTCTCTCCACCCCTCTTCACTTTCTTAGGTCTCTGTTCTAACTTTGCTTTCCTCCCTTCAGAGTTATATTCATGTTATATTATAGTATATATATATATATATATATATATATATATATATATACATATATATATATTATAGTTAACTAATTCAACTTCATCCTGTCTTTTACTCTGAAATCCCTTGAGTCTTTGTCCTGCACTGAGACTTGCTTACTGCTGAACAGAGATGGTAGAAGTCATAAAATCGAGTTGACTGGTAAGATCTAGGATATGACAGTGTGTGTGAGTGACCATGATGAAATAGAAGGGAGTTGGGGGACTTAAGATAGGACTGGAACTAGAAAGTTAGAGTATTTAAGGAATACATGTATGCAATTACATAAATTATATGGATAAATATACTTTATAGAAATTCTGATTACAGAAAATTTTGTTGGAATGCATGTCATTATAGTGATGAATTCCTGAACTCCCATAACCTTGAATTTTAAAAGTTTTATAACATGGGATTAATGATATATTAATGACTGGATATGAAAAAACAATCTCCCTCATATGAGTTATGGGAAATTTTGCCAGAGTTTGAACAAACCAGCTCAATTTTGCTTTACAGTTTCCCTTGGCTTCTGAGAGCATAATTAGATCTTACCATTTGGATTTCCAGAAATTTCCTAGAAATTAATGGAGGTGATGGTAAATGGAAATTAAAAGTGTAGATGATGGGAGAGTGTGTCCTTAATGGAGGTATATTACACCTATATAATAATACAATTTAATATGACCCATATTTAATATGATGCATCAAAGATGCTCTAAGTGCTGGTAGCTTGGAGGCAGAAATGTTTATGACTAGCTAGAGAAGTATTATTATCCTCATTATAAAGATGGAAAAACCAAGGTAGACTTAAATCAGAATGTGGAATGGGTTGGAATGGAGAAGGAAGAAGAAGATGGGATATTGTAAAAATAAAGAATTCAGACACGATGATCTAGGACAATTCTGAGCACTTATGAACAAGAATGCTATCCATTTGTAGAGAAAGAACTGTTGGAGTAGATATGCATATAAAAATATGATTTGTCACTTGTTTATTTGGGTATATATTTTGGGGGTTTGTTTCTCTAAGATTATTCCCTTACAAAAATGAATACTAAAGAAACGTGTTTTGCATTATAATACATGTATAACCCAGATTGAATTGCTTGACATCTCTGGAAGGGGGGGAGAAGGGGAGGAAGACAATAAGTATCATGTACCTTTGGAAAACTTATGTGGAAATTTGTTAATTAAATAACAAATAATACAAATTTCAATGTAGGATACTGATCAAAGTACAAAGTTTGAGGCAAATACTAAAGTATATGTGCAGTAGATCAAGAGGAGAACATAATATGTAAAAGATGGCAATATAAGGTAAGACTAAAAAAGCAGGCTGATGAACCATCAGAGACAGCCTTAAATGCTAGGAAAAGAAGAACAAAAAGGAAGAGTCTTATTTCATTTGTAAGTTTTTAGTATTAGCCACATTAAACTTTGTATTTTATTTATTTGGGTATACATATAGTCAACTATGTTAAGCTACTTGAAAGCATCAATTATGTCTTAGTTATCTTTGAAACACTCTTATTAGTGTAGGTACATAACAAGGATTTAATAAATGTTTAAATGACTGAAAGAATTATTTCTTCTTCTCTGCTCCCTTTCAAGTATAATCAATTTATAAGTTTTCTGTTTTTTTTTCATTTGTTTCCTTTTATTTTTATTGCAGATTTACTGGAGAAGAGAGATAACAAACATGAAAAATCACACCCAAGTGACAGAGTTCATCCTCCTTGGATTGTCAGATGATCCAGAGATTCAAATTGTCATTTTCTTCTTTCTCTTACTTGCCTACATACTCAGTATTGCTGGGAACTCGACCATCATCATCCTCACTCTGTTTGACTCTCACCTCCAAACTCCAATGTATTTCTTCCTCCGGAATTTTTCCTTCATAGAAATTTCATTTACAACTGTCTGTATTCCTCGGTTCTTGAGCACCATCATTACTGGAGACAAGACCATTTCCTATAATTGCTGTATGTCTCAGTTGTTTTTCTTAATTCTCTTTGGAGTAACTGAATTTTACTTGCTAGCAGCCATGTCCTATGACCGCTATGTTGCCATCTGCAAACCCTTACATTACACAACCATCATGAGCAGCAGAGTCTGCACTTTGCTTGTCTTCTGCTCATGGTTCATTTCATTCGTGGTCATTTTCCCAGCACTCATAATGATGCAGGAGCTTGACTATTGTGCTGGTAATATAGTTGATCATTTCACCTGTGACTATTCTCCCCTTTTACAACTGTCCTGTACAGATCCACAACTCTTAGAAAAGATTGGTTTTTCCTGGGCTGTGGTGACACTTATGCTCACACTTATATTAGTAGTTCTATCCTATAGTTATATCATCCAGACAATTCTGAGAATCCCTTCTGTCAGTCAGAGAAAAAAGGCCTTTTCCACTTGCTCTTCTCATATGATTGTCACATCCATTTCTTATGGCAGCTGCATCTTCATGTACATCAAATCTTCAGCAAAGGAACGAGTATCTTTGATCAAGGGAGTTGCTGTGCTAAATACATCAGTGGCACCCATGTTGAATCCCTTCATTTATAGCCTAAGGAATAAGCAAGTAAAACAAGCCTTCATGGACATGACACGGAAGATTGTATTTTCTAACAAAAAATGAAAAGATTTATTGATTTGAATAAAAGGTACAAATGAGAAGCAAAGATTTTTGATACTCAGTCTAAGCTTTAGTTACCTCCCCCATGTTTCTGTGTGTATGTTTGTGTGTATACATTTTATTTCTGATATGTCAATATTTCAAAAAAATTTAATTTATAGATCAAATTCCCTTCAGATCAACCCACCAAATTGTCTTGAATTTGTATACTTTTTATGCATATATTGTTTCAACAAAATATAAGTTCCTTGAGTATAGAGACTATTTGATTTTCTGTCTTTATATCCCTAGGACCTAGCACAGAGCTGATTAGAAACAATGTAGATTTTAATTCTTGTTGATTGATTTATTTTAGTGGTATTCCCTCCATTCATCCCTAGTATAATACTTTCATGCTTAAGTATATTGTCTTTGAGCTGCTGTTGTTCCTCCGCAAAATAAATCTTTGCCAACAGGATTAGTCATTGAATTTCTCCACTGTGGAAGCTTAACCTTAGGCTTTTTGGCTTGATAATATCTAGAATAATAGACCATAAAATCTGCCAGAAATTGCATTCTATTAGCCTAGTATCCAAGATGACAGCACCACCTCCACATATAGATAAGGCTTTATTTGGTTGCTTAGTGGAAGGCTATTTTTCTTAATCAAATGCTCAACTGAATTTGTAATTTCATCAGGTTGATAGTTTGTGTCTATGATGCAAATTGCAATCTATCCATCTCTGCCCATTTTGTATGATGCTTATCTATGTTCTAAAAGTTTTCTGGGGGGCTCACATAAAAGGCTTCCTACCTTGCTCATGAGAAGAGCTGGGTATGGTTAGAGGACACTTACTGACCACTTGTATTCCCTTGTTCATTCCAGATAACCAGTCTATCTTCTCTTCCTATCATTGTTGTTCAGTAATAGCCAACTCTTCATAACCCTCTGAACTACAGAACATCAGGCCGTTCTATATTTCTCTATCTCCTGAAGTTTGTCCAAGGTCATGCTGATTGCTTCTATGACACTATCTCATCATTTGATGTCCTTTTTTCCCCTCTTGCATTCAATCTTTTCCAATATCAAGGTCTTTTTTGATGCATCTTCTCTTCTCATTATATGGTTTTAAATTCCAATTTCAGTATTCCAATCATTCCATTTAATCTTCCAGCAATCTGAATTAATTTCTTTCAAGCATTAACTGATTCAATATTTTTTTAAATCCAGCTCTCACAGCCATACATTGCTACTGGAAAAAACATAACTTTGACTACACAGACATTTGTAGGTAAGGTGATGTCTGATTTTTAGTATACTGTCCATATTTGCCATAGTTTTCCTTGTTATAATGCAAGTGCCTTTTAATTTCATGTCTGCAGTCTCCCTGTGTAGTAATCTTTGAGTCAAAGAAAATAAAATATGACACTGCCTCTCATTTCTTCTTCCTCTGTTTGCTAGGAAGTGATGGGAAAATTTTCAAATTATGTTAAGTTTCAAGGCAGTTTTTACATTTTATTCTTTCACTTTAATCTAAAGGTTTATTCATTCTTCTTCATTTACTACTGTTATAATGAAATTTAGGGAAGGGGAAAAGGTGTAGGAAAGGGAAAATACACAATTACATAAATAAGTTTATTAATAAAGGAAGTGAATGATGGGGAAGGAAAGGGGTTAATGGACCATCTGACTATTAAAACTCCAGATACTTAATCCAATATAGTTTCTATTTAAGTATTACATGTCTAAACTAAACTAAACCAAACTAAAAGTTAAGTAATAGATAAAGTCTAAACAGGAAGCCTAGATTCTCACTCTCATTGGTGGGTCAGACTGGAATAATCCAGTTGTAAATTCCTTAGAAGATCCAGGAAAGGGAGACATTCTCTTCCAAAATTGCTCTGTCCACCAGAATAAATGGAGATTTCCTCTCAACCTCTTCTTCATGATAATCTAAGGCAGGCAGCAAGAAAGATGGGTTTTCCAGGGAGAGTCCCAGATTCACAGCTTCAGTGTTGAAATCTGGCTTCAGACAGACAGTTGAAAGCTGCTCCTCCAACAGCTTAGGATCTTGACCCAGCCAGCTCTCTTACAGAATCCAGGCTTGAGGGCTGTCAATCAATCCTTGCACTCTACTTTGCACCTTCCCTTGCTACACTGACATCAGAATGATATTTTCCACCTATCTGAGATTGTTTGTATTCTCCTAGCAACTTTAATTCCAGCTTTGGCTTTGTCTAGCCTAACATTTCAGAGAATTCATCCCCATATAATTTAAACAAATAACATGGTAATATTAAGACTTTTCATACTTATTTTCCAATATTAAATCAAGTTTAAGTTAATCTATGTTCAATATTTACTATTGCTTCTTGGCCTCCATATAGATTCCTCAGGCAAGAAGTTCTCCAAACTCTTTGAGGCTTTCCCACATGTCATTGCAATTCACACAGTCAAGTGCTTCAGCGTAGTTAATGAAACAGAAAAAGATATTTTTCAAATTCCTTTACTTTCTCCATAATCCTGTTCATTATTTTACAAAAACTGGGGAAACCGGAAAGCAATTTTGTGGAACCTAGGCATAAGCCAACATAAGTCACACTAAGATAAGATCAAAATGAGTATATAGGATGGCAGAGCCAACATAGGGGCAAAAAAGATAAAGTTTAACCTAAGCTATCTCAAATTCACCTCCAAATAAATTTAACATAGCATTTGAAGATAAATTCTAAAGCACTAGATCTCAAAAATGAATGGGGTACATCAATTTTCCAGTCTAATATGACTTAGAATGTCATCAGGAAAAGTCTGTCCCACCAAGGAGATAGTGGAGTGACATCTAACACTGACAGTGTCTTTCTGAGGAAAGACTTCAGCAGGCTGTGTATGGGTAAGTCAGCAGTAAGCAGGTAATCTTTGCCCTGGTTTAGGCCAGCAATAAAACTATTGCTCTTGCAATGAGGTCCCATGCCCTGGTTCAGGCCAACAGTAGGACTTAGGATCAATTGAATTAACTGCAGTGGCTTCTCAAACTCTCAGAACATAGCTTATAAGAGGGTCAGAAGGAGATTACAGAGGACCCTTTCCTGGCATTGGGTTTGGGATTCTGTTGCACTAGTCATATGTGAATTTGGGTCCTTGTATTAGGTGTCAGTTCCAGTGTAAGAAAGGACATTAACAAATTATAGTTTGCAAGGCCAGGGGAGCCAGGACATTGGCCATAATTCTGTAGTAGAAAAAATTGTTTGTTGTCACTCACAGACCAGACTACAGGCCAGGGAAGGTAGTAAACACCCCTCACTTACTAAGATCATACAAATTTGAAAAAAAATGAAAAATTTAGGTCTGACATAGAAAGTCCTAAGCTTGTAACAGTGCCTTTTCCACACTGGAAGCATGAAGGTAAAAGTCAATAAATAGGCTGGAAAAATGAATGAAAAAGAAAAAAGAACCCAATTACAAAATGGTATTATGGTGACAGTGAAGATCAAACCACTACATCAAAATCTCAGAAGAAAAGGTGATTTGGTCTCATACTTCAAAAGAACCTCTGAAAGAGCTAAAAAAGATATTAAAAACCAAATATTTGGAGGTAGAGTCAAGATGATGGCATAGAGGTAGTGAAAGTTCAGACCTTTGAAAACCCTTCCTCATTAATTAAAAACAAAGTGCTCATAGGAGACTTAAAATCAAATCTAAAAACAGGACATTGCTAAGGAACCCTCCTGATGGCCTCAACTTAAAAAGTACATCCCCCAAAAGCCTGAATTCAAGAACATTCAGGTTTAAGGGGAATGAAGAAAGAAGGTCCCAGGACCCCTCCCCCACCTACAGTACTGAGCCTCCAACAGTGACTGGAATCTCTGTGCAGGCAAGGGTCCTAGTCTGGAGGGAATACCTTGCAGGCAAAGCTGGGACAGTCTCAGGGCTTTGAACACAGGTGGCAGGGAGGCAGCTGGAGGAGAACATCAGAAAGGTTGCATCTGAGACACTCCAAATTGCCCTTCCCCCTTTCCTGAGGTTTTGGCCTCAGGGCACATTCTGCTCTGCAAGATCAACTCCTCCCTGGCTTAATCTTATCAAGTCTTCTGAGGGAAGGGAAGCTCAAGCTCCAAAACCCCTTCCCCACAGACTGCTCTAAGAGCCCTGCTGACTTAGCTTCAAGGGTGAAGACTGACAGAAAAGCCCAAACCCACAGATCCAGCACAAGACTACAGGAGTAAGACTACAGGAAACTACAGGGGGAAAATAAGGGGCAAATATGAGCAAGCAACATAAAAAGAAAAAAGAAATTACAATTGACAGCTTGTATCCAGGCAATGAACAAAGAACAAATGTAACAGAGGAGGATCAAGGAACACCAAGCAAAAAGAGAAACTCCAGCAAATTGGACACAAGGTTTAGAAGAACTCAAAATATAATTCAAAACATAATTAAGGGAGGCTGAAGACAACTGGAAAAATAAGTAAAAAAACAAGAAAAGTCATATGGAAACAGAGGCACTTGAACTAAAATGAGAAAAGCCAATGTTCTGAAAGCAAAACTTAATCAGCTTGAAAATGAGGCACAGGAGATGAAAGACAAGGCAAAGAAAATGAAAGGTGATCTCCAAAAAATCAGACCAGAAGGAGAAGGATGACCAAAAAGCTAGGGATGAAATTCAGTCTTTAAAAACTAGAATACAACAATTAGAAGCAAGCAACTTCACAAGCAAGCAGAAAACTATTCAACAAAATCAAAAGAATGAAAAAAATGAGGAAAATATGAAACATCTTATTCATAAAACAGAAGATTTAAAAAACATGTCCAGGAGAGACAACTTAAAAATCATTGTTCTACTGGAAGACCATGACAAAACAGAAAGCCTGGACATCGTCCTACAGGAAATTATCCAAGAAAACTGCTCTGACATTCTAGAATAAGAGGGAAAAGTGGAGATTGAAAGAATCCACAGATCACATCCTGTACTTAATCCCCAACTGACAACACCCAGGAATGTTATAGCCAAATTCAAGAACTACCAGACCAAGGAAAAATATTACCAGCTGCTAAGAAGAAGTCATTCAGATACTGTGAATCTACAATGAGGATAATACAGGATCTGGATCCATCCACACTGAAGGAATAAAAGCCATGGAATATGATATTTCAGAAATCAAGGGAACAAGGTCTACAACCAAGAATCAACTACCCAGAAAAACTGACTATATTCTTACAGGGGAAAGTATGGTCATTTAATAAAATAGAAGAATTCCAAGTATTTGTAAAGAAAAGACCATACCTGAACAGAAAATTTGATGCCCAAACACAGAACTCAAGAAAATCATCAAAGGTAATTAAGAAATGTAATAGATGATATCAGAGGGGGTATATTTGATGGATACTAGATAACTAATAGATCAGGTAGTTATCTTCCTTCACCTACCCTGCTACCTCTCTCTCCCAACTTCCCTCTTCAGCATGTTCAGCTTCCCTCCCCTTTCTCTTCTTCTGCTTACTAAATTACTCAGTGTGAGTTTATGATGTTTCAGAGGAATTGCTCTTTATCTTCTTTTATCTCAAATAAGGGTTTATTGGGGGGAAACAGTGAGTCTTAGGTTGGAGGATATTGAGAGAAATGGCAATTCAGTCACTATCATGAAACAGAGCAAGTCATATATATATATATATATATATATATATATACTATTGTCCATCTTCTTCTGCCTTCAAACCAGCCAGGGCCACCTCCAACTTGATTATCCCAAGTCCCAGAGATAAACCCAGCTTCTTCCTTCAAAGTCACTACCATCAGACAAGAAGCCCAGAAAATCAGTCAGCAGTTGGCTGCTGCCTTCAATTGTTTCCCAGCAACATTCCAAATGGAATGTTCCTTTGTTCGACAGCTGATCAATCTCCAGCTTCTTGTCTCACTTCTTGTCCATTTGCATGCCTTATAATTTCTCTCCTTTGAAGATGGCAGCTTAGCAAGCAGCAAAAGTTCAGACCTCGTGGAAGACCCCGATACAGATTGAATGCTCCTAGGGCACCAAAATTCAATCTGAACAATAGAACAGAAGTGGGAAACCCTCCTTCTGGACACAAATCAAAAAGAATGCCCCCCAAAAGCCAGAATCTGAGAATACTCAGGGCTAAGGGGAAGGCAGAGTGAAGGTCCCAGGACCCTTCCCCCACAACCCAGAGGGCTGAGCCCCCAGCAGCAGCAGGAACCTCTGAGCAGGCAAAGGTGCTGTTTGCAGGGACTACCTTGTGAGCAGCAGGGCGCCAGATACAGAGTATCCAGCTTGGACAGCAGGGAGGAAGCCAGGGAGAATCGGGCAGTGGCTGGGTCCCTCCATCGGGCACCAGTCTCACCCTTGCCTCGGGCACATCCAGACTAATCCAGTTGAACTAATCCCATCAGAACTCCTCAGAGTTTACGGAGGCAGGCAAAGGCACTTGCGGACAGCTGAGAAGCAGCTGGAGAGAACTGGAGAGAGCATGGGTGGCCCAGCCTTCCAGGAGTCTTCAGAGCCTCAGTGCTTCATACCACATACAGCCCAACCCAATTGAACTCAATCCAATCAAAAGCCTCCAGAGGACAGGGAAGCTAACATTCCTCCCCTAGAGACTGTACCAAGAGATCTGACAAAGCTCCAAGAGGGGAGACTGACAGCCCCAAAACCAAAACAAAATAAGTGGAGCAAGAGGACAGCCAAATACGGGGAGCAAAGAAGGGATAAACTCGAGCAAACAACAGAAAAAGAAGAAAGAAATTATAATAGACAGCTTCTGCACATGTAATGAGCAAAGAGCAAATGAAACAGAGGGGGAGGACCCAGCAAAGGAAAAATCAGAAATCCCAGCAAATTGGATACAGGCTTGAGAAGAACTCAAAATGCAATTCAAAACACAATTAAGAGAGGCTGAAGACAATTGGAAAAAAAACTTAAAAACTAAGATAAGTCGTCTGGGAACAGAAAATAGTGTCTTGAAAGCCAAAATCAACCAGCTGGAAAATGAGGCAAAGGAGATGAAAGATTAGGCAAAGCAGATGAAAGATGAGGTGAAGAAGATGAAAGATGACCTCCAAAGAAAATCCCACCAAAAGGAAAAGGACGACCAAAAAACTAAGGATGAAATCCAGTCTTTAAGAACCAGAATACAACAACTTGAATCGAGCGATCTCACAAGGCAGCAAGACACTATAAAACAAAACCAAAATAATGAAAAAATTGAGGAAAATATGAAGCATCTCATTCACAAAGCAGAGGATTTAGAAAATCGTTCAAGGAGAGACAATTTAAGAATTATTGGCCTACCAGAAGACCATGACAAAAGAAAAAGCCTGGACATTATATTATAGGAAATTATTAAAGAAAACTGCCCTGAAATCCTTGAACAAGAGGGAAAAGTGGAGATTGATAGAATCCACAGATCACCTCCTGTACTTAATCCCCAACTGACAACACCCAGGAATGTTATAGCCAAATTCAAGAACTATCAGACCAAAGAAAAGATATTACAAGCTGCCAATAAGAAGTCATTCAGATACCAAGGAACCACAGTGAGGATAACTGAGGATCTGGCTGCATCCACACTGAAAGAAAGAAAGGCATGGAATACAATATTCCGGAAAGCAGGGGAACTAGGTCTACAACCAAGAATCAACTACCCAGGAAAACTGACTATATTCTTACAGGGGAAAGTATGGTCATTCAACAAAATAGAAGAATTTCAAGAATTCGTAAGAAAAGACTAGACCTGAACAGAAAATTTGATTTCCAAGCACAGAACTCAAGAGAATCATCATAGGTAATTAAAAAAGAGGAGAAAAAAGCAAAACAAAAAATATTTTTTTAAGGGACTCAATAAGTTAAAATGATATGTATCCCTATAAGAAAAGACGTCATTGGTAACTCTTAAAAACTGTTGTTATTTGCTGGGCAGCAAAAAGAAGTATACTTAGAGGGAACAGCAACAAACTGTATAGGATGAAAGGACAAGACATAAATAGGTATATAGATACATGCATGCAAAAATACATATGCATGAGTATGCATGTATATATATATATATATATATATATATATATATATATATAACTAGAGCTTAAAAATACGTTAATATTAAAAGAAATGGGAAAAGAAACAAATGGGGGTAAATTTATATGTCATAAAGAAGCTCATGGTGGGAGGAGGGAGAACATCAATACACTGGAAGGGTAAAGAGGTCAGAGACAGGAAATACTCAATTTTTACATGCTTTGAAAGTGACTCAAAGAGGGAAAAACAATCCAATCCATTGGGGGCAGAGAATAGATTTGCACCCTATAGGGGAGTAGAAGGGTAAGAAACGGTCTGGTGGGGAGAGAAGCAGTACAATAGAGGGAGGGAGCGGGGGGGTTAATTTTAGAAAGACTACAGGGAAAATAAGGGGGGTAAATAGGGAGGGGGTAGAAAGGGAAGTAAAATAAGGGTGGGAACAAGGGGGACTGTTCAAAAGCAAACATTGGTGTAGAAGGAAATAGTGAAAGAAGAAAAGGCAGGTAAAGGAGCAGAAATCAAAATGCTGGGAAATACACAGCTAGTAATCATAACTCTGAATGTGAATGGAATGAACTCACCCATAAAAAGCAAGCGAATAGCAGAGTGGATTAGAGTCCAAAACCCTACTATATGCTGTCTACAAGAAACACATATGAGAAAGGTAGATACACATAGGGTGAAAGTAAGAGGGTGGAGCCAAATCTATTGGGCATCAACTGACAAAAAGAAGGCAGGAGTCGCAATCATGATATCTGAGAAAGCCAAAGTAAAAATAAATCTAGTTAAAAGTTATAGGGAAGGTAATTACATCCTGATAAAAGGCAGTATAGACAGTGAGGAAATATCTGTACTCAACACGTATGCACCAAATGGCATAGCATACAAATTTCTAAAGGAGAAACTAGAGGAACTCAAGGACGAAATAGATAGAAAAACTATACTAGTGGGAGATCTGAACCTTCCTCTATCTGAACTAGATAAATCAAACCAAAAAATAAATAAGAAAGAGGTAAGAGAAGTGAATGAAATCTTAGAAAAATTAGAGTTAGTAGACATGTGGAGAAAAATAAATAGGGACAAAAAGGAATATACCTTCTTTTCTGCAGTATATGGCACATTTACAAAAATTGACCATGTATTAGGGCATAAAAACATTGCAAACAAGTGCAAACAAGCAGAAATAATGAATGCAACTTCCTCAGATCACAATGCAATGAAAATAATAATTAGTAAGGGAACATGGAGAGGTAAATCCAAAATTAATTGGAAATTAAATAATACGATTCTCCAAAACCAGTTAAAGAACAAATCATAGAAACAATTAATAACTTCATTGAAGAAAATGACAATGATGAGACATCCTTTCAATATCTATTGAATGCAGCCAAAGCAGTACTCAGGGGGAAATATATCCTTGAGTTCATATATTAACAAATTAAGAAGGGCAGAGGTCAATGAATTGGGCATGCAAATTAAAAAATTAGAAAGTGAACAAATTAAAAATCCTCAAATGAAAGCTAAATTAGAGATCCTAAAAAATCAAAGAAGAAATGAATAAAATTGAAAGTCAAAGAACTACTGATTTAATAAATAAGACTAGAAGCTGGTACTTTGAAAACACAAATAAAATAGACAAACTACTGGTCAATCGAATTTAAAAAAGGAAAGAAGAAAACCAAATTGACAGTATTCAATATGAAAAGGGAGACCTCACCTCTAATGAGGAAGAAATTAAGGCAATCATTAAAAACTATTATGCACAATTATATGGCAATAAATATGACAATCTACGTGATACGGATGAATATATACAAAAATATAAATTGCCTAGACTAACAGAGTCAGAAAAAGACTATCTAAATAACTCCATAGCAGAAAAAGAAATTGAACAAGCCATCAAAGAACTGCCTAAGAACACCCCTCCCCAGGTCCATAGGGATTCACAAATGAATTCTATCAAACATTCAAAGAACAACTAATCCCAGTATTATACAAACTATTTGACAGAATAAGCAAAAATGGAATTCTACCAAATTCCTTTTACAACACAAATATGGTACTGATTCCAAAGAAAATCAGGTCAAAAACAGAGAAAGAAAACTACAGACCAATCTACTTAATGCACATAGATACAAAAATCTTAAATAGGACACTAGCAAAAAGACTCCAGCAAGTGATCATGAGGTTTATTCACTATGAGTAGGTGGGATTCATACCAGGAATGCAAGGATGGTTAAATATTTGGAAAACCATGCAAATAATTAACCATACTAACAAGCAAACTGACAAAAATCACATGATTATCTCAATAGATGCAGAAAAAAACTTTGACAAAATGCAATACTTATTCCTATTGAAAACATTAGAAAGCATGGGAATAGAAGGGCCTTTCCTAAAAATAATAAACAGTATATATCTAAAACCATCAGCAAACATCATCTGCAATGGAGATAAACTAGAAGCATTCCCAATAAGATCAGGAGTGAAACAAGGGTGCTCATTATTACCTCTATTATTTAATATTGTACTAGAAAAACTAGCAGTAGCAATTAGAGAAGAAAAAGAAATTGAAGGTACTAAAATAGGCAATGAGGAATCCAAGCTATCACTCTTTATAGATGATATGATGGTCTACTTAAAGAATACTAGAAAATCAACTAAAAAGCTAGTAGAAATAATCAACAGCTTTAGCAAAGTTGCAGGATGCAAAATAAATTCACATAAGTCATCAGAATTTCTATATATTTACAACACATCTCAGCAGTAAGAATTAGAAAGAGAAATTACATTTAAAATCATTCTAGACAATATAAAATTCTTAGGAATCTATTTGCTGAGACAAACACAGGAACTATATGAACACAACTACAAAACACTCTCAACACAATTAAAACTAGATCTAAACAATTGGAAAAACATTGATTGCTCATGGGTAGGATGAGCTAACATAATAAAAATGACTATCCTATCCAAATTAATTTACTTATTTAGTGCCATGCCCATACAACTACCAAAAAAACTTTTTTTTTTTTTACTGAATCATGAAAGACCACAATAAAATTCATTTGGAAGAACAAAAGATCAAAGATTTCCAGGGATAAAATGAAAAAAATGTGAAGGATGGTGGCCTTGCAGTCCCAGATCTCAAAATATACTATAAAGCAGTGGTCATCAAAACAAAATGGTACTGGCTAAGGCTAAGACACAGAAAGGAGGATCATTGGAATAGAACTGGGGTAAGTGACCTCAGCAAGACAGTCTATGATAAGCCCAAAGATCCCAGCTTTTGAGACCAAAATCCAGCATTTGATAAAAACTGCTTGGAAAATTGGAAGACAGTATTGGAGAGATTGGCTTTGGATCAACATCTCACACCCTCCACCAACACAAACTCAGAATTGGTGAGTGACTTGAATATAAAGAAGGAAACTACAAGTACATTAGGTGAACACAAAATAGTTTATATGTCAGATATTTGGGAAAGGAAAGATTTTAAGACCAAGTAAGAGTTGGAAAAAAATCACAAAATGTAAAATCAATAATTTTTATTATATCAAATTTAAAGTTTTTGTACAAAGAAAACCATTGCAACCAAAATTAGAAGGAAAGAAACAAATCGGGATAAAATCTTCATAACAAATACCTCTGACAAAAGTCAAATAAATAAAATTTATAAAGAACTAAATCAATTGTATAAAAAAATCCAGCCATTCTCCAATTGATAAGTGGGCAAGGGACATGAATAGGCAATTTTCAGATAAAGAAATCAAAATGATTAATAACCAAGTAAATAGTATTCTATATCTCTTATAATCAGAGATATGCAAAACAAAACAACTCTGAGGTATCACCTCACACCTAGCAGATTGGCTAACATGACAGCAAAGGAAATGACTGTTGGAGGGGATATGGCAAAATTGGGACATTAATTCATTGCTGGTGGAGTTGTGAATTGATCCAACCATTCTGGAGGCCAATTTGGAATTATGCCCAAAGGATGATAAAAGATTGTCTGCCTTTTGATCCAGTCACAGCACTGCTGGGTTTATATTCCAAAGAGATAATAAGAGAAAAGACATGGAGAAGAATATTCATAGTCGCACTCTTTGTGATGGCCAAAAATTGGAAAATGAGGGGATGCCCTTCAATTGAGGAATGGCTGAACAAATTGTGGTATCTGTTGGTGATGGAATACTATTGTTCTCAAAGGAGTAATAAACTGGAGTAATTTCATGTGAACTGGAATGACCTCCAGGAATTGATGTAGAGTGAAAGGAGCAGAACCAGGAGAACATTATACATAGAGAATGATATACTGTGGTACAATTGAATGTTATGGACTTCGCCATTAGTGGCAATGCAGTGATCCTGAATGACTCATAGGTATCTACAAGAAAGAACACTATCAACATTAAGATAAAAAACTGTGGGAGTAGGAACATAAAGAAAAAATAACTACTTGTGTACATGGGTCAATGGGAATATGACTGGGGATATAGACTCTAAATGATCATCCTAGTGCAAACATCAACAACATGGAAATAGGTTCTGATCAAGGACACATGTAAAACCCATTGGAATTGAGCATAGGCTATGGGAAGGTGTGGTGGGAGGGGAGGAAGGGAAAGAATATATTTCTTGTAACCAAGGAAAAATGTTCTAAATTGACTAAATAATTTTTTTAAATCCCCAAATATTTGGAACTATGCCCAGAGGACTATAAAGTAATTTCTGCCCTTTGATCCAGCCATACTACTGCTGGATTTGTACTCCAAAAAGATAATAGGGCAAATATGTGCACAAAAGTATTTATAGCTATGCTCCTTGTGGTGGCAAAAATCTGGAAAATGAGGGGATGTCCTTTGATTGCGGAATGGCTGAACAAATCATGGTATCTGATGGTGATGGAATATTATTGTGCTAAAAGGAATAATAAACTGGAGAAATTCCATGTGAACTGGAATGGCCTCCAGGAATTGATGCAGAGTGAAAAGAGCAGAACCAGGGGAACATTATACACAGAGATTGATACTCTATGGTACTATTGAACATAATGGCCTTTTCTACTAGCAGTAATTCAATGATCCAGGACAATTCTGAGGGACCTATGAGAAAGAATGCTATCCACATTCAGAAAAAGAACTGTGGGAATAGAAACTGAGAAGAAGAACATATGATTGATCACATGGTTTGATGGGGATATGATTAGGAATGTTGACTTTATATGATCACTCTATTGCAAATATTTATATTATTGAAATAGGTTTTGAACAATGATACATGTAAACCCAAGTATAATTATTTTTTGATTCCACAAGGGGGGGAGGGAGGAGGTGAGGGAAAGAACATGAATCATGTAACCTTGGGAAAATATTGTAAATTAATTTTAATTAATTAAAAACAAACAAAAATATGAAAGTTGGGGGGAGAACTGGGGAAAAGATATGTGAAAGGGAATTTTTTAAAATCTTAATCAATCAAGTACTTAGAGTGCTGCACCCTTTTAACTTAATCAGTCAGGAACTTAAGGATCCTTTTGATAAAAAGTTACACCCTCAGAAGATGGGAGGTGAATCCCACAGGTGTTGCCCCCTGGGCAGTGCCAGGGAAATTAAGAAATTATGATTTTTTCCTGAGTTGTGATAGACCAGTCCACAGTCTGAGGAAGTAGAAACCAGAGAGACAAGTATTGATGTGGGGAAAGGGACTCTATAAGGCAAGACTTAAGAACTAAGCATTTACTTCAAAGTTGGATTCCTTCCGAGTTGGAGCCTTCTGCCTTGAATTCTACATTGGTGACTCTTACAGAAGAGACTACCTCAAATCCTGGTTGGAGATTGAGAACTGAGGGAGCCTTTTTCAGAGCTGAGTTGGATTCACCCAGATTGGCAATTATAGCGTATTTAACTAGGAAATTTTTTCTACCTCCGTTCTACATTCCTCTGTCTTTACTATCTCTACTTTGCTGTAATAAAGCTACTAAAGCTACTAACTGCCTAGTCACTTAAGAGCTAATTTTTATAAATGGTGATGACAACAACTTTTTATAACTCTTAACTGACTGAAACAAATCTTAACTCTTGTAATTTGGATACCCTTTTTTATTCTTACAGATATGAAAGTGATACAATAAAATCATGAAAAAATTCAACAGTTTGGTCAAAGAGGCATAAAAAACACTAAAGAAAAAATCTTATAAAAACAGAATAGGCCAAATTGTAGAAAAGATTCTACTGAAGAACTTCTTAAAAATCAAAATTAGTCAAATAGAAAAAGTGCATTAAAAATTAAATGAAAAGCATAACTCCTTAAAATATAGTTTATCACATGGAAAAAGATGTACAAAAATCATCTGAAGAACTCTTCAAAAATTACAAATGGAAAAAAGTGGAATTGGTTCAATGGAAAAGAAAATATGAAAGCTCACTGAAGAAAATAATTCCTTAAAAATTGGAATAGGGCAAATGGAAGTTAAATTACATTCTGGGATTTCAATTAACAATAAAACAAATTCAAAGAAGAAAGTGTGAAATAGTTCTTTGGAAAAACAATTGACCTGGAAGATAGATCCAGTGAATATAATTTAAGGATTATTGAACTATCTAAAAACCATCATCATAAAAAGAGCCTAGACATCATCTTTCAATATATAATTCATTAAAACTGCCTGATATTCTAGAATTAGCAGCTAAAATATAAATTAAAAAATCTACTGATCACCTCCTGATAGAAATCCCATATGAAAACTCTCATGAATAAAAGTCATGCCCCAATGTGCCAAAGGTCAAAGGATATGAACAAGTACTTTTCAAATGAAGTAATCAAAGCTAGCTAAGGTCATATAAAATGTTTAAATCACTATTGATGAGATAAATGCAAATATAAAACTCTGAGGTACCACTCCAAGTCTGATTGCCTAATATGATATGAAAGAAAATGACTAATGTTGAAAGAGATTTGGAAAAACAGGTTCTCACATGCAATTTTGGCATAGTTGTGACTCTGCCATTCTGGGGAACAATTGGAAACTATGCCATATATATTTATATATATATATATATATATATATATATATATATATATATATATATATATATATATAACTGTAAAAGCTCTTTTTTTTACCACTGGTAAAATCTTTATCACAGATAACATCAAAGAAAAAGAAAAAGAAAGAGGACTATATCTGCAAAAATATGTATAAAAGCTCTTTTTGTCTTGGCAAAGAATTGGAAACTGAGGGGATATTAACCAATTCAGCAATGGCTGAACAAGTTGTAGCATATGGCTGTGATGGAGCACTATTGTGCTGTAAAAATAACAGACTGATTTCAGAGAACTAGGTGAACTGATACAGAATGAAATAAGCAGAACCAGTAGAATATTACACATAGTAAAAACCATGTTGTAAATATATCAATTGTGAATGTCTTTTCATCTATTAAATAATCCACAATAATTCCAAGGGACTTATAATGAAAAATTTTGATGGAATCTAAATGCAGATTGAAACATTTATTTTTTATTTTATAATTCTTAGGGTTTTTTATCTGCATTTCCTTTTGCAACATGGGCAAGAAGGAAATATTTTTCATGATTGCATTTGTTTAATCTATATCATATTAGCTTGCCTTTTCAAGGAGGAGGGAGGGAAAGACTTTGGAGCTCAAAAGTGGGAAAAAAGTGTTTTCAACAGTTTATATACATTTAATTGAGAAAAAAGAACAAAAAGAACAGTTTTTCCAGAATATATTTATTTGCTTCATTGACAAGGACACTTTGTCAATCATAAGTGAGAGGATTGGCCGAGATATTGTATTCCTACATTTTAGAAAAAAACCTTTTTATAGAATATCTCATGCCATTCTTATGAATGGTAAAGAAGTTTGGATAAGGTGACCAAATATTTATAAAACATCAGAATTTATTTGATGGCTAGACTTAAAGATTAGTTACTCAAAGATGAATTATCATTGGAGTTTAGGAAGTCTCCAGTAGAGCACCACATAAACTTTTTGATTGGTTTAGACCTCTATTATTTAATTTTTAAATAAAGCTCTGAAGTCAGAGATGAAATATTTATTAGATATGAAGATAATATCTAGCTTCTAAGGGCAGATAAACAGAGGTTGATAAAGTCAAAATACCAAAAAAAAAAATACATAAGCTACAGCATTAGATAAATAGAAGAAATTCAATAGAGATCAATTTATTTTTTCTACTAGGGTTAAAAATCTCAACCTCATCACTCAAGATGAGCTGTGTGGTTAAGCAAAAGATTATCTAAGAGAAAATATCAGACAATTTGAGTAGTCCACATACCAAATATAAGTCTACATTGTAATTTGACATCTAAAAAATATAGTTTCCAGCTTCTAGGATATAGAAAAAATATAGAAAAAAGCATATAAGAGGGGAGTGACTTTATGGAATGTTTCAATGAGAAGCTCTTAGAGAGCAAATAAGGATCTCTTTTTAGTAGTTGCTTATATTTTACATGGTACTTTAAAGTCTGTACTTAAAATAACTCTGTATGCCATGTAGTAGTAATATGATTATCCCCACTTTACAATGATAAGTTGTTGACTTGAAATCAGGGGGCAGGAAATGGGTTCAAATTCTACTTTAAACATTTGCTAATTGTTATGGGTTTTTCATTTTAGCACTCTAAAGTTTCAGTTTCCTCCTCTATAATGTAGATATTCTAATACCTGTAATTTTTTCCTTAGAGAATTTGTATAGCTCAAAAAATATGTAAAGTGCTTTGCAAACTTTAAAAGACACTGGAAATTCAAGTACAAAAAATAAACCAATTCCCCTTTGCGACAATCTTATTTCCTAGGACAGTGTTTTTCAGCTTATTTGCAAAAGCCTTTTATATAAATATAAAATTATTATTATTATGTGGAAAATGGAATTCATAGAAGCAAAATGGCCTATAATCATATACATAAAGTGACAAAGTGGATAGCAGATCCACAGTTCAAAATAACATCTACAGATGGTGAGTTGAATTTTCCACTATCCCTCAAAGTTTCTCAGTGGATCCTTAGGAGAATGGATAGGAAGTGAATAAAAGAGTGAAAAGAAAGTTGACAGGTACTGAAATCAACATAATCAAATCATTTTTTAAAAAAGCATTCTTTTCATAGTTTAGTGATAGCATAGTTACGATAGATTGTTTACTTTTCATCAATAACTCTTTCAAGCATTTCTTACTCCTGGCCTTCTAAATATTTTGGGTGTTGAATGTGCAATAATTCTCTGGTCCTCAGTGAAACATAATTCTGTCAAAATTTTCTTCTGCTTATGCTAAGTAGCTGCAAATCAGGAAATACTAAAATCTTTGAGTAACGGAAATTATAGATGACCCAAATGGCAATAAAAAAATGAACAGTGGGCTAGGTAGTTGAATAACTACCTAGGGAATAAGGGAAGTAAAAGTGTAATCTCTAGATCAAATAGAATGAATTTAATTGCTACTATAAAGGATTTTATAGAAAATGTTTATCAGGCTTTGTCTAAAGGTTCAAAATTGCATTCACATGGACTAGATTTTTCTATATATAAGTAAATTTGGGGGAATCAGAAGGCAATTATGATTACAATGGTTGCCAGTAGTGAGTTGATTAATAATGTAATAATGAAGTAAGTTATTTTTCTCTGGTTTTACCCAGAACTTAATGATTGGAAAGTAGTAGTACTAATTATACTAGAAAAATATAAGCCACGTCAGTAGATGTATAGGAAAACCATACAACATCTATGAAGTATCAGTATCAAGCAGCTGACGAAGCTGAAATGGTCTGTGGAGGTGAAGGGGAAATAGAAGTGGCATAGTAGGCAAACAATCAGGAATGTAGATCCAGTAATTACGTGAAGGCCATGGAATCCTGTGACTACAAAGAAGGTTGAACCATAGATTCTGTCAGAGATTGTTAATGAAGCTTTGTAGGATGGTGAAATATACTCCTAGTAAAGTAGTAATAGGGAATGCTTGGTTTATTTGTTCATGGTTTCCTTCTATTAAGCTGTGATGGGCTCATGTAATTGAAACTCCTTAGGCTAATAGAATAGATAGTAGTGGAATTTCAAGAGGGTTGAGAATGAATACCTGTAGCAAGTCAGCATTGTCCAAATCCTGGGGTAGGTGCCAGGCTGGAATAGTAAATGCCCAGAAAAAGTCAGCAATGAAGAAAACTTCTGATAGAATAAATAGGATTATTCCATATCATAATCCTTTTTGGACTATGGGTAAATGCTGTCCTTGAAATGTTCCTTCTTGAAAAATATTGTGTTATCATTGATATGTTGTTTAAAGAATAGAAATTAATCCTAGAGTTAATAGTAGTGTGGAGTTGAAATGGAATCATATAATAAGTCCTAAGGTTAAAACTTATGCTGAGAGAGCTCCTGTTAGTGGCCACGTGTTTGGGTTAACTATATGGTATGCATGGGTTTGGTGGGTCACTAAGAATCATCATGTAGATAAAGATTTACCAGAAATGTGAAAACATAAGCCTGAATTATGGCTATGGCTAGTTCAAGAATAATGAGAAGAACTAGAATTGAGAATGTGATGACCAAAATGGTCATGCTAATTGAAGAAAGGGCTAAGGTTGCAAATCCAATAAGGAAGATTAATAGATGTCCTGCAGTGATGTTAGCTGTTAGTCTAGCTGTTAGTCTTACTGCCATTGCTAAAGGTTGAATGAATAGGCTAATTGTTTTGATAATAATAAACATTGGAATTAGCGGATTTGGAGTGCCCTATGGTAAAAAGTGGCCTAATGATATTTTTGTTTTATCTTGGAAACCTATGATGACTGTTCCTGCTCATAATGGGATAGTCATGCTAATATGTATAGATAACTGTGTGGTTGGTGTGAAAGAATATGGTAGTAATCCTAAAAGGTTAGTAGAGACAATACATAAAATTAAAGATATTAGTATCAAGGTTCAAGTTTGGCCTTGTTTGTTATGTATTGTCATTATTTGTTTAGTAATTAGACAAATTAGTCAGATTTCTAAGGTTTGGATTTAATTTGGTAACCATCATTTAGCAGATGTGAGGGTGAGACATGAGAATAAGATGATGATTGGTAAAGTAGCAATACCTATAATTTTAGGTTTGATGAATGGGGCAAATAAATTTTCATTCACTTTTTTCTCAGAGTAAAATAGTTTTTGTTGATTTTGTTTGATCTGTTGGAGTAATTTGATTTATTATTTTTAGTTGGTAAACACAGAATAATGAAATAATTATTAAAATAATGCTTAAGAACTATGTGGACATATCTAGTGGTGGCATATTATTTTAGGGAGGTATAGCTCATTCATACTTTTAAGTATAATATTAATTTACTCAAAAATGATTGCATGATATGTCTACATATGGTTAAGTCTCAACTACAATCTTATCATCTACAGGAAGTTTTCTCCAATCAGTATAGTAGACAATAAATGTTTATTGATTTATTGAATGACATATTACACACACAAAATAGTGTCTTAAAGATTATCAAAAATATTATGCCAGAAACAAAGGTGAATAAGGATAAATAGCCTCTGAACTATATCCAAGTAATATTAAGAAATACAAAAGGAAACTCTGATCACATCATGGGGAGCCCCTATGGAGAAACTGTATGAAGATAGTGACAAGAGTTCACATAGAATGAGAGGACATGGATATATTTGTGACAGCTGGCAGAAATACCTCTATTGATCATAGGTTCAATGAAATAGGTAATTATACAATGGATCAACTTAACTCCCAATGATGACCATTGGAATATATTCTCATCTTCTCACATCTGTGTATTTAAAATGATTGTGTTCTTTCTGATACAAATTTTGTAATTAGATTGCATGAATTTCACTACAGTCTTATGCACTGATGTTAATTATTAGTTTAAGTTCCTTTGGAACAAACTCATGTTATTATCTTCCTTTGAATGATATTGTATATTGTGGAAGCAATATAAACATTAGAAATTTAGTTCCAAACTACTTTTGAATTTAAAAAAATGATGAAACTGTCCTATAGATGAACATGAAAATTATAACAAAGAATAGTGAATGGTGATTTCAAATTCCACCCCTGAGACTGCATGTAGAAGCAGAAACACAAGATTCAAACCTTCTCACACTTTTTAGGAGATTACAATTTTCAAAAACTTTCTCCTGATGGCAGAAAATTATAGGCTATAGATTCTTATCAGTATTTTCTAGAAGCTACTGTGAGATCATTTCCCCCCCATTCCTCTATATAGACTACTCCAAGGAATACTGAACATCAGCTTCCTTGAGTTTAAGGCAATGTACTTGCCTACTTAGGAAATAGTACCAATTAGAATATGAATACCTATTATTTTGTTATTCAATATCATTCTTATGCAGTGATATCCCTTGAAATTCTTTTCACATCTTTAGGTATTCTCTGGGCACTATTCCCTAAATCTACATTTCTAAGTTTTGTGCTACAATAGACTGTGTTGTCTATTACTTAATGCCTAGAGAATATGGATCCCCAAGGTCCCTTTTGTGTTGATCCCTTGGGTTGAGCATTGAAAATGTACAGGAAAACAGTTCTCCTTGTCCAAAATCTTGAAAATGCCTCACATTCCCTTCCCTTCAAAGCAATACTTTGACATTAATCATCAAGAAAATATTTCCTGTAGTTAATTGGTTGGATGGATCAGAATCTCAGACATGGGGCCCTGCCTGAACTGAGAGAGTACTTGTGAGTTGGTAAGAGTTCCCTTAAGCTAGCAGACATTTTAAGTATGTGTAAAATAGTACTACGTAGAATGTTTAATTTATGGAATTGTGAAATTTCCATAAGTTAAACTTTAACCAATCACCTCTCAATTTCTTCATATCAAACAGAACATTCAAGATTGTACCTGGAACTGATCGATCAAGAATTGTCATCAAAAAAAGGTATGATCACTTTATCAAATGTATATATGGGTATGTGATTTGGAATTTAGTCTTTAAAAAATTGTTCTATAGCAAAAATCAATAAAATGGAAATAGATGTCAAGTGATAACATTTGTACAACCCAGTGGAATTGTTTGTTAGCTCTGGGAGGGAGGAGTGAAGAGGGGAACGAAAGAAAATGAATCATGTAAACATGAAAAATATTTAAAAATAAAAAAGCAAGTGTGATCCCTGTTTGCCACCTCATTTAATTATATTTTAACTTACTCAAAAGCAAAAAGTTATTCTCCTCTATTCCTTCTTCTTGTACTTCCCAAATCAGAAATTCATGTTTTTATTATGATAAACACAAAACAGGAATCTCCAGTTTTTTCTACTTTCCAGATGTTTCTTCTGTCTTGGGAAGAGGGTTCTAGGTGATCTTTCACAATATATTATATTATGAAAGTATCAGATATTTGTTCCAAGTCCATCTCTTACCATTTCTAGTCTTATATTTATTACTAAATCTGCATTATACCAAACTAAACTAGTTTAAAGTGTTGAAAGCTCAGGCAATTAATAGAAAAATTTGTAGATCTAAGTAATTAACTGACATCTTAAAGCAAGGGTTCATATACTCATTTGGGAAGTCTGGAAAAGTCTATGGACTCTTTCTTAGGATAATGTTGTCTGCCTAATTTCATAATTTAAGGAAAACTAACTATTAAAGTTTCTTTTTTGCTTAATGAAAATGATGATGTAATTTCCCCCATCCAGGCTTATAGTCTATCCATACATTCCTTTCGAATCTATGGATGCCAAGTTAAGAACCCATCTTTTAAATTATAATAATCACTATTCTGACTTGAATATGGCTGCTATAAAATAGTGGCATGAAAACTATTCACATAAATAATTATTTGGAATCTCATGAGAAAAGCACATTGGAAAAAGCAAGATCAGAAACCCTGATGACTTTGAAGACTCTGGGTACCAAATTATTGGGAATAGATGAGGACTTAGGAAGAATAACCTAGACATTATGAAGATTATTCATTAACAATGGATGATTCTGTGAACAGAAAGACAAATAAAATACTAGGCATCAGGAGGGATGCCATAGAATCATAGATTTAGAAATATAAAGACCTTAGAAATCACCTAGTACTAACACTTCTTTGATAAAGATCATGAAACTGAGGCTTGGAGAAGAGTAAATGACTAGCCCAAATTCATATTTATAAGAAGTAACAGAATCAGAAACAAAAACAAATAAAATGTCCTTTTGTAAAACTGTATTTTATCCCTGCCTGTGAAAATATATATTTTTAGTCACCATTCTGGAGAGAAAGGCCTAATGAAGTTAGGGAAGGGCAATTAAAAAAATCAAGGGAATGAATTGAGTTCTATATGGACAGATTAGATAAATTAAGACATTCAGAATTAAAAAGTATAAAATCTACATTATGAAGGACAGCAATTGGGTAAATATGGACTTAAAAACAAACTCCAGGATATTTGTATGAAGGGACATCTACAGAATATTAAAAAAAAATAAATTTCTGTGAAAAAATAAGTTTAAAATGGAAATAAATAAAAAAAAAGTATTATTTTACTTTGTTCTGGTTTAGCTGTTTTTTTTAGGCATGTCTTTTTCTTCATAATATCCTTTTTTTTTTTGTTTGGGGTTTGTTTTTTGACAAAAATATTATTATCTCCTTCCTCAGTTCATTTTACAAATTAGGAAACTGAGGTAAACAGTGTTAAGTGACTTGCTCATGGTCACACAGCTACCAAGTATTTTGGCTTTGGATTGAATAAGTGTTTTCCTGACTTCAGGTTCAGTACTCCCTCCACAGCACCCATCTAACTGAATATCTCCTTGCTGCAATACTCTGGGCATATCTCAACCCCTTTTGCTTAGCCCTTTCACCTCCATCTTAGAGTTATTAATGCAGAATATCTCTTTTCAAGTACTACATACTAAAAAATAGAAATAGGTCCAAGAAGTCAGATACATTTGTGAATGGCTATTCCATATGTAATTAATTGAAAGTATAATACTTCAGGGCACATGTCTCACTCTTGGAGGTTAAGATAATGCAGAATATCTAGCCTACTGGGAACCAGACATCATCTCAGGAAAAAAAAGAATTTTTAAGAATAGAGAAGCCACACTAATCTTTGTTTTCTGTCATCTTTTTCTAATGGTTGTTGAATATAAGAATATGAATTTTTAAATAGAAGATAGGTGAATTTGACTTACAGATTAAAAGAAAAAAATGACTAAAATAATATAAATGAGAGAAAAACTTTTTAAATAATAGAAGCTAACTGTTGTGAAATGATAAAGAAAGATCTTAGCCACAGAAAAGAGATACAAAAAGGCTTCATTTTCTTGTAGAAACTGATGTCCATAGGTGTGGAATATTGCATATAATATTAGATTTACCAGGTGTGCTGAAATATTTTTCTTTTTTTTTTTTAAAAAGAAATTCTTTTTTATAAGGGATTGTTCTCCAGGAGAGGAATGGGGAGGGGAGAGGGATACAGGAAGACATCTAGATGATTAAAAACAATTATCAACAAACATTTATTTAATAGCAAGAAAATTAGAGTGAAACTCTAGTGATTAGGAAAGGCCTTCTGAACAAATGTTGACAAGAATATTTGCTTTGACACTATTTCCCTGGGTTCTTAGAGAAGATTTTCTTTCTTTTTTTTTTAAGTCATGAAAAACATATTTCAATAATGGGCATGTTGCAAAAAAAAAGAGAAAAAGTAAAAAGAAAGATAAAGTAAGTTAAAAAGTAGTTTTCAATCTGTACTTAAGAGTTTTTAATTTTCTTTCTGGAGCTGAATAGCATTTTTCATCCATCATGAGACCTTTGTAATTGTGACAGATAATTTATCAGAATAACTTAGTATTTCACAATTGATCACTGTGACAGTATAGCTGTGGCTGTGCATAATGTTGGAGTATATTTTCTAAAGAAAATTATATTGATAAAGAGATAGAATTCTCTCTCATTGACTTAATTGGCATTTCCATCCCACACTAGCTAACACTTTCATTCCTTCACCTCAATTCTGCAGATGATAGGAAGAGAAAAAAGTCCTAAACAAAGGAGAAAAAAGTAAAATGATAAACCACACATCAGTTACAGAGTTCATACTGCTGGGATTGACAGATGATCCACAGTGGCAAATGGTACTTTTCGTCTTCCTCCTACTTACCTACATGTTGAGTGTGACTGGAAACCTCACCATTATCACCCTTACCCTGCTGGACTCCCACCTACAGACTCCCATGTACTTCTTCCTCCGGAATTTTTCTTTCTTAGAAATTTCATTCACTTCTGTTTGTATTCCTAGATTCCTAGTAACTGTTGTGACAGGAGATAAGACCATTTCCTATAATGGTTGTGTGGCTCAGTTATTCTTTTTCATTTTCTTGGGAGTGACAGAATTTTACCTTCTTGCTGCCATGTCCTATGACCGCTATGTTGCCATCTGCAAGCCATTGCATTACACAACCATTATGAACAGTAAAGTCTGTATACTGCTCGTCTTTAGTTCTTGGCTGGCTGGGTTCCTGATCATCTTTCCACCTATTATCCTGCTGCTACAGTTGGATTTCTGTGCATCTAATGTCATTAATCATTTCATTTGTGACTCCTCTCCCATTCTGCAGCTCTCATGCTCAAATACTCGTTTCCTTGAACTAATGGCCTTTTTTTTAGCTGTGGTGACCCTTATGGTCACCTTGACACTGGTGGTACTTTCTTATACGTACATAATTAAGACAATTCTGAAAATCCCTTCTGCAAGTCAGAGAAAAAAAGCCTTTTCCACTTGTTCCTCCCATATGATTGTTGTCTCCCTTTCTTATGGCAGCTGCATTTTCATGTACATTAAACCCTCAGCAAGGGAAAGAGTATCTTTGAGCAAGGGAGTGGCTGTACTCAACACCTCAGTTGCCCCCTTGTTAAATCCCTTCATTTACACCCTAAGAAACCAGCAAGTGAAACAAGCCTTCAAGAATATGGTTCAAAAGATTATCTTTTCTTTAAATGAGTAATTTTTTGACATGGAAACTCCAAGTTACAATAAAACTCAATTACAATAAAATTTCAAGTTACCCTATTCCACTCTTTTCTCAACTCGTTCCATTTCAATTAATAACAAGTACATTTGATCACTTTTATATTTCTCAGAGTCAAATCTTATCTTTCCTCCAAATGAATTGTTTTTTCTTCCAGAGCCTTTTTAAATTCAATTTCCTTCAAATATCTTTTCATTTGAATTAATAGTAGAGTCTGAATTCATTCCATAAAATATCAGCTCAGAAAAATCAGGAATCCTGTGATAGCTTTTAATGACCTCTTACTAATTGTTCATTAGAAAAAGGTAAATTCATGTCTTTGAAAAACTTAAGTGTCATTTAAGCATATATCACTTTTTTCTTTTTAATTTTTAAGTAAAATTTTTTCTTATTTTTTCTCTCTACCAAATAAAATAAGGATTTGCATATACTAAGTAGAACTCAGAAAGGATACATGAAATCATTTCCGAGCTCCCTTAATGAATACATGTTCAATTATGTATATCTATACCCACACAAATATTCATATACCTATATATGTATATATACAACACTCAAACAATTGTTTACAAATAAGATATATACATATATGTATAAACGCATGTATACACATATGTATACATGTATATAATGTATCTTGCTTGGAAACCTTTGTATGTTGTTTATCCCATTTAGTTGTGAGCTCTCCCAATTACTAAAGTGTGATTTTCTCTCAATATCTAGAGATTATGGGTAGAAGATGTCTCATTTAGAGTTTAAAGATTATCCAATAAGAGCAAGAGAAGTGAAGTGACTTTGCCAACATTTTACTGGGGGTTAGAGGAAGAGTCACATTTGAGCCAGGTTTTCTTGGTGACTCCAAATCCAGACACTTTTCTCCATTCTACTATTTGCCTTAGGAATTTGCCTTAGGAAGCAAAATTATACTGACCATGTCTTTCCTCTTTACATATTCATTTATGATCTATTCAAAATGTTGTTTAGTATATTTAGATTATGGGAAGGTAGGGATCAAAAGTCACAGGGGATAATAGAAACAGCATTTGGAAGTAGAAGATGGATTCAAATCTTGGCTCTACCATCTAACTACCAGTGTGATGTTGGATTACAATCTATGTTCATCTAAGTTTCCTGACCTTTAAAATGAAAAAGTTGGATGAGATTTTCATTATGGATACTTTCAGCTTCTGTCTGTATGATTTAAACATTGTGCTAACTATTTTCTGTGAAAATTCATGTTAAAAAGCTATCTTCTTTTTATCCTGTTTGCTTGGCTACTTAAACTTTTAAAAAAATTATAAAGGAAGAAAGTTGTGCTTAAGTCAATCACAGACAAAAACAGATTTGTGGTGTAATTTCATTGTTAGAAATATTGGGATATAACTGACTGACTACTCAACTGATGGCAGAATGCCTCTTTTTGGATTCCATTTTTTGAATGACAATATCATTCTGAAGGTGGACTCTGCAAATCTAAGCTCATCAAGTAACAAAGGCAATATTGTGGAAGAAAAAGAAAAATATTCTGGCATTCTTTTTCATAGAGGATTTGGCATGATTACAAAATAGTCTGACCTCCTGTTCTATAAAAAAAAATCAGTAGCCATTTATTGGAAATTACTGTTGCATGCCATGTGTGGGAGGCATGATGATGAGTGATTGGATCTCCATTGTAGCCATGGAGAGAAAGAGAGTTAGCCTGCTAGGGAGACTAGCAGCTAGAGAGAGAGTGTGAGATAAGGGGAAGGACAGGAAAGATTGTTGACAGCATACCTGAGAAGGTTGAAGCAGAAGAATCATGGCACCATGCCTGGGGGCTATGATCTTTGTTTATTGTGACAAAGAGAAAGACTTTTATAGAAGGCTAAATATTAAGCATTACAACATTCTTGTGGGGTATTATTTTCCCATTGAATGATATTTATGAAAATGACTTCACAGATGAACATTACCAGGGTTGCTATTACCGATGCAAGCAAGTTGAGAAACAATGATAGCTAATATGTTCTTGGGGAAAGGCAGGTTTGGTACTTTTAGTCATGATGTTACAAGGACTTCTTTACTCTTAAGAGTGAGGGGGAACTTGGGGTTTAGTGATGACCTTTGGCTGAGAGCAGTACTGCCTTTGTGTGAGAGATTGGGACCTTGCCAGCAATCTCACACAAGCATGACTTCTTTCATCAGTGGGCCTCTCAAATTATTAAGATCAAGAGAAAGTAGATCCACTGAGTCATATTGAATCTTGACCTAGAGCTATGGTCTAATAGTTTTTTGTTCCCCAGCAAGAGACTGGAAGGCAGTTTTCAGTCCTGTATCTGCCTCTTTTGATAAATAAAACTCCATAAGAACCACAACAATATCACTGGCATCACAAAATATTTGTATCTCAATTCCTTCAACTAACAAACTGAAGGAATGACCCTTATTCTTTCCTTCTTCTATGCCTTCATAAAGAATCTTAGAATCTTAGTCTAACAGCTGCTAGAAACATTAGATGAAGGAATGTGCTGGGGCCAACTAATACTGTCTTAAGAAAATTTACCATTAAAATTTAAATCTATGCATTTACATATTGGAAAGTGGCAAATCCTACAAATAAGGGCTTGATTTATTGTTTTGTCTAGACTTACGAACAGATAGAAAATGTTAATAATGTTGATTAAACTTGTGCATACTATTTTCTTTTCAGAGAGCTGATCATTAAACATTAATCAGCACAGCATTGTTTAGAGGCCATACTGAATCCTAGAGATGAAATAAATTAGTCACGGTCATAATTTCATATTTTTAATAGTAGAGCTGGATTAGGGACAGGGTAAAGACAACTTTGAGAAAATGTTTTGGAGTGTTGGGAAAATTTTAAATCCAAGGTTCATAGGTTATGAGTGTTAAC
This sequence comes from Monodelphis domestica, assembly GCF_027887165.1. Taxonomy (NCBI): domain Eukaryota; kingdom Metazoa; phylum Chordata; class Mammalia; order Didelphimorphia; family Didelphidae; genus Monodelphis; species Monodelphis domestica. The sequence goes on along the minus strand of NC_077231.1, from coordinate 28,843,958 downwards.
TCATATTGGTTGTACATAGGATCATAGATTTAACAATGGAAGATACTTTTTAGGAGACATAGCTACCAATTCCCTCATTTTACAGATGAAGACATGGAGGCCTAAATACACAAAGTCAGAAGCTGGGTTTGAAACTAGGTCCTCTTAACTTTAATACAATCAGTTTTTTCCAGGGTATCATCACGTTGTGTGTTAGACAGAAGCCTTCAGTTTAATCATTTTCCCCATCCCCCAATTTTATGTTATAGATCAATCTATGTTTTGGTTTTGTGTTTCTTTGTTTATCTTATAAGTATCCTGTGTGTCCTCTAATGAAGGTAAAATCTGTGTATACATATATGTCACTTTCCAGAGAAATTGAACCACCTGAATTTCTTAGATAATATAATTCTCTGAGTTCTTAGTAAATTTTTTTTCTCTCCAAAAAACTCAGGGCAATATTTCTTAGAGGGGAACCAAAAGTGGAATCTTAGACAAAGAAATATGCAGAATTGTTTGATATGGAACAAGCATATATGAAAAACTCTGTTAGAAATAAAGACCTTTACATCTACCTTACATGTACAGAAGGGCACCATATAAACCTATAATAGCAAACTCCCCACTCCAAATCTCAGCACTAAGCCAATGCTTCTTAGCTTTTAACCAAGAACATTGGAATATGTGGACTCTTACTTTTAACTGTAACTAGATTGAAATAAAAATCCCTTAAAGACTTAGGTTTGGGAAAATTTCTTTTAGCAAAATCATGTAACATCAGGAATATTGAAAAACCTCCTCCTGTTGGCAGTTGTCAATAAACCAAATGAAAAATAATTGGGAAATGAATATTTTAGTTGAGAAATTTCTTAAAATATGCAATTCAAGATATTTCTCCGTTTTTTTTTTTTTGTAAATCACACCTACACCAAGCACATACATATGGATTACATAAATGTATGAATTTCTTAAAAGCAGAATCCAATCATTATTATGAACGTTCACTAAGATAGGATAAAAGACACTGTAAAAGACAAAAGCCACCTGTGACTATGGAGGTAGAAAACTTCCATCATAAAAAAAGTAGCTAAAGTTGGAACAAAACAGTGACCACGGCATTTCTAAACTGTGTCAGAAATCCTCTCATTATTAAAATCTAAGAGACAATGCTATTTGTACTTGAGTATCAATGGTCCACCATTGGTCTCCGGGAATTGACCCAGTCTATTTTTTAGAATATTACCTACTTTCCTCTCATCTCAAGTCTCACTTCCATTGTTCCAGGAAATTATTCTTCCTTAATCTAGGAATTTCCATAATTCAACAATTTGGCATCTATTGATGTTTTCCTTGATGAAACATAATGCCACTCTCCAAACTCCAAAAAGAGATTTCTAGTCCTACAATTATAGGACATTTACCATATTGGGATTCAACAATATTAGGTCTTTAAATAATGTTGAACTATAATATCATCTGCCTGGGACTTCTGTAAACATTCCATTAGACTTTTAAAGCCAAAAGTTCCCAGTTAGCTCTAAATTTAGAGGTCATGGCCATTATTTCAGTGCCTTCCCAATAGTACCTGAAGGGCTGTCACCCCTCTCACCACCTCTCCACATACATATACACACTGGGAATCAGAGTTCAGAGGAGAGGAGGAATTCTCATATTTCCTGGCCCATGCAAGTAGTTAAGGGCCTTCCTTTCAAAGGCACTCAGACCTCAGACCCAAGTGGTAATTGTGGTATCCTTCCTCTCTTAGGGCAGGCTATTCTTCAGGCCATCCCTTATTTCAAAAATAATGGTTCTCAGTAGACAATCTGGAAAGTATTTTTTTGCAGATGACGGGAACTTGTTTTGCTCTTTTTAGAGGTGAGCTTGATAAATAGCAGATTTGCTGTCTTCCATGAAAAGAAATATGCTAGAGTGTGTCAACTATTTGAGTCAGGACTTTGCATGGAATACTCCTTATATATTTGATGAGTTTATATAGTGTTGCACATGCTTATTCAGAATGTTATCAAACCATTATTCTTACCAGAAATAAGCTTGGACTGAATCCTTATTTCACTCACAGTGGTGATGGGACTCCTAGCCACTGTCTGACAGCAATAAACACAACAGTTAGAGTTAGTACAACTTTTGGGATATAATGGAGGGTCTATCCTGACTGTCCAATTCTTCTCAGCTGGAGATAGCTCAGAGAGAACCCTGCTAGCTCCAAAAGTAAATAATTGTCAAGGATTCTTCCTCATCCTTGATCTCAGAGTCAATCTTAGCTCATTGCCAGTATTGTAGCCCATCACTTTCTCTCCCTAAATAATCTACTGGAACTAATGACATTCCCTGCAGTGCCCCAAGAATGTATGAGGAGTTTCCAAGAAGTTTGAAGTCAGAGTCCCCTCTCTGAGGCCCCTAAGCCACAGTGGGAAATGGCAATAAAGAGGGTACCAAGAGGTCTGAGACAAGCAAAATCTTAAACATCCAGATGTGCCATATCAGGTCAGTAAACTCACAAGAAAGTAACTACAGAATACCCTCCTTTTTTGAAGCATGTGCTATTCATATCCACTACCCAATCAAAATCCTGGAACTTATTATCTGTAGACCACAAGTTCACTCTCTCTTTTTCCTCAACAAGAACAATACCTGGCTTACATTTTTTTTTCTTTCTTCTCTAGCCCCTGGTTTCATACTCAGAGACTTCAAAATATATAAATTATTACTCTCCCTTAAATATCCTAAACATTCAAGTGCTCAATCTACTCATTACCCATGACATACTAATTCTTATTACCTCACATGCACAGAAAGATGATTATACCTTTGACCTTGTAAATCATTACCTATAAAACATAATCTCTGTGTTTAAGAATTCTGACATCTCTAAACATGATAATAATCTCTTGCCTTTTCAACTTGTTTTTCTACTTTTAGTTACCAAACTCTATTATGTGTCTATACTGCCACCTCTAGTTCCTCTGCCTCTCAGTTTTCTTTCAGGCAATCTCTCCTACTCTAGCCATTCTCATCTCTCACCCATCTTTACTACTTGCTGAAACAGTTAAATTTTATCCTGTTCTCTTCTAAAGTTCCTGCCCCCCTTAGCATATCACTAATGCCTTGGATGACTCCCATTATCCACTACCCACTACCTTCTTTCATATATGCAATCTACAAAACAAAATTTACCAACTATTCCTCAACAGATTTGTGTTTATACAACTTTAATTGGGTTCTCACTGCTGCTAGACAATCTTTCTATATCTCTCTTACAAACTTACTAACACTCTCCACAAGAACTCTAAAAAACCTTTCTATGTCTCCTCAAACCTCCTATTGCTCTCTCTCTTCTCACTCTCTCAACTTAGAAACTTGCCTCATATTTTATAGAAAAAAATGAGGTAACTGAATAGTTGTTTCCTTTTCTTTGTTCTTCTTTATCTCACATTACCCAGATTACTTCTGCCATGATCTTTTCCTTCACATCTGTCTCTATGTTGAGGCAACCTTTTTCCTTGCCAAGGATGGCTCCACTACATGTACACTTTTTTCCATTCTATTCCATCTTCTCTAATAGGTTTTCCTCTTTAATCTTCACTCTCTCATGTATATTCAATATCTCTCTGTCATTTGGATACTTCTTTATATGGGCTATATTACCATGTTGACACCATCCTTTTTTTTTTAAATTTTAAACATTATTTTATTTGGTCATTTCCAAACATTATTCACTGGAAACAAAGATCATTTTCTTTTCCTACCCGCCCCCTCTCCCACCACTTTTCCCTCTCCCATAGCCGGCGCATTATTCCACTGGTTATCACACGTGTTCTTGATTCGAACCCATTTCTATGTTGTTGGTATTTGCATTAGGGTGTTCATTTAGAGTCTCTCCTCAGTCATATCCCATCCAGTCAAGCAGTTGCTTTTCATCGGTGTTTTTACTCCCACAGTTTATCCTCTGCTTGTGGATAGTATTTTTGAGATCCCTGCAGATTGTTCAGGGACATTGCTTTGCCACTAATGGAGAAGTCCATCACCTTCGATTGTACCACAATGTATCAGTCTCTGTGTACAACATTTTCCTGGTTCTACTAATGTCACTCTGCATCACTTCCTGGAGGTTGTTCCAGTCTCCATGGAATTCCTCCACTTTATTATTCCTTTGAGCACAATAGTATTCCATCACCAACATATACCACAATTTGTTCAGCCATTCCCCAATTGATGGGCATCCCCTCATTTTACAATTTTTGGCCACCACAAAGAGTGCAGCTATGAATATTCTTGTACAAGTCTTTTTCCTTATTATCTCTTTGGGGTACAAACCCAGCAGTGCTATAGCTGGATCAAAGGGCAGACAGTCTTTTATCACCCTTTGGGCATAGTTCCAAATTGCCCTCCAGAATGGCTGGATCAATTCACAACTCCACCAGCAATGAATTAGTGTCCCCACTTTGCCACATCCCCTCCAGCATTCATTACTTTCCATAGCTGTCATGTTAGCCAATCTGCTAGGTGTGAGGTGATACCTCAGAGTTGTTTTGATTTGCATCTCTCTGATTATAAGGGATGTAGACCACTTTTTCATGTGCTTATTAATAGTTTTGATTTCTTTGGCTGAGAACTGCCTGTTCATGTCCCTTGCCCATTTATCAATTGGAGAATGGCTTGATTTTTTGTACAATTGATTTAGTTCTTTGTAAATTTGAGTAATTAAACCTTTGTCAGAGTTTTTTGTAATGAAGATTGTTTCCCAATTTGTTGCTACCCTTCTGATTTTGGTTACATTGGTTTTGTTTGTACAAAAACTTTTTAAATTTGATGTATTCCAGATTATTTATTTTGCATTTTGTAACTCTTTCTAATTCTTGCTTGGTTTTGAAGTCTTTCCCTTCCCAAAGGTCTGACATGTATGCTATTCTGTGTTTGCCTAATTTTCTTATAGTTTCCTTCTTTATGTTCAAGTCATTCACCCATTTTGAATTTATCTTGGTGTAGGGTGTGAGGTGTTGATCTAAACCTAATCTTTCCCACACTGTCCTCCAATTTTCCCAGCAGTTTTTATGAAATAGTGTATTTTTGTCCCAAAAGCTGGGATCGACACCATCTTTAAGAAGGCTTTACTTGAGGGCAGCTGGGTAGCTCAATGAATTGAGAGTCAGACCTAGGGATGGGAGGTTTCAAATCTGTCCTCAGATACTTCCCAACTGTGTGACCCTGGGCAAGTCATTTAAACATCATTGCATAGCCCTTACCACTTTTCTGCCTTGGAACCAAGAGATAGTATTGATTCTCAGGTGGAAGGTAAGGGTGTGTGTGTGTGTGTGTGTGTGTGTGTGTGTGTGTGTGTGTGTATGTGTGTGGTAATTCTTTTTAAAATTTTTTACTTAATGTTCTTTTTTTTTTAAATTTATATTTCCCCCATAGTTATAGGATTCATGCTATTTCCCTCCTCTCCTCCCTCCCCCTTCCCAGAGTTGATGAGCAATTCCACTGGGTTTTACATATATCATTGTTCAAAACACATTTCCATATTATTATTTGTAATAGAGTGATCATTTAAAGTCAACATCCCCAAATATATCTTCACCAAATCATGTGATCAATCATATTTTCTTTTTTCTGCGTTTCTACTCTCACAGTTCTTTCTCTAGATGTGGATGGAATTCTTTCTCATAAGTCTTTCAGAATTGTCCTGGATCATTGCATTGTTGCTAGTAGAGAAGTCTACTGCTTTCAATTGTGCCACAGTATATTAGTCTCTGTGTACAATGTTATCCTGGTTCTGCTCCTTTCACTCTGCATCAGTTCATGGAAGTCTTTCCAGTTCACATGGAATTTCTCCAGTTCATTATTCCTTTCATCACAATAATATTCTATCACCATCAGATACCACAATTTGTTCAGCCAATCCTCAATTGATGGACACTCCCTAATTTTCCAGTTGTTCTTTTTTTTTTTTTGCCACCATAAAGAGTGTGGCTATGAATATTTTTGTACAAGTATTTTTCACTATTATCTCTTTGGGGTACAAAAACAGTAGTGGTATGACTGGATCAGAGGGTAGGCAGTCTTTTAAAAGCCTTTTGGGCATAGTTCCAAGTTGCCTTCGAGAATGGTTGGATCAGTTTACAACTCCACCATCAAAGCATAAGTCTCCCAATTTTGCCACCTCTTTTCCAACATTTTTTACTTTCCTTTGATGTCATATTGGCCAAGCGTTTAGGTGTGAGGTAGTATGAAAGGTAAGGGTTTTAAAAAATAAAATAAAATAAAGTCTCTACTTGATCCTTTCATCTCCACTATCATCCTATAGATCTTCTGTTCTTTGTAACAAAAATCCTTGAGAAGATCATCTCTCATAGATGCTTCCATTTTCTTTGCTCTCACTTATTAACCCCTCCCAATCTCATTGGAATTTTATAATTTCACTGAAAATGCTCTTTCTAAAGTTATCAATGACATTTCTAAAGTCAAATCCAATGGCCTTTTCTCAATTAATATTCACCTTATTCTTTCTGAAGCCTTTAAACATTGGTGATATTTTTTCCTCCTTGATATTCTTTTCTCTTTAGGTTTTTGGGATACCACTCTCTCCTGTTTCTCCTTCTTAACTGAACTCATTATCTTTCTCCCTAAACCCTCCCTCCAACTTCATTATTACTATCAAGGGCAATACCAGCCTCCCAGTTCTACAGATTTGCAAGCTAGGTTCCATCCTTGACTCTTCATTATTTCTCACCCCACCCCCATCCCACATCTTATTCTTTGACAAAGTCCATCAATTTCATTTTTGCAACATCTCTGGAATATGTCCCCTTCTCTTCTCAGAGATAGTTGACAATAGCTTCAAGCTGTTATCAATTCAAACTTGGACACAACTGTAATCGCCTGTTGGTGCTTCTGTCTGCCTCAAGTTTCTCAATTCATACCCTAATCAACTGCTAAAGTGGTTTTCCCAAAGAACAGATCACCCACAATAAACTCAAATAGCTCCCTATTATTTTCTGGATCAAACAGAAAATTTTCTATTTGGCATTCAAAGACCTACCTAATCTACCTTCCCCATACACCTTTCTTGTCTCCCTCTTTCCATTTTTCTGATGCTATACACCATCTTACATTCTCTCTCATTTCTCCAATCTTGACATAGTCTCTTCATTTTCCTTGAAGAAGATACTCCAATTCTGGCATCCATTATCTCAGGCTGCCCCCATACTTCTAAATCTCTCCCTTTTCATCCTCACCTACTGGTTTCTCTAGATTCCTTCAAATTCTAAATAAAATCCTGTTTTTGACTAGTAGCCTCTCCCAGAAGATATTGGGAGAGGCTACTTAATTCTGATGCCTTCTCTCATTTCTTTCACACACAAATATACACACAAATTATATATATATATATATACACATATATATACATTTGCATGTATATATATACACATATATATTTATAGATTAGATATAGGTATAATTTATTTATACATATTTGCAAGCTTATTGCTTTTTCTCAGAAACATTTAAAACAAAAACATTCAGAATTAAAATGATTAGTTATAGGTGAATTCCAAAATTTCAAGGGGTGATGCTGGGAGCTATCAGGCCACAATATCTTGTGACTCCTTGGCAGGATAGAATTGCCCACTCAACCCCCTCTGTATGACTTCTCTTGTCAACATCCCTTACTAATGGAATTGATATGATTATTGTCCTTTCCCTAGTCTCTGAAAAAGTAACACAAGAGCAAAATACTTGCACACTATTCCCCAAAAATATCACCAAAAGACCAGACTCACAAAACCAAACTCAAAAGACCATTATGGGTTAACTTTTCCTTAGGTATATAATTCCCAGCAAAAGCTGTATCCACAAGCCATGCCCAGATATCCCCTACTCCCATGCTTCAAAACGTATTCTCCTAAGCCTGTACATAAATCATTAATAAGGGAAGGTCTGTACAAAATGATTTGGTACACCATGCTTCATCATACCACAGTGACTGGATTTTACACACCAAAACCCTCCTTGAAAAAACTCCCTAACAAAACTTGAAAAATGATTAGCCTAATATTAAATCTGAATTGTGTTTTCAGTACCCCTTTCATCTCTCAATTTCACTGCTATGATTGTTAATTGTCTTCAGGATTTCTGATTGATTACCTATTTTTATTAAAGGTAATAATTGAGTTTCCTTGATTTTCTGTAAGCTCAAAGCTCCTCACAGGTTAATGAGAAAATTAAGCCACCTGTGATTAAATCATTTATCTTGTGTAAAATCTTTGTGTATCCTATCAGAATCAATAGTTATAATATAAGTATAGAAGGATCTCAGAATGTTAATCAAATTATTAGTTAAAAGTTAATGTATCACTTAACCTATTATCTTTATTTCAACATATCTATTAAATAATGTAGCTGTGTGCCAAGAAAATGGGTATAAAAATAAAGGCTAAACCTGGGAATGGGAAGCAGCCATTTCATGCAGAGCTTTGCTCCAGGCAGATATACACATACAGCTGTCTTCCTTCTCTCATTTCTTCCTAGCCTCTCCACCTGCTGAGGACCCCCTGGAGCCATGGGCTCGGCTAGATCCAAGAACATGGCAGGGTGACAAATATGCTCTCAAACAAGGCAGAAGTAAAAATAATACACAATCAAAAGAAATAAAATGAGAAATTACATTACACTTAAAAATACCACAGATGAAAAATAGGAATACTAAATGAATACTCATCAAATAGCAGAGCATCTAGATACTTTAAAAAATCTAGCTGAATTGCATGGAGAAATGGAGGTGATTTACTGGTGATTACTAAGTAGAAACCTAAAGAAGAGTATATATTTCTTAGTTTTACATTAAATACAAAGAATGAAAATATCCTGTAACCTAAAAAATATTATAAAAAACAGCAAAGAAACATTTTAATCACATTCTTTACTGACCATATAAGAATTTTAAAATTTAAAAAGGGAATCTGTTAAAAGAATTAGAACTTGAATATAGATAAATAGTATAACACAAACAATGTGTGGGTCAAAGAATGTCTGTGTATGTGTATGTGTGTGTATATAAAATTTGATGAAAGGAATGACAATGAGAAAATAGGCCAAACTTTTGAGATATAGTCAAAGTATTCATTAGGAGCAAATGTATATCTATTAACATTTTAAACAATAATAGAGATAATGAACAGGTTAATAAATTGAAAATTCTATTAAAATGGAAAAGGAAATATTTGTACTATATAAGGTGATTGATTCTAAGGAAAAGACAAACAAAATTTGGCACTGCAGATTGAGGTCCACAAGAAATGTGCATTTAAGAAATAATGGCGTTCCTGAAGTTTTCATAAAGTGTCTATATTAATTCAATCAAGTTAGAGGCCTATCACATGTTAGGAGACCCCCACTCCACCTTTATAAAAATCTTATAGTCATTTCTTGTTTTTTTAGGATATTATTCTCTTTTTAGACTTGTTCTTAGCCCTGAAAACATGCCTCATCTGCCTGCTGCTAATCTGTTTGTGGGACACCAGTGACAAAAGATTGAGCATACCTAAATCCCAATCCTATGTATCTGCATTTGAAACAATTCATAATGGATAGCAACACACCCAATATTAAAGAATCACAGAATCTCATCATTAAAATAGTTCTCATAGATAATTTAGTTCAGTCCCTAGCTGAACAAAAATTCATTTTATAATATTTTTGAGATGTAATGACAATGTGGCCTGTTGTCCTTCAGGCAGGGCTCATTCATTAAAAAATCAGATTGTCTTGGGTATCAATTCTGATCTGTCACAAAGTAATCCTCTAATGTACTCTGACTGTATACATACATGTTCCACAAGTCAACTAATGAAAAGAAAAACTGGTACCCAAGGAAAAGAGCTTCTTATAGTCATAGTTCCATCTGATGTGTGAATGTAGCAGCAGAGGGAAATATGGTACTCCAAAATCCTCCACAGTCAATAAAAGACCTTTGAGCATCTTTAGACAATCTGACAATTCCTTAAATGCCACTGAATCTTAATTTTCCATGGCTTCAACATGACCATTCCCTCTGTTACTAGACACTATAATCTATGAACAGATTCAATATCATTAAACCCCAAATTTGAAACTCATTCTATCAATCATCCCAACAGGGTCTTATAAGGGACCATAACTTTACAAGCCACTAACACCCTTCATGAAGATGTGCAAGATGTCTGGATTCTGGCCTAATTTTCTGCCTACCTCCCAAATGAAGACAATACCCAAACTGGAAAGAGTCAGATTCCTCCCTTCCTTCCACCTTTCCTTCCATTCTGAATGTTGAATGTCTTAACTGTAGAATGAATGGCATCTAGTTCAGGACAAGCAGATGACAGTGTATAACAGCTCTCTAGGGCAGCTAAAAACTCACAGGAATCCACAGAGCTGTCTGTTATATCAAAGGAAATGTTGATTTGAATGGATCTTGTAGTAGGAAAGATTAAATAGTACATGGAGTTAAAAGACATAGATCTTGATTACAGCACAGAAATGGGCTTTGTGCCATGGACAAATTACTTTGTCATGCTTAGAGAACAAGGAAAAAGGAAAAGTAAATAATGAACAAGTACAAAAGTCAAACAGAAGCAAAATCAAAACAGCAAATAACATCAAACAAAAGATGAACATAACTTCCATGCAAATATCAAACTTAAAATACTCTTATCAGCTAAAAAGGAAAACTGTACTATTAAAATTTGAAAATTACAATAAATACAACATTGCATAAGGTTTACAATGAACATCAAACCAAACATGAAAATCACTTATGCAAATACATGTAACAATAGATATTAGTGAGCTATGTATATAATTTACATACATACATATAGCACATACATACAATATAAACATGTATGCTATACATATGCACATATATACACTTATGTACACCTCATATTTGCACAGTTTACATATAAACTTGCACTATAATACAATTAATTTACAATCCTATTATACACCCTATTTACATATATTCACATATTTATTTATAATTTTGTTTAATATGTGAGGTCATATGTTGTTTGTGTTGTGTAATGTATGATGCAGTGCAAGTCAGTATCTAATTTTCTTATCTTAACTTACTTAATATTACCCAACTACTCCCTATCTTCAAAATACTTCTCCTAACTAAATTCCTATACCTAAACTAAATCTAAGTATGTAACTACATTTTGTTAGTAAATAACATCGATAGCTAATCATAACATTGTTAGTACCCTAACTATACATTGTTTCACTCATTTAAGTAGTGATTTAATGTAACCTAACCATGTTTATGTTTTGTGTTTATTTTTTAATGTTGTCACTTTTTCTATGTCATGTTGTTTTGCTATTTAAATGTCAGTGTTAATGTTATATAAGAGTTATGTTACTGTTGTAAGCTACATACTTATCGTTACTTCCTCTTGAATGTCCTTCTGCAATTCCATAGTAGTAAATATATTTGCTTGTATGTGAATAAATGCTATGTTATTATGTACCATAATACATTACCCAAAGTATAAATTCATTAGTCCATTTATCCTGTGATCCTTTTCATTGCAAATTTCACAAAGTCTTTTAAATTTATAAAATTTCAGTCTTTTATCAATGTCCATTAATTCCTGAATTCTCCTCTTCATCTGCATTGTCCCCTTCTATCCTCTTCCACAGGAATGGTCCTCCCCTTACTGATCTTTTTGACCGCAGACTCAATTTGACTGATGATTCTATCTTTCTGCAATCTCTTCATTTCCTTCTTCTTCAATGATTTGTACATTTTCATTATTTATACCATGTGCTAATTTTATATGTAAACTATGATACCAAGAATCTCTACCCAAAACTTTTATTGAAGATGGAGAAACCAACACAATAGTGTAAAGACCTAATCAACTTTCCTGTGTTTTAACAATTTTTTTTTACATATACCATATCTCCTGGTTCATAATTTTGAAGAGAATAATCCAAAGGACCAGTTTGAATTAATACTCCCACACCATGTAATTCTTTTAGTCTTTGTTGTAAAGCACTTAAGTAAGAAGCAAGTTGACAATGTCCTCTTAAGAGAGATGTATACACTGTCTTACAAATTTTGGCTTGTAGTAGAGCATGTCCAAAGAGTATTTCATAGGATGATGTATGCAAATCTGCTCTTGGCCTCGTACATAAGCAAAACAAAGCTATGGTAAGAATCTCTGGCCATTTGAGATGAGTTTCAGCACAGAGCTTCTACACCATAGTCTTTATTTCCTTATTCACGAGTTCAATTTGCCCAGAACTTTGGGGATGATAAGGCACATGATATTTTGGTGTTATTCCTAGATTTTCATAGATTCTTTTTAGGATGTCTTTAGTGAAATGGGATCCTTTATTGGAGTCTATTGTTAGTGGTACTCCAAATCTAGGTATAATTTCCTTAATCAATACTTTCTATTTGTATTTGATGGAAGAGCTTCAGGCCATTTAGTTAATCTATCAACAGTTATCAAACAAAACTTGTATCTTCCAGCTTTTGGCATACTGATATAATCAATCTATAAATTCTCAAATGGATAATATGCTAAAAGTCTACGACCTAAACCTTTCTATCTGAATGCTTCTTGATTGAATTTTTGGCAAATAGAACAACCTGAGCAGATCTTATTTGTTACAGTACTTATTCCAGGAGCAACCCATTGTCTCTTTATGGTGTCAGTTACAGCTTGAGTACCAAAATGACCTTTTGTGTGAATGGCTTGACACAAATAGGTATACAGGTCTTTTGGTAACAGCGGCTTTCCTGTATCTGTTAACCATATACCACATTCTTTTCTTGCTCCAAAATTCTCTTTCCATTTTTGTATTTCTGAACCTACATAAGCTTTTTCTATATCATCAGATTCTATAGTTGATAAGTTCATAACATACACTGGAGCATTTCTGACTGCAAATTTTGCAGTTATATCAGCTCTATGATTTCCTTTAGCAACTGAATCTCTTCTATTAGTATGACTTCTACAATGGATTACTGCTAGCTGTTTAGGCTTCTGGATAACATCTAACAACTCAGTTATTGTTTCTCCATGAGCAATTGGTTTCTCCAATGCAGTAATAAAACCTCATTGTTTCCAGATCTTTCCTGTAGCATGACAAACAGAAAAAAGCATAATGAGAGTGTGTGTAAATGTTTGCACTTTTACCAGCTGCCAGATGAAATGCTTGTTTTAAAGTGATCAACTCTGGTTTGAACACTAAGGTTACTAGGTAATGATTCATATCACAGTGTCTCAAATTCTGTGACAACAGCAGCACCTGTACATCTAATTCCATTACACAAATATGAAGATCCAGCTGTGAATAAAACCAAATCTGGATTTTCTATCAGAGCATCTTTTAAATCCATCCTTGGCATATCCATTAGATCTTCTACTTCTAAACATTCATGTAATGGTTCACCATTCTTTGGAAAATTAGGAAGAAGTGTAGTTTGTTTAATACACTACTCCTTTTCAACTTGATGTTTTCACTACCTAGAAGTATAATTTCATACTTAGATATTCGTTGGTCTGAATATGCTTGAGTACAAAATTTCCACATTAGTGCTTCTATTTGACGTGAACAAAATACTGTCAATGGACACCTCAAAACTAAGTCAGATGCCTTTTGAACTAACACAGCTGCAGCAGCTACACCCCTTAAACAAAGAGCTATACCTGCAGCAATTGAATCCAGCTGACAACTATAGTATCCAATTGGATTATAACTTTGTCCTAAAGTCTGTGTCAGTATACCAGATGCAATACCTTTGGTCTCATGCACAAATAATTGAAAGGGTTAGTATAGTCTAGGATTCCAAGATCTGGTGCAGATAAAATTGCTTCCTTAAACTTACTTATGGCTTACAGGTGTTCAGGTTTGAGTTTCAGAGGTTCTGGTTCTTTATTCTAGGTTAGATCTGTTAAACATTTAGTAATTTCACTATATGCAGGTATCCATTGTCTACAAAACCAGTTGTCCCAAGAACAGCACTGAGTTGCTTCTTGGTCTTAGGTGCACTCAGTTTCTGGATATCAACTATTCTTTTCTTAGTGATACTTCTCTAACCCTCTGACAACACAAAACCAAGATATTCAATGTGAGGCAAAACCCACTGAAGTTTTGCTTTAAAGGTTTTGTGCCCACGTTTATAATTTCAATCAACAGAATCTTGCTACCTCTCAAACACACGTTAGCAGATGGAGATGCTAGGAGGGTAACATCTATAAAATTACTATTTTACTTTCCTTGAATGATGTTGTTTTAAGGTCTCTGTTCAAAATTTCAGAGAATTGGCTCAGATTATCACAGAACCCTTGTGGAAGATGAGTGAATGTCCACTGGGCACTGTCCTATGTGAAATCAAAGATCTTTTGATAATCCTCGTGAATTGGTATTGAGAAAAGCACTGAACATAAATCTACCACTGTGAAATATCTTGCATGACTTGGAATGGATGATATTATAGCAGCTGGATTTGGTACTACAGGATGAATCTTTATTACATGATCATTTACAGCTCTCAAATGCAGTATGAATCTATAGACAACTCTGCCATCTTGATCAAGCTTTTGTTTCTTTATTGGAAATATGGAAGTATTGTAATTTGAAAATCATGGTATTATGATCCCTTGTTGAATTAGGGACTCAATAATTGGACTAATTCCATCTATAGCTTCTTTTCTCAAAGGATATTGAGAAACACAGGGAACTGGTTCTTCCTTGATTCTCACTATCACTGGATCAGCTGATTTCAATAGGTCAACATCTGTGGAAGACTTTGCCCATAAATCTTCTGGTATATTCTCAGGAATAGGATAGATGGAACTCAACTCATTCTCTTCACTGACTGAATCTAAGAACAGCAATGGAAAGGCTTTCAGAGATTCTTCTGGGAGTTGTAATGATATATCCTCAGTGTCAGTACATTGAATTGTTGCTTATAATTTGCAAAGCAAGTCCCTCCTGAGAAGGTTCATTGAACTACCTGGCATACATAGAAATGCATGCTCCATGCTTAATTGACCTAGGGTAATCATTTTAGATTGTAATTTTGCTACTCTATCTGGTTTTACAGTAGCTCCAATCACTTTCCTAGTACCAAGAGCTCTACAATCTTTAGGAAGACTTTGCAAAACTGATTTGCTGGCTCCAGTATCCATTAAAAGATCCTATATCTGACCCCCCATAGTTACCGAAACACAGGGCTCAGTACTATTTGGGGGTTGAAAGGTTTCAAGAATTGATACAAGCACAGTAACATCAGTACAAAGCTCAGTCATTTCCTGTCCATCCAAGTCTATATCTGCATGAATTACATGACTTTCCCAGGCTTTTGCATCATCAGCTTTTATATTACTCTCATTGGTCCTTAAATTCTCCATCTTAGTATCATTGTTCCCATTTACAATTTCATTATTATTATTTAGTTAAATTCTTCATTAATTTCTCTTATTATACATTCATTAGGATTTCCTATTAAATTTATATCATAATGTTCTTTCTCTGTACAATTATTTACACAAATTATATCCTCTTTTGATTCAATTAATTCATTTGTATCATCATGTATCTTATTTTCATTACTCCCAATTTCATTTATCCTCAATTCATTTTCAATTATATTACACTCATTTCTTGATCCATTCTCATGTGTTCCAAGGGAAAACCTTCATAAACCACTTATTTTGGTCATCCTTTACAACCTGGCTATATTTAGGCCTTGCTCCAGCATTTACCCAAGAATGCATAGTATTTAAATCAGATGCTTGTTGTCCCTGGCAACAGGCATTTTGACATTGACTAGTATACCTATTTTGAGTATTGTTATTATAGTATTCCATCTATTATTATTTTAATTATTATTACTATTCCAGTTATTGTTTCTATTATGCCCATTTTTTACTTGTCTTTTAACTTGATTCCTAAATCAGCAGTCCTTGTACAGGTGTCCTATATGATCACACAGGAAATACCTCCTAGGGCCTGATCTCCTCTCATTTGGTTTATAATTATTATTAGTATACCTTGCTGTACAGATCCCAATGTAGCCACAGCTGTTTACTTCTTTGATTTCACTGTCTATGGCCTTCATTTCAGCTTCTTGCAATTTCTGTTTTAAGTCCTCTCATCATTCTTATCCTCCCAATCAGTAAGCAAATATGTAGCTTTTCTCCATAGCTCCTCCAAATTTAATTCTTCCCAGTTGGGGTAATTTGTTTTTAAAAAATTGACTGATCTTTGGGACAGAATTTTTAAGAAAGACCCTCTTAATATGGGCAACTGCATTTTCTTCCAGTGGATCCATCCCCAATAAAGTTTCAGCTGCCTCCATTATCCTTTCCAGGAAAACCACAGGAGCTTCAGAGACCTTCTGTTTGATAGCTCAACTTTTGACCATGAATTAGGCCTTTTGGTATACCTCCCCATTACCTCCAGGTTTGCATCTCTTGACTCTACTAATGTTTCATAAACCCCCTCATCAGATATAAATAACTTTAAATCCTCTGGCCAAGATTGCAATAAAGGATTTGTTCTAGTCTCATGTATAAATTTGGTTCTCTCCCTCTTTGTCAAGACCTCCTTCATCAGTAGGGCAAAATCCTTGAAGTCAGGATCATACAAATCAATTGCCCTAGGCATCTCCTTAATTATCCTATTTGGTTCATCATTAAAAATAGGGGTTCTCTTCTTGATGGACTCAAGGTCTTCTGGGGAAAATCTCTTATGCATTTTTACTTTATGGACTTCATTCTATTTTACCACTGGCATATCTCTAAGTCGGTACAAAAATTATTCCTGCTGCTTTCTCTTTTTCTAGCCTATTTAAATGTTTACCATTAGTGATTAATCTGTTGTTATCTAGTATAAAACCTTGAGACATATTCATGTTAATAAAGTGCTTGAGGGTATCAAGTTGAATTTTCATTTGCATAACCATCATCTTCATGTCATCCCTTCTTAACCAGGTCAACAGATCTTTTAGATGCTTAACACATAGGCACACAGAGGCACGGGACTTATAGACAACAGAGCCACAGATTACAGTCAGGGGTACATATGCCATAATGTCACATAGCTTCAAATCCATTACTGGTTTAAAACAATCCATCACCAAAACAGAATAACAGTAACCAGGGTATACTACAAATACAAAATATGGAACAAACAGAAAATAATTTAAGAACATTAACAGTACATTGTTAAACATGTCTACAGACATGCCAGCATCCATTGTATCCATTGTAATATTATTGGTACTTGTACATATACCAAAATAAACAAAAATAGAATTCAAAAAGTCAAAGCAGTTTTTCTCTCAAGATGGCTACTCCAAGATGGATGCTGGGGTCTGTGGTGCAGTTTCAATAACCCCCTACAGCAAACCAACCCTTAGAATTCTATGTAGCCCCCTAAGCTTCTAGTTAGCTAAATACAAAAAATAATCATACAATAATCTTAACCTCGCTGGCTCAGCCAAACTGTTAGGATAGGATTTGGGTAAGGGAAACACAAGAGGGAAACATATAAATAAATAACTTTACTATTTGGGAAGGGAAAGGAAGAAGGGTATAGGCATATACCTTTTCTTATTCTTATTCTTAAAAGTAACTAAACTATATAACTATGTTACTTAACTAAAAAGTTAACCAAATACCCCAATCCTCACAGCAGGAGTCCAAAACCAAATCAGGATCCTTTGTTGTTAGATGTTCAAGCAAGTCCTGATGTCCAAGTAAGACTAATGCTGCCAGCAGCCAGATACAAGGAAAAACTCCTTCCTCAGTTTGATCATAAGCAAACTTCTCTTAAGGTCTTTAGGAGAGCAGACTCAATCAACCCAGGAGAGCAGACACCCTCAGAAGACAAACTGTTGGTCCATAGAATCTTCCCAGATCCACAGGCTCAGGCTCCCATGTGACTCTTGGTCACATACCACTGTCAATTATTCCTAGGTTTGCATTTTTCAGTTTTTGCACAGTTTTGCAAGTAACAAACCTTTTCATCCTTTATCACAGAGACCACAATAGGTTCTGTACAGGAAAGAAGAGTACTTGGGTGGCCCAAGCACAGTGCTGATAGAGATTAGAAAAGAGGCAGAAAAAGTGATTAACCAAGATATGTCTGCTGCTGTGTTATGGCCAACAAGCCATGAGTCAGATCATAGGAGTAAATCTATTTATTTATTTTAAAACTTATTATTTTATTTAATTAATTTAGAATAGTTTTCCATGGTTACATGATTCATGTTCTTTCCCTTCTCTTCTCTCTTACCTCTCCCATAGCCAATGTGTAATTTAATTGGGTTTTATAAGTATCATTGATCAAGACCTCTTTCCATATTATTAATATTTACAATAGACTGATCATTTAGAGTCTACATCCCAATCATATATGTCCCCATTGAACCATGAAAGAATTCCCACAGTTCTTTATCTGAATGTGAATAGCATTCTTTCTCATGAGTCTCTCAGAATTGTCCTAGATCATTGTATTGCACAGGAGTATATTTAGAGGTGGGTCCACAACACAGGGAACTTTCCCTTGGCCAAATGACTCATTCACCTTGAACTTTTAATAACTTCTCTCATACTTGCACCTTAACCTGAGGATGTGTCTTCTGGACCCTTATGGCCTTTGAATCATAACTTAAGTTCAGGAATATGACATACCTGAATTATAGTTATCCTTCTTTCCTTTTTAACCTCCAAATCCATGCACTCCAAACTCTTCCCCCCCCAAAAAAAGCTCATGTGTTTTTGAGAGTTTATTAACAAAGGAAAGAACCACACAAAATTCACAAGTAGTACAACAGGTGTAGTCTTCAAACATTTATATTCAAGAGATATGCCTAGGATTAGAAAAAGTGGACATAATCTTTCTAATATAACCCTCGCTCTCTGTTTGATATAATCATTCTAATTCTCCTAGTAATTAGATGGGAATGGAAATCTAGTATTTTGGTCCTTCATTTCTTCTCTCAATCTGGTCACTTTCACTGTGTTGTCTCTTTGGTACCATTCAATACAGGGAAATGAATGGGATGCAATTGCCAATGCCACCTGGCAACTTAAGCTCAAGACTACTACCAATCCTGATATGAGCTAAAGGTACTGTACTTTGTCAGAGGAAAATTCAGAAGTCTTACATAGTTGACAGTGAGCCAGTGATGCTCAGTCTGACTATAGGGGTTCTCTTCTCCCTTTGCCCTCATGGCCAACAGAAAATCTCTCAAGTGCACAGAAAGAGAAAAGAGGGAAGTCAAAGTCTATATGCCTGTAAATATCTTTTTATATATTTATGACTCAAAACTTTGTGTCTCATGAGAATTTCTTCTTTAAAAAAAAAAAAAACCCTTACCTTTTGTCTTAGAACCAATACTTGGTATTGGTTCCAAAGCAGAAGAGTGGTAAGAGGTGGGCAATGGGGGTCAAGTGACTTGCCCAGGTTCATACAGCTAGGAAGTGTCTGAGGCCAGATTTGAACCTAGGACCTCCCATCTCTATCCTGGCTCTCAATCCACTGAGCCACCTAGCTGCCCCTTCTCATGAGAATTTCTTAAGGCCTCTTGACTCCCATAGCAAATAAATGGCATTGCAAAAACAATACAGACTGAACAATTAAGGAACAATTTGACTTTTTATTTCTGTAGCAAATTTTCCAGACAGATAATTACTACTGATTACATTATTTCCCATTTTTAAACAAAATTTTGTTAATCTCAGAATGGCACAAATTCTCTGCTCTTCTAAATATCCAAAAACAATTATGGGGAATCTTTCCTATATTGGGCAGGGAAGTTAATACTATTTTATTTGTGAGCTGGTTCAAAATTCTTCTTAGACCAGGCTTTTCATTGTACCCCAGTGTTAATATATATAAAACCATTTAATTGAAGATCCAGAAGTATACTTGCGGTGACCATCATTGAGTCTACCTAGAATGCTTTCAACACAGAAAGTGAAACATTGTATGTGCTTTACTACCAGTAGCAATTCAATAATCCAGGACACTCCAGAAGGACCTATGAGAAAGAATGCTATCCACATTGAGAGAAAGAACTGTGGGAGTAGAAACACAAAAGAAAAATATATGACTTATCACTTATCACTTCTATATATGGGTAAATGATTTGGGGTTTTGGTTTCAAAAGACTGCTATATAGCAAAAATGAATAAGATGGAAATAGATATCAAGTGATAGCCTTTGTACAACCCAGTGGAATTGCTTGTGGATTTTGGAATGGGGGAGGGAAGAAAAATGAATCATGTAAACATGAAAAATATTTTAAAAAATAAAATAAAAATTAAATATAAGTGTATATATATGTAGATAATGCTTTCAGAAATAATGGAGTAAAGAATAATTTAAGAATCACAGAAACACAGAATTGAAAAGGATCCCAGAGACTATCTAATGTAGACGCAATAAGAATCCCTTCTATGTCTTCCAGCATACTTGACAAATTAATTTCTACCCTTCACTTCAAGATCTTCAGTGATGGGATACTTATGGAAGCAGGCAAACTCACTTAAGGGCAGCACTAAATACTAGAAAGTTTTTCCTTGATCACACACCTAAATTTGTCTCTTTACAATATTTACACATCATTCAATTTTCTGTCCTCTAGGCTCAATCAGGAAAACAAATCAAATTCCTGATGCATATGAAAGCCCTTGAGCTATCTGACAAGAGCTATGTTTTACCCTTCAATCATCTCTTCTAGACGCTATTCACCCCCCAGTTCCAGATCCTTTGGAGTGTTTACATTACAAAAATAACTTCTTGAATTCCTAACAAGCTCAAATGAATAAAAATACTTTGCATTTACTCCACATTTTGACTCAAAATATATTTAGCAACATGAGATTCTTTTCACTAATAAATTGAATAAAAAATAATTAGAAAGCCCTCTGGTTGGGCAGATTATTCTGAATAAATATAGAAAGAAATTTTATCTTGAAACTTGTTGATCATTTAATTTACAGATATTTCTCTTTCAATAGGAGAAAAAGTTATCTGTGTTAATGAAAATATTACAAAATTAAACTAACCCATCATATATCCTTGCTATGAAGATATGGTATGGCACCATATAATATTTGTCAATAATGACTGAGGAATCACATATCTAACACTGAAGATTAAAAAAAAATATTTGTTTTCATGTATTTGAAGAAAGGTCAGAAAGTGTCTCCCTTTCTCTCCTACTCCAAGTTTTCTTCCAATTAATTTTTTTCTACAATTCCACTATCATTAAGCACTCTATCTCTAGGGAGAATAACAAAGTCAACAATTCCTTATGTCTGATGGTGACTTTTAATAAAGCCCAGTGAGGATTATTAATTTTTTCTTATTAGTTTTTTCTGCTAGAAAATGAAAAATGGATCTAAGTGTAGAATTATCTCTGATATTTCAGGAACATCATCAGCACCATTTTGCACAAGGAAATGATGATAGGATAAGCATTTCAAAGCTATTGATTACACCATTGCAGAAACATTGTCCTTTAAGACCAGAACAAATTCACTAAACTTGAATGATCTTTGGAGAAAGTCCCCAAACAACCTCCAAAGGACTCATTCAATTCTTAATAAGCTTTGGAAGTGTGGAAAATTCCTAAAAGTATAATTTAGTAAGGTTATTAATCATCAATTGGGAATGGTTAGGAAGTCTGAAATGAATTCCCTAATGTTTGGTTAAAGGGAGAAGAAGCAAGTATTAGGGAAGAGAAATTAAGATATAGCCTTAATTGTTGCCTCCATTCTGATGTACCATCTTTCTTGCATATGTGAATAATTCACAGTTGGATGTGGCTTGAAAACAGATGAGTAATTTAGGAAATATGATAATCCCTCTAACCTAACTTTCTGGCAGCAAGTCTAGATACATCTTCCCCTCAGTGAACTAGGAATGTTCCTAAGAGTTTAGGCTATCTCTAAGAGTATTTGCTTAAGCCCCCACTAAAACATGTCCCTCTTTCCCCATAGTTCATCTCTAGTTATTAACACTCCAGTTCCATTTAACTAATTAAACATTGATTAGCTTTTTAAAGAGTAGTTTATTTGGAAGATGAAGCAAACATACAAATATAATTCTCTTCAACTTCTCAGGGTTTCACTGTCTTCTATATTATCTTAGTCTCTGGGGAAGTAGGCTTAGTACTAGTACAGTTTCAAAATAGTACCATCCCCATAAAGTACACATCTAAATGCAGCATCATTGCTGGATGTGTCTGAGTCTCAGCTATTCATTCATTCATTCACAGAACAATTATTTAATAAATATTTTAAAGCACCCACTATGTGCCAGACACCATGCTAAGTGTTAGGGATATAAAAAAGACAAAATACAGAATTTTCCCTTAGAATTTTACCATATAAAAAAAACAAATATATACAAAGCAAGTTATATATAATATACACATATATTATAATAGAAAATAAAAGGAAGGCAGTAGAAATGATGGGTTGGAAAGTAAGAGATTATTTTAGTTGGAACTTAAAGGAAACCAGAGAGGTCAGTAGACAGAGTAGAGGATAGAGAGCATTCTAGACATTGGGGACAGATAGAGAGAATTCCTGGAGTGGAGAGATGAAGCATTTTCATGAAATTGCCAGAAGACTAGTGTCATGGGATCAATAAGTACCTGATAAGGAGTAAGGTGTAAGAAGATTGGAAAGGTAGAAAGGGACTAAGTTATAAAGATCTAAACAGAGAATTTTGTAATTTCACCTGGAGGAAAGAGGAAGGCATTGCAGTTTATTGACTTGGGGGTGGGGTGGGGTGTGACATGATCAAACTTATGATTTAGAAAAATTGCTTTTTTTTTTTAAGTTAGGAGACACTTGAAGTAGGTAGACTCATCAGCAGGATATTGCCATAGTCCACGTGTGAGATGATGAGGGCTTGTGCTAGAGTTATAGCAGTATCAGAAAAGACAAGGGGGAATATTTAGGAGATATTGCAAAGATGAAATCAGAAGGCCTTGGCAACAGTTTGGAAATAAGATAGGGTGGTGTGATGAATTCAAGATGATTCCTAGATTGTGAGATTGAGATACTGGGATGGTGGTGTTGTCCTCTACTGTACTAGGGAAGGCAGAAGTGGAGAGGGTTTAGGAGAGAATATAATGAGCTTTGATTTGGATTGAACTTACGATGTCTAGTGTACAATTACATTGTAATGTCTAAAAACAAATCAATAACAAGAGATTGGAGAATAGACATAGAAATAGAAATTTAGAATCACCATCATAAAATGCTAATCAAAACCATAGGAGCTGATGAGATCATCAAGTGAAACAGTATAGAGCCATGGTGGTGAAACTATGGAACACATGCCAGAGGGGGCACTCTGAACCTTCTCTTTGGGCACACATGCCATTGCCCCAGCACAGAGTTCACAAGAGTTCATTACTAGAAAGCCAGAGGTAAGTGGGGTCAGGCTGCTCCCCTTCCCCTTTCCATTTGTGCCTGAGGACATCATCTGCCTCTCTAAAAGGTTCACCATCACAAGAAAAGTGGGTCCAAATGTAAAAATGGAGACTTGAACCTAGGACTCCTTTTCCCAGAAGTCCTTGCTCACTTCCAAAATACCTTGTAACTTCACCTGGGCCAAGAGCAAGATGGGGTATTTAACCTGGCTGTAAAGGCTACTAGGCCCTCTTCCTTACTTCTGCTTTGGAGCACACACGGCTCTCCACCTAGCAGGCAAGATGTGAGTGGTTGTGAATAGGCTCTCTGGGCCTAGCATGTGCCTTTCTTACTTGCATTTTCCTAAATTCCTTATCTTAAATAAACCACTAAAAATATAATACTTCTAGAGAGAAACTAATTTCTACCTGCCACAGCTTGGCCCACTCATTTTAACTGTTACACAAGACAGATTCTTGATGTACACCCATAGTTAGAGGGTGTGATCTGGAGGAGATTCCTAACAAAGGAATCAGGGAAGGAATTAGATAAGCAGGAAAACCAGGAGAGAGCATTGTCCAGAAGAGACAGCAAAAAAGAAAAAAAAGAGCATTAAGGAGAAAAGATTGATAACAGTTTTAAAGGCTTCTGAGAGGTCAAGGAGAATAAAGAATGGGGAAAGCACTAGATTTGACATATAGGAGATCATTAACAACTTTGGAGAAAGGAATTTCATTAGAATGATAAGATTTGAAGCCATTTTATAAGGGATTAAGAAAAGAATGAGAGGAGAGAAAGTGGAGGTAATTATTGTAGATAGCCTTTTCAAGGAATTTATTTACCAAGGGCAGAAGAAAAATGGAATGACAATTATTAAGGAAGGATCAAGTTAGGATTTTTTTTTTCATGTTAGGGGAGGCATGGACATGTCTTTAGGCAGTAGGAAATAAGCCAATAGCAAGGAAAGATTTAAATAGGTAGGAGAGTATAGATGGCAGAAGAGGCAACCTATGGAAGGTCATGAAATGGAAGGGGATCACCTGAAGTAGAGAAATTAGCCTTGGTAAGGAGTAGGCTTATTTCATCATGCAAGATAGAGTAAAAGGAGGAGAGAAGGACAGAAGGCACCTGAATGATAGGAGATGAGGTAGAGAAGAAAAGAGGAAAATCACAGAAAATGACTTCAATTTATTTTTCCTGTAAAATATGAGGCAAGGTTCTCAGCTGAGACAGTTGTGTGAGGAAGAGGCATTGGGAGATATGAGGCATTATGGTTTCATAGCTTAGAAGAACCACACTGAAGAGATGGAGTAGTAGATAAGGAAGGTTGCCTAGTTGCAGGGAGGACCCAATTGAGGTCATGTAACACAAATTGATAGTGGACCAAGTCATAACAACTTTGTGGTTTTTCTTCACCTTAATTAAACAATAATCCAATAGGCATTAAAGTGACAAATAGTGGGAGTTATCCAAGACTGAGGCTTGGTTGGATATAGTTTATAATCCCCAAGGCCTTATAGTACAATGAAAATAACAGTTCTACTATTTTAGCTACATTCCTCTTTAAATGTATGCTGTTTTGCTAAAAGACCGAAAAAGTTAATTCCTTTTCAGAACATTAACTCTTAGAAGTAGGATCTAATCCAATGTTTGATATCTATATTTATTCTTATACTTTTAAAAAATCTATTTTCTTCAATTTTTCCAAGATGTCTAATATTTTCTATCTTCTTTTAAAAATAATAGTTTCTCGATCCTAAAGGTCTCAGGGTTATCAATCAATGAATTACATAACTTTTCCCAATTAAGAAGCCATATTTCTAGGGGGCAGCTGGGTAGTTCAGTGGATTGAGAGCCAGGCCCAGAGATGGGAGGTCCAGAGTTCAAATATAGCCTCAGACACTTCCTAGCTGTGGGACCCTGGACAAGTCACTTGACCCCCATTGCCTAGCCCTTACCACTCTCCTGCCTTGAAGCCAATACACAGTATTGATTGCAAGATGGAAGGTAAGGGTTTAAAAAAAAAGAAGGCACAAGTACCATCAAGATGGAATGTAGGAAAATCACACTATTACTGCTTTATAGCATCTCTAAAGCATCCTCTGATATTTTTCTTCCCCATTATATCTATTTAAGGGAGTCAGATGAGAAGGTATTCCTTTATAAATTGTCCAGGTTTCTTCTTTTTCTTCAGCTTCAAGCACTTAATACCTCAAAATGATCTTGTTTAGCTTATAGTTGTCTAAAAACACCAAGTCTTTCTAAAATGAATTGCTCTCTTGTCAGGCCTCTCATGTCCTGGACTTGTGGAATTGCCTTTTTTTATTCAAGTAAGTTAAAAGTTCTCAAAATGATACTTCTACCTAATATGCTATTTTTAGTCAATAACATTTTCATTTTAAATTACTAATTAGAAGTATAGAAAGTGGGTAATCTTCCTGGACATCATTATAGCAGCTCATACTTAAATGTGATTGTGACATGAGAACTCTACAATGTGGTTAGCACAAGCATTATGTCTATTTTATTGGTAAAAGAGGAGAAAGGTGAGTCTCTGGGTAAGTGGGCTCAGACTTAATAACTAAATGCTACTAAATTCACATCCAAATGCAGCATCACTGAGGTTGAGTCTGAGTCTCAGATATTAATAAGATGCATCCCTGGGGAACACATCTTAATTCTCAATGGGTCATCAGGTCTGGAAAGGCAGGGCAGAATTTGGCACTGACTCTACTTATAGACCATGTGGTGGCTTAATATCTTGACTTGTGAAGTTCACATGATTGTAGTCATATCTAATAGCCTTTCCCTAGAAACAAGAAAGAATGGACTCAGAAAAAACAGAAACTATAACGTGATAATAAGATTCCCAGTTTCATGTCAGCTGGCAATAAGAGTATGGTAATCCATCTTCTATGGAGAGTCTCTTAGTAGCCTATTCTCATTCACCAATTCAGCAAGTCTAATAAGTTCCCTTACCAAAAGTCTAATTTCCCACTGTCACTCAGAGAGGCTACTTTTAATCATGTGGCTAGCAAACTGGAACCAGTTACAGAATTTCTACCCATGCTCCAAATCTCCTTAAGAAACTTATGTTACTTGGCATCACACTTCTCTGTAAAAAGGCTGTTCTTCCTCATTCTTTTAGGGAATCACATTTGCTAAGCATGCTTATGTCTGGCCATCAGTCCCTGTTTATAGAATATCACAATCCTAGTATAGAGGTACAATATAGAAGTGAAGGAAGGACTTTAGTGGTACAGAACACCTGCTTGAACTCTAGGCCACAAACAAATAAATAATATTGTCCCAGTTTGCTTTAGTGATCATTTAATCCCTCAAAAGGGTGAAATTTAAAAAAAAAGAGACAATCTAGTCTGGATTTATTTTTCACTAACAGGAAAGAATGGGTTGTTGGGTTGGAAATAATGGGAACCCTGTAGAGGTCTGATGTTTCCTTTGCATAGTTTTGGATAAAGAAAGAATAGAAATGTAGGCAAAGTCTGATATACATAAAGGAAAGATAGGTTGGTTCCCATGGACTCAAAAACAAGAGGTAAAATCAGCACAGGAAGGATGAAAGATGTTTAATAATGAAGTTTTGAAGACACAATGTAATTACAATGAATGAGATTAAAAATAGGATTTGGTATAACCAATATAAAATTCCTCATCTTAAAAAGGGTAGAAAGAAAGGAGAGAGGGAAAGAATGTATAACTAAAAATGGTAGAAAATGAATGTTAATAATTGTTTGCATACTTGGAAATGATCAAATAAAATATTATAAAATTAAAAAAATAATTGTGCACATAACTAGGAAAAATAAAACACTACTGAAGAAAAACTTTTAAAATTCGTATCTCCTTAAAAATTTTAAATGAAATTAAAATTAAAAACAAAAAAAAATAGATGTAAAATGGGATTTGTATGACAAGGTAGTTGTGGATATAGAGGGAACTAATTAACTATTTTTCAAAAGAAATCTAAAGAAGATGGAAACAAGTATCAGGCCCAGTCCTGTAAAAACAGTGTCAGAAATTCTAAAGCTCAGAATGATCTGAGGCAGACAAGGGAAACAAAAGGCAATATTTTCATCCTCTCGTCTAACTTAAAATTGGAGATCAAGGAATAAAAGGGAAGCAATGGTGATAACTTATGAAAGGAACATAGAAAAAGCTTTTCAAGTCTTATTTGGTTTCTGTTTTCACTGACAAGTAAAATGAGTGTTACACTGGAAATAATTGAACACATATAACTTATATCAGCACATAAGTAAGAAAAGTAAGGAGAGACTAAGAGAGGCTCTAGTTATGCTGGAGAAACTCAACTTATCTATCCTCGATGAACTGCATTGTCAGGTATTGCAAGTACCACTGCATATAACATTGTACTGAATCATCTTAAAGGAGAGGTATAAATTGTTGAAGGGTAAATTTAGATTTCTTCCTTTTGATTTTTGCCTCAATTAAAAAAAAAACCCAAAATGTAGAGAAAAGTTTTCTTGCTACAGGACAATGAAATTGACCTAATTTCTTTAGAAAGATCTATGACTCATTACAGAGACAGCCAATATCTAGAAAATAAAGTAATGGTTACAAAAAGCCATTGTGGCTTCATCAAGAACAAACCAAGTCATGCTAATTTTATTTCTTTTGTTGACATGATTATTTAAATAGTAGTTGAAGGGAATGCAGGAATAAGTTTGTTTGGGCTTTTAGGTAAATTTTAATAAAGTTTTTGATATAATAACTCATATGGTTTTGGTCAAAGGTTGAAGAGACATGCACTAGATGCATTTGATTAGAATTATAATGAATATGATGATGAGGATGGTGGTGTTGATGATGAAAGGTGCCATATAGTACTCTAGATTGTTCAAAGCCCTTCAATTATGCTAAGTGCTATTAATAACTTCATTCTACAGATGAGGAACCCAAGGAACCACAGGGTTTAAATGATTTGCACAGGATCATTTGTAATAATCAGACAGAATATGAATTCATGAGTACCTCAATCCACGTTCAGAACTCTTATTTCAGGGGACACATTTAAGAATATATCACTCACTAATTGTAATAATTACAAAAATAATAGTAACCTGTAATTATGTAGCACTCTAATATTTGTAAAGCATTTTATGTATGTTATCTCAAATAATCCTCAGCCCTTTTAAGTAGATGCTATTATTATCCCCAGATGAAGAATATGAGGCAGACAGGTTAAATGATTATTTCTGTCCTTTGTGTGTCATCTGCTGGCTTTTGAGAGCTTTTTCACAAATTTTAACTTTTAACTTATTTTATCTTTTAAAATGAAACTGTATATATTTATGGAACTGATATATAAAATTTATTGATATTATATAATACTATACATATATTTTATTCTGTTTTTAAACATTTTTCTGCATGATCTGTGGTTTTCACAAAACTCCCTCCAAATTCCCATTTAATTTCTTATGCAGATTTGAGATATCTGTGGAAGAGATTTCTGTATTTCCTACACTAATACCACTAGAAGAAGGAACATGCTGAGAAGCTAATGAAACATCAAAACCAATAAAGTGGTGGAATATTCCTTCAAGACATTAAGAAACCAAATCATGAAGCCCAGGAGAATGGGCTGAATATAACAGAGTGTGCTCCACACTTGGAAAAAATGTCAGTCAGACATAACTGGAATTGTACAAGCTGGCAACCAACAAAACATGGCCTGCATTTATGTGATTTCATTGAAACCTGAATGAACAGGCAAAGTTCATTAAACAACTGGGTAAGCACATAACCCACCTGTGCAAAATGGGGACCTGATTCTGGCTTGGCAGAATATCTTTTTGACAAGGACAACTTTGGAGATGGTGACAAGGAGAGCTAAGCCTCAACCTGGTTTCCTCAACAAAGGTAGACTTCTACTGTCATACCATGCATGCATATTTTGATTATCTGAACTTTTCATAATATGTATCAAAGAAGTACCATGGTTTACAGCCAAATAAAGTGACTGACTTATGGTGAAGAAAAAGAAATAGAAGAAAAGTCATCAAAAATAGACAATCAGCATCCTGCAGATTTTTATGGGCATCTTGGCTAGGGTACACTGGTTCCTTGTCTTTGGTTATGGACTAACATATATTTAAACTTCTCCTCCCAGAAATATGGTAACAGTGCTGAAGATCAGCAGAGCAGCTCAGCAGTCATAATATCAACAAAGGGACCACATGAAGAGTGAAGCAATCATTCCTGTAATGGGTGATTTGATGCAGAGTGGAGATGACACTGACAATGCCAGTCAGGAATATATCTTGGTCTTGCAGGTCCATAGACATATGCCCTTAATTAGTATGCCCTGATAAGAGTTACTTAGACTTTATGATCCTTCATGCATATTCCATCATTATATACATATGCTAACACTCTGAACTGAAGGCTCACTGAAAATACTGAGGAGAGGGGACAACCAGTAGGTTGAGAGAATCAGGCCTGGAAATGGGAGGTCATAGATTTGGATCTAGCCTGAGACACTTTTACCAGTGTGACCCTGGGCAAGTCACTTAACGCCAATTGCCTAGGCCTTATACCTTTTATGCCTTGGAACTGATATTTAATATCAATTCTAAGGCAGAAGGTCTGGGTTTGTGCAATTCAGTTATCTTCTTCTTAAGGCTCATTATCATTATCCTAAGATTCTCAAATTGTCCCATCAACATTGGTATTGAGACTAGTTTTATTAAATATCACTAACTGCACGTTGGGCTGAGGCTACCTAACTTTGGGGCACATTTTATGGCAATAAGACAATACCTCACTAACTACCAGAAATTCAACTAACTCATAATAACATCTAATTTCAGTTTCTAAAAAGTTATGTCACTCTCTATCCACCAATATTCCCCTTAAAAACAGCACTAACATATTTATAGAATGTTGTGTTCTTCAGTCTACAATGCAATAATATTTGACACAAAATTGCTTTCAACTGCAGGATCCTTCTTTCAACCTGACTGCAACCATTTATAAATCTTTCCATCTGTATTGACAGAGGAGGAGCAAATGTCCTACTATTTTTTTTTACTTCATCCATGTGAACCCCGAGACCAGGGGTATGCTGGTAAATGTTTAACATTCAGCTCATCAAAGAACAATGTACACAACACACTTTGAAGTTTATTCTCCTTTATTGACATTTTATCTATCTCTTGCTTAAGTAAGGTTTTGTAATGACCAGAACAATAAATCAAGTCCTGATTTGAAACATTTGCTGATTAAAAGAAATGAAATAATCCCTACTTACAAATACCTTACATTCTAAAGGAGGGAATGAAAAAAATATGTGTAATTCCAACATGTCTGTAATATACTCTTCCTTTTCCTTCTAATAAGAGTTTCTCTTTTCCACTGACATCACTCAAATGCTATCTTCTGCATGAAGTCATTTCTGATCTCCCTAAGACTAGCACCCTTCTCAAATTAACCATAGAGCTACTTTTCTACCTGTCTTTGTCTCTATCTCTGTCTCTGTTTCTCTCTCTGACTCTGTCTCTGTCTCCCTGTGTCTCTCAATCCATTAGTTAAGCTTCACAATTCCTGGCACATAGTAGTCCTTCAATAAATACTTGGTTATTGATTGATTGATAAGTTCATACAAGTTAAATACAAAGAGAATAAATATAAATCAATACAATGTATTTAAAACATAGGGTTTTTGGGGTGAGGGAGTACTAGCAATTCAGTAGATTTGGAAAGATTTGATGTAGAAGGTAATATTTGATCTATCTTGAAGAGGTTTGGGATTTTATGAAGAAGAGATAAGGAGGCAATGCATTCTGAGTATGAGGAGAGAGAGAGCTGTGAGTTCAAAGACAAAGAAATGAAATAAAGAATGTAATGTATGAGGGGCAGAGAAAAGACCAGTTTTTCTTCAGGAGTTGGAGTAATGGATAAATTATTGTATAATGCATTAAAAGGAAAATAAAGAGTTTATCTTTGGTTCTAACTGGAAGAGGGAGTAGTTACTAGAAATCTCTGCTTTTGTCCTGCAGAATTAGGTCTTTATACCTAACCAGTTTGCCACTAATCAATGACTTCCATCCTGTCTCATATGGCAGAGAACTGTGACACTGGATGACAAAACAAGGTTCCTAAAAAATCTACAAAGGCTAGATTTTTAAAGAGTTGAAAAAATTAACTATGAATTTAATAAAATTAACTGTAAATTATAGACTAAGCGACATTGCCCTAGAAAGTAATTCTTGTGAAAAAGACCTTATGGATTAAATGTACTGCAAAGTAGAGCCAATGCAAATGATATATGTTGGGACAAATATATATATATATATATATATATATATATATATATATATATATATATATATATATGTGTGTGTGTGTGTGTATATATATATGTAAATATATATGCACACACACATATATATTTATATGTCATTGATTGCAACTTATAAATCATTAAATAAAAGGATAACATCTTGAACAAAGGTGCTTAGGGCTCTCTCGATAGCTCTACTGATTTAATCATTTAACTCTGTTCAAAAGTATTGACCCCTTTTGTCTTGCCAAACTTCTTATTTTTAACTGCTCTTCATTTGATTTATGGTCCAACCATTCTGGTCACCTTGCTATCTCACATATAATGGTTGATCTTCCATTTTCTGAGCTTTTATATAGGCTATCCCTGAAACCTACAATGTTCTCCTTCTTTTTCCTGTATCTCTGGAATCTTCTACTTTTCTCAAAATTAGCTCCTGTTATCTTTTGCAGGAATCTTTTTTTTAATACCTCTGCAGCTAGTGCATTTTCTCCTGAATTTAACTTTTATCTGATTTGACTATACTTAGTATCTATGTATTTAAGTACATGCTATTTTCCCCATTAGAATGCACACTTCTCAAGTATAAAATATTTTTTGCCTTTCTGTGTATTAAAATATTAATGGAAATACAATAAATACCTTATAGATACTTTTGGATTAATTGGATGCAATATTGTGCTCTGTTCTGGGAAATATATTTTAAAAGTTATACTAAAATGCAAATTAAATCTACAGTTGGCTAATAGGATGGGAATGGAATTTAAAACAAGGAAAAACAAAGATCACTTCCATGAAATAGGGGCACTTAATCTATAAATGGAAGGAACTATGGGGCAGGGCCATAAAGGTTGACTTTAAACCTTTGAGGGTTTACCTCAAACCTCGTGTGTGAAACAGATTTTATTTATTCCCAAAAGTCCCAAAAGAAATAGGATCCTCTGGGTAGAAAAAAAATATAGAAAGGTAGATTTTAACTCAAGGAATAGCTGAAGAATATTAACTATAAAAAAGTAGAATGAACTGCTTATGAGGTAGAGAGGTCCATTAATAAAGACCTTCAAGTACAAGCTGATTTATCACTTGTCATGGATAGAATCTACCAAGTACCCTTCTCAACTCTTCAGTCTATAGCTAAGGAAGAATGTTCTCTCCAGAATCCCAATGTTCTCCTTACAAATAAAGTACCTCATAAATCGACCTTGTTTTCTTATTGGAAGTATAGCAATCTACTGATGATCATGTAGCAAGAACAAACAAGTCTATTACTCAAGGACTTTCTCTTTTCCTTTATTCTCAACACTACATAGAGAAACACTACATAGAGAGGGGTGTATGGGGTGTTCAAGGAGGGGTAGTATCTCTGGTATGGAGGGCTTGTCATGCCCTCCTAGGGAAGCTCTCCAGCCTCTGACCCCAACTTGACACCCAGCTCTCACGTGTGGCTCCTAATAGCTGCTAGCATGTGGCAGCGGCCACACCCTGGGCAATGGCTTTTACAGGCTGGCTAAACCTTGTGAGAGTAGCCATTGGGTCATAGACCCCTGGTGAACCAGGGCCTTCCTCACCCAGCATGTGAAGACTGCTTTGGCTGAACAGACAGAAGAAACCAATAAGAAGGTTCAACGGCAAAGCACTGTGGGGTACTTAGGGCGTGTTGGAGCACAAAAGACAACATGGCCATTCAATGCATCTGAGGAAGTCTCCAGGTGTAACGACTTTTCGTGCCACTGTACTCAGGCTTCCAATGCTGAGAGAGTGGGACTGTCTCGTGCATCAACTTTTCCACTTAAATCTCCTTCACGCACAAGTGTTTTTGTGCACACTCATCTATCATAGATACAAACGCACAAAGACAATTGTCATCCTCGGTTACTGAGAGACTACTACTACTACTACTACATAGAGAAAGGTCTAAGAACAAAGAATCTACATGTCTTCCATACCCACACAGACCAGCAAAAAGTAAAACTATAAGAATAATTTTCTAATAATTCTTGTATTTGGTCCAAATTTAGGCAGCTTGGTTAAGAGGGTGCCTCCTGGCTATTCTCCAAAAGGCTCCTTTCACTTCTTTGTTTCTTAAAGTATAGATGACTGGATTGAGTGCAGGTGTGACAACTGTGTACATAAGAGCTGTTGCTTTGTCTGTGTCTGGAGTATGGGCAGCCTTGGGTTGAAGATAGGTAAAGAGGGCTGTGCCATAGAAGAGAGAGACAACCAGGAGATGGGAAGAGCAAGTGGAAAAAGCTTTGTGCCTCCCAGCAGCAGAGGGCATTCTTAAAATAGCTATGAGAATGCGGGCATAGGAACAGAGAATGAGGAGGCAGGGGCTCATGATGAAGAGAACAGAAAGAAAAAACATAACTATCTCATAGTGGGAGGTATTCACACAAGCCAGTTTCACCACTGGCATGATGTCACAAAAGAAGTGCTGGATTTTTCCTGTGCCACAGAAAGGGAGGGTAAAGATCCATGTGGTCTGGGCTATCTCCACAACCATTCCTATAGTCCAGGATGCCACAGCCAATTGCAGGCAGACTCGAGGACCCATCAATAATGTGTACCGCAGTGGGTAGCAGATGGCAACAAAGCGATCATAAGCCATAGCTGCCAAGAGGCAGCATTCTGTCAGCCCCAGGATGGTGAAGATATACATCTGAGCAGCACAACGTGACACACTCATGGTCTTGGGTTCTACCAACAGGTGCACCAGCAGCTGAGGCACCACACTGGTGATATAGCACATCTCCAGAAAGGACAGGTTAGTCAGGAAGAAATACATGGGAGTGTGGAGGCTGGGGCTCACCCAGATCAGGAAGATGATCACCAGGTTTCCCAACACAGTGAATGTGTATATGGCTAAGAATACCACAAAGAGCACGGGTTGTAGCTCACCTAGAGAGGAGAAAGCCACAAAGATGAACGTGGTGCAGAGGGTCTGGTTTTCCCTCATCATTGGCTCAGAGCTTAACATCTGCAGAGACAAACAATACGGATGGATAAATGCATTTATACACTCACAAAGCTGCTTCCTAGAGCTTTACAGTAAGCTAGCAACAATGAAAACTAGCTTCCTAATGCTAAATATTTAGTAACATTACCTAATGTAACACATAACAAACGTAAGCACTTAATGAATGTTTAGTTGATTAATATAATAAGATATATCACAAGTCAATCTTAACAGCCATAACTTTCAAGTGCCTCTGTTGAACCCTTTGTCAAAATGCAAATGATTGAAATAAAAAATAATCTTTATGTAATTAGAATGTAACTTGCTGCTCATTTCAACTTAATTGGGATAAACTACCCAGCACATTCAATGACTGTATAGAAAAAGTAACCATTGCTTATTTCCAATAATCTCCTTTTTGTGGGTGAAATTTGTTAGTTGAGACACAAAAAATAAAACAATATCTCAAAGTCAAAGACAAATGTGTTTATTAAGAGAAAGCCAGTCTCACAAGAAAGCCAGACTCTGGTTAGCAGCTAAAGACAACTAGTCTTGAGAGTGCTTCCCTTAAATAGTACTTTCATAAAAGTAGGGTCTGGGGTACAATGGGAGGTGACATAAGTAATTTGACCATTATCACTTACTTGGCCCATGCCATTTACTATACCCAATGCCATTGATGTAAGTAAGTCCTTTGACCCTCACAATCAGCATGTATATTCCACATTGCTTACTTGAAAATAACACAGAACTATCAAATAGTAAAAAAACAAACAAAAAAACAAAAAAAAAAACCCCAAGTCTTTAATCACAATAGGGATAAATCCAATATTTAATTCTTTACTCAGAGTCTGGCACCACAACTTTTACAGGGTATAAGCCCTTACTATGGGCATATTATCCCTGGGAGTGCCACCAAGCTAGATGATGACTCCAAGGAACAAAAGCATTGGGGAACCTATATTTGGGGAGTCCAGGGGGCAGGGAAAGATGATTGACTTTACTACAGCTACAAAGGAAATGGGAGTGTTCAAACTATACTGACAGGATACAATCAAGCTTGGGAAAGGATAGAGGCTAGGGTGTAAGAGTAGGGGCTGCTTATAATGGATACTAAAGGATCGCTCCTATCCAGATGTGGATCTTCTTGGGGAAGGGTCTCTGATACAATAGGGGAGACTACCTAAAACAAAGAGGGTTCGTTGCATATGCTTAGTCCCACCTAACTAGGATTGTCATTCACCTGAGGGTCTGCCACTCAGTCTGAAACTGCTAGCCTGAGATTCCCTTCAGGATGGATTCCCATGGGAACAAGTATAAACTTTTGAGTCTCCAACCGACAAGCTAGTCCTGAAACCTGGGATTCACTAGATCCCACTAGACCACATGTCTGAGGATCCTAGATTCCATGTTGTCAGCCTTGTACAGGGTGTAGCCTGAACAGATTAAAAATGAGAATAAGGTACAGCTCAGCCATAATAGAATAAGGTCAAAAGTTTCTCTTATGGGGGATTGGGGGACAGTAACAGAACAGAATATATAAACATATATATGTTATATAGTCTTATAAAATTTTATAGAATCACATTTTGCATTAGCTCTCCCTAAGCACAGAGTTTTGCCTTTAGAAATGTATATCAGAACCTACCTGCTTACAAATGTAAATTTCTTTTTCCTGGTATCTCTTGCCTCCTCTCTTGAGGCCTCTGTGCATAAATAACTTGGTAGAAGAGTAGATGGTAGCATTTCTACTCTTCCTGAAGTCCTTTGGGGCTGGAAGCCCAATTGTACTTTGACATTCTCTCTGAGGAATGTATAAAGAAACAATAACACTAATTAGAGTACAATTTAACTTTTTGTGTGTATTTGTACAGTAGATTTTCCAGATAGTTTTTGCATGTTACATCATTTCACTTTTCTTTCTAATGCTTCATAGATCCAAGGTCATGATTAATGCCTTGTCCACACATAAACCTTGAAAAAAATTCAGAGCATCCTTTTCTAACAGTGAACATCTTCTTTACAGCATAACGGTAATGGAAAGAATAGAATGAACATAAATACATTTTTAGGGTCAAAAATCCTCATGTTGGAATGAAGTGTTGTTATATTTCAAATGGGATAATTAAGAATAGTGTACCTTCACTGACTTTTATGGAGTCTACAACTACAAATTTTGTAAATAAAAGTGGATTACTAGAATCTTTTAACTCCCAGATACTTGTCAAGCTCTAGGTGAAAATGCAGTCTCTTCATGAAAATAAATATCTAAATTAGTCCATAATGTATTTTACTTTTGGAGAAGTGGAAAAGGCTTGACAAAATAAATGTTTATTAAATTTGTATAGGCATTGAAGAAAGATCAGAGTGCCCTTCGCCTTCTTCATACTCTTATGTACTCCTTTATTACTTTTGTTAATTTTTTTTGTAATTCAACGTGCAGTGATATTTACCTTTAAGTAAAATAATTTTTAAATGATCATTCCTTATATATGCTGATGAAATGATTCTATTAATTCCTAATTTTTGATACTCTTTAATGCTAAAAATAAGAAATTGTTCTAAATATAGAATTTTCTATGAGATTTTCAGAATCTCAATTTCACCACTTTACAGAGAGGAAGGTCAGTTTAAAAAACAAACAAACAAACAATTCAAAGTTATACATTGTACTCACTGATGGAAACGCTATTAAGGTAGCCTAACAAAAGGGATATGGTTGAAAATGTTTAATACCTGGTTATCTAGAGGACAGTGTACCTCATATAGTTTTAATTTTAATCGGCCTTATTTTATTTCATCCATCACTTTCTTAAGAAATACCTAACAATGAACAGGACAAGTAAGTCTTGGTTTGAAGCTTATGCTATTTTCTGATGTGGCACTGAAATTTTAACAACTGGCTGTCCTAACTCAGTTCAAGTATCTTAGGAACACTCCTTTCTAAGAGCTAGAGACAGATCCTAAAAACATTTAGGTAGAATGAAATCATCTGAGCATCTTGCTTAATTTCAACTTTGTACTTAGAAGCAAGTAAGTTAGTAAGCCAGTTAGAACAACAGTTAATGGCAAAACAATTCTAATGAAGGATTTTTAAAGCTGACACTTATAAAGCATATTAAACACTTTTCTTTCAACAACTCTATCAGTTATGTATTTTAAAGAATACTGCCACCCTTTTTCAAAAGTGAAATCTAAAACTCAAAGTAACTTTAAAAAATATTTTATTTTCTCAATGACAGCTATCTTTCTTAGTTGATCATTGTTTAATATTTCTCTTACTATATACTATATTCTCCTGGTTCTGCTTACTTTACTCTGCATCAGTTCATATAGGTCTTTTCAGTATGTTTGTATTTTCCTGAAACTGTCATTTCTCATAGAGTAATAGCATTCTAACTTCATACCACAACTTGTAGAGTCATAGACATCCCCTCAATTTCCAATTCTTTGCCACCACATAAAGAGCTGCTATAAATATTTTTGTATAACTAGGTCCGTCCCTCCCCTTTAAAATTTTTTTCTTTGGAGAACTGTTGGAGGAGAAATGCAAAAGAAAACATGATTTATCACTTGTTTACTTGGGTATGGAGAGAAGGCACCAGAATGATAAGAGATGAGGTAGAGAAGAAAAGAGGAAAATCACAGAAAATGACTTCAATTTATTTTTCCTGTAAAATATGAGGCAAGATTCTCAGCTGAGACAATTGTGTGAGGAAGAGGCACTGGGAGATATGAGACATTATGGTTTCATAGCTTAGAAGAACCACACTGAGAAGATGGAGTAGTAGATAAGGAAGGTTGTCTAGTTGCAGGGAGGACCCAATTGAGGTCATGTAACACAAATTGATAGTGGACCAAGTCATAACAACTGGTTTTTCTTCACCTTAATTAAACAATAATCCAATAGGCATTAAAGTGACAAATAGTGGGAGTTATCCAAGACTGAGGCTTGGTTGGATATAGTTTATAATCCCCAAGGCCTTATAGTACAATGAAAATAACAGTTCTACTATTTTAGCTACATTCCTCTTTAAATGTATGCTGTTTTGCTAAAAGACTGAAAAAGTTAATGCCTTTTCAGAACATTAACTCTTAGAAGTAGGATCTAATCCAATGTTTGATATCTATATTTATTCTTATACTTTTAAAAAATCTATTTTCTTCAATTTTTCCATGATGTCTAATATTTTCTATCTTCTTTTAAAAATAATAGTTTCTCGATCCTAAAGGTCTCAGGGTTATCAATCAATGAATTACATAACTTTTCCCAATTAAGAAGCCATATTTCTAGGGGGCAGCTGGGTAGTTCAGTGGATTGAGAGCCAGGCCCAGAGATGGGAGGTCCAGGGTTCAAATATAGCCTCAGACACTTCCTAGCTGTGGGACCCTGGACAAGTCACTTGACCCCCATTGCCTAGCCCTTACCACTCTCCTGCCTTGAAGCCAATACACAGTATTGATTGCAAGATGGAAGGTAAGGGTTAAAAAAAAAAAGAAGGCACAAGTACCATCAAGATGGAATGTAGGAAAATCACACTATTACTGCTTTATAGCATCTCTAAAGCATCCTCTGATATTTTTCTTCCCCATTATATCTATTTAAGGGAGTCAGATGAGAAGGTATTCCTTTATAAATTGTCCAGGTTTCTTCTTTTTCTTCAGCTTCAAGCACTTAATACCTCAAAATGATCTTGTTTAGCTTATAGTTGTCTAAAAACACCAAGTCTTTCTAAAATGAATTGCTCTCTTGTCAGGCCTCTCATGTCCTGGACTTGTGGAATTGCCTTTTTTTATTCAAGTAAGTTAAAAGTTCTCAAAATGATACTTCTACCCAATATGCTATTTTTAGTCAATAACATTTTCATTTTAAATTACTAATTAGAAGTATAGAAAGTGAGTAATCTTCCTGGACATCATTATAGCAGCTCATACTTAAATGTGATTGTGACATGAGAACTCTACAATGTGGTTAGCATAGGCATTATGTCTATTTTATTGATAAAAGAGGAGAAAGGCGAGTCTCTGGGTAAGTGGGCTCAGACTTAATAACTAAATGCTACTAAATTCACATCCAAATGCAGCATCACTGAGGTTGAGTCTGAGTCTC
Organism: Monodelphis domestica; assembly: GCF_027887165.1. NCBI lineage: Eukaryota > Metazoa > Chordata > Mammalia > Didelphimorphia > Didelphidae > Monodelphis > Monodelphis domestica. The sequence goes on along the minus strand of NC_077231.1, from coordinate 28,804,131 downwards.
AGATATTAATAAGATGCATCCCTGGGGAACACATCTTAATTCTCAATGGGTCATCAGGTCTGGAAAGGCAGGGCAGAATTTGGCACTGACTCTACTTATAGACCATGTGGTGGCTTAATATCTTGACTTGTGAAGTTCACATGATTGTAGTCATATCTAATAGCCTTTCCCTAGAAACAAGAAAGAATGGACTCAGAAAAAACAGAAACTATAACGTGATAATAAGATTCCCAGTTTCATGTCAGCTGGCAATAAGAGTATGGTAATCCATCTTCTATGGAGAGTCTCTTAGTAGCCTATTCTCATTCACCAATTCAGCAAGTCTAATAAGTTCCCTTACCAAAAGTCTAATTTCCCACTGTCACTCAGAGAGGCTACTTTTAATCATGTGGCTAGCAAACTGGAACCAGTTACAGAATTTCTACCCATGCTCCAAATCTCCTTAAGAAACTTATGTTACTTGGCATCACACTTCTCTGTAAAAAGGCTGTTCTTCCTCATTCTTTTAGGGAATCACATTTGCTAAGCATGCTTATGTCTGGCCATCAGTCCCTGTTTATAGAATATCACAATCCTAGTATAGAGGTACAATATAGCAGTGAAGGAAGGACTTTAGTGGTACAGAACACCTGCTTGAACTCTAGGCCACAAACAAATAAATAATATTGTCCTGGTTTGCTTTAGTGATCATTTAATCCCTCAAAAGGGTGAAATTTTTAAAAAAAAAGAGAAAATCTAGTCTGGATTTATTTTTCACTAACAGGAAAGAATGGGTTGTTGGGTTGGAAATAATGGGAACCCTGTAGAGGTCTGATGTTTCCTTTGCGTAGTTTTGGATAAAGAAAGAATAGAAATGCAGGCAAAGTCTGATATACATAAAGGAAAGATAGGTTGGTTCCCATGGACTCAAAAACAAGAGGTAAAATCAGCACAGAAAGGATGAAAGATGTTTAATAATGACACAATGTAAAGTAATTACAATGAGATTAAAAATAGGATTTGGTATAACCAATATAAAATTCCTCATCTTAAAAAGGGTAGAAAGAAAGGAGAGAGGGAAAGAATGTATAACTAAAAATGGTAGAAAATGAATGTTAATAATTGTTTGTATACTTGGAAATGATCAAATAAAATATTATAAAATTAAAAAAATAATTGTGCACATAACTAGGAAAAATAAAACACTACTGAAGAAAAACTTTTAAAATTCGTATCTCCTTAAAAATTTTAAATGAAATTAAAATTAAAAGCTAAAAAAATAGATGTAAAATGGGATTTGTATGACAAGGTAGTTGTGGATATAGAGGGAACTAATTAACTATTTTTCAAAAGAAATCTAAAGAAGATGGAAACAAGTATCAGGCCCAGTCCTGTAAAAACAGTGTCAGAAATTCTAAAACTCAGAATGATCTGAGGCAGACAAGGGAAACAAAAGGCAATATTTTCATCCTCTCGTCTAACTTAAAATTGGAGATCAAGGAATAAAAGGGAAGCAATGGTGATAACTTATGAAAGGAACATAGAAAAAGCTTTTCAAGTCTTATTTGGTTTCTGTTTTCACTGACAAGTAAAATGAGTGTTACACTGGAAATAATTGAACACATATAACTTATATCAGCACATAAGTAAGAAAAGTAAGGAGAGACTAAGAGAGGCTCTAGTTATGCTGGAGAAACTCAACTTATCTATCCTCGATGAACTGCATTGTCAGGTATTGCAAGTACCACTGCATATAACATTGTACTGAATCATCTTAAAGGAGAGGTATAAATTGTTGAAGGGTAAATTTAGATTTCTTCCTTTTGATTTTTGCCTCAATTAAAAAAAAAAACCCAAAATGTAGAGAAAAGTTTTCTTGCTACAGGACAATGAAATTGACCTAATTTCTTTAGAAAGATCTATGACTCATTACAGAGACAGCCAATATCTAGAAAATAAAGTAATGGTTACAAAAAGCCATTGTGGCTTCATCAAGAACAAACCAAGTCATGCTAATTTTATTTCTTTTGTTGACATGATTATTTAAATAGTAGTTGAAGGGAATGCAGGAATAAGTTTGTTTGGGCTTTTAGGTAAATTTTAATAAAGTTTTTGATATAATATCTCATATGGTTTTGGTCAAAGGTTGAAGAGACATGCACTAGATGCATTTGATTAGAATTATAATGAATATGATGATGATGGTGGTGGTGATGATGATGAAAGGTGCCATATAGTACTCTAGATTGTTCAAAGCCCTTCAATTATGCTAAGTGCTATTAATAACTTCACTCTACAGATGAGGAACCCAAGGAACCACAGGGTTTAAATGATTTGCACAGGATCATTTGTAATAATCAGACAGAATATGAATTCATGAGTACCTCAATCCACGTTCAGAACTCTTATTTCAGGGGACACATTTAAGAATATATCACTCACTAATTGTAATAATTACAAAAATAATAGTAACCTGTAATTATGTAGCACTCTAATATTTGTAAAGCATTTTATGTATGTTATCTCAAATAATCCTCAGCCCTTTTAAGTAGATGCTATTATTATCCCCAGATGAAGAATATGAGGCAGACAGGTTAAATGATTATTTCTGTCCTTTGTGTGTCATCTGATGGCTTTTTGAGAGCTTTTTCACAAATTTTAACTTTTAACTTATTTTATCTTTTAAAATGAAACTGTATATATTTATGGAACTGATATATAAAATTTATTGATATTATATAATACTATACATATATTTTATTCTGTTTTTAAACATTTTTCTGCATGATCTGTGGTTTTCACAAAACTCCCTCCAAATTCCCATTTAATTTCTTATGCAGATTTGAGATATCTGTGGAAGAGATTTCTGTATTTCCTACACTAATACCACTAGAAGAAGGAACATGCTGAGAAGCTAATGAAACATCAAAACCAATAAAGTGGTGGAATATTCCTTCAAGACATTAAGAAACCAAATCATGAAGCCCAGGAGAATGGGCTGAATATAACAGAGTGTGCTCCACACTTGGAAAAAATGTCAGTCAGACATAACTGGAATTGTACAAGCTGGCAACCAACAAAACATGGCCTGCATTTATGTGATTTCATTGAAACCTGAATGAACAGGCAAAGTTCATTAAACAACTGGGTAAGCACATAACCCACCTGTGCAAAATGGGGACCTGATTCTGGCTTGGCAGAATATCTTTTTGACAAGGACAACTTTGGAGATGGTGACAAGGAGAGCTAAGCCTCAACCTGGTTTCCTCAACAAAGGTAGACTTCTACTGTCATACCATGCATGCATATTTTGATTATCTGAACTTTTCATAATATGTATCAAAGAAGTACCATGGTTTACATCCAAATAAAGTGACTGACTTATGGTGAAGAAAAAGAAATAGAAGAAAAGTCATCAAAAATAGACAATCAGCATCCTGCAGATTTTTATGGGCATCTTGGCTAGGGTACACTGGTTCCTTGTCTTTGGTTATGGACTAACATATATTTAAACTTCTCCTCCCAGAAATATGGTAACAGTGCTGAAGATCAGCAGAGCAGCTCAGCAGTCATAATATCAACAAAGGGACCACATGAAGAGTGAAGCAATCATTCCTGTAATGGGTGATTTGATGCAGAGTGGAGATGACACTGACAATGCCAGTCAGGAATATATCTTGGTCTTGCAGGTCCATAGACATATGCCCTTAATTAGTATGCCCTGATAAGAGTTACTTAGACTTTATGATCCTTCATGCATATTCCTTCATCATATATATATATGCTAACACTCTGAACTGAAGGCTCACTGAAAATACTGAGGAGAGGGGACAACCAGTAGGTTGAGAGAATCAGGCCTGGAAATGGGAGGTCATAGATTTGGATCTAGCCTGAGACACTTTTACCAGTGTGACCCTGGGCAAGTCACTTAACGCCAATTGCCTAGGCCTTATACCTTTTATGCCTTGGAACTGATATTTAATATCAATTCTAAGGCAGAAGGTCTGGGTTTGTGCAATTCAGTTATCTTCTTCTTAAGGCTCATTATCATTATCCTAAGATTCTCAAATTATCCCATCAACATTGGTATTGAGACTAGTTTTATTAAATATCACTAACTGCACGTTGGGCTGAGGCTACCTAACTTTGGGGCACATTTTATGGCAATAAGACAATACCTCACTAACTACCAGAAATTCAACTAACTCATAATAACATCTAATTTCAGTTTCTAAAAAGTTATGTCACTCTCTATCCACCAATATTCCCCTTAAAAACAGCACTAACATATTTATAGAATGTTGTGTTCTTCAGTCTACAATGCAATAATATTTGACACAAAATTGCTTTCAACTGCAGGATCCTTCTTTCAACCTGACTGCAACCATTTATAAATCTTTCCATCTGTATTGACAGAGGAGGAGCAAATGTCCTACTATTTTTTTTTTACTTCATCCATGGGAACCCCAAGACCAAGGGTATGCTGGTAAATGTTTAACATTCAGCTCATCAAAGGACAATGTACACAACACACTTTGAAGTTTATTCTCCTTTATTGACATTTTATCTATCTCTTGCTTAAGTAAGGTTTTATAATGACCAGAACAATAAATCAAGTCCTGATTTGAAACATTTGCTGATTAAAAGAAATGAAATAATCCCTACTTACAAATACCTTACATTCTAAAGGAGGGAATGAAAAAAATATGTGTAATTCCAACATGTCTGTAATATACTCTTCCTTTTCCTTCTAATAAGAGTTTCTCTTTTCCACTGACATCACTCAAATGCTATCTTCTGCATGAAGTCATTTCTGATCTCCCTAAGACTAGCACCCTTCTCAAATTAACCATAGAGCTACTTTTCTACCTGTCTTTGTCTCTATCTCTGTCTCTGTTTCTCTCTCTGACTCTGTCTCTGTCTCCCTGTGTCTCTCAATCCATTAGTTAAGCTTCACAATTCCTGGCACATAGTAGTCCTTCAATAAATACTTGGTTATTGATTGATTGATAAGTTCATACAAGTTAAATACAAAGAGAATAAATATAAATCAATACAATGTATTTAAAACATAGGGTTTTTGGGGTGAGGGAGTACTAGCAATTCAGTAGATTTGGAAAGATTTGATGTAGAAGGTAATATTTGATCTATCTTGAAGAGGTTTGGGATTTTATGAAGAAGAGATAAGGAGGCAATGCATTCTGAGTATGAGGAGAGAGAGAGCTGTGAGTTCAAAGACAAAGAAATGAAATAAAGAATGTAATGTATGAGGGGCAGAGAAAAGACCAGTTTTTCTTCAGGAGTTGGAGTAATGGATAAATTATTGTATAATGCATTAAAAGCAAAATAAAGAGTTTATCTTTGGTTCTAACTGGAAGAGGGAGTAGTTACTAGAAATCTCTGCTTTTGTCCTGCAGAATTAGGTCTTTATACCTAACCAGTTTGCCACTAATCAATGACTTCCATCCTGTCTCATATGGCAGAGAACTGTGACATTGGATGACAAAATAAGGTTCCTAAAAAATCTACAAAGGCTAGATTTTTAAAGAGTTGAAAAAATTAACTATAAATTTAATAAAATTAACTGTAAATTATAGACTAAGCGACATTGCCCTAGAAAGTAATTCTTGTGAAAAAGACCTTATGGATTAAATGTACTGCAAAGTAGAGCCAATGCAAATGATATATGTTGGGACAAATATATATATATATATATATATATGTGTGTGTATATATATATGTAAATATATATGCACACACACATATATATTTATATGTCATTGATTGCAACTTATAAATCATTAAATAAAAGGATAACATCTTGAACAAAGGTGCTTAGGGCTCTCTCGATAGCTCTACTGATTTAATCATTTAACTCTGTTCAAAAGTATTGACCTCTTTTGTCTTGCCAAACTTCTTATTTTTAACTGCTCTTCATTTGATTTATGGTCCAACCATTCTGGTCACCTTGCTATCTCACATATAATGGTTGATCTTCCATTTTCTGAGCTTTTATATAGGCTATCCCTGAAACCTACAATGTTCTCCTTCTTTTTCCTGTATCTCTGGAATCTTCTACTTTTCTCAAAATTAGCTCCTGTTATCTTTTGCAGGAATCTTTTTTTTAATACCTCTGCAGCTAGTGCATTTTCTCCTGAATTTAACTTTTATCTGATTTGACTATACTTAGTATCTATGTATTTAAGTACATGCTATTTTCCCCATTAGAATGCACACTTCTCAAGTATAAAATATTTTTTGCCTTTCTGTGTATTAAAATATTAATGGAAATACAATAAATACCTTATAGATACTTTTGGATTAATTGGATGCAATATTGTGCTCTGTTCTGGGAAATATATTTTAAAAGTTATACTAAAATGCAAATTAAATCTACAGTTGGCTAATAGGATGGGAATGGAATTTAAAACAAGGAAAAACAAAGATCACTTCCATGAAATAGGGGCACTTAATCTATAAATGGAAGGAACTATGGGGCAGGGCCATAAAGGTTGACTTTAAACCTTTGAGGGTTTACCTCAAACCTCGTGTGTGAAACAGATTTTATTTATTCCCAAAAGTCCCAAAAGAAATAGGATCCTCTGGGTAGAAAAAAATATATAGAGAGGTAGATTTTAACTCAAGGAATAGCTGAAGAATATTAACTATAAAAAAGTAGAATGAACTGCTTATGAGGTAGAGAGGTCCATTAATAAAGACGTTCAAGTACAAGCTGATTTATCACTTGTCATGGATAGAATCTACCAAGTACCCTTCTCAACTCTTCAGTCTATAGCTAAGGAAGAATGTTCTCTCCAGCATCCCAATGTTCTCCTTACAAATAAAGTACCTCATAAATCGACCTTGTTTTCTTATTGGAAGTATAGCAATCTACTGATGATCATGTAGCAAGAACAAACAAGTCTATTACTCAAGGACTTTCTCTTTTCCTTTATTCTCAACACTACATAGAGAAACACTACATAGAGAGGGGTGTAAGGGGTGTTCAAGGAGGGGTAGTATCTCTGGTATGGAGGGCTTGTCATGCCCTCCTAGGGAAGCTCTCCAGCCTCTGACCCCCACTTGACACCCAGCTCTCACTTGTGGCTCCCAATAGCTGCTAGCATGTGGCAGCGGCCACACCCTGGGCAATGGCTTTTACAGGCTGGCTAAACCTTGTGAGAGTAGCCATTGGGTCATAGACCCCTGGTGAACCAGGGCCTTCCTCACCCAGCATGTGAAGACTGCTTTGGCTGAACAGACAGAAGAAACCAATAAGAAGGTTCAACGGCAAAGCACTGTGGGGTACTTAGGGCGTGTTGGAGCACAAAAGACAACATGGCCATTCAATGCATCTGAGGAAGTCTCCAGGTGTAATGACTTTTCGTGCCACTATACCCAGGCTTCCAATGCTGAGAGAGTGGGACTGTCTCATGCATCGACTTTTCCACTTAAATCTCCTTCACACACAAGTGTCTTTGTGCACACTCATCTATCATAGATACAAACGCACAAAGACAATCGTCATCCTCGGTTACTGAGAGACTACTACTACTACTACTACATAGAGAAAGGTCTAAGAACAAAGAATCTACATGTCTTCCATACCCACACAGACCAGCAAAAAGTAAAACTATAAGAATAATTTTCTAATAATTCTTGTATTTGGTCCAAGTTTAGGCAGCTTGGTTAAGAGGGTGCCTCCTGGCTATTCTCCAAAAGGCCCCTTTCACTTCTTTGTTTCTTAAAGTATAGATGACTGGATTGAGTGCAGGTGTGACAACTGTGTACATAAGAGCTGTTGCTTTGTCTGTGTCTGGAGTATGGGCAGCCTTGGGTTGAAGATAGGTAAAGAGGGCTGTGCCATAGAAGAGAGAGACAACCAGGAGATGGGAAGAGCAAGTGGAAAAAGCTTTGTGCCTCCCAGCAGCAGAGGGCATTCTTAAAATAGCTATGAGAATGCGGGCATAGGAACAGAGAATGAGGAGGCAGGGGCTCATAATGAAGAGAACAGAAACAGAAAACAAAACTATCTCATTTTGAGAGGTATCCACACAAGCCAGTTTCACCACTGGCATGATGTCACAAAAGAAGTGCTGGATTTTTCCTGTGCCACAGAAAGGGAGGGTAAAGATCCATGTGGTCTGGGCTATCTCCACAACCATTCCTATAGTCCAGGATGCCACAGCCAATTGCAGGCAGACTCGAGGACCCATCAATAATGTGTACCGCAGTGGGTAGCAGATGGCAACAAAGCGATCATAAGCCATAGCTGCCAAGAGGCAGCATTCTGTCAGCCCCAGGATGGTGAAGATATACATCTGAGCAGCACAACGTGACACACTCATGGTCTTGGGTTCTACCAACAGGTGCACCAGCAGCTGAGGCACCACACTGGTGATATAGCACATCTCCAGAAAGGACAGGTTAGTCAGGAAGAAATACATGGGAGTGTGGAGGCTGGGGCTCACCCAGATCAGGAAGATGATCACCAGGTTTCCCAACACAGTGAATGTGTATATGGCTAAGAATACCACAAAGAGCACGGGTTGTAGCTCACCTAGAGAGGAGAAAGCCACAAAGATGAACGTGGTGCAGAGGGTCTGGTTTTCCCTCATCATTGGCTCAGAGCTTAACATCTGCAGAGACAAACAATACGGATGGATAAATGTATTTATATACTCACAAAGCTGCTTCCTAGAGCTTTACAGTAAGCTAGCAACAATGAAAACTAGCTTCCTAATGCTAAATATTTAGTAACATTACCTAATGTAACACATAACAAACGTAAGCACTTAATGAATGTTTAGTTGATTAATATAATAAGATATATCACAAGTCAATCTTAACAGCCATAACTTTCAAGTGCCTCTGTTGAACCTTTTGTCAAAATGCAAATGATTGAAATAAAAAATAATCTTTATGTAATTAGAATGTAACTTGCTGCTCATTTCAACTTAATTGGGATAAACTACCCAGCACATTCAATGACTGTATAGAAAAAGTAACCATTGCTTATTTCCAATAATCTCCTTTTTGTGGGTGAAATTTGTTAGTTGAGACACAAAAAATAAAACAAAATCTCAAAGTCAAAGACAAATGTGTTTATTAAGAGAAAGCCAGTCTCACAAGAAAGCCAGACTCTGGTTAGCAGCTAAAGACAACTAGTCTTGAGAGTGCTTCCCTTAAATAGTACTTTCATAAAAGTAGGGTCTGGGGTACAATGGGAGGTGACATAAGTAATTTGACCATTATCACTTACTTGGCCCATGCCATTTACTATACCCAATGCCATTGATGTAAGTAAGTCCTTTGACCCTCACAATCAGCATGTATATTCCACATTGCTTACTTGAAAATAACACAGAACTATCAAATAGTAAAAAAACAAACAAAAAAAACAAAAAAAAAACCCAAGTCTTTAATCACAATAGGGATAAATCCAATATTTAATTCTTTACTCAGGGTCTGGCACCACAACTTTTACAGGGTATAAGCCCTTACTATGGGCATATTATCCCTGGGAGTGCCACCAAGCTAGATGATGACTCCAAGGAACAAAAGCATTGGGGAACCTATATTTGGGGAGTCCAGGGGGCAGGGAAAGATGATTGACTTTACTACAGCTACAAAGGAAATGGGAGTGTTCAAACTATACTGACAGGATACAATCAAGCTTGGGAAAGGATAGAGGCTAGGGTGTAAGAGTAGGGGCTGCTTATAATGGATCATAAAGGATCGCTCCTATCCAGATGTGGATCTTCTTGGGAAAGGGTCTCTGATACAATAGGGGAGACTACCTAAAACAAAGAGGGTTCGTTGCATATGCTTAGTCCCACCTAACTAGGATTGTCATTCACCTGAGGGTCTGCCACTCAGTCTGAAACTGCTAGCCTGGTATTCCCTTCAGGATGGATTCCCATGGGAACAAGTATAAACTTTTGAGTCTCCAACCGACAAGCTAGTCCTGAAACCTGGGATTCACTAGATCCCACTAGACCACATGTCTGAGGATCCTAGATTCCATGTTGTCAGCCTTGTACAGGGTGTAGCCTGAACAGATTAAAAATGAGAATAAGGTACAGCTCAGCCAGAATAGAATAAGGTCAAAAGTTTCTCTTATGGGGGATTGGGGGACAGTAACAGAACAGAATATATAAACATATATATGTTATATAGTCTTATAAAATTTTATAGAATCACATTTTGCATTAGCTCTCCCTAAGCACAGAGTTTTGCCTTTAGAAATGTATATCAGAACCTACCTGCTTACAAATGTAAATTTCTTTTTCCTGGTATCTCTTGCCTCCTCTCTTGAGGCCTCTGTGCATAAATAACTTGGTAGAAGAGTAGATGGTAGCATTTCTACTCTTCCTGAAGTCCTTTGGGGCTGGAAGCCCAATTGTACTTTGACATTCTCTCTGAGGAATGTATAAAGAAACAATAACACTAATTAGAGTACAATTTAACTTTTTGTGTGTATTTGTACAGTAGATTTTCCAGATAGTTTTTGCATGTTACATCATTTCACTTTTCTTTCTAATGCTTCATAGATCCAAGGTCATGATTAATGCCTTGTCCACACATAAACCTTGAAAAAAATTCAGAGCATCCTTTTCTAACAGTGAACATCTTCTTTACAGCATAACGGTAATGGAAAGAATAGAATGAACATAAATACATTTTTAGGGTCAAAAATCCTCATGTTGGAATGAAGTGTTGTTATATTTCAAATGGGATAATTAAGAATAGTGTACCTTCACTGACTTTTATGGAGTCTACAACTACAAATTTTGTAAATAAAAGTGGATTACTAGAATCTTTTAACTCCCAGATACTTGTCAAGCTCTAGGTGAAAATGCAGTCTCTTCATGAAAATAAATATCTAAATTAGTCCATAATGTATTTTACTTTTGGAGAAGTGGAAAAGGCTTGACAAAATAAATGTTTATTAAATTTGTATAGGCATTGAAGAAAGATCAGAGTGCCCTTCGCCTTCTTCATACTCTTATGTACTCCTTTATTACTTTTGTTAATTTTTTTTTCTAATTCAACGTGCAGTGATATTTACCTTTAAGTAAAATAATTTTTAAATGATCATTCCTTATATATGCTGATGAAATGATTCTATTAATTCCTAATTTTTGATACTCTTTAATGCTAAAAATAAGAAATTGTTCTAAATATAGAATTTTCTATGAGATTTTCAGAATCTCAATTTCACCACTTTACAGAGAGGAAGGTCAGTTTAAAAAACAAACAAACAAACAATTCAAAGTTATACATTGTACTCACTGATGGAAAAGCTATTAAGGTAGCCTAACAAAAGGGATATGGTTGAAAATGTTTAATACCTGGTTATCTAGAGGACAGTGTACCTCATATAGTTTTAATTTTAATCGGCCTTATTTTATTTCATCCATCACTTTCTTAAGAAATACCTAACAATGAACAGGACAAGTAAGTCTTGGTTTGAAGCTTATGCTATTTTCTGATGTGGCACTGAAATTTTAACAACTGGCTGTCCTAACTCAGTTCAAGTATCTTAGGAACACTCCTTTCTAAGAGCTAGAGACAGATCCTAAAAACATTTAGGTAGAATGAAATCATCTGAGCATCTTGCTTAATTTCAACTTTGTACTTAGAAGCAAGTAAGTTAGTAAGCCAGTTAGAACAACAGTTAATGGCAAAACAATTCTAATGAAGGATTTTTAAAGCTGACACTTATAAAGCATATTAAACACTTTTCTTTCAACAACTCTATCAGTTATGTATTTTAAAGAATACTGCCACCCTTTTTCAAAAGTGAAATCTAAAACTCAAAGTAACTTTAAAAAATATTTTATTTTCTCAATGACAGCTATCTTTCTTAGTTGATCATTGTTTAATATTTCTCTTACTATATACTATATTCTCCTGGTTCTGCTTACTTTACTCTGCATCAGTTCATATAGGTCTTTTCAGTATGTTTGTATTTTCCTGAAACTGTCATTTCTCATAGAGTAATAGCATTCTAACTTCATACCACAACTTGTAGAGTCATAGACATCCCCTCAATTTCCAATTCTTTGCCACCACATAAAGAGCTGCTATAAATATTTTTGTATAACTAGGTCCGTCCCTCCCCTTAAAATTTTTTTCTTTGGAGAACTGTTGGAGGAGAAATGCAAAAGAAAACATGATTTATCACTTGTTTACTTGGGTATGGAGAGAAGGCACCAGAATGATAAGAGATGAGGTAGAGAAGAAAAGAGGAAAATCACAGAAAATGACTTCAATTTATTTTTCCTGTAAAATATGAGGCAAGATTCTCAGCTGAGACAATTGTGTGAGGAAGAGGCATTGGGAGATATGAGGCATTATGGTTTCATAGCTTAGAAGAACCACACTGAGAAGATGGAGTAGTAGATAAGGAAGGTTGTCTAGTTGCAGGGAGGACCCAATTGAGGTCATGTAACACAAATTGATAGTGGACCAAGTCATAACAACTGGTTTTTCTTCACCTTAATTAAACAAGAATCCAATAGGCATTAAAGTGACAAATAGTGGGAGTTATCCAAGACTGAGGCTTGGTTGGATATAGTTTATAATCCCCAAGGCCTTATAGTACAATGAAAATAACAGTTCTACTATTTTAGCTACATTCCTCTTTAAATGTATGCTGTTTTGCTAAAAGACTGAAAAAGTTAATTCCTTTTCAGAACATTAACTCTTAGAAGTAGGATCTAATCCAATGTTTGATATCTATATTTATTCTTATACTTTTAAAAAATCTATTTTCTTCAATTTTTCCATGATGTCTAATATTTTCTATCTTCTTTTAAAAATAATAGTTTCTCGATCCTAAAGGTCTCAGGGTTATCAATCAATGAATTACATAACTTTTCCCAATTAAGAAGCCATATTTCTAGGGGGCAGCTGGGTAGTTCAGTGGATTGAGAGCCAGGCCCAGAGATGGGAGGTCCAGGGTTCAAATATAGCCTCAGACACTTCCTAGCTGTGGGACCCTGGGAAAATCACTTGACCACCATTGCCTAGCCCTTACCACTCTCCTGCCTTGAAGCCAATACACAGTATTGATTGCAAGATGGAAGGTAAGGGTTTAAAAAAAAAAGAAGGCACAAGTACCATCAAGATGGAATGTAGGAAAATCACACTATTACTGCTTTATAGCATCTCTAAAGCATCCTCTGATATTTTTCTTCCCCATTATATCTATTTAAGGGAGTCAGATGAGAAGGTATTCCTTTATAAATTGTCCAGATTTCTTCTTTTTCTTCAGCTTCAAGCACTTAATACCTCAAAATGATCTTGTTTAGCTTATAGTTGTCTAAAAACACCAAGTCTTTCTAAAATGAATTGCTCTCTTGTCAGGCCTCTCATGTCCTGGACTTGTGGAATTGCCTTTTTTTATTCAAGTAAGTTAAAAGTTCTCAAAATGATACTTCTACCTAATATGCTATTTTTAGTCAATAACATTTTCATTTTAAATTACTAATTAGAAGTATAGAAAGTGGGTAATCTTCCTGGACATCATTATAGCAGCTCATACTTAAATGTGATTGTGACATGAGAACTCTACAATGTGGTTAGCATAGGCATTATGTCTATTTTATTGATAAAAGAGGAGAAAGGCGAGTCTCTGGGTAAGTGGGCTCAGACTTAATAACTAAATCCTACTAAATTCACATCCAAATGCAGCATCACTGAGGTTGAGTCTGAGTCTCAGATATTAATAAGATGCATCCCTGGGGAACACATCTTAATTCTCAATGGGTCATCAGGTCTGGAAAGGCAGGGCAGAATTTGGCACTGACTCTACTTATAGACCATGTGGTGGCTTAATATCTTGACTTGTGAAGTTCACATGATTGTAGTCATATCTAATAACCTTTCCCTAGAAACAAGAAAGAATGGACTCAGAAAAAACAGAAACTATAACGTGATAATAAGATTCCCAGTTTCATGTCAGCTGGCAATAAGAGTATGGTAATCCATCTTCTATGGAGAGTCTCTTAGTAGCCTATTCTCATTCACCAATTCAGCAAGTCTAATAAGTTCCCTTACCAAAAGTCTAATTTCCCACTGTCACTCAGAGAGGCTACTTTTAATCATGTGGCTAGCAAACTGGAACCAGTTACAGAATTTCTACCCATGCTCCAAATCTCCTTAAGAAACTTATGTTACTTGGCATCACACTTCTCTGTAAAAAGGCTGTTCTTCCTCATTCTTTTAGGGAATCACATTTGCTAAGCATGCTTATGTCTGGCCATCAGTCCCTGTTTATAGAATATCACAATCCTAGTATAGAGGTACAATATAGCAGTGAAGGAAGGACTTTAGTGGTACAGAACACCTGCTTGAACTCTAGGCCACAAACAAATAAATAATATTGTCCTGGTTTGCTTTAGTGATCATTTAATCCCTCAAAAGGGTGAAATTTTTAAAAAAAAGAGAAAATCTAGTCTGGATTTATTTTTCACTAACAGGAAAGAATGGGTTGTTGGGTTGGAAATAATGGGAACCCTGTAGAGGTCTGATGTTTCCTTTGTGTAGTTTTGGATAAAGAAAGAATAGAAATGCAGGCAAAGTCTGATATACATAAAGGAAAGATAGGTTGGTTCCCATGGACTCAAAAACAAGAGGTAAAATCAGCACAGGAAGGATGAAAGATGTTTAATAATGAAGTTTTGAAGACACAATGTAATTACAATGAATGAGATTAAAAATAGGATTTGGTATAACCAATATAAAATTCCTCATCTTAAAAAGGGTAGAAAGAAAGGAGAGAGGGAAAGAATGTATAACTAAAATGGTAGAAAATGAATGTTAATAATTGTTTGCATACTTGGAAATGATCAAATAAAATATTATAAAATTAAAAAAATAATTGTGCACATAACTAGGAAAAATAAAACACTACTGAAGAAAAACTTTTAAAATTCGTATCTCCTTAAAATTTTTAAATGAAATTAAAATTAAAAGCTAAAAAAATAGATGTAAAATGGGATTTGTATGACAAGGTAGTTGTGGATATAGAGGGAACTAATTAACTATTTTTCAAAAGAAATCTAAAGAAGATGGAAACAAGTACCAGGCCCAGTCCTGTAAAAACAGTGTCAGAAATTCTAAAACTCAGAATGATCTGAGGCAGACAAGGGAAACAAAAGGCAATATTTTCCTCCTCTTGTCTAACTTAAAATTGGAGATCAAGGAATAAAAGGGAAGCAATGGTGATAACTTATGAAAGGAACATAGAAAAAGCTTTTCAAGTCTTATTTGGTTTCTGTTTTCACTGACAAGTAAAATGAGTGTTACACTGGAAATAATTGAACACATATAACTTATATCAGCACATAAGTAAGAAAAGTAAGGAGAGACTAAGAGAGGCTCTAGTTATGCTGGAGAAACTCAACTTATCTATCCTCGATGAACTGCATTGTC
This sequence comes from Monodelphis domestica, assembly GCF_027887165.1. Classification (NCBI taxonomy): domain Eukaryota; kingdom Metazoa; phylum Chordata; class Mammalia; order Didelphimorphia; family Didelphidae; genus Monodelphis; species Monodelphis domestica. The sequence goes on along the minus strand of NC_077231.1, from coordinate 28,788,708 downwards.
AGGTATTGCAAGTACCACTGCATATAACATTGTACTGAATCATCTTAAAGGAGAGGTATAAATTGTTGAAGGGTAAATTTAGATTTCTTCCTTTTGATTTTTGCCTCAATTAAAAAAAAAACCCAAAATGTAGAGAAAAGTTTTCTTGCTACAGGACAATGAAATTGACCTAATTTCTTTAGAAAGATCTATGACTCATTACAGAGACAGCCAATATCTAGAAAATAAAGTAATGGTTACAAAAAGCCATTGTGGCTTCATCAAGAACAAACCAAGTCATGCTAATTTTATTTCTTTTGTTGACATGATTATTTAAATAGTAGTTGAAGGGAATGCAGGAATAAGTTTGTTTGGGCTTTTAGGTAAATTTTAATAAAGTTTTTGATATAATATCTCATATGGTTTTGGTCAAAGATTGAAGAGACATGCACTAGATGCATTTGATTAGAATTATAATGATTATGATGATGATGGTGGTGGTGATGATGATGAAAGGTGCCATATAGTACTCTAGATTGTTCAAAGCCCTTCAATTATGCTAAGTGCTATTAATAACTTCATTCTACAGATGAGGAACCCAAGGAACCACAGGGTTTAAATGATTTGCACAGGATCATTTGTAATAATCAGACAGAATATGAATTCATGAGTACCTCAATCCACGTTCAGAACTCTTATTTCAGGGGACACATTTAAGAATATATCACTCACTAATTGTAATAATTACAAAAATAATAGTAACCTGTAATTATGTAGCACTCTAATATTTGTAAAGCATTTTATGTATGTTATCTCAAATAATCCTCAGCCCTTTTAAGTAGATGCTATTATTATCCCCAGATGAAGAATATGAGGCAGACAGGTTAAATGATTATTTCTGTCCTTTGTGTGTCATCTGATGGCTTTTTGAGAGCTTTTTCACAAATTTTAACTTTTAACTTATTTTATCTTTTAAAATGAAACTGTATATATTTATGGAACTGATATATAAAATTTATTGATATTATATAATACTATACATATATTTTATTCTGTTTTTAAACATTTTTCTGCATGATCTGTGGTTTTCACAAAACTCCCTCCAAATTCCCATTTAATTTCTTATGAAGATTTGAGATATCTGTGGAAGAGATTTCTGTATTTCCTACACTAATACCACTAGAAGAAGGAACATGCTGAGAAGCTAATGAAACATCAAAACCAATAAAGTGGTGGAATATTCCTTCAAGACATTAAGAAACCAAATCATGAAGCCCAGGAGAATGGGCTGAATATAACAGAGTGTGCTCCACACTTGGAAAAAATGTCAGTCAGACATAACTGGAATTGTACAAGCTGGCAACCAACAAAACATGGCCTGCATTTATGTGATTTCATTGAAACCTGAATGAACAGGCAAAGTTCATTAAACAACTGGGTAAGCACATAACCCACCTGTGCAAAATGGGGACCTGATTCTGGCTTGGCAGAATATCTTTTTGACAAGGACAACTTTGGAGATGGTGACAAGGAGAGCTAAGCCTCAACCTGGTTTCCTCAACAAAGGTAGACTTCTACTGTCATACCATGCATGCATATTTTGATTATCTGAACTTTTCATAATATGTATCAAAGAAGTACCATGGTTTACATCCAAATAAAGTGACTGACTTATGGTGAAGAAAAAGAAATAGAAGAAAAGTCATCAAAAATAGACAATCAGCATCCTGCAGATTTTTATGGGCATCTTGGCTAGGGTACACTGGTTCCATTTTCTTTGGTTAATAACTAACATATATTTAAACTTCTCCTCCCAGAAATATGGTAACAGTGCTGAAGATCAGCAGAGCAGCTCAGCAGTCATAATATCAACAAAGGGACCACATGAAGAGTGAAGCAATCATTCCTGTAATGGGTGATTTGATGCAGAGTGGAGATGACACTGACAATGCCAGTCAGGAATATATCTTGGTCTTGCAGGTCCATAGACATATGCCCTTAATTAGTATGCCCTGATAAGAGTTACTTAGACTTTATGATCCTTCATGCATATTCCATCATTATATACATATGCTAACACTCTGAACTGAAGGCTCACTGAAAATACTGAGGAGAGGGGACAACCAGTAGGTTGAGAGAATCAGGCCTGGAAATGGGAGGTCATAGATTTGGATCTATCCTGAGACACTTTTACCAGTGTGACCCTGGGCAAGTCACTTAACGCCAATTGCCTAGGCCTTATACCTTTTATGCCTTGGAACTGATATTTAATATCAATTCTAAGGCAGAAGGTCTGGGTTTGTGCAATTCAGTTATCTTCTTCTTAAGGCTCATTATCATTATCCTAAGATTCTCAAATTGTCCCATCAACATTGGTATTGAGACTAGTTTTATTAAATATCACTAACTGCACGTTGGGCTGAGGCTACCTAACTTTGGGGCACATTTTATGGCAATAAGACAATACCTCACTAACTACCAGAAATTCAACTAACTCATAATAACATCTAATTTCAGTTTCTAAAAAGTTATGTCACTCTCTATCCACCAATATTCCCCTTAAAAACAGCACTAACATATTTATAGAATGTTGTGTTCTTCAGTCTACAATGCAATAATATTTGACACAAAATTGCTTTCAACTGCAGGATCCTTCTTTCAACCTGACTGCAACCATTTATAAATCTTTCCATCTGTATTGACAGAGGAGGAGCAAATGTCCTACTATTTTTTTTTTACTTCATCCATGGGAACCCCAAGACCAAGGGTATGCTGGTAAATGTTTAACATTCAGCTCATCAAAGGACAATGTACACAACACACTTTGAAGTTTATTCTCCTTTATTGACATTTTATCTATCTCTTGCTTAAGTAAGGTTTTATAATGACCAGAACAATAAATCAAGTCCTGATTTGAAACATTTGCTGATTAAAAGAAATGAAATAATCCCTACTTACAAATACCTTACATTCTAAAGGAGGGAATGAAAAAAATATGTGTAATTCCAACATGTCTGTAATATACTCTTCCTTTTCCTTCTAATAAGAGTTTCTCTTTTCCACTGACATCACTCAAATGCTATCTTCTGCATGAAGTCATTTCTGATCTCCCTAAGACTAGCACCCTTCTCAAATTAACCATAGAGCTACTTTTCTACCTGTCTTTGTCTCTATCTCTGTCTCTGTTTCTCTCTCTGACTCTGTCTCTGTCTCCCTGTGTCTCTCAATCCATTAGTTAAGCTTCACAATTCCTGGCACATAGTAGTCCTTCAACAAATACTTGGTTATTGATTGATTGATAAGTTCATACAAGTTAAATACAAAGAGAATAAATATAAATCAATACAATGTATTTAAAACATAGGGTTTTTGGGGTGAGGGAGTACTAGCAATTCAGTAGATTTGGAAAGATTTGATGTAGAAGGTAATATTTGATCTATCTTGAAGAGGTTTGGGATTTTATGAAGAAGAGATAAGGAGGCAATGCATTCTGAGTATGAGGAGAGAGAGAGCTGTGAGTTCAAAGACAAAGAAATGAAATAAAGAATGTAATGTATGAGGGGCAGAGAAAAGACCAGTTTTTCTTCAGGAGTTGGAGTAATGGATAAATTATTGTATAATGCATTAAAAGCAAAATAAAGAGTTTATCTTTGGTTCTAACTGGAAGAGGGAGTAGTTACTAGAAATCTCTGCTTTTGTCCTGCAGAATTAGGTCTTTATACCTAACCAGTTTGCCACTAATCAATGACTTCCATCCTGTCTCATATGGCAGAGAACTGTGACATTGGATGACAAAATAAGGTTCCTAAAAAATCTACAAAGGCTAGATTTTTAAAGAGTTGAAAAAATTAACTATAAATTTAATAAAATTAACTGTAAATTATAGACTAAGCGACATTGCCCTAGAAAGTAATTCTTGTGAAAAAGACCTTATGGATTAAATGTACTGCAAAGTAGAGCCAATGCAAATGATATATGTTGGGACAAATATATATATATATAATATATATATATATATATATATATATGTGTGTATATATATATGTAAATATATATGCACACACACATATATATTTATATGTCATTGATTGCAACTTATAAATCATTAAATAAAAGGATAACATCTTGAACAAAGGTGCTTAGGGCTCTCTCGATAGCTCTACTGATTTAATCATTTAACTCTGTTCAAAAGTATTGACCGCTTTTGTCTTGCCAAACTTCTTATTTTTAACTGCTCTTCATTTGATTTATGGTCCAACCATTCTGGTCACCTTGCTATCTCACATATAATGGTTGATCTTCCATTTTCTGAGCTTTTATATAGGCTATCCCTGAAACCTACAATGTTCTCCTTCTTTTTCCTGTATCTCTGGAATCTTCTACTTTTCTAAAAATTAGCTCGTGTTATCTTTTGCAGGAATCTTTTTTTTAATACCTCTGCAGCTAGTGCATTTTCTCCTGAATTTAGCTTTTATCTGATTTGACTATACTTGGTATCTATGTATTTAAGTACATGCTATTTTCTCCATTAGAATGCACACTTCTCAAGTATAAAATATTTTTTGCCTTTTCTGTGTATTAAAATATTAATAGAAATACAATAAATACCTTATAGATACTTTTGGATTAATTGGATGCAATATTGTGCTCTGTTCTGGGAAATATATTTTAAAAGTTATACTAAAATGCAAATTAAATCTACAGTTGGCTAATAGGATGGGAATGGAATTTAAAACAAGGAAAAACAAAGATCACTTCCATGAAATAGGGGCACTTAATCTATAAATGGAAGGAACTATGGGGCAGGGCCATAAAGGTTGACTTTAAACCTTTGAGGGTTTACCTCAAACCTCGTGTGTGAAATAGATTTTATTTATTCCCAAAAGTCCTAAAAGAAATAGGATCCTCTGGGTAGAAAAAATATATAGAAAGGTAGATTTTAACTCAAGAAATAGCTGAAGAATATTAACTATAAAAAAGTAGAACGAACTGCTTATGAGGTAGAGAGGTCCATTAATAAAGACCTTCAAGTACAAGCTGATTTATCACTTGTCATGGATAGAATCTACCAAGTACCCTTCTCAACTCTTCAGTCTATAGCTAAGGAAGAATGTTCTCTCCAGCATCCCAATGTTCTCCTTACAAATAAAGTACCTCATAAATCGACCTTGTTTTCTTATTGGAAGTATAGCAATCTACTGATGATCATGTAACAAGAACAAACAAGTCTATTACTCAAGGACTTTCTCTTTTCCTTTATTCTCAACACTACATAGAGAAACACTACATAGAGAGGGGTGTATGGGGTGTTCAAGGAGGGGTAATATCTCTGGTATGGAGGGCTTGTCATGCCCTCCTAGGGAAGCTCTCCAGCCTCTGACCCCCACTTGACACCCAGCTCTCACTTGTGGCTCCTAGTAGCTGCTAGCATGTGGCAGTGGCCACACCCTGGGCAACGGCTTTGACAGGCTGGTTAAACCTTGTGAGAGTAGCCATTGGGTCATAGACCCCTGGTGAACCAGGGCCTTCCTCACCCAGCATGTGAAGACTGCTTTGGCTGAACAGACTGAAGAAACCAATAAGAAGGTTCAACGGCAAAGCACTGTGGGGTACTTAGGGCGTGTTGGAGCACAAAAGACAACACGGCCATTCAATGCATCTGAGGAAGTCTCCAGGTGTAACGACTTTTCGTGCCACTATACCCAGGCTTCCAATGCTGAGAGAGTGGGACTGTCTCATGCATCGACTTTTCCACTTAAATCTCCTTCACACACAAGTGTCTTTGTGCACACTCATCTATCATAGATACAAACGCACAAAGACAATCGTCATCCTCGGTTACTGAGAGACTACTACTACTACTACTACATAGAGAAAGGTCTAAGAACAAAGAATCTACATGTCTTCCATACCCACACAGACCAGCAAAAAGTAAAACTATAAGAATAATTTTCTAATAATTCTTGTATTTGGTCCAAATTTAGGCAGCTTGGTTAAGAGGGTGCCTCCTGGCTATTCTCCAAAAGGCTCCTTTCACTTCTTTGTTTCTTAAAGTATAGATGACTGGATTGAGTGCAGGTGTGACAACTGTGTACATAAGAGCTGTTGCTTTGTCTGTGTCTGGAGTATGGGCAGCCTTGGGTTGAAGATAGGTAAAGAGGGCTGTGCCATAGAAGAGAGAGACAACCAGGAGATGGGAGGAGCAAGTGGAAAAAGCTTTGTACCTCCCAGCAGCAGAGGGCATTCTTAAAATAGCTATGAGAATGCGGGCATAGGAACAGAGAATGAGGAGGCAGGGGCTCATGATGAAGAGAACAGAAAGAAAAAACATAACTATCTCATAGTGGGAGGTATTCACACAAGCCAGTTTCACCACTGGCATGATGTCACAAAAGAAGTGCTGGATTTTTCCTGTGCCACAGAAAGGGAGGGTAAAAATCCATGTGGTCTGGGCTATCTCCACAACCATTCCTATAGTCCAGGATGCCACAGCCAATTGCAGGCAGACTCGAGGACCCATCAATAATGTGTACCGCAGTGGGTAGCAGATGGCAACAAAGCGATCATAAGCCATAGCTGCCAAGAGGCAGCATTCTGTCAGCCCCAGGATGGTGAAGATATACATCTGAGCAGCACAACGTGACACACTCATGGTCTTGGGTTCTACCAACAGGTGCACCAGCAGCTGAGGCACCACACTGGTGATATAGCACATCTCCAGAAAGGACAGGTTAGTCAGGAAGAAATACATGGGAGTGTGGAGGCTGGGGCTCACCCAGATCAGGAAGATGATCACCAGGTTTCCCAACACAGTGAATGTGTATATGGCTAAGAATACCACAAAGAGCACGGGTTGTAGCTCACCTAGAGAGGAGAAAGCCACAAAGATGAACGTGGTGCAGAGGGTCTGGTTTTCCCTCATCATTGGCTCAGAGCTTAACATCTGCAGAGACAAACAATAGGGATGGATAAATGCATTTATACACTCACAAAGCTGCTTCCTAGAGCTTTACAGTAAGCTAGCAACAATGAAAACTAGCTTCCTAATGCTAAATATTTAGTAACATTACCTAATGTAACACATAACAAACGTAAGCACTTAATGAATATTTAGTTGATTAATATAATAAGATATATCACAAGTCAATCTTAACAGCCATAACTTTCAAGTGCCTCTGTTGAACCTTTTGTCAAAATGCAATTGATTGGAATAAAAAAGAATCTTTATGTAATTAGAATGTAACTTGCTACTCATTTCAACTTAATTGGGATAAACTACCCAGCACATTCAATGACTGTATACAAAAAGTAACCATTGCTTATTTCCAATAATCTCCTTTTTGTGGGTGAAATTTGTTAGTTGAGACACAAAAAATAAAACAAAATCTCAAAGTCAAAGACAAATGTGTTTATTAAGAGAAAGCCAGTCTCACAAGAAAGCCAGACTCTGGTTAGCAGCTAAAGACAACTAGTCTTGAGAGTGCTTCCCTTAAATAGTACTTTCATAAAAGTAGGGTCTGGGGTACAATGGGAGGTGACATAAGTAATTTGACCATTATCACTTACTTGGCCCATGCCATTTACTATACCCAATGCCATTGATGTAAGTAAGTCCTTTGACCCTCACAATCAGCATGTATATTCCACATTGCTTACTTGAAAATAACACAGAACTATCAAATAGTAAAAAAACAAACAAAAAAAAACAAAAAAAAAACCCCAAGTCTTTAATCACAATAGGGATAAATCCAATATTTAATTCTTTACTCAGAGTCTGGCACCACAACTTTTACAGGGTATAAGCCCTGTACTATGGGCATATTATCCCTGGGAGTGCCACCAAGCTAGATGATGACTCCAAGGAACAAAAGCATTGGGGAACCTATATTTGGGGAGTCCAGGGGGCAGGGAAAGATGATTGACTTTACTACAGCTACAAAGGAAATGGGAGTGTTCAAACTATACTGACAGGATACAATCAAGCTTGGGAAAGGATAGAGGCTAGGGTGTAAGAGTAGGGGCTGCTTATAATGGATCATAAAGGATCGCTCCTATCCAGATGTGGATCTTCTTGGGAAAGGGTCTCTGATACAATAGGGGAGACTACCTAAAACAAAGAGGGTTCGTTGCATATGCTTAGTCCCACCTAACTAGGATTGTCATTCACCTGAGGGTCTGCCACTCAGTCTGAAACTGCTAGCCTGAGATTCCCTTCAGGATGGATTCCCATGGGAACAAGTATAAACTTTTGAGTCTCCAACCGACAAGCTAGTCCTGAAACCTGGGATTCACTAGATCCCACTAGACCACATGTCTGAGGATCCTAGATTCCATGTTGTCAGCCTTGTACAGGGTGTAGCCTGAACAGATTAAAAATGAGAATAAGGTACAGCTCAGCCAGAATAGAATAAGGTCAAAAGTTTCTCTTATGGGGGATTGGGGGACAGTAACAGAACAGAATATATAAACATATATATGTTATATAGTCTTATAAAATTTTATAGAATCACATTTTGCATTAGCTCTCCCTAAGCACAGAGTTTTGCCTTTAGAAATGTATATCAGAACCTACCTGCTTACAAATGTAAATTTCTTTTTCCTGGTATCTCTTGCCTCCTCTCTTGAGGCCTCTGTGCATAAATAACTTGGTAGAAGAGTAGATGGTAGCATTTCTACTCTTCCTGAAGTCCTTTGGGGCTGGAAGCCCAATTGTACTTTGACATTCTCTCTGAGGAATGTATAAAGAAACAATAACACTAATTAGATTACAATTTAACTTTTTGTGTGTATTTGTACAGTAGATTTTCCAGATAGTTTTTGCATGTTACATCATTTCACTTTTCTTTCTAATGCTTCATAGATCCAAGGTCATGATTAATGCCTTGTCCACACATAAACCTTGAAAAAAATTCAGAGCATCCTTTTCTAACAGTGAACATCTTCTTTACAGCATAACGGTAATGGAAAGAATAGAATGAACATAAATACATTTTTAGGGTCAAAAATCCTCATGTTGGAATGAAGTGTTGTTATATTTCAAATGGGATAATTAAGAATAGTGTACCTTCACTGACTTTTATGGAGTCTACAACTACAAATTTTGTAAATAAAAGTGGATTACTAGAATCTTTTAACTCCCAGATACTTGTCAAGCTCTAGGTGAAAATGCAGTCTCTTCATGAAAATAAATATCTAAATTAGTCCATAATGTATTTTACTTTTGGAGAAGTGGAAAAGGCTTGACAAAATAAATGTTTATTAAATTTGTATAGGCATTGAAGAAAGATCAGAGTGCCCTTCCCCTTCTTCATACTCTTATGTACTCCTTTATTACTTTTGTTAATTTTTTTTGTAATTCAACGTGCAGTGATATTTACCTTTAAGTAAAATAATTTTTAAATGATCATTCCTTATATATGCTGATGAAATGATTCTATTAATTCCTAATTTTGATACTCTTTAATGCTAAAAATAAGAAATTGTTCTAAATATAGAATTTTCTATGAGATTTTCAGAATCTCAATTTCACCACTTTACAGAGAGGAAGGTCAGTTTAAAAAACAAACAAACAAACAATTCAAAGTTATACATTGTACTCACTGATGGAAACGCTATTAAGGTAGCCTAACAAAAGGGATATGGTTGAAAATGTTTAATACCTGGTTATCTAGAGGACAGTGTCCCTCATATAGTTTTAATTTTAATCGGCTTTATTTTATTTCATCCATCACTTTCTTAAGAAATACCTAACAATGAACAGGACAAGTAAGTCTTGGTTTGAAGCGTATGCTATTTTCTGATGTGGCACTGAAATTTTAACAACTGGCTGTCCTAACTCAGTTCAAGTATCTTAGGAACACTCCTTTCTAAGATCTAGAGACAGATCCTAAAAACATTTAGGTAGAATGAAATCATCTGAGCATCTTGCTTTAATTTCAACTTTGTACTTAGAAGCAAGTAAGTTAGTAAGCCAGTTAGAACAACAGTTAATGGCAAAACAATTCTAATGAAGGATTTTTAAAGTTGACACTTATAAAGCATATTAAACACTTTTCTTTCAACAACTCTATCAGTTATGTATTTTAAAGAATACTGCCACCCTTTTTCAAAAGTGAAATCTAAAACTCAAAGTAACTTTAAAAATATTTTATTTTCTCAATGACAACTATCTTTCTTAGTTGATCATTGTTTAATATTTCTCTTACTATATACTATATTCTCCTGGTTCTGCTTACTTTACTCTGCATCAGTTCATATAGGTCTTTTCAGTATGTTTGTATTTTCCTGAAACTGTCATTTCTCATAGAGTAATAGTATTCTTACTTCATACCACAACTTGTAGAGTCATAGACATCCCCTCAATTTCCAATTCTTTGCCACCACATAAAGAGCTGCTATAAATATTTTTGTATAACTAGGTCCATCCCTCCCCTTTAAAATTTTTTTCTTTGGAGAACTGTTGGAGGAGAAATGCAAAAGAAAACCTGATTTATCACTTGTTTACTTGGGTATGGGTATATGATTTTGGGTTTTGGTTTTATAAGATTATTCTCTTATAAAAATGAATAATATGGAAAGATGTTTTGAGTGATAACCGAATGGAAATGCTTGTCAACTCCAGAGGAGGGCAGGGAAGGAGAAAACATGAATTATGTAACTTTGGGAAAACTTATGTTTAAATTTCTTATGGAATAAAATAAAGATAAATTTTTTAAAATCTCTTTGGGATATACAGTTAGTAGCAATATTACTAGATTGAGGGGTATACACATATTTAATTGCCCTCCTGAATAGATCAATTCACAATAACACTAACAATGCATTAGTCTCCTAATTTTGTCACACCCTCTCCAACATTTATCATTTTTCTTTACTGTTATATTAGCTAATCTGAAAGGTGTGAGACAGTACCTCACTGTTTTAATGTGCATTACTGTAATCAAGAGTGATTCAGAACATTTTTATATGGTTATTGATAGCTTTGATTTCTTCATCTGAAAACTACTTGTTCATATTTGACCATTTGTCAATTAGGGAATGACTTATATTCTTAAAATTTGACTCAGTGCTCTATATATTTGAGAAATGAAATTATAACCAGAAAAACAATAATTTCAGAGCTAAATCAGTGGTTTGAGCATGATTTTTAGAATTTAAAAAATGTAACAGTATGAGAATTTATTCCTAGGCAAAAGTCTATGAATACCATCACATCTAGAATGTAGTCCCAGGGTAATACCCAAGTTATAATTTCAAGTGTCTGTATTGTTATAGTAACTTTAAATGTGTTACCATATTAATCATAAACAAGTTACTATGTTAATTCTAAATCGAATGCATCCTAAATGTATAACTTTATATCAAACTAATTCACTTAAGAGGCACAAAAAAGTCACCCAAAGGTCATGGAGGATAGGAACCGATAGAGAGCTTGAGTCTTGAAGTACCTTAGAGGACTCATGAGGATTGGGATGTACTATGTCAGAATGACCTGTAAAGAAATCCAGGTCAAAAGTGTTCTAACCTTTTTATGACCTATAAGTCACTACTATGCATGTCAAGAGTGATCACTGTAAATCTTCATCCTTACTCTATAAGTTCCTCACTTTGCTTTTAAAAACCTATGAATGTTAATGGGTAGGTTTTAAGTTTTGAACCTGTAGGAAACCCGGCTGACCCTGTGATTTTTCTTTCACAATAAAGCCAGATCTTTCCCCAGAAGGGTTTCTCAGAATCTTATTTTAACAAGACAACTGTTAGAGAAATTTGCTGCAAAATTTCTCCTGTTTGTTGTTTCCTCTAATCTTGACTACATTGGTTTGTTTGTACAAAATCTTTTTCAAATTTAATACAATCAAAAATTTTAATTTATATCTCATCATGTTTTCTATCTCTTGGTCATAAAGTCTTCCCTTCTTCATAGATCTACTAGGTAAAACATTCTCTACTATCCTAATTTGCTTATGGTATCACCCTTTATATCTAGATCATATATCCATTGTTACCTCATCATGGCAAACCTTTTAGAGACCATATGCCATGCTCTACCCCTCCAGAGACTGAGTGCCATACCCCCATCCTAACCCCAGCAGGGGAGAGAGAAAGCATTCTCATTGGGTTGCTGGGCAGAGGGGTGGGTAATTTCAAAAAATGTCCTCAGGTTTGGTGGAGAGGGGGAAGGGAGCAGCTCTGCCAGAGTACCCCTGCCTTTCTAGTAATGAACTTTGGTGGGCAAAGGTGCATGAGCCCAGAGAGGGCACTGATTGCCCTTTCTGGCACATGTGTCAGTTTTACCACAATGGGCATAGGATGTCACATATTGGTCTATAAATTCTGTCATTGTACTTTCCAGTTTTCCCAGCAATTTTTGTCAAAGAGTGAGTTTTTATCCCCATAGCTGGGAACTTTGGATTTGTCAACACTAGATTGCTATGGTAATTTACTCTTGTGAATCTAAGCTATTCCATTCATCCACCATTCTATTTTTTAACCACTATGAGATTATTTTAATGATAATTGCTTTGTTTGAGATCTTGTACTGCTAGACTAGCTTCCTTCACATTTTTTTCATTAATTTCCTTGGCATTTTTTAACTTTGGTTCTTCCAGATGAATTTAGTTATTAATTTTTCTAGCTCTATAAAATTTTTTGATTGTTTGATATGACAATGAATAAGTAAATTAATTTGGGTAGAATTGCCATTTTTATTATATTAGATCAGCCTATCAGCAATTAATATTTTTCCAATTGTTCAGATCTGACTTTTTTGTGTTTGAAAAGTATTTTGTAACTGTGTTCTTATAATTCCTGTGTTTATCTTGGCAAGTAGATTCCCAGGTATTTTAGATTGTTTAGATTTAATTTATTTTATTTTTTTTTCCATTTGAATTAGTTTATTTAGTCAATTTAGAACATTATTCCTTGGTTACAATAATCACATTATTTCATTCCCTCCACTCCAACCACCCTTCCCACAGGCCATGTGCAATTTCATTGGGTATTACTTGTGTTCTTTATCAGAACCTATTTCCATGCTGTTGGTGTTTACACTAGGATGTTCATTTAGAGTCTAAATCCCCAATCATATCCCTTCCATCCATGTATCCAAACAGCTGTTTTCCTTTGGTGTTTTTACTCCCACAGTGTTTCCTATGAATGTGGATAGTGGTTTTTCTCATAGATTCCTCCTAGTTGTTCAGGATCACTGCATTGCCACTAATGGAGAAGTCCATTATGTTTGATTGTGCCACAGTGTATCAGTCTCTGTGTACAATGTTTTCCTGGTTTTGCTCCTCTCACTCTGAAACAATTACTGGGGGTTGTTCCAGTCTCCATGGAATTCCTCCACTTTATTATTCCTTCGAGTATTCCATCATAAACATATATCACAATTTGTTCAGCCATTCCCAATTTGAAGGGCATCCCCTCATTTTCCATTTTTTTTGCCACTACAAAGAGCACAACTATGAATATTTTTGTACAAGTCTTTTTCCCTATTATCTCTTTGGGGTACAAACCCAGAAGTGCTATGGCTAGATCAAAGGGCAGACAGTCTTTTATCACCCTTTGCCTATAATTCCAGATTGTCCTCCAGAATGGTTGGATCAATTCACAACTCCACCAGCAATGAATTAATGTCCCAACTTTGCCACATTGCCTCCAGCATTCATTACTTTCCTTTGTTGTCATGTGAGCCAATCTGCTAAGTGTGAGGTGATACCTCAGAGTGGTTTTGATTTTCATTTCTCTGATTATAAGAGATTTAGAATACTTTTTCATGTTCTTTTTAATAGTTTTGATTTCTTTAACTGAAAATTGCCTATTCATGTCCCTTACCCATTTATCATTTGGAGAATGACTTGATTTTTTATACAAATGGTTTGGCTCTTTGTAAATTTGAGTAATTAGACCTTTGTCAGAGGTTTTTGTAATGAAGATTGTTTCTCAATTTGTTGCTTCCCTTTTATTTTGGATGCATTAGTTTTGTTTGTATAAAACTTTTTAATTTGATGTAATCAAAATTATTGATTTTACATTTTGTGATTGTTTCTAGCTGTTGCTTGGTATTAAAGCCTTTCCTTTCCCATAGATCTGACAAGTATACTATTCTGTGTTGGCCTATATTTGCTTATAGTTTCCTTCTTTATTTTCAGGTCATTTACCCATTTGGAATTTATCTAGGTGTTGGGTATGAGATATTGATCCAAACCTAATCTCTCCCATACAGTCCTCCAGTTTTCCTAGCAGTTTTTATCAAATAGTAGGTTTTGGTCTCCAAAACGGGGATTTGGGGGCTTATCATAGACTGTCTTGCTGAGGTCATTCACCCCAAGTCTATTACACCGATCCTCTGTTCTATCTCTTAGCCAGTACCAAGTTGTTTTCATGAGCACTGCTTTATAGTATAGTTTGATATCTGGGACTGCAAGTCCTCCTTCCTTTGCTTTTTTCCCCCCATGATTTCCCAGGATATTCTTGATCTTTTGTTCTTCCAAATGAACTTAGTTATGGTTTTCTCTAATTCAGTAAAAACGTTTTTTGGTAGTTCAATGGGTATGGCACTAAATAAGTAAATTAATTTGGGTAGGATTGCCATTTTTATCATGTTAGCTCATCCTACCTATGAGCAATCAATGTTTTTTCTAATTGTTAGATCTAGTTTTAATTGTGTGGAGAGTGTTTTTAGTTGTGTTCATATAGTTCCTGTGTTTGTCTTGGCAGATAGATTCCTAAGTATTTTATATTGTCTAGAATGATTTTAAATGTAATTTCTCTTTCTAATTCTTGCTGCTGAAATGGATTGGAGATATATAGAAATGCCGATGACTTGTGCAGATTTATTTTGTATCCTGCAACTTTGCTAAAGTTGTTGATTATTTCAACTAGCTTTTTGGTTGACTCACTAGGATTCTTTAAGTAGACCATCATATCATCTACAAAGAATGATAACTTGGTCTCCTCGTTGCCAATTTTAATACCTTCAATTTCTTTTTCTTCTCTAATTGCTACTGCTAGTAGCACTAGGATGTTTGTCTAGTGCAATGTTAAATAATAGAGGTGATAATGGGCATCCTTGTTTCTTTACTTCTGATCTTATTGGGAAGGCTTCTATTTTATCCCCATTGCAGATGATATTGACTGATGGTTTTAGATATATACTGTTTATTATTTTTAGGAAAGGCCCTTCATTTCCTATACTTTCTGGTGTTTTCAATAGGAATGAGTGTTGTATTTTCTCAAAGGCTTTTTCTGCACTTATTGAGATAATCATGTGATTTTTGTCAGTTTGCTTGTTAATATGGTCAATTATGTGGATGATTTTCCTAATATTGAACCATCCTTGCATTCCTGATATGAATCCTACCTGGTCATAGTGAATAACCCTTGGGATGACTTGCTGGGGTCTTTTTGCTAGTATCATATTTAAGATTTTTGCATTGTGAATCCATCAGGACCTGGGGATTTTTTCTTAGGCAGTTCTTTCTTGGCTTGTTTAATTTCTTTTTCTTATATGTGGTTGTTTCTTTCATCTGCTTTGCCTCATTTTCCAGCTGGTTGATTTTGGCTTTCAAGACACTATTTTCTGTTTCCAGATGACTTATCTTAGTTTTTAAATTCTTTTCACAATTGTCTTCAGCCTCTCTTAATTGTGTTTTGAATTGCATTTTGAGTTCTTCCAAAGCCTGTATCCAATTTGCTGGTATTTCTGTTTTATTGCTTGTCTCCTCCTCTGTTCCCTTTGTTCTTGGTTCATTGTCTGTGCAGAAGCTGTCACTTGTAATTTCTTTCTTCTTTTTCTGTTGTTTGCTCATATTTATCCCTTCTTTGCGCCCCATATTTGTCTGTGTTGTTGCTTCTCTCATTTTTTTGGTTTGGGACCTTTCTGTCTGTCTTCCCTCTTGGAGCTTTGTCAGATCTCTCAGTGCAGCCTGGGGGGGGAAGAGTGTTGGAGTTTGAGCTTCCCTGCCTCTGGAGGCTTTTGATTGGATTAAAGACCAGCTTTTAGTGAGATAAGGGTGTTGGCACTTGGGATTCCCTGAGCTCTGAAGAATTTTGTTGTGATTAAGTTCAGCTGGGTTGGGGTGGATGTGCTCTGAGGCCAAAACCTCCTGGAAGGCTGGAGCAATACAGAGGGTCTCAGCTGTTCTGACCAGGCTGCCAGTTCTTCGCTCCCTCTCCATCTGTTTCCCCGCCACCTGTTTTTGACGCTTTGAACTTGGCACAACCCTGCCTGCAAGATACACCCTCTAAACCAGTGCCTTTGCCCACCCAGAGGTTCCCGCTGCTGCTGGAGGCTTAGCACTCTAGGTGTGGGGGGGATGGGTGCTGGGACTTTCCCTGTGCCTTCCCTCTAAACCTGAGTGTTCTTTGGTTCTGGCTTTTGGGGGTGTACCTTTTGAATTGAGTCCAGCAGGAGGGTTCCCCGGCTCTGTCTTGTTGTTAGGTTTGATTTTCAGTCCCCTAGGAAGATTTATTTTGTGATCAGTAAGGTAGGGTTTTCAGAGACTCCACCTCTAGAGTTAGTTAGTTATTTTTTCATTCATTCATTCATTCATTCATTCATTCATTCATTCATTCATTTGTTTATTCATTCATTCATCTATTTATTTGTTCTTTTTGTTCGCTTATTTATTTATTTATTTTAAAACCCTTACCTTCTTTCTTGGAGCCTGGCTCCAAGGCAGAAGAGTGGTAAGGGCTAAGTAATCAGAGTCAAGTGACTTACCCAGGGTAACACAGCTGAGAAGTGTCTGAGACCAGATTTGAACTAGGACCTCCTATCTCCAGGCCTGGCTCTCAATCCACTGAGCCATCTAGCTGCCCCCTAGAGTTATTTTAAATGGAATTTCTCTTTCTGTCTCTTGCTGCTGAATTTTGTTAGAAATGTATAGTGATGCTGATGTTTTATGTGGTTTTATTTATTAATAACTGATAAAGTTAATAATTATTTCAACTAGTTTTGTGTTGATTTTTCTAGAATTCTCTAAGTATACCATACCATCTGCAAAGAGTGATAGTTTAATTTCTTCATTGTCTACTTTAATTCTTTCAATTTCTTTTTTGTTCTCTTATTGCTAAAGTTAGTATTGCTTGTACAATAATAAATAATACTGTAGGTAATGAACATTTTTGCTTCACGCATGATCTTATTGAAAAGGCTTATCCTCATTACAGATGATTCTTGCTAATAGTTTTAGATAGTCATTACTTATCCTTTTAAGGAAATGCCCATTTATTCCTATGTTATCTAGAGTTATTAATAAAAATTGTCTTTGCATTTTGTCAAAGGCTTTTTCTACCTTTATTTAGAGAATCATGTATTTTCTGATAGTTTGGTTATAGATTTGGTCCATTTTGCTGATAGTTTTCCTATTATTAAACCAGACCTACATTCCTGGTATAGATCTCATCTTGTCATAGTAAATGATCCTTGTGTAATATTTCTGTAGTCTTCTTATTTTATTTAAGTTTTTACATCAATATTAATTAAGGAAATTGATCTGTAATTTTATTTCTCTGTTTTTGGTATTCCTGACCTAGGTATCAACACCATATTTGTGCCATAGAAAGTAGGGTTCTTTGCGTATTTCCCAAAATTATTGGGATTAATCTTTAAATATTTGATAGAAATCATTTGTGAATCCATCGGGTCCTGTTTTTTTTTTTTCTTTAGGGAGTTCATTGATGCTCTGTTCAATTTCTTTTTCTGAGATGGGATTATTAAGTATTCTATTTCCTCTTTCATTCATCTGGACATTTAATTTTTACATATATTGCATATATACATAATATAATATAAGGTTGTTAGAGGATGGGTTTAGAGGTATTATTAGGTTTTGGAAAGGCCACCCAAGCCCAGTGCAGACAGAGCTAGACACTGAGATGACACACACAGACCACTAAGATATGTAATAACAGTTGGTTTAATTAATAAGGGATAGATTATAAGGGATTTGGAGAAAACTAAATATAATGTTAACCACCTATACCTCCACTTCCCCCCCACCCCAGATGTAAAATAACTCTATAGAGATTTCTTCTTAGTGATTTCCCTCCTCTTCTTCTCTCCTCACTATCTAAACTAAATTACTGTAATTAACTAAACTAACCCTAAAACTCACATTGATGGGTTTAAGGAAAGGTCTATGTAAGTCAGACAGGGCCCAAGATGGTCTAAATTCCAAAAGGATTCTAGGCTGGGTCTCACACTCAGATGTCAGTTGTCTCAGGATGAACACAAGAATTCAGTCACAGCAGTAGCTAGGATTGGTAGATAAGATAGAAAAACAGCCACAGAGAAATAGCCAGTCTCCTTAGGTCAAAACCCAGAGAGAAAAGCACAGCCCAAATCAAACTGTCTTTTAGTAATAGCACAACTCCCAATAGGATTCCAGAATGTTGTACTCTGCTGACCATGCTTCTGCCCATTTGCAAACTTACACACCTTAACTTAACTTTTCCTATGACAATACATATATGCAATTTCTATTTTTGTAAATATTAATCCATTTCACTGATGCTGTCACATTTATTTTCATGTAATTGTGTAAAATAGATCCTATTGTTTGAGATAATTTCTTCTTCATTGGTGATGAATTCACCCTTTTCACTTTTGATACTGGTAATTTGACTTTCTTCATTCTATTTTTAATCAAATCAACCAATGGTCTATTTTAAATTCATTTTTGCATGAAACAAACCCCATCCATTTATATCCATCTTCTTATCTATGTACTTGTTATCATCTGCAAAATGTAAGCTCTTCACGAGTAGAAATTTTATTTAATTTTTTTTTTGTAATACTATTCACAGTGCTATAAGGACGATATTAGAAATTGTCTTGTTATATTAGTTTGGACATAAGAAGTATAGAAGCTGGCTAGAGAAAGAATTGGAGTTTGAAACAGAGTTGAGACAGAGTGTCTATTTCAAATGTTGACAGTGTGTGGGAGAGGTAACGGTTTTTCTGTGGCACTTGGTCAGAGTTATTCTCTCAGAGTGGTGGGAGCAGGGGACATCTTCTTTTCTCTCTCTCCTGTCTTAAGTAAAAGGAAAGAAGGGAAAAACCTGAAGGAGCTAAGTCATTTTCCTTTTCCAACTTGGGAAACGCTAGTGAGTCTATTGCTGATTAATAAATTGTTTTTATATGTGAGAAGACCAAAGAAAGACTAGTTTGGTTTGAACTCTGAGTCTGTCAAGGGTCAGAGTTGTAATTTGGTTCTTGCTGAGGCTCAGTCAGCTAACATTTGTTATTTTTTATAACTTGGAGATAAAGTTAATAATTATATACTTCATGTAAGGATAACAAGGTTTAGTTTATTGTAGAATAGTGAAAATTTGGGTTAGTCAGATCAAGAAGGATCAGTGTAGCCTATGGAAAGAGGAGAGGCAATTTCTTGCAGAACCAGGAAGTTTTATTTGGGTTGAGTTAGAATCCCTTAACTAGAAATCCTTTTTTATCCTTATATTCTCAATAAATAGTTTATTTTTATATAACAAGAGTCACCTTAGCACCCTTGCACCTGGCCCTGAAGAGTTCACTTATGAGCTTCACTTCACTGATATAAAATGAAGATACTTTGTAAATACAGCAAGCAGAGTATCAAATCAGTTTATAAATCAATAATCAATTCATTGATTATGATATTTTTACAGTTTCTGAAACAATTCCTTGTGTAAAATAGATATTCAATAAATACTTGGTTATTGATTGATAGTGTGTATGAGTGTTCATTTGTGTTGCCTCATATAATTTCTATTCCTTATCAATCATATAACTGGGCAGGGTCACTTACTTTTATTGTAAGACTGCTTCAGTATATTGAAACTGAGGGAAAACTGCCTAGTGAAGCTAAAAACTGTAGGCCTTTATTCTATGATGATTTTAAGAGAAAAAGAGAGTAGATGATGCTCAAAATGAAATACTCAGTAATGAGTAGATACAACTACAAGTACAACTAGGAGATCAGGACCATCAGTGATACGATTCTAGTTAGTACATCTGGTTGATTTCCTTAGATGGCACAGGCAAAAAGACCTCAGAAATTTAGTATCAAGGCTAGAAGTTTATAACATAGAAGATTCAAGAAAAGGCTCAGGCAAGAAAGTAAGAAGAAATGCCTAGTAGTCGAGGGTTGTTGCTTACAAGTCCCACAAATGTCAAAAAAGACCATAAAACTTCTTCAGATAGTTCAGATCTCCTGTGCAGCTTCTATTGACAGCCAGCTAAACTTTCCTGCCAAAATAAATGTGCTATGCGCTAATTAGTACTTTCTTAAAATTCATCCCTACTGACTTTTCCCTTTTGTTTTCTTTCATAAATCCATTTGAAAACTTTGAGAGAAAACTGGATAAATTGTGTCGGTTCCTGTTGACAAAAAGCTTTTGGAAAATTTTCTATCAAAAGAAGGTCATGAAAATCATGAAACAGAAAAGTTTCCAAGAATAATTTTTCTTTTACAATTGTATTTTCTTCCATTTAACAGTGTAGAGTAGGTAAAATGTTTCCATCAAAATATTAGGTGAGACTTTCAACAATGAAAATATAGTACTTTCTATTGATCTAGAGGGATGACTAAAAAAAAAAATATCCCTTTAGTTGACTTAGAAAAGATTCCCTTGGAGAAATGCTTAACATTCCAATCTTCTATACACATGAGAAATAAAGAGAAGTAGTTAATTTTATGTTGCTGAAGTTTTCTCCAAAATTAATACTAAATATTGTCTTTCAGCTTAAGAAAAACAATTGCATCTTTGCATTAAGTTTGTACCTGAATCCATCAAGGTTTATTTGAATATTTTCTGTTTCTCCTTCAAGTTATTCTTTGTTTTTATACCTCTTGTATATTTCACAAATAGTTCTCTGGGCGTATAATCCTCAGTGTATTTCCTTTTGGTAGTTGAATCCAATTTCTCAAAACAGAAATTATGACTGTTATTATTGAATTCCTACAGGACAAACTAACTCCCCAAACCACTTGTTTTATATATTACATGAACTTCAAATTTTAGCATATGATGAAAGTCTAAAATTCATAGTAATTTCCTAAATGATCCAACAGTATTTAAGAAGGAAACTGTCTTCACAAAATAATTATTCCCACTAGAATGCTTTCTAAATATATAAATAGAGAGAATGTATACTCAGTGAATTATTTAGCAGATTCCTCAGGCAAAACAGTTCGGGAAATGAAGACTGACATAATTTGTCAGAGGAAAATTTTAATTTCAAAATGTAGAGAAAAATGTCAAAGTTACCAGTTGAATGCAGGGCTTAGTATAGTGCATTAAGGAAAGAAGCTCGAGGTTATACTCTAATCCCCTAGTTTTACTGCTGAAGAAACATAAAAATAAGCACACTGACTTGATCAAGGTAATAAAACTAGGAATTGGCAGAGTTGGGATTTGAATCTAGGTCTTCTGATCTTGGTGATTATTAGGGCTTAATCTCTCCTCAAATCATCTTATATATATTTATCCATTTTTATTTTATATTCCTCCTAAGGGTAGTGTAGGCTCTTTGAAAGCAGGCACTATTATGTCTGTTTTGCCTTTGAATTGTCACTTAAAATTTTTGTTGAACTTAATTCTGACTACAAATCCAGTGCTCCCAAATCCACAAGGAAATGGTCATATTAAGATGATTCACACAACTGAGTTTTCTTTATAAACATATGAAGAAGATTCTTATAGAAAGGTAATCAATAGTTATTGAAAAAACATTTTCAAGCAATTTCAAAAGCCAGAAAAGCACACCACCAGAATTATGTAAGTTGAGTTTTAAAGGGAAATATGGATTCTGAGGCCAAGGTAAGAACAAAGATGCCAGACAGTACAAAGTCAAATAAGAGAGACAGCATATAAATTTTAGCATGTTGTTTATTGAAAACTAGTTATTTATAGTAATTTCCAAATGATCCTACAGTGTTTAAGGAGGTTGTTCTCTTAAGAAAAAAGGATATTGTTAGAAGAATGCTTTCTACTAACATACTTATTGTTGTTCCTTTACAGAAACACTGGAGAAGGCAGAATTATCTGAGCAACTTGTCTGTAGACCCATGACTAGGACTTTATATGCAGAAGTCAAATGTTCTTTGCACAATTGCTTCACAAATACAATCAATTGTCAGATGTTTTTAAAGGGTAGATCATAGAGATGTTAACACATTATTTAGATTTCAACTTACACTTGAGCTAATTCTTTTGCTCCTTTTTTCCCCCTTTTTTGAGGAATTACACAATAGTTTGTAGGACACAGATGATCTGAGTAAAACTCTGGATTTAATGATATGAAAAAATTTTTATTGTTCTTTTGTTTCTACCTACAGATCTGAAAACAAGTCGAGTGAGTCAGCCATGAGAAATCACACTTTAGTGACAGAGTTCATTCTCCTAGGATTGACAGATGACCCAGAGCTACAAGTCTGGATTTTCCTCTTTCTGTTTCTTACCTATGTTCTGAGTGTAACTGGCAACTTGACCATCATCACTCTCACCTTGCTGGATTCTCACCTCAAGACCCCCATGTACTTCTTTCTCAGGAATTTCTCCTTCTTAGAAATATCTTTTACATCTGTCTGCATTCCAAGGTTCTTGGTCACTATTTTAACTGGGGACAGGACCATTTCCTATAATTCTTGTGCAACTCAGCTATTTTTTTTTATCCTCCTTGGTTCAACAGAATTTTTTCTACTGGCAGCCATGTCCTATGACCGCTATGTGGCCATCTGTAAACCTCTACACTACACTACCATCATGAGCAGCAAAGTCTGCAGCCAGCTTGTAATCAGCTCTTGGCTGGCAGGTTTCCTCATTATCTTTCCACCAGTCATCATGGGCCTCCAGTTGGAGTTCTGTGACTCTAATGTCATTGATCACTTTACCTGTGATGCTTCTCCAATGCTGATGATCTCTTGCACAGACACCAAGGTCTTAGAGGTCATGAGTCTTTTCTTGGCTGTGTTTACACTCATATTTACCTTGGTATTAGTGATTTTGTCCTATGCATACATCCTTAGAACCATTCTGAAAATCCCCTCTGCCCAGCAAAGGAAAAAGGCCTTTTCTACTTGTTCCTCCCACATGATTGTTGTCTCTATCTCCTACGGAAGCTGCATCTTCATGTATGTCAAACCCTCAGCAAAGGAAGGAGTAGCTATGACCAAAGGGGTAGCGGTATTAAATACCTCTGTTGCCCCCATGCTGAACCCCTTCATTTACACACTAAGGAACCAGCAAGTGAAACAAGCCTTTAAAGACATGGTCAAAAAGATCTTTAACTCAAATGCATAATATTTTTAGTGAAACTCATAAATATAAGCATAAACAAAATTCTAAGTACTGTATTCAAAAGAGGATCTCTGAAGATTTTGCTGTCCTATTTCTTCTCCCCCTTTTCCCTTGAAAACATCCTTACTTCTTTCTCTTTTTCCTTATTTGCTAACTGTGATTTTTACCTCCTCCACTCCAAAATAATATTTTCCCCCCTAAACATACAATAGGTAGATTTAATCTAATTAAAAAGATATTTTTTTAGACCAAATGAGAAAAATGTCCTTATCTAATTGAGTATTGTCTTTCAAAGTAGCTTACATTGGGAGGTAATTATATCAGTTAAGTCACTATTAGTGTCACACACCCATTTGTGGAACTTCTTTTTAAGAAACTTTCAGATAAGCATGTATTCCATAGATGAATATGTTTCTCATTGTCACCACCCCTATCCCTGTCAGCATTTATATGTTTCTAAAAGTCAGTATTACCTTTATTGAAGATTCAATTTATTCATTAAATAATTGTCAGATATTTTTGGAAATGAAATTCCCATTTAGATCAGGCTGACTTGCAACTATTAGAATATACAAAGAAAGTGAGAAAGAAAATAGAAGTGAGGAAGTTTAGGAGCCTTTTCAGGAATTTCGGTATAATCATTCAGACTCTTTATATTCATGTTGAGATATTTAATCATTTTTCTTTTTGTTTATCTTCATGGTACTGAGTGGGACTGGGAAAGAGATAAATGGAGAATTCATACATGGTAATGAATACTAGATTGGAAAGTTGCTGAATTTATTAGAAATCATTTATTAAAAATCTTTTCTCTCAGACAGGAATTAAGGACTGAATGACAGCCATTCAGTCTTGTGGATTCTCAGGCTTTTAATATAAGGCATAGTCACATTTCCTGAATATCAAATGAAGTAAGAGTCTATTTAATTTTGAAGGAGAACTTGTATGAAATGTATGTTACTTCGTTGTTCTTGGACTATGGCAGATGCCTAATAAATGCTTACTAATTAGATGATAATTGTTCAAAGTTCCTGAGAAGATACTCAAAATAGATTCCTGCAATCTCACTGTCTTTATCAACCCTACTTATAGTTGCCTTTTGAAAATCTAGCCGAATTGATTTAGGTTAAAGATTCATTGGCAAATTATGGGTATATGTAATAATTTTTCAAATGTTTAGAGAGTTTTCTTATTGATATTTTAAAAAGTATAATTAAATGGAAGTTGAGTTAAAATTATAATTCAAATTTAGTTGAAAAGAACAATTAATATACCTTTCAAAGGATCAATATTGTGCACTTTCTCTATGGCAATGGAGAGCTAGATGGTAAGTATAAACAGAATGCATCAAACCATCACCAACAGATTTAGATTGCATGCACACAACAAGCAGTGTTATAATTATCACCTAGGAAAAATAGATAAGAAAAGACAATTAGTCAGTCACCTAACAAGAACAAGAAAAAAGAAAGGGAAGAATAACAAATGGGCAATCTATGTACTATATCATTAACTGTCTGCTCTCCAGAGCTCTACTGGAAGGCTCCCAGCTCATTTGGATGGACCACTTACAGAGGACTAAGGAAATGACTCAGATGAGAGTCCAAAGGACAAGAAGGCATGTATACACTGTGAGTTGCATTTACATCAATGAGATAATTAATCCATTGAAATATACATATGTATATAGACATGAATATATGTACATATGTGTGTGTATATGTATATTCCTGTGTATGTGTGTATATATATAGACAGCTAGGTGGCATATTGGACAGAATACCAGGTCTGGAGTCAGGAAGATTCAGCTTCATGAGTTCCAATCTGGTCTCAGACACTTACTAACTTGGTGACCCTGTATAAGTCACTTATACACTTGCCTCAGTTTTCTCATCTATAAAATGAGCTGTAAAAGGAAATGCAAACCACTCTATTACCTTTGTCAAGAAAACCCTAGATGAGGTCATGAAGAATTAAACATGATTGAAATGATCAAATAACAACAATAAATATAAAGGAGTAGTGTGAATACAAAACCAGCTTCAGAGCCAAGAAAATGTGGTTTTTAAACTCACACATTCTGACTGGGTGATTATGGGAAAGTCATGCCTCTGTGCCAATCTACATTGCTAGAGGGAGTTTCCTCTTTGGGGAAATCCCTATGCCAGTAAAATCACAGATCCAGCACATCAGTATAAAAGCAAGATGCTTAGACTCAGTTACCCATGCCTTTGAGAAGCATAGCTTTCTGAACAATAAAAGGATAGCTCCCTTGTCCACCTGGTAACAGTTTATCTGAGGTACAAATATGATACCTAAACAGCCTGGCAAAGACATTCTATTTCATTCTCCCAACTTTATAAAATGGCAGCAAATATTAGCAGACTGTTAGAGTTAACAGCAATTAGGCCATTAGTTCCTTTTGAAAAGGAAGTTCCAGATGACTGCAGGGGAATGTGAGAAAACTTGCAGGGTTCTAAAAAGGGAACGGGAGGATAACCAAATGAAGGGAATATATTTGGATCATTAAAAGTAGATTTGGGAAAGAACATAACATTCTATTTTATCTTGTTTGCCTTTTTCTTTCTCTCTCTTTTTTTTTAACTTTAAGGACAGCTTAAAATACAATTTTGTCCCCTTCAATACCTACCCTTTCTACTAAAGGTTTTTCTTTTACTCAGAAAACTTGGATAGTCCAAAGAAAGTGTTCCTTTCTTTTTTATCCTGTGAGATATAGTGCCTACCTACTGTGACCAACCCCCTAATATACTACCTGAACAAACTTTTGGAAAGAGGCACAACTTCTCACTTTCCTGCTTTGAGTAGTTTTGGAAGGCACAATATCTCAATGTAACCTTCCAAAACTCCTGATACATATTTCTGTGGGCTGCTAGTGGGATGAATCATATTTTAAATTAATTTTTAAAATGTGATTTTTCTGTCTGTCTATTCTTTACTGGCAAATAGCAATGACTACTATAGAGTGTATAAGAGAACTTGTGCAATAGGATCATCCTTTCTGACCCCTGCCAACATCCACTCTTTTCAAGGGTGATGATTGCCACAGCTTCTCCCCAAAACACAACAGAAACACTGAGGAAGATAATCCTTACAAGGAGAAATCCAATCAGGAACAATTCCCTGACAAGGTTATAGAAG
The DNA here is from genome assembly GCF_027887165.1 of Monodelphis domestica. Classification (NCBI taxonomy): domain Eukaryota; kingdom Metazoa; phylum Chordata; class Mammalia; order Didelphimorphia; family Didelphidae; genus Monodelphis; species Monodelphis domestica. The sequence goes on along the minus strand of NC_077231.1, from coordinate 28,762,281 downwards.
ACTCTCCACCACAACCTCCCAACTGAGATGTAGATATACCCAGAAGACTTAGTTTTGCCCTCAAGTTGAACAGGAAGTGTTTCTGAATTGATGAAATCATTTCCTTCTTCCCTGGGGATTGACAGATTATGGAATGATGAGCCTAAAGGGACATGCCTTAGGAGCAAGTTGACAGAAGAACAGCTGAATTTTTAAAAATAATACCAAAATGTAAACATTTATTTCAGTTTTCAAGACTTCAAGACTTTTTAAGACTTTTGGATTTCTGTCACCATAACTTTTTCAGTTGTAGCCTCTCTCTATTCTAGAGGACTCATCTTTTCTCTAAGACTAGTCTACAAACTTCTCTGATCACATACACCATCTGCTTAAAAATAAATTTTTACCATTTAAAAAAGTATTTGCAAGTTTTTTTTATTTCTATATATTGCATGTCATATTTCAAAATATACATCAAATGGAGAAATATGATATAAAAATATTTTTATGTTCTAGGGTGGTGGCTATGTAAGGAGAGAGGACGAGATTTTGTTTAGGTAGAAATGACAAGACTTTATCAGAAATTCAGTGGAAAATCAAGGATGACACAGGTTTTGAAAATGAATGAACAGGAAGAAGGGCATTGCCTTCAGCAGTCTCAGTGAAAAAAAGAGGCAAGGATCTGAAGGAAAAGATGATGAAAGTTTTATTTTTTATATATGAAGTTTGACAGCCCTCCCTACCCGACCATTAAATACTAGATTATTTAAAAGGAATTTGGTGATGCTGGATTAAATGAGATCTTTTTGTGCTTGGCACATAGTAAGTGCTTAATTATAGCAGGTCCTAGTTACCCTGGAGGAATTAAAGTTACCTATCAGTGATGAACTATATTGTCACATACTGAAAGTATTGATAGCTAAAACATCGTATTTAATTACCCAGTAAATATGAAAGATCATGGAAAAAAGGATAGATACTAAAAATTTTTTAAGGGAATTCTCCCCTTTTACTTTTTACCCTGATTTAAAAAAAAGAAACAGAGAAAAGTTTTCTTGCCAGTGAAATTGATCTGAATTCTTTAGAAAAAAATCTAAAATTACTTTTTACAGAGATAGAGAGCCAATATCTAGAAAAGAAAATAATGTTTACAAAAACAAACAAACAAACATTGTGGCTTCATCAAAAACAATTTGTCATCTTTTTTTTTCCTTTTTTTTCTCATGTCCTTTTTTGACATGATTGCTTAAGTAGTAGTTGAAGGGTATACTGGATTAAGTTGGGATTTTTTAGATTTTAGCAAAGCTTTTCATATAGTATATCAAATGTCAAATAGATGTGGAATAGATGAACTTGATTAGAATTATAATGAAAGTTATGATGATGGTGGTAATGAAGTACATTACAAAAGGTACAAAAGATAACATATAGTGTGTAAGGTTGTGCAGAACATTTCAATTACATTATCTAGATTTATTTCACAATGACTCCATGAAGTAGGTGCTAACTTCACTTTACAGAAGAGAAACCAAAGGATCACAGGGTTTACATGACTTGTACAGGGTCACAGGAATTAAAATCATGAGTTACTTAATCCAAGTTCATAAATTACTACTGGGAAGATTATATCTGGGACATATTTAGGAACATAGCTGTCACTAGTAGTTATAATAATAGTGATGATGATAATAAATTGTAATTGTTTAGTGCTTTAAGGTTTTTAAAGTACTTTAGGTTTCTCAAAACAGTCCTTATATCAACCCTTTTAAGTAGATGCTATTATACAGATGAAGGAACTGAGGTCTACACAGGTTAAATGGTCTACTAATTAATAATACAATGGGCAGCTAAGTTGTTCAGTAGATAGTTAATCCTGGATATTGGAGGTCCTGGATTCAAATGTGAACTCAGGTACTTCCAAGTTGTATGGCCCTAGGCAAGTTACTTGACTCCAATTGCCTAGGTCTTACTATTCTTCTGCCTTTGAATAAATGCTTAATACTAATTCTAAGACAGAATGTAAGAGTTTTTATTTTTTAAATCAAAACAAAATTAGTTGCACTCAGAACTGGTTGTTTATATAGACTCACTAATTTTTCAATGGCACAATGACAAGATATTCTTGTCCATACCTTGTGCTTTTAACTTTTCAAAAAATTGATCTCTTGAATAAGAGCATGGATTGGTATGATCTTAATATATGGAAAGCACAAAGAGGTGAGGAGGATAGTTTACATAATAGAGAATAGGATAAGGATTCAAACAGATCTTGTTGCATTAGAGAATTGAGATGAAATTGTTAAGATCAAATTTAATAGATGTAAATACAAAATCTTACAATAGGCATTAAAAAGTATTTTTTTCTGAAAAAAATGAATCACATATATGATGTGGCAATCAGAAAAAAACAAACTAATTATGGTCTATATTAATGGTGACAGTTTCCAGGAAAATGTAAGTGATAATTCTTTAATACTTTGACCTCAGAAGACTTCTGGGTGCCACAGTTTAAGAAGGATAATGACAACCTAGAAAGTATCCATCAGAGGTTAATTGGAAGACAAGAACTTTTCATCTTAATAATATAATCAATGATTGAAGGAACTGGAAATGTTTAGCCTATAGAAGGGATGATTCATGAAAAGAAAGAGAGAGAGAGAGAGAGAGAGAGAGAGAGAGAGAGAGAGAGAGAGAGAGAGAGAGAGAGAGAGAGAGAGAGAGAGAGAGAGAGAGAGAGAGAGAGAGAGAGAGAGAGAGAGAGAGAGAGAGAGAGAGAGAGAGAGAGAGAGAGAGAGAGAGAGAGAGAGAGAGAGAGAGAGAGAGAGAGAGAGAGAGAGAGAGAGAGAGAGAACAATTTTAGCATCTTGAAGGTTTTCAGGTTTTTATGGACATCTTGGCTAAGTTATGGTGGCTAAATATTTTTGGTTATGGACTTACAGAACTTTAAACTTCTCCTGCCAGAAAAATGGTAACAGAGGGCTGAAGATCAGCAGAGTTATTCAGCAGTCATATGGCTAACAAAAGCACCACATGAAGAATGGAGCAACAATTACTGTAATAGCTGATCTGATCTGATACAGAGTGGAGATGACATCATAAGAGAACACTGGTAGGTGAATAATAACAATGGAGTGAATTGCCCCAGTCAGGAGTGTACTTAACACAGAGCATACAATTAAAAGAATGAAACAGTTCCTACTTTCCTTACATTCTTTCTTTTTCTTTTTTTTATTTAGAATATTTTTCCCTAGTTAAATGATTCATGATTTTCCTCACCCCTCTTCCCTCTCCTCCTCCCAGAGATGATAAGAAATTCCACTGGGTTATATATGTATCATTGTTCAAAATCTATTTTCATGTTATTCATATTTGTAATAGATCTTTTAACATCAAAACTCTAATCATATCCCCACTAAACCATGTGATCAATCATATGTTTTTCTTCTGTTTTTCTACTCCCACAGTTCTTCCTCTGGATGTAGATAGTGTTCTTTCTCATAACATCCTCTGGATTGTCCTGGATCATTGCATTGTTGCTAGTAGAAAAGTCTATTACATTTGATTATGCCAGAATGCATCAGTTTCTATGTACATTTTAGTTCTATTCCTTTTGCTATTCATTAGTTCCTGGAGATGAGGTCTTTCTAGTTCACATAGAAATTCTCCAATTCATTATTCCTTTTAGGACAATATTATTCCATCACCATCAGATACCATAATTTGTTCAGCCATTCCCCAATTGGAGGGTATCCCCTCATTTTCCAATTTTTTGCCACCTAAAAGAGAGCAGCTATAAATACTTTTGTACAGGTCTTTTTCATTATTTTCTCTTAGGGTTACAAACCCAGAAGTGGTATGGCTGGATCAAAGGAGAGATATTCTTTTAAAACCCCTTGCACATAATTCCAAATTGCCCTCTGGAATGGTTGGGTCAATTCATACCTCCACCAGCAGTGGATTAATGCCCTAATTTTGCCAAATCCCCTCCAACATTTATCACTTCCTTTGCTGCCATATTGACCAATCTGCTAGGTATGAAGTAGTACCTCAGAATTGGTTTAATTTATATTCCTCTAATCAGGAGGGATTTATATGCTATCTATCTCCTTCATCTTCTTTTATCTCTCTCTCTCTCTCTCTCTCCTCCATTAATGTAAGTTCCTGCTGAGTAGAGATTTCATTTTCACTGTTTTTAGTAATAATATTCCCAGCACCTGACAATTCCTAACACATAATAATCTTTTAATAGATATTTGGTTATTGATTGACTAATAAATAGATACAGGATAAATATAAACAATAAATACAAATCAATATAATGTATTTAAAATGTAAGGTATGTAGACAGGAAGGGTACAGTACTAGTAGTTCATGAGATGATGAAAGACTTTGTATAGAGTGCAATATTTGATCTATCTTGAAAAAGTTTGGTATATTATGAAGTAGAGATGAGGAGACAATGCATTCTAGGTATAGGGGGATAGTGAAATGTGAGTTCAAGACACACTAATGAAACATAGAATGTACTACATAAGGAACAAGGAAAAGGTCAGTTTGATTGGATCTCAGAGTTCTAGAGAGGGAATAATATACAAATAATCATTGTACAAGGCATTAAAAGTGTGTTAGAGGTTTCAAATCCTCTATTACAAAAGCAAAAATATTTCATTTATATTTGGTTCTAGGGGGAATAGGCAGCAACCACTGGAAATCTCTGGTTTTGCATTGCAAAATTATGTCCTCATCAGTATCCTCTCAGCCACTTATCAATGACATCCATCTAGTCAGCATATGGTAGAGAACTGGAAGAGATAACTAAGACATTGGATGACAAAACTAGGATTCTAAAAGGACAACAAAGGCTAGAATTTTAAAGAGTTGAAAAAATTATTCAGAAAGTACAGTATAAGACACATCTGTCTATGCAGCAATTCCTATGAGAAAGACCCAGTGGATTAAATTTACTACAAAGCATTCAAATGAGGAATGCTAGGGCAGAAAACAAATTACTGATTGGACATTATAAATCATTAAATAGATAGATAATATCTAGAACAAAGATGAATAGGACTCCGTAGACTTCTCTCCTGACCCAATCATTTAACTCTCTTCAAACATGGACCTTTCCTATCTTTCCAATTTTACTTATTACTCCTATTCACTTGATCTCTGGTACAACCATCTTGGTCTCCTTGATCTCCCATTTTCTGAGGTTCTACATAGGCTGTCCTTGAATTCTACAATGTACTCTCCTTACCTATATCTCTAGAATATTCTATTGTTCTCAAATTTAACTCATGTTATCTTTTGTAGTTATCTTCTCTTGATGCCCCTACAGTAAGTGACTCCTCCCCTGAATTTAACTTGTATCTGCTTTGACCTAACCTTGTGTATATTTATTTAAGAATATGATACCTTTTCAATTCAAGCACACACTTCCCAAGTGCAAGGAATTTTTTGCATTTGATTTGTGCCCCTAGTGCTTAGAACATTGATAGACATAGGATAAGTGGCTTATGGATGCTTTTTAATTAATTGGATGGAATATCTGTTCTGGAAAATACATTTAGAAGATACATTGACAACATGAATTTTATCTACATTTGACCAGTAGGAATGGCAATGGATTGAAAGCAAAGGCAAATAAGGCTCATTTCAAGGAAATAGGAGTGTTTGGTCCATATAAGGAAGGAATTTGGGGGAAGGGACGAAAAGTTGGCTTTAAACCTTCGAGGGGCCCTCATATGTAATATATTAAGTCCTAAAGGTCAGAAATAGGACATAAACAGTGGCAGAAACTTACAGAGAGGTAGATTTTAACTCCAGAAATAGATGAAGAATATGAACTATCCAAAGGCAGGGACTGATTATGAGGTAGAGAGATCCACTAACAGAGCCCTTCATGTACAAGCTGATTTATCACTTGTCATGGATAGAATCTACCAACTACTTTTCCCAACTCTTCTCCAATCTACAACTAAGGAAGAATCTACTCTCCAGCATCCCAATGTTCTCCTTACAAATAAAGCACCTCATAAATTAACCTTATTTTCTTATTGGGAGTAAAGCAATCTATTGATGATCATGTAGCAAGAACAAGCAAGTCTATTACTCAAGGGCATTCTCTTTTCCTTTATTCTCAACACTAAACAGAGAAAGGTCTAAGAACAAAGAATCTACATGTCTGCCATACCCAAACAGACCAGCAAAAAGTCAGACTATTAAAATAAGTTTCTAATAAATCTTATTTTTGATTCAAGTTTATGCAGCTTGGTTAAGAGGGTGCCTCCTGGCTATTCTCCAAAAGGCCCCTTTCACTTCTTTGTTTCTTAAAGTATAGATGACTGGATTGAGTGCAGGTGTGACAACTGTGTACATAAGAGCTGTTGCTTTGTCTGTGTCTGGAGTATGGGCAGCCTTGGGTTGAAGATAGGTAAAGAGGGCTGTGCCATAGAAGAGAGAGACAACCAGGAGATGGGAAGAGCAAGTGGAAAAAGCTTTGTGCCTCCCAGCAGCAGAGGGCATTCTTAAAATAGCTATGAGAATGCGGGCATAGGAACAGAGAATGAGGAGGCAGGGGCTCATAATGAAGAGAACAGAAACAGAAAACATAACTATCTCATTTTGAGAGGTATCCACACAAGCCAGTTTCACTACTGGCATGATGTCACAAAAGAAGTGCTGGATTTTTCCTGTGCCACAGAAAGGGAGGGTAAAGATCCATGTGGTCTGGGCTATCTCCACAACCATTCCTATAGTCCAGGATGCCACAGCCAATTGCAGGCAGACTCGAGGACCCATCAATAATGTGTACCGCAGTGGGTAGCAGATGGCAACAAAGCGATCATAAGCCATAGCTGCCAAGAGGCAGCATTCTGTCAGCCCCAGGATGGTGAAGATATACATCTGAGCAGCACAACGTGACACACTCATGGTCTTGGGTTCTACCAACAGGTGCACCAGCAGCTGAGGCACCACACTGGTGATATAGCACATCTCCAGAAAGGACAGGTTAGTCAGGAAGAAATACATGGGAGTGTGGAGGCTGGGGCTCACCCAGATCAGGAAGATGATCACCAGGTTTCCCAACACAGTGAATGTGTATATGGCTAAGAATACCACAAAGAGCACGGGTTGTAGCTCACCTAGAGAGGAGAAAGCCACAAAGATGAACTTGGTGCAGAGGGTCTGGTTTTCCCTCATCATTGGCTCAGAGCTTAACATCTGCAGAGACAAACAATACGGATGGATAAATGCATTTATACACTCACAAAGCTGCTTCCTAGAGCTTTACAGTAAGCTAGCAACAATGAAAACTAGCTTCCTAATGCTAAATATTTAGTAACATTACCTAATGTAACACATAACAAACGTAAGCACTTAATGAATGTTTAGTTGATTAATATAATAAGATATATCACAAGTCAATCTTAACAGCCATAACTTTCAAGTGCCTCTGTTGAACCTTTTGTCAAAATGCAAATGATTGAAATAAAAAATAATCTTTATGTAATTAGAATGTAACTTGCTGCTCATTTCAACTTAATTGGGATAAACTACCCAGCACATTCAATGACTGTATAGAAAAAGTAACCATTGCTTATTTCCAAGAATCTCCTTTTCCATTAGCTCTCTCTAAGTGCTAACTTTTGGAGAAATGCTTATCAGAACCTACCTGCTTGCAAATGTAAATATCTTTTTTCTTGTATCTTTTGCCTTCTGTCTTGAGGCCTCTGTACATAAACAGCTTGATGGAAGTGTAGATGGCAGCATTTCTACTCTAGCTGAAGTCCTTTGGGGCTAGACGCCCAATAGTTCTTTGACTTTCTCTCAGAGGAATGTGTAAAGAAACAATAACACTAATCAGTCTACAACTCAACTTGTTTTAATATGTGCAGAAGATTTTCCAGACAAACAGCTGCTTTATGTTACATCATTTCACTTTTCTATTAAAGGCCTCAGAAATCTTAGGTCACTATACATGCTTATCCTCATGTAAACATTGAAAAAGGTCATGGGATCCTTTCCACATAGCAAAGATTTTCCCTACACTTTAATGGTAGAGGAAAAAGTAGGATGATCATAAATGCATTCTTTGGTCAAAAATCCTCATGTTGGACCAACTTTCTCAGTGCTTCAGTGTATAATTAAAAACCCACAGTCAACATGAAGTCTATGGAGTCTATATCTACAAATATTCTGAATAAGTGTGGAGGGAAACTTTATTTTGGGTCTTTAACTCTTTGATGCTCATCCATCTATGTGAAAATGCAATCTATGTTCACGAGATTAAAAATCTCAAAATTAGTACATAATGTATTGTAGTTATGGAGAAATAGAAGAGGCTTAAACAACAGATATGTTTTTTAAATTTGTGTTTTGAAGAAAGATCAGAGTGACATTCATATTCCTATATAATCTTATATTTCTTTTTTTTTTAAACTCTTACCTTCCATCTTGGAATCAATACTATGCATTGGTTCCAAGGCAGAAGAGCAGCAGCAATACCTAGACAATGGACGTTAAGTGACTTGCCCAGGGTCACACAGTTATGAAGTGTCTGAGGATATATTTGAACCCAGGGCCTCCTATCTCTAGGTCTGCATCACTTAGTTGCCCTATATTTCTTTTGATTGTTTTTGTTTCCAATTAAATGAGCAGTGATCTTTCCATCTCTGAGGAAATTAGTTTTTAAATTATCATTCCTTACATATGCTGATGAAATGATTTCATTAATTCCTAAAATTTTCTTTGATACTCTTTGTTGCTAAGAATAAGGAGGTGGTCTAAAATTAGGTTTTATCTCTGAGATTTCCAGAATCTTGACCACCATTTTACAAAGGGGAAATAAAATCAGATATTTCGACAAACAACTACCTTCATTAATGGAATCATTATTAAAGCCCAAGTACAGGGATATGCTTGCAAATGTTTAACAACTGGTTATCCAAGGGACAATTACCTAGTATACTAGATATACTTTTAGGTTTAATCTATTTCATTGAATTTCCTCATTCATATTTTTAAGTAATACTTGACAATGAAAAGAACAATGAAGTCCTACTTTGGAATATATACCAATTTCTGAGGTGTGATTGCTCACATTGAAATTTCAACAACTGGATCTCTTGACCCAGTTCAAATATCATCAGAACATTCCTGCCTAAGACACAGAGGTAGATCCTTTAGGTAGAATGAAACACTTTTAACATTTTCCTCTCAACAACTCTATGAGTTAGGTAGATCAGCAGTGGCAAAGACTTCAGAGAGGTCAAGAAGAATGAGATTGAGAAAAAGTCATTGAACTTGCCATCTAAGTAATAACTAGTAACTTTGGAGAGAGTCATTTCAGTGAACTGATAAGGTTGGAATTCATATTGTAAGAGAGGGAGAGGAGAGAAAGTGGAGTCACCTATTATAGACAGTCTTTTCAATGGGTTTAGCTGTAAAGGGCAGAAGAGATACATGACAATAGTTATGAGGGATGAAATTATCAAGTGAGGGTTTTTTCCAGGATAGGGGAGACACAGGAATGTTTGTAAGTGGTAGAAAATAAACCAATGGAGAGGGAGAGATATAAAATAAGTTTTTTTTTTAAAGTGGTAATGGCAGAGGATGACTGAGTTTTTGGAGGACACAGGATTTAGCCTTAAAAAGAAGTCCAGTTTTTCAAATGAAACAGGAGTGAAGGAAGAGAGAGTGGTAAAAGACACTTGCTTATTAGGAAATGAGGAAGAGGGAAACATAGGCAGTTCACAATACATGCCTTCAGTTTTTTCCTGTAAAATTTGAGACAAGGTTATCAAGAGAGCGGTGGGAAGATTAGTCATGAGACATTTGGGGAAATATGAAAAGGTTTGGAAGAGTTCTATAGAGAATGGAATAGTGAGTTGATAAGGTACATGGATTACCCAGCAATAGAGAGGGTCCAGATAAGGTTGTATAACATAAATTTGTAGTGAACTCAGTCAGAAGGGTTGTGTGACTTTCTCCTTCTTCATTTGGCAGTGTGAGTAGACTTGATGGTGATAAATGATGGGAGTGATCTAAGGCTGAGATTTGGCTGACCATAAGAGTCAATATGATGAGGGTTTTAAAGATTCAAGAGAAAAAACAGTATAGTTGAATTGATTCACCAAAGAGTCAAGATGAGATGAAGAAGAGAGAGTGGCTTATTCAGGAGAGAAGATCTGTTAGAGAATTTAGGGATTAAAAGTCTAAAGGTAATAGTGATGATGAAGAGTAGGTTTGTATAAAGAAGGAAAAAGGAGACCTGAAAAGCTAATAGATTATATTTGGACAGGAGAACTTCAGAATGCTGAACCATGGAGATGGGTGATTGCAATATTTGTGATCTACCAGAAATATGCATGATTGATGGTCTCTGCTCTAGACCTACCCCTTTTTTTTCTGCCCTATATACTATGTTCCTTTTTTTTTTTTTACAGCTGGACTCATCCACATCAGAAACTTCTAGTCTCATATCCTAGTCAAATTTCCACAAAGGAGACTTCCAGCCTTGATATCTAGTTCTTTCTTTTTTTTTTAATTTTTATTTAGATTATTTTCCATGGATATATGATTCATGATTCTCCTCATGCCCCTTTTTCCTCCCTGCTCCCAAGGCCAACAAGCAGTTCTACTGTTATATATGTATCATTGTTCAAAACTTATTTCCATGTTATTCATATTTGCAGTAGAGTGATTCTTTAATATCAAATCCCTAATCAAATCCCTGTCACACAATGTGGTTGATCATATATTTTTCTAATGCATTTTTGGTTCCACAATTCTTTCTCTGGATGTGGATAGCATTCCTTCTCCTAAGTTCCTCTGGATTGTCCTGGGTCATTGCATTGCTGCTGTAGAAAAGTACATTATATTCAATTGTACCAAAATGTATCTATCTGTTTCTGTGTACAATGTTCTCCTGGTTTTGCTCCTTTCACTCTGCATCAATTCCTGAAGGTTGTTCCAATTCTAATATGTATTTGAGGGTTAAGTCTTTCAGTAAAGAGAGAGAGAGAAAAAGAGTGAAGACCTCCCTTCTCAAAGAAGGGTTCAGGGAAGACAGCTGATGTTTATGGTTGGCTCAGAGAGAGGAGAGGGGATTTGAAGATTTTTTTCCCTTCTGCTTTCCCTCCTTAGCTATGGCTGCTCTCCCATATTTGCTCTTATCACTCTTGTTCCCCCTGCACTACTTGAGACCAAAGGATTTCTTCTTAGGAAGATGTCTCTCCCCTTGATCTATTCATTCACACTTGATTCACAGCTTGGGGAAAACATAAGTACTTTAATGTCAATTAACTTAATGAGGGTAATATAGAGGAATAATTGTCAGGGAAAGAATGGGAGAGGATAATGGGGAAAAGGAGTCCCTTTCTCTAGCTAAAATTCTTTTCCTCCCTCCTCGAATTTGGGGGAACTCAGGTCTTGGCAGCCTAAACCCACTGAGAGAAAGTGAGATTGACTCACCCTGGGTTTGGCCCCTTGGCCACAGTTCATACCCAGGGCAACAAGAGCTGAGGTAAAGTCTGACAGAGATTCAAATGCCTTTCTCAGGTTTCTCTTCAATAGTCCTTTTTCAATTGGGAAATGTTGAGGGGAAGGATTTCCAGTCACCAGCAGGAAAAAAGTGGGCAACCTTCAGGAGAAAGTCTTATTCACCTTGCCTCTTCAGTGTCTCCTTACTCTTTGCTTTACTCTTTACTTTTACTACTTTACTTTTACTTTACTCCTTACCAGACCCACTGCTCTTCAAAAGGGAACCTTTTCCTCCTCAAGATTCCAACCTCCTTGGCCCCCTCCCCCATTGATCACATCCACACACTTCAGCCTGGCACTCTTCCCCTAGTGCCAGCCTCTGTCACACATGGAATTCCTCCAGTTCATTATTCCTTTCAGCACAATAATATTCTATTACCACCATGTGCTGCAATTTATTTAGACATTCTCCAATCAATAGACATCTCCTCATTTTCCATCTTTTTTTTTGCCACCACAAAGAGAGCAGCTATGAATATTTTTGTACAGGTCTTTTCCTTATTTTCTCTTTGGGGGTACAAACCCAGCAGTGGTATGGCTGGATCAAAGGACAAGCATTCATTTAAAGCATTTTGGCATAGTTCCAAATTGCCCTCCAGAGATGTTGGACAAATTCACAACTCCAGAATTTAAATTGGAGCTTTTGAGAAAGATGAAAGAATTTTGGCAAGAAAAGTGGGAAGTAGTTAAAAAAGAAAATAAAAGTTTAAAAGAAAGGAACTCCCAATTTTGTACCAAAATTAAACAGCTGGAAGCCATGAAAAGCATGATAGACCAAACCAAAAAGGAAAATCAAAAGATTATAGTGGAAAATCAAAAGATTATAGTGGAAAACCAGTCTTTAAAGACCAGAATTGGTCAATTCAAAGCCAATGATCTCACAAAACATCAAGAATTAATAAATCAAAATCAAAAGACAAAATAGAAGGAAACATACCATATCTCAATGACAAAATGATAGATCATGAGAACTCTTGCTAAAGAGACAATTTGAGAATTCTTGGTCCTCCTGAAAATCCAGAAATAAAAATCTTGACATCATACTACAAGAAATTATACAAGAAAACTTCCCTGATGTTCTTGAACAAGAGGGAAAATTAGACATTGAAAGAGTTCATAGAACACCATCTACACTAAATCCTCAAAAGACAACACCCAGGAATTTAATAGCAAAATTCAAGAGCTTTCAAGCTATAGAGAAAATTTTATAAGAAACCACAAAGAGGCAATTCAGGAATACACAAGATCTGGCAGCTTCCACACAAAGATTGGAATATGATATTCATAAAGGCAAGAAAATTGGGTCTTCAACCAAAGATCACCAAACATCAAAACTGACTATATACTTGCAGGGGAAAGTTTGGGCATTTCATAAAATAGAAGATTTCCAAGTATTTGTAAAGAAAAGACCAGAACTTAGTGCAAAGTTTGATATTGAAATACAAAAATCAAGAGAAACATGAAAAAGTAAATAAGAGAAAGGGGAAAATATTTTTTATTTAAATTTTCTTCTTTAAGGGCTTCAATAAGATCAAATTGTTCATATTTAATATGTGGGAAAACATTTTTGTAATTCTCAAAAATTATATTCACTATTATAGTAATTATAAGAAACATTCATAGGTAGATATTGGGGTAATACGTGATTTAAGACGATATGCAAAAAAGAAAAAGAAAAAGGAAGGGGGGAATAGAAGATGGCACCAAAAGAAACTTGAAGGAATAAGATAAATCAGAAGGGGAGGAGAAGAATACTATTATAAGGAGGAGAGGAAGAGAGGGCGCATAGGTAATACTTAAACCTTACTCTCAGTGAAATCAGTTCTGAGAGGGAAGAGCATCTAGATCCATTAGGGGTATTGAATTCTATCTTCCCCTACAGGGAAAGTGTAAAGGGAAAACCTAAGGGGGATAGTGGGGCAGGGAGTACAAAAAGGGGGTAACTTAATAGACCCTAAAAAATAATAAGAAGGGAACAAAAAGGGAAGGAGTAGAAAGGGAAGTATAAAAAGGGTTGGTATTAGGGGGACTAATTAAAAGCAAGCCACTAGTTTAAAAGAATATAGCAAAAGAAGAAAGGACAGAAGTAGGAGAGGATATCAAAATGTTGGGGAATACACAAGTGGCAATCATAACTCTGAGCATGAATGAAATGAACTCATCCATAAACCAAAAGCAAATAGCAGAGTGGATTAGAAATCAAAATCCTACCATATGTTGTCTACAAGAAATACACATTGGAAATTAAATAATATGGTTCTCCAAAATTGGTTAGTTAAAGAACAAATCATAGAAACAATTAATAATTTCATTGAAGAAAATTACAATGATGAGACATCCTTTCAAAATCTATGGGAGTCAGCCAAAGCAATACTCAGGGGGAAATTTATATGCTTGAGTTCATATATTAAATTACGGAGGGCAGGGGTCAATGAATTGAACATGTAAATCAAAAAACTTGAAAGGGAACAAATTAAAAATCACCAGATGAAAACTAAAATAGAGATCCTAAAAAATAAAGGAGAAATTAATAAAATCAAAAGTTAAAAAAATTATTGAATTAATAAATGAGCCTGGAAGCTTATATTTGGGGAAAAAAAACAAATAAAATAGACAAAGTACTAGTCAATCTAATTAAGTAAAAAAGGAAAGAAGGAAACAAAATTAACAATATCATAAAAGAAAAGTGAGATCTCACCTTTAATGAAGAGGAAATTAAGGCAATCATTAAAAATGATTTTGCCCAATTATATGGCAATAAATGTGGCAAGCTAGGTTCTATAGATGACTATTTACAAAACTACTAATTATCAAGATTAACAGAAGAAATAGAATAATTAAATAATCCTGTATCAGAAAAAGAAATTGAACAAGTCATCAAAGAACTCCCTAAGAAAAAAATCTCCAGGGCCTGATGAATTCACAAATGAATTCTATCAAACATTCAAAGAACAACTAATTCTAATATTATATAAACTATTTGACAGAATAAGCAAATAGGGAGTTCTACCAAATTCCTTTTGTGACACACATATGGTATTGATTCCAAAGCCAGGCAGGTCAAAAACAGAGAAAGAAAACTATAGACCAATCTACTTAATGAGCATAGATGCAAAAATCTTAATTAGAATACTAGCAAAAAGACTCTAGCAAGTGATCACAAGGGTTATTCATTATGATCAGTTGGAATTTTTACCAGGAATGCAAGGATGGTTCAATATTAGGAAAACCATTCACATAATTGACCATATCAACAAACAAACCAACAAAAACACAGGATTATCTCAATAGATGCAGGAAAAGCCCTTGACAAAATACAACACTCATGCCTATTGAAAACATTAGAAAGTATAGGAATAGAAAGGCCTTTCCTAAAAATAATAAATAGTATGTATCTAAAATAATCAGCAAACATCATCTGCAATGGGAATAAACTAGAAGCCTTCCCAATAAGATCAGGAGTGAAACAAGGATGCCCATCGTCATCTCTCTTTTTAACATTGTACTAGAAAAACTAGCAGTAGCAATTAGAGAAGAAAAAGAAATTGAAGGTATTAAAATAGACAGTGAGGAGACCAAGGTATCACTCTATTCAGATGGCACTAAATAAGCAAATTAATTTTGGTAGGATTATCATTTTTATTATGTTAGCTCATCCTTCCCATCAGCAATCGATGTTTTTCCAATTGTTTAGATCTAGTTTTAATTGTGTGGATAGCATTTTGTAGTTGTGTTCATATAGTTCCTATGTTTGTCTCAGCAGATACATTCCTAAGTATTTTATATTGTCTAAGGTGATTTTACATGGAATTTCTCTTCCTACTTCTTGCTGTTGAGCTGTTTTGGAAATATATAGAAATGCTGATGACTTATGTGGGTTTATTTTGTATCCTGCCACTTTGTTAAATTTGTTGATTATTTCAACTAGCTTTTTAGTTGATTCTCTAGGATTCTTTAAGTAGACCATCATATCATCTTCAAAGAGTAATATATATATATATACATATATATATGTATATATATAAATGAAAAAATAAATAAATAATATAAATCCTATTTGGCCTTAGTGAATAACTCTCATGGTCACTTGCTGGAGTCTTTTTGCTAGTATCCTATTTAAGATTTTTGCATCTATGTTCATTAAGTAGATTGGTCTATAGTTTTCTTTCTCTGTTTTTTACCTGCCTGGCTTTGGAATCAATACCATATTTGTGTCACAAAAGGAATTTGGTAGAACTCCCTATTTGCTTATTCTGTCAAATAGTTTGTATAATATTGGGATTAGTTTTTCTTTGAACGTTTGATAGAATTCACTTGTGAATTCATCAGACCTTGGGGATTTTTTCTTAGGGAGTTCTTTCAAGGTTTGTTCAATTTCTTTTTCTGTTATGAGGTTGTTTAGGTAGGCTATTTCTTCTAGTCAATTAATATTTTTTGTAAATATTCATCCATTTCACCTACATTGCCATATTTATTGCCATATAATTATTCATAATTATTTTTACTGATTTTGCCTTAATTTCCTCTTCATTAGAGGTGAGGTCTCCATTTTCATCTTGGATACTATCAATTTGATTTTCTCCTTTCTTGTTTTTAATTCGATTGACCAGTACTTTGTCTATTTCATTTGTTTTTTTTTCAAAGTACCAGCTTTGTCTTATTTATTAAATCAATAGTTCTTTGACTGTCAATTTTATTAATTTCTCCTTTAATTTTTAGGATCTCTAATTTAGTCTTCATCTGAGGATTTTTAATTTGTTCACTTTCTAGTTTTTTAATTTGTATGCCCAATTCATTGACCTAAGAGAAAGAACACTATCCATATTCAGAGGAAAAACTGTGGGAGTTGAAACACAGAAGAAAAACTTCTGCTTGATTACATGACTTAAGGGGATATGATTGGGGATGTAATCTCTAAATGATCATCCTAGTGCAAACATCAACAACATGGAAGTATATTCTGATCAAGGACACATGTAAAAGCCAGTGCAATTGCATTTTGCTTATGGGAAAGTGTGGGGGGAGGGGAGAGAGGGAAAGAATATGATTCTTGTAACCAAGGAATAATGTCCTAAATTGACTAAACAAAATGAAAAGTTAAAATCACTCTAGACTATCTAAAATACTTAGGAATCTATCTGTCAAGACAAACATAGGAACTATTTGAACACAACTACAAAACACTTTCCACACAATTAAAACTAGATCTACATAATTGGAAAAACATTAATTGCTCATGGTTAGGACAAGCTAACATAATAAAAATGGCAATCCTACTCAAACTAACTTACTTATTTAGTGCTATACCCATTAAACTATGAAGAAAGTTTTTTACTGGATTAGAAAAAATATAACAAAATTCATTAGGAAGAAAAAGAAAACAAAAATATCAAGGGAAATAATGAAAAATATATATATATATATATGAAGGAAGAGGGTCTAGCTGTACCAGATATCAAAGTATACTATAAAGCAATGGCCATCAAAACTATATCATACAGGCTAAGAGACAGAAAGGAGGATTAGTGGAATAGACTTGGGGTAAGTGACTTCAGCAAGACAGTCTGATAAACCCAAAGATTCTAGCTTTTGGGACAAAAATCCACAATTTGACAAAAACTGCTGGAAACATTGGGAAACAGTATGGAAGAGATTAGGTTTAGATCAACATCTCACTACACCAAGATAAACTCAGAATGGGTGAGACTTGAATATAAAGAAGGAAACTATAAGTAATTTAGGTGAACACAGAATAGTATACTTATCAGATCTTTGGGAATGGAAAGATCTTAAGACAAAGCAAGGATTAGAACAAATTACAAAATGTAAAATAAATAATTTTGATTACATTAAATTAATTTCTTTTTGTACCAACAAAACCAATGCAACAAAAATTAGAAGGGAAGCAACAAATTGGGAAAAAATCTTCATAATAAAAACCTCTGACATAGGTCTAATTACTCAAATTTATAAAGAACTAAATCAATTGTACAAAAAATTCAAGTCATTCCCAATTGATAAATGGGCAAGGGACATGAATATGCAATTTTCAGATGAAGAAGTCAAAACTGTCATGATTTCCCTTGATGTTATTGATCTTTTGCTCTTCCAGATGAACTTTGCTATAACATTTTTTCTAATTCTATAAAAAATGTTTTTTGGTATATGGATAGGTAAGGCATTGGATAAGTAGATTAATTTGGATAGGATTATAATTTTTATTATAATAGTTCAACCTACCCAGAACAGTTAATATTTTTTCAATTGTTTAGTTCTAGTTTTAATTCTGTGAATAGTATTTTTTGTTGTTGTTGATATCCATTTCTTAATCAGTTCCTGTCCTCCCTTTGCCTGTGACATCAGGATAGGGAAATAAGCCTGTAAAATTGAAAATCTGTTACCCTAAAAAAGATCTACATTTCCCAAGAGCCCACTGACTTCCTGTAGTTATGTACTTCCTGTAGACAGGGGATACTAGGCAGGGATATAGAGTGTCCCATCCTCTTTTTGGCCCTTTGGGGGAGCATGATGGTGGTGAATGGGGATTTTGAAATGACTGTTCAGCCATGGGCACTTGGTCTTTATTTTGTATCCTCTTTATTCCTTGATTTCTAATGATCATTAATAAATCCCTTAAAATAAAAAAATATTATTCAACATCAATTTTAATTTTTATAAGCCAAATACAGCTAATACAAATCATCTCTCTTGCAGTGAAATATCTGGCTCATTATCTGCATCACTTGGAGACCTTCAGTTGAGAAGAGAACCCAGGCATTCTTGGAGTAAACAAAGCAGAGTGACTACATTGGCATACCCTAAACATAAAAAGCAAAAGACAGAAGTTACCTATGTAATGTTTAACAACCTTTGTCTTTTATGATCTGAAGATAACCACACCTAAGGCCCAAGATCCTATCCCTTACCATAATTAAGCCAATGCTATGCAAAGGTCCCTACAACCTCTTCCTTGCTTTCAACTCAGGCACCATTACATTTCTGATTGCATCAGATTGGATACCAAACCTTTACCTGTGGGTTAGGCTGGTCCTGTTATCAAGAGATTTTTAGAGTCACTGACCTGAATGTCTTTAAAGGAAAGTGTCTGTTTTTTAAAGCTACATCAATGGATTAGAGCACAACTGAGAGACTCAAGTGATTAGTTCAATTAATGAGAGAATATAACCATTGCTATCTGAGGACTCAGTTCCCCCTCCAAGAAAGAGCAGCTTCAGTGCCAAGCTGTACTAGAATCCATTAATATCTGTCACTGGCACCATATTAATGCAGGCCCTTATCACCTCATGCTTTGATTATGGCAATATCCTTCTGGTAAGTTTTCTTCTCAGCCACTAAATTGATTTTCTTACAATGCTGTTCTGATCACGTAACCCCACCCTACTGAATAAACTATAGAGTCTCCTTATCACTAATAGGAATAAATACAGAATTCTATGTTTAGCATTCAAAGTCCTTCATGATCTATCCTTCACCTACCTTTCTAGTTTTCTAACACCCTACTTCCTGGCACATATTCTTTGATTCAGTAACACAGGCCACTTTGCTCTGTATATAGTTTTAATATATTTGTTTGCATAATGTCTCTCCCAATAAATTATAAGCTCCTTGAAGCAGGAACTGTCTTTTGCCTCTTTTGTACCCCAAGTATAGACAGATTCAGATATTTAACCAGTACTTGATAATGGTTTATTGTTCAAGGAGTCTGATTACCCTCCAAAAGACCAAGTTTGGTGCCAAGTTACCCCCTGAACCATGCTGAGCACTGCCAAAGTAGAAGGTAACAACTCCAAAACTTTCAACATTAGTCTCAGAGCCCAGAAATATAATAATCTTATATTTCCTACTAAAAAAAAAGATTTTGAGTATCCTAGAGGGAATGGAGACCAACCTGGAACCCATTCTCTTAGGAACAGAACTGCAAAAGGTTGCCCTTGAAGCCTGTATGTAAAAGAGATTGTTCCAGCTTATGGCTGGAGTATATCTGCACATTCAAAATAATAATACTAGTAGATAAGCAATGACTGGAGACTAATTGAGTTTGTGACACAAATAATATAAATAGAATCTTGAAATATGTGGGCAATATGGATGGAAAGGTTTGTAGACTTGTATCAAGGTTTGGCATATCACTCAGAGAATAGGCCTAGCAGGCTTGTGTAGGCCTGAGAAGCAGCTTGTAGGCCAAATGCTATCTGACTAGTTGACAACTTGTTAAAGCATTAAATTAAAGTTTATTAATAATAAATTAAAAGAGGAATGTAGGAACAAAGGAGTCCCTAAACTTTAAAGTTCAGGTTACCCCACCCAACTACCTAAGGGTCTCTTAAGAGACCATCTTCAAAGATCTTCCAGCTGCCTTTTCATGATTCTCTCTGTCTACAAACCCCACACTATCTATTTTATCTCACCTAACTGGTTCTCCAAATTTATGGTAGACAAGTTTTAAGTTTGTCAAATATAAGATAGTTTGAACACTTGGTGAGTTAATCCTCATAGGCCAAAGGCCAAGATGGCTGGGCCTTTCCCACAGACAGTCTTCACTGGGTACTGATAGTTCTCTCTCAATTTTCAAGAAATACTCAGTAACAGGATCTCCCAGGAACACAGGTAGATGGAAATGTGGAGACAGGGATTGACAGCATCTCCAGATCTCCAGATAGCTGGAAAGCAGGAGCCTTTGGCTCCCAAGGAACAGGTAAGTGAACCCACACTAGGCTAAAACAGATCAAGCCAGAGGAAGTAGCCTCTCCCATCTCCCTGAAGAACAAGAACAATAACTCCCAACAGTCTCCCTGTGTCTGGTTTTATCTCTTCCACAGGCTCTAGGACAGCTCTTTCAGCTCTGTGCTTGTGGCCAGATCCTCTTTGAAAAGTCTTCCATTTGGTATCTTTTTTGCAAAGCCTTCCTTTCTTTCTTTCTCTTTCACAATTTTAAGACATGAAACAGAGAGAAGAATCCATTCTCTATCATGCCCTGTCCTCCACTGTGTAGCTCTTAGTGAACTGAGGTTAGACACAGCCACAATTATAAGTACTATACAAAATGTTTAGAATTAATCAGTAGCAATCAATGACATGATGACTAGAATCTCTGAGTGGTGAACAGCACAAAGTACCGTTTATGAAACTCAATGGGTAAAATGTCTTTTCTCTTTGATTTCCTAGCAAAATAAATTGGAACCAACTGATTCCACTGGATGGATGATGGAAAATCTGTCTCCCCAGAGACAGACTGGACACACACACACACACACACACACACACACACACACACACACACATTGCAGACCCACTTAATGTAGAGAAGTAGGAGATAGAAGAAAATATCCAGATGAGATGTTTTTCTTCCCCACATTTGATCAAAGATCTTAATTTATAACATAGGCAAAAATAGAAACCAGATACTGCTGCTATCTAAGCAATACTTATCTTTGCTTCATTCTACATGTAGTCAAGGGATGTAGCACTGGTTGCATCATCAGATATTCAGGGAGTAGAAAAGCTCCCATGATTCCCTGGCTAGATTTGAACCTTAGGATTTCAAGTTTACCTGAACTAAAAGTTTACCTAAACTGATTGTGTGAGAGAGCAATCTATGACTGCCTAATAATCCATCTCTGGGGGGCCTTTTTGCTCTATTCTTTACCCTAATAAATACCCTTGGGAATATGGAGAATAAAATAAATAAGTGTAAAGTGTCTTCTTGAGGAGATTTTATGAAAGTTGTTTCTCCCAAAATGACCATGAAACTCATGAAATGGAGGGTCTACCAGTATTTTCTTCTTTTGATCCACCTAATCAGTGAAATATTTTGACATTTGATATTAGGTAAGATTTCCAGCATCTCAAAATGACTAATTTTTAAGTATTTGAAGAAATAGTTAAAAAACAAGTTCCCCTTGGCTAGTTCTACTTGAGACAACTCAAAAAGTCCATAGAATCTATGTCCTCTATATTGATGAATTTGAAGGTATATATTTGATGAGAGATATGGCAGAAAAAAGCGGCAAATGTCTCTGAAGCCTTCCCTATGTCTAGTAGTGCATTTCCTCTCTCATTTGCCCCAAATTGACATGGCTTTTCAGTTCAAACTTTCATCTGAATCTACCCAGGCTAATCCTAAAAGTGAGTATCTGTCCTCCTGATACTATTTATGTTTATACTATTTTATACTACGATAATTTACAATTCAGCACAGGAATTTATGACTGTGTCCTATGTAATTCCATGGTATTTAAGAAGATACCAAAGTTTCAGAAAATTATTGACATTTTTGAAAGAGTAATTTCTAGACAGAAAAGTTGGGGCCGTGCATGATTCTCATGTGTATTATTAAAAATATTCCATAGCCAGCACCATTTGTGATAGCAAACAAGAGTAAGAAATATAAAATTACCAGATAAAAATTTTAATTTAGAAGCATAAATGGGGTTGAGGAGATTAAAAGATTCAGAGGACAGAAATAGAGAAAAAGGCTCATCTCATTTCACTATTGATCATAGGAACTTAGAATTGTAAATGAGCTCAGAGACCATTGAATTCAAGTCTTTATTGTATATAAGAGGAAATAGGCTTAGAGAAGCAAAATGACTTTCTTGATGTCACAGATTTAAGAAGTTGAAAGGTTGACATTAGAATGGAGGTTGGTTGAGGAGCCCTGGATATGAAGGCTTCTTCTCTCTTCTGATTGACTTTTCATTAAAATATGAAGGAGTTAGTTTCTAAACCCACTTCTTCTTTTTACCTCCTGAATATTCTTGGGCTAGGTAGGTTATTTAACCTTCCACAATCTCAGTTTCCTCATCTATACACGGATGGAGATGGATTAGATATACTCTTAGACATTTTGCTGTTCTAGCTCCATAATCCAAAATAAACATCACTGCCTTCACAAGTATATGAGTTTCATGATAGTAGAAATTCTTCTGCATTTGTTTTTTTTGTGAACTCTTCATCAGATCCAGGCCTCTGTACATAATGCATGCTTCTTGAATGGCACTGAATTCAGAATACAAATCCATTGCTCATATTCCACCCATTGACAATGACATTACTAAATCAATGAGGCTCACACTTTTTTGTATTTTTTTATTTGTATTTGTATTAGTTGATTCATACATAGTCATCTTGTAGATTAAAACATTTCATTAAGATAATGTATTCAAGCAATCATAAACATACCTAGTAGTTTTAAATTACAATAATTTGTAATATGTAATACTATAGCTAATTATAGTGTAGGCTTTTATACATATACAAAATAATTATTAGTATTTCTATAGTACTTATTATATGCCAGATGCTATGCTAAGCACATTATAATTATTATCTGATTGATCCTCAAAACAATCTTTGGAGATAGATGTTATTAGGGGTAGATCCCTAGGACATTTCATAGGAAGGAAACTTAGTCAAACAGAGATTAAATAATTTAAACCCAGGTAGCATGTTGGAGATGAGAATTTAGTTTGGGACTTCTTTATTATCTTAAGATTTAGAAAGCATTTTTATTTTGAGATCTATGAGATTATTAGTACAACTATTATTTTTCCTATTTCCTAGGTTATGAAATTGAAATTCACTAAGTGGGATTGCCTTGCTCTCACTTACATAGTTAGTAAAGCAACAGAGATTGGAATTACATACAAGTTTTTTCATTATTGTTCAGAGGTTTCTGAATCTTCATTACCCCATTTGGGGTTTTCTTGGCAAAGATAAAGGAGTGGTTTGCCATTCCTTCTCCAGTGGATTAAGGCAAACAGGGGTAAACTGACTTGCCAAGGGTCACATAGTTATTGAATGTCTGAGGCAATATTTGAATTCCTGACTCTAGGCCTGGCTATCTATCCACTGTGCCACCTAGCTTTCTTTGATTCCTTGCCCTGTGATTTTTCCATTCACATCTATTCTTTCCTTTTCCTATTCATTCTGATTCTTTGTTTGCTGGATCCTTTAAAAGAGGAACTCAGTTTCATGACTCCAGGTCCTGCACTGCAGCCTGTAGCTCCTACCTTACCTGTCTCCATACAAATCTACATATGCTCAGATGTACATTGGAATATTGATCTTCATATCAGGAACCTTGAGATCACTAGGGCAATTTTAAAAAATTCATTCAAGACTATCTAAAAAGAAGTAATATTTGTTTGACATATGCTGATACAAGTTGGAGATTTCTTTTTCCACCAGTGATCTCCAAGTCTAGAACTAAACTAAAATCTAATCTTCCACATACATAGTACAAGTGTTTTAGTTCCAATATGCTATCCTTCAGTTGACTTTTGAGATTCTTCCTTCCCAATATTTTGTATAACAGAATGTAAAATAGAGGTACCCAACAGAAGGTTCTTAACTCACCCACTGAGTGCTTGATTTATTTTTTGTTTCTAACTGCAGGCTTGTCAGAAGTCAAGAGTCAACTATGAGAAATCACACATTAGTGACAGAGTTCATCCTCCTGGGACTGATTAACACCCCAGAACTACAGATCTTGATTTTGATTTTCTTTTTCTTACCTATATATTGAATGTAACTGGCAACCTGACCATCATCACACTCACTCTGCTAGATTATTGACTCAAGACTCCCAAGTGCTTCTTCCTCAGAAACTTCTCCTTCTTCGAAATATCATTTACATCTGTCCGCATTCCAAGTCACTTCATCAGGGTCTTCTTATTATTTGTCCCCACAAACATTTCTCTTCTCCTATTAGCCTCCATGATGCAGATTATATATGATAAAGTTTATCTATCTTCCAAGAAACTGTCTTCCTAGTAATTATATCTATGTATGAAGCCTCTTTCCTTCCTCTTCATTCAAAGTTCAGAGAAGGCAAGATCACAGAGAAGGAAGATTTTGAATAAAAAGAATGGGGGACCTCTAATTTTCATAGGGACATAAATTTAAAAGTTGAAGAGATTTGATAGACAGAGATGATCTCCTACAATTTTTCTGAGAAAGTGAACCAAATCCTTGGTAAGCTAAAAGAAAACTAAAGTCTTTGTACCCACTTGTTAAATAGTGAAAGAACTAAGATCTGAGTGAACAAAAATATGAACTCCTTCATACAAATTAACTCTACCTGTGGTGAACTGGATCCTTGGAAGTTTAATGGGATCTGTATTAGAAGTGTCATTTGAGGGGGATGGGAACCATGAACTTGAAGAATAAAAAGGGGAGCTTTTGTTTCAGGATGCAATGATTACACCTCTGAGCAACATCAGGTTCAACTTCACTCTGAACTCCAGGACTGATACCTAGAGATGAAGAGATTCCAAGGATTTCTAGTCCAAAAGCTCAAACTAAAAGTAAATGAACTGCATTGGCTTGATCTAATAAAATGAAATTCAAAACTAATGAACTTAAAGTTTTGTATTTGGGTTCAGATTATAAGCATGAAAAGTATTAGATTGGAAGGCATGAATATGTAGCTGTTTTTCTGTCAAGGATCAGGGTATTTTAGTGGGCTGCAAGTTCAATAGGAGTTAGGAGTGTAATGTGGCCACCAAAAAGACAATTTTGGACTACATTAAGAATGGTCAAATTTCAGGAACAAAGAGGTGATAGTTCCATTATAGTGCACTTTCATGAAACTCTCTGTCTGAGATACTGTATTCATTGCTAGGCATGTCAGTTTAAGAAGACATTGAGAAGTTGGAGCATCAGAAGAAAGTAATGAAGAGAGTAAAGGCCCTTGAGTCTATAACATCTGAGGATTGGTTGAACAAATGAGGAATATTCACTCTAAAAAAATACTTGAGTGGAACATGATAAATGTCTTCAAATATTTGAAGGTCTTACATGTGGAAGAGTGACCAGATGTTTTTCATGCAGTCTTAGAGAAACCAAAAGCAATGAGTCTAATTTACATGTAGCTTCAGTGGAATCAGGGACAATGGGTCTAAGTTACAAAGAAAAGAATGTAAATTGAAGTCGGGGGAACACTTACAAAAATTATATTTGTGATAAAATGACCTGATTTGTCATTAGAAATGTTAGGTTCCACCCCTACTCATTGAGATTTTTCAAGCAGAGGCAAGGGGACAACATATCTGGTATGTTTTAATAAGGATTTCTTTGGTAGATTTTTGGACTAGATTATAAGGTCCCTTCCAACTCTCAAATTCTGTGATTTTCTGACTTGACAACTATTTTCTTGCTTAGCTTTATTGTTTGGATGGCGATCAAGGTGAAATTGAAGGAACTAGTCTTCTTTGGTGACGTGGCTAGAGTGAGTTTGTAAATCTCATTACCGAAAGGACTATTATTCGTTGTATTGCATCTTATATGCTTGCTCAGAGTTTCTAAGAGATAACAGCAAAAGCTTTGCAGTAACATCAGTAAAAATAGTCTATTACCCTTAGAACTGTCAAATACTAATCTAGCCATATCATGTTAAGGTCCTGTAAACTACAAAAAAAAATATTCTTTCTTCACAATAAAATCTAACCTGTGTTACCTTGACTGTCAAAAATCTACTCATACTGAATCATCAGAAATTTTTGTTTCTCATTCTTGATGCCCTAGGTCAATATCAGACTGAAATATAGGTAGGGCCCCTAGGTAGCCCCACATCTTAGGAATTTATTTTCTTTTGAGGAATCTTTTCATAAATGAAAATCTAGTTTTGCTGAGTTTTCAGATCTGAATCTGTCTTTTATTTCTGAATTCTGGGAGCCATATTCACCTATTCTCTACAAGCCAAGCAACTCTCCTATATTTATTTGTGATATAAAACCAAAAATGCCAAAATGAATGAATGAAAAGCATTTATTAAGTACTTACTACATGAAACAGATAGTTGTAAAAGCCCCACTGAAACAGAATTTTAAGACAGACTCCAGAATTAAATCTACTCCTGGAGAGCTAAGACAGATCTGGGTTTGGTCATGGTAAGTTAGTGAATGGGATCCTGGGAACCAAAGGGTTTGGACCTGCTGTCCTCTGTAACCATGAAGATCCATAATATAAGACCAGTTTCTTGACTTCTAGTAAATGTAATTAGCTCATTGGTCTCTTTCCAGGATCTTGACCTCCCAAGACCCTATGTGAGTTACTCAATCTGTCTCTATCCAAGGCTCAGGAGCCACCCGCCTTGTATTTTCATTACTTAACTTTGTCAAGTTTGACTCCTTATTCTTACATTGCTTTAGCCACAGATCCATCCTTTACAATCTATTCTTCTTTGCTATCTACTCAAATAATTTTGTGTTGGTGGATATGTCAATTTAGAACTTAAGACTCTTCTTGACATTTAAGATGTGGCTATAATCAAAATCTTGATTCTCACATTCCTGGTCAGGCTACTTTTAAGGAAAGTATCTATGTACAATAGGATTTGAACATCTCAGAGAAACTGCAATAGATGCTAAAATATAGGAGGGATATACTCACTGGAGTGGCAGGGAGGTATGAAGGATATGTTAGGGCTGCTAAGTGGCACAATGTTGGGTGTTGGGCCTGAAATAAAAAAGACAGCTTTCTGAAATCAAATTTAGTCTCAGTCACTTACTAACTGTGTGACCCTGAGTAAGTAACTTAACTTTGTCTCATTTTCCTTATCTGTTTACATTCTAGTATCTTTGCCAAGAAAATCTCTAACAGTGTTACAAAGAATCAGACTTGACTAAGAACTTCTGAAGAACAACTATTCACTGGTCTTTGAGAAGTCTTGTATCTCCCTCTCCCCTGTCCACCACCAAAAAAAGATCAACTTTGTTGACAAGCTGAATCTGGATTACTTTTAAATGTGCTGAGAAAAGCTAAAGTATCAGCTGAATTCCAGCATCCTCACCATGAACTTCAAAGCCCAAAAAATAACATAATTTTATATTTCCCAAGGTCAAAATTGAGTCTTAGGGATACAAGATGGGTTGTAGCAAATCCAGAATCTATTCTCATAAAACAGAACTTTATAATGTTGCCTTTGAAATCTGTTTGTAAAAAAGAGTGTTCCAGCTATAGAAAGTAGATATACTTAGAAGTTCTGAGGGGTAAATGGCAGTAGCAATGGTGATGACAATTGCGGAGCCCGTGGACCCTGATAACTGAGTTGAGCTCAGGTCAAGATAATTAAGTAAGAAAGCTGAAGACTGTCAATGACTCTCCAAACAACCACAGAATGAAACAATGCCTCAAAACAAATACTGGAGTGGCAGAACCAACTGAAGAAAGTGAAGCACTGCTCAAGCCCAGAACAACATGAATAAACAACAAGGAAGATTCATTTCACTGGGGTATTAAGAGAGAGTTCTAAAGAAGCCTCAGCAGAATGTGGACACAATATAACACAAGCAACAGGATAAAGAAAACAATAGGCTCCATCCAGCCTCAGCAGAATAAGAGCAGAAATCAATGAAATACAGAAAAAAACTGCAGTGGGAAGAAAGCAGCCCTACATAGTCCAGTCAGAACAGAGAAAGGATATAACTCAGATCAGGCAGAAGTCAGCACAAGTCAGCCCAACAAGGTCCAGACTTGGTGGGATTGGGCAAAACCCAACTCACACCAGCTGAACTGAATAGCTACAATTTTCTTAAACAGCAGATCACTTAAACTAGGCCAACTCTACAGAGTGAAACAACTAAGTCAACACCAGGCACAATACAAGCTTGGAGAAATATCTCTTCCACCCTAGGAATTGAGTTCACATTCAGCATGAAGACAAAATCAAGGGAAAAAATAACTCCTAAATGATCAAAAGATGGAGAAAAAAGCCTGATATTAAAAAAAAATTCAGCAAGAGAGATGATCAAAATACACACTCAGAAGAGGAGAGCAATATAAAAATGAAAACATATGAAACCTCAAAGGAAAATGTGAGAGTATTCCAAGCCCAAAATAAACCCCTTGAAGAGCTCTAAAAAAGAACAGAAAATTAAATAAGAAATTTAGAAAAACAAAAGATAAAAAAATCGACAGCTTAAAATGAAAAAAAAAGAAGAAAACTGTTGCCTCAAAAAAGGAAATACAATACTTCAAATAGGAAAATAACTCCTTAAGAAAGGAAACACAAAGCCTTAAAGAAGAAAATTGTTCCCTCAAAATTAGATTTTGACAAATGGAAGCTAACAACTTCATGATAAGGCAGGAATCAATAAAATAAATTCCAAAGAATGAAAAATAAAAGAAAATTTGAAATCTTTTACTGGAAAAATAACTGACCTAGAAAATAGATCCAAGAGAAATCATTTAAGAATCATTGAGAACCATGATGAATAAAAATATGCTAGATACCACATTGAAAGGAATTATCAGGGAAAACTGACCTAGTGTCCTTGAACAAGAGGGGGAAATAGAAATCAAAATAATCTACCAATTGCCTCCTGGAAGTAACCCCAAATTTAAAAATCTCATGACTATTATAGCTAAATTCCAGAACTTTCAAGTCAAGAAAAATATACTCCAAGCAGCCAGGAAGAAGAAAAAAAAGAACAATTTAGATATTAGGGAACTACAATAAGGATAATACAGACATAGAATTATTCTAATTTAAAGGATTAGAAGGCATGGAATATGACATTACCCAAGATAAAAGATCTAGGCTTACAACCATACATCATATACCCAGTGAAAATAAGCATAATACTCAAGGGGAAGAAATGGATATTTAATGAAATAGATGAATTCCAGGCATTCCTGATAAAACAGACAGCACTAAAAAGAAAATTCAATGATCACATTTGACACTCAAAGAAGCAAAAAATGATAAATAGAAAGAATATACCTGAACATTCAAAAAACACACTTTTAGGGGATAAGCAATGACTGGAGACTAATTGGGGCTATGACACACATATTCTAGGTAGAATTTTGGGACACGATATACAGGAAATTAAGAAAAGCATCATTCATTCCTTTTCAAGACATGTTCCTCCATTATGGAGCTCTTGGTGAGTTGAGTTTAGAGATAACCAAAATTATGAGCACTATACATATACAATAATACTGTTCTTTGTTTTATTCCACATGTCAAGAGATGACACACTAGTTTCATCATCTTCAGACATCCAGGGTGGAGTTCCCATGATTCCCTGCTGAGACTATCTCTATTAGAGCCTTAAATGTACCTAAATCAACAGATCACTTAAACTTTTGTAATAGAGATTCTTCTATGCTTGCCTTTTTTGGGTTTAATTTCTATTTTTAAATTTTTCTATGATTAAATGATTATTTTTGTCTCCCTTCCCTCTTCCCTCCTCTGTCCCATAGTTGACAAGAAATTTCACTGTGTAATAAACATATTATCACTTAAAATCTACTTATATATTATTAAATTTTATAATAATCTTTTAAAACCCAAACCCCAAATGATATACCAATATAACCAAGTGACAAATCATATGTTTTTCTCTGGATTTCTACTCCCACATTTCTTTTTCATAAGTCGCTTAGAATTTTCCTGGCCCACAAATTTTCATTTACTGTGTATAATGTTCTCCTGGTTCAGCTTATTTCACTGCACATCAGTTTATGTAGATCTTTTCAGTTCTTACAGAAATCAAGCAGTTCATCATTCTTTATAGTACAATAGTATTTCATCACCATCATATGCCACAATTTGTTCAATGATTCCCCAATTGAGGGACAATCCCTCATTTTCAATCTTTTTTTGCCACAACAGAAAGCACAGTTATAAATATTTTTGTACAAGTACATACTTTCACATTTTTTAAATCTCTTTGGAATACAAACCTAGTAGTGGTATTGCTGGATCAAAGGGCATGAATTCTTTAAAGCCCTTTGGGCATAATTCCAAATTGCCATCCAGAATGTTTAGATCAATTCTCAACTCCACCAGCAATGCATTAGTGTCTCTAGGGGCTTTCTTGCTTCATTGTTTGCCATAATAAATACCCCTGAGAATTTGGAGAGCAAAACAAATAAATGTAACCTGTCTTTTTGAGATTTTATGATACTTGTATCTCACAAAATGATCATGAAATTCATGAAATGGAGGATTTTTCAGTGTTTTCTTCCCATTAACCATCTAATACCAGGAAAATATTATGACATTTGATATTAGGTGAGGTTTCTAGAATATCTAATTGAGTGATTTTTAAAACATGGATAAATGGATTAGGAAAAAAATATATTCTCTTGGCTAATATTAGTCAAGAGAAAACTGGGAAAGTCCTTTATAATCTTAGTACTCCACATTGATGAATTAAAGCATGCATATTTGAATGAGAAATATGGCAGAATAAACCTGTAAATTTCTTTAAAACTTTCCTTGTGTTTAGCACTATATCTCTTCTCTCACCTTATCCAAATCAACTAGCCTTCTCAGTTGAAAATTTCATCTGGATATTTCTAGGTAAAAATTAAAAGTGAGTATGTTTCCTGTCTTTCATCTTAATTATATTGAATCTTTTTTTTTTAAACCCTGCCCTTCCATTTTAGAATCAATGATAAGTATTGGTTCTAAGGCAGAAGAGTGATAAGGGCTAGGCAATGGGGATTAAATAACTTGCCCAGGTTCACACAGTTAGGAAGTGTCTGAGATCAGATTTGAATTTAGGATCTCCTGCCTCTAGGGCTGGTTCTCAATCCATTGAACTCCCCAGGTGGCCCCTATACTGAATTGTAATAATTATTTTACTTTAGGAAAACAGTTCTCTATGAATTTCTTCTTTTCTTGCAGTATCATCATTTTGTACCTATTTGCTCAAAATGAGAATGAAAACAATTGTTACTAAAATCATGCAATAAGTACCTCCTGAGACAATGTACCTTTTATATTATAGAAACTTGAAATTTTAGCATTTGATTAGGGTCCAGGAATTTATTATCATTTCCCTCATGATTCCATGGAATTTGAAATACCAAAATTTATGAAAATCAATTTTCAAAAAAATAATTTCTAGAGGGAAAAGCAGAGGTTGAACATATTTATATTATATAATGTTAAGAATATTCCATAGGCAGCACCATTTGTGATAGGCAGATAAGAGTAAGAAAAAAAATACCAGAGAAAAATTTTGATTCAGAAGAATAAATGTGGGAGGGGATAGAAGGGCAAGATTAAAACATTCAGAAGATGGAAATAAAGTAAAAGTCTAATGGTATTTCATTGTTGGTCATAGGAACTTAGAGTTATAGTTATACATTAGCTTAGAGATCATTGAATGACAAGTCTTTATTTTATATATGAGGTAACAGCCTCAGAGAAGCTAAGTAATTTTCTCACTTTCACAGAGCTAGGGAGCTGAAAAGAGGAGATTAAAACATGAATCCCTCAAGGAACAGTAGTTGTTAAAGGTTCTTCCCTTATCTGTTTGACTTTTCATTACTTATCTATGAAACAGAGTGTGCAAAGAAGTGGTTTCCAAACTCACTTCTAATATTTACTACTTGGATGTTCTTTGGCTAGGCAGATTATTTAATCTACCATGACTCAATTTCTTCATCTGTAAACTGAAGGTTTATTAGATAGCCTCTGAGACACCTTGCAGCTCTAGCTCTGTCATCTAAAATGAACATCACCACCCTCCTAAGAATATGAGTTCGATGACAGCAGAAATGCTTTTGTATTTGATCTTTGTGTCCTTAATATGGGTCCCTTTGCTTGCAGCCACATAATGCTTCTTGACAGGCACTGAATTAAAAATGTATATCCAGGGCTCAAAATGCAGTCATTGACTGTATTAACATCACTTAATTAATATGAGCAACACTTCCTGGGTTTTTATTGGTTGATTAATACATAATTATAAAATAATATCTTTTGGCTATAAATTATAGTATTATAATTTTTAATATATAATATATAATATATAATAAAAGATATTATAGGGTTTTAATCTATTTATAAGAAATGAAATGTATTATAGACATACATTCATGTATTAGATATAAAGATATTTATCTTATATATCAAATATATAATGCATACATTTATTTCTATAAATAATATTTATATAAACATTTCTAATATTTCTATATATTACAGCACTGACCTTACAATTGCTATCTCATTGATCTTCATTACAACCATATGAGAGGTAGATGCCATCACAGAGAAGGAAATGAGGCAAAGAGAGTTTAAAAGATTTTCTCAGGATTGTACAGAGAATGTCTGAGGCCAAGGATGAGTGCAGATCATCTGAACTCCAGTCAATGTATTGTGTCCACTGTAACAACTAGCTGCTCCTTTACATACCTACATACATTCAGATGTACATTGGACCATTTTATTCTCACATCAATCACCTTAAGATCATTGGATAAGTTAAATGATTCATTCAGAACTGCCTAGAGAGAAAAAATATTGACTTCTAGTCTGATATATTCTGATGCAGACTAATGTAATGCTTGTTTCACCAATGATCTGTCTAGAATTCTCCTAAAATAAAATCTTCCAGATAGAAAAGTTGGTTATTGAAGAGCCTTTGGCTCCAAAATGCTAGCCTTCAGCTGGCCCTTGAGATTCATTTCCTAATAATTTTTATGACAATATGTAAAGCTGAGATGCCAGTCAGGAGGTTCTAAACTTACCCACTGAGTGCTTGATTCATTTTTTATTTCTAACTGCAGATTTGTCAGAAGTAAAGAGTCAGTCATGAGAAATCACACATTAGTGACAGAGTTCATCCTCCTGGGACTGACTGATGATCCAGAGCTACAGGTCTTGATTTTCCTTTTTCTGTTTCTCAATTACTTATTGAGTGTAACTGGCAACCTGACAATCATCACACTCACCATGCTGGACTATCGACTCAAGACTCCCATGTACTTCTTCCTCAGGAATTTCTCCTTCTTAGAAATATCTTTTACATCTGTCTGCATTCCAAGGTTCTTGGTCACTATTTTAACAGGGGACAGGACCATTTCCTATAATTCTTGTATAGCTCAGTTATTTTTTTTAATCCTCCTTGGGTCAACAGATTTTTTTCTGCTGGCAGCCATGTCCTATGACCGCTATGTGGCCATCTGTAAACCTCTACACTACACAACCATCATGAGCAGCAAAGTCTGCAGCCAGATTGTAATCAGCTCTTGGCTGGCAGGTTTCCTCATTATCTTTCCACCAGTCATCATGGGCCTCCAGTTGGAGTTCTGTGACTCTAATGTCATTGATCACTTTACCTGTGACTCTTCTCCTATGCTGATGATCTCTTGCACAGACACTAAGGTGTTGGAGGTCATGAGTTTTTGCTTGGCTACATTCACACTCATATTTACTTTGGCATTAGTGATTTTGTCCTATGCATACATCATTAGAACCATTCTGAAACTTCCCTCTGCCCAGCAAAGAAAAAAGGCTTTTTCCACTTGTTCCTCCCACATGATTGTTGTCTCTATCTCCTATGGAAGCTGCATCTTCATATATATCAAACCACCAGCAAAGGAAGGGGTATCTTTGAACAAAGGTGTGGCTATACTGAATTCTTCTGTTGCCCCCATGCTAAATCCCTTCATTTATACACTAAGGAATCAGCAAGTCAAACAGGTCTTCAAGGACATAGTCAAAAAGATCTTTTTGTCAAAGAAATGATTATTTTGATTTATCTTTCTCATTGAAAACCTAAAGTTTCACTTGGGTAAATAGAAGTGAATCTCCAAAAATTTCATTGACTTATTATTTCTCTCATAGTCTCCCTTTCCTATTCTTCCCATTCATTTTCCTTTCTCCTCATTCTTTATTTTTGCCTGTCCAGTTTTTATTTCTTTAACCAACAATCACCTGATTTTCTTCCCTGAATATATGAGAAAATATTTTAATCACAGATTTTTATGCATGCTTCCTAAAACTTTTCCAAGTGACTCTCTTTCAAAGTAATTTCAGTTAATGGGTGAATTACGTTATTGATTCTATCAATACCCAGAATATTCTTTTGAAACGGACTTCATATGAAGTCTATAAACCATGGTAAAATAATCCTCAAATTCTCCTGCCATTTCTCATTTCTGAATCAAAATATTACCTTTTCTGAAATTATTCACAAATAATTAATATTTTCAAAAATTATATTCATATGGTGATTTGCCATCTTTCTGAATATTTAAAATGAAACCATCTCTCTCCATACCTTAACAGGGATCAGAGGTCCACATCTGTTACACATTTCACATATTTTAATGAACAGGTTTGCTTATTTTTTCCTCTTCTTTTTTGAATTTAATAATATTGTTTGTTATAAAGGATGTTTCTCTGGGAATGGAAGGGGAAGGGATTCTGTGGAAATCTAGTACAAAAATGCATCAAGAAAAAAACCTTTTAAACATAGGTGAGAAAAGCAGTGAATAAGAAACAAATTTGGGTGGGACTCAGGAATCTGAGAATAATCATATAATGTAGGGTCATCATATTTAATTGCTTTGCAGTTTTGGTGGGTTTTGCCTTCTTTTGATGACAGTGGATAGTCGGAATGAGAATGCAAAAGACCAAACCCCAATCTTTAATAATGAATATTAAGCTGGCTAATATCTTTACTAGTTATCAGGCATAAAAGCTATCCTTGATTCAACAGGATTAAAGAATGAATGAAAACTATCCTGAAGGACTTTAATAAAGCAATATATTTCTGCAGCCACAGACAAAAAAAGAAACACATTGAATTATTGCTCTTCTTTCCTAGAGAGAAGTAGACCTAAGTTAAATAGGTAATTACAGAAGTTTAATAAGAAAAAAAAGCTAATGATATTTACATATCTTCATTTCATTGATAAATTTTATGGTGGCACCTTTCTATCTTTGAGGACAATTGTCTCATAGCTCCCTCTTTAAAGTCACATCTACATTGATTAAATTGTTAATCCATTAATAAATATTGATGTGGTGGTCAAATATTTCTTCAAAATGTATATCAACCTTTTAACTTTTATAATTATTAGTCACTTAGGATGCACTTTTTTCCTGTCTTTTGATTTCTGATTCTAAGTGAAATTCAATGTCTGAAGAATTTAGGTTATATGGCATTAACAGAGCATAAGAATGGCAACTAGAAAGAGGAAGGTAAAATAATGAATTGCCCATTACTACATGCAAAAAGATAAAATTAAAAGATGTATAGTTAGAAAACAGGAGACAATCATTTAGGAAAAGCAAGGGATCATATATATATATATATATTATATATATATATATATATATATATATATATATATATATGTCTTTGTAAATGTTTGCACACACAGATGTAACTTGTATATATCAAAATTTCCAATATAACAATAAGATCTTTTATAATACCTTCCACACTTTGCATTAAACTTTGGAAGATTATAAAATTTTTCAAACATTAAAAGGTGTGGATCAAACGTATCCTTCTCCATTGCAGGAAGTTTCTAAACACATTGACTTTCAGAAAAAAAATAATTTCATTATATAGCACTTTATCTTTACTTTGACATGGTTAACCAGTCACTTGAAAATTCTATCAGCTCAGACACTTAATCAGGCTTAACCACAGCTCCCAAATGTGACTACATGAACAGATTCTCAATTTAAATATTTTTGTGTGGTCAGTCCATCAGTGCCTTCTTTTCTAGAATTGTCTTTTCTGAGTCTCAGTGGAACAGATTACAATAAAGTTAATGTCTTCCTAAAAACTAATATTCTCCTGGGAATTAGGTTTATATAAGAGGCTTTCTAACTTTCTGTCCTCAAAGTATGTGTTGCCAGTGCCTTCAGTGAAGGAAAGATCATGGAAAAGGTTAACTTTGACTAAGAAGGATAAAAGAACTCTAAACTTGACAGGGTCTTCAGTTGAAAGCTGAAGAGCTGTTGCAGACAGTCAACTTCTTGCCTTTGTTCTGAGAAAGTCAAAACAATCTTTGGTCATCTAAAGGGAAAGAGAAACCTGCCAACTAAAACTTCCAGAGTACACTGTTGTCCCCACTTTTAAATGTTGACAAAAATGAATTCTGAATGAAGGAAGATATGACCTTCTTTATTGGAAATTAATCCTCCCTGGGCTCGACTCAATCTTGGAACTTTAAATGGATCTTCCTTAGCTGGATCCAGTTGAGGAGGTGAGTGGAGAATGAACTCGAAGAATGAAAAAGGAAACTTTTGTCTCAGGATACATTGGTTGTGTCTCTTAACTAGTGTCACTAGGTTCATCCTTACCCTGAAATGAAGGATCACCTAGAAATTGAGGGTTTCAATAAGTTCCAGTCCAAAAGCTCAGACTAAAGGAAATGAATTGCATTGGCTTGATATAATGAAAAAAGGAATAAATGTAAAGTCTTGTATTTGTTTTCAAATGCTAAACCTCACAAATGTAAAATGGAAAGGTGTAGATAAGCAGCAGTTTTTCAATGTTCAATAGGAATCATCCGTGTGATATGGCAGTCAGAAAAAGCTAAGGCAATCTTAGACTACATTAAAAATACCAGAGGTTCCAGGAACAGAATGGACACAGTTCCTTAATAGTACACTCTCATGAGACTTTTTGTATAACATTATGCTCAGTTCTAGGCAAGCATGAGAATAAGTCATAAAATGTAGGCAGAACCCCTTGAGTCCATATTATATGAAGATAAGTTGAAATAATGAGGGATGTTCCATCTGGAAAAAAAAGAAGACTTGAGTGAGACATGACATGATTTACAAGTATTTGAAGGGCTATTACGTGGAGGAAGGGACAGACTATTTTTCATGTAGCCTCAGAGGAAGTAGCAAATATGGGTCCAAATTCCATGTAGTTTCTGGGGCACTAAGAAAAATGGTTCTAAATTACATGTAGCTTCAGAGGAACCAATAAATGAGTCTAAGTTAAAAAGAGAAGAATGTAGGTAGCTGTGCTAAAATGGCTTGGTTTACTTTTTTAAGAGTGCTAGATCCACCTACACCCCTTCACCCCTTTTGGATCTTCAAACGCAAGCAAGATGATGATTTATCCAGTATATTTTAATAAGGATTTCTTTGGCATATTTGTTGGATTTGATGGCTACTAAGGTCCCTTCCAAATTTCAAGTGAGATGAATTTCTTATTTGATTATTGATATGTTGCTTATTTTTATTGTTTGAATGGAGCTTAAGATGAAAATAAAGCCATTGGTCTTCCTTAGTAACTTGACTAGAATGCTGTTAATCTGGCTCCTAAAGAGGCTGTCATTGAGTGTATCACATCCAATCTGCTTACTCAGTTCCTGAGATAAAACAGCACAGTAGAATCAGTCTATTACCCCTAGAACTAATAAAGTATAATCTAGTCTTATCATGATAGTGTATTCTAAACTTTAAAAAGGTATTCTTCTTCCCTCACAATAAAATCTAACTCATGTCATCTTGATTATCAAAATCTACTCATACTCATACAGAAACTGTAATGCTTTTTGTTTCTTGTTCTTTGTTTCCCTATATCAATAACACCTTATTCTTATATTGCTTTAGATACAGATGCATCCTTTACAATCTATTCTTTTCTTTCCACTCATTTCTTTTTAAAGGTGTGTCAGCTAAGGTCTGTAGTAAGCAAAGGAAGATTTCAAAATGACTCTGCAAAATGAACTGCATTTGATTGCCAGGGATATATCACAGAGAATCACATTGGAGCCTGGGTCAAGATTCTAAGGTCCCAACTGATAAAAACAACAACAACAACAAAACAAACAAACAAACAAAAAAAACCAGACTCCTGGGTGAAGCTTTTGGAGTAGCTGTGTTTTACATCTTTCTACAAGTTTTCTGGCCCTTTGTGAGATACCTGCTTTAGAGGAGAAAAACTGTTTATACTGACTGCTGGTAGCTGGACAGATGACCAAAGGAGAACCATCACTTCTCTGCTGGACCTCTTTTGGACATTACCTCTGGAATCTTGGCTCATTTATTGTACTCTATTTTGTGAGGTTCTGTTTGGAGGAATTTAACTTGTTTTGCCTAGATAAATTAACCATTAGGATATTAAAAAGGGAATTTAGATTTGAGGATAAGATTAAGAACATTTCCTTCTTCCTTGTTATCCTCCTTTCTCTCCCTTCCCCCCTCAATAAACTTAAAATATTTAGATTTTTTTCATCTTGTCATTTAACCTTAAACAATCTCACAAAACAGAGGTAATGTCCAAAGTAGATCCAGAAGAGAAGGGATAGTTCTTCTTTGGTCTTCTGTCCAGCTGCCAGCAGCCAGTAAAAACAGCTTTTCTCCTCTAAAGCTGCTTATCTCACAAAGGACCAGAAAACTTGTAGAAAGATGGAAACCACAGCTACTCCAAAAGCTTCCCCCAGGAGTCTGTTTTTCCTTTAGTTGGGACCTTAGAATCTTGACTCAGGCTCCCATGTCTGTCACATGTCCCTGTCAATCACATGCAGTTCATTTTGCAGAATCATTTTGCAATCTTCCTTTGCTTACTAGAGGTCTTAAGACTCTCCATGCACCTAAGATGCACCTATTGTGAGGATATATGAATAAACTTAAAGGCAAATCGGATCCACTGAGGAAAAGCAGCCATGTATATAAACATGCCTGTATAAATGCCAAGGATAAAAAGGCAACAATTTATATGGATTCTAGATATGCTTTTGGCATTTGTCACTCAGTCAGGATGCTATGGCTCCAGAGAGGATTTTTAATCTGAGCTGGAAAATCTATAGCTAATGCAGAAATTATTAATGAAGTTCTTTCTGCTCCCCAACTGCCTGAAGTCCTAGCTTTAGCTCAATGCTCTGCCCATACAGGTGGCACTGGCTTTGTCTCTAGGGGAAATGATCGAGCAGATGCCATTGCAAAGCTAGCAGCCATAGATGTGCCTGAATTAATTTTAACATTAACAAATACTGGTGACTTAAATTTATCATTTTCCTATAATGAAAAGGAAGTGGAAAAATGGAAGCGAAAATTCAAAGCAAAACAGATTAATGGAGTATGGCTGTCATCTGAAGGAAAATCCTTGCTCCCTAGAAGTTCTTATCACCAAAATTGCCAGTCTATTCATAAAAATGGTCACTTTGGTACCCAGGGCATCGTGGTCTCTGTTAAGAGAGTATGGATAGCCCCTGGTATAACTACCATAGCCTCTAAAGTGTGTACAGCCTGCTCTACCTGCCAAACATATGAGGCTTTTGTAGCAAAGCCTTTGGTGGGCGTCCTCTGGCTTACACACCTTTTTTTTAAACCCTTACCTTCTGTCTTGGAGTCAATACTGTGTATTGGCTCCAAGGTAGAAGAGTGTTAAGGGCTAGGCAATGGGGGTCAAGTGACTTGCCTAGGGTCACACATCTGGGAAGTGTCTGAGGCCAGATTTGAACCTAGGACCTCCTGTCTCTAGGCCTGGCTCTCAGTCCACTGAGCCACCCAAATTCCTCCTGCTTTACACACCTTTTGACCACCTACAGATAGATTTCATAAAAATGCTAAAGGCTGGACATTATGAATTTTGTCTAGTCATAGTAGATCAACTGAGCAGATTGCCAGAAGCATTTCCTGCAATCTGAGTCACAGTGGCTTTTGTTGCTAAGGTGCTTTTAAAAGAAATTATTTCTTGCTTTGGCCTGCCAGCATGTATTGATTCAGATAGAGGAAGTCATTTTACTGATTCTGTCCTAAATCAGATATATTCTTGCTTGGGGGTAACTCCCAAATTTCATGTACCATATCATCCCCAGAGCTCAGGCCAAGTTGAAAGAATGAACTTAAAACTATGATTGGCAAATTATACACTGAGACACATTTTAAAATGGCCTGAAATTCTCCCTCTGGCCCTATTTTATCTTAGAAGCAGGCCTAGAGGAGACCTACACATCTCACCATGAGATGTTCTTTGGACATCCAGATATATAGGCTAAGCCTTTCTTCCCTACATATGCATCACTATTAGGGGGAGATCCTACCCTTGCTTCATATATACTGGAATTACAGCACAAACTGCATGAACTCCATGAATCCGGAGCTGCAGTACAAGCCAGACCACTAGATTTTTTACTTCATGACCTGAACCCAGGAGACAAGGTGAATATTAAGAATTTCCAGCATACTGGAGCAACACAGCCTTCCTTGGGAAGGGTCATTCCAAATATTGTTAACTATTCCAACATCTATAAAGATTGGAGAGAAGGACTTTTGGATTCATTGCTCACATGTAAAGAGAGAATCTTCTGTTGAAACTGATTGACTGTACCCTATCACATGCATTGAAGATAATAATCCATTGACAAGTGGATGCAATTGGCTCTGATTGGCAACTTTATTGTTTTCATTGAAAGATATTTTATTTTTTCAATTATATGTAATGATGAATAATGTATGATGAATGTAAGGATAAAAAAGAAATCATTAATATATCATAGAACCATAGTTAGGATAACATAAGACCTGGCTGCATAACGACTGAAGGACCAGAAGGATTAGAATATAATATTCAGGAAACCAAGGAATCTGGATCTATAACCAAGACTCAGCTACCCAGCAAAATTGACTATATTCTTTTTTTTATTTTATTTTATTAGCTAATTTAGAATATTTTTCCGTGGTTACAAGATTCATGTTTTTTCCCTTCCCTCCCACCAAACCCCTCCCATAGCTGAAATGCAATTCCACTGGATTTTACATGTGTCATTATCAAGACCTATTTCCATATTATTGATATTTGAAGTAGGGTGATCATTTAGAGTCTACATCCCGTATCATATCCCCATTGACCTATGTGATCTAGCAGTTATTGTTTTTTTTCTGTGTTTCTACTCCCACAGTTCTTCCTCTGAATGTGCATCATGTTCTTTCTCATAGATCCCTCTGGGTTGTTCAGGATCACTGAATTGCCACTAATAGAGAAGTCCATTACATTTTATTGTGCCACAGTGTACTTGTCTCTGTGTACAATGTCCTCCTGGGTCTGATCCTTTCATTCTGCATCAATTCCTGGAGGTCATTCCAGTTCATTATTTCTTTGAGCACAATATTATTACAGTAGTATTCC
The DNA here is from genome assembly GCF_027887165.1 of Monodelphis domestica. NCBI lineage: Eukaryota > Metazoa > Chordata > Mammalia > Didelphimorphia > Didelphidae > Monodelphis > Monodelphis domestica. Next base: position 28,720,876 of record NC_077231.1, on the reverse strand, counting down.
ATCACCAACATATACCACAATTTGTTTAGCCATTTCCCAATCGAAGGATATCCTCTTATTTTCCATTATTTTTTTGCTAGCACAAAGAGTGTGGCTATGAATATTCTTGTAGAGGTCTTTTTCCTTATTATCTCTTTGGAGACAAACTTAGAAGTGCTGTGGCTAGATCAAAGGGCCGACAATCTTTTAATGCTCTTCGGTCATAGTTCTAAATTGCCTTTCAGAATGGTTGGATCAGTTCACAACTCCACCAGCAATGCATTAATGTCCCAATTTTACCACATGCCCTCCAACATTTGTTACTTTCCTTTGCTATCCTGTTAGCCAATCTGCTAGGTGAGAGGTGACACCTCAGAGTTGTTTTGATTTGCATTTCTCTGGTTATAAGATATTTAGAACACTTTTTCATGTGTTTATTAGTTTTGATTTCTTTATCTGATGAAAATTTCCTATTCATGTCCCTTGCCCATTTATCAATTGGAAAATGGTTTGATTTTTGGTACAATTGATTTAACTCCTTATAAATTTGAGTAATTAGACCTTTGTCAGTGACTTTTGATATGAAGATTTTTTTTTCCCAATTGTTGCTTCCCTTTTAATTTTGGTTGCATTTGTTTTGTTTGTACAAAACCTTTTTAATTTAATACAATCAAAATTGTTTATTTTTTATATATTTTTTGTGTTTTATAACTCTTGATTGGTCTTAAAATCTTTCCTTTCCCCAAAATCTGGCAAGTATACTATTCTGTGTTTATTTATAATTTACTTATAGTTTCCTTCTTTATATTCAAGTCATTCACCCATTCTGAGTTTATCTTGGTGTATGGTGTGAGATGTTGATCTAAACCTAATCTCTCTCATACTGTTTTCCAAAAATTGACTATATTCTTGCAGGGAAAAGTATGGCTATTTAATAAATAGAAGACTTCCAAGCATTCATAAAGAAAAGATGTGACTTAAGCAGAAAATTTGATGCCTAAACACAGAATTCAAGAGAATCACCAAAAGTTAATTAAGAATGGAGAAAAAACTCACAACTTTTTTAATGGAACCAATAAGTTCAAATGATTTGTATTCCTATAAGAAATGATGGTACTGGTAACTTAAAATTGTTATTATCATCAGGGTAACTTGAATAAATATACTTAGAGGGAACAGTGACAGTATAGGATGAAATGTCTCTGTCCCTCTCTCTCTCTCTCTGTCTCTCTGAATCTCTGTCTCTCTGTCTCTCTGTCTCTCTGTCTCTCTCTCTCTCTGTCTCTCTCTGTCTCTCTGTCTGTCTGTCTGTCTGTCTGTCTGTCTGTCTCTCTCTCTCTCTCTCTCTCTCTCTCTCTCTCTCTCTCTCTCTCTCTCTATATATATATATATATATATATATATATATATATATATATATATATATATATATATATAAACCAGCAGTAAAAAAGAGAATACTATTAAGATAAATGGGAAAAATATAAAATGGGATAAATTTATATTTCATAAAGAAGCACATGGTGGGGGGAAGACCAATATAATATAAAGGTGAAAGAGGGTAAAGACAGGTAATGCTTCAATCTTATGGGCATTGAAATTGACTCAGAGTGGGAAGAACAATCAGATCCATTGGGCCAGAGAATTGTATTATGTCCTATAAAGAAGTAGAAGGGTAATAAATAGTCTAGTGTAGAAGGGTGCAATACAAATGAGGGAAAGAGTGGGGAGAGATTTAAAAGGCAATATAGTAAGGTGGGAGGTACTGGGAAAGGGGGTAACATTAGGGAGGGGAAAGAGGGGAAACTGACTAAAAGCAAACAGTTGGAGGGGTATAAGAGGGATAAGAGAAAAGGAGGAAGTCAAAATGGAGGGAAATATACAGACAGTTATCATAACTATGAATGTGAATAAGATGAACTTAACAATAAAATGGAGGCAAATAGAAGAATGGATTAAAGTTTGGAATCCTACCATATGTGGTCTATAAGAAACATACTTGAAGCAGATAGACATACACAGAGTAAAGGTAAGAGGGTAGAGCAGAATTTACTGGGCTGCAACTAAGATAATGAAGGTAGGAGAAGCAATTATGATCTTTGACATAGCTAAAGCAAAAATAGATCTCATTAAAAGAGATAAGGAAAGTAATCACATATTGATAAAAGGACATATAAATGGTGAAGAAACATATGCACTAGTGGTACAGCATTCGGATTTCTAAAGGATAAACTAAAGGAGCTTAAGGAGGAAATAGATAGTACAACTATACTTGTAGGGGACCTTAAACTTCCTCTATCAGAACTAGATAAATCAAAGCACAAATAAATGAGAAAGCAGTAAGGAAAGTGAATGAAATGTTACAAAAATTAGAGTGAATAGATATCTGGAGAAAAATAAATAGGGTTATAAAGGAATATACATTCTTTTCAGCAGCAAATGACAGATATACAAAGATTGGCCATGTACTAGGGCATACAAACATTATAAATGTAGGAAAGCAGAAATAACAAATACAATTGTTCTGACCATAATGTAATCAAATATAATCAATAAGGGCTTGGGGAAAGGCAGATTTAAAAGTAATTGGAAACTAAATAATCTAATTCTTCAAAATTGGATGGTCAAAGTTTAAAACAAAGAAACAATTACTTATTTCATTGAAGAGAATGACAATAAGGAAACAACTAATCAAAATATGTGGGATGCAGTGGAATTGTATATCATATATGGGAAGGGGTAGGGGAGGGGAGGAAAGGAACATGAGTCTTGTAACCATGGAAAATTATTCTAAATCATCTAATTAAATAAAGTTTAAAAAATATCTATGGGATGCAGCCAATGAAGTACTCAGGGGAAAATTTATATCCCTGAGTCCATATATCAGCTAATTAGAGAGGAAAGATCAATGAATTGGGCATGCAAATTAAAGAAACAAGAAAGAGAACAAATTAAAAATCCCCAAATAAAAACTAAATTGGAAATCATAAAAATCAAGGATGAAATTAATAAAATTGAAAGGAAAAGAACTATTGAATTAATATATAAGACTAAGAGCTGGTACTTGAAAAAAAACAAATAAAAAAGATAGAGTAGTAGTTAATCTCATAAAATAAAAAAATGAAAGAAAGAAATCAAATTAACAGCATCAAAGATGAAAAGCATGGCCTTACCTCTAATTAAGAAGGAATTAAGGTAATTATTAAGAACTATTTTGCCCAACTATATGTCAAAAATGACAATCTAGGTGAAATTGGTGAATGTCTACAAAACTATTAATTGACTAGATTAACAAAATAGGAAACAGAATACATAAACAATCCTAACTCAGAAAAAAGAAATTTAAAAATCCATCAAAAAACTCCCTAAGAAAAATATCCAGGGCCAGATGGATTTATAAGGTAATTCTATCATACATTTAAAGAACAACTAATCCCAATATTATACAAACAATTTGACAAAATTAAAAAAGGAGTTTCACCAAATCCTTTTATGACATAAATATTGTAATGATTCAAAGTCAGGTATCCACATCCAGAGAAAGCACTGTGGGAATAGAAACACAAAAAAAATAACTGGTTGATCACATGGTTTGATGGAGATCTGATTGGGGATGTAGACTCTAAATGATCTATTACACTCTATTACAAATATTGATAATATGGGTATAGGTCTTGGTCAATGATACATGTAAAACCCATGGGAATTGCTCATTGGCTATGGGGGTGGGGAGATAAAAGGGAAGTGAAAGAATATGAATCATGTAACCATGGAAATATTCTAAATTAATTAATTAAATAAATACAATTTTAAAAATAAAAAATTTAAATATATTCACTGAAAAATCTAAAGAAAATAAGAAAATGAGATGGAGGGAAATACACAGTAATCATATCTGTGAATATAAATGAGTTGAACTCACCTATCAATGGAAGTAGATAGCAGAATGGATTCTGTAAAAAAGAAAATTCCTTCTTATAATAATAATGGATGGTTTGTCTCAGTGGTTGAGGTGTTAGTGATCGGGAGTGATCAGGAATAGGGGCTAAGGTACAATCTATAGAGAGAGGGCAAATGACAGGACCTCTCTCCCTAAGATGAACAGGAGCAAGGGTTTGAGGAAAATTCTGAGAAAGAAGGAAATATAATTCCTCTCTCTCATCTTCTCTAGAGATATCAAGCAGACAATAACCTTTGAGAACATTTTGGAGCAATGGCTGAGGGGCTGAGATGTCAATATTCCCTGTCAGCAGCTACAGGGGAACATTTCTTTATTACCTTTCCCAAAGGAATTATGTGGCAGGTCTTGTCTGGCCTTACCACAGAAGAAGGGCTGACCTCAAGCTTTGAGGCCAGTCCCCAGTTACCTAAACACCCTTCTTGTTATTGAATTAGGCCAACCAAAGATTTCACTGTTAACTAAAGGATTCATTGAAAAGATCAGGTAAATGGGTTGAGGGGAAATGGGTAGAGGCAACCCTGACAGGTTATCCCCACAGTAGTTGGTTCAACGATCTGATGTCAGTGTCCATAAATGTTTCTGCCCCTTTCCCAACTATTTGCCCTTTTTATCATCTAAATACTAGTATATCTTATACGACTAATCTTGAAACAGTTCAGGGTGGCAAGGAGGAATCAGGAGGGCTGTGCTCTGATAGAGAAAGAGTCCTAGCCAGCACCTCCCTTAGGTTTGTGATCTTTTGTGATATTAGGTGGAGGAAACAGTAGTAGGTTTTCTGGAGAGAAAACAGCTTCAGGAGTAAAGGCAGGAAGCAGGTCTTCACTCATGGCTTCAGGGGTCCCTTCAGCCACTCAGAAACTGGAGCTTTCCACTTTCAGTCCTGAGCCAGAAGACCCCAGGTGCTGTTCAGAATATCCTCTAGCTAACCATTCTTGTCCCCTAAGCCCTATCTCTTCCAATTGACATTACAGTACTGTCAATCAACTGTGGAATTCCAAAAACCCTCTTTGTCATCCTAACAATTAGAAATCAGAATTTGATAATGTTATTTACAAGAGACATTTTTGAACCAGAAGGACACATACCAATTTAGAATAAAACCCTGGAGCAGAATCTATTATGGGTCAGCTGAAGTAAAAAAAAAATAGCATGCAATCATGATCTCTTAAAGCAAAAGCAAAAATAGATCTAACTAAAAGATATAATTAAAATTATCTAATCAGGGAAATTAAAATTTGTTTAAAGATACCATAAACAATGAAGTAATGCTGAAAAAATTTACAACAAATTTTTGTGACAAAAGCCCCATTTCTCAAATATATAGAGAACTAAGACAAGTTTATAAAAATAGGAGCCATTCCCCAAAAGATAAGAGATAATAGAATGGGAATAGTCTGTTTTCAGAAGAAGTAATAAAGTTGTCTATATTTTAATATGAAAAGAACTCTAAATCATCATTGATAAAAGAAAGGCAAATTAAAATAACTCTGAGGTACCACATCACATCTATCAGAAATGACAAATGCTAGATGGTTGGAGGGAAAATAGGTTGATGGTAGAGAGGACTTGGGAACAATTTGGAACTATACCCACAAAGCTATAAAGCTGTATATACCTTTTTACCCAGCAATACTACTACTACTAGGTATGTACCCCAAGGAGAACAAAAGGAAAGGAAAAGGACTTATATGTATAGTAGTAGTCTCTCGGTAACCGAGAATGATGGTCAAAGACACTTGTACGTGAGGGAGATTTAAGTGGAAGAGTCGATGCACAGAGACAGTCCCACTCTCTCGGCATTGGAAGCCTGGGTCCAGTGGCACGAAATGTCTTTACACCTGGAGACTTCCTCAGTTGCATTGGATGGCAGTGTTGTCTTTTGTGCTCCAACAGGCCCTAAGCACTCCATGGTGCTTTGCTCCGTCGCCATCTCAGCTGTTGAACCTTCTTGTTGGTTTCTTCCATCTGTTTAGCCGAAGCAGTCTTCACATGCTGGGTGAGCAAAGCCCTAGTTCACCAGGCATCTACAACCCAATGGCTACCCTCACAAGGTTTAGCTGGCCTGTGGAAGCCTTTGCCTGGGGTGTGGCCACTGCCGCATGCTAGCAGCTACAAGGAGCCACAAGTGAGAGCTGGGTGTCAGGTGGAGGTCAGAGGCTGGAGAGTTGCCCTAGGAGGGCATGACAAGCCCTCCATACCAGGGGTACTAGCCCTCCCTGAACACCCCATACACCCCTCTTATATGTATAAAATATCTCTTTTAGTATTCACAAAGAATTAGAGACTGAGAGAATGATCATCCTTTGGTGAATGCCTGCATGAATTGTGGTCTATCATTGTAATGGAATACATTTGTGCTATAAGAGATGAAAAGAAGAGTGGTTTAGGAAAAATATAGCAAGACCTATATGATCTGATGCAAAGTGAAGTGAAAAGAAATGAGAGATCATTATGTACTATAAAAGGAATGTCATAATGAAAATCAACTGTGAAAGACTTGCCTATTCTGAGCAATTCAGTGGTTTGAGACAATTCCAAAAGACTCAGGATGAAAAAAATGTTTTCCACCTCCAGAGAGAGAAGTGATAAATTCTGAGTGAAAATTAAAATATAATTTTCTTGGTTTATTTTCTGTGAATAGGTAATATAGAAATATTTTGCATGATTTCATACTCATAATTAATTTATATCATTGTCTTTAAGGATGCAGATATTTGTGTTATTTTATAACTGCTATTCTTTGCTTGATCCTGAATGTGAGCAGAGGCTGATGCTCTGAATGCATAATCTTCAGTTATCCAAGAACTAACCTCCCATCACCCCTCATAGACTTTACAACCAAAATTGAGTCTCATGGAGATTCATTCATAACTGCCTAACATCCATCTCTAGGGAACTTTTTTTCCCTTCTTTTTACCTTAATAAATACCCCTGAGAGTTTGGAAAGCAAAACAAATAAATTGTCTGGTCCTCTAGAGGAAGAGATTGTATGAAAGTAGCATCTCTCACCAAAAGATCATGAAAACAATCTGACAAAGAAACTTTCAGTATTATCTTCCATTTAATTATTTCATATTCAGGAAAGTATTTTCAAAATTATATTAACTGGACTTTCCACCATTTGAAATTGAGTACTTTGTATAAATGTTGAGGAATGGGTAAAATGTTCTCCCTTTTCTAACTTAAGACAAGGGACAACTGGGATCGTACTCTATTTCCAAAGCCCTGTAAGGGTAAGAATATGTGTTTCTTTGAAAGTTAAGTCAAAAGAAAGATATATGATTCTCTAAAGCCGTCCCCATACTGAACCCTAAATATCTTCTCTTAATGTGCCCGAATCCACTAGGCTTCTGGGCTTAAATTTCAATCTGAATCCATCCAGGCTAATACTAAAAGTAAGTGTGGTTTTGCTTCCCATTTTAAATGTTGTAAAATTTTCTATTTCTTGTACATCAGACAAACTGTTCTTTAGGTGGTTCTTGTGTGAACTTTATCATTTTAGTTGAATTTTTGTTGTTTGTAAAGTCTTATATGGGCTTATTCTTGAGAATACTGATTTTTTTGTATTATATAAGCTTGTTAGACTTTTTAATATAATTTTTATTTCTTAAATATTTTCCCATGCTTACATGATTCATGTTGTCTCCCTCCCCTCTTCCCTCTGCCCTCCCAGTGAGCTTGTTAGAATTTGAAGAAAGTCCAAGTGCCTTTGACTAGTCCTTAAACGATTCAATGGCATTTGACAAGATGCTAAGATTTCATGACGTCAATGTTAGTTTTAGTAGAACAATTTCTATATAGAAAAGTGGGGGCTGCAAATAGTCACCTTGTGCCTCATTTTTGTGATATGGAGATAGAAACAATAAAACAAAATTGCCAGAAGCAAATTTTAATATAGAAATGTAAAGGCAAAAGCAAGGGGGTATGTAGAAGTACAAAGAACAGAAGAAAAATGAATAGCTCCGTGTGGGCCATGGGAACTTAGGGCTGAAAGAGATCTTAGACATATTTGAATCTGAACCTTCATTGTGCATATGAGGAAAACACTCAGAGAGACAATTATTTTCAGTCATAGAGGTATGACACTGCAAAGATAACTCTGGATTAGGTCTAAAGCTTCCTAAAGAATTCTTTCTATAGTTTGACTTGCAAAATTACCTTGAAATAGGTAGAAAAATGATCTAGTTCTGAGGATCTAATTTCTAATCCCACTTGTGATACGTTCACTCTGTGTGATTTTGGGCAAATTATTTAACCTGGCCTGGCCTCAGTGTTCTCAATTATAAAACGAAGGGGTTAGTTTAGATGTCCTCTGTGACTCTTTGAAGCTCTAGTTCTGTAATACAAAATGTATATCTTTGTCCCACCCCAAGTACAACAAAGGCATTTTTACATTCATTCTTTGTTTCCTGAATGTGGAGTTTGGGACCTATATTTGATATGTATTCAGTCATATTTCTTGACTTGAATTGAATTTAGACTCCAAACCTACTGCTCAAAATTCAGCCACTCATTGAATTAAAATGAAAACCAGATTCTTGGGTTGTTTTTTTTTCACATAAATAGCATCCTAGAAAAATCATAACCTTATTAAACATGTTTTTAGTATTTATATTAGTAATTATTATTTTAGTTAAACCCAAGTCCAATCCCTTACACATACTGGCTATGTGACAGTAGGGAACTAACTTTACTTCTCAGATCTTTAGTCAACCCTCTAAGACTATTCATTTCAAAGAAGACACCATCCTACATTGCCAGAGGGTGTTTCCTTACCTGGGAATTCCCTTTAATCAAAGAAATAATAGACCCAGTCCCTGCCTCAGTAGCTATAGCTGACTTCATATGAAATTATCATATATATATTAAAGTGATATCACATTATTTTATATTTATAATAATATTCTGAGTAGATAAGGACAAGTTACATTGCTTATTCAAGATTCTCTATAAAGAAGTAAAATTAGGTCTTGGACCCACACATTCTAAAACTGTCTAATGTCCTTTTGAGTTTAGAGTTAAATGTATAAAGAACATTCACTAGCTAAGTTGAGAAAATACTTTTCATATAATCTTTCACTGATAGAGAAAGAAAAAAGAGATAGATAGAAACAGAGCTGGAGATACTGAAAGAGAAATAGTTATATTCTATATATAGTATAAAGTAAAAGGAGCAGCTGGGTGGCTGAGCAGATTGAGAGCCAGGCCTAGAGATGAAAGTTCCTAGGTTCAAATTTGCCCTCAGACACTTCCTAGCTGTGTGACCCTGGGCAAGTCACTTAATCCCTATTGCCTAGCCTTACCACTCTTCTGCCTTGTTAAGTATTTAATCAATACTTGGTTAAAAAAAAAGGTAACTATACTTTTTCCCTAATGTGGGAAGAGCAAGTGAGATCTAGGACTGCCAAGGATATCTACAACATGGGTGTTGAACTAGAATATATCTATTTACTGTAAAACAACTATATGTAATTGGAGGGTGCACTATAGAATTCAGAAAAAAAAGCCATTTTCACTTATCCCTCCCAATGGAAAGGTAGTCATTAACTCCTTCTTGCAACCTTGATTCCTTGCCATTAAACTTTGGCTCCAAAAATAGTCATGGATACCTCAAAAGAGTGTTCATAAAAATAAACAAAAAAATAGAAATCAGAGAAGTTATACAGATTAGGGGAAACAGTAGAATACTCCAGAGTAAATTAGGTCCTTAACTTGGAAGCAACATAAAACCTCATTCAACCAAAGAGTGAATCATCTCCCTGCAGAAGGAATCACTTTGCAGCCTCAAAGATTACAATTGCTGAGAATTGTCATACTAGCAGTTAGATTCCTCAAATAGCTATGTACCTAAAGAGTTCTCTATCATTCAGAACTTTATGATTGTCTCTTTTAATCCATATCTCCTCAGCTCTTTCTCTGTAGTGTCTGTCTCCCACTCAGAGATCGTTCAGCCAACCAGTCAGTTTACAAACATGAAATGCCTACTATGTACTGGGAATAATGCCAAGCACTGTGAATTTTTTTAAAAAGGCAAAACAAAAACAAAAACTTTTGAAGAGTTCATAGTCTAATGGAGAAGAGAATAAGGAAGGAACTGTATACAAATGACATCTATGGGATAATTTGGAAACAATCTCATGGAGGATACTAATATTAAGAATGAGTAGGAAAGACATTTTCCTCTTCAGTAATGTTTTAACTCCCCCCACCCAAATTACATGAAACAATCTGTGCATTTATTTCCTAACATTTTGAGTTCCAAATTCTCTACTTCCCTTCTCTTTTCTCCTTCCCCTCCCTGAGATGATAATGAATTCAAAACTGCTTATATGTGTGGTGTCATAAAAATATATTCTATATTTGTTATGTTGTGGGTGAAATAACACAACAAAAACAACAAACAAACTGGAAAATAGTATGCTTTGATCTGCATTCAGACTCCATCAGTTCTTTCTCTTGAGGTATATGGAATTTTTCAACATGAGCTTTTTGGGATCATCTTGGATCATTGTGTGCTGAGAATAGCCAAGTGTGATTTTGGGTTAGACTTGAGGGAAGCTGAGCGGAAGAGATGAGGAGGAAAGGGGTTCCACGTACTGGGGGAGGGGCAGAGAGTGAAAATATTCAGTCAGGAAATAGTTCAAAGAATAAAAAGGAATGAAATGTTCCTGGATCACAGAGTACATGAAAGAGAGAAAAAAAAGGTAATGAGATTGGAAACATAAGAAGGAGAAAAGTTCTAGAGGGCTTTCAGAGCTGAACAGAGAATTTTACAATGATTATTGAGGTGATAGAGAGACAGCAAATTTGATTGCCTAGGGGGAGGGAGTCCATGTGACCAGACTCTACATTTAAGAAGATCATTTGGCTATATATTTGGAAAATACCAGAGGTGGGAAAGTCAGTCAGCAGGAAATTGTTAAGTTCCAAACATGAGATGGTGAGAGCCAACACCAGAATAGTGGCTGTTCCAGAGGGGAGAAAGACATATAGATGACAGATGTTACAGATGTAGACTTAGTAACTGATTGCATATGAAAGCTAGAGATTGAGGAGATATGAATTATACATGTTGTGAGCCTAAGTGACTAGAAGGATAGTGGAAGCTTCCACAATAATAGCAAAGTCAGGAAGATGGAAAAATTTGGGGCAGTAGGAGCTAAGGTTAAGTTTTAAATGACATTGCCAGTTTGACGAGTTATGAGCCAAAATAAGTTAAATACGTGCTGTTTCAGAAGCTTGCTCCTGAGGACAGTTTCTCAAGATTTGCTAGGAAGTAAGGTTACACATTTCTTGAGTTAACATTTAATTTCCTCTGTTCTTTGCACAGTAGTCTAAAGAGCAGAGGTATGATAAAAAATATTTTGGACTTACAAATGAATTTATTTTTTATTTTTTGCTTTCCCTTATGTATAGGTCTGGCAGAAGTTAAGAGTCAGCCATGAGAAATCAAACATCAGTGTCAGAATTCATCCTTCTGGGATTGACAGATGACCCAGAGCTACAAGTCTTGATTTTTCTCTTTCTGTTTCTTACCTACATTTTGAGTGTTGCTGGCAACCTAACCATCATCACTCTCACTTTGCTGGACTCTCGCCTCAAAACTCCCATGTACTTCTTCCTTAGAAATTTCTCCTTTTTAGAAATTTCATTTACATCTGTCTCAATTCCAAGATTTCTGGTCAGTATTTTAACAGGGGACAGGACCATTTCCTATAATTTTTGTGCAGCTCAATTATTTTTTTTTATCCTTCTGGGTACAACAGAATTTTTTCTGCTGGCAGCTATGTCCTATGACCGCTATGTGGCCATTTGCAAACCCCTACACTACTCAACCATCATGAGCAGCAAAGTCTGTAGTCAGCTTGTAATCAGCTCTTGGCTAGCAGCTTTCCTCATTATCTTTCCACCAGTCATCATGGGCCTCCAACTGGAGTTCTGTGACTCCAATGTCATTGATCATTTTGCATGTGACTCTTCTCCTGTACTGATGATCTCTTGCACAGACACAGAAGTCTTAGAGGTAATGAGTTTTTGTTTGGCTGTATTCACACTCATGGTCACTTTGGCATTAGTGACTTTGTCCTATGCATACATCCTTAGAACCATTCTGAAAATCCCCTCTGCCCAGCAAAGGAAAAAGGCCTTTTCAACTTGTTCCTCCCACATGATTGTTGTCTCTATCTCCTATGGAAGCTGTATCTTCATGTATGTCAAACCCTCAGCAAAGGAAGGAGTAGCTATGACCAAAGGGGTAGCTGTGCTGAATACCTCTGTTGCTCCCATGCTAAACCCCTTCATTTATACCCTGAGGAATCAGCAAGTGAAGCAAGTCTTTAAGGACATGGTAAGAAAGATGTTTAACTCAAATAAATGATCATTTTCAAGAATCAATTAAGTGGAAACAAAGTCACAGTTAAGTAAATAAAAGGGGACCTTCAAAGATTTCATTGATCTCTTATTTCTTTTAATCCTCTTTTTTTATTTACTTAACTGTATTCTCCTTCCTCTCTTGACCTCTTTTTCTAACTGGTCATCTCCATTTGGGACCTCTCAAATCATTGTTGATTACACAGAGATGAAACTAATGACAAAATTTTTATAAACACACCTCTCCAAAATTTTCCAAATGACTAACAATTTTACAAATAGTTATTTGATAGTGTCAAACTGAAAAGGATATGAAAGTAGTTAAGAACACGTCTTTAATCAAGACAAGGAGAGAATGCTCATTGCTCACCATATATTACACAGAGCCATGCTCTGAGAATCCAGTCTTAGGAAAGACACCCAAAGCAGGAATTTCCACCACACTAAAGAACTTGGGGTCATATGTATATACACCATAGGGAATAAAGGCAAAGAAAACTGACTGGTGATATAGAGGCTTTGGAAAGAGGACATAGTCAGAGGTTAGAAAATCTGAGAGCCATCCAGATCCAATAAAAGAAACTAAAACAAAAAGAGCATTTAATCTTGTCTAGGGTGCTCAGTAGGTGCTCTATGGTTTATTGTTCAGCTGTCAACAGGGTCAGTCAGGGGTTCCTTGAAGGCAAATTCTCAGGGACAAGGATCAATTTGGAGTTTCATAAAAGGTTATCAGGGGAAATTAATTATTGTTGATCTTGCAATACATGTGGCAATTTTAGAACTCCTCTTTCACGGCTACTTTGGATCACACACAAGAGGATTTTCAGTTATCTCTAGTCCTTTGTTTTTTGCTTAAAGCATTATTATTTTCCTTCATCATTCAATTATTTCACCAATCAGCTCCTATTATTTTCAAAATTAAATTTGCATCTATATGAGAAAGATTTGGCACCTTTGGAAGCATTAAAAGGGGAAAAAGCCAGTGAATGCCAGAGAGCAACCAGTTAAGCTTTTCAAGTGTTGGCATCATTAGATACGATACACAATCCCTATTTTACTTTGTAATTTTCCTCTCAATTTTTAGTTTGCCATAAGATAAAAGTGAATGCTAAGTGGAAGAGAGGAAATAGATGGCCCAATCCTTATTAACTGATAATGAATACAAGGACTTATCATTTATCAGTTATTAATAGCCAATCCTGCAGGGAGATTGTAGATTCACTGAAATCCTGAAAAATCTAGGTGAATTAATCACCAATGTACTCTATTTGGATTCATTTGAATATACCTTTGAGGATTTGATCTGGACAAACTATGTCCATATAAGTCCAGACCAGACTTTTTAAAATTGCTCCTGTAATGAGGGGGCCTACTACAAAAATATAATATGCGTGAGAAAATAACAAGAGAGTACTTGTATGGGAAGAAGGTATTAAAAACAAATAGTACTAAAATAAAAAAATGAACCCTTCAAAAAATTTCTTAAGAAGAAATATGTAAAGTTCTAAGGACCAGAGTGAAGTATGTCCATAAGAGGCAAAAATAAACTGATTGTAAAAAATGGTTTCCTAGTAGTTAATTTACATGAGACTTCTTTTAAGACTGGGAACTTAATTTTTAGGATCTCTAGTTTGGTTTTCTTCTGGGGGGTTTTAATTTGTTCGCTTTCAAATTTTTGGTTTGCATTTCCAATTCATTGATCTCTGCCCTTCCTAGTTTGTTAATATATGCACTCAGAGATATGAATTTTCCTCTAAGTACTGCTTTGGCTGCATCCCATAAGGTTTGAAAGGATGTCTCACCATTGTCATTTTCCTCAATGAAATTTTTAATTGTTTCTATGATTTGTTCTCTAACTAACCAATTTTGGAGTATCATATTATTTAATTTCCAATTAATTTTTGATTTGGCTCTCCATGTACCCTTACTGATCATTATTTTTATTGCCTTATGATCTGAAAAGTTTGCATTTATTATTTCTGCTTTTCTGCATTTGTATGCCATGATTCTGTGACCTAGTGTATGATCAATCTTTGTGCATGTGCCATGTGGTGCTGAGAAGGTATATACCTTTTTGTCCCTATTTATTTTTCTCCATATGTCTATTAACTGTAATTTTTCTAAGATTTCATTCACCTCTTTTTCCTCTTTCTTGTTTATTTTTTTGGTTTGATTTATCTAAATTTGATAGTGGTTGGTTCAGATATAATACTAATATGGTTTTACTGTCTATTTCCTCCTTCAATTGTCCTAGTTTTTCCATTAGAAATCTGGGTGCTATATCATTTGGTGCATACATGTTGATTAGTAATATCTCCTCATTGTCTAAACTCCCTTTTAATAGCATATATTTACCTTCCCTATCCCCTTTAATCTGATCTATTTTTGCTTTGGCTTTGTCAGATATCATGATTCCAACTCCTGCCTTCTTTCTATCAGTTGAGGCCCAAAAGGTCTTACTCCATTCTTTAATTCTAACCTTGTGAGTATCAACCCGCCTCATATGTGTTTCTTGGAACTATGCCCAAAGGGTGATAAAGGACTGTCTGCCCTTTAATCCAGCCATAGCACTGCTGGTCTTGTACCCCAAAGAGATAATAAGGAAAAAGACTTGTACAAGAATATTCATAGCTGCGCTCTTTGTGGTGGCCAAAAATTGGAAAACAAGGGATGCCCTTCATTTGGGGAATGGCTGAACAAATTGTGGTATATGTTGGTGATGGAATACTATTGTGCTAAAAGGAATAATAAAGTGAGGAATTCCATGGAGATTGGAACAACTTCCAGGACTTGATGCAGAGTGAAAGGAGCAGAACCAGGAAAACATTGTACACAGAGACTGAAACACTGTGGTATAATCGAACATAATGGACTTCTCCATTAGTGTCAATACAATGTCCCTGAACATTCTGCAGGGATCTAGGAGAAAAAAACAGTATCCACAAGCAAAGGACAAATTGTGGGAGTGAAAACACCGAAGAAAAGCAACTGTTTGACTACAGGGGTTGAGGGGACATGATTGAGGAGAGACTCTAAATGAACACCCTAATAAAAAATACCAACAACATGGAAATGGGTCGAATCAAGGACACATTTGATACCCAGGCGTGGTGGGAGGTAGGGAGGAAAAGAAAATGATCTTTGTTTCCAAGGAATAATCTTTGAAAATGACCAAATAAAAAATAATGTTTAAATTAGAAAAAAAATGACTAACCTCAAAAAAAAAAGAAAAGACTGGGAACTTTATTGCTGAAGAACTCTATGTCAAATAACCATTTGGGGATGATGGTACTGTTTTTTGTCCTTTGTTTCAAAGAAAAACAATTACATAACAGAGTGATATCTTTAACTTGAGAGTAAATAAGATTTAAGGGAAGCAGAGTTGCACAAATTTGTCAACTGCACTTTCTTTCAGAGTCATTGAAATAAAAATTGTCTCCAATGATCCTGACTTTTCTCTTGCCACTGGACTGTTTGGGGTTGCTGGTACTATAGTTTATTAAATATTTGAGTTATATGTGACAGAAATGAAGACTGAGATTTATCAACCCAATGCAAAGGTGACTCACAAAATATCATGAAGCTCTGATTTGAGTTCAGATAAGAAAATGATTTTGACTCAGACTCAGAGAAGCTGATGAAAAAAACTCCTAGAAGAAAGCACAGAATCTAAAGCAGCTGTTATTAATTGCAAAGCAAGCACAATTGAGGAATTCTAGTTGAATAGACATGAGAAGGTGCTGAGATTTAATGAAAAAATCTGATATTGTTGGAAGAAAGCTTGGTTGGTGGGAGCTAATAAGAGAAATCAGCATCAGATGATATGGTATCAGATGATATGAGGCTGTTGAGAAAATTTGACTTGCTCTCAAGCACCAGCTATAACTTCAGAGTGGAAATCTACATTGTCCTTTGTGTTATGATGGGAAAAGCCCTAAAGTGTCAAAGCAATCAGAATATCTGTAGATTCCAGGGAAGGGAATTCATTTTCACTAGAAAAAAAAAGTATCATGTTATTTCTATATCTAGATAACAACACTTCTGGAAAGCCACACAGCTTCCAGGTTCATGGCTGTCTAAAATGAGATGAACTCTGTTTGTGTAGCCAAGAAGTGGCTTCATTAATGCAGGAGGAGAGCAGAGAAGTTCTAAAGAAGTGTGGTTCTGAAGAGGAAATTATCATGTAGGTCAAAAGAGACCTTAGACATTCATTACTGTGCAGGAAAGTCATGAATTGCTATAGGCACATTCCCTTTTCATTTGTTGCCCACTTAGATTTTTGTTCCTACTTTCCCTCTCCCATTCATGGGAGGGGTGACCAAGACATTACAAGTGTACCATCGTGTTTTAATTATTCTTTTTGTCTATTATTTCACAAAATAAAGTTATGTCTATTATTGATTTTGCCCATTTATTTAATAAATGCCTCATAATTAAGAATTAATGGTGTGATTGTGACTAATTTTTGTAAATAAGTTGTGCATATAAGCAGGGACTCAGGAGTTATTGTTGAGTATTACATGTATATATACTCCTTTACTAGTGGTACTTCAAAGATCGGGAGAGTGTATGGTAGCCAACCCCAACCTGCCAATGTGGGTACAAGGGAGGTGAATAAGCTAACTCCAAATCAGGAAGAATAAAAGCCTGGAGAGAAGAAGTGGGGGCTAATGTCATAACCTTTATATACAGTGTATATACACCAACAACAGTTGTCAAAAGACAAGGCTTAGGCCATAAACTATCCCTTTGGACTCAGAAAAGTAGTACTGGTGGGATGATGAAAATGAATGAAAATTACAGGATATAAATTACAGTCAAGAATTTTTGTCAGTGAATTAAAGGTTGAAATAATAGTTGCCTATTGTAGAGGGTACAATAGTGATCAACAAAGGTTTTGTTTTCTTTATTCTGGTGGGGTTGGGCATGTCTATATAGTCAAAAAAGGAAGAAGGAAGTCATATTAAAGGGCAATACTTTGAGATTATACTTGTTTTTGAATATTGGTACCAGGGTTGTCTTAACATCTTAACACCTCCATTTAAAAAAAATAATTTTCTTCCTAGAAGGAAAAACAATGAATACCCAAACTAATATTTCTCTGCACCCAAGCTATGATTTAAGAATATATTTTAGAGATAATTAAGACTAACCCACTCATTTGATTTTCCTCCTTATTTGAAGGCTGCTACCATGAGATGAGGAAATTGATGTTCACCACAATGCCTATGGCATTCCTAAAGTCTTACAGTGAGTAAATAGAAGAATCAGACTTCTACTTATGTCCTCTAATAAAAAATCCAGGTCTCTTTTCATGTCACCACGTGGGAATTATCTCAGCCAGAGGAAATCCAAAGTCATTATTTCTCTTTGTTTTATGTACCTGGATAGAGCTAGATTCTCTCATTTCAGTTTTTTGAGTTTTATGCCCAGAAACATAGTTTTCTCACATTGTTCTCAATCAAAATTTGAAACAAACATTTGTCTATGTGTGGTTCACTTATTAATGCATTCCTAATCTCTTTCCCCCAAGACCTTTCCCTTTCCTTCTGACATGTGATGAATTTATTATATATTTCAAGAAAATATGAATTCCCTGAAAATCAGAACTATATATGAAACTCCTAAATTCTTTTCTTCTCAAGGTATATATCATCAATCTTCAGAAATTCAAGTTCACTAAAGAAAATGATTAAGAAAAATAGATATTTTAAGGATCTTTAAATTAGAAGTGGAAATAATTGCATTTGCAGTCATCTAATCTGACACCTATAATTTGCAAATGAAGAAACAGGACCAGTTTCAGGAAGAAGGGAAACACTACTCTACCAACTAAAACTTGAATAAACACAGGAATATTGAGTTCTCTATTGTTAAACATGAATACAATTAGTTCTATATGGAGGAAGAGATTGTCTTCTTCATTAAGAATTAGGTGCTATGGGAACAGGTCTGGGCCCATGAGGATTCAAAATGATTTGCCTTTAGGGTAACTCATTAGAACAAAACATGAACTTTTTGAAAAGCTTTAGTTTGATAATATAATACTTGGGGATCGTAAATCATAACACTAGTTTAAACTTTCTTCTGGACTCTTAAGACTAATTTTATATAGTGAGAAGGAGAAATTCCAAGGATCCCAGGGTCAAGAATCCAGCCTAAATAGCCCTGTTTTTTCTTTGTTCTTTATTCACTGCCTTTCTTGTGTCTTTATATTTGCTCTATGTTTCCCTGCCACGTTTTATAGTCTCTGTCTTAATTAGAATGCTATCCCTGAATAAATAATTCCTGTAGCTTTGTCTTTCATATTTGAAAATTGACCAGCACACCATTCCAAGATGCCAGCTTCCCATCTCCTTGACCTCTAGTTATTGGTTGCTACTAAAATTTCCAAAAACCTCATGAGCTTTGTTTATTGCCTAATGTCAGACACATTACTAACTGACCCCTGGCCTACCTGGACTTCCCTTTAATGCTCATTCATGGGAAAATAGTCTAATCTCCTATGCTGCTACTGTATGTACTTTGGACCTCCAGATCATGATTCCCTTTGTTCCAACATACTGTTTTCTATGTCTTGCCTCATGCTAACCTAAAATATTTCAGATTTCAGGAAATCCATTCCATTAACATTTGGAAGAATATACAAAACAGAATGGACATCCTGCAAAAGGAAATACATTTTCTGTCCTTGAGCAAATAACATGGCCTCTGTATTTCCCAGGTCTCCCATCTATAAAATTGGAGGGGCTTTGATTAATTTTCCTCTAGAATGACTTCCTGGTATAAAATTCTGATTCTTTAGTCTTATTCCTCAGAAGAAAAAGAAGCAATATGTATTTGTATATTGGCCTCCCACTAAGGACCCATCTTCTTTCAAGTTAATTCTTTTGTCTAAACGTAAGCTCAGGAATTATGATCTCATTACCTCAGTCCTATAAACCTACAATGGGGCATCTAGATACTCTAGTGTAATAAAACACATTTTTTTAATTTAAATTTGGTCTCAGGCAATTACTAGCTGTGTGGCTCTGATCAAATCACTTTACCCTATTTGCCATAGTTCCTCATTTGTAAAATGAGCTATCAAAGGAAAAGGCAAACCACTCTAGTATCTTTGCAGAGAAAATTCTGAGACAGGGTCACAAAGAGTTGAAAAGATTGAAATGACTGGATAATAATAAAACCCTCCACAATGGAAAAATAATTTGCTTGAGAAATTTTACTATACTGAGCTTCATCTCCCAGACTCCATCTACATGGAACTTGATGATCAAAGCCAAAGCAAAAATAGACCTGATCAAAAGGGATAGGGAAGGTAATTATATTTTGTTAAAAGGGGCTTTAGATAATGAGGAAATATCACTAATCAGCATGTATGCACCAAATAATATAGCACCCAAATTTCTAATGGAGAAACTAGGAGAATTGAAGGAAGAAATAGACAGTAAAACCATATTAGTGGGAGACTTAAACCAACCATTATCAAATTTAGATAAATCAAACCAAAAAATAAATAAGAAAGAGATGAAAGAAGTGAATGCAATCTTAGAAAATTTGGAATTAATAGACATATGGAGAAAAATAAATAGGGACAAAAAGGAATACACCTTCTTCTCAGCACCACATGGCATTTTCACAAAAATTGACCATACATTAGGTCACAGAAACATAGCACACAAATGCAGAAAAGCAGAAATAATAAATGCAGCCTTCTCAGATCACAAGGCAATAAAAATAATGATCAGTAAAGGTACATGGAAAACCAAATCAAAAACTAATTGGAAATTAAACAATATGATACTCCAAAATTGTTTAGTTAGAGAAGAAATCATAGAAACAATTAATAATTTTATTGAGGAAAATGACAATGGCGAGACATCCTTTCAAACCTTTTGGGATGCATCCAAAGCAGTAATCAGAGATAAATTCATATCCCTGAGTGCATATATCAACAAACTAGAGAGAGCAGAGATCAATCAATTGGAACTGTAAATAAAAAAAACTCAAAAGCGATCAAATTAAAAACCCCCAGCAGAAAACCAAACTAGAAATCCTAAAAATTAAGGGAAAAATTAATAAAATCAAAAGTGATAGAACTATTGATTTAATAAATAAGACAAGAAGCTGGTACTTTGAAAAAAACAAACAAAATAAACAAAGTACTGGTCAATCTAATTAAAAAAGGAAGGAAGAAAAGCAAATTAACAGCATCAAAGATGAAAAGGGGGACAGCACCTCCGATGAAGAGGAAATTAAGGCAATTATTAGAAATTACTTTGCCAAATTATATGGCAATAAATATACCAATCTAGGGGATATGGATGAATATATACAAAAATACAAACTGCCTAGACGAACAGAAGAGGAAATAGAATTCTTAAATAATCCCATATCAGAAAATGAAATCCAACAAGCCATCAAAGAACTTCCTAAGAAAAAATCCCCAGGTCCTGATGGATTCACCAGTGAATTCTATCAAACATTCAGAGAACAGTTAATCCCAATACTATACAAACTATTTGACATAATAAGCAAAGAAGGAGTTCTACCAAACTCCTTTTATGACACAAACATGGTACTGATTCCAAAACCAGGCAGGTCAAAAACAGAGAAAGAAAACTATAGACCAATCTTCCTAATGAATATAGATGCAAAAATCTTAAAAAGGATACTAGCAAAAAGATTCCAGCAAGGGATCAGAAGGGTCATCCACCATGATCAAGTCGGATTTATACCAGGGATGCAGGGCTGGTTCAACATTAGGAAAACCATCTAAATAATTGACCACATCAACAAGCAAACCAACAAGAACCACATGATTATCTCAATAGATGCAGAAAAAGCCTTTGATAAAATACAACACCCATTCCTACTAAAAACACTAGAAAGCATAGGAATAGAAGGTTCATTCCTAAAAATAATAAACAGTATATATCTAAAACCATCAACTACTATCATCTGCAATGGGGATAAACTAAATCCATTCCCATTAAGATCAGGAGTGAAACAAGGATGCCCATTATCACCTCTATTATTTGACATTGTATTAGAAACACTAGCAGTAGCAATTAGAGAAGAAAAAGAAATTGAAGGCATTAAAATAGGCAAGGAAGAGACCAAATTATTGCTCTTTGCAGATCACATGATGGTCTACTTAAAGAATCCTAGAGATTCAACCAAAAAGCTAATCGAAATAATCAACAACTTTAGCAAAGTTGCAGGATACAAAATAAACCCACAGAAGTCATCAGCATTTCCATATAATTCCAACACAGCTCAGCAGCAAGAACTAGAAAGAGAAATCCCATTCAAAATTACCTTAGACAAAATAAAATACTTAGGAATCTATCTCCCGAGACAAACACAGGATCTATATGAACACAACTTCAAAACACTTTCCACACAACTAAAACTAGACTGACTTGAACAATTGAAGAACATTAACTGCTCATGGGTAGGATGAGTCAATATAATAAAAATAACCATCCTACGCAAACTCATCTATCTATTTAGTGCCATACCCATGGAACTTCCAAAAAAATTTTTTTTTACTGATTTAGAAAAAACCATAACAAAGTTTATTTGGAAGAACAAAAGATCAAGGACATCTAGGGAAATAATGAAAAAAAATACAAAGGAAGGGGGTCTTGTAGTCCCAGATCTCAGACTATATTATAAAGCAGAGGTCATCAAAACAATTTGGTACTGGATAAGAGACAGAAAGGAGGATCAGTGGAATAGACTGGGGGCAAGCAACCTCAGCAAGACAGTATATGACAAACCCAAAGATCCCAGGTTTTGGGACAAAAATCCACTATTTCATAAAAACTGCTGGGAAAATTGGAGGACAGTGTGGGAAAGATTAGGTTTAGATCAACACCTCACACCCTACACCAAGATAAATTCAAAATGGGTGAATGACTTGAACATAAAGAAGGAAACTATAAGAAAATTAGGCTATCACAGATAGTATACATGTCAGACCTTTGGGAAGGGAAAGACTTCAAAACCAAGCAAGAATTAGAAAGAGTTACAAAATGCAAAATAAATAATCTGGATTACATCAAATTAAAAAGCTTTTGTACAAACAAAACCAATGTAACCAAAATCAGAAGGGTAGCAACAAATTGGGAAAAAATCATCATAAAAACCTCTGACAAAGGTTTAATTACTCAAATTTTTAAAGAGCTAAATCAATTGTACAAAAAATCATGCCCTTCTCCAATTGACAAATGGGCAAGGGACATGAACAGGCAGTTTGCAGCCAAAGAAATCAAAACTATTAATAAGCACATGAAAAAGTGCTCTATATCTCTTATAATCAGAGAGATGCAAATCAAAACAACTCTGAGGTATCACCTCACACCTAGCAGATTGGCTAACATGACAGCTATGGAAAGTAATGAATGCTGGAGGGGATGTGGCAAAGTAGGGACACTAATTCATTGCTGGTGGAGTTGTGAATTGATCCAGCCATTCTGGAGGGCAATTTGGAACTATGCCCAAAGGGTGATAAAAGACTGTCTGCCCTTTGATCCAGCTATAGCACTGCTGGGTTTGTACCCCAAAGAGATAATAAGGAAAAAGACTTGTACAAGAATATTCATAGCTGCACTCTTTGTGGTGGCCAAAAATTGTAAAACGAGGGGATGCCCGTCAATTGGGGAATGGCTGAACAAATTGTGGTATATGTTGGTGATGGAATACTGTTGTGCTAAAAGGAATAATAAAGTAGAGGAATTCCATGGAGACTGGGACAACCTCCAGGAAGTGATGCAGAGCGAAAGGAGCAGAACCAAAAAAACAGTGTACACAGAGACTGATACATTGTGGTACAATAGAAGGTGATGGACTTCTCCATTAGTGTCAATGTAATGTCCCTGACCATTCTGGAAGGATCTAGGAGAAAAAACACTATCCACAAGCAGTGGATAAATTGTGGGAGTAAAAACACTGATGAAAAGCAACTGCTTGACTATAAGGGCTGAGAGGATATGATTAAGGAGAAACTCAAATGAACAACCTAATGCAAAGACCAACAACATGGAAATGGGTTCGAATCAAGGACATGTGTGATAGCCAGTGGATTCATGCATGAGATATGGGAGGGTTGGTGGGAGGGGGGGAGGAAAAAAATGATCTTTGTCTCTAATAAATAATGTTTGAAAATGACCAAATAAAATAATGTTTAAAGGAAAAAATAGTTATTATCACCTGGGCAGCTAGAAGAATTATAATTAGAGTGAACAGTGACACACTCCATAGGATGAATTGTCAAGCCATCAATATGTATATAGATATATATGCATATATATACTAGTAGAGTTAAAAAAGTTTACTACTAAGACAAATGGGAAAAAATAAAGCGAGGTAAATTTATAAGTCACAAAGAAGCATATGGTGGGTGAGGGGGGAGAACATCAATACACTGCACAGGTAAAGATGTTGGAGATAGGAAATACTTAATTCTTTTATGCATTGAAATTGACTCAAAGAGGTAAGAACAATCAAATATATTAGGGGCAGAGAATTTATTTGCTTCCTTTAGGGAAGTTAAAGGGCAACAAAAGGACTGGTGGTGAGGGAAGCAATACAAGAGAGGGAGATGGTGGGGGGATAGTTTAAGAAGACTGTAAAGAAAATAAGAGGGGAATAAGAAGGAAGGGGGTAGAAAGGAAAATAAAATAGAGGTGGGAATTAGGGGGACTGATTAAGAACAGTACACTGGTGTAGAAGGAAATAGTAAAAGAAGAAAGGCAGGAATAGTAGTAGAACTCAAAATGCTGGGAAATAAACAACTGGTAGTTATAACTATGAAAGTTTATGGAATGAATTCACCTATAAAATGCAACCAAATAGCTGAGTGGATTAGAAACCCAAACCTATCATATGCTATCTACAAGAATCCCACATGAGTAAGATAGACACACATAGGGTAGAAGTAAGTGGATTGAGCCAAATCTACTGGGCATCAACTGAGAAAAAGAAGGCAGGATTTGCAATCATATCTGAGAAACCCAGAGGAAAAATAAATCTAGACAAAAGAGATAGGGAATGTAATTACAAACTGATAAAGAGCAGTATAAAAAATTGCTGGAGGCCATCATACCCTCACTGGATGACAAGTTCACAGCCTGGATAAATGGGGTCTGCAAGGCAGCCCCCAAAGAATGAGGCCCTGATCTCCCTCTGTGACTTCTCTCTCCTTAGCTTCCCTCAATAATCGATGATTATCGTTCTCCCTCCAACACAACAGAAATAATATAAGAGCAAATACTTATAGAACAAACATATATCCCACCTCAATCCCCCCAGACTATTAACCTAAAAGATTATATTCACAGAATTTAAACCTAGAGATCACTATCCATTTCCCTGATCCTTTCCTTCTCCACAGAAGTTACATTACTCCCATTACAAGCCAGGTAAGCCAAGAACATCAATCACCTTCAAGACACACTCCACTGAATTCTGTTTATGGACAAAAACCAGGTAGCATTGCCAGGTGCTTTAAAGTAACATAAGAAAAATATAACTTGTAAATTGAGGAAAACAACAAATCTGGTCTGTCATTAAATTTCCCTCTAAACTTGTACCTAGCTACGAAATGTTTTGTTAGCCATATCCTAAGTAATTGTGATTGATTGTGAAAAATGACCAAAAGTAACAATGATGCCACTAGGTCAGGGAGAACTAATCTCTAGATCACCAGGTCCATGTCATTCATCTATAGCAACAATGTTTCTTTTACTACCTATTTAGGCTATGGGTCTTCTTGTTAAATACCATGAAAACATATATGTAGAAAATTGATTGTGTACCAAAAAAGTATGAACTTAAAACCGTATATTACTAACCTCCATACTGTGGCAAAACTCTGTGTGATGCCTAAGCACTTGAGCCTGAGTACACAGTGCTTCTGATCTCCATTACTCAATTGAATCTCACCCTCAAGGAGACTGCTGCACAGCTCCCAAAGGACAATAAGGAAATATCAGTCTTCAATATATATGCTCCAAATGGCATAGCATCCAAATTTTTAAAGGAGAAACTAGTGGAGCTCAATAATGAAAAAGATAGAAAAACTATACTAGTGAGAGTCCTGAACCTGCCTCTATTAGAACTAGATAAATCAAACCAAAAAACAAAAAAAGAAAGAGATAAGAAAAGTGAATGAAATCTTAGAAAAATTAGAGTTAGTAGAGAATTGGAGAAAAATAAATAGTGACAAAAAGAAATACACTTTCTTTTGAGCAGTAAATGGTACATTCACAAAGAATGACCTTGTACTAAGGCTTAAAAATATTGCAAACAAGTGCAAAAGAGCAGAAATAATAAATGAAACCTTCTCAGATCACAATGCAATGAAAATAATAATCACTAAGGGTACATAGAGAAGCAAATCAAAAATTAGTTGGAAATTAAACAATACCATTTTCCAAAATCAGTTAATGAACAAATCATAGAAACAATTAATAATTTCATTGAAGCAAATGACAATGAAGAAACATCCTTTCAGAACCTATGGGATGCAGCCAAAGCAGTACTCAGAGTTAAATTTATATCCTTGAATTCATATATTAACAAATTAGAGAGGGCAGAGGTTAATGAATTGGGCATGGAAATTAAAAAAAAAACTAGAAAGTGAACAGATTAAAAATCCTCAGAAGAAAACTAAATAAGAGATCCTAAAAATCAAAGGAGAAATTAGTAAAATTGAACGTAAAATTACTATTGATTTAATAAATATGACAAGAATCTCGTACTTTGAAAAAACAAATAAAATAGACAAAGTACTGGCCAGCCTAATTAAAAAAGGAAAGAAGAAAACCAACCTGATAGTATCCAATATTAAAAGGGAGACCTCACCAATAATAAAGAGGAAATTAAGGCTATCCTTAAATCTATTTTGCCCAATTATATGGCAATAAATATGTCAATCTAAGTGATAGGGATGACTATTTAAAAATATAAATTGATTAGATAAACAGAGGAATAAATAGATTACCTAAACAACCCCATATCAGAAAAAGAAATTGAACAAGCCATCAAAGAACTCCCTAAGAAAAATCCCCAGGGCTTGATGGATTCACAAATAAATTCTATCAAACATTCAAAGAACAACTAATACCAATATTATATAAACTGTTTGGCAGAATAAGCAAAAGAAGGAATTCTATCAAATTCCTTTTATGACACAAATATGGTACCAATTCCAAAGCCAGGCAGGTCAAAAACAGAGAAGGAAAACTACAGAATAATCTCCAAATTGATCATAGATGCAAAAAATTTTAAATAGGATACTAGCAAAAAGACTCCAGCAAGTCATCACAAGGGTGATTCTTTATGATCAGGTGGGATTTATACCCGGAATGGAAGGATGGTTCAATATTAGGAAAACCATCCACATAACTGACCATATTAAAAAGCAAACTAACAAAAATCACATGATTATCTCAATACATGCTGAAAAAGCCTTTGATAAAATGCAACACTCATTCTTATTGAAAACACTAGAAAGCATAGAAATAGAAGGGTCTTTCCAAAAAATTAATAAACATTATATATATATATATATATATATATATATATAAAACTATCAGCAAACATCATCTGCAATGGGGATAAACTAGAAGCCTTCCCAATAAGATCAGGAGTGAAACAAGGATGCCTATTATCACCTCTATTATTTAACATTGTACTAGAAACACTAGCAGTAGCAATTAGAGAAGAAAAAGAAATTGAAGGTATTAAAATTGGCAATGAGGAGACCAAGCTATCACTCTTTGCAGATGATATGATGGTCTATGTATAGAATCCTAGAGAATCAACTATAAAATTAGGGGAAATAATCAACAACTTTAGCAAAGTTGCAGGATACACAATAAAAGCACATAAGTCATCAGCATTTCTATATATCTCCAATGCATCTCAGCAGCAGAAATTAGTAAGAGATATTCTATTTAAAATCACCCTAGACAATATAAAATACTTAGGAATCAATCTGCTGAGTCAAACACAGCAACTAAATGAACACAACTACAAAACACTCTCCACACAAATAAAACTAGATCTAAACATTTCGAAAAACATCCATTGCTATCGTAGGATGAGCTAATATGATAAAAATGATAATCCTACAGAAATTAATTCATTTATTTAGTGCCATTACCATTGAACTTCCAAAACCTTTTTTACTGAATTAGAAAAAAAAAACAGTAACAAAATTCATTCAGAAGAAGAAAAGATCAAGTATATCCAGGGAAATAATGAAAAAATAGGAAGGAATGTGGCCTTGCAGTCCCAGATCACAAAGTATAAAATAAAGCAGTGGTCATCAAAATGATATGGTACTTTTAAGAGACAGAAAGGAGGATCAGTCGAATAGATTTGGGGTAAGTGACCTCAGCAAGACTGTCCCAAAGATCTCAGCTTTTGGGACCAAAATTTACTATTTGAGAAAAACTGCTGAGAAAATTGGAAGTCAGTTTGGGATTGATTAGGTTTGGATCACCATCTCACACCCTACACTAAGATAAACTCAGAATGGGTGAATGACTTGAATATAATTAAGGAAAATATAAGAAAATTAGGTGAACACCAAATAGTATATATGTCAGATCTTTGGGAAAGGAAAGATTTTATAACCAAGCAAGAGTTAGAAAAAAATCACAAAATATAAAATAAATAATTTTGATTATATTAAATTAAATTTTTTGTACCAACAAACCAATGCAACTAAAATCAGAAGGGAAGCAACAAACTGGGGGAAATCTTCATAATAAAAAAACTCTGACAAAGGTCTAATTACTCAAATTTATAAAGAGCTATATCAACTGTACAAAAAATCAATTCAGTTTCCAATTGATAAATGGGCAAGTGATATTAATATGCAATTTTCAGATAAAGAAGTCAAAACTATCAATAAGCAAATGAAAGGTGTTCTTAATCTTTTATAATCAGAGCAATATAAATCAAAACAACTCTGAGGTATCACTCACACCTAGCAGATTGGCTAACTTATTATAATAGCAAAGGAAAGTAATGAATTTTGGAGAGGATGTGGCAAAGTTGGGACATTAATGCACTGCTGGTGGAGTTGTGAATTGATCTAACCATTCTGGAGGGCAGTTTGGAACTATGCCCAAAGGGTGATAAAAGACTGTCTGCCCTTTGATACAGCCATAGCACTACTGCTATAACCCAAAGAGATAATAAGGAAAAAAGGCCTTTACAAGAATATTCATAGCTGAGCTCTTTGTGGTGGCAAAAAATTGGAAAATGAAGGCATACCCTTCAATTGGAGAATGGCTGAATAGATTGTGGTATATGTTGGTGATGGAATATTATTGTGCTCAAATAATAAACTGGAGGAATTCCATGGAAACTGGAATGACCTCCAGGAATTGATGCAGAGTGAGAGGAACAGAACCAGGAGAACATTATACATAGAGACTGATCCACAGTGGCACAATAAAATGTAATGGACTTTTCCATTAGTAGCAATGTGGTGATCCTGAACAGGTCAGAGGGATCTATGAGGAAGAACAGTATCCACATCCAGAGGAAAAACTGTGGGAGCAGAACCTCCAAAGAAATACAACTCTTTGATTACATGTGTTGAGGGGGATATGATTGGGGGTGTAGACTCTAAATTATCATCCTAGCGCATACATCAACAATGTGGAAATAGGTTCTCATCAAAGACACATGTAAAACCCAATGGAATTTCATGTTGGCTATGGGAATGGTAGGGGGAGGGGAGGAAGGGAAAGGATATGATTTTTGTAACCAAGGAATAATGTTCTAAATTGATTAAATAAAATTCTCATAAGCAACCAGACTCATACCAAATGAGGTGGAAAGTTGATCCCAGGGCATTGTACCCCTCAATTGCTCCCAAGAGGGAGCATTTCTCATTTTTAACTCTTCCACTCACCCTGCCCTATGATCAGAATGATCTAGATTCATGGTGACATTTTTAGACCCAACCTCAGGGGTACAAATGTTTGGGTTTTTTTCCAGACTCCTCTGCCACATTTTTGTAATGATAGCAATAATAGATTAAAAAAAATTCTCATCCAATGTTGGGACATTGCTACATCTGAAAAACTTGTAACAAGTACCCATTAGTTTTAATTAAAAAAATTTTTTTAAACCCTTACCTTCCTTCTTGGAGTCAATACTGTGTATTGGCTCCAAGGCAGAAGAGTGGTAAGGGCTAGGCAATGGGGGTGAAGTGACTTGTCCAGGGTCACACAGCTGGGAAGTGTCTGAGGCCAGATTTGAACCTAGGACCTCCCATCTCTAGGCCTGGCTCTCAATCCACTCAGCTACCCAGTTGCCCCCTACCCATTAGTTTTAAATGTCACACAGCAGACTTATATGAATGCTAATGCTAATAAATTTGTTTGCTATTGTCATTAAATGGGCTATTATAGCTTTAGGGATTTTGATACTTTTTGAATATGCTGTTGTTTTACTGTTATTTATAAAAAATTTACTTTGTAAAAAAAACAAAAAAATTTTTGTAAAAAAAAATTTATAAAAAATTTACTTTGTAAAAAAATAAATAAATAAATAAACTTTGTAAACAGTGGATCATGGCCAAGTTTGAAGAAGAAAGGGTTCTCATTTTTGGTGAGAAACCTTTGTATTCTACCTTTCCTTAACTGATACAATGTGTCACTGATTGTAAGCTATATATATATATATATATATATATATATATTATTTTAAAAACTTTTTTTATTATTGTTTTTCTTGCATGTGCAATATGCTATTTCAGGTTTATTTTTCTCTCCTTTTTGTATTTCAAGCACATTCCACCAGTACCGAGATTAACATTTTAGATTTTGCAATAATAGAAGTTGAAAATACATTTGCTATAATATTAATGCATAACCAAAAAGCTTTAGACTATAAAAATGATGCCATTGATTGTTTAAAAAATTATGGGACTTTTCTTAATGATCTTGTCTGATTCCAGGAGAGGGAATACAAAAAAATAAAAAGCCATTGCACAGTACCAAAGTAGTACAAAGCTACTTGCATAGTGCCAAATGAGAACAAGGTCAAAGAGACCAAACCAATCCTATGTGGATTGATGACAGTCTGCAAAAATAGTGAAAGGACTAACCATGTGTGAGCCTCGAAGTTGTGGCCACTTAACATCTGTTAATTGCAGGTCTTCCTAGTACCACACATTCTAATAAATACATGATATCAATTATTCTGGCTCCATCCTGCCTCCCATTTGCTCCTATAATTTAGTACTCTTTCTCTCTTATAGTATGACAACTTGTAGTCTTGAATACAAATGGATAAGTGAAATATTACTGCATTTTGTCCTATAGATTTTGTGGGATAGAAAATATTTTAATTGGGCCCTGATTAAAGGACCTGTTATAAGTTTATTTTTTTTTACTTAGAATTTTTACACATAAGACTTTGATAGTCTATATTTAATCCAGAAGTTATGTTTTCTCTTTTATTTGAATTTTTTTTTATTTTATTTGGATTTTTTTGCTTGCCAACTGATTCATATACCTCATAACTCAGCCATGCATCCCTAAGTGATCCCTGTGTTTTTCAACATCCTCTTCAGGGGGGAATGTATTATTATTCTAAAATGCAATGTTTAAATTAGTTTTGAGAGTAATTTTAGTTTAAGAAACATGCTACCTCTCTGAATCCAGAAAGTGAACTATGTGGAGAAGGCAGTATGAAGATGCCTACATAGACAACATGCTGCACCAGAAGATCCAGAGTGAACTTTGGGATGTGGTGATTTGTACTGTGTTGGGATAAATGCATTTGTTTTTGTATGTATGCTCTTATGTTGAAAGGGACTGCCCCCCAACTGGCTTTTTTGCCAATGCACCTAGCAAACATGGGTTTGAAATAATTGTGCTATTTTAGATCTTTTTAAAAAATATTGTTCTGCTCACTTCATTCTGAATTATGTAATAGAAGTGTTATTAGATATCTTTGAATCAAAATTTCCCATAATTAAAAAAAACACCTTACCTTCTACCTTAGAATCAATATTATGTGTAGGTTCCAAGGCAGAAGAGTGATAAGGGCTAGGCAGTGAAGGTTAAATGATTGCCAAGGGTCACATAGCTAGGAAGTGTTTGAGGTCAGATCTGAACCTGGGACCTCCCATCTCTTGGCCTGGCTCACAATTCACTGAACTACCCAACTACCCCTTCTCTTAATTTTTTTGACAGAACAATAGTAATACATTATATTTATGTAATTCATTACATTATTTTTCAGACATTTTACAAAATAAAAATAGCCTAATTAACCATTTTAATCAGTTTAGTCATTGTTTTATGGCTTTTTAGAACTATATCTTTTGTATACCACCCTATTTGATATCCAATATTGTAATGACAAATTGTAATCTAAATTTAATAGTAAGTTAAAATCTCAATTGTTGATTGAATTATTTTGTATGAGAATTAGTAATCAATAATCATATTGTGAGTAAAATTTTAAGGAGAAATCCTTGAACTCTCTTGAAAAATACCTTTGCCAAGAAAATTGCATGTATGCTTTAAGCATCCTAGAACACATCCATCTTCCCCTAAGACTAGAAATTTATATCTCAGTGGACTTTGAAGCCATAGAGTGACTTTGTCTTTTTTACCCTATATGGAACAGAGATGACATAATTGGTCACCAGATAAGAAAACTTTACTTTCTAGAAGGAGGAAGTCTTTTAAAAGGTAAAAATTTTGATTATCCCACCCTGAGAAGAAACATTCAGCTAATCTCCACCTCCTCCTTTCTTGAGGGAGTTTGTGCAATCTTACACTTTTGTGAAGTCTATAAAAGCTTGAGCAATTCAAATCTCCCCATCTTTGGCCAAGCTGGGATGGATCTGTACCTTGATGTCTTTTAATCTGCAGCTCTTACAATAAAATGTCAGTTTGAGCTCAGAATTTGCTTCCCAGCAGGATTTATTTTCAACAATTTGCATTCCTTTTATTACAGGTTTTTGCCATGACAAAAACAAAAACAGAAATACCTACCATAAACATTTTATACATAATTCATCTCCCTCTTTCTTTGATCTTTTGGGGATATAGAAATATCAGTGATATTGACTGGTCAAAATACATGTATAGTTTTATGCTTTTTTGCTTGACTAATAAAACATAGACTCATGGCCATTCTTAGGGTTCTGCTTTCATTGGGCTGCTATTGGTGCCTTTCTATTTGTGAGCTATCATAATACGTTTGTGAAGTCAATCAGTTGCTTTCAATTAACTGACCCCAGGTTTAGAGTACTACTTCTTTTTAATGGACAGGACTCCCATTAATATGTGAGATGCTAATATATGGCCCTACTTATGTCAGATCCCATTTCTAATATGTTACTCAGAATGTTGCCCTAATGAAGGCCTTGAGACCCTGGCCATCTCAAATACTAATTAAGTTAGTGACCACAGAATGAAACTACTTTTACCAAAGCCAAGGATCTGGCACAGAACCATTCTTAAAATTCATCTGCTTTCTATCATACCCTAAAGATGCCTTTGGCCATTTGAGCTCTTTCCTTCACTTGATGCCCCCTGGCTTCAGCCTTAATGTGTGTCTTTTAAAATCACTAGTCAAAATGATTATTTTGTGTAAGCTTCCTAAGTCCCCCCAAATACTGTAAGAGAATGGGACAATGTTGCTCTTCAACCTGTGAAATTTCCAAAGCTCCTGGTTGTCTCTTTGAACACCTTACCTAAACTCCTTTTAATTTGTTTTGTACAGGTAATAATGCTGATGCCTAATTAACATCTTCTATATATAATTCTCCAGGGACTAATTTGTTTGTCTTCTGAATAAAAGTCTCTTATCTGCTAAGACATGCAGTGAAACACATAGAAAAATTATTTGTAATCCTAAAATACTCTCATTCTCTTTTTAAGGCACATCACAAATACAAGTTTCAGAAACTTCATTCTGATTAGAATACTTTCCACCTATTATAAGAAAATATTTTTATTGATTTAAGTGATAGTGATCTCAAATTTGATGCCCTTTTTCTTTGATAAGGAAATAAGTGTTAGTGAATACCCTTTGGGGTTTCATGGCAGGACTAGATAGTAAAGTACCTCATACTGTGCAAATCCTGGGTGTTTCCATGAGGGTATTCTTCTGGGAGAGCAAATGGAGAAAGTATTGGTTAGAAAGCACAGTATATTTTAAAGAATTGAAGAATCCATGCTATATTCTTATAGGAAATCACTCTATGAACAAGATTTATGTTCAACTTCCCACTGAAAAATATTAAAGCAAAGTGAGTATATTGATGATTCTCGTCTTTCTGGATAGACTAGAGAAACAAATTGTTGCTGGATTATGTTCTATTAATTCTGTTAGCCACTTTATTTTTCTATGAACACTGAAAAGTAATATGAATTTCAATATTTCTTAAAATCAGGGCAATTACTGGGGGAATCACTATGAAAAATGTAGTAATGATAACTAAGATGTTACCTTTCAACACTGAATTTAGGTGCAAGTAATTTTATGAATACTACTTCTGACATGTTGCTATAGGGCAGATCTCTAGACCTTTATTGAATAATTTTTCTTTAACTATGAACATCCTGCTACATGAAATAAAGTGGTTACAATATCTTTACATAGTTCATTTGTTTGGAACTGGCATTGCCTTCTTATGTGACAAAAAAAGAATTGTCTACACTGTAAGCTATTATTTTGCAGAGCTTCCCATATTTCAGACTTTACAACCTCCTCCCTCCATAATAATACATCTAAATTCCTAAAGAGTAAGTTTTTTTCATTCAACAAAGAAAGAGATTGGCAATCTAAGGGACCAAAACTTTACACATTGGTTATGTGATCATAGGCAACTCAAACTCTGAGACCCTCTGGCTTTTCTTCTGTACAATAGAAAATGTAATAGTTTTAGTATCCATTGCACATAGATGCTGTGTGGCTCAAATGAAATGACAGAAGTAAAGTGCTTTGAAAATTATAATATGCTATTTTAATATCAAGCTGTAGTAGTGTCAAGTAGTAGTAGTAGTAGTAGTAGTAGTAGTAGTAGTAGTAGTAGTAGTAGTAGTAGTAGTAGAAGTAGTAGTAGTAGTAGTAATAGCAATAGTAGTAGTAGTTGTAGTAGTAGTAGTAGTAGTAGTGGTAGTGGTGGTGGTAGTAGTAGTAATAGGAACAACAAACAGCAACAACAGCAGAAAAGGATGAATTTTCAGTAGTGCTTTCAGATGCCTAATAGTTGCTTAATAAATGTGAATTGAGTGACTGGTGACAGATGATGGTCGTGGTATTGTTTTTAAACAGAATAGTGAGGAAGCGCCAAGTATAAGTAGCTTCCCCAAACATATAAATACAGTCTTTTCCTTCTTATCCTTAAAATCGTATTCCTAGCAAGGAGATTAAAAGTGGAGAAGCCAAATGAGTTTGAAGAACCTTTGACTTGAAAATCAGATTGAGGTTGTTTCTTATTAGTTCTCAGGCTAATGCACTGAACTAAGGTTTGAGGAGGATTATAAATCATATACAAGAAGATGTTTTTTTTTCTGAAATGAAAAAAAATACAGTGGATAGGAATTAGAACAAAATTTCATTCGATTAAGAAACTTGGGTAAGGAAAATACCTCTATCCTGATAGGTTTTTCCCTTTCTAGTCTTAGAGAAGAGGCTTATACCAGATATTAAATGATATGGGAGATGTTTTGAAGCTACAGACATACTTGTTAGTCACAGCAGTACAATGAGGCATCCAAGAATTGTTTCAGAGAAGAAATGCAGAAGAATGGCTAGAAACTTATTGTAGAATTGAAGAAAGTATTTGAAATCATCTAATTTTTCCATAATGGGTAGGAAAAGTAGTAAATTTAATATTTTGTTGTAATATCACCAAGAAAAGCAAGCCAAACATTTGAAGCAATATTTCTGACTTCTATAGGCTTAAATTTGAAAGGAAAAAACAGAGGGATAAAATATTTTCCATAAGAAGCCAAGAAACTTATAATTGCTTGACAGTGGTCAATTTGCTTGATTCCACAGTTCCAACGTGTTTGTTCACCTGATCACTACCCTTCCCTTCCCTTCTTTACTTGGCTGCTATTTGAAATTTTACCTTATCTCAAATTGGAATTTTTATTAAAGAACTAAAACTCTTTCAATTTTATGCTGATTAAATTTTTCCTGCCTTATTTAATTTACCAAGTTTCAATAGGCTTTGTGATATTTGAACTTTGTTGATGTAAGAAATATTTTTTTTACTTATGCATAATCTGTACTCAGTGATTTTCCAGCATTCTGCTTTGTCCCTATAAGATTCTTTTTAAAATAAGGAGATATCTGTTTTTGCTCTGTGTGTTTCACACAGTCTGCATGTACTAGAGGTAAGATTTGAAGATGGGTTCTTTTTGCTTGAAGGCTAGCTTTCCATCTACTAGGCTGTGCAGTCCTTCAAAATACTTGGACAAGGGGAAAAGAAATATACAGGCCAAAGAGAGGTCAGTTAGGAGAC
The DNA here is from genome assembly GCF_027887165.1 of Monodelphis domestica. Classification (NCBI taxonomy): domain Eukaryota; kingdom Metazoa; phylum Chordata; class Mammalia; order Didelphimorphia; family Didelphidae; genus Monodelphis; species Monodelphis domestica. The sequence continues at coordinate 28,685,033 of NC_077231.1, read as the reverse complement.
CCCTTTTGCTTCTGCCTACTATGAGCAATGGTTTAATTTATAGAAGCAGGAAGATTTGGTAGAAACTTAAGGTGTGTTCCTGTAATGAGTAAAGACCCTAATAAGAATTCCTACTGATTCCCGCATGTGTTGTTTTCATATCAGAGAGAGAGAGAGAGAGAGAGAGAGAGAGAGAGAGAGAGAGAGAGAGAGAGAGAGAGAGAGAGCACATTTGGTGCATATAGTATAAGTCAATTCCAAATAATAAAATATTTTTTTTTGTTTTAATTCTATGTCAGAGTTAAAAGATTCTTCACCATGACCACTCTCACAGGAATTCTGTATATGCCTTTAATTCTTAGTTTGATTTCTCTTTTTATTCATTTATTTCATTATTTATTCATTACATATTTATTTATTTCATGTTTTATTCAATCAGTTGTGGCAGAAGTCAGATGGTAGCTATGAGAAACCATACAACAGTGACAACCTTCATTCTTCTGGGCCTGACAGATGATCCAGACTTACAGATTGTGAGTTGTTTTTTTCTCTTCCTAATATATATCTTAAGCATTGGAGGAAACCTCACCATCATCCTGCTTACCCTTCTGGATCCTCACCTCAAAGCACCCATGTATTATTTCCTTCGTAATTTCTCTTTTCTGGAGATCTCCTTCACATCTGTTTGTATTCCCAGATTTCTGGTCAGCACTATGACCATGGACAAAAGGATTTCCTATAATGCTTGCGTAACCCAGTTGTTTTTTGCCATATTCTTGGGATCATCAGAGTTTTACCTTTTGGCTGCTATGTCCTATGATCGCTATGTGGCCATCTGCAAGCCCCTACATTATGCAAGCATCATTAACAGCAGAGTTTGCACCAAGCTTATCCTTAGCTCTTGGCTGGCTGGCTTATTGACAATCTCCCCAGGACTTATCATGGGTCTCCAATTGGATTTCTGTGATGCCAATGTCATTGATCACTTTGCCTGTGACTATTCCCCAATTTTGCAACTCTCCTGCACTGACACTCAGGTCATTGAGCTGTGTGGTTTTTTCTTAGCCTTACTGACACTCTTAGTCACTCTGACTATGGTACTTCTCTCCTATGCAAATATCATCAGGACAATACTGAGATTTCCTTCTAGAGAACAAAAGAAAAAGGCTTTTTCTACATGTTCTTCTCATATTATTGTTGTCTCCATCACTTATGGCAGTTGCATCTTCATGTATATTAAGCCATCAGCCAAGGAAAGAGTGGCCTTAAACAAAGGAGTAGCCATCCTCACCACTTCAGTGGCTCCCCTTCTAAATCCTTTCATCTACACTTTAAGGAACAAACAAGTAAAACAAGCCTTCAAGACCATAACCAGAAAAATGTTTTTCTCAGTTAAATAAAATTACTTCATAGAGTATCTTTTCATGGAAATGAACAAATTTTCCATGTCCATTGTCATGGTGTTACTCTTCTGCTCTAAATCTTTATAGTTAGGTTCCAGATATCTATTGAATAAACTTATACATCCTTTGACTTGACATTTGAAGCCTTGCAAAAGCTGATACCTCCCTACATTTTCAAATTAATCTTTTACCATTTTACTCTTTCATTCAACTGTACTAGTATTACCTTCAAACACCTAGCACTTTCCCCCCCTCTCTATTTTTGCTAATACTATTCCCTATGGGTGGAATGTTTATTTCTTCCTTTCTCACCCTAACTTACCTTAACATCATGGAGTTCCTTCCATATTTTTAAAAGCATAATGGGCATATATATCCTCCACAAAACCTTGATAGATTCCCCAATCATGAATTACCCTGTTCTTCTCAGACCTAACAAAGGAATACTATCACTTTCATGTTATGAAGTTTTGTTTAGTTTTGTATTTATTATTTGTTTTTGGTCATATCTTCCTATATACCTAAAACTCCAAGAAAAGAAGGACCATATCTGCTCTAAAATGTCTGTATTCTCCCTTCCCCTAAGTGTCTAGTATAGTATTTTGAGCAGGGTAGATATTAAACAAATATTTATTCAATTGTATTTGTTGAATCTTAAAGACACAATAAAATTATTTTAAAAAGCAATTATTCCCAATATTCTCTAAAAGCTGATATATTCTAAGAACCTTCCTTCTCTTCTCATTTTTTTATTTTAGACTTTATTTTATTTTTAGATCATTCTAATCATCTCATTTACAGGCTCCTTGAGCCTCTCTACCATCTATTCACAGTTTTTAGCAATTCTACTAGCTTTACTGACTGGAAACAGAGATCAAAACTTCTTCTATGAAACCCCCATTGAACCTGGTAGAGAATAAATACTTCTTAAATAATACTTTTTATTTATGGGAACATAATACTTTCTATGTAGGGAGCAGCCTATTTCATGCTCATTTAGTATATTTGTTACTCAATTTTATCCAATTTCATATTCCTTACAAAGAATTGCTCAGTCAACATAAAGAAATCATTTGGTCTTCAACTTGTATTCATAGTATAAATATCCCTAGGATTCAAAGCCCTTGCTTCCTTTTAGTCAGGTAACTTAATATGACATTAAAGGTAAATACAAAGAATAAACAGCATGGATAGATTGCAAAATGTGACATATTTAAAAGAATTTTCTATTCCATTGTACTTGTTGGCCAACTTGGTGCCTCAGTAAGAATATGTACTATATTATTTTAGAACAATGTGAGTGAATTTTAAGACTTCATCCTTTATGTCAGTTTAAATTAGTGTTAAGAAATTAGTGTTACTTCTCTAAAAGTTAAAAAATAAAGAAAATCAAGATTTTAGGGTTTAGTAGTTCTAGATTTATAGTTGAAATTATATTTTAAGAACATTCTCTAAGATATAACGGGAATTAATCATCTCTGATGAATGGATAGGATTTGCAAGTGATAGCAACAGTTCAAAAACAGATAACTGATTTCTAAGAAGAACAGGAAATATTCCCAGAGTCAAGAGAATTCCTGTCCATTAAGGTTCCACTGGTGAATTGCTCCTCACTAAATATGTAGCATTGCCCCTTAGAGAGATTTTGAAGACTACTATGCCAAAGAGCATGGAATAATTATCTTGGGAAATATAGAATTCCAACCTTACTTCCTAGCAGATAAACTGGAAAATGTTAAGGTTAAGAGGGGCCACCCCAACCAATTCAAAGTACTCTGAGAGGAGCCAAGCAGATTAATCTAAGGTGGCATTTAGCAGTACACCTCCATTCTAGATACATTTCTGTTTGTAATTTCCATCTTGGTCTCGGGTCTCACCAAACTCTTGGTTTAATGGATTCTAGTGATAATTTATCAACAAACACCTATCTACCCTTATTTCTATCTACTCTACCACATTTCCCACATTCAAGCTTCCCTGCCCAGGTTGTTGACTCTGATAGAAGAATAGACCATAGTTTTGTTCTTAACTGGAAATAACTGGGTTTATTTTTTGGACACAAGCTATTTTTGACAATAGAAAGACATTTAATTATTTCCCAAATTCTACTGTTTTGCCTCACCAAGAAGTTATCCATCTACTTCTAACTAATCAGGTTCAATTCTTGTCCATATGAATATTAGCACTATGAGCTTTATTTTTATAAAACTTGATTGGACCTCAGCTTCATAGAGAGTCCTTAGCCCCTCTGTTAGTATATATCCTTGATTTAAACTTTTTCATATAGTGGAATTATTTTTAAAGGTAATTAAAGAAGGAATGTTTAAATTCATTTGATGAGGCAGCCAATTAGTTACTTCCTCCAGGCTATCATCCACTCTCTAACACTCAAAAATACCTCCCCAAAAAGCAAAGAACAAAATACCACAAAATGAGAATGTATAGATAAAACCCATGGACAAAGAAGAGAAAAATCTGGACTAGGCAAAATGAACATATATTTTTTAAACAATATTTTATTTGGTCATTTCAAAACATTATTCATTGGAGACAAAGATCATTTTCTTTTCCAACTCCCTGAACCCCCCCCCCAATAGCCGATGCGCAATTCCTCTGGGTTTCACATGTGTTCTTGATTCGAATGCATTTCCATGTTGTTGCTCTTTGCATTCGAGTGTTCATTTAGAGGCCTCAGACATGTCCCTGTAGTCAAGCAGTTGCTTTTCCTCAGTGTTTTTACTTCCACAGTTTGTCCTCTGCTTGTGGATACTGTTTTTTCTCCTAGATCCATGCAGATTCTTCAAGGACATTGCATTGACACTAATGGAGAATTCCATTACCTCGATTGTACCACAGTGTATCAGTCTCTGTGTACAATGTTTTCCTGGTTCTGCTCCTTTCACTCTGTATCACTTCCTGGAGGTTGTTCCAGTCTCCATGGAATTCCTCCACTTTATTATTCCTTTTAGCACAATAGTATTCCATCACCAACATATACCACAATTTGTTCAGCCATTGTCCAATTGAAGGGCATCCCCTCATTTTGCAATTTTTGGCCACCACAAAGAGTGCAGCTTTGAATATTCTTGTACAAGTCTTTTTCCTTATTATCTCTTTGGGGTACAAACCCAGCAGTGCTATTGCTGGATCAAAGAGCAGACAGTCTTTTATCGCCCCTTGGGCATAGTTCCAAATTGCCCTCCAGAATGGCTGGATCAATTTACAACCCCACCAGCAATGAATTAATGTCCCAACTTTGCCACATCCCCTCCAGCATTCATTACTTTCCTTTGCTGCCATGTTAGCCAATCTGCAAGGTGTGAGGTGATACCTAAGAGTTGTTTTGATTTGCATCTCTCTGATTATAAGAGATGAAGAGTACTTTTTCATGTGCTTATTAATAGTTTTGATTTCTTTATCTGAGAACTGCCTATTCATATCCCTTGCCCATTTATCAATTGGAGAATGGCGTGATTTTTTGTACAATTGATTTAGCTCTTTATAAATTTGAGTAATTAAACCTTTGTCAGAGGTTTCTATGAAGATTTGTTCCGAATTTGTTGTTTCCCTTCTGATTTTAGTTACATTGGTTTTGTTTGTACAAAAGCTTTTTAATTTGATGTAGTCAAAATTATCTATTTTACATTTTTTGACTCTTTCTAAGTCTTACTTGGTTTTAAAGTCTTTCCCTTCCCAAAGGTCTGACATGTATACTATTCTGTGTTCACCCAATTTTCTTATAGTTTCCTTCTTTATATTCAAGTCATTCACCCATTTTGAATTTATCTTGGTATAGGGTGTGAGGTGTTGATCAATACATAATCTCTCCAACACTGTCTTCCAATTTTCCCAGCAGTTTTTATCAAATAGTGGATTTTTGTCCCAAAAGCTGGGAACTTTGGGTTTATCATATACTGTCTTGCTGAGGTCACTTACCCAAGTCTATTCCACTAATCCAATTCCTTTCTGTCTCCTAAGCCAGTACCAAATTGTTTTGATGACTGCTACTTTGTAATATAGTGTGAGATCTGGGACTGCAAGGCCCCCTTCCTTTGTAATTTTTTTTTCATTATTTCCCTGGATATCCTTGATCCTTTGTTCTTCCAAATTAGCTTTGTTATGGTTTTTTCTAAATCAGTAAAGAAATATTTTGGAAGTTCAATGGATATAGCACTAAATAGATAAATAAGTTTGGGTAGGATGGTCATTTTTATTATATTGACTTGTCCTATCCATGAGCAGTTAATGTTTTTCCAATTGCTCATGTCTAGTTTTAGTTGTGTGGAGAGTGTTTTGTAGTTGTGTTCATATAGTTCCTGTGTTTGTCTCAGCAGATAGATTCCTAGATATTTTATATTGTCTAGGGTGATTTTGAATGGGATTTCTCTTTCTAGTTTTTGCTGCTGAGCTGTGTTCGAAATATATAGAAATTTTGATGACTTATGTGGGTTTATTTTGTATCCTGCAACTTTGCTAAAGTTGTTGATTATTTCAATTAGCTTTTTAGTTGAATCTCTAGGATTCTTTAAGTAGACAATCATGCCATCCTCAAAGAGCGATAACTTGGTCTCCTCCTTGCCTATTCTAATGTCTTCAATTTCTTTTTCTTCTCTAATTGCTACTGCTAGTGTTTCTAGTACAATGTCAAATAATAGAGGTGATAATGGGCATCCTTGTTTCACTCCTGAACTTATTGGGAATGCATCTTTTTATCCCCATTGCAGGTGATATTAGCTGATGGTTTTAGATATATACTGTTCAATTATTTTTAGGAAAGACCCTTCTATTCCTATGATTTCTAGTGTTTTTAATAGGAATGGGTGTTGTATTTTATCAAAGGCTTTTTCTGTATATATTGCAATAGTCATGTGATTTTTGTTGGTTTGCTTGTTGATATGGTCAATTATTTAGATGGTTTTCCTAATATTGAACCAGCCCTGAATCCCTAGTATAAATCCTACTTGATCATGGTGGATGACCCTTCTGATCCCTTGCTGGAGTCTTTTTGCTAGTATCCTTTTTAAGATTTTTACATCTATATTCATTAGGGAGATTGATCTATAGTTTTCTTTCTCTGTTTTTGACCTGCCTGGTTTTGGAATCAGTGCCATGTTTGTGTCATAAAAGGAGTTTGGTAGAACTCCCTCTTTGCTTATTATGTCAAATAGTTTGTATAGTATTGGGATTAACTGTTCTCTAAATGTTTGATAGAATTCACTGGTGAATCCATCAGGCCCTGGAGATTTTTTCTTAGGGAGTTCTTTGATGGCCTGTTGGATTTCATTTTCTGATATGGGATTATTTAAAATTCTATTTCTTCTACTGTTAGTCTAGGCAGTTTGTATTTATATATATATATATGTATATATATATACATATATATATACATATATATTCATCCATATCCCCTCAATTGGTATATTTATTGCTATATAATTGGGCAAAGTAATTTTTAATGATTGCCTTAATTTCCTCTTCATTGGAGGTGACATGCCCCTTTTCATCTTTGATGCTGTTAATTTGCTTTTCTTATTTCCTTTTTTAATTAGATTGACCAGTACTTTATCTATTTTGTTTATTGTTTCAAAGTACCAGCTTCTAGTCTTATTTATTAGTTTAATAGTTCTATCACTTATGATTTTATTACTTTCTCCCTTAATTTTTAGGATCTCTATTTGTTTGCTTTCAATTTTTTTTATTTGCATTTCCAATTCATTGACCTCTGCTCTCCCTTGTTTGTTAATATATGAACTCAGGGATATGAATTTACCTCTGATTACTGCTTTGACTGCATCCAATAAGGTTTGAAGGGATGTCTCACCATTGTCATTTTCCTCAATGAAATTATTGATTATTTCTATGATTTGTTCTCTAACTAACCGATTTTGGAGTATCATATTATTTAATTTCCAATTAATTTTTTTATTTGGTTTTCCATGTACTCTTACTGATCATTATTTTTATTGCCTTATGATCTGAAAAGTCTGCATTTATTATTTCTGCTATTCTGCATTTGTATGCCATGTTTCTGTGACCTAATGCATGGCCAATCTTTGTGAATGTGCCATGTGGTGCTGAGAAGAAGGTGTATTCCTTTTTGTCCCCATTTATCTTTCTCCATATATCTATTAACTCTAATTTTTCTAAGATTTCATTCACTTCTTTTACCTGTTTCTTATTTATTTTTTTATTTGATTTATCTAAATTTGATGGTGGTTGGTTCAAATGTTCCACTAATATGGTTTTACTCTCTATTTCTTCCTTCAGTTCTCCTAGTTTCTCCATTAGAAATTTTGGTGCTTCCATTCATAAGCAGAGGATAAACTGTGGGAGTAGAAACACCGAGGAAAAGCAACTGCCTGACTACAGCGGTTGAGGGGACATGACAGAGGAGAGACTCTAAAGGAAACCCTAATGAAAATATTAACAACATAGCAATGGGTTTGAAGCAAGAATGCATGTAATACCCAGTGGAATCACACATCGGCTACGGGGAGTGGGGGAGAGGAAAAGAAAATGATCTTTGTCTTTAATGAATAATACTTGGAAATGATCAAATAAAATATTATAAAATTAAAAAAAAAACTTCAAAAAAAAAAGAAATTTTGGTGCTATACTATTTGGTGCATACATGTTGATTAGTGATATTTCCTCATTATCTAAAGTCCCTTTTAACAAAATATAGTTACCTTTCCTATGCCCTTTAATCAGGTTTATTTTTGCTATGGCTTTTTCAGATATCATGATTGCAACTATTGCCTTCTTTCTATCAGTTCAGGCCCAAAAGGTCTTACTCCATCCTTTAATTCTGACCTTGTGAGTGTCTACTGGCCTCATGTGTGTTTCTTTTTTTTTTTAATCCCCTGATCTTTTCCTGGTGAGCTGCTATCTAGTTAAGTCTTCTCTTTCTTGCATCTGTGAAGTTGATTTCTTGAACCTAAGGTAGAATTTTACATTTATCCTTATTAAATTTCATTTCACTGGATTCATCTCAATTTTCTAAGGAGAGAAGATCACCACCTTATTCTCACTTTTATTCAACATTGCCTATCTATTCCTCTTATCTTAGTGTCAATACTTCATACTTCTCTAACATCTAAAAGTTTATCAAAAAATACTTTAACAACCAACAGGTGGTGTAAAGATGACAGTAAAAGAATTAGCACTCCATCTGACAATGAAATGAATGAGAATGGAGCATAAATGGGAGAAAGGATTTGCCCAGAGTCAAAAAGCTAATTACTGTCAGTCAAAAAGTCTAAATGGACTTTCTCTGTACTTATTATATAGTATATTATCTGTGGTTGCTCTATATTCAATTTTAACAACAGTATTAATTGAAACATACTATTAAGCAACAGGTAAAAATGTGAAATATGCTCATAAAACACTTAAAATAAGAAAAATGAAATATCTCAAAACATTTTTTGAATAAAAGATGTATGTGTATTTTAAATCCTGGGGAATTCATTTTTGGAGTTTTCCTTTTAAAAAAGAAAGACAAGCATATTGCAATACCTCTAAGAAAGACATAGAAACCTACTTATTTCCAGTTCCCTAAAATAATCTGAACATCCCAGGTTCAGGGGAAACATACTGAATTACATTAGCAGCCTCCTCTCAGTCTCTGAGAAGCTCTATTAGTATTGCATATTACCCATAAGTTGCTTCTAATGCTCTTCTAAAGCTTGTTAAATACTATACAAACTTTACACTTCATGCCTTTAATGCTTAACTTATCCACCAGCAAATCTGTACACAAAATTCAATTTTTCTATGTTGATGTCTTCCATCCATTATTATTTCTTAATGGATTCTAATTTTTTTAATTTTTTAATTTTTTTATTTTATAATATTTTATTTGATCATTTCCAAGCATTATTCATTAAAGACAAAGATCATTTTCTTTTCCTCCCCCCCCCCAGTAGCTGACGCGTGATTCCACTGGTATCCCATATGTCTTGATTCGAACCCATTGCTATATTGTTAGTATTTGCATTAGAGTGTTCATTTAGAGTCTCTCCTCTGTCATGTCCCCTCAACCGCTGTAGTCAGGCAGTTGCTTTTCCTCGGTATTTCTACTCCCACAGTTTATCCTCTGCTTATGAATAGTGTTTTTTCTCCTAGATCCCTGCAGATTGTTCAGGGACATTACACCTCCCCTAATAGAGAAGTCCATTACATTCGATTATACCACAGTGTATTAGTCTCTGTGTACAATGTTCTCCTGGTTCTGCTCCTCTCACTCTACATCACTTCCTGGAGGTAGCTCCAGTCTCCATGGAATTCCTCCACTTTATTATTCCTTTTAGCACAATAGTATTATATCACCAACATATACCACAATTTGTTCAGCCATTCCCCAATTGATGGGCATCCTCTCTTTTTCCAATTTTTGGCCAAAACAAAGAGCGCAGCTAGGAATATTTTTGTACAAGTCTTTTTGTCCATTATGTCTTTGGGGTACAGACCCAGCAGTGCTATGGCTGGATCAAATGGTAGATATTCTTTTGTCACCCTTTGGGCATAGTTCCAAATTGCCCTCCAGAATGGTTGGATCAATTCACAACTCCACCGGCAATGAATTAATGTCCCAACTTTGCCACATCCCCTCCAGCATTCATTACTTTCCTTTGCTGTCATGTTAGCCAATCTGCTAGGTGTGAGGTGATACCTCAGAGTTGTTTTGATTTGCATCTCTCTGATTATAAGAGATTTAGAACACTTTTTCATGTGCTTATTAATAGTTTTGATTTCTTTATCTGAGAACTGCCTATCCATGTCCGTTGCCCATTTATCAATTGGAGAATGGCTTGATTTTTTGTACAATTGATTTAGCTCTTTATAAATTTGAGTAATTAAACCTTTGTCAGAGGTTTCTATGAAGATTTTTTCCCAATTTGTTGTTTTCCTTCTGATTTTAGTTACATTGATTTTGTTTGTACTAAAGCTTTTTAATTTGATGTAGTAAAAATATTTATTTTACATTTTGTGATTCTTTCTATGTCTTGCTTGGTTTTAAAGTCTTTGCACTCCGAAAGGTCTGACATGTATACTATTCTGTGTTTACCCAATTTACTTATGGTTTACTTCTTTATGTTTAAGTCATTCACCCATTTTGAATTTATCTTGATATAGGGTGTGAGGTGTTGATCAATACATAATCTCTCCAACGCTGTCTTCCAATTTTCCCAGCAGTTTTTATCGAATAGTGGATTTTTGTCCCAAAAGCTGGGAACTTTGGGTTTATCATATCAATTTAAATATATTAATATGTTGGGGAAATGACCTCTTGCTGAGGTCACTTACCCAAGTCTATTCCACTAATCCGATTCCTTTCTGTCTCCTAAGCCAGTACCAAATTGTTTTGATGACTGCTGCTTTGTAATATAGTTTAAGGTCTGGGACTGCAAGGCCCCCATCATATGTGTTTTTTTTTTCATTAGTTCCCTGGATATCCTTGATCTTTTGTTATTCCACATTAATTTTGTTATGTTTTTTTCTAAATCAGTAAAGAAATATTTGGGGAGTTCAATGGGTATGGCATTAAATAGATAAATAAGTTTGGGTAGGATGGTCATTTTTATTATATTGGCTCATCCTATCCATGAGCAGTTAATGTTTTTCCAATTGCTCAAGTCTAGTTTTAGTTGTGTGGAGAGTGTTTTGTAGTTGTGTTCATATAGTTCCTGTGTTTGTCTCGGGAGATAGATTCCTAGATATTTTATTTTGTCTAAGGTGATTTTGAATGGGATTTCTCTTTCTAGTTTTTGCTGCTGATCTGTGTTGGAGATATATATAGAAAAGCTGATGACTTATGTGGGTTTATTTTGTATCCTGCAACTTTGCTAAAGTTGTTGATTATTTCAATTAGCTTTTTGGTTGAATCCTCATGTGTGTTTCTTGAAGACAACATATGGTAGGGTTTTGGATTCTAATCCATTCTGCTATTGTTCTATGTTTTATGGGTGAGTTCATCCCATTCACGTTCAAAGTTATGATTGTCACTTGTGGACTCCCTGGCATTTTGATATCCTCCACTATTTCTGACCTTTCTTCTTTAGCTATAACCTTTTAAGCCAGTGATTTACTTTAAATCTGTTCCCTTAGTCCCCTCCCTTGATATGTTTCACTTTTTAGCTCCTCCCCTTTTTCCTTCCCCCTCCCCCTCTCCTTCCCTCCCTTTTTGTGTTCCCTCCTCCACTCTTCCACATTGGTTTTCCCTTCTCCCTTATCCTGTTGGATAAGACAGAATTCAAGATCCCAATGGATCTGGATGCTCTTCCCTCTCAGAGTTGATTTCACTGAGAGTAAGGTTTAAGTAAAAACTCTCTTCCTCTCATTCTTATAGGAGTTTTCTTCTACTTCCCTTCCCATGTATATCTTTGAGTGAGAAAGATTATTTTATTTAGTCCCCCTCACATTTACACATTACATTTCCCCCACATATTAATATATTTAAATTGATATAAATGTAGTCCTTATAGAAGAGAGTTTGAATGAAATAAAAAGATAATATTTTTCTCCTTTTCCCTTTCCTTCATATTTACCTTTTCAGGTATTCCATGCTCTTTGTTTTTCGATATCGAACTTTCCACAGAGTTCTGGTCTTTTCTTTGCAAAAACTTGGAAATCTATTTTCTTGAATGCCCATACTCTCCCCTAGAAATATATAGTTAATTCTGATAGATAAGTGATTCTTGGTTGAAGACCAGCTCTCTTGCCTTTCTGAAAATCATGATCCATGCCTTGCAGTCATTCAGAGTGGAAATTGCAAGGTCTTGTCTGACCCTGATTGGTATTCCTTTATATCTAAATTGTCTTTTTCTGCCTTCTTGTAAGATTTTTTTCTTTTGCTTGAAAGCTTTGGAATTTGGCAATTACATTCCTGGGAGTTGTATTTTGGGAATTCAGTGTAGAGGGTGTTCTGTGAGCTCTTTCAATGCCTCTATTTCCCCCTTGTTCTAGAATCTCTGGGCAGTTTTTTTGATTATATCTTGTATTATGATGTCGAGTTTACTAATTTTTTCTGGATTTTCTGGTAGGCCAATTATTCTCAGATTGTCTCTTCTTCCTCCATTTTCCAGGTCTATCACCTTGTCAGTGAGATATTTTATGTTCTCTTCTAATTTCTTGGTCTTTTGGCTTTGCTTTATTAATTCTTGCTCTTTTGCAAGATCATTGTTGTCCAGTTGCCTGATTCTGACCTTTAAAGCCTGGTTTTCCTTTTTAGTTTGGTCAAGCTATTTTTGTAGTTGTGTTTTTTTTATGCTTCAGATTGTTGAGTTCCTTTTGCATTATTTCCCACTTTTCCTCCCAGAAGGCTTCCATCTTTTTGATAATTTCTGATTTAAATTCTTCAAGAGTTTGTGGAGAGTTTCCATTTCCTTTGGAAGGTTTCAGAGCATTTGCTTGTGTTTCCTATTCTATCTCCTCTGTATTTTGTATTTTTGCTCCATATAATGTGTCCAAAGTCACCCCCTTCTTCTTGCTTTTCTTGTTGTTTGGAGGTTTTTGCACTTCTATACTGTTTGCCGTCTCTGAGTGAGGAGGACTGGCTTTTTGTGTATCTGTCTGATGGTCCAAGTCTTTAGCCCCAGGCAAATTGCCCATTCTCTGCAGCTTCTCTGTCTTCCCGGGGAAGCCCAGGGTCTGCCCTCCCCTGCCTGCCGGCGTTTCAGGTGTTACTGCTCTCAGTTCCCTCCAGTTGATTCTCTGCTGCCTTATTTCCATGCTCTGAGCCTGGCACAGCACTGTCCGCAAGGTACCTCAGTGTCTTTGTGGGCCCTGAGTTTTCTGTTCTTTCAGAAGACCCTGCATTCTAAGGGGGTAGGGGTCCTGGCCTCCATGAACTCTGAGGGCTCCTGATGATATTAAGTTCGGCTGGGTTGGGCTGAATGAGCCCCAAAGCAAAAAAAAAAAAAAACAAACCCTCCTATTCAGTCTGTGTTGGATGCCCTGAGACTGGCCCAGGTTATTTTCAAGGTAAGCCCTTCACCCTTTCAGAGCAACAATCTAATATAATGGACTGCTCTACCAGTAGCAATGCAATGATTCAGGAAAATTCAGAGGGACTTATAAGAAAGAACACTATCTACATTCAGAGGAAGAACTGTGGGAATAGAAACTTAGAAGAAAAACATCTGATTGTTCACATAGTTTAATGGGTATATAATTGAGGATTTGGGCTTTTAAAGATCATTCTATCGCAAAAATTAATAATATGGGAATAGGTTCTGAACAACACATGTATAACCCAGTGAAATTGTTTGTCAGCTCTGGGAGGGGGAAGGGAAAGAACATGAATCATGCAACAATGGAAAAATATTTTAAATTAGTTAGTTAATTTAAAATTAAAAAAAAGACCTTAAGACGTATTGAGATGCAAATATGCTTTGGTGGAAGAAGTTTTGACACTGGGAGTTCTTTGGTATCAGGAGATCATGAGTTTATATCTATTTTAATGTCACAGTAGTATTTCTTTACATTGGTATAAAACCACTTATTCATACCTTTGCCAACTATTGGCCAAGAAATTTTTTTTCCATTCTTTTAAAATTAATTTCCTTTAGGTTGCCAAGGCTTTGAATTTTATGCATCTCTGAATATTTTTGAATGTTTAAGTCTTTATTTTACTTTTTAAATTACAACTTTAGTGTGGAGTCAATTAGTAGGATCATTGTGTCAGAATGTATGATCTATTTTGTATACTCTCCAAAAAGGTGGGACCAGTTTATATTTCTAGAGTTCTTGCTTATCACTAGTCCCATTAGTGTTGATTTTGAAATTAAGATTTTTTTGACAATGTTATTGGTGCAAGATGGTACTTTAATTTATGTTTTTTAATTAATTGCTTTAATTTTCATTTTCATATGTTTAGAAAATTTAAGCAGCTTTTTAAGCAAAAAAAAGAATAATCAATATAAGCATTTGGAGAGATATTCATCTTCATGTCTATTATTCCAATTTAATGAAAATAGCAGTCCTATGACAATGAATATACATATTTAATGCTATGAAAAATATTGCAAAGGGGATGATACAAAGAAATAGAAAAAATAATAGCAAAATTCATTTGGGAGAACCAAATATTTAAAATATCCAGAACATTTTAAAAAAGAATGAAAAAGAAATCATTCATCATTCCTGAAATTATGTTGTAAAATAACTTTGTCAAAACCATTCATACTGTTTAAAATGTATATTCACATATTGCATTGATGATTTTAGAAATTTTAGAAATGCCAATGTAACAAGTAGAATGTTGCTTCAAATGATCTAGAATAAGTCTAACCAACCACTTCTGATCTAGAAAAATGTCAACTAGAACTGAAAAGGTTAAAACTTATTTATGAATAAAGTAATAAAATATTGGAATATAAAATCATCACTAAGAAAAGACTTGTAGGAATCTCAAATAAAATTAAAAAAAAACTCAAGGGGAGATTATGTCATCTAGAAACTCTTCTATCAATTTGTTCTAATTGTGTTGGAAGTTTGGTTTAAAATGTTCTCAACATAAAGTTGTTTTCCCTCAAACCCATCCCAATGATCATATACAGACTATTGAAAGATTAACCAAGGAAAGAGATAATTTAATGTCTGCACTAGTTGCAATAAGGAAGATTCTTAGAAATTCAGCAAATGGGACTTCCAGGTAATCATGGCTGCAATCTAGACGCCACACGCTTCCTCTCCCCGGCACCGAACGAAATAGACTACATCAAAGGAGCATAAAATCACCTTTGGAGGAACAGAAGGACTCCCCAGTACCCCACAGAGGCAAAGGTACGTGGGGCTTGAACATTTCCAAACTAAAATAAGAAGGAAAAGCTTGCACAGAAAAGTGAACTGAGCCGCCCTTCCCCCACCCCACCTCCCCCACTAAACCAGAGTGAGCTACCTGAGTGCTCACCGGGACAGCGAGTGAGTGGGGAACGTCTCTGTCTGGGGGGGGGGCACTCCAGGGTCCTTGGGATCTGGGGACTGCCAGGAAAAAACGTCTCAGGGTGGTTTCACTGGAGAATCCAGCGGAGCTGTACTTGGGGTGGGCTGCGCTGAACACCGGGGTGGATCACACGCTGATTATCTGGGCGGAGCTGAACACCTGGGCAGTGTGGCTGTGATCAGGGACCCAGCACTCTAAGAAACCTCGGAGGCTGGGAAGAACTAGTCTGAAGCAACCTAAATTCACAGAAAAACCACCCATATAACCCAGATCCCAGACCAAAAAGGAAAGGGGAATAAAACCACCAAAGGGATGGCTCACATGGCCCAAAATCAAGCCTCCAGGAAGAAAGGGAAAAAGTGATTATTGAAAACTTTTATGGTGGAAGTACCCAAGGAAAAGAGGAGAATGAAGAGGAAATCCAAAAAAATTCAGAACACGCCTCCCAAAATGGAAATTATCAACAAGCTCTGGAATATCTCAAACTGGAACTTATTCAAAAGATGGAAACCTAGAAAGAAAAATGGGAGAAAGAGATCAGCTGTCTGACAGATAAGAATGCTCAATTGGAAAAAGAACTCGAAGCAACCAATAGAAGGGCAGACAAAGCTGAAAAGCAAAACCAGTCCCTAATGACCAGAATTAAGCACCTCGAAGAAAGTGAGATGATAAAACAGCAAGAATCAATAAAGCAAACCCAAAAAATTAATGAATTAGAAGAAAACATAAAATATCTCACTGAGAAGGTCACAGACCTGGAAAACAGAGGGAGATGAGAAAATCTACGAATTATCGGTCTCCCAGAAAAACCAGAGGTAAACAACAAACTGGATATTATTCTACAGGAGACTATAAAAGAAAATTGCCCTCACGTTCTGGAGCAAGGGGGCAAAATAGAAATAGAAAGGATTCATAGAACACCTTCTATACTAAATCCCCAAAAGACAACCCCTAGGAATGTAATTGCCAAATTCAAGAGCTTCCAAGTAAAGGAGAAAATCCTACAAGAAGCTAAGAAGAAGAGCTTCAGATATAAGGGGGCTCCCATAAGGATCATACACAACTTAGCGGCTAACACACTAAGAGACCGCAAAGCATGGAACATGATATTTAGAAAGGCAAGAGAGCTGGGTCTTCAACCAAGAATCAACTACCCAGCAAAACTGACTATATACTTCCAGGGGAAAGTATGGGCATTCAACAAAATAGAAGATTTCCAAGCATTTGCTAAGAAAAGACCAGAGCTCTGTGGAAAGTTCGATATCCAAGCACAGAAAGCAAGAGAAACATGAAAAGGTAAATATGAAAGAAAGGGAAAAGGAGATAAATCTTATCTTTTTCTTTAAGTCAAACTCTCTTCTATAAGGACTACATTTACATCAAATTATATATATTAATATGTGGGGAAAATGTTTTGTGTAACTCTCATAAATTGTATCATCATAAGAGTAGTTAGAAGAAACATGCATAAGGAAAGATTGGGGCATTAAGAAGATTTGGGGAAAGTTGGGGCAAAGAAAGGGAAAGGGAGGGGGGAACCATGATAATACTAAGATTAACTTCAAGAAATAGGGGGGGAATCAATAGAATAATCTTTCCCATATAAAGATACATATGGGAAGGGGAGGGGAAGAACTCTCATATGAGAAGGAGAGGAAGAGAGTGTGAAGTGGTATTACTTAAACCTTACTCTCAGTGAAATCAAATCTGAGAGGGAAGAACATCTAGATCCAGTGGGACCCTGAATTCTATCTTATCCATTAGGGGAAGAAAGAAAGGAAACTCAAGGAGGGGGAGGGGGAAGGGAGTACAAAAAGGGAGGGAATGAGAGGGGCGAGGGGAAGGGAGCATAAAAAGGGAGGGGCTAGAAAGGGAAGCATCTCAAGGGAGGGGACTAGGGGGACTGACCTAAAGTAAATCACTGGTTCAAAAGAAGAAAGCTAAAGAAGAAAGGTCAGAACTAGGGGAAGATATCAAAATGCCAGCGAATCCACAAATAACAATCATAACTTTGAACGTGAATGGGATGAACTCACCCATAAAACGTAGACAAATAGCAGATTGGATTAGAACCCAAAACCCCACCATATGTTGTCTTCAAGAAACACATATGAGATGGGTTGACACTCACAAGGTTAGAATTAAAGGTTGGAGTAAGACCTTTTGGGCCTCAACCGATAGAAAGAAGGCAGGAGTTGCAATCATGATATCTGACAAAGCCAAAGTACAAATAGACCTGATCAAAAGGGATAGGGAAGGTAAATATATTCTGCTAAAAGGAAGTATAGACAATGAGGAAATATCACTAATCAACATATATGCACCAAATGGTATAGCATCCAAATTTTTAATAGAGAAACTAGGAGAATTGAAGGAGGAAATAGACAGTAAAACCATATTAGTGGGAGATTTGAACCAACCACTATCAAATTTAGATAAATCAAACCAAAAAATAAACAAGAAAGAGGTAAAAGAGGTGAATGAAATCTTAGAAAAATTAGAATTAATAGACATATGGAGAAAAATAAATAGGAACAAAAAAGAATACACCTTCTTTTCAGCACCACATGGCACATTCACAAAAATAGATCATACACTAGGTCATAGAAACATGGCACTCAAATGCAGAAAAGCAAAAATATTAACTGCAGCCTTTTCAGATCACAAGGCAATTAAAA
Source organism: Monodelphis domestica (assembly GCF_027887165.1). Taxonomy (NCBI): domain Eukaryota; kingdom Metazoa; phylum Chordata; class Mammalia; order Didelphimorphia; family Didelphidae; genus Monodelphis; species Monodelphis domestica. The sequence continues at coordinate 28,667,025 of NC_077231.1, read as the reverse complement.
TATTGATTGGCAAGGGTACATGGAGACCCAAATCAAAAATTAATTGGAAATTAAATAACATGATACTCCAAAATCGGATAGTTAGAGAAGAAATCATAGAAACAATTAACAATTTCGTTGAAGAAAATGACAAAGGCGAAACATCCTTTCAAACCTTATGGGATGCAGCCAAGGCAGTACTTAGAGGAAAATTCATATCCCTGAGTGCATATATTAACAAATTAGGGAGGACAGAGACCAAGGAATTGGAAATGCAAATCAAAAAACTTGAGAATGAACAAATTAAAAACCCCCAGAAGAAAACCATACTAGAGATCCTAACAATTAAGGGAGAAATTAATAAAATAGAAAGTGACAGAACTATTAAGCTAATAAACAAGACTAGAAGCTGGTACTTTGAAAAAACAGATAAAATAGACAAAGTACTGGTTAATTTAATTAAAAAAAGGAAAGAAGAAAGGCAAATTAACAGCATCAAGGATGAGAAGGGGGATCTCACCTCCAATGAAGAGGAAATTAAGGCAATCATTAAAAACTACTTTGCCCAACTATATGGCAATAAATATACCAACCTAGGTGATATGGATGAATATTTACAAAAATATAAATTGCCTAGACTAACAGAAGAAGAAATAGTTTTCTTAAATAATCCCATATCAGAAAAAGAAATCCAACAGGCCATCAAAGAACTTCCTAAGAAAAAATCCCCAGAGCCTGATGGATTCACCAGCAAATTCTATCAAACATTCAGAGAACAGTTAATCCCAATACTATACAAACTATTTGACATAATAAGCAAAGAGGGAGTTCTACCAAACTCCTTTTATGACACAAGCATGGTACTGATTCCAAAACCAGGCAGGCCAAAAACAGAGAAAGAAAATTATAGAACAATCTCCCTAATGAATATAGATGCAAAAATCTTAAATAGGATACTAGCAAAAAGACTCCAGCAAGTGATTAGAAGGGTCATCCACCATGATCAAGTAGGATTTATACCAGGTATGCAGGGCTGGTTCAACATTAGGAAAACTATCCACATAATTGACCACATCAACAAGCAAACCAACAAGAATCACATGATTATCTCAATAGATGCAGAAAAAGCCTTTGATAAAATACAACACCCATTCCTACTAAAAACACTAGAAAGCATAGGAATAGAAGGGTCATTCCTAAAAATAATAAACAGTATATATCTAAAACCATCAGCTAATATCATCTGCAATGGGGATAAAATAAATCCATTCCCATTAAGATCAGGAGTGAAACAAGGATGCCCATTATCACCTCTATTATTTGCCATTGTATTAGAAACACTAACAGTAGCAATTAGAGAAGAAAAAGAAATTGAAGGCATCAAAATAGGCAAGGAGGAGACCAAATTATCGCTCTTTGCAGATGACATGATGGTCTACTTAAAGAATCCTAGAGATTCAACCAAAAAGCTAATCGAAATAATCAACAACTTTAGCAAAGTTGCAGGATACAAAATAAACCCACATAAGTCATCAGCATTTCTATATAATTCCAACACAGCTCAGCAGCAAGAACTAGAAAGAGAAATCCCATTCAAAATTACCCTAGACAAAATAAAATACTTAGGAATCTATCTCCCGAGACAAACACAGGATCTATATGAACACAACTATAAAACACTTTCCACACAAATAAAACTAGACTTGAACAATTGGAAGAACATTAATTGCTCATGGGTAGGACGAGCCAATATAATAAAAATGACCATCCTACCCAAACTCATCTATCTATTTAGTGCCATACCCATGGAACTTCCAAAATTTTTTTTTTACTGATTTAGAAAAAACCATAACAAAGTTCATTTGGAAGAACAAAAGATCAAGGATATCCAGGGAAATAATGAAAAAAATACAAAGGAAGGGGGTCTTGCAGTCCCAGATCTCAGACTATATTACAAAGCAGCGGTCATCAAAACAATTTGGTACTGGCTAAGAGACAGAAAGGAGGATCAGTGGAATAGAATGGGGGCAAGCAACCTCAGCAAGACAGTATATGACAAACCCAAAGATCCCAGGTTTTGGGACAAAAATCCACTATTTCATAAAAACTGCTGGGAAAATTGGAGGACAGTGTGGGAAAGATTAGGCTTAGATCAACACCTCACACCCTACACCAAGATAAATTCAAAATGGGTGAATGACTTGAACATAAAGAAGGAAACTATAAGAAAATTGGGCGAACACAGAATAGTATACATGTCAGACCTTTGGGAAGGGAAATACTTCAAAACCAAGCAAGAATTAGAAAGAGTTACAAAATGCAAAATAAATAATCTGGATTACATCAAATTGAAAAGTTTTTGTACAAAGAAAACCAATGTAACCAAAATCAGAAGGGTAGCAACAAATTGGGAAACAATCTTCATAAAAACCTCTGACAAAGGTTTAATTACTCAAATCTATAAAGAACTAAATCAATTGTACAAAAAATCAAAACATTCTCCAATTGACAAATGGGAAAGGGACATGAACAGGCAGTTTTCAGCCAAAGAAATCAAAACTATTAATAAGCACATGAAAAAGTGCTCTACATCTCTTATAATCAGAGAGATGCAAATCAAAACAACTCTGAGGTATCACCTCACACCTAGCAGATTGTCTAACATGACAGCTATGCAAAGTAATGAATGCTGGAGGGGATGTGGCAAAGAGGGGACGTTAATTCATTGCTGGTGGAGTTGTGAATTGATCCAACCATTCTGGAGGGCAATTTGGAACTATGTCCAAAGGGTGATAAAAGATTGTTTGCCCTTTGATCCAGCCATAGCACTGCTGGGCTTGTACCCCAAAGAGATAATGGACAAAAAGACTTGTACAAGAATATTCATAGCAGCGCTCTTTGTGGTGGCCAAAAATTGGAAAATGAGGGGATGCCCATCAATTGGGGAATGGTTGAACAAATTGTGGTATATGTTGGTGATGGAATACTATTGTGCTCAAAGGAATAATAAAATGGAGGAATTCCATGGAGACTGGAACAACCTCCAGGAATTGATGCAGAGCGAAAGGAGCAGAACCAGGAAAACATTATACACAGAGACTGATACATTGTGGTACAATCGAAGGTGATGGACTTCTCCGTTAGTATCAATGCAATTTCCCTGAACAATCTGCAGGGATCTCAAAAAAAAATAATACTACCCACAAGCAGAGGATAAACTGTGGGAGTAAAAACACTGATGAAAAACAACTGCTTGACTACAGGGTTGGAGGAGATAAGACTGAGGAGAGACTCTAAATGAACACTATAATGCAAATTCCAACAACAGGGAAATGGGTTCGAGTCAAGAACACATGTGATAACCAGTGGAATCATGTGTCAGCTATGGGAGAGGGAAAGGTGGGGGTGGGGGGGAAGAAAAGAAAATGATCTTTGTTTGCAATGAATAATGTATGAAAACGACCAAATAAAATAATGTTAAAAAAAAGAAATTCAGCAAATGGGGAGTTAATATGGAGGAATAACAAGGGCAGCAGCACTGTTTCACCATGAGAATCCTCTCCAACCAAGATTAAATATCACCACAAAACGAATACAGGAATTAAAAAATCAACAAAGAGATAGAGTGAAACAACCTTAAAAAAAGAAAATCCCCAAAGGTATGCAGAGACAATCTGCATAACTGAGGTAAGAAGAGAGCAGAACTAATAGGAGGCATAGCAGTGAGTGAAGAGCAAGCCAAGAGCAAACCACAACCCTACCCCCTCACTCCCACCTCATATCTGCTCTCATAGGTTCTGAACTTAAATCCAAGCTAAATCAGACCCTGAGGTTCTGCCAGGGAAAATAGTATTCCAAGCCAGCACACACTCCTGGAACTTTCAAACCTGTAGAGAAATCTGGAGTCCCAGACCAGGACAATCTGTACTGAAGAGGGTCAATCTGCATGGACCCAGAGCAAAGACAGGAAGCTGAGTCCGAGTTTAGGATGAGGACATAATCCATTGTTTGTCATGGGGACCCAGTTCTCAGGGAGATGCTCCGTGGGATCTTTTTGCCCAAAACTAAGGGTGGAGCTCTAGGGCAGGGCAATCAAGGGTGTGTCTGATTGAATTAAGAACACCTTGTGACAAAAACCATGACCCTAAGCTTGGGGCTAGAATTTGATCAGCACCTGACCTGATCAAGTTTAGACTGAGATCAAAAGCTTACACCCAAGTTGTGGAAAGTCTTTAATAAATCAGCATTTCAAAGTTAAGTTGAATTAGCAGAGGGAGGGGCAGCTCTCAGCCCTCAGACCACCTGATAAACTAGTGACAACCCAGAAAAAAAGCCAAAAATAGCATCGAGGAAGGACTGAAGTGTAAGAGTGTACCCAAACTTCCCAGAAAAGAGTCTACCTATAATTAGATAGGAAAAATTAGGAAACAGCAAAAAAGCACCTAACTCTAAAGAATTTTTTTAAATCAAGAGCAATTTACAGGCATAGGAGACAGTGAAAACAAAGGAAACTCATGCAAAGTCCATTTTTTCTGGATGTTTTCAGTTCCCTCTTTATTCAGAAATCAGCATCTGCTGTGGAGGTTTTTTGTTTATGGAGTTAATGAGCAGGCTCTTGATTCTCCACAGTCCTTTGTGGATTTTCTAGGTGCCTTCCTCCAGGGGGCTCTCAGTGTCTGCACTCTCTTGCACTCCTGGTTTTCTGGTTTAGCTGCTTTTGGGGGTTGGTCCCCTGCATTCCTAGTCAATTCCCAATGACCCCCAAACACTCTCTGTTCATTCCAGAGGCACTCCTGGCTCACTCCCTGGCTCTAGTGGGGACACTGGGTCAGGGCACCTGAGGTCTGTGATCTCTCATGTGTTGAGGTTTTCTGCCTAGCTGCCTTCAGGGGGTGGTCCCCTGCTGTCCTTGTCAGCTCCCAAGGGCGCAGAAGTGCCCTCTCCTTGCTTTAGAGGCTTGCCTTACTTGTTCGTCACGGCATGCGCTGGCCCTGTAGGTGGGGGAGATTGGATCCACTAGCATTTGGGTAGAAGCCCTTTCACCCTCTTATAGGCTGGTAATGCCCTGATCTCATGCACCTTCACTTCTGTGCCCCACTTTACAGCTCCTCCTCTCCTCTGATAAAGATCCTTAAGGTCTTTTGGGGTGATCTTTGCTGGTTTATATTGGGGAGAGTGAGTAAGTCACGTTTAGCTGGCCTCCATTCTTTCATGGAAGTTCCCTGAGTGCATGAACCCTTAAAAGAAATGAAAAGTTTCTGGCTTTTTCAATTAAAAAAAAGGGTGGAGATCTTCCAAATATCTTGCTGGCTTCTTACCTCTAGAGGTGTTAACTCTCCTCCTATGTGTAAGAGTTTGTAGACTTTCCTTGCTTTAGGGTTAAGTATGGGTGTATTTGCTTTTGTTGATTAATTCAAAAGTAGACAAAAGAGAGTTAATTCTTTCTTCAGTCTAATGAGGAATTAAGTAATGGTACTTAAGTTATTGTTATTCCTAAGTATTAACTCCAACAAGGCAAAGAGAACAAAGAATTCCCTTTTCACAAGAGCAAACTCAGAATAGACAAAGAAACCAAGAATTTCCATTCACAGGACAAAATGAGGATCACTTATCACCTAGCAGCTTCTCCATTAAGAATCGTAAGGCATGGAATATGATATACAGGAAGGCAAAAAATTAGGGTTTGCAACCAAGAATCACCTATCCAGCAAAACTGAGTATATTTTTATTTTCAGGGGAAGAAATGGTCATTCAATAAGAAAGAAAATTTCCAAGCATTCTTGGGAAAGAAACATAAACAAAAAAAATCTGAAGGTGAAATACGGGAAAAAGCACAAAAAGGTAAATAAGACAGGGAAAATTTAATGGACTTATTAAGGTAAAAATGTTTATATGTCTAAATGAAAAAAATATTTCTGTAATTCTCAAAAGTTACCCTCAGTAGAGACTTCTGGGTAAACATGGTGGCAGTCTAGACTCAGGACTCTTCCTCTACTTAGTACCTATCCACATAGACTATCTCAAAAGACCAAAATAAAATTCATATGAATGAAGGGACTCTACAGAAGGGCACAGCATTGAAGGTACATGGAATTTGGGCATTTCCACACTATAAGGGGATGAAAAAGCTTCCACCAAAACTTAAGCTGATTTACCCTCCCCAACCCCACCTATGTAGTCAGAGTCAGAGCCAGTGCACCAGAATCAGCGAGTGAGTGAGCGGCACCTCTAGAATGAGTAAGGGGCACCTCTAGGTCCTTGGGAGCTGACTAAGACCACTAAAGACCTACCTCTGAGAGCAGCTAGACTTGAAACCCAAGCAGGTTGAAGAGGGCATACTGGGCACACATGGGGAGATAGCACAGAGAAGGGCAGCAAACACTAGAAGCTCGAGAGATTTGAGAGCAGGCCTCAGGCAAAATCCTTGCTCCTTAGCTTCATATACAGAGATCCTGCCCATCTCACTCAGATTTCTGAGTGGAAAGGGAGGAAAAAAACACAATAGTGATGACAAACTGCCCAGGAACAACAACTTCCAAATAGCAAAAACAAACAAACAAAAAAACAAGAAGAAATGGTTGACTCTGGATAATTTTTATGGAAGAAAAACCCAGGATACAGAGGAACGAGAAGAGGAAATACAAATAAATGCACAAAAACATCCCAAAAATGGAAATAGTCCATAAGCTCTAAAAGAACTTTAATTGGAGCTTATCAAAAAGATGGAAGCCTTATGGGAAGGAAAATGGGAAATAGTTCAAACAGAAAGTAATAGTTTAAAAGACAAGAACTCCCAATTGGAGAAATAGATGAAAGCCACAAAAAAGCAGGATAGACCAAACCAAAAAGGAAAAATCAAAATATTATAGCAGAAAATAAAAAGATTATAGCAGTAAATAAAAACATTATATCAGAAAACCAGGCATTAAAGACCAGAATTGGTTAATTAGAAGCCAATGACCTTGCAAAACAGCAAGAATTAATAAAGCAAAGTTAAAAGCCTGACAAAATAGAAAAAAACATAAAATATCTTACTGACAAGGTGACATATCAGGAAAATAGATCACTAAGAAACACTTTGAGAATCATTGGTCTATCTGAAAAACCAGAAATAAACAGAAATCTTGACATCATACTACAAGAAATCATACAAAAAAAACTGCCCTGATGTTCTTGAACAAGGGGGCAAAATAGACATTGAAAGAGTTCATAGAACATCCTCTACATTAAATCCTCAAAAGACAACTCCCAGGAATGTAATTGCCAAATTCAAGAGCTTCCAAACTAAAGATAAAATTTTACAAGAAGTCCAAAAGAGACAATTCAGATATCAAGGAGTACAATTCAGGATTATACAAAATCTGGCAGCTACCACACTAAAGGATCTCAAAGATTGGAATATGATATTCAGAAAGGCAAGAAAATTTGGTCTTCAACCAAGGATCACTTATCCATCAAAACTGACTATGTACTCCCAGGGGAAAGTATAGGCATTCAAAAAGTAGATTTCCAAGGATTTGTAAAGAAAAGACCAGAACTAAGTGGAAAGTCTGATATCTAAACACAAAGATCAAGAGAAACATGAAAAGGTAAATGAGAAAGAGAGGGAAAAGGGGAAAAATGTTTGTTTCTTCAAATTTTCTTCTTTAAGGGCTACAATTAGATTAAATTATATATATTAATATATGGGGAAAATGTTATTTGTAACTCTCAAAATTATATTCACTATTATAGTAATTATGAGAATCATTCACAGGAAGAGGTTGGGATAATAAGTGGTATAAGATAATATGCAAAAAAATAAAAAGGGAGAGGGGAATAGAAGATTGTATCAAGAGATTCTTGAAGAAATATTATAAATAGTATAATTTTTATCACACAAAGATACACATGGGAAGGGGAGGGGAAGAATAATCTTATGAGAAGGAGAGTTCTATTAGGTAATAATTAAACCATACTCTCAGTGAAATCAATTCTGAGAGGGATCACACCTAGATCCATTGGGGTATTGAATTCTATCTTACCCTACAGGGAAAGTGAGAAGGGAAAACTAGGGGGGTAGGGAGGCAAGAGTACAAAAGGGGAAAGAGAGGGGAAGGAAACTTAATGGTCCCTAACAATAAAAAGAAGGGAACAAAAAGGGTGGGGCCAGAAAGGGAAGTATATTAAGGATAGGGATTAGGGGACTGATTAAAAGCAAACCATTGGTTTAAAAGGATATAGCAAAAGAAGAAAGGACAGAACTAGGAGAGGATATCAAAATGCTGTGTAATATACAAGTGCCAGTCAAACTTTGAACATGAATGGTATGAACTCACCCATAAAACAAAAACAAATATGAGAGTGCATTAGAAACCAATATCCTATCATATGTTGTCTACAAGAAACACACATGAGGCAGGTAGGATATCATGAGGTTTGAATTAAAGATTAAAGCAAAACTTATTGGGCCTCAACTGACAGAAAGAAAGAGGAATTGCAATCATGATATCTGACAAAGCCAAAGTAAAAATAGATCTGATTAACAGAGCTAGGGAAGGTAAATACATCCTGAAAAAAAGGAGTATAGACATTGAGGAAATATCAGTAATCAATTGTATAACATCCAAATATGTAAAGGAGAAACTAGTGGAACTGAAGGAGGAAATAGATAGTAAAACTATACTAGTGGGAGATGTGAACTAACAAATATTAAATTTAAATAAATCAAATCAAAATATAAATAATAAAGAGGAAAGAGATATGAATTAAATTTTAGAAAAAAATAGAGTTATTATATATATATATATGGAGAAAAATAAATAGTGACAAAAAGGAATACACCTTCTTTTCAGCAGCCCATGGTACAGTCACAAAAAATGACCATGTACGAGGGCATAAAAACATGGCAAACAAATGCAGAAAAGCAGAAATAATAAATGCAAATTTTTCAGATCATAATGCAATAAAAACAATAGTCAGTAATGGTACAAGGAGAGCTAATTCAAAAATTAATTGGAAATTAAATGATATGATTCTCCAAAATCTATTATAGAACAAATCATAGAAACAATTAATAATTTCATTGCAGAAAATGACAATGATGAAACATCCTTTCAAAATCTATGGAATGCAGCCAAAGCAGTGCTCAGGGGGGAAATTATATCCTTGAGTTCATACATTAAGAAATTAGGGAGGGCAGGGGTCAATGAATTGCACATGAAAATAAAAAAAAAAACTTGAAGTTGAACCAATCAAATATCCCGAAATGAAAATAAATTAGAGATCCTAAAAATCAAAGGAGAAATTAATAAAATCAAAAGTAAAAGATCTATTGAACTAATAAATAAGACAAGAAGCTGGTATTTTTTAAAAACAAACAATATAGACAAAGTACTGCTCAATCTAATGAAAAAAGTAAATAAGAAAACCAAATTAACAGTATCATAGATGAAGAAGGAGACCTCACTTCCAATGAAGAGGAAATTAAGGCAATCATTAAAAACTATTTTGCCCAATTATATGGCAATGGATATGGCAATCTAGGTGATATCAATGAATATTTACAAAAATATAAATTGCCTAGATTAACAGAAGAAGAAATAGAATTCTTAAATAATCCCATATATGAAAAAGAAATTGAACAAGCCATCAAAGAACTCTCTAAGCAAAAATCCCCAGTGCCTTATGCATTCACAAGTGAATTCTATGAAACATTCAAAGAACAATTAATCCCAGTATTATAGAAACTATTTGACATAATAAGCAAGGAGGGAGTTCTACCAAATTCCTTTTATGATACAAATATGGTACTGATTCCAAAGACAGGCAAGTAAAAAATGGAAAAAGAAACCTATAGACCAATCTCCTTAATGAACATAGATGCAAAAAATCTTAAATAGGATACTAGCAAAAAGACCCTAGTAAGTCATCATCAGGGTTAATCATTAAGGTCAGGTGGGATTTATACCAGGAATGCAAAGATGGTTCAATATTAGGAAAACCATCCACATAACTGACCACATCAACAAGCAAAACAACAAAATCACATGATTATATCAATAGATGCACAAAAAGCCTTTGACAAAATACAACACTCATTCCTATTGAAAACACTAGAAAGTTTAGGAATAAAAGAGTCTTTCCTTAAAATAATGAACAGCATTTATCTAAAACCATCAGCCAACATCATCTGCAATGAGGATAAACTATGTCCATTATCTCCTTTATTATTTAACATTGTACTAGAAACTCTAGCAGTAGCTATTACAGAAGTAAAAGAAATTGAAGATATTAAAACTGGCAATGAGGAGAACAAGATATCACTCTTTGCAGATGATATGATGGTCTACTTGAAGAATCCCAGAGAATCAACTAAAATGCTTGTGGAAAAAATGAACTTTAGCAAAGTTGCAGGATACAAATAAACCCACGTAAGTGATCAGCATTTCTATATATTTCCAACACATCTCAGCAGCAAGAATTAGAAAGAGAAATTCCATTTAAGATCACCCTAGATAATATAAAACACTTAGGAATTTATCTGCCGAGAAAACAAAGGAACTATATGTACACAAATACAAAACACTTTCCACACAATTAAAACTAAATGTAAACAATTGGAAAACATTGTTTGCTCATGGGTAGGATGAGCTAACATAATAAAAATGACCATCCTACCCAAACTTATTTACTTATTTAGTGCCATACCTATCAATTACCAAAAAACATTTTTACTGAATTAGAAAAAAAAACATAACAAAGTTCATTTGGAAGAATAAAAGATCAAGGACATCCAGGGAAATAATGAAAAAAATGTGAAGGAATATAGCCTTGAAGTACCAGATCTCAAACTATATTATAAAACAGTAGTCATCAAAACAATATGTTGCTGGCTAAGAGGCAGAAAGGAGGATCCATGGAATAGATTTGGGGTAAATGACCTCAGGAAGACAGTCTATGATAAGACCAAATATCCCAGTGTTTGGGACCAAAATCCACTATTTGATAAAAACTGCTTGGGACATTAGAAGATTGTATGAGAGAAATTAGTTTTGGATCAACAACATCTTACACCCTACACCAAGATAAACTCAGAATGGGTGAATGCCTTGAACATAAAGGAACTATAAGTAAATTAGGTAAACAAAGAATAGTATACATGTCAGATCTTTGGGAAAGGAAAGATTTTAAGAACAATCAAGAGTTTCAAAAAATCACAAAATATAAAATAAATAATTTTGATTACATCAAATTAAAAAGTTTTTGTATAAACAAAACCCATGCATCATAACAAAACCTCTGAGAAAGGTCTAGATACTCAAATTAATAAAGAGCTAAATCAATTGTACAAAAAATGAAATCATTCTCCAATTGATAAATGAGCAATGATATGAATAGGCAATTTTCAGTTAACAAAATCAAAGCTATTAATAAGCACATGAAAAAGTGTTCTAAATCTCTTATAATCAGAGAGATGCCATTCAAAACATCTCTGAGGTATCACTCACACCTAGAAGATTGGCTAACATGACAGCAACAAAAGGTAATGAATGCTATAGGGGAGGGGGCAAAGTTGGGACATTAATGCATTGCTGGTAGAGTTGTGAATTGATCCAACCATTCTGGAGGAAAATTTGGAACTATCCGGAATGGTTCTAAAAGACTGTCTGCCCTTTGATTCAGCCATAGCACTGCTGGGTTTATGCCCCAAAAAGATAGAAAGGAAAAAGACTTGTACAAGAATACTCATAGCTGTGCTCTCTGTGTTGGAAAAAAAAATTGGAAAATGAAGTGATGCCTTTCAATTAGGGAATGGCTGAATAAATTGTGGATTATATTGATGATGGAATACTATTGTGCTCAAAGGAATAATAAAGTGGAGGAATTCCATGGGAACTGGAATGACCTCCAACAATTGATGCAGAGTGAGAGCAGCAGATACAGGAGAACATTGTACACAGAGACTGACATACAATCAAATGTAATGGACTTCTCTATTAGTGTCAATGCAATGAAACTGAACAACCCAGAGGGATGCTTGAGAAAGAATACTATCCACATTCAGAGAGAAAACTGTGGGAGTAGAAACACAGAAGAAAAACCACTGCTTGACTACATGGGTTGAGGGGGATATGATTGGGTATATAGACTCTAAATGAACATCTTAGTGCAAACATCAACAACATTGTAATAGGTTTTAATCAAGGACACATGTAATACCCAGTGGAAATGCATATCATCTATGGGAAGGGTGAGGGTAGGGGAGGGAAGGTTAGAATATGATTCTTATAACCAAGGAATAATGTTGTAAATTAACTAAATAAAATGTAAATATTTACTCTCAGTAGTAGAGAAGATAGAAGGAATTTACTCAGAAATGGTAGAAATTAAACTGATTATGATAATGTTATGCATATGTAATTGTGATGACATCAAAGATATCTATATGTGATGACATATATCAATCAAGGGCTGACAGAGAGGGCTGCACTGAGAGAAAAGGGGTAAATTATATATGGTAAAGAGGAGACAAAAATAAATGGAGAGCAGGGAGGACAAAGATGGTGATGGGCAATGCTTAATTTCATTGTAACTGGCTCAGAGACAGAAATATGAATATACTCAGTGGGGTGTCTCATTCTATCTTACCGAACAGAGAAGTAGAAGAGGAACAAGGCAAGGGAAATTGGGGGGGGGGCATTGAAGGAAGAGGGAAGTGGGAAGTAACAAAAAGCAACTTACTAGAGAGGTATAACAGAGTGAAAGGGAATAGAACAGACTCTAATGGTGATAATACTATGGAAGACAATATACGGTAATCTTAATGCTTAATGTGAATGGGATGAACTAACCCATTAAATGGAAGGGGATAGTAGAATGGATTAAAAACCAGAATCCTGTTATATGTTGTTTACAAGAAACACATTTGAGGCAAGTTGACAAACATAGATTCAAGGTAAAAGGCTGGAGCAGAATATATTATAGATCATCTAAAGTAAAAAAAAAAAAAGCAGGTGTAGCAATCATGATACCAGAGAAAGCCAAAGTAGGAATGGATCTGTTTAAAAGAGATAAAGAAGGAAATTATATTTTGTTAAAAGATACTAAAAGACTTCCGGTCAAGATGGCGGCTTAGAGAAAGCAAAAGTTCAGATCTCAGGAAAACCCTTCCCGACCGATCTCAAACTATAAGCTCCTAAGGCGCCAAAATTCAAAACTATCAACAGCATAGACCCTGGGACTCCTCCTCCTGGACCTGGACCTGGATCAAAAGGTACGCCCCCCCTCAAAAGCCAGAACCCGAGATCACTCGGACCTAAGGGGTAGGAGCGCAGAGTCCAAGGCTCCGGGAAGCCGCAGCCCCACCCCGCTCAGAGAGCAGAGTCATCTGAAACAACAGCAACCCTCAGGGCGGGCAAGACAGCCTCACGGGCTGGATCCTTCTATCCGAGTCCCAGTAAAAGTCACTGCCCTTGGAGCTCCCAGAAGCCGTGGCCCATCCCCCCGCAGAGAGCAGGGTCCTCTGAAACAACAGCAACCCTCAGGGCCAACAAAACAGCCTCACAGCCAGCTATTCTGAAGGCAACTACCAGAAAGCAACCCGACCCCTGCAGGGAAGCAGATAGAGCCGGGGGAGAGTGTGGCCCCCTGGTCTGACCCTTCCATTCAAGTTCCAGTGAAAGTCATTGCCCATACTCAATTTAACCCAGGGAAAGCTCATAGAACCGACAATCTGCCCAGGACTAAAGCCTCTGAACACCAGACAGAGATAAGAAAAGCTAATCCTCCCTATTCAGAGATGGCAAACTCCACAGAAGCACAGAAGCCCCAAAATCCCAAGAAAAATAAGAAGAAAGGGGCGACTTTGGACACATTCTATGGAACCAAAATACAAAATACAGAGGAGATAGAAGACAATGCACAAGAAAATGCTCTGAAACCTTCCAAAGGAAATGGAAACTCTCCACAAACCCATGAAGAATTTGAATCAGAAATGACCAAAAAGATGGAAGCCTTCTGGGAGGAAAAGTGGGAAATAATGCAAAAGAAATTCACGCATCTACAAAACCGGTGTGACCAAACTGAAAAGGAAAACCAGGCTTTAAAGGCCAGAATCAGGCAGCTGGAAGACAACGATCGTGTAAAAGAGCAAGAATTAATAAAGCAAAGCCAAAATACCAAGAAATTAGAAGAGAACATAAAATATCTCACCAACAAGGTGACAGATCTGGAAAATAGAGGGAGAAGAGATAACTTAAGAATAATTGGACTTCCAGAAAAGCCAGAAATAAACACCAAATTCGACATCGTGATACAAGATATAATCAAAGAAAATTGCCCAGAGATTCTAGAACAAGGGGGCAATACAGCCACTGACAGAGCTCACAGAACACCTTCTACACTAAACCCCCAAAAGACAACTCCCAGGAATGTAATTGCCAAATTCCAAAGCTATCAAACAAAAGAAAAAATCCTACAGGAAGCCAGAAAAAGACAATTTAGATATAAAGGAATGCCAATCAGGGTCACACAAGACCTTGCAAGTTCTACTCTGAATGATCATAAGGCATGGAACATGATCTTCAGAAAGGCAAGAGAGCTGGGTCTTCAACCAAGAATCAGCTACCCAGAAAAACTGACTATATACTTCCAAGGGAAAGTATGAGCATTCAACAACATAGAAGACTTCCAACTTTTTGCAAAGAAAAGACCAGAGCTCTGTGGAAAGTTTGATACAGAAAAACAAAGAGCAAGGGATACCTGAAAAGGTAAATATTAAGGAAAGGGGGAAAATGTTATCTTCTTCTTTTACTCAAAATCTCTTCTATAAGGACTACATTTATATCAATCTATGTATACTAACATGTGGGGAAAATGTAATGTATAAATAGGGGGTAAAGAAAGACCAAATAGAATAATCTTTCTCACACAAAGATTCACATGGGAAGGGGAAGGGAAGAAAACTCCTATAAGAAGAAGAGGAAGAGAGGGTTTTTTTTACTTAAACCTTAATCTCAGGGAAATCAACTCTGAGAGGGAAAAACATCCAGATCCATTGGGATCTTGAATTCTATCTTACCCAACAAGAGTAGGGAGAAGGGAAAACCAAGGGGGGGAGGTGGAGAGGGAAAACAAAAGGGGAGGGAAAGACAGGGGGGAAGGAGAGGGAACAAAAAGGGAGGGATTAAAAAGGGAAACATCAAGGGAGGGGACAAGGGGGACTGATTCAAAGTAAATCACTGGACTAAAAGGTAGAGCCAAAGAACAAAAGGTTAGAATTAGGGAAGGCTATCAAAATGCCAGGGAGTCCACAAATGACAATCATAACTTTGAACGTGAATGGGATGAACTCACCCATAAAACGTAGACGAATAGCAGAATGGATTAGAATCCAAAACCCTACCATAGGTTGTCTTCAAGAAACACACATGAGGTGGGTTGACACCCACAAGGTCAGAATTAAAGGATGGAGTAAGACCTTTTGGGCCTCAACTGACAGAAAGAAGGCAGGAGTGGTAATCATAATATCTGATAAAGCCAAAGCAAAAATATACCTGATCAAAAGGAATAGGGAAGGTAATTATATATTGTTAAAAGGGACTTTAGACAATGAGGAAATATCATCAATCAACATGTATGCACCAAATAATATAGCACCCAAATTTCTAATGGAGAAACTAGGAGAATTGAAGGAAGAAATAGACAATAAAACCATACTAGTGGGAGACTTAAACCAACCATTATCAAATTTAGATAAATCAAATCAAAAAATAAATAAGAAAGAGGTAAAAGAAGTGAATGAAATCTTAGAAAAATTAGAATTAATAGACATATGGAGAAAAATAAATAGGGATAAAAAGGAATACACCTTCTTCTCAGCACCACATGGCACATTCACAAAAATTGACCATACATTAGGTCACAGAAACATAGCACTGGCTAACATAATAGCAAAGGAAAGTAATGAATGCTGGAGGGGATGTGGCAAAGTAGGGACATTAATTCATTGCTGGTGGAGTTGTGAACTGATCCAACCATTCTGGAGGGCAATTTGGAACTATGCACAAAGGGCGACAAAAGAATATCTACCCTTTGATCCAGCCATAGCACTGCTGGGTCTGTACCCCAAAGAGATAATGGACAAATAGACTTGTACAAAAATATTCATAGTTGTGCTCTTTGTGGTGGCCAAAAACTGGAAAACGAGGGGATGCCCATCAATTGGGGAATGGCTGAGCAAATTGTGGTATATGTTGGTTATGTAATACTATTGTGCTAAAAGGAATAATAAAGTGGAGGAGTTCCATGGAGACTGGAACAACCTCCAGGAAGTGATGCAGAGCGAGAGGAGCAGAACCAGGAGAACATTGTACACAGAGACTAATACACTGTGGTATAATCGAACGTAATGGACTTCTCCATTAGTGGCGGTGTAATGTCCCTGAACAATTTGCAGGGATCTAGGAGAAAAAAACACTATTCATAAGCAAAGGATAAACTGTGGGAGTAGAAACACCAAGGAAAAGCAACTGCCTGAATACAGAGGTTGAGGGGACATGACAGAGGAGAGACTCTAAATGAACACTCTAATGCAAATATTATCAACATGGCAATGGGTTCAAATCAAGAAAACATGTAATGCCCATTGGACTTGTGCGTCGGCTATGGGGGGTGGGGGGGTTGGGGGGAGGAAAAAATGATCTATGTCTTTAATGAATAATGCTTGGAAATGATCAAATAAAATATAACTTAAAAAAAAGAAATACAGAAAAATGCAAACAAAAAAAAGATACTAAAAACAGTGAAGTAAGAGCATTACTAAACTAAACATTTATGCGTCAAATGGTATAGCATCTAGGTTTCTAAAGGAAAAATTGAAGGAGGAAATAGATAGTAAGACCATATTAGTGGGGTCTCTTAAACTTCCCCTTTCAAAAGTAGATAAATCAAGTCAAAAAAGTAAATAAGAAAGAACTAAGGAAAGTAATTAAATCCTGGGATAATTAGAGTTAATAGATAACTGGAGAAAACTGAACAGGGATAAAAAGGAATATACCTTCTTCTCAGCAGTACATGGTACATATGCAAAGATTGACCATGTACTAGGACATAGAAATATTGAAAAAATGCAGAAAAGCAGAAATAAGAAAATCCACTTTTTCAGATAATAATGTCATAAAAAATACAATTAACAAAGTTCCATGGAAAGGCAAATTTAAAATTAATTGGAAAATAAATAATTTATTTCTTCAAAACTGGTGGGACAAAGAAGAAACAATAGAAACAATTACAAATTTCATTAAAGAGAATGATGATGAGGATCCATCATATCAAAACCTATGGGGTACAGTAAAAGCAAAACTCAGGGGGAAATTCATATCACTGAATGCCTAAAGCATCAAAATTGAGAGGGAGGAGATCAATGAATTGGGTTTGCAACTAAAAAAAATATTTAAAAAATCAAATTAAAAATCTTGAGAATAAAAGTATATTGGAAATCTTAAAAATCAAAAGAGAAATTAATAAAATTGAAAGTAAAAAAAACTATTGGACTAATAAATAAGACTAGGATCTTACTTTGAAAAAACAAATTTGGGGAAAAATCTTCATAACAAAAAGCTCTGACAAAGATCTAATTACTCAAAGATATAAGGAGCTAAATCAATTGTAAAAAAATTCAAGCCAATCCCCAATTGATAAATGGGCAAAGGACCTGAATAGGCAATTTACAGATAAAGAAATCAAAACTATCAAGAAGCACATGAAAAAGTGTTCTAAATCTCTGAATTTTTAGATTAGATAGAATAATTAGAGGATTGCAAATAAAAACAACTTTGAGGTACCATCTCTTTCCCTTACAGCAAAGGAAAGTAATAAATGTTGGAAGGGATATGGCAAATTTGGGACATTAATGAGTTGGTGGTGGGGTTGTGAATTGATTCAACCATTCTGAATGACAATTTGCAACTATGCCCAAAGGGCTTTAGCAGTAATGCAATGATCCAGGACAATTCTGAGGGCCTTATGAGAAAGAACACTATCCACATTCAGAGGAAGAACTGTGGGTATAGAAACACAGAGGGAAAAAAAAAAAACAACTGCTTGATCACATTGGCTGATGGAGATATGATTGGAGATGTTGACTCTAAAAGCTCACCCTAGTGCAGTTATCAATAATTTGGAAATAGGTCTTGATCAATGTTACATGTAAATCCTAGTAGAATTGATCATCACATACTTGGGGGGGGGGTGTGGAGAAGAAGGGAGGGAAAGAACCACATAGCAATGAAAAAATTCTAAATTAATTAATTACATAAAATTTTTCAATTAAAAAATAAAGATGAAAAAGCTCAAAATAAGAGGAGTATAAAAAAGAAAGCAGATCCAAGGGAACCAGATTTGGGGGTGGTGGTAGGGAACTACACAATAAGTCATTGCAAAGAACAAAATAAATTAAAGCTTCACTTCTACAGTAGAATTGAAGGTCATTAACCAAATGATTTTTTTCATACCCCAAGATTACCCTGGAATCATAATTTGACTTACATGGAAGCCAAGTAAATCCATAAGTCACTGATACATCACCAGTGTTTTTGGCCTCAGAAACCTAGCTTATAATTACTGCATCATCCTCAGTATTCTTCAGGATTATGACTACTGTCATAGTAGTCATGTAATTACTTTTAGGACACTGTCATAACTCAAATTATCTTAACATAATTTACTCTGATATAATTCTATTAGTGTCTCACTAAGATATACCCCCAGGGACTTGTTCTATTTGTTTTCTTAAAAATCCCTGATACTGCTAAACAAATAAACTATGACTTTTTCTGCTGGAAAGAACCCACATAACCAAATGAAAAAAATAATAAAAATAATGAAATTTGTGTTTCCAGGAATGGTTTTCCTTTCTTGGCAGGAGTTTCTTTAAATTCTTTAGATTTCAGGAAAATGTATTTCCATTAATTGTTTTATTGGATTCCAAAAAACTCAGATTCTGTACTTTCCTTTGTAAGACTGTCAGAAAATGCTTTGAGAAATATCCCTTTGACTGATGTAGTAAAAGGACAACTGGAAAAAGTCCAATATTTGTGAGGGAATGCATGTTCATATATATGTATTATTTATGAAGGTGTACAGGGAGAAGGTATTACATGAACTTCACTCAAAATGTTTCTTTTTTTTTTTAAACCCTTACCTTCCGTCTTGGAGTCAATACTGTGTATTGGCTCCAAGGCAGAAGAGTGGTAAGGGCTAGGCAATGGGGGTCAAGTGACTTGCCCAGGGTCACACAGCTGGGAAGTGTCTGAGGCCAGATTTGAATCTAGGACCTCCCATCTCTAGGGCTAGTTCTCAATCCACTGAGCTACCCATCTGCCCCCTGTTTCTTTTTTTAACAGTCAATTATTTTATTAAATATAGTGATGACAATGAAACACCATATAAAGATTTGTGTGATGAAGCAGTATTTTAGGTGAAATTTATTTAAACATGTATGCCAATAAAAGAAGGAAAGAACAGATTAATTAATGAATTGGATACACAAGTAAAACAATAAAAAACAAACAAATTCACCCCACTAATTAAGCACCAAAATAGAAATCCTGAAAATCAAAAACAATATTAGCAAAATTGATGATAAAAATTGAACTACTAAATATAACTAAGATCTGTTTTTCTTTATTTCATTTTTGAAAAAAAAATAAAGCACTGAATGGTTTTATTAAAAAAAAACAAAATTACCATTATCAACAATGCACAACATGAATTTGCAACCAATGAAGATGAAATAAATTAGTTATTAGGATGTATTTTTCCAACTATATACCAGTAAAGCTGGCAATCTAAAAAAGTAGATGAACATCTATAAAAATATAAATATAAATATAACTGGAAAATATTTACAGAAGAGCAAATACACTAGTTAAATAATTTTATCTTAGAAAAAGAATTTGAACAAGCTATAAATGATCTGAGAAGAGGGCCAGAGCCATGGAAAATTCTACCAAACTTTTAAAGGATAATTAATTCCAAAGCAATTCCTCCTATGACACAAATATGTTTTTCATATCTAAATCAAGTATGACCAAAACATCAAAACAAAAACTATAGACAGACATCACTAATGAATGTTGTTTCAAAAATGTTAAATAAAATACTGGGAAGGAGATTATAGTAATATATCATAAAGATCATTCACTTTGACTATGCTAGATATTTAATGAGAATGCAGGGCCAGTTCAATAGTGGGAAAATAAAATAATTGAAAAAATAGCATAAATAATTACATACATAAAACTTATATGTTTACATAAATACATGAAAAAGCTTGATAAAATCAAACAAATACAACACACATTCCTCTTAAATACTAGAAAGCAAAGTAAAAACAGAGAATTCCTTAACATTATAAGTAGTCTAAATCCAAGAGTAATCATTTTCTGTAATTGGGATAAGATAGAATCCTTTTCAGTAAGATTAAGTGTGATACAAGTGTGTCTATTACTATTGTTACTTAATCTTGAACTAGAAGTGCTAGGTAATGCAATGATGCTAAAAATGTATTTCTGGGAACATACATAGACAACAAGGAAACAAATTCATAACACTTTGCATATGGTATGATGGTTTAATTAGATCACCTTAAAGCTGTGTTGGTAAACCTATGACATGCATAGAAGAGTCAGCTTCTCCCTTCCCTCTCTTCACATGAGTCTGAGGACACTTCATATATGACTTACCCCTCTATCCAGCAGCCCAATTGGAGGACTTCCCCCCTCTCTTGTCTGAAGTAAGGTAGAGAGCTCACATTTGGTATGAGGGTTGCAGTTGGTGCACTCAGGCTTTAAAAGGTTTGCCATCATTGTCCTAGATGGTTCACCATTGGTTGGTCCAAAAGTGATGCAAATCCCTATTAATTGAATAGGTGGCTTCTGTTTTTGATGATTTTCTTGAGTTCTGTGCTTGGGCATCACATTTTCTGTTCAGGTCTGGTCTTTTCTTTACAAATTCTTGGAATTCTTCTATTTTGTTAAATGACAAGACTTTCCCTTGTACGAATATAGTCAGTTTTGCTGTGTAGTTGATTGTTGTTTGTAGACATAGTTCCCATTCTTTATGGAGTACCATATACCATCACCTTCATTCTTTCAGTGTATATGCAGCCAGAACCTGTGTTACCCTCACCATGGTCCCATGGTATCTGAATGACTTCTTCTTGGCAGCTTGTAATATTTTTTCCTTGGTCTGATAGTTCTTGAATTTGGCTATAACATTCCTTGGTGTTGTCAGTTGGGGGTTAAATACAGGAGGTGATCTGTGGATTCTTTCAATCTCCACTTTTCCCTCTTATTCTAGAATTTTGGGGCAGTTTTCTTGGATAATTTCCTGTAGGATGATGTCCAAGTTTTTTTTTTCCTTTTGTCATGGTCTTTTGGTAGACCAATGATTCTTAAGTTGTCTCTTCTGGAACAATTTTCTAAATCTTCTGTTTTTGCAAATGAGATGCTTCATATTTTCCTCAATTTTTTAATTCTTTTGATTTTGTTTTATAGTGTCCTACTGCTTTGTGAAGTCACTTGATTCTAGTTGTTGTATTCTGGATCTTAAAGACTGGATTTGATCCCTGTCTTTTTGGTCATCCTTCTCCTTCTGGTCTGATTTTCTTTGGAGGTCATCTTTCTTCCTCTTTGCCTCATTTTCAAGCTTGTTGATTTTGGTTTTCAAGACACCATTTTCTTGTGTTAGTTCAAGTGCCTCTGTTTCCATATATTTTGAGTTCTTCCAGAGCCTGTATCCAATTTACTAGGTTTTCTTTTTTTTCTTTCTTTTTTTTTGCTTGGAGTTCCCTCATCCTTCTCTGTTCTGTTTGCTCTTTGTTCATTGCCTATATAGAAGCTGTTGATTGTTATTTCTTTTTTCATTTTCTGTTCCTTGCTCACATTTACCCCTTCTTTACTCCCTGCTGTTGCCTGAGCTCTTGGTCATCTCATTTTTTTTTCTTGTGATTTTAGGTTTTTATTTCCACCTTCACCCTTGGAGTTTTGTCAGTAAATCTCTCAGTGTAGTCTGTGGGTAGAGGTGTTGGAGCTTGAGCTTCCCTGACCTCTTGAGGCTTTGATGAGATTAAGTCTGGCTGGGTTGCTGGATGTGCCCTGAAGCCAAAACCTCTGGAAGGGGGTGGGGAATATGGAGTGTCTCTGCTGCTGCAAATATGTCTCCTACTCTGTGCTCTGCGTTTCTCCTCTATCTGCTTCCCCACTGCTTATGTTGGATGCTCTGAGCCTGCCACAGCTTTGCCCACAAGGTACTCCCTCCAGAACAGCACCTTTGCTTTCCCAGAGGTTTAGCTGCTGCTGGAGGCTTAGCACTTTAGGTGAGGGAGGGGTTCCAGGACCTTCCTTCTTCCTTCCTCTTAAACCGGAGTGCTCTAAAATTCTGGCTTTTGCGGGCATAACTTTTATTTTGAATCCAGCAGGAGGATTCCTTGGCTCTGTCTTGTTGTTAGGTTTCATTTTCAGTCCCCTAGGAGCATTTAGCTTGCATTTGGTAAGGAAGGGTTTTCAGTGGTCTGAATGTTTGCTGCCTCTATGCCGCCATCTTCCAAAATATTTCTTAATGAAAAATAAATTAAGCATTTGAAGAGATATTTATCATTCACGGCTATTATCATTCCAAATTAATGAAAATGATAGTCCTATGCTGGTAAAACAATAAAGAGGACACTATAAAGAAGTATAAAAAATAACAAAATTCATTTGAGAGAACCAAATATTTAAAATATCAAGGACTTAATAAAAGAAGTATGAAAAGAGAATCCTACATTCAATTCTGAAATAATATTATAAATCAATAATTTTCAAAACTACAAGTACTGGTTTATATATATATATATATGTGCATATATATATATATATATACACATATATAAATCAATGCAAAAGACTATACAAAAAAGAATCATAAATAATTGACCTAAATAGCTCAGTGTTTTATAAATATAAAAACATAAATCTCTTTTGAAAGAAACTTCAATATGATTCGAATTGCTAGGAAAAAAATTGTGATTGAAGTTGCATCATAGCCTGCAATTCTTCTTGCCTCTACATTATTCATGGGGCCAGGAGGTACGCAAATTCTGGGGAGAGGTGTCCTGTAGAACTTGTGCAGAAAAAACTTGAGAGGTTCTACTGTAGTTCTAAAACCAAAATGAATTGAATATTAATTAAAATCTAAGTTGTCAGAAGCCAAGTTAGGTGGAACTACTGCTGGTTGGTTGAGTTCCCAGAAAATCTATTGTAGTTTCTTAAAGGGAAGTGGTGGGGGAAGGGGAATTAGAAAGTTCTGCTCACTGGTAATAGTTGGTCTGGTCTAGTCTGCTGCCTTCTTTGATTTATAGAACTGTTGGCATTGATTTCCTAGCTTCTGCTTCCCAGCTGGCAGAATCAGGAAATAATTTGAGACTCAACAAAGGATGAGCCTAAGAGTAGAATTTCTATTTACCATTCAAGGCGATGGAACTAAGAGAATTGTTTCTTCAATAGCAGGGCAACTTTTCTGATTGAACATCATTAGTTAATAGTGGTTTGAACACACACACACACACACACACAGACACACACAAAATAAAGTCCAACAGAGGTTGAGGCCAGAGTTAGGAGCTAGCTTAACCTTTTTGCCAGGTGTCAGCTTCCACATGAAAGGGAATCATTAGTTTTTGAAACATGGTACAGATCCTGTACAGTCTCCAGGGCCACAAAGACCACATGTTGCTTCAGATACTGAAAGCACAGAATCTTTGGTCACTTAAATGTCATTAATCAAGAGAATGTTAAAGATCCTTTCTCTGGTCCAGTAAATCCAAGATTAGAGCAGTGCTCACTAAACCTGAAAGAACCCATTCTATCAATTTCCTGAATGACATGATTCCTCTCATCTCCTTGTCTTTGCTCAAGCTATACTTCCTTCCTATTATATTTGCTTTTATGGATACATGTTGTGCCATCTACTACGCCCAGAAGGAAACATGCACATTGAAATTAGAGATCATTATATTTTTGTCTTTATGCATCTACTTCCTTGCATATCAACTTTCACATAATAGTTGATTAATGTTTGTTTATTCAATTGCATTGACTTTTAGTTGGTTTTATTTTATTTCATTTATGCCATATCACTATTTATATTTTAAATAATCAATAAGTAGTTATTAAGTCAATAGATTGATGGATGGATGGATGGATGGATGGATGGATGGATGGATAGGTGAATGAAGTACCTTGATCTTTAGGTGACTTTCTTTACACCAAGTTTAAACAAGTTTCATATGGGTAACATGACAGCCAAAGGATATCAACTTCCATTGATTTATCCGTAATACTTTTTGCTGTTTTTAATTGAAAGTATAACTCATGCTCTTACAGTTCCCATAGACATGTACTTATGTCTGGTTGCCAGACTTGATTATGTTGTGTAGTGATTATGATCATCTTTTTATCTGTCTCCAAGGACTGTTTCCCCTTTCTTTTCCTTAATAACCCCCTCTGAGATCATATAGAGAAAAGAGATAAATTGTGTCTGCTACTGTTGGGAAGATGCTTTGCCTCTGTAAAACCTCTCCTGTAAATGATGTAGGAGAGAAGTTTTCATAATTTTCTTGCTTTTCTGGTAGTCCTTTCTTTCACATTTCTAGAGTTTAGGAAAATATATTTGTGGTGACAATGTTTAATATCTAATATTTGATATAGTGTGGAGGTGTAGGGTTGAAACATGCTCATTTAATTGTTTAGAGGAGTTCCAATTAGGAATGTCCTTTATATTCTAAATTTAACGTATGCAATTTAATGTATACTGTGTATACATTAATAAATAAAAAGAGGTTCCTGTATATATATAACTCTCCCAAATTTGAATCCAAGTATTTCCTCCCAATTTAAGTAAATAGGTATGACTCATTGGATTCTAACTGACAACTGAATCCATCAAGAAAAATATAAAAAGTGAGTATGTTCTCTATGGTTCTTCTCAGTTACACTTTGTCTTTTGTCTCCTATTAATTTAGAGGGTTGTTTTCTAGACATTTCTTCCTTAATATATTTCATCATAGCTAATAAATCTACTGTATTGAAAATCAAAAGTCCTAAAGGAAAAACAAGGAGTTATTTCCAAATACTCCTGAACTGAATATAGTTTCAATTTTAAATTTAATTTTAGAATTCTTTAATCTTTTCTTTAACAATTGTCCAATTTCTTTCCATTCTAAGGTGGGTGAAATATATGTGAAATATTCATTAGAATAAAAGCATAATTCTGATAAACTAGGTTTTTATATTTTCCCCATATAATCTCTATATATTATAACCTCCCAAATTAATTTTTATAATTTTTAGCTTTACGTTAATAGTTTCTACAGTCAGTAGAGCCTATCATCACTAGAACAAATGAGAGCCATAACATCTCCACATTTGTCTTGCTACCTACACCAATGTGGCCACCAGCCTAATTCATTACCTCCTCACATTTCTTATTACAATACCATCTAGATCATCATCAGATCTACTCCTCCTCTCCAAATTATGCTTCTCATAACTGCTAAAGTGACTTTCCTAAAGTGGAGTTTCTGACCATATCATTAGTTAAACAATGTCAATTGGCTCTATATTAATTTTAGGGTCAAATGCAAAAACATAACATTAAATACTATTTACCATGTCAATCAAACCTATATTGGTCTCTCACTAATAAAACTTGTGGATATGATTTTTAACCCATTGTTTTATCAATACCTTAGATATTTCCAGAATCTTTAAGAATGAGTAAAGAGGTAGGGAGGAATGAAAAATCTTATGTTGTTTCAATTTTGAAAAATTATCCTTCAAAACTAATCCAGTGAACTTGCCATCAATCATGGGGAAATGCTAGAAAAGAATGTAAACTCCCTGAGGGCAGAATGGTTTTTTCTGTGTATTTCCAGCACCTAGAACAGAAATTAAAACATACTAGGTATCAAAATACCCTTGTTTAATAATTGAACAAGGGAATTAGAAAAGGAAGTGGTGATCACTAATAATCAACATCATTTGCTTATATAAAAAGTCATTTCACCTCATTCCTGACAGATTTTCTAGAACTGTTAGCAAAAGGGAATGCAATTGTCATAATGTACATGAATTTCAGCAAATGATCCAAGAGATTCTCTCGCTGTAGCATTGGGAACAGGATAGAAAGTCCCAACTGGACTCAGTCAGATATATACAAAGTTAGCTGATCAACATCACACAAGGAATATCGAAGAACAGATCATTTTCAGTTTGAAGAATGTGTACTATATGAAATAGGATTACAACCTTTTATCTCTTAAAGGCAGCATCTGTATCAATGTCTTAGAAAAATGAGAAAAAAATATTTGTAACCTTTGAGTAAAAGAAGAAGATAACATTTTTCCCCTTTCCTTAATATTTACCTTTTCAGGTATTCCTTGCTCTTTGATTTTCGGTATCAAACTTTCCACAGAGCTCTGGTCTTTTCTTTGCAAAAAGTTGGAAGTCTTCTATTTTGTTGAATGCCCATACTTTCCCCTGGAAGTATATAGTCAGTTTTGCTGGGTAGCTGATTCTTGGTTGGAGACCCAGCTCTCTTGCCTTTCTGAAGATCATGTTCCATGCCTTACGATCATTCAGAGTAGAACTTGCAAGGTCTTGTGTGACCCTGATTGGCATTCCTTTATATCTAAATTGTCTTTTTCTGGCTTCCTGTAGGATTTTTTCTTTTGTTTGATGGCTTTGGAATTTGGCAATTACATTCCTGGGAGTTGTCTTTTGGGGGTTTAGTGTAGAAGGTGTTCTGTGAGCTCTGTCAGTGGCTGTATTGCCCCCTTGTTCTAGAATCTCTGGGCAATTTTCTTTGATTATATCTTGTATCACCATGTCCAGTTTGGTGTTTATTTCTGGCCTTTCTGGGAGTCCAATTATTCTTAAATTTTCTCTTCTCCCTCTATTTTCCAGATCTATCACCTTGTCGGTGAGATATTTTATGTTCTCTTCTAATTTCTTGGTGTTTTGGCTTTGCTTTATTAGTTCTTGCTTTAAAGCCTGGTTTTCTTTTACAGTTTGGTCAAACTGGTTTTGTAGATGCATGAATTTCTTTTGCATTATTTCCCACTTTTCCTCCCAGAGGGCTTCCATCTTTTTGGTCATTTCTGATTCAAATTCTTCATGGGTTTGTGGAGAGTTTCTATTTCCTTTGGAAGATTTTGGAGAATTTTCTTGTATATCTTCTTCTATCTGCTCTGTATTTTGTATTTTGGCTCCATAGAATGTGTCCAAAGTCGCCCCTTTCTTCTTATTTTTCTTGGTATTTTGGGGCTTCTGTGCTTCTGTGGAGTTTGTCATCTCTGAATGTGGAGGATTAGCTTTTCTTATCTCTGGTGATCCGAGGCTTTAGTCCTGGGCAGATGTTGGTTCTAAGAGCTTTCCCTGGGTTAAACTGAATATGCCTCACTGGAACTGGAATGGAAGGGTCGGACCATGAGGCCACACTCTCCCCCCCCCCCCCCCCCCCCCGGCTCGCTTTCAGGAAGTTGCCTTCAGAATCGCTGGCCGTGAGGCTGTTTCGTCGGCCTGCGGGGGGGATGGGCTGCAGCTTTCCCAAGCTCTAGGGCAAGGACTTTCACTGAGACTTGGATAGCAGGATCCAGCCGGTGAGGCTGTCTTGCCCGCCCTGAGGGTTGCTGTTGTTTCGACCAGCTCTCTGCAGCGGAAGCCCCAGGCAGTAACTTTCACTGGGACTCGGGTAGAAGGCCCTGAGGGTTCTGCTCTCTGAGCCCGGCCGGGCTGCGGCTTCCGGGAGCCTTGGACTCTGCGCTCCTACCCCTGAGGTCCGAGGGATCTCGGGTTCTGGCTTTTGAGGGGAGCCAGTACCTTTTGAACCGGGTCCAGGTCCAGGAGGAGGGTTCCCAGGGTCTGTGCTGTTGATCGTTTTGAATTTCGGCGCCTTAGGAGCTTATATTTTGAGATCGGTCGGGAAGGGTTTTCCGGAGATCTGAGCTTTAGCTTTCTCTAAGCCGCCATCTTAACCGGAAGTCTGTAACCTTTGAAAAAGACCTAAAAGTGGGTGGAATAGGCAAGGCAGAATGGAGATTTGAAAATATCTACATTGTCTGCCATGATTGCCATCCAAAAAGATGAAACTTGGTAGAAATAAAGAAAATTTTATGAAGTCCATTCACCATATTAAGTGCAAGTGGGGATGTCAAAAGGATTGTATTTATTCTCAGATTAAAACACACAAAAACACATACATACACACAGAAATAACATACAGGGAACACCTGTATGCTATGAAAGAAATGAATATTGAAAAAACCTGAGAATTATAGAAGAAGGCAAGCTCAATATACTAATGGTGTAATATAGCTACCTAATATGCTAATTTTATATTTGATTGCATTAAGAACAGTATTTTAAAATTCCTTCTAGAAACCAGTCAGTCAGTAAAGATTTAAGAGCCCAGCATATGCCAGGTACTGTACTAGGATATGGAGATACCCAAAAAGGCAAAAGAGAGCCCTTGCTTTTAAGGAGCTCACAGACTAAGGTCCGGAGGAGGAAGAATAAAGCACATGCAAACAATGATGTAAAAATAGAATCATATATGGGAAATAATTACAGAGTACTATTATGGTTTTATTGTTTTATTTATGAAGGATTCAATGAAGTTTTATGGAATATATTTGAGCGTGGAATCAATTTGTATGGCAATCAATCAACAAATATCTCTTATGTGCCAGGAACTGTGTTAAGGGCCTGGAATAGGAAAAAAGGCAATAGAGAGCCCCTGCTATGCAAACAACTATGTACAAAAAAGCCATGTGCAGGATAAATGGGAAATAACTAAATTTTGGATTCAAGAGCACTTAGATAGGGCTTTCTATAGAAGGTAGGATTTCAGTTAGAACTTTAGGACATGAGACAGACAAAGGAAGGTCACATTTTAATCCTCTTCTGGATTTCATTGACTATATTTTAATCAATCTCCTGCACTATTTACCTTCACTTGGTCCTCTAGGACACTCTCATAATAGAGTTGCCCAATAGAAGTGTCTTGACTTATTCCCTTAATTATTTCTTTTTTTTTTAACCTGAGGATCTGGTAAATGTCAAGCACCAGCTATGAGAAATCAAACATCAGTGACAGAGTTCATTCTCCTGGGACTGACTGATGACCCGGAGCTACAGATCTTGATTTTTGTCTTTTTGTTTTTCACCTACATATTGAGTGTAATTGGCAACTTGACCATCATCACCCTAACCCTGTTGAACTCTCACCTCAAGACTCCTATGTATTTCTTCCTCAGGAACTTTTCTTTTTTAGAAATCTCATATACAACTGTCTGCATTCCTAGATTTCTGGTCAGTATAATAACTAAAGAAAAAGCAATTTCTTATAATTCTTGCATGGCCCAAGTGTTCTTTTTTATCCTCTTTGGTGCAACAGAATTTTTTCTGTTGGCAGCTATGTCCTATGATCGCTATGTGGCCATCTGCAAACCCCTACACTACACAACTATCATGAGCAGCAAAGTCTGCAGCCAGCTTGTAATCAGCTCTTGGCTGGCAGGTTTCCTCATTATCTTTCCACCAGTCATCATGGGCCTTCAGCTGGAATTTTGTGACTCCAATGTCATTGAGCACTTTACATGTGATACTTCTCCAATTTTGTCACTCTCTTGTACAGACACCACAGTCTTAGAGATTATGAGTTTTTGGTTAGCTGTGTTCACACTCTTGGTCACTTTGGCATTAGTTATTTTGTCTTATGCTTATATCCTCAGAACTATTCTGAAAATCCCCTCTGCCCAGCAAAGGAAAAAGGCTTTCTCCACTTGTTCCTCCCACATGATTGTTGTCTCTATCTCTTATGGAAGCTGCATTTTCATGTATGTCAAACCTTCACCAAAAGAAGGGGTGGCTATGACTAAAGGGGTTGCTGTGCTCAATACTTCTGTTGCTCCCATGCTGAATCCTTTCATATATACCCTAAGAAACCAGCAAGTGAAACACGCTTTTAAGGATACAATCAGAAAGATTTTTTCCTCACATAAATAATTTTTAAAAGAAAACTCATGCCTGAAAAATAAGAGCAAATATATGTGAAAGAAAGAGGACCTCTTCACAGCAGTGTAGGAATTACTTGGGACAATCTTTTGTTCAATAATTTTTCTTTGTATAAAACATAAAAGTTATATTTCTTCACTTTTACATATGTATTTCTTTTTATCCCAGAATATGGCTGATTTTTAAAAATATACTTAAGTTTGCTAAAAAATAAAATATTTAATAGTGCTATTGAAATGATACCAAAAGTCTTCCAAATTTTATTGTTCAAAGTCTGTTCATTACTACAGTTTCTTTGAAAGAAAAACATTAAATGACCAATCATAACTGTGCCAGGATGTATTTTTGCATTTTTTTTTCAGTTTTCTCATAAATGTAAATATCTTTTAATTTAGCAATTATGTGTGTTTGTGTCATTATTTAGTTACTTTAATACATAACAGTTTCCTTTTAATCTGGTCAAGGCCTAACTCAGGCCAGTTTAATGATTTAGAAATTGGTTTGGAACACAATAAAACACAAATTAAAGCAAACACAACAAATCAATAATTGCAATAAGATTTCAAAGGAGATGATTTATTATTGCTGACTAAAACACAATTCCACTCTGATTCTACATTCCCCATGTTAATAGCAATGCCAAGGGGCAATGAGGTGACTCAGTGGATTGAGAGCTAGACACAGAGACAGGAGGTACTAGGTTTATTTCTGGACTCAGACATTTCCTAGTACTGTGACCCTGGACAAGTCACAACCCCCATTGCTTAGCTTTTACTGCTCTTCTACCTTTGAACAAATATACAGTATTGATTCTAAGATTGAAGGGAAGGGTTTTTTTTTAATTAATACAAAATAAAAACCAAAACAAGATGCAACAACAATGCTAGGTTGGAAATTCATCCAATAGGAAAATGGGAATTCCAGGGTATTTCTTAAGGGCCTATTCCATCTAGGATTTTTATATCTGTTATACTCTGAATTAAACAAATTCTGAAGACAACTTCCTCATCTCCTTATGAAGAAAGCTACCTTGAACTCTGTAAAAATAATTTCTCTTTCTACCATATCAAAGCCTTGGTGAAAAGTTTTAAAAATTCCTTCAAATGGATTTTCACCACTGAAATTCTCTCAAAATAACTCCAATCTTTAGAGGATTTTAACATACACAATAACTAGAGAGAAATTTAATATAAGTAACAAAAGCATTTTCTTTTCAGAAGCATAATCCATGCAGTTGAGTCAAAATCAATAGCAGGTGACCACATATTATAAAATATAACATAGCAATGATTAATGCAAATAGCCCCAGAATCATAAGTATCACTATCATCAAGATTACTCTTCTAATAACATAATCAGTTGCCATCATATTTGAAGTTTTATTATTGCAAGGTTTGCCAGGGATCATCTGTTGCTTGCATATAGCCTACCACAAGGTGAAAGGTAAAACTGAAACTCAAACTGTACTTCCATCCACTTAGGGTTGCCCAATTTATCAGCCAAAATTTTATCTTCCCATGAATATCTTCAAGGTGATGAAACCAAATGTTTCCACTCAAGTCTTAGAGATAATATCTATTTTTTCTATATTTACATTAAGATTCACTTTAACATTAGTGATTTTGTCTTATGCAGATATCATTAAGTAGATGTAGTTATACAGAAGAACTATCTCCTTCATATGAAGGGATAGAATAAAGACACCTTCACAGTTATTCAAGGACTTCAGATTACCAATAAAGTAATGAACTATCCCCTGTCTTTCAGGGGAATTAATCTGAATTAGCTTAATGGAAAGAAAGTTTTACCTTCCCCATATTATTATAGGAAAGATTATTCCTCAATATTTCCCCCTCAATCTATTACTCTTTTTATAATAGTGCTTAAATTGTGATCTTTTGGAAGAAAATTTAATTAATATATTTCATGAATATTTATTTTCTTTTAACCCTACTTTCTTTTATTTAAAATGTTATCTTTTCCTTTTCAATTTTTTTTTCAGTTTCATATATAAACTTTTTTTTACTATTGTTCTTTGACATTTTTAGGATTCAGGTTTTCCTCTTCTCTCCCTTTTCCCTACCTCTCCAATATGGTAAATCATCTAAATTAGGTTATAGCAGTACTTCCATGCAATACACATTTCAATATTGCTCATTTCATGATAGAAGACACATTGCACATACAATAAAAATATCATAAAAGAAATAAATGGAAAATGACTTGCTTTGATCTGCCTCAGACTGCAGCAGTTCCTTTTTTGGCTATGGATAGCATTTTCATTATGGGTCCACAAGTGGTTATCTTGGAAATTTACTTTGCTGATAATGGTTTAGTCCTTTACAGTTGATCATCATTTAATATTTCTGCTACTGTATACCTTGTTCTCCTATTCCTCATTTCACTTTGCATCTGTTCATATGTCTTACCAGGTTTTTCTAAACTAATTCCACTTAATGTTTCTTAGTGCACAACAGTATTCCATTACAACCACATACTACAGCTTGTTCATCCATTCCCCAAATAATAGGGATTCTTTATCACTATAAAATTATTTAGTACTATGAACAAATCTGCTAAAAATATTTTGGTACAAGTAGGTCCTTTTCTGTTGCCTCTATCTCTTTGTGATACCAACCCAATAGTGATAATTCTGGGCCAGAGTATGCATGGCTCTATGAACTTTTAGCCTGATTCCATATTGCTCTCCATAATGGTTATATCAGTTCACAGTTCCACCAAAAGTGTTCTAATTTTCCCACATCAAATTTGTTGTTTTCCTTTTGGATCATGTAAGCCAATATGATAGATGTGAAGAGGTATATCACAAAAAAGTTTTTAAAAAGTGAGATGATTTAACTTCAATTTATATTCAAATTTCATCTATTTTAGTGAATAGCATATTTTCATTTGAAATCATTTGGATCATTATGTTGATCAGAATAGCCAAGTCTTTCACAGTTTATCATCATCACATTGCTGTTAAAACTTTCCCATTTCCTTTCTTCTCATTGCATCAACTTATCTACATCTTGCTATGTATTTTCTGTAACCATCTCCTTAGTCATTTTATAGAGCACAATAACACTCCATCACAATCATATAATAAAACTTGTTTATCCATTAACTATTTGATTATTATCCCTTCAATTATTTGATTCAACAAAAAGGAGTTGCAGAAATATTTTTCCTTAGTCTCATCGAGGTATTCACCTAGTAGTGGTATTGTTGGCTTTAAGGATACGTAGTTTTATGACTGTGCATTTATAGCTTACAGTAGTTCAAAGCTTTTCTCAAGAATGACTGGACCAATTCACAACTCTCTGAATAGTTTATTGAGATATCTATTTTCCTTTATCTCCTCAAGAACTTGCCATTTGTAGTGACTGTGAGGTGGTAACTCTAAGGGTTAAAATAAAAGTTTGACAAAGTAAGGAGAGCAGTTTAATAGAAAAAAAATCTTCATTTAATTTAAGAAAGAATGGCAGATAGAGAGCAGCTTTTAATAATTTAAGTTTTAATGAGAATATAGTAGTTATAAATTAATTTTATCACTTTAAGTCAGAGAAAAGAAAACATCTAGCAGCTTTTAATAATTAACAATTTAGTTTAATTAAAATATAGTAAAATAATATAGCAAAGGAGAGAAATATAGAAAAGAGGAGAGATTACTAATCTTATACTGTATAAAGATACCTAAAATTCCTAATAACTACTTCTAATTGTCTTCTGAGGACAGCTTCTTTTTGCCTGACAAAACAGTAGGCCTATCTAACCTACATAATCTAAAATTGATTCACTAACTACCAAACTCCCTAAAATAATGGATAACCAATATTCACTCCTTCAATCAGTTTTCTATAGCAGCCCAAACTCTCAGTAGCCAACTGACAGCAGATCCTTGCCTAAGAGACAGATCTCGTGCTCTTTAGAGATCACAGAGGCAAAAAGCACTTTGAAAGCTAAAGCCAAAAGCCCTCTTAAGCTCAGGCCTGTCTTTATATGCCAGCAACTAAATGCCAACTCACACTACCATCAATCAACCCCAATGACCAACTCATGACAAGCAGCCAACTTCCCCACAACTGCCAGCCCTAACTGTCAGCAACTGAAAGACTGCAACTGACACTGACTCAGCAGAGGGTTCCCCAGTTCCTACTTCTTGTGACTGTGGGCTGGTTAATCCCTACACATCTCTATGGTAAGAGGACCTCCAAGACCCCTTTTAAATTCAAGAAATTA
Organism: Monodelphis domestica; assembly: GCF_027887165.1. Lineage (NCBI taxonomy): Eukaryota > Metazoa > Chordata > Mammalia > Didelphimorphia > Didelphidae > Monodelphis > Monodelphis domestica. The sequence continues at coordinate 28,632,706 of NC_077231.1, read as the reverse complement.
GGACTTCCGGGTTAACATGGCTGCAATCTAGATGCGAATCGCCTCCTCTCCCTGGCACTGAACAAAATAGAATACCTCAAAAGAGCATAAAAATCACCTTTAGAAGAACAGAGGGACTCTCCAGTACCCCACAGAAATGAAGACATATAGGGTTTGAACATTTCCACACTATAAGAAGGAGGAAAAGCTTGCACAAAAATTTGAACTGAGTCACCCTTCCTCCCCCTACATCCCCCACCAAACCAGAGTAAAGTATCAGAGTGCTCACTGGGACAGCGAGTGAGTGAGGAACATCTCTGTCTGGGGGGAAACACCAGGGTTCTTGGAATCTAAAGACTGCTAGGAAATGACCTCTCAGGGCAGTTTCACAGGAGAATCCTCTGCTGAGCACAGGGGTGGCTGCGCTAAACACAGGAGAGGCTGTGCTGAGCACAGGGGTGGCCGCACTAAGCACAGGGGCAGCTGCACTTAACACAGGGGCAGTTTCACAGAGCACAGAGGCCTGTGCTCTAAGAAAGCTTGGAGTCTAGGAAGAACTAGTCTGAGGCAACCTAAATTCACAGAAAACCCACCCATATCACCCAGACCCCAGACCAAAAAGGAAAGGGGAATAAAACCACCAAAGGGATGGCTCACCCGGCCCAAAATCAAGCTGCCAGGAAGAAAGGAAAAAGGGTGACTATTGAAAACATCTATGGCGGGAGTACCCAAGGAAAAGAAGAGAAAGAGGATGAAATCCAAACAAAATCAAAACATGCCTCCCAAAAAGGAAATTATCCACAAGCTCTGGAAGAACTCAAATTGGAGCTTACCCAATAGATGGAAACCTTCTGGAAAGAAAAAATGGGAGAAAGAGATCAGCAGTCTGATAGACAAGACTTCACAATTGGAGAAAGAGCTGGAAGCAGCTAATAGAAGGGCAGACAAAGCTGAAAAGCAAAACCAGTCCCTAACGACCAGAATTAAGCAACAGGAAGACAGTGAGCTTGCAAAACAGGAAGAATTAATAAAGCCAAGCCAAAAAATTAATGAATTAGAAGAAAACATAAAATATCTCACTGAAAAAGTCACAGACCAGGAAAACAGAGGAAGAAGAGACAACATGAGAATTATTGGCCTACCTGAAAAGCCAGAGATAAACAAAAACCTTGATGCTATACTACAGGAGATTATAGAAGAAAATTGCCCCCATGTTCTGGAGCAAGGGGGCAAAATAGAAATAGAAAGGGTTCATAGAACACCCTCTATACTAAATCTCCAAAAGACAACCCGAAGGAATGAAATTGCCAAAATCAAGAGCTTCCAAGAAAAGGAGAAAATCCTACAAGAAGCCAAGAAGAAGAGCTTCAGATATAGGGGGGCTCCCATAAGGATCACACATGACTTAGTGGCTAACACACTAAGAGACCGCAAAGCATGGAACACGATATTTAGAAAGGCAAGAGAGCTGGGTCTCCAACCAAGAATCAACTACCCAGCAAAACTGACTATATACTTCCAGGGGAAAGTATGGGCATTCAACAAAATAGAAGATTTCTAAGCATTTACTAAGAAAAGATCAGAAATTAGTGGAAAATTTGATATCCAATCACAGAAAGCAAGAGAAACATGAAAAGGTAAATATGAAAGAAAGGGAAAAGGAGATAAATCTTATATTTTTCTTTAAGGCAAACTCTCTTCTAAAAGGACTACATTTACATCAAATTATGTATATTAATATGTGGGGAAAATGTATTGTGTAACTCTCAAAAATTGTATGCATCATAAGAGTAGTTAGAAGAATCATGCATAGGGAAAGATTGGGGCATCAAGAAGATTTGGGGAAAGTGGGGACAAAGAAAGAAAAAGGGAGGAGTGGAAGTGTCAACAATACTAAGATTTACTTCAAGAAATGGGGGGGACTAAATAGAATAATCTTTCCCATTCAAAGATACACATGGGAAAAGGAGGGGAAGAACTCTCATATGAGAAGGAGAGGAAGAGAACGTGAAGTGGAATTACTTAAACCTTACTCTCAGTGAAATCAACTCTGAGAGGGAAAAACATCTAGATCCAGTGGGATCTTGAATTCTATCTTATCCAATAGGGTAAGAAAGAAAGGGAAATTAAGGAGGGGGGGAGGGAGTATAAAAAGGGAAGGAAGGAGAGGGGGGAGGAGAAGGGAGTATAAAAATGGAGGGGCTAGAAAGGTAATCATATCAAGGGATGGTACTAGGGGGACTGACCTAAAGTAAATCACTGATTCAAAAGGATATAGCTAAAGAAGAAAGGTCAGAACTAGGGGAAGATATCAAAATGCCAGGGAATCCACAAGTGACAATCATTACTTTGAATGTGAATGGGATGAACTCACCCATAAAATATAGACAAATAGCAGATTGGATTAGAGCCCCAAACTGTACCATATGTTGTCTTCAAGAAACACATATGAGGGGGTTGATACTCACAAGATTAGAATTAAAGGATGGAGTAAGACCTTTTGGGCCTCAACTGACAGAAAGAAGGCAGGAGTTGCAATCATGATATATGACAAAGCCAAAGCAAAAAATAGACCTGATCAAAAGGGATAGGGAAGGTAAATATATTATGTTAAAAGGGAGTATAGACAATGAGGAAATATCACTAATCAACATGTATGCACCAAATAGTATAGCACCAAAATTTCTAATGGAGAAACTAGGAGAATTGAAGGAGGAAATAGACAGTAAAACCATATTAGTGGGAGACTTGAACCAATCACTATCAAATTTAGATAAATCAAACCAAAAAATAAATAAGAAAGAGGTAAAAGAGGTGAATGAAATCTTAGAAAAATTAAACTTAATAGACATATGGAGATAAATACATATGGACAAAAAGGAATACACCTTCTTCTCAGCACCACATGGCACATTCACAAAAATAGAGCATACACTAGGTCACAGAAACATGGCACTAAAATGCAGAAAAGCAGAAATAATAAATGCAGACTTTTCAGATCATCAAGCAATAAAAATATTGATCAGTAAGGATACATGAAAAGCCAAATAAAAAATTATTTGGAAATTAAATAATATGCTACTCCAAAATCAGTTAGTTAGAGAAGAAATCATAGAAACAATTAATAATTTAATTGAGGAAAATGACAATGGTGAGACATCCTTTCAAAACTTATGGGATATAGCCAAAGCAGTACTTAGAGGAAAATTCATATCCATGAGTGCATATATTAACAAATTAGGGAGGGCAAAGATCAATGAATTGGAAATGCAAATCAAAAAATTTGAGAGCAAACAAATTAAAAACCTCCAGAAGAAAACCAAACTAGAGATCCTAAAAATTAAGGGAGAAATTAATAAAATCAAAAGTGATAGAACTATTGATTTAATAAATAAGACAAGAAGCTGGTACTTTGAAAAAACAGACAAAATAGACAAAGTACTGGTCAATCTAATTAAAAAAAAGTAAAGAAGAAAGGCAAATTAACAGCATCAAGGATGAAAAGGGGGACCTCACCTGCTCACTGCTCATGGGTAGGATGAACCAATATAATAAAAATGACCATCCTACCCAAATTCATTTATCTATTTAGTGCCATCCCCATTGAACTTCAAAAAAATTTTTTTTACTGATTTAGAAAAAAAAAACATAACGAAGTACATTTGTCCCATGCTCATTTATCAATTGGAGAATGGCTTGATTTTTTTGTACAATTGATTTAGCTTTGCATAAATTTGAGTAATTAGACCTTTGTCAGAGGTTTTCTAATTCCCCCTAATTCCCTCTAGAGCAAACTCAGTATAAGGAAATATTATTTTCTCTTTTAGTCAATTTTAATAAAAATAAAGTTCTTTTATTACCCACTACCCTTTAATTTTCTGTTAATGATTCTTTTAAATGAAGTTTTTCCAATTATATTCCATACTTTTCTTTTGGTGATTTTTCTCTTTATCACCCTTTTCTCTCTCTTTTTTTTCAGATAATCTCAACATTATCACCTCACTTTTGTGGCCTCAGTCTTCAAAGACTTCTAACTATCCTAATCCAGTTCTTAGAAGTTACATGAATCATCTTTTCATATAAGAGTAAAAACAGATTAACTTTATTGAATCTCTTAGAATTATTTCTTCAAACTTCATCTTTCATCTTTATCTTTTCTTGATTATCAGAAGTTTTACATTTGTCAAATTATCTATTTAACTCTGATTTGTTTTTTAATCAGGACATCACGAGTCCTGCATGGCTGATTAAAATCTCAGCTTCTTTGTCTTCCAAAATATTGTATTTCAATCACTCTACTCCTTTAACATGAAATCTTTTAAATCTTGTAATTTGCTGATTGTGACTTCATAAAAAGGTCTCTTTAGGGGTATTGGTAATATTTTATCCTTGACCTAGAATATCTGAAATTTGGCAATAATATTCCTAGGAGTTTTCATTTTGGGATCTCTTTCAATAGGTAATCAGTATATAAGTTTTCCATTTCTATTTTACCCACTGCTCCTAAGACATCAAGGTGTTTTTTTCCTTAATAGTTTCTTGAAATTCATATGATATCTAGGCTTTAGATCCTTTCTTCAAAATAATAAAGAGTAATTACTTAAAACAATCAGCAAATATCATCTCCAATGAAGATAAATTAGAAATCTTCCCAATATGATTAGAAGTAAAGCAACAATGCCTATTATCACCAGTTATTTAATATTGTACTAGAAATGCTAGTGGTAGCAATTAGAGAAGAAAAAGAAATTGAAGGGATTATAGGCAATGAGGAAATTGAACTATCACTCTTTGCAGATGATATGATGGTCTATATGATATGATAGAGAATCCTAGAAAATCAACTAAAAAGTTAGTGGAAATAATTAATAGCTTTAACAAAGTTGTAGGATACAAAATAAATCCACACAAATCATCAGCATTTCTAAATATTTCTAACAAAACTCAGCAGTAAGACATAAATTTTAATTTTAATTTAAAATCACTTGAGATAATATAAAATATTTGGGAACTTATCTGCTGAAACAAACTCTGGAATTATATGACCACGACTACAAAATACTTTTCACAAAAAGAAAACTAGATTTAAACAATGGGGAAATTATTAATTACTCATGAGTAGGCTGAGCTAATATAATAAATGTACCAATCCTACCTAAATTAATTTACTTATTCAATGCTATACCTATAAAACTAATAAAAATTATTTTATAGAGCTAGAAATATAGGAATAACATTCATTTTGAAGAAAAAAGTTCAAGAGTATCAAGGGAACTATTGAAAAAAAATTTGAAAGATGGTGGCCCATAAGCATTAGATCTTCAACTGTTCTATGAAGTTGCAATCATCAAAACAATCTGGTACTAGCTACAAAATAGAAGGGTGTGACCTCAACAATCTAATATTTGATAAGTCCAAAGACTTAAGCTCTGGGAATAAGAACTCACTATTTAAAAAAAATAACTGCTGACAAAATTGGAAAACAGGATGGCACTAATTGGGTTTCAAGCAATATCTCACACCTTATATGAAGATAAGGTTAAAATGGGCATATGATTTCAACATAAAGAATGATATTACAAGTAAATTAGGGCAACATAGAATAGTTTTCCTGTCAGATCTATGGAGAAGGGAGAAATTTCTGACTAAAGAGATTGGGAACATTACAAGATGTAAAATAAATAACTTTGATTATATTATATTAAAAAGGTTTTGTATAAACAAAACTACTGCAACCAAGATTAGAAGGGAAACAACAAACTGGGAAAAGTTTTTATAACAAATTTCTCAGATAAAGGTCTCATTTCTCAAATACATAAATAAATAAGTCAAAATTGTAAGAATCCAAGTCATTCCCCAATTGAAAAGTAGCCAAAGGATAAGAATAGGCAGTTTTTAGATGAAGAAAAAAAAACTATCATTAATCATATGAAAAAATGTTCTAAATCCCTCTTAATTAAATAAATGCAAAACACACCTCTCAGATTGTCCAATATCACAGGAAAGGAAAATGATCACTATTGGGGGAATGTGGAAAAACTCGGAGACTAATACATTGCTGGTAGAGTTGTAAACTGGCCCAAACATTCTTTAGGGCAATTTGGAATTATGCCCAAAATGCTATTAAAAATGCATACATTTTGATCCAGCAAATACCACTACTACTGTATCCTAAAGAAATAAAAAAATAGGAAAGAACCTGTTTGTACAAAAATTTTTGTAGCTTCTCTTTTTGTTGTGACAAAGAATTGGGAAAAAAAGGATGTCCTTCAATTGGGGAATGACTGAACAAAATGTGGTATATGATTGTGATGAAATACTATTGTGCTCTAAGGAATGATGAACAAGATGATTTCAGAAAGAGCCAGAATGACCTATGTGAACTAATGTAGATTGAAAGAAGCAGAACCAGGAGAACATTAAACACAGTACTTACAATGTAATGGAACTATCAAATGTGATGACCTTTGCTACTAATAGCAATACAATGATCCAGGACAATTCTGAGGGACTAATGAAAAATAATGCTATCCACATTGAGAGAAAGAACTGTTGAAGTAGAAATGCAGATGAAAACATATGATTTATTATTTGTTTATTTGGATATATATTTTGGGGTTTTGGTTTTATAGAATTGTTCATTTACAAGAATGAATAACATGGAAAATAAAAAAATTAAATTAATAAAAAATAAGAAGTTGAGTCACCTGGGTAGCTCAGTGGATTGAGAGTCAGGCCTAGAGATGGGAGGTCCTGTGTTCAACTTTGGCCTCAGACACTTCCTAACTGTGTGACCTTGGGCACCCCATTGCTTAGCCTTTAGCATTCTTCTGCCTTGGAACCAATACATAGTACTGATTCTAAGATGGAAAGCAAGGGTTCAAAAATTTTTTTAAAAGTAAGAAATCTAACAATTTTGATTCAGGAACCATAAAGACATTACAATATACACAGAAGCTGCTTAATACATGTTGTTTTTTAAAAAATAAATGTCCATAAGTATTATTTTCAATGCTAAGGAAGATACAATGATAATAAGATAGTGGTTTAACTTTCGGTTGGGGAGAAGACTCAGTTTTTTAGTATTGTTCATTAGAAAAATTGTGGTAACATTTGATATAGTGAAAACAAGTTATGAAAACATGGGAGGTCTTAATATTCCAATCACAGAATTGAATGAATACAATAAATAGTATATACATAGTATTTTAAGACATGTAAACTATTTTACAAACATTATCTCATTTTATCCTCATAACAAGCCCAGCAAATTGATGCCATTTCCCCCTTTTTAAATTTGAGATAATTGAGTCAGAGGTTAAGAGACTTGCCAAAGGTCATAAATGAATCAGCTGTCTGAAGTCAGATTTGTCTTGTAGCTCTAGGTCTAGTGCTCTATTCACTGTGTCACATACCAGCCTATGTAAAAGAAAGATAAGCAAAGAAGGAAACTATAAAACTGGACAGTCTTTTGGAAAAGTCTGGCTGAAGCTGCAGGGGGTAGGCAAGGGGCTGGGGCTGGGGCTGCCCCTGCCACCAGCCACAGGCCTCAGCTTGGCCCCTGCTATCGGTGGTGCCAGCCCCCTCTGGCCCTCCCCAAGTCTAAGAAGATGGCAACACAGTTCGTGCTGATTGAGGTGCCGGAGCTGCATCAGGGGGATTCAGATTCAGAGGAAGATGAATCTACAAAGAAGAAAACTTTTCTTCAGCGATCTGGTGAAGGAACAGGTTTATCAGCTTTTCTTGCCCAACCCAAAAACCTTACTACAAAAGAGACTAACCTATTTCTCTGGCCCTATACTTTCTCTTGAAAACCCACAGATGTCTCTGCTTACACCAAGCTCTCCAAATCAGTCCCCAAGACCAAATATGCTTCTTTTATTTCCTTTTCTACCCCCTGTTACTGGTGCAACCACTACTACCTCCATCTCCCTCAGTCATCAAAGCAGCTGCCAAGAGTGCTGCTCTACAGGTGACAAAGCACTTCACACAAGAGGAGGATGACAGTGATGAAGAAGTAGCCCCTGAGAACTTCTTCCATCCAGATGAGGTTGAGCCTCCTGGAACTGAACCATACCCTTACCCTGTCCCTGTTGCCTCTGAAGAGCAATCCCACCCCTGGCATAGAGCCATATCCCACCTTCTAGGAAAATGCAGCCAATGTTCCCCTTGAATTCAAGAAGGTGACTGGATCAAGTGGGACTCCTTGGGTGCCTAAGCCTGGGGAGGACGACAACAGTCATCCTTATTATCAGTTCCCTACATATGGTGATGCTAATACCAGTGGCATTTACTATCATAATTATTGTAGTAGTGGCTACTACCCTGAATCTGATCCAGCCTTAGCTTTCTCCAAGAGATTACTCCAGACACCTCTTTCGTGGATGACTAAGCATTCAAGGGGCTTCAGGGAAAGAAGAACCAACCAAGGAAGAGAGGAGATAAAATTTGTAGAGATCAAAGGGGATGACCAGCTCAATGGGGGCCAGCAGTGGATGACCAAGTCCTTGAGAGAAGAAAAAACCATGAAGTTATTCAGCAAGAAGAAAGGTCAATAGTCAACAGGCCAGCAGAGGAAAAAACACCAAACCACATTATATGATTCCCCTGACTAAGGAGTGAGAATTGGAGCTAAAGAATACTTGGTCAGAGAACAAGTTCAGCCACTGGCAGATGCAAGCCAAATATAGATTCTAGACTTCTAGAACTGATGATTCCCTCAAGGATCCCATCTTCTGCTTTACCCAGTGCCAGGTGGCCTGGACTTGCCCTTTCTAGCTAATACTTTTGGGGCCTCCAGAAGTTTTAAGTCCAGGACCTTCTTCCCTAGGGCCCTAGCCATCCCCTCCATGAGTATGAACACATTGAATTTCATTTTCTTTTCTGTTTTTTCCTGCCTATTTAAATTTAGAATATTTTCTCATGGTTCCATGATTCATGATTCTATGTCCCAGCCTCTGCTCTTCCCTCCCCCCATCCCAAAGCTGACAAGCAGATCTACTGGGTTATACATGTATCATTGTTCAAAACCTATTTCCATGTTATTCATATTTTCAGTAAAGTGATTTTTTTAACATCAAAACCCTAATCATATTCCATCATATGTTGTTCTTCTGCATTTCTGTTCCCACAGTTCTTTCTCTGGATGTGGACAGTATTCTTTCTCATAAATTACTCTGAATTATCCTGAGTCATTGCATTGCTGCTGGTAGAAAAGTCTATTACATTCTACTATGCCATAATGTATCAGTCTCTGGGTACAATGTTCTCTTGGTTAATCTCATTTTGCTATGCATCAAATAACTCACTAACATCATTATAACTCACATGGAATTTCTCCAAGTCATTATTCCTTTCAGCACAAGATATTCCAACCCTATCAGATACCACAATGTATTCAGCCATTCCCCTATCAATGGACACCTCCTCCTCATTTTCCCATTTTTTTTTTGCCACCACAAAGAGCACAACTATAAATACTTTTGTACAATTATTTTCTCTTATTATCTCTTTAGGGTACAAACCCAACAGAAGTATGACTGGGTGAAAGGGCAAGTATTATTTTAAAACCCCTTGGACATAATTCCAAAGTCCCTCCGGAATGGTTGGACCAATGCACAACTCTACCAGCAGTGTATTAGTGTTCCAATTTTGCCACATCCCTTCCAACATTTATCACTTTCTTTTGCTGCCATATTGGCCAGTCTGCTAATTGTAAGGTGGTACCTCAGGTTTGCTTTAATTTGCATTTCTCTAATCAGGAGGGATTTAGAACAGTTTTTCATGTGCTTATTGATAGTTTTGATTTCATCATGTGAAAACTGCCTATTCATATAGCTTGACCATTTGTCAATTAGAGAATGGTTTGCTTTTTTTGTAAATTTGACTTAGTTTTATTTATTTGGGAAATTAAATCTTTGTCAGAGAGTTTTGTTATAAAAATGTTTTCCCACTTTGATGCTTTCTTCCTAATTTTGGTTTCATTGGCTTTGTTTGTACAAAAAATCTTTAATTTGATATAATCGAAGTCATTCATTTTACATTTTGCAATATTCTCTATCTCTTTCTTGGTCTTAAATTCCTTCCTTTTCCACAGATCTGACAGGTATACTATTATATATTCATCTAATTTATTTATGATTTTATGGATGAAGTAAATGAAGAAGAGATTGTAGAAAGTTAAAATCATCAGTCAGATTGAGTCTGCAGTCAAAAAGATCAATAAGGAGAGGATATAAGAGGACAATGAAGATGAAAAGGAGACTTCAGGACTTAATAGACAATGTTGAAAGACTGAAAATTTATAAATTTAAAAGACTTTGAGAAATTTACAATAAACAAGATTACAGGATGAATAGACTAATGAATTGATACTTTGGGGATAATGTTTTATAGTACAAAATAACAGAACATTTATTCACATACAAACACAAATATATTTACTATTATGAAATTGCAGAAGAGTATTCAAGAAAGAGGAGAGCATACAATAGTACCATAAAAACAATATAACAGTAACACTAACATTAAAATAGCAAAACAACATGACATAGCAAAAGTAACAACATAACAAAACATAAACATGGTTAGGTTACATTTAATCACTAGTTAAATGAGTGAAACAATGTATAGTTAGGATACTGTTATAATTAGCTATAGATAAGTTAGTTATTAACAAAATACAATTACATACTTAGATTTAGTTTAAGTATAGAAATCTAGTTAGATAGAAAAAGTTTAAAGATAGGGATTAATTGGGTAGGAATAAGGAAAATAAGATTAGAAAATTAGATACAGACTTGCACTATATCATAGATTACAGAACACAAACAACATATGACATCACATATCAAAAAAAATTATAAATAAATACATAAAATATATAAATAAGATGTATAATAGGATTGTAAATTAATTGAATTATACTGTATGTATATATGTTAAAGCATGTATAAATATGAATTGCATATATGTGTATATATGTGCATACATATAGCATAAATGTGTATTGTCTGTATGTACTATATACATGTAAATTATGTACATAAATCACTTTATGTTTATTGTTACATGTATTTACATAAGTGAGTTTGGTTTGATTTTTAGTGTAAATAAAAATTATTTTCAAAAATTTTTCTCTAAATTTAATATGAATGTACTGCAATAGTAGTACAATTTTCTGTTTTAGCTGATGAGAATATTTTGAGTTTGATGTTTGCATGGAAGTTATGTTCATCTTTCCTTTGATGTTATTTGCTGTTTTGCTTTTGTTTCTGTTTGACTTTTGTACTTGTTCTTTATGTAATTCCTTTCCCTTTTCCATTTCCCTTATTAAATTTCCTAGAATAGGTTAGTATTAGTTAGAGTAAGATAGTTGAGTGATGGTTGTTATTTTGGGTAGATTTCTTAGTTTAGGTAATTGTTAAGTATTTTAGACTGTGCACAAATACAAAAATCGAAACATGATTTTTGTTTTGTGCAAAAGGCAGGGAATGTGATAGGGAGATGATGTTTGCAAAAGACTGTAACACATAGTGATTGACAGGAGCATGTGACAGAGAGTCACATGAGAGCCTAAAGGTTGGGATCTGGGCAAAGATTCTAAGGTCCCAAGAGTCTTGGCATTTCTCTCCTAAAGGAACTGGAGTTGGGGGTTTGAAAACAGGTTTCTGGCTTTTTGGTGATACCAGCTGAAGAAAGGAATCTCTTGAACTGGCTCCTGGCAGCTTGAACAGAGGATTGTGGACCCACTTCTCCACTTGACCTGTTTGGACAGTTTTTATCTGATGATCCTGGCCCATTTGATTGAACTCCACTTGTGAGATTTGGTTATTGGGGAAACTTATTGTTTTAGTTTAGATAAGATAGTTTAAGATAGATTTATAGAAATTAGAGTTTAAGATTGATTGTAATAATTCTCCAAACCCCCTTTCCTTCCTCACTTTCCCAAACAATAAATCTGGTTTTTTTAATTTTTTCTTCTTGTTCATTCCCCTATCATATCCAACTATTACAGCATGCTAGAATCAGTGAGTGAGCCAGGGGCACCTACAGGTCTTTGGAAGCTGAGTAAGACCACCAAAGGCCTACCTCTGAGAGCAGCTAGACTTGAGACCTCAACAGGTGGAAGAGCTCAGACATTGGGCACAAAGATAAGAGTAGAGAAGGGCTGAAAACAGTAGAAGCTGCAGAGTCTCAAGAGGTAGCCTCAGGCAAAGACTGTGCTACTTAACTCCATACACAGAGAGAGCCTGCCCTCCTCACTCAGACTTCTGATTGGAAAGGGAAGGAAAAACTAGCATAGTGAAGGCAAAAAAAATCAACTTCCCAACACCAAGAACAACAAGAAGAATTTGACCCTGGATAATTTTTATGGAGGAAAAATCTAGACTACAGAGGAAATAGCAGCATAGGAACTTCAAATAAATATATCCAAACCTTCCAAAAACAATGGAAATTGTCCACAAGCACTTGAAGAATTTAAATTGGAGCTTATCAAAAAGATGGAAGAATATTGGCAAGAAAAAATGGGAAATAGTTCACAAAAAGAAAATAACAGTTTAAAAGACAGGAAGTCCCAATTGAAGAAAGCAGCCCAGAAATCAAATGAAATGATAAATTAATTAGAGACCAAAATTAAACAGTTGGAAGCTATGAACAGCTGGATAGACCAAACTGAAAAGGAAAATCAAAAGATTATAGCATAAAATCAAAAGATTATGGTGGAAAACTAGTCATTAAAGACTTAAAGATTTGGGCAACTAGAAGCCAATGATCTTGCAAAATACCAAGAATTAATAAAGCAAAATCAAAAGATTGACAAAATAGTAGGAAACATGAAATATCTCACTGAGAAGATACCTGACCAAGAAAACATGTCAAGAAGAGACAGTTTGAGAATCATTGGTCTACCTGAAAATCCAGAAATAAACAGAAACCTTGACATCATATTACAAAAAATTATCCAAGTTAACTTCCCTGATGTTCTTGAACAAGAGGGTAAAATAGACTAGAACACCCTCTACACTAAATCCTCAAAAGACAACCCCCAGGAATGTAATTACCAAATTTAAGAGCTTCCAAGCTAAGGAAAATTTTACAAGAAACCAAAAAAAGGCAATTCAGATATCAAGTAACACCAATCAGGATCACACAAGATCTGGTAGCTTCCACACTAAAGGACCTCAAAGCTTGGAATATGGTATTCAGAAAGTTAAGAGAATTGAATCTTCAAATAAGGATCACCTATCCATCAAAAATGACTATATACTTCCAGGGGAAAGTATGGGAATTCAACAAAATAGAAGATTTCCAAGTATTTGTAAATAAAAGACCAGAACTAAGTGGAAAGTGTGATATCCAAACAGAAAGATCAAAAGAAACATGAAAAAGTAAATAAGAAAGAGAAGAGAAAGGGGGAAAATGTTTTCTTACTTAAAATTTCTTCTTTAAGGGCTTCAATAAGATCAAAATGTTCATATTAATATCTGAAAAAATGTTTTTGTAACTCACAAAAATATATTCACTATTACTTCGATTAGAAGAAACATTAAGTGATCTAAGATGATATGCAAAAAAAAAGAAAAAGGGAGAGGGAATAGAAGATGGCACCAAGAGAAACTTGAAGGAATATAATAAAAAGGAAAATCTAAATCACAAAATGAGCTGTATGGGAAGGGGAGGGGGAGAATACTATTATAAGTAGGAGAGGAAGAAAATGTTATTAGGTAATACTTAAATCTTACTCTCAGTGAAATAAATTATGAAAGGGAAGAGCATCTAAATCCATTGGGGTATTGAATTCTATTTTTCCCTACAGGGAAAGTGCAAAAGGAAAAACTAAGACAGAGAGTTGGGCGAGGAGTACAAAAAGGGAGGAAAATGGGGGGGGAGGGATCTTAATAGACCCTAAAAAATCATAAGAAGGAAAGAAAAAGGGAGGGGGCAGAAAGAGAAGTATAATAAGGTTAGGAATTGGGGGGATTAATTAAAAGCAAACCATGAGTTTAAAAGAATATAGCAAAAGAAGAAAGATCAGAACTAGAAGAGGATATCAAAATGTTGGGGAATACAGAAGCGGAAATCACAACTTTAAATGTGAATGGAATGAACTCATCCGTAAAAGAAAAGCAAATAGCAGAGTGGATTAGAAACCAAAATCCTACCATATGTTGTCTACAAGAAACACACATTGGAAATTAAATAATATGGTCCTCCAAAATTGATTAGTTAAAGAACAATCATAGAAACAACTAATAATTTCATTGAAGAAAATGACAATGATAAGACATCCTTTCAAAATCTATGGGATGCAGCCAAAGCAGTACTCAAGGGGAAAGTTATATCCTTCAGTTCATATATTAACAAATTAAAGAGGGCAGAGGTTAAGAAATTGAACATGTAAATCAAAAAATCTTTAAAGGGAACAAATTAAAAATCTCCAGATGAAAATTAAATTAGAGATCCTAAAAATTAAAGGATAAATTAATAAAATCAAAAGTGAAAAAACTATTGAATTAATAAATAAGACAAGAAGCTTGTATTTTGAAAAAAAAACAAATAAAATAGACAAATTACTGGTCAATCTAATAAAAAAAAGGAAAGGAGAAAACCAAATTAACAGTATCATAGATGAAAAGGGAGCCCTCACCTCTAATGAAGAGGAAATTAAGGCAATCATTAAAAACTATTATGCCCAATTATATGGCAATAAATACAGCAATCTAGATGATATGGATGAATATTTACAAAAATATAAATTTCCAAGGTTTACAGAAGAAAGAGAATACTTAAATAATCCTGTATCAGAAAAAGAAATTGAACAACTTATCAAAGAACTCCCTAAGAAAAAATCCCCAGGACTTGATGGATAGACAAGTGAATTCTCTTTGGAATATTTCTTTGGAATACAAAATTAGTGGTGGTATTGCTGGATCAAAGGGCATGCATTCTTTAAAGCCCTTTGGGCATAATTCCAAGTTGCCTTCAAAAATGTTTAGATCAATCTAAAACTCCACCAGCAATGCATTAGTGTCTCTAGGGGCTTTCCTACTTCATTGTTTGTTATATTAAATACCCCTGACAATTTGGAGAGCAAAGCAAATAAATATAACCTGTCTTCTTGCGGAGATTTTATGAAACTTGTATCTCAGAAAATGATCATGAAATTCATGAAATGGAGAATTTTTCAGTGTTTTCTTCCCACTAACCATCTAATATACAGGAAAATATTTTGATGTTTGATATTAGGTGAGGTTCATAGCATAGCTAATTGAGTGATTTTTAAAAACATGGATAAATTGATTAGGAAAAAAAACATTCTTCTGGCTAGTCTTAGACAAGAGAAAACTGGGACAATCTTTTTTTATAATCTTAGTACTCCAAATTGATGAATTAAAGCATGCACATTTGAATGAGAAATATGGCAGAATAAACCTGTACATTTCTTTAAAACTTTCCTTGTGTTTAGCACTATATCTCTTCTCTCACCTCATCCAAATCAACTAGCCTTTTCATTTAAAAATTTCATCTGGACATTTCTAGGCAAAACTTAAAAGTGAGTATGTTTCCTGTCTTTCATCTTAATCATATTGATTTTTTTAAACCCTTACCTTCTACCTTCGAATCAACATTAAGTATTGGTTCCAAGGCAGAAGAGTGGTAAGCGCTAGGCAATGGGGATTAAGTAACTTGCCCAGGCTCACACAGTTAGGAAGTGTCTTAGACCAGATTTGAACCTAGGACCTCCTGTCTCTAGGCCTACTTCTCAATCCACTGAGCCACCCAGGTGGCCCCTCTACTGGATCTTAATAATTATTTCACTTCAATCAAACAGTTCTCTATGTACTTCTTTTCTTGCAGTTTCATCATTTTCTGCCTATTTGCTCAAAATAAGAATGAAAAGAAATTGTTACTAAAATCATGCAATAAGTATCTTCTGAGGCAATGTACTTTTTTATATTATGGAAACCTGAAATTTTATCATTTGATTAGAGTCCAGAAATTTATTATTGTTTCCCTTATGATCCCATGGTATTTGAAAAAATACCAAAATTTATGAAAATTAATTAAAAAAATAATGTCTAGGGAGAAAAGTAGGGGTTGAGCATATTTGCATGATGCAATGTTAAGAATATTCCATAGGCAGCACCATTTGTGATAGGCAGATAGGGGTAAGAAAAAAAATATCAGAGAAAAAATTTAATTCAGAAGCATAAATGCAGGAGGGGATAGGAGGGCAAGATTAAAACATTCAGAAGATGGAAATAAAGTAAAAAGGTCATGGTATTTCATTGTTGGTCATAGGAACTTAGAGTTATAGATTAGCTTAGAGATCATTGAATGGCAAGTCTTTATTTTATATATGAGGTAACAGCCTCAGAGAAGCTAAGTAATTTTCTCACTTTCACAGAGCTAGAAAGTTGAAAAGAGGAGAATAAAACACGAATCCCTTCAGGAACAGTAGTTGTTAAGGGTTCTTCTCTCATCTGTTTGACTTCTCATTACTTCTCTATGAAACAGAGTATGCAAAGAGGTGGTTTCCAAACTCAATTCTGATATTTACTACTTGCATGTTCTTTGGCTAGGCAGATTATTTAATCTACCATGACTCAGTTTCTTCATCTGTAAACTGAAGGTTTATTAGATAGCCTCTGAGACACCTTGTAGCTCTAGCTCTGTCATCTAAAATGAACATCACCACCCTCCTAAGAATATGAGTTCGATGACAGCAGAAATGCTTTTGTATTTGATCTTTGTGTCCTTAATATGGGTCCCTTTGCTTGCAGCCACATAATGCATCTTGACACGGAATTAAAAATGTATATCCAGGGCTCAAAATGCAGCCATTGACTGCACTAAAATCACTGAATTAATATAACTAACACTTCATTAATTTTTATTGGTTGATTGATACATATTTGTAAAATATCATCTTATGACTGTAAATTATTGTATTATAATTTATTATACATAGTAAAAGATATTATAGGGCTTTTATATCTATTTATATAAAATATAGTATATACATACATTTATGTATTATATAAAGATATTTATTTTATATATAATACATACATTTATTTCTATAAATAATATTTATATAAACATTTCTAACATTTCTATGCATCCTAGCACTGACCTTACAATTACTATCTCATTGATCCTCATTACAACCATATGAGAGGTAGATGCCGTCACAGAGAAGGAAATGAGGCAAAGAGAGTTTTAAAGACTTTCCCAGTATTATATAATGTCTGAGACCAAGCCTGAGTACAGATCATCTGAACTCCAGGCCCTGTACTGTGTCCACTGTAACAACTAGCTGCTCCTGTAAATATCTAAATACATCCAGATGTACATTGGACCATTTGATCCTCACATCAGTCTCCTTGAGAGCATTGCATAAGTTAAATGATTCATTCAAAACTATCTAGAAAGAAAAAAAAATATTGACTTCTAGTCTGAAATATTCTGATGCAAACTAAGGTAATGTTTGTTCCAACAATGATCTGTCTAGAATTCACTAAAACTAAAATCTTCCAGATAGAAAAATTGGTTATTGAAGAGCTTTTGGCTCCAAAATGATGGCCTTCAGCTGGCCCTTGAGATTCAATTCCTTATAGTCTTTATGACAGTATGTAAAGCAGAGATGCCAGTCAGGAGGTTCTAAACTCACCCACTGAGTGCTTGACTCATTTTTTTATTTCTAACTGCAGACTTATCAAAAGTAAAGAGTCAGCCATGAGAAATCACACAGCAGTGACAGAGTTCATCCTCCTGGGACTGACAGATGATCCAGAGATAAAGGTCTTGATTTTCCTTTTTCTGTTTCTAACTTACTTATTGAGTGTAACTGGCAACCTGACAATCATCGCACTTACCCTTCTAGACTATCGACTCAAGACTCCCATGTACTTCTTCCTTAGAAATTTCTCCTTCTTAGAAATCTCTTTTACTTCTGTCTGCATTCCAAGGTTCTTGGTCACTATTTTAACAGGGGACAGGACCATTTCCTATAATTCTTGTATAGCTCAGTTATTTTTTTTAATCCTCTTTGGGGCAACAGAATTTTTTCTGCTGGCAGCCATGTCCTATGACCGCTATGTGGCCATCTGTAAACCCCTACACTACACAACCATCATGAGCAGCAAAGTCTGCAGCCAGCTTGTAATCAGCTCTTGGCTGGCAGGTTTCCTCATTATCTTTCCACCAGTCATCATGGGCCTCCAGCTGGATTTTTGTGACTCTAATGTCATTGATCACTTTACCTGTGACTCGTCTCCTATGCTGATGATCTCTTGCACAGACACGAAGGTGTTAGAGGTCATGAGTTTTTGCTTGGCTACATTCACACTCATATTTACTTTGGCATTAGTGATTTTGTCCTATGCATACATCCTTAGAACCATTCTGAAACTCCCCTCTGCCCAGCAAAGGAAAAAGGCCTTTTCCACTTGTTCCTCCCACATTATTGTTGTCTCTATCTCCTATGGAAGCTGCATCTTCATATATATCAAACCACCAGCAAAGGAAGGGGTATCTTTGAACAAAGGTGTGGCTATACTGAATTCTTCTGTTGCCCCCATGCTAAATCCCTTCATTTATACACTAAGGAATCAGCAAGTCAAACAGGTCTTCAAGGACATAGTCAAAAAGATATTTTTTTTTAAGAAATGATCAGTTTGTTTTATCTTCCTTACTGAAAACCTAAAGTATCACTTGGGTAAATAGGAGTGAATCTCTAAAGATTTCACTGATTTATTATTTCTCTCATAGTCTCCCTTTCCTATTCTTCCCATTCTTTTTCCTTTCTCCTCATCCTTTATTTTTATCTGTCCATTTTTTATTTCTTTAACCAAAAATCACCTGATTTTATTCCCTGAATACATGAAAAAATTTTGAAATAAAAGAGATTTTTATGCATGCCTCCTAAAACTTCTCAAAGTAATTTAAATTAATGGGTGAATTATGTTATTGATTCTATCCATACCCAGAATATTCTTTTGAAACTGACTTCATATTTATAATATGAAGTTAATGAACCATTTTAAAAAATCCCCAAATTCTCCCACCATTCCTCATTTCTGAATCAAAACATTACCTTTTCCCAACTTGTTCACAAATATTTAATATTTTCAAAAATCATATTCACATGATGATTTGCCCTCTTTCTGAATATTTAAAAGTGAAATCCTATCACTCCATACTTTTACAGAGATCAGAGGTATACATCTGTTGCACATTTCACATATTTTAATGAACAGGTTTTCTTATTTTTTCCTCTTCTTTTTTGAATTTAAGAATATTGTTCATTACAAAGGATGTTTCCCTGGGAATGGAAGGGGAAGGGATTCTGTGGAAATCTAGTACAAAAACACATCAAGAAGGAAGCCTCTTAAACATAGGTGATAAAATCAGTAAATACGAAACAAATTTGGGTGGGACTCAGGAATCTGAGAATAATCATATAATGTAGGGTCACCATACTTAATTGCTTTGCAGTTTTGGTGGGTTTTGCCTTCTTTTGATGACAGTGGATAGTAGGAATGGGAATGCAGAAGACCAAACAACAAACTTTGATAATGAATATTAAGCTGGCTAATATCTTTACTAGTCATCAGGCATAAAAACTATTCTTGCTTCAATAGCATTAAAGAATAAATGAAAAGTATCTTGAAGGAGTTTGATAAAGCAATAGATTAGAGTTCTGCAGTCACAGACAAGTAAACAAACAAATTGAATTGTTCTTTCTTAGAGAGAAGTAGACCTAAGTTAATAGGTAATTGTAGAAGTTTAATAAGAAAGAAAGCTAATGATACTTACATATTTGCATTTCATTGATAAATTTTATGGTGGCACCTTTCCATCTTTGAGGACAATTGTCTCATAGCTCTGTCTTTAAAATCATAACTACAATGGTACTTTGACTAAGAACAATGCAAGAACTCTAAACTTCATAGGGTCATCAGTTAAAAGCTGAAGAGCTTTGGCAGGCAGTCAATTATTTGCCTTTGCTCTGAGAAAGTCAAAACAATCTTTGTCATCTAAAGGGAAAGACAAACCTACCAACTAAAACTTCCAGAGAACACTGTTGTCCCACTTTTAAATGTTGACAAAAATAAATTCTGAATGAAGGAAGATATTAACTTTTTCATTAGAAATTAATCCTCCCTGGGCTTGACTGAATCTTTGGAACTTGAAAAGGATCTTCATTTGCAGGAGGCAGTTGAGGAGGTGAGTGGAGATTGAACTCCAAGAATGAAAAAGGACACTTTTGTCTCAGGATACATTGTTTGTGTCTCTAAACTAGTATCACTGTGTTCAGCCTTACCCTGAACTCAAGGATCACCTAGATCACCTAAAAATTGAGGGTTTCAATAAGTTCCTGTCCAAAAGCTCAGATTAAAAGTAAAAATGGCATTGGCTTGATATAATTAAAGAGGAATAAATGTAAAGTCTTGTATTTGTTTTTAAATGCTACACCTCACAAATGTAAAATGGAAAGGTATAGATAAGCAACAGTTTTTCAGACAATAATCTGAGGGTTTTAGTGGGCTACATGATCAATAGGAGTCAGCAGTGTGATATGGCAGTCAGAAAAAGCTAAGATATTATGAGACTACATTAAAATTGCCAGAGGTTTCAGAAACAAAGAGGACACAGTTCCATAAAAGTACACTCTCATGAGACTTTCTGTATAACATTATGCTCAGTTCTGGGAAAGCATCAGAAGTTATGATAAGGTGGATAAAACCCCTTGAGCCTATATTATATGATGATAAGTTGAAAGAATGATGAATGTTCCATCTGGAAAAAAAAGGATTGAGTGAGACATGACATGATTTACAAGTATTTGAAGAGCTATTATGTGGAGGAAGGGACAGATTTTTTTTTTCATTTAGCCTCAGAGGAAGTAGCAAATATGGGTCTCAATTCAATGTAGTTTCTGGGGGAAAAATGGTTCTAAATTACATTACAGTGTTATAGGGTTAGGAAAGGAAAGTAATACATTTTTGAGGGGATGTGGTGAATTTGGGACATTAATGCATTGTTGGTGGAGTTGTGAATTGATCCAACCATTCTGGAGGGCAATTTGGAACTATGCCCAAAGGGCGATAAAAGACTGCCTAGGCTTTGATCCAGCCATGGCATTGCTGGGTTTGTACCCCAAAGAGGTAATAAGGAAAAAAGACTTGTACAAGAATATTCATAGACATCTTCTTTGTGGTGGCAAATAATTAGAAAATGAGGGGATGCCCTTTAATTGGGGAATTGCTGAACAAATTGTGGTATCTGTTGGTGATGGAATACTATTGTGCTCAAAGGAATAATGAACTAGAGGAATCCCATATGAACTAGATGACCTCTAGAAATTGATGCAGAGTGAAAGGAGCAGAAACAGGAGAACATTGTACACAGAGACTGATACACTGTGGTACAATCGAATGTAATGGACTTCTGCATTAGTGTCAATGTAGTGATCCAGAACAGTTTGGAGGGACTTATGAGAAAGAGTGCTATTCACATTAAGAGGAAGAACTGTGGGAGTAGAAACACAGAAGAAAAACAACTGCTTGATCATGTTTCAATGGGAATATGATTGTGGTTATAAACCCTAAATGATCACCCTAGAGCAAATATCAGCAATGTGGAAATAGGTCTTGACCAAAAACACATGTAAAACCCAGTGGAATTTTGTGTTGGAAATGGGAGGGGTTTGGGGGGAGTTGAGGGAAAGAACATGATTTGTGTCATCCTAGAAAAATGCTCTAAATTAATCAACAAAATAAAATTAAATAAAAAAACATGAAATCAAAATTAGAAGGGAAACAACAAATTGGGAAAAATCTTTAAAACAAAAACCTCTGACAAAGGTCTAATTTCTCAAATTTATAAGGAATTAAATTAAATGCACAAAAAAATCAGGCCATTACCCAACTGATAAATGGGCAAGGGGAAAGAATAGGCAGTTTTCAGATAAAAAAATATCAAAACTATTAATAAGCACATTAAAAAGTGTTTTAATCTCTGATAGAGAAATGCAAATCAATACAGTTCTGATGTACCACCTCATACCTAGCAGATTGGATAATATGACACCAAAGGAAAGTAATAAATATTGGAGAGAATGTGGGAAAATCAGGACACTAACACCTTGCTGGTAGGGTTGTGAATTGATCTAACCATTCTGGAAGGCAACTTGTAATTACATCAAAAGGACTTTAAATTACTGCCTACCCTTTCATCTAGCCATACCACTGCTAAGTTTGTATCCCAAAGGGAAAATAAGAAAAAATATGTGTACAAAAATATTAATAGCCTCACTCGTTGTGGTGGAAAAAAATTGGAAAATGAGGAGATGCCCTTCGATTGGGCAATGACTGAAGAAATTATGGTGCTGTTGGTGATGCAATACAATTGTGCTAAAAGGAATAATGACCTGGATGAATTCCATGTGAATTTCAAGGACCTCCAGGAATTGATGAAGGAGAGTGAAAGGAGCAGAACCAGAAGAATATTGTACACAGAGACTGTGGCACAATCAAATTTAATGGACTTCTACCAGTGAGCAATTCAATGATCCAGGACAATTCTTAGGCACTTATAAGAAAGAATATTATTCACATCAAGAATTGTGGGAGAAGAAACACAGAAGAAAAACAACTGCTTGATCACATGGTTCAATGGGGCTATGATTGGAGATTTAGATTCTAAATGATCACTCAATTGTAAATATTAATATGGAAATAAGTTTTGATTAATGATACATGTAAAAGCCAGTGTAATTTCTTATTGGTTATGGTAGGGGTTTGGAGTAAGGGGAGGGAAAGAACATAAATCATGTAACCATGGAAAAATATTCTAAATTAATGAAATTAACTAAATTTAATAAATTATTTTAAAAAAAGTTTGGGGAAAAAAAAAAGAAACCTGGCTCATACTTGCTGCATCATCCTCAGTATTCTTCAGGATTATGACTACTGTTACCAACTGAAGTGTGCTAACATAATTTACTATAATATAAAATCTTCGCCCAGGGACTTGTTCTATTTGATTTCTTAAAAAATCCGTAATCCTGCCTAATAGATAAACTATGTCTTGTACAGTTGGAGAGAACCCACATAAGCAAGTGAAAAAAATAATGAAAATGATGAAACTAGAGTTTCCAAGAATCAAATAAAAAATAAATAAGAAAGAGGTAAGAGATGTGAATGAAATCTTAGGAAAATTTGAGATAATAGACATATGGAGAAAAATAAATAGGGACAAAAAGGAACACATTTTCTTTTCAGCACATGGTACAGCACATGGTACATTCACAAAGATTGACCATGTACTAGGGCATAAAAACATGGCAAACAAATGCAGAAAAGTAGAAATAATAAATGAAAACTTTTCAGATCATAAAACAATAAAATAAAAATCAGTAAGGGTACATGGAGAGTCAATTCAAAAATTAATTGGAAATTAAATAATATGATTCTCCAAATTCCTACCATATGTTGTCTACATGAAATACACATTGGAAATTAAATAATATGGTTCTCCAAAATCAGTTAGTTAAAGAACAAATCAGAAACAATTAATAATTTCATTGAAGAAAATGACAAAGATGAGACATTCTTTCAAAATCTATGGTATGCATCCAAAGCAACACTCAGGAGGACATTGATATCCTTGAGTTCATATATTAACAAATGAGGAAGGGCAGAGTTCAAGGAATTGGACATGCACATCAAATAACTTGAAAGTGAATCAATTAAAAACCTCCAGATGAAAACTAAATTAGAGATCCTAAAAATTAAAAGAGAAATTAGTAAAATTGAGAATGAAAGAACTACTGAATTAATAAATAAGACTAAAAGTTTGAATTTTTGAAAAAACAAACCAAATACACAATGTACTGATCAATCTAATAAAAAAGGAAAGAAGATTTTTCAACAGAAGCCCAACTTTTTTGATTGAACATCATTAGTTAATAGTGGTTTGAACACAAAAAGAAATAAAATCACATAGAGGTTGAGGCAAGAGTTCAGAGCCTGCTTTACCTTTTTGCTAGATGTCAGCTTCCTCATGAAAGGGAATCATTGGTTTTAGGAGCATGGTACAGATGCTGTACAGTCTGCAGGGCCACAAAGGCCACATGTTGTTCGAGATACTGAAATCACAGAATCTTTGGTCACTTAAATGTCACTGTTCAAAAGAGAATATTAAAGATTTTTTCACTGGGTCCAGTAAACCCAAGATTAGAGCAGTGCTCACTAAACCTGAAAGAACCCATTTTACCAATTTCCTAAATAGCTTGATTCTTCTCATCTCCTGGTCTTTGCTCAAGTTATACCTCCTTCCTATTATATTTGGTTTTTTTTGGATACTTGCTGGAAGTCATCAGGCCACAACACCTTGACAAAGGTCATGCATGGTAGCTAAGGAGGCCACAGAGTGGCCCTTGGCAAGATGTGATTGCCCACTCAGCCTCCCTTGCATGACCTCTCTCATTAATATCCTTTACCTATGGAATTGACAGGATTATTATTCTCTCTAACCTCAGAAAGAATAATGCAAGAGCAAAATACCTGTACCCTAATTTTCTAAAATATCACCAAAAGATCAGACCCTGAAACCCAATCCCAAAAGACTATCATGGGTTAATTTTTACTTAGGTACATAATTCCTAGTAAAATCTCAGCTACAGGCCACGCCCAGAGCTTTCCCACTTACAGAAACTTATTCTCATGAAGCCAGCATACAAATCAATCATTAAAGCTCATACAAAATGTGCAGGTACACCAAGCTTCATCATGCATCAGTGATTTGATTCTTCCCCTTAAGAAACTCATTAGTAAACTCTGAAAAATGATCAGTCTAATATTAAATCTGAATTGTGTTCCCAGTACCTCTCAACCTCAATGATATTATTGTTGAATTGTCTTTAAGAAATTCTGATTAATTATTTCTTTTTTTTTCCCCATGTTTTATAGTATTTTATTTGATCATTTCCATGCATTTTTCATTAAAGACAAAGATCATTTTCTTTTTCTCCCTCCCACCCCCCGTGGCCGACGCGTGATTCCACTGGTATCATATGTGTTCTTGACTTGAACCCATTGCCATGTTGTTAGTATTTGCATCAGAGTGTTCGCTCCGAGTCTTTCCTCTGTCATGTCCCCTCAGCCATTGTAGTCAGGCAGTTGCTTTTCCTCGGTGTTTCTATTCCCTCAGTTTGTCCTCTGCTTTTGGATAGTGTTTTTTTCTCCTTGATCCCTGCAGATTGTGCAGGGACATTACACCACCACTAATGGAGAAGTCCATTACGTTCGATGATACCACAGTGTGTTTGTCTCTGTGTACAATGTTCTCCTGGTTCTGCTCCTCTCGCTCTGCATCACTTCTTGGAGGTTGTTCCAGTTCACATGGAAATCCTCCACTTTATTATTCCTTTGAGCACAATAGTATTCCATCACCAACATATACCACAATTTGTTCAGCCATTCCCCGATTGATGGGCATCCCCTCATTTTCCAATTTTTGGCCACCACAAAGAGCGCAGCTATGAATATTTTTGTACAAGTCTTTTTGTCCATTATCTCTTTGGGGTACAAACCCAGCAGTGCTATGGCTGGATCAAAGGGTAGACATTCTTTTATCGCCCTTTGTGCATAGTTCCAAATTGCCCTCCAGAATGGCTGGATCAGTTCACAACTCCACCAGCAATGAATTAATGTCCCTACTTTGCCACATCCCCTCCAGCATTCATTACTTTCCATAACTGTCATGTTAGCCAATCTGCTAGGTGTGAGGTAATACCTCAGAGTTGTTTTGATTTGCATCTCTCTGATTATAAGAGATGTAGAACACTTCTTCATGTGCTTATTAATAGTTTTGATTTCTTTATCTGAGAACTGCCTATTCATTTCCCTTGCCCATTTATCAATTGGGGAATGGCTTGATTTTTTGTACAATTGATTTAGCTCTTTATAAATTTGAGTAATTAAACCTTTGTCAGAGGTTTTTATGAAGATTTTTTCCCAACTTGTTGTTTTCCTTCTGATTTTAGTTACATTGCTTTTGTTTGTACAAAAGCCTTTTAATTTGATGTAGTCGAAATTATTTATTTTACATTTTGTGATTCTCTCTATGTCTTGCTTGGTTTTAAAGTCTTTCCCTTCCCAAAGGTCTGACATGTATACTATTCTGTGTTTACCCAATTTACTTATGGTTTCCTTCTTTATGTTTAAGTCTTTCACCCATTTTGAATTTATCTTGGTGTAGGGTGTGAGGTGTTGATCAATTCCTATTCTCTCCCACACTGTCTTCCAATTTTCCCAGCAGTTCTTATCAAATAGTGAATTTTTGTCCCAAGACCTGGGATCTTTGGGTTTATCGTATACTATCTGGCTGAGGTCGCTTTCCCCCAGTCTATTCCACTGATCCTCCTTTCTGTCTCTTAGCCAGTACCAAATTGTTTTGATGACTGCTGCTTTGTAATATAGTTTGAGGTCTGGGACTGCTAGGCCCCCCTCATTAGTGTTTTTTTTTCATTATTTCCCTGGATATCCTTGATCTTTTGTTATTCCAAATGAACTTTGTTATGCTTTTTTCCAAATCAGTAAAGAAATTTTTTGGGAGTTCCATGGGTATGGCACTAAATAGATAAATAAGTTTGGGCAGGATAGTCATTTTTATTATGTTGGCTCTTCCTACCCATGAGCAGTTAATGTTTTTCCAATTGCTCAAGTCTAGTTTTAGTTGTGTGGCGAGTGTTTTGTAGTTGTGTTCATATAGTTCCTGTGTTTGTCTTGGGAGGTAGATTCCTAGGTATTTTATTTTGTCTAAGGTGATTTTGAATGGGATTTCTCTTTCTAGTTCTTGCTGCTGAGCTGTGTTGGAGATATATAGAAAAGCTGATGACTTATGTGGGTTTATTTTGTATCCTGCAACTTTGCTAAAGTTGTTGATTATTTCAATTAGCTTTTTGGTTGAATCTCTAGGATTCTTTAAGTAGACCATCATGTCATCTGCAAAAAGTGATAACTTGGTCTCCTCCTTGCCTATTTTGATGCCTTCAATTTCTTTTTCTTCTCTAATTGCTACTGCTAGTGTTTCTAGTACAATGTCAAATAATAGAGGTGATAATGGGCATCCTTGTTTCACTCCTGATCTTATTGGGAATGCATCTAGTTTATCCCCATTGCAAATGATATTAGCTGATGGTTTTAGATATATACTGTTTATTATTTTTAGGAATGACCCTTCTATTCCTATGCTTTCTAGTGTTTTTAATAGGAATGGGTGTTGTATTTTATCAAAGGCTTTTTCTGCATCTATTGAGATAATCATGTGGTTCTTGTTGGTTTGCTTGTTAATGTGGTCAATTATGTGGATGGTTTTCCTAATATTGAACCAGCCCTGCATCCCTGGTATAAATCCTACTTGATCATGGTGGATGACCCTTCTGATCACTTGCTGAAGTCTTTTTGCTAGTATCCTATTTAAGATTTTTGCATCTATATTCATTAGGGAGATTGGTCTATAGTTTTCTTTCTCTGTTTTTGACCTGCCTGGTTTTGGAATCAGTACCATGTTTGTGTCATAAAAGGAGTTTGGTAGAACTCCCTCTTTGCTTATTATGTCAAATAGTTTGTATAGTATTGGGATTAACTGTTCTCTGAATGTTTGATAGAATTCACTGGTGAATCCATCAGGCCCTGGGGATTTTTTCTTAGGAAGTTCTTTGATGGCTTGGTGGATTTCATTTTCTGATATGGGATTATTTAAGAATTCTATTTCCTCTTCTGTTAGTCTAGGCAGTTTGTATTTTTGTATATATTCATCCATATCACTTAAATTGGTATATTTATTGCCATATAATTGGGCAAAGTAATTTCTAATGATTGCCTTAATTTCCTCTTCCTCAGAGGTGATGTCCCCCTTTTCATCTTTGATGCTGTTAATTTGCTTTTCTTCCTTCCTTTTTTTAATTAGATTGACCAGTACTTTGTCTATTTTGTTTGTTTTTTCAAAGTACCAGCTTCTTGTCTTATTTATTAAATCAATAGTTCTATCACTTTCAATTTTATTAATTTCTCCCTTAATTTTTAGGATTTCTAGTTTGGTTTTCTGCTGGGGGTTTTTAATTTGGTCACTTTCGAGTTTTTTTATTTGCATTTCCAATTGATTGATCTCTGCTCTCCCTAGTTTGTTAATATATGCACTCAGGGATATGAATTTACCTCTGATTACTGCTTTGGCTGCATCCCAAAAGGTTTGAAAGGATGTCTCGCCATTGTCATTTTCCTCGATGAAATTATTAATTGTTTCTATGATTTCTTCTCTAACTAAACGATTTTGGAGTATCATATTGTTTAGTTTCCAATTCGTTTTTGATTTGGTTTTCCATGTACCATTACTGATCGTTATTTTTATTGCCTTGTGGTCTGAAAAGGCTGCATTTATTATTTCTGCTTTTCTGCATTTGTGTGCCATGTTTCTGTGACCTAATGTATGGTCAATCTTTGTGAATGTGCCATGTGGTGCTGAGAAGAAGGTGTATTCCTTTTTATCCCTATTTATTTTTCTCCATATGTCTATTAATTCTAATTTTTCTAAGATTTCATTCACTTCTTTTACCTCTTTCTTATTTATTTTTTGATTTGATTTATCTAAATTTGATAATGGTTGGTTTAAGTCTCCCACTAATATGGTTTTACTGTCTATTTCTTCCTTCAATTCTCCTAGTTTCTCCATTAGAAATTTGGGTGCTATATTATTTGGTGCATATATGTTGATTAGTGATATTTCCTCATTATCTAAAGTCCCTTTTAATAAAATATAATAACCTTCCCTATCCCTTTTGATCAGGTCTATTTTTGCTTTGGCTTTATCAGATATCATGATTGCCACTCCTGCCTTCTTTCTGTCACTTGAGGCCCAGAAGGTCTTACTCCATCCTTTAATTCTGACCTTGTGGGTGTCTACCCGCCTCATGTGTGTTTCTTGGAGACAACATATGGTAGGGTTTTGGATTCTAATCCATTCTTCTATTTGTTTACGTTTTATGGGTGAGTTCATCCCATTCACGTTCAATGTTATGACTGTCACTTGTGGACTCCCTGGCATTTTGATATCCTTCCCTAATTCTAACCTTTCTTCTTCAGCTCTACCTTTTAGTCCAGTGATTTACTTTAAATCAGTCCCCCTTGTATTTCCCTTTCTACCCCCCTCCCTTCTAATTCCCTCCCTTATTTTCCCCTGTAGTCGTTTTAAAAATTCCCCCCCCCCACCCTCTCCCTCCCTTGTACTGCTTCCCTCCCCACCAGTCTGTTTTTTACCCTTCTACTCCTCTGTAGGGCGCAAATCTATTCTCTTCCCCAATGGATTGGATTGTTCTTCCCTCTTTGGGTCAGTTTCAAAGTACGTAAGAGTTGAATATTTCCTATCTCCGACCTCTTTACCCTTCCAGTGTATCGATGTTCTCCCCCCTCCCGCCATGAGCTTCTTTGTGACATATAAATTTATCCCCATTTGTTTCTTTTCCTATTTCTTTTAGTCATAACCTCTTTTCTTTTTTAGCTTTAGTCATGTATATATATATATATATACATATATATATATACATACACATGTATATGTATTTATGCATGCATATCTCTATATACCTATTTATGTCTTGTCCTTTCATCCTATACAGTTTGTCCCTTCCCTCTGAGTGTAGTTCTTCTAGCTGCTTAGGTGATAGCAACAGTTTTTAAGAGTTGCCAATGACCTCTTTTCTTATAGGGATACATATCATTTTAACTTATTGAGTCTCTTAAAAAAAACCTTTGTTGTTGTTGTTGTTTTTCCCCTCTTTTTTAATTACCTTTTGATGATTCTCTTGAATTCTGTGGTTGGACTTCAAATTTTCTGTTCAGGTCTGGTCTTTTATTTATGAATGCTTGGAATTCCTCTGTTGTGTTAAATGACCATACTTTCCCCTGTAAGAATATAGTCAGTTTTGATGGGTATTTTATTCTTGGCTGTAGGCCTAGTTCCCTTGCTTTCCGGAATATCATATTCCATGCCTTTCGGTCCTTCAGTGTGGATGCAGAAAGATCCTGTGTTATCCTCACCATGTTTCCATGGTATCTGAATGGTTTCTTTTTGGCAGCTTGTAATACCTGTTCTTTTATCTGATTGTTTTTGAATTTGGCTATAACATTTCTTGGTGTTGTCAGTTGGGGATTAAAAACAGGGGGTGATCTGTGGATTCTTTCAATCTCCACTTTCCCCTCTTGTTCTAGGATCTCAGGACAGTTTTCCTGGATAATTTCCTCTAGTATTATGTCCAGGCTTTTTCTTTTGTCGTGGTCTTCTGGTAGTCCAATTATTCTTAAATTGTCTCTTCTTGAACGATTTTCTAAATCGTCTGTTTTGTGAATGAGATGCTTCACATTTTCCTCAATTTTTTCATTCTTTTTGTTTTGTCTTATAGTGTCCTGCTGCCTTGTGAGGTCACTTGATTCTAGTTGTTTTACTCGGGTTCTTAAAGACTGGATTTCATCTTTGGCTTTTTGGTCGTCTTTTTCCTTCTGGTCTGAGTTTCTTTGAAGATTGTCTTTCATCCTCTTTATCTCGTCTTTCATCTCCTTTGCTTCATCTTTCATCTCCTTTGCCTCATTTTCCAGCTGGATGATTTTGGCTTTCAGGACACTATTTTCTTGTTTTAGTTCAAGTGCCTCTGTTTCCAGATGACTTATCTTAATTTTTAAGTTTTTTTCCCAATTGTCTTCAGCCTCTCTTAGCTGTGTTTTGAGTTCTTCCACAGCCTGTATCCAATTCGCTGGGATTTCTGGTTTATCGTTTGCTGATCTCTCCCCCTCTGTTCCATTTGGTGAGTAGTAGCTGTCTATTGTAGTTTCTTTCTTCTGTTTCTGTTGTTTGTTCAAATTCACCCCTTCTTTCCTCCCTGTATTTGTCTGTGCTCTTGTTCCTCTCATTTTTCTGTTTTTTAGGGACTTCTATCAGTCTCCCCTCTTGGAGCTTTAACAGAGGATCTCTTGGTGTAATCTCTGAGGGAGGGTTGTTGGGGGTTTGAGCTTTCCTGTCCTCTGGAGGCTTTTGATTGGCTTAAAGTTCAGCAGTCAGTGAGGATGGATGGGGAGCCTGGGCTTCCCTGTGTTCTGGAGACTTTTGATGGGATTGAGTTCAGCTTATTTGGGATGGGTTTATTCTGAGTTTTAAACTTCCTGGACGGCTGGAGCAGATATGGAGGATCTCTAAAGCTCTAGCCAGGCTGCCAGGTCTATGCTCCTTCTAGGCTGCCATCTTGACTTCGCCTCTAGGTTTCTGTTTTTTCAGAAGACCCAGCTCTCTAAGGGGGGAGGGGTTGTGGCTTGCCTGGAATCTGAGGGCTCCTGATGAGATTAGGTTCAGGTGGTGTGGGCCGAAAGATCCCAGAGCCAAAAAAGGGAAGGGAAAAAAAAAGCAGCCACCTCCTCTTCCACAGCCTGTGTTGAGTGCCCAGAGACTGGCCCGGGTTACTTTCAAGGCAAGCTCCCCGGAGCACCCCCCTTGCCAGCCCTGAGTTCTCCGTCCTCTCAGCAGCTCTAAGGGCTCCTGATGGGATTAGGTTCAACTGGTTCTTTCAGAAGACCCTGCTCTCTAAGGGGGGAGGGGTCATGGCTTGCCTGGACTCTGATGGCTCCTGATGGGATTAGGTTCAGGTAGTGTGGGCCGAATGATCCTGGAGCCAAAAAAGAAGAAAGAGAAAAGCAGCAACCTCCTCTTCCTCAGTCTGTGTTGAGTGCCCAGAAACTGGCCCGGGTTACTTTCAAGGTAGGCTCTTCGGAGCCACCCCTTTGCCAGCCCTGAGCCCTCTGTCCTTTCAGTAGCTCTGAGGGCTCCCCATGGGATTGGGCTCAGCTGGTGCCCCGAAGCTGGGTCCTCCCCCGAGACCCAGAGGGAAGAACCCAGCCAGGAGGCCACAGGCTTCCCCCTTCTCTCTATGCTTCCCTGCCTTCTGTGTTGGGCGCTCCGGAGACTGGCTCGGGTTGCTTTCAAGGTGAGTCCTCAGAGCCCTGAGGTTCCCGCTGCTGCCTTGGGCTCAGCACTCTGGGTTGGGGGGGATGGGTCCTGGGACCTTCTTTCTGTCTACCCCTTAGATCTGAGTGATCTAGGGTTCTGGCTTTTGGGGTGCGGTACCTTTTGATCCAGGTCCAGGAGGAGGTTTCCCCAGGTCTATCCTGTTGTTCAGCTTGAATTTCGGTGGCCTAGGAGCACTTTGTTTGCGATCGGTAGGGAAGGGTTTCGGAGGTCTGAACTTTCGCTGCTTCTACACCGCCATCTTCTAATTATTTCTTTTTATTAAAAGTAATAAGTAAATTTCCTTGAACATTTATAAGCTCAAAACCCCTCACAAGGTAATGAGAAAATTAAGCCACCTGTGATGAAACCATTTATCTTGGGTAAAACCTTTAAGCTGTCAAGACCCTGTAATCACAATTCAAGAATATAGAATGTTAATCAAGTCATTTGTTAAAAGTGAATGTATCACTTTTCCAATTATCTCTATTTAGACGTGTGTGTTAGGCAATGTATCTGTGTGCCAAGAAAATGGGTATAAACATAAACATCAATCCTGGAGATGGAGGAGCAGCTATCAGATGCAAAGCATGCCAATGGCCATAAATATATTTCACAGGTTCACCACCTGTTGGGAACCCCTGGAATTGCGATTGAGGCTGGACTTTACCCATGGCATATACTTTCATATATGCCATATCACTATTTATATTTTAAATAATCAATAAATAGTTATTAGATCAATAGATTGATTGATAGATGGATGGATGGATAGGTAGATGAAGTACCATGATCTTTGGGTGACTCTTTATGGCATATTTCAACAAGGTTCATATGGGTAACATGACAGCCAGAGGATATCAACTTCCATTGATTTATCAATAATGCTTTTTGCTGTTTATAATTGAAAGTATAACTCATTCTCTTACAGTTCCCATAGACACTAACTTAAAGCTGGTTGCCAAACTTGATTATGTTGTGTAATGATTATGATCATCTTTTTATTTGTCCCCAAGGACTTTTTCCCCTTTCTTTTCCTTAATAAAGCCCTCTGAGATCATATAGAGAAAAGAGATAAATTGTGTGTGGTTCTGTTGGGAAGACGTTTTGCCTCTGTAAAAACTCTCATGTTTCATAATTATCTTGCTTTCATTGTAGTCTTTTCTTTCACATTTCTAGCATTTAGGAAAATATATTTATGGTGACAATGTTTAATATCTAACATTTGACATAGTGTTGAAATGTAAGGTTGAAAAATGCTCATTTAATTGTTTAGAGGAGTGACAATCAGGAATGTACTTTATATTCTAAATTTAAGGTTTGTGATTTAATGTAGACATATTTGTGTATACATTAATAAGTAAAAATAGGTTCCTGTATATATAACTCTCTCAAATTTGAATCCAAATATTTCATCCCAATATAAGTAAATAGGCATGACTCTTTGGGTTCTAACTTACAGCTGAATCCATCAAGAAAAATGTAAAAAGTGAGTATGTTCTCTATGTTTCTTCTCAGTTATACTTTGCCTTTTGTCTCCTATTAGTTTAAAGGGTGGTTTTCTGGACATTTCTTCTTTGATATATTTCATCATAGCTAATAAATCTACTGTATTGAAAATCAAAAGTACTAAAGGAAAAACAAGAAGTCAGTTTCCCCCTGAATTGAATACAGTTTCAATTTTAACTTTAATTTTAGAATTTTTTAATCTTTTCTTTAACAATTTGTTTTCCATTCTAAGGTGGGTGAAATATGTGTGAAATATTCACTAAAATAAAAGCATAATTCTGATAAACTAGATTTTTAATATTTTCCTAATATAATCCCTATATATTATAAACTCCCAAATTAATTTTTATATTTTTTAGCTTTACATTAATAGTTTCTACAGTCAGTAGAGCCTATCATCACTAGAACAAATGAGAGCCATAACATCTCCACATTTGTCTTGCTACCTACACTAATGTGGCCACCAGCCTAATTCATTACCTCCTCACATTTCTTATTACAATACCATCTAGACCATCATCAGATCTACTCCTCCTCTTCAAAGCATCCTTCTCATAACTGCTAAAGTGACTTTCCTTAAGTGGAGTTTCTGACCATATCATTCTATGATAAACAACATTAATTGGCTCTATATTAATTTTAGGGTCAAATACAAACACCTAACATCCAATAGTATTTACCATGTCAATCAAACCTATCTTGGTCTCTCACTAATAAAACTTGTAGATATGATTGCTAACACCTCAGATCTTTCCAGAGTCTTTGAGAATGTGCAGAGAGATAGGGAGGATTGAAAAGTCTTATGTTGTTTCAATTTTGAAAAATTATTGTTCAAAAGCTAATCTAGTGAACTTGCAATCAATCATGGGGAAATGCTAGAAAAGAATGTAAACTCCCTGAGGGCAGAATGTTTTTTCTGTGTATTTCTAGCACCTAGCACAGAAATTAGAACACACTAGTTATCTAAATATTCTTACTTAATAATTGAACAAGGGAATTGGAAAAGGAAGTGGTGATCACTAATAATCAACATCATTTGCTTATATAAAAAGTCATACCAAACTAACTTCACCTCATTCCTGACAGATTTACTATAACTATTATCAAAAGGAAATGCAGTAGTCATAGTATACATGAATTTCAGCGAAAGATCCAAGAGATTCTCTCACTTTAGCACTGGAACAGGATATAAAGTCCCAACTGGACTCAATCAGATGGATACAGAGTTAGCTGATCAACAAGATGCAAAGAATTTAGATGAACAGATCATTGTCAGCTTGAAGAACGATGTGTACTATATGAAATAGGATTATATCCTTAGTCTCTTAAAGGCAGCATTTTGATCAATATCTTAGATAAATAAGAAAAAAATATGTAATCTTTGAAAAGGACCTAAAAGTGTTTGGGATTGGCAAGGCAGAATGGAGATTCAAAAAGGTCTTCATTGTCTGCTGTGATTGCCATCCAAAAAGATGGAACCTGGTTAAAATAAACAAAATTTAATTAAGTCCTTTAACCATATTAAGTTCAAGTGGGGTTGTAGAGGGGATAGTGCTTATTCTCAGATTAAAACACACACACAAAACACATACATACACACAGAAATTGCATACAGCAAAGACTGGTATGCTATGAAATGAATGAATATTGAAAAAAGAATTGTAGTAGAAGGCAAGCTCAATTACTAATGGTGTAATATAGCAACCTAACATGCCAACTTTATATTTGATTGCATTAAGAGAAGAATGTTAAAATTCCTTCTAGAAACCAATAAGTCAGTAAAGATTTATTAAAAGCCCATTATGTGCCAGGTACTGTGCTAAGATATAGAGATACAGAGAAAGGCAAAAGACAGCCCTTGCTTTTAAGGAGTTCACAGTCTAAGGTGGGGAGGGGAAAGAGTAGAGCACATGCAAATAATCATGTAAAAAAGAATTATATATGGGATAAATTGGAAATAATTACAGAGTACTATTATGTTTTTATTTTTTTTTATTTATGGAGGATTTAATGAAGTTTTGGTGGATTGTATTTGAGTATCAAATCAACTTGTAAGGCAATCAATCAACAAACATCTACTAAGTACTCATGATGTGCCAGGCACTGTGTTAAGGGCTGGAGATAGAAAAAGAGGCAATAGAGAGACCCTGCCCTAAAGGACCTTAAACTGGAATGGTATTTATAGTATGCAAACAGATATGTACAAACAAGCCATGTACAGGATGAATAAGAAATAACTAATTTTTTTATTCAAGAGCACTTAGATAGGGCTTTCTTTTTTTTTAATTTTAAACATTATTTTATTTGGTCATTTCCAAACATTATTCACTGGAAACAAAGATCATTTTCTTTTCCTCCCCTTCCCCACTCCCACCACCTTTCCCTCTCCCATAGCCGACGCACGATTCCACTGGTTATCACATATGTTCTTGACTAGAACCCATTTCCCTGTTGTTGGAATTTGCATTAGAGTGTTCATTTAGAGTCTCTCCTCAGTCATATCCCCTCCAATCCTGTAGTCAAGCAGTTGCTTTTCATCGGTGTTTTTACTCCCACAGTTTATCCTCTGCTTGTGGATAGTATTTTTTAGATCCCTGCAGATTGTTCAGAGACACTGCATTGACACTAATGGAGAAGTCCATCACCTTCGATTGTACCACAATGTATCAGTCTCTGTGTACAATGTTTTCATGGTTCTGCTCCTTTCGCTCTGCATCACTTCCTGGAGGTTGTTCCAGTCTCCATGGAATTCCTCTAGATAGGGCTTTCTTTTTTTTTTTAAACATTATTTTATTTGGTCGTTTTCATACATTATTCACTGGAAACAAAGATCATTTTCTTTTCCTCCCCCCCACCCCTTTCCCTCTCCCATAGCCGACACATGATTCCACTGGTTATCACATGTGTTCTTGACTAGAACCCATTTCCCTGTTGTTGGAATTTGCATTATAGTGTTCATTTAGAGTCTCTCCTCAGTCTTATCTCCTCCTACCCTGTAGTCAAGCAGTTGCTTTTCATCGGTGTTTTTATAGATAGGGCTTTCTAAAGAAGATAACATTTCAGTTAGAACTTTAAGACATGAGACAGACAAAGGAAAGTCACATTTTAATCCTCTTCTGGATTTCATTACTATACTTTAATCACTCTCCCACACTGTCTCCCTTCACTTGGCCCTGTAGGAATTTCTCACAATAGAGTTGCCCAATAGAACTGTCTCAACTTATTCCCTTAATTATTTCTTTTTTTTTTTAACCTGAGGATCTGGCAGATGTCAAGCACCAGACATGAGAAACCACACATCAGTGACAGAGTTCATTCTCCTGGGACTGACTGATGACCCAGAGTTACAGATCTTGATTTTTGTTTTTCTGTTTCTCACCTACATATTGAGTGTAACTGGCAACTTGACCATCATCACCCTAACCCTACTGGACTCTCACCTCAAGACTCCTATGTATTTCTTTCTCAGGAACTTCTCCTTCTTAGAAATCTCTTTTACAACTGTTTGCATTCCTAGATTTCTGGTCAGTATAATAACTAAAGAAAAAGCAATTTCTTATAATTCTTGCCTGGTCCAGGTGTTCTTTTTTATCCTCTTTGGTGCAACAGAATTTTTTCTGTTGGCAGCTATGTCCTATGATCGCTATGTGGCCATCTGCAAACCCCTACACTACACAACCATCATGAGCAGCAAAGTCTGTAGTCAGTTTGTAATCAGCTCTTGGTTGGCAGGTTTCCTTGTTATCTTTCCACCAGTCATCATGGGCCTCCAGTTGGATTTTTGTGACTCTAATGTCATTGATCATTTTACCTGTGATACTTCCCCTATGTTGTCACTCTCTTGCACTGACACCACAGTCTTAGAGATCATGAGTTTTTGGGTAGCTGTGTTCACACTCTTGGTCACTTTGGCATTAGTTATTTTGTCTTATGCTTATATCCTCAGAACTATTCTGAGATTCCCCTCTGCCCAGCAAAGGAAAAAGGCTTTTTCCACTTGTTCTTCCCACATGATTGTTGTCTCCATCTCTTATGGAAGCTGCATCTTCATGTACGCCAAACCCTCACCAAAGGAAGGGGTGGCTATGACAAAAGGGGTAGCAGTGCTTAATACTTCTGTTGCCCCCATGCTGAATCCTTTCATATATACCCTAAGAAACCAGCAAGTGAAACAAGCCTTTAAGGATACAATCAGAAAGATTTTTTCCTCACCTAAATAAATTTTAAAAGAAAAGTCATGTCTGAAAAATAAGAGCAAATACAGATAAAAGTAAGCAGACCTCTTCACAGCAGTGTAGGAATTACTTGGGACAATCTTTTTCCAATAGTTTTTCTTTGTATAAAGCATAAAAGTTATACTTCTTCACTTTTACATATGTATTTATTTTTATCCCAGAATATGACTGATTTTAAAAAATATACTTGTTTGACAAACAATGAAATATTTAATAGTGCTATTGAAATTATACCATGTCTTCCAAATTTTATTGTTCAAAGTCTGTTCATTACTACAGTTTCCCCTTTTTAATAACCTTTTATCAAATGAGATGAAGTATGTCTTTTATATTTATAGTACTATTATAAATATTATCTATTATTGTTAATTCTATTAAATTTTGCTTGCTATGAAAGAGAAGCATTAAAATGTCCAATAAAAACTGTTGTATCATATCACTTTTGCCTATTTTTCAGATATCTTATGAATTTAAATATCACTTTATTTAACAAATATGTGTGTTTGAGTCATTACTTAGTGACTTCAGCACAAATCATTTTACTGTTATTCTGGTCAAAGCCTTACTTGGGCCAGTTAACTCATTTAGATTTTGGATTAGAACACAATAAAACACAAATTAATACAACAATTCCAAAAAACAAAAATTACAATACGATTTCATAGTGCATAATTTAACGTTGATAATTAAAATATCATTTCACTCTTCCTCCACATTCACCATGTCAAAAACAATGCCAGGTTATCAAGTCATTCAACAGGAAAATGGGAATTCCAGTGTATTTCTTAAGTGCCCAGTCTGTCTAGGGATTTTATATTTATAGTACACTTTGTTTTAGGGATTTTTGTAGTACTTGGAATCAATCAAATTCTAAAGACAAACTCCTTATCTCCTTATAAAGAAAGCTACCTTGAACTCTGTAAAAATAATTTCTGTTTCTGCCACATTAAACCCTTGGTGAAAAGTTTTGAAAAACTCTTCAGATGAATTTCCACCATTCAAATGCTCTCAAAATAACTTTGAGGTTTAGAGGAACTCTATCATACACAATCTCCCAGAGAAATTTAACATAAGAAAAGAATTTTCACTTAGAGAGAATAATTGATATAATTGAGTAAAAATCAATAGCAGTTGCCCATATATTTTAAAATATGATGTAGCAACAATTAGTAGAAGCAGCCTCTAAAACATGTGCATCAGTAACATCAAGATGACACCTCTAATACCATAATCAGTTCTCATCATATTTTAATTTTTATTATTGCAAGTTTTGTCAGAGATCATATATCTCTTGCATAAAGCCTTTCTAAGCTGAAGCTAAAGCTGAAACTTTGTACTTTCATCTGCTCAGTGTTTCCCAACTTATTAGCCAAAATTTTCTCTTTCCATGAAGACTATTTTTAAATAATTAATTAATTTAGAGTATTTTCCATGGTTACATGATTCATGATTTCTTCTCCTCCTTTTCCCTCCCCTCTCCTGGAACTGGCAAACAATTCCACTGTGTCATAATATATCATTGTTCAAAACTTATTTCCTCATTATTCATATTTGCAATAGAGTGATTTTTTAAAGACCAAAACTCAATCATATCCTCATCAAACAATGTGATCAATCATAGGATTCAATTTCCATCCCTTTCCTCCATACCTCCCTAAGGTAATAAATAGTATTATTATCGATATAGATTATATTAACAATTTCATGCAGTACCTATTTTCACATTTCTCATTTCATAATAGAAGATATATTACACTTATAATAATAATCTCATGAAGGAAACAAAGTGGAAGATGATATGTTTTGATCTACCTGCTTCTTCAGCAATTCCTTCTTTGTCTGTGGATAGCTTTTTCAATATGGGTCCCTTGAGGTGATCTTGGAAACTTGTTTTGCTGATAATAGTCTAGTCCTTTACAGTTGATCATCATATATTTCGGTTACTATATACATTGTTCTTTAGCTTCTGCTCACTTTGCTTTGAATCACTTCATATGTCTTTTCCAGGTTTTTCTGAACTCATTCTGTTAGTCATTTCTTATGGCATAAAAGTTCCACTATAACCACAAGCCACAACTTATTTTTCCATTTCCAAGTAATATTCTTTATTCTTTAGCACTATAAAATTATTTATTACTCAAAAAATAGAAAGTAGCCCATCAGAGTCAAGATGGCGGCTTAGGAGCAGCAATAGTTCACACCTCTGAAAACCCTTCCTTACCGATCACAAACTAAATGCTCCTAGGGGAATGAAAATCAAACCTAACAATAAGACAGAGCTGGGGAACCCTCTTGCTGTATTCAATTCAAAAAGTAAGCCCCCCCACCCCCAAAAGCCAGAATCCAAGAATACTCAGGTTTAAGGGGAAGGCAGAAGGAAGGTCCAAAGACCCTTCCACCCACCTAAAGTGCTGAGCCCCCAGTGGCTGTGGGAACCACTGGGTGGGCAAAGGTGCTGGTCTAGAGTGTGTACTTGTGGGCAGGGCTGGGCCAGGCTCAGAGTATCCAAAACAGGTGTCAGTGAAGCAGCCTGAGAGATCAAAGAGCTAACATCCTGGGTGGCTGGGTCCTTCCATTTGGCTCCAGCCTTACCAGAGCTTTTGGCCTAAGGGCACATCCAGACCCACCCAGCTGAACTTAATCCCATCAGGAGTCCTCAGAGCTCAGAGAGGACAGGACCTCTCCCCGCCCAGAGTGCTGAGACTCAAGCAATGATAGGAACCTCTGGGCAGGCAAAGGCACTGGTCTAGAGGGTGTACCTTGAGGGTAGGACTGTGCCAAGTTGAGAGCATCATACGCAGGTGGTGGGGAAGCAGCTGGAGAGAACTGGAGAGAGCCTGGGCAGCTGAGACTTTCCAGTTGGCTCCAGCCTTCCAGGAGGTTTTGGCCTCAGAGCACATACAGCCCAACCCAGCTGAACTTAATCCCATCAAAAGTCTTCAGAGCTCAGGGAAGCCCAAGCTGCAACAGCCCTCCCTTACTGACTGCTGGACTTTAATCCAATCAAAAGCCATCAGAGGACAGGGAAGCAAACACTCCTCCCCCAGAGACTGCACTGAGAGATATGACAAAGCTCCAAGATGGGAGACTGAAAGAAAGCCCCAAAACCAAAAAAATGAGAGGAGACAGACAAATACTGGTATCAAAGAAGGGGTAAATATGAGCAAAAAACAGAAAAAGAAGAAAGAAATTACAATAGACAGCTTCTACACAGTGAATGGAACAGAGGGGGAGGGATCAGATAAATCAGAAATCCCAGCAAATTGGATACAGGTTGTGGAAGATCTTAAAATGCAATTCAAAACACAATTAAGTGAGGCTGAAGACAATTGGGAAAAGAACTTAAAAACTAAGATATATCATATGGAAACAGAAAATATTGTCTTGAAAGCCAAAATCAACCAGCTGGAAAATGAGGCAAAGGAGATGAAAGACAATACAAAGGTGATGAAAGATGAGATAAAGAGGATGAAAGATGGCCTTCAAAGAAAATCAGACCAGAAGGAAAAGGATGACCAAAAAGCAAGGGATGAAATCCAATCTTTAAGAACCAAAATCCAATCTTTAAGAATCAGAATAAGACAACTGGAATGAAGTGAACTCACAAGGCAGCAGGACACTATAAAATGAAACCAAAAGAATGAAAAAAATGAGGAAAATATGAAGCATCTCATTCACAAAACAGACGATTTAGAAAATCATTCGAGGAGAGACAATTTAAGAATCATTGGTAGACCAGAAGACCATGACAAAAGAAAAAGCCTGGACATTATGCTATAGGAAATTATTAAAGGAAACTGCCCCGATATCCTAGAACAAGAGGGAAAAGTGAAGATTGAAAGAATCCACAGATCACCTCCTGTAATTAATCCCCAACTGACAACACCCAGGAATGTTATAGCCAAATTAAAGAACTATCAGACCAAAGAAAAGATATTACAAGCTGCCAAGAAGAAGCCATTCAGATACCATGGAACCACAGTGAGGATAACAGAGGATCTGGCTGCATCCACACTGAAGGACTGAAAGGCATAGAATATGATATTCCAGAAAGCAAGGGAACTAGGTCTACAATGAAGAATGTACTACCCAGCAAAACTGACTATATTCTTACAAGGGGAAATATGGCCATTCAACAAAATAGAAGAATTCCTAGAATTTGCTAAGAAAAGACCAGACGTGAAAAGAAAATTTGATGTCCAAGCACAGAACTCAAGAGAATCATCAAAAGGTAATTTTTAAAAAGAGGTAAAAAGGAAAAACAAAACAAAATAACACAAAAATATTTTTAAGACCCTCAATACTTTAAAATGATATGTATCCCTATAAGAAAACAGGTTATTGGTAACTCTTAAAAACTATTGTTATCACCTGGGCAGCTAGAAGAATTATACGTAGAGGGAAAAGTGACAAACTCTATAGGATGAAAGGACAAGATATAAATAGGCATATAGATATATGCATGCATAAAAATATATACATGTGTGTCGGGGACACCTATGAAGTCGCAATATGGGACAGTTTAGGACTGTTGGGGGACAGCTTAGAGCTCTCGGAGAATAGCTACAGAGTCTCAAGAAAGCAAGACTGGAACATTATCAAAGAAAGGATAATGAATGTTTATTGAAAGAAGCACAACAGATTTAAAGCTCTTCTTGAGAGACACAATCTATCCTCCGCAATCCTCCCCAGAATGTGAATAGGGGAGTTAACCCATTCCCAGGATTTCTTGGAACTGTTTATGCAACCTTGAACTGAGATTTCTATGTTTTGACGTACTCAGCATGAATGGTATGTCATAAACACCTGTGAAGAGGAACTCTATTCCATGAGGTCATGAATGGTTCACTGCAATTCCCCCTTTTTCTTTATGCCATACAATTCCCTTTGGTACAGGGTTAGATTAATAGTTTTTTGCAATACAGCAAAACTAGTCATTAAAGCTTTTAGTAAACAAGGCAAACATAAGCAGATAAACAAAATCACAAGCATACCAACTACAAGAAGAGTAATATCATGAACTAAGGAGGACAACAATCCCTTTTTTGTTTCAATCCAATTATACAAAGAATCTGCAATATGCTGTGATTCAAGGTTCTCCTGTAAGGATGAATCAATATTCTGAATTAATATACCCAAATCATTAATATCTTTGGTGATGATTTCATGGTCCCATAATCCCTGCAATTGTAATCTAAAATTTTCCAATGTTTTTGTGTTATTATTTACTGTTATGGGTAGCAAACAAATTGCA
The DNA here is from genome assembly GCF_027887165.1 of Monodelphis domestica. Lineage (NCBI taxonomy): Eukaryota > Metazoa > Chordata > Mammalia > Didelphimorphia > Didelphidae > Monodelphis > Monodelphis domestica. Next base: position 28,589,665 of record NC_077231.1, on the reverse strand, counting down.
GCATATCTATAATCACATTTCATGTGTGTTTTCAATGACAAATATTCTACTTCATTCGTTACGTCAATCATATTTTTCTGTAACATCATATAACTCTTGTAAAAACATATCAATTTCTTTTTGTCTTTCTAATGCTGAGGTTACATTAGCAGACAATGCTTTCAAATAATTGACATCATGTTCAAGAGTATATAAGTTAGAAATGGATTGTGCAAAAGATACAGAACCTATTATAGTAGAAGCCAATGCAGAAACTAATGATACTATGCCTAATGCAATACAAGTAATACATTGTTTACATCGTTGTCTTATTTTCTGTTGTAATACATGAAGAATTTGATCCCCTGGACTACCATACCATGAATCTTTATGTTCAGTGGCAAAAAGGGCCATGCATGGTCGCTTGATGATTAAGACTGGCCAGTCCACTTGTGATCCTACACAATAACTGACCCTGCAATTGCTACAGGTTACATTCCAATATCTAATCCCTTTGTTTGTTATTTCAGTAATGTTCAAAGCTTTAGGATGATTTTTTACTGTAGTTATAAAAGCATATCCCCCTGTTAGGCAAGCTGAAATGTCTAATGTAACACTTCTATTTACTGGGTTTTGGACTTTCCCATTATAGTAACATTGACATAATGAGACATATTTACTTTATCCAATGCCAGGGCTATCTTTCCATAATCAGTCAAAATCTGTGTGAAATTAGCAGAATGTAACCAATTAGCCCTGGGTGCCATCACCCACAAAGACAAGCTGTATCCTCCTATAAAACAATCATAAGATTTATAAAAATCCAGTTTCTTTCCAATACACCTTGTGTCGTTATGCCAAGACACCCAAATCATGTTTTTCCATTGAATTCATGACACCCTCTTAGATCTACATGATAGCAAGGGCGGAAACATATTAATAGTGTCTCTTTGTTCATATCCCATCACATATGGACAAATAGGTCTTGCTTGACTCCAAATACTATCACAAGATTCCCCTAGCCAACCTAGATATTGCAGTTGGCCATAACCTTCATATTTTACCCCCTTGTCGACACGATAAGGTCCTATCCAGAAAGAGTCTGACAGGTCAGAATGACCATAATAATGTGCCTGCAGAGATCTGAGGGGCAGGCATTCAGGACGGTCTCGTGAGAGGCACACTGGGGGTGCCTGAACTAGTCCAGTCCAATTGAAAGGCACAAACAAATTGTTGGCCTGATTGTTGTCCTTAGCTTGTCTCTCAAAATGGTAAATGCCAGGTATATCAGAGTTAGTTTTTCTATATAAGATGACTTCTGGTAAAGCATGTCCCATGCTGACATACTCTACCCAAGGTGGTTGTTCCCAAAAGACCCATCTCTTCGTTCTGGTAGCTATACTTAAATTCTAGAATAGAAGCAGAAGAGTCAGTGTCTTATAGAGAAGTTGTCAAGTCTCCTTGAGAGGCTTCCTGCATCCTCTCCTTGTCCTTCTCTTTATGGTCAATTTCTCAAACTCGGCAGGAAGGGAGCCATACTCTGTCTTTACCTGTGGAGACACAAACAAAGCCTCGGCCTTGCAGGACCACTGGGTGGGGTCCTTGCCAAGTTTGATTATCATCTTTCCACATAACAAATTTTTGTTCTGGGGCAGGGAGCACAGGAGTGGTGGTTCCTGAATTTTGTTTATAGGAAAACGCAGAGAAAAATTTTTCAGCTCTGGATATATTATTGGAAGTAAATATCAAATTATTTATAGTATATACAGCTATTGCCAATCATCAATGTGGGGTGCTGTCTCCCCCTTTTTGTTTTAAAAGAAATGTTTTTAGTATTTGACTACTGTGTTCCACAATAGCTTGTCCTTGTGGATTGTATGGGATACCTGTGAGGTGTTGAATACCCCAAGTTTGGCAAAAAAGAAAAAAAGTGTTTGGAAGTATAAGCAGGTCCATTATCTGTTTTAAATATTCTGGGGAGGGAACAGCCATCTGAAAAGTCATTAAGCAGTGATTAATAGCATGAGAAGTTCTTTCTCCCGTCAAGCAGGAAGCCCATAAAAATCCTGAATAAATATCCACAGTGACATGGATATATTTAAGTTGTCCAAAGGACGGTTCATGGGTCACATCCATTTGCCATATATCTGTACTATTTAAGCCTCTGGGATTCACACCAATGTGCATTGGGAGATGGTTTGGAACACAATTAGGACACTTTTTAACAATATTCCTGCCCTGATCCTTTGTGAGTTGGAACATTTTGGGTAAAGCAGTACTATTTTGGTGAAATCTATGATGGGATTCCTCAGCTAATTGCATATCAGTTAGGTAACATTGAGCAATTAAAGATTGATCTATGATATCATTTCCTTTGAAAATAGGTCTAGGCAGATTGGTATGACTGCGTACATGCATGACATATACTGGATGTGTCCTTTGTCGTATGACAGTTTGCAATTTACAGAATAACATTTGTACATTGCTTTGAGTAGATCTGATGACAGCTTGTTCTAAACCCTGCAAAGACTGAAAAACATATTTTGAGTCCATGATAAGGTTGAAAGGCTCCTGAAATAATCAAAAAGCTAGTAACACAGCTGTTAATTCATTTTTTGGGGTAGAAGAAAAAGGAGTGGTAAAAATGACAGGTGAGCTACTTTCCTTGTATACTCCTGCCTTGTAACTAGCATTTGAATCAGCATAAACATTAGGTCCTGATACTGAATACTAGGAAAAACAATAGGATGTTGTGACAAAAAAAGAAATAAACCTTGTGGAGTATAGGTGGTAATAGCAATGGGGTATACTAATAGTAAAGACCATTCGTCTTGACGTTGTAAATATTTCTGTAGTATATCTTTAGCAATGGGTCCCCAGATTTCATGAGGATACCGTCCTAAACCTGAGACCACACGTTCTATGCCTTTCCATATTAATTGAGCCATAAAACAATTATACCTTTGTAAGGCCTTTCCTGTTTTGCTTTTTAGATGTAACCATTCAATGACTTTGTTTCTGAGTTAAAGCACCTGTTGGTAACATGAAAGTTGAAAAAATAGTCACTTCCACGGCTAATTAAGGCTGACAACAGTTAAGTAGAGCCTGATTCAATTCGTCTTTTACTATCTCTAATGCAAGAGAGGCCTCAGGTGTTAAAGTTCTAGGGGAATTCAAATCAGAATCCCTTCCAGTATTTTGAATAATGGTTGTAATTCAGTTGTAGTAAGAAATGAATATTGCCTAACCCAATTGATATCATCTAACAATTTCTGATAATCATTTAAGGTGTTAAAGCAGTCCTTTCCTAATTGTATTTTTTGAGGCATAACAGATGTTGCATTTAACTGAGCCCCTAGATAGAGTACAGGACTTGTTTTTTGAATCTTATCTTGAGCAATGACTAAATGGTATTTTTGCAAGGTAATTTCTAATTGATTTTTTTATTTGGGATTCATTTTCAGCTGCAATAAGAATATCATCCATATAAGGATGATGTACAAAGCAGGAAAATGTAGTCTTACAGAATGAAGGGCTGAAGCTACATATTGTTGGCACATAGTAGGGCTGTTTCTCATTCCCTGGGGGAGTACTTTGAACTGCTAATGACTATATGGTTCAGTTAAATTAACAGAGGGAATAGAAAAGGTAACTCTTTTACAGTCTTGCTCTTGTAAAGGGATAGTATAAAAACAATCTTTAAGATCAGTGGCCCACAATGGCCAATTTTCAGGAATGTGGTAAGCCTGGTTGTAGAGCCCCCATTTCTTCTATACTTTCATTTACTTTTCTCAAATCAATGAGCATTCTCCATTTTCCTGATTTCTTTTTAATAGCAAACACTGGAGAATTCCATGGACTATTACTAGGTTGTATATGCCCTTTCTGTAATTGTTCCTTAATGATTTCTTGCAAGGCAGAGAGCTTTTCTCAAGTAAGGGGCCACTGAGCAACCCAAATAGGTGTGTCTGATTTCCAAGTAATGGGCATTGCTCTCTTTTCTTCAGTGACCCCTATGAAAAATCATTTCCTACCTGTACCTTCATTTGTCTTAGTAAATCTCTTCCCCACAGTGTTGTGGGAAGATGGTCACTTATCAGGGGCAAGAAATGTCCTTTCTGATTTCCTTGTTACACCTCAGAGGTCACAGTGTTCGTTTTACAGAAGTTAAACCTCCGACCCCTATTCTTTGTAATTTCCTCTGTTTCTACAGGCCATGGCAGATCTAAGGAAGATAAAACCATTCTCTCTGCCCCAGTATCAATTAATCCTACTATAGCTTGCTCTTCCACATTCACTGTCATTTTTGGTATTTCGTCTATGATCATTGTAGTCCAAAAGACCTGTTGATTTTCACCTGTAATTTGAGCTACTTCCCCTTGTAAAACAATCAATATATCTGTTTCATTTTTGACTGTAACTTTTAGCATTTATCCATGCCAGAAATTGGTTTTTATCTGATTAGGCATGATTCTGACTCCATGGATCAAAGAAGTTATTCTGCCAGAGCAAGGATGATCCCCGTATAGTATGATATTCAATTGTTCTTTGGGAAGAAGTACTATATGAGGGACTGAAAGTTTTACCACTTTTCATTCAGAGCCTGAAAAGGGTTTTGATATTTCTCCCACTCTCTTTTGGGTATCTCTATTGGGTCCTGAACTGGGAAAGCTGCAGGGGCTGGTATTGATTTGTTTGGGGCCCCCGGCCATGCCCCCCCACTTGATGTATTTCCTGCATGGCATTCTCTAACCCAATGAAATCCTTTACCACATTTCAGACATCTGGTTGAGGGTTTTCCTGAAAATCCCTTTTGTCTACAGTCTATCTTAAAATGGTCTGGCTTACCACATCTGAAGCAATTCTTTCCTCCTCCACCTTGAGTAATAGTGGCCATTAAGACTTTACCTGAGGACTTCCGGTCAAGACGGCTGCTTAGAAGCTGCGAAAGTTCAGACCTCAGAAACCCTTCCTTACTGATCTCAAACCGAGAGCTCCTAGGACACCGAAATTCAAGCTGAACAACAGGACAGACCCGGGGAACCCTCCTCCCGGACCTGGATCAAAAGGTATGGCCCCCCAAAAGCCAAAACCCTAGATCACTCAGATCTAAGGGGTAGGCAGAAGGAAGGTCCCAGAACCCATCCCCGCCAACCCAGAGTGCTAAGCCCATGGCATCAGCGGGAACTTCAGGGTCTGCAAAAGGGCCTCAGGGCTGGCTATTTTGAAGGACTCACCTTGAAAGCAACCTGAGCCAGTCTCTGGGAAGCCCAACACATATGGCAGGGAAACATAGAGAGAAGGGGGAAACCTGTAGACCCCTGGCTAGGTCCTTCCAACTGAGTCTCAAGGGAAGTCCCAGCTTTAGGGCACCAGCTGAACCCAATCCCATCAGGAGCCCTCAGAGCTACTGAAAGGAGAGAAATCTTAGGGCCGGGAAAGGGGTTGCTCTGAAGAACTTACCTTGAAAGTAACCTGGGCCAGTCTCCAGGCATTCAACACAGATTGTGGAGGAGGTTGGTTTTTTTTTTTTCGTTTCTTTTTCTTTTTCTTTTTTTTTGGCTTGGGGATCATTTGGCCCACACTAGCTGATCCTAATCCAATCTGGAGCCCTCAGAGCTTCTGAGAGAATAGAAACAGGGCCAGCGAAGGGCTTACCTTGAAAGCAACCTGGGCCAGTCTCCGGGCATTCAACACAGATTTTGGAGGAGGAGGTTTTGTGCTTTAGGGCTCATTCAGTACAAACAAGCTAAACCTAATCCCATCTGGATGGGATTAGCCCTCAGAGCCCAGGGAGGCCAAGACCCCCCCTTCTTAGAAAGCAGAGTCTTCTGAAAGAACCAGCTGCATCTAATCCCATCAAAAGTCTCCAGAACACAGGGAAGCCCCGGCTCCCCACCCATCCTCATTGACTGCTGGACTTTAAGCCAATCAAAAGACTCCAGAGGACAGGGAAGCTCAAACCCCCAACAACCCTCCCCCAGAGACTACACCAAGAGATCTTCTGTTAAAGCTCCAAGAGGGGAGACTGATAGAAGTCCCCAAAAAACAAAGAAAATGAGAGGAACAAGAGCACAGACAAATACAGGGAGTAAATAAGGGGTGAATTTGAGCAAAAAACAGAAAAAGAAGAAAGAAACTACAATAGACCGCTACTACTCAGCAAATGGAACAGAGGGGGAGAGATCATCAAACAATAAACCAGAAATCCCAGCGAATGGGATACAGGCTGTGGAAGAACTCAAAACACAGCTAAGAGAGGCTGAAGACAATTGGGAAAAGAACTTAAAAATTAAGATAAGTCATATGGAAACAGAGGCACTTGAACTAAAACAAGAAAATAGTGTCTTGAAAGCCAAAATCAACCAGCTGGAAAATGAGGCAAAGGAGATGAAAGATGAGGTAAAGAGGATGAAAGACGATTTTCAAAGAAAATCAGACCAGAAGGAAAACGACGACCAAAAAGCCAGAAATGAAATCCAATTTTTAAGAAACAGAATATAACAACTAGAATGAAGTGACCTCACAAGGAAGCATGGACACTATAAAACAAAACAAAAAGAATGAAAAAATTGAGGAAAATGTGTAGCATCTCATTCACAAAACAGACGATTTAGAAAATCATTCAAGAAGAGACAATTTAAGAATAATTGGACTACCAGAAGACCACGACAAAAGAAAAAGCCTGGACATAATATTAGAGTAAATTATCCAGGAAAACTGTCCCGAGATACTAGAACAATAGGGGAAAGTGGAGATTGAAAGAATCCACAGATCACCCCCTGCATTTAATCCCCAACTGACAACACCAAGAAATGTTATAGCCAAATTCAAAATCAATCAGATGAAAGAAAAGATATTACAAGCTGCCAAGAAGAGGCCATTCAGATACCATGGAAACACAGTGAGGTTAACACAGGATCTGGCTACATCCACACTGAAGGACTGAAAGGCATAGAATACAATATTCCGGAAAGCAAGGGAGCTAGGTCTACAACGAAGAATAAAATACCTATCAAAACTGACTATATTCTTACAGGGGAAAGTATGGTCATTCAACACAACAGAAGAGTTCCAATCATTCATAAATAAAAGACCAGACATGAACAGAAAATTTGATGTCCAACCACAGAACTCAAGAGAATCATCAAAAGGTAATTAAAAAAGAGGGGAAAAAAACAAACAAAACGACAACAAAAATTTTATGAGAGACTCAATAAGTTTAAATGATATGTATCCCTATAAGAAAAGAGGTCATTGGCAACTCTTAAAAACTGTTGCTATCACCTGAGCAGCTAGAAGAATTACACTCAGAGGGAATAGTGACAAAATGTATAGGATGAAAGGACAAGACATAAACAGGAATATAGATATATGCATACATAAATACATATACATGTGTATGTATATATATATATATATATATATACATGACTAAAGCTAAAAAAGAAAAGAGATGATGACTAAAAGAAATGGGAAAAGAAACAAATGGGGGTAAATTTATATGTCACAAAGAATCTCATGGCGGGAGGGGGGAGAACATCAATACACTGGAAGGGTAAAGAGGTTGGAGACAGGAAATACTCAACTCCTACGTACTTTGAAACTGACCCAAAGAGGGAAGAACAATCCAATCCATTGGGGAAAGGAATAGATTTGCGCCCTATAGGGGAGTGGAAGGGTAAAAAACGGACTGGTGGGGAGGGAAGCAATACAAGGGAGGAGAGGGTGAGGGGGAAATTTTAAAAAGACTACAGGGGAAAATAAGGGAGGGAATAAAAAGGGAGTGGGGTAGAAAGGGAAGGAAAATAATGGAGGGAACAGGGGGGAGGGGGTGACTATAAACAAACATTGGTGTAGAAGGAAATAGTGAAAGAAGAAAAGGCAGGACCAGGAGTAGAAATAAAAATGCTGGGAAATTCACAACTAGTAATCACAACTCTGAATGTGAATGGAATGAACTCACCCATAAAACGCAAGCAAATAGCAGAGTGGATTAGAATCCAAAACCCTACCATATGCTGTATGCAAGAAACACACATGAGGAAGGTAGATACACATAGGGTGAAAGTAAGAGGATGGAGCCAAACCTATTGGGCATCAAATGATAAAAAGAAGGCAGGAGTAGCAATCATGATTTCAGACAAAGTCAAAGTAAAAATAAATTTAGTTAAAAGAGACAGGGAAGGTAATTACATCCTGATAATAGGCAGTATAGACAACGAGGAAATGTCTGTACTCAACATGTATGCACCAAATGGCAGAGCATCCAAATTTTTAAATGAGAAACTAGAGGAGCTCAAGGATGAAATAGATAGAAAAACTATACTAGTGGGAGATCTGAACCTTCCCCTATCTGAACTAGATAAATCAAATAAAAAAAATAAATAAGAAAGAGTTGAGAGAAGCAAATGAAATCTTAGAAAAATTAGAGTTAGTCAACATATGGAGAAAAATAAATAGGGACAAAAAGGAATACACCTTCTTTTCAGTAGTACATGGTACATTTACAAAAATTGACCATGCATTAGGGCACAAAATCATTGCAAACAAGTGCAAAAGGGCAGAAATAATAAATGCAAACTTCTCAGACCACAGTGCAATAAAAATAATAATTAGTAAGGGTACATGGATAAATAAATCAAAAATTAATTGGAAATTAAACAATATGATTCTCCAAAATCAGCTAGTTAAAGAACAAATCGTAGAAACAATTAATAACTTCATTGAAGAAAATGACAATGGTGAGACATCCTTTCCAAACCTATGGGATGCAGCCAAAGCAGTACTCAGGGGAAAATTTATATCCGTGAGTTCATATATAAACAAATTAAGAAGGGCAGAGGTCAATGAATTTGACATGCAAATTAAAAAAATAGAAAGTGAACAAATTAAAAATCCTCAGATGAAGACTAAATTAGAGATCCTAAAAATCAAAGGAGAAATTAATAAAATTGAAAGTCAAAGAAGTATTGATTTAATAAATAAGACTAGAAGCTGGTACTTTGAAAAAAGAAATAAAGTTGACAAAGTACTAGTCAGTCTAATTTTAAAAAGGAAAGAAAAAAAAAAACAAATTGCCAGTGTCCAAGATGAAAAGAGAGACCTCACCTCTAATGAAGAGGAAATGAAGGCAATCATTAAAAACTACTATGCCCAATTATATGGCAAAAAATATGGCAATCTAAGTGATATGGATGAATACTTACAAAAATATAAATTGCCTAGACTAAAAGAAGAAGAAATAAATTACCTAAACAACTCCATAACAGAAAAAAGAAATTGAACAAGCCATCAAAGAACTCCCTAAGTAAAAATCTGTAGGTCGAGATGGATTCACAAATGAATTCTATCATACATTCAAAGAACAACTAACCCCAATACTATACAAACTATTTGACAGAATAAGCCAAGAAAGGGTTCTACCGAATTCTTTTTACGACACAAATATGGTACTGATCCCAAAACCAGGCAGGTTAAAAACAGAGAAAGAAAACTATAGGCCAATCTCCCTAATGAATATAGATGCAAAAATCTTAAATAGGATACTAGCAAAAAGAGTCCAGCAAGTCATCACAAGGGTTATCCACTATGATCAGGTAGGATTCATTCCAGGAAAGCAAGGATGGTTCAATATTAGGAAAACCATCCACATAATTGACCATATAAACAAGCAAACTGACAAAAATCACAAGATTATCTCAATAGATGCAGAAAAAGCCTTTGACAAAATATAACACCCATACCTATTGAAGACACTAGAAAGTATAGGAATAGAAGACCTTTCCTAAAAATAATAAACAGTATATACCTAAAACCATCAGCAAACATCATCTGCAATGGGGAAAAACTCAAAGCCTTCCCAATAATATCAGGAGTCAAACAAGGATGCCCATTATCACCTTTATTATTTAATATTTTACTAGAAACACTAGTAGTAGTAATTAGAGAAGAAAAATAAATTGAAGGTATTAAAATTGGCAATGAGGAGACCAAGCTGTCACTCTTTGCGGATGATATGATGATTTACTTAAAGAATCCCAGGGAATCAACCAAAAAGCTAATCAAAATAATCAACAACTTTAGCAAAGTTGCAGGATACAAAATAAACGCACATAAGTCATCAGCATTTCTATATATCTCCAACCCAGTTCAGCAGCAAGAATTAGAAAGAGAAATTCCATTTAAAGTCATCCGAGACAATATAAAATATTTAGGAATCTATCTGCCGAGACAAACACAGGAAATATATGAACAAAACTACAAAACACTTTCCACACAGCTAAAACTAGATCTAAACAATTGGAAAAACATTGATTGCTCATGGGTGGGATGAGCTAACATAATAAAAATGACAATCCTACCCAAATTAATTTACTTATTTAGTGCCATACCCATTGAACTACCAAAAAACTTCTTTACTGAATTAGAAAAAACATAACTAAGTTCATTTGGAAGAACAAAAGATCAAGGATATCCAGGGAAATCTTGAAAAAAATGCAAAGGAAGGAGGACTTGCAGTCCCGGATCTCAAACTATACTATAAAGCAGTGGTTATCAAAACAATTTGGCACTGGCTAAGAGACAGAAAGGAGGATCAATGGAATAGACTTGGGGTAAATGACCTCAGTAAGACAGTCTTTGACAAACTCAAAGACCCCAGCTTTTGAGACAAAAATCCAGTATTTGATAAAATTTCTGGGAAAATTGGAAGACATTGTGGGAGAGATTAGGTTTGGATCAATACCTCACACCCTACACCAAGATAAACTCAGAATGGACGAATGACTTGAATATAAAGAAGGAAACTATAAGCAAATTAGGTGAACACAGAATAGTATATATGTCAGAACTTTGGGAAGGGAAAGATTTTAAAACCAAGCAAGACTTAGAGTCACAACATGCAAAATAAAAAATTTTGACTACATCAAATTTAAAAGTTTTTGTACTAAGAAAACCAATGTAACTAAAATTAGAAGGAAAGCAACAGATTGGGAAACAATCTTCATAACAAAAACCTCTGACAAAGGTCTAATTACTCAAATCTATGAAGAGCTAAACTATTTGTACAAAAAATCAAGCCATTCTCCAATTGAAAAATGGGCAAGGGACATGAATAGGCAATTTTCAGTTAAAGAAATCAAGACTATTAATAAGGACATGAAAAGGTGTTCTAGATCTCTTATAATCAGGGAGATGCAAGTCAAAACAACTTTGAGGTATCACCTCACACCTAGCAGATTGTTCAACATGACAGCAAAGGAAAGTAATGAATGCTGGAGGGGATGTGGCAAAGTAGGGACATTAATTCATTGCTGGTGGAGTTGTGAATTGATACAACCATTCTGGAGGGCAATTTGGAACTATGCCCAAAGGGCGATAAAAGACTGTCTGCCCTTTGATCCAGCCATAGCACTGCTGGGTTTTCACCCCAAAGAGATAATAAGGAAAAAGACTTATGCAAGAATATTCATACCTCCACTCTTTGTGGTAGCCAAAAATTGGAAAATGAGGTGATGCCCATCAATTGGAGAATGGCTGAATAAATTGTGGTATATGTTGGTGATGGAATACTATTGTGCTAAAAGGAATAATAAAGTGGAGGAATTCCATGGAGACTGGAACAACCTCCAGGAAGTGATACAGAGTGAGAGGAGGAGAACCAGGAGAACATTGTATACAGAGACTGACACATTGTGGTACAAGAGAACTTAATGGACTTCTCCAGTAATGGCTTTACAGTGTCCTGAGAGAAAAAAAAAACTATCCTCAAGCAGAGGACAAACTGAGGGAGTAAAAACACCGAGGAAAAGCAACTGCTTGTCTACAGAGGTTGAGGGGACATGATCAAGGAGAGAAGCTAAATGAGCACCCTAATACAAATACCAACAACAAGGAAATGGGTTCAGAGCAAGGACACATGTGATACCCAGATGAATTGGACGGGGTGGGGGGTTTTGGGGGGAGGAAAAGAAAATGATCTGTTTCTAATCAACAATGTATGAAAATGACCAAATAAAATAATGTTTTAAAAAAAAGAAGACTTTACCCAAGGAAGCTGCCTGTATTTCAGCTTGACCTGTAAGTGTCCCTACTTGTGATGCCTTTACTATCGTATCTTGTAAGTTAGTTCCTGGTGGTAAAGACATTAGACCATTTTTATAGTCTTGTGAAGCATTTTGTTTTACTATCTGTTTAAGCATATCTTCTAAGTCTGGATTGTATCCCACAGTCCTAACAATAGCCCCTTGGATTTCAGCTACAAAACCTGCAAAAGATTGATTTGGTTTCAGTATAATTTTAGTAAAATTTAAAGACTGTCCACCTTCTACTTTTTTCCAAGCCTTGATAGATAGCCATTTGTGCTATCAAGGAATACATTTGTGGAATATAACCCACTTGAGTTTGGGGCAATGCATTGGGACCTTCACCTACCAATTGATCTAATGTTGGGGCTGCTCCATGAGGCCAAGTAGTCGTCATAATAATGTGTTCTTGTTCTAACATATCCTTCCACAAAGCTCTCCATTGCACTGCCTGGCTAGGACTTAAAGTAAGACTAGCAATTTGTTTCCAATCACATGGGGTCAGATTATCAGTGGCTATCATTTCCAATAAAGACATAGTATACGGAACCTGCATTCCATATTTAACACAAGCCTCCTTAAGATATTTCAGTAATTTTAAGGGAATTTTACCAAAGGATCAGTTCCCTGTAAGAGGATCTTCAAAAAACCGGATACATCCCTATGTTCTCAGTTCCAGATGCAAATAGCTGTAATTGTACCTTTAATTGATTCATAATATATGGAGCAAAAACAAGACCCGGCGCTGATGGAGAAATTAAAGTATTATATCAAAGACCTTTCTTCTCTAATCCAGTAGATGGAGCCTTTGGCTGAGTTGATGATGGATCTAACTTTGGTTCAGTATATTCAATTTCCTTTTCTTCCTCAGAATCCTCTTTCTCACTAAGTAATAATGTAATTTTCTTTCTGCCTTTTTATCCTCCAAACATAACTTAACAACATTGTAAATTAGAGCAAATTCAAGCTGTGGTACTTCATTGTCCTTAAATTTGGATCTAATGCATTCCCAATTTTCTATAGTAACCCTATTTTGATCCGAGAACCATGGAGCTAATCTCTGGACATATTGGACAAAATGTTTCAACTTCCTCCTTTTTACTTTAACTCTATGTAACCCTAGGACTGTTCTGAGTAGTGTTCTGATATTCCCTCTCACCCTTAAAGTATCTCATATACTCACCACCGAGGGGATCTCTGTAGCACTGGGACTCTATTACCAGCACACAGTGTTGGGGGTTCTTGAAAGAACTGGACAAGCCTGGGATTCTCCAAAGAGAACTGAAGGGAGGGTTCAAATAAAAGAACCAGGGGGGAAGGGGGTCCCTGTTCTGGGCCCCACTTGTTGGGGACATCTACAGAGTCGCAATATGGGACAGTTTAGAACTGTCGAGGGAAAGCTTAGAGCTCTCGGAGAATAGCTACAGAGTTGCAAGAAAGCAAGACTGGAACATTATCAAAGAAAGGATAATGAGCATTTATTGAAAGCAGCACACCAGATTTAAAGCTCTTCTCAAGAGACACAATTTATCCTCCCCAATCCTCCCCAGAATGTGAACAGGGGAGTTAACCCATTCCCAGGATTTCTTGGAACTGTTTATGCAGCCTTGAACTGAGATTTCTATGTTTTGGCATACTCAGCAGGAATGGTATGTCACAAATACCTGGGAAGAGGAACTCTATTCCATGAGGTCATGAATGGTTCACTGCACATGTGTGTGTGTGTGTGTGTGTGTGTGTGTGTGTGTGTGTGTGTGTATATATATATATATATACATAAGTATGTATATACATATACAACTAGAAAAAGAGGTTAATACTAAAAGAAATGGGAAAAGAAATAAGGGTAAATTTATATGTCACTAAGAAGCTCATGGTGGGAGGGGGGAGAATATCAATACACTGGAAGGGTAAAGAGGTCAGAGATAGGAAATACTCAACTCTTACTTGATTTGAAATTGACCCAAAGAGGGAAGAACAATACAATCCATTGAGGAAGAGAATAGATTTGCGTCCTATAGGGGAGTAGAAGAGTAACAAATGTACTGGTGGGGAGGGAAGCAGTACAAGGGAGGGAGAGGATGGGGGGTAATTTAAGAAAGACTACAGTGAAAATAAGAGGGGGAATAAGAAGGGAGGGGGTACAAAGGGAAGTAAAATAAGGATGAGAATTAGGGCCACTGATTAAAAATAAACATTGATGTAGAAGGAAATGGTGAAAGAAGAATAGGCAGGACCAGGAGTAGAAATCAAAATACTGGGAAATACACAGCTAGTAATCATAACACTGAATGTGAATGGAATGAACTCACCCATAAAATGCAAGCAAATAGCAGAGTGGATTAGAATCCAAAAACCTACCATATGCTGTCTAAAAGAAACACACATGAGGAAGGTAGATACGCATAAGGTGAAAGTAAAAGGATGGAGCCAGATCTATTGGGCATCAACTGATAAAAAGGAGGGAGAAGTCTCAATCATGATATCTGACAAAACTAAAGTAAAAATAAATTTAGTTAAAAGAGATAGGGAAGGTAATTACATCCTGATAAAAGGCAATATAGACAATGAGGAAATATCCGTACTCAACATGTATGCACTAACTGGCCTAGCATCCAAAATTTTAAAGGAGAAACTAGAGGAGATCAAGGATGAAATAGAGAAACTATACTAGTGGGAGATCTGAACCTTCCTCTATCTGAACTAGATAAATCAAACCAAAAAATAAAAAAGTAAGAGGTAAGAGAAGTAAATGAAATCTTAGAAAAATTAGAGTTAGTCGACATATGGAGAAAAATAAATAGGGACAAAAAGGAATATACCTTCTTTTCAGCAGTTCATGGTACATTCACAAAAATTGACCATGTACTAGGGCACAAAATCATTGCAAACAAGTGCAAAACGGCAGAAATAATAAATGCAAACTTCTCAGACCACAGTGCAATAAAAATAATAATTAGTAAGGGTACATGGATAGATAAATCAAAAATTAATTGGAAATTAAACAATATGATTCTCCAAAACCAGCTAGTTAAAGAACAAATCATAGAAACAATTAATAACTTCATTGAAGAAAATGATAACGATGAGACATCCTTTCCAAATCTATGGGATGCAGCCAAAGCAGTACTCAGGAGGGGATTTATATCCTTGAGTTCATATATTAACAAATTAAGAAGGGCAGAGGTCAATGAATTGGACATGCGAATTAAAAAACTAGAAAGTGAACAAATTAAAAAACCTCAGATGAAGACTAAATTAGAGATCCAAAAAATCAAAGGTAAAATTGATAAAAATTCATAGTCAAAGAATGATTGATTTAATAAATAAGACTAGAAACTGGTGTTTTGAAAAAACAAATAAAAAAGACAAAGTACTAGTCAGTCTAATTAAAAAAAAGAAAAAAAAACCAAATTGACAGCATCCAAGATAAAAAGGGAGACCTCACCTATAATGAAGAGGAAATTTGTGCAATCGTTCAAAACTGTTATGCCTACATATATGGCAACAAATATGGCTATATAGGTGATATGGAAGAATACTTACAAAAATTTAAATTGCCTTGACTAAAAAAGGAAGAAACAAATTACATAAACAACCCTATATCAGAAAAAGAAATTGAACAAACCATCAAAGAACTCTCTAAGAAAAAATCCCCAGGTCCAGATGAATTCACAAATGAATTCTATCAAACATTCAAAGAACAACTAATCCCAATATTGTACAAACTATTTGACAGAATAAGCCAAGAAGGAGTTCTACCAAATTCGTTTTACAACACAAACATGGTACTGATCCCAAATCCAGGCAGATCAAAAACAGAGAAAGAAAGCTATAGACCAATCTCCCTAATGAATATGGATGGAAAAGCTAGTGGCAATAATCAACAACTTTAGCAAAGTTGTAGGATACCAAACAAACACACATAAGTCATCAACATTTCCATATATCTCCAATCCATTTCAGCAGCAAGAATTAAAAAGAGAAATTCCATTTAAAATCAGCCTAGGCAATATAAAATACTTAGGAATCTATCTGCTGAGACAAATACAGGAACTATATGAACACGACTACAAAATACTCTCCAAACAATTAAACTAGATCTAAACAATTAGAAAAACATTGATTGCTCATGGATGGGATGAGCTAACATGATAAAAATGACAATCCTACCCAAATTAATCTACTTATTTAGTGCCTTACCCATTGATCTTTCAAAAAACTTTTTTACTAAATTAGAAAAAAAAAGAGACATAACAAAGTTCATTTGGAAAAACAAAAGATTTTATTTCTGCTTTTCTGCATTTCTATGCCATGTTTTTATGACCTAGTATATGGTCAATCTTTGTGAGTGTACCATGTGCTGCTGAAAAGGTGTATTCCTTTTTGTCCCTTTTTATTTTTCTCCATATATTTATTCACTCTAATTTTTCTAAGATTTTATTCACCTCTTTTACCTCGTTCGTATTTATTTTTTAATTTGATTTATCTAAATTTGATAGTGGTAGGTTCAGATCTCCCACTGGTATATTTTTAATATCTATTTCCTCCCTCAATTCTACTAGTTTCTCCATTATAAATTTGGGTGCTATGCCATTTGGTACATACATGATGATTAGTGATATTTCCTCATTGTCTATACTCCCTTTTATCAGGATGTATTTACCTTCCCTATCCCTTTTAAGCAGGTCTATTTTTTCTTTGGCTATCTCAGATAACATGATTTCAACTCCTGCCTTCTTTCTATCGGTTAAGGCCCAACATGTCTTGCTCCAACCTTTAATTCTGATCTCATGAGTATCTATCTACCTCAGGTTTGTTTCTTGTAGACAACATATGGTAGGATTTTGGAGTCTAATCCACTCTCATATTCATCTACATTTTATGGGTGAGTTCATCTCACTCATGTTTCAAGTTATGATTGTCACTTGTGAATTCCCTAGCATTTTGATATCCTCTCCTAGTTCTGTTCTTTTTTCTTTTGCTCTATCCATTTGAACCAGGGTTTTACTTTTAACCAATCCCCTTAATCCCCTCCCTTGATTTGCTTCCATTTCTGGTCCCTTTATTTTTGTTCTTTTCTTTTTTTTAGGATCTGTTAAGTTCCCTACCCCTTCTCCTTCCCTCCCTTTTTGTACTTCCTCCCCCCTACCCTCCTTAGTTTTCCCCTTTTCCCTTGCCCTGCAGGATAAGATAGACTGCAAGGTCCCAATGAATATAGATTCTCTTGCCTCCCAGATTTTATTTCACTGAGAGTAAAGTTTAAGTATTACCTATTGGCACTCATTTCCTCTGCCTATTATAAGAGTATTCTTCCCCTCCCCTTCCCATGTGTATCTTTGTGTGACAAAAATTATTCTATTCATTTTATTTCTTCAAGTGTCTCTTGGTACCATCATCGATCCCCTCCCACTCTTTTTCTTTTTTTTTTTGCATATCATCTTATAGCTCTTAATGCCCCAATCTTTTCCTATGAGTGACTCTTCTAATTACTATAATAATGAACACAGTTTTTGAGAGTTACAAATAAAATTTTCCCCATATATTAATATATATAATTTGATCTAATTGTAGCCCTTAAAGAAGAGAGTTTGAATAATAAAAACTTTTTTTTCTCCTTTTTCCTCTCATATTTACCTTTTCATGTTTCTCTTGATCTTTGTGTTTGGACATCAAATTTTCCACTTAGTTCTGATCTTTTCTTTACAAATACTTGGAAATCTTCTTTTTCATTCAATGCCCATATTTCCCCTGGGAGTACATAGTCAGTTTTGATGGATAGGTGATTCTTGGTTGAAGACCCAGTTCTCTTGCCTTTCTGAATATCATGTTCCAGGCTTTGTGGTCTTTTAGTGTGGAAGCTTCCAGGTCTTATGTGATCCTGATTGGTGCTCCTTGGTATCTGAATTTACTCTTTTTGGCTTCTTGTAGAATTTTCTCCTCAGCTCAAAAGCTCTGGAATTTGGCAATTACATTCCTGGGAGTTGTTTTTTGGGGATTTAGTGTAGATGGTGTTCTATGAACTGTTCCAAAGTCTATCCCCCTCCCCTTATTCAAGAACATCAGGGCAATATTCTTGGATGATTTCTTTAAGTATGATGTCAAGATTTCTGGTTATTTCTGATTTTTCAGGTAGACCAATGATTCTCAAATTGTTTCTTGGTAATCTATTTTCCTGATCTGTCACTTTTTCAGTGAGATATTTTATGTTTTCTACCATTTTTCAGTCTTTTGATGTTGCTTTATTAATCTTTGCTGTTTTGCAAGATCATTGGTTTCCAGTTGCTCAATCCTGGTCCTTAAGTCCTGGTTTTCTGCTTAAATTTTTTGATTTTCTGCTATTTTTTTTTTTTTGGTTTTCTGATAGAAATTTTTTAATTTTTTTTTGAACCATTACCCACTTCTCTTTCTAGAAGATTTCCATCTTTTTGATGAGCTCTAATTTAAATTCTTCCAGAGCTTGTGGACAATTTCCACTTTTTTAGAAGGTTTTATCTTTCTTTGAATTTCCTTTTTAGCCTGAGATTTTCCTCTGTAAAATTTTTTGAGGTTCACTGCCTTTTTTTTATTTTCTTGGAGGGGGTTTGAGGCTCCTGTGCACAATTAGCCATCACAATGGAGATTTTACCTTCCCTTTTTAGTCAGAAATCTGAGTGAGCTGGGCAGATTCTTTGAGTATGGAGTTAAGGAGCAAGGATTTTGCATAAGCCAAGTTCTAGAATCTCCACAGCCATTTGTAGCTCTTCTCTGCACTATCTTAACAGGGATACCCACCTGGGTTTAATGTGTAGCTCCTCTCAGGGTTAGGTCTTTGGCAGTCTTAGTCAGTTTCCAAGGACCTAGAGGTGCCACTCACTCACTCGCTGGTGCTGGTGTGAGCTGGCTTTGGCTCTATCTCCATAGGTGAGGTGGGTGAGGGTGATCGGCTCACAATTGAGTAGGAGCTTTTTCACCCTCTTATAGTGTGGAAATGCCCAAATCCCAAGTACCTTCAATGCTGTGCCATACTGTAGAATTCCTCCTTTCTTCAGAAAATGGTTTTTATGGTCTTTTGAGGTAGTCTATATCTATGGGTACAGGTGAGAGGAAGTGTCCCGCATCTAGACTTCTGTCATGCTTACCTAGAAGTCCCCTTTAATATCACTTTTGAAGCTATTTAAAGGTGAAGTCGAGAGGGGCCCAGATTAAACAGAGAGAATAATTATCAGACTTTTTTTCATAAGCTAGATAGAGGGGATGAGGGCATGAAATTGTGTGTTAATCATATAAGTTAATGGAAAGACCCAGATAGAAGATATTTTGTGGAAGTAGATTCAATAAGACTTGACACTTAATTAAATATATGGGTTTTGGGATGTCAAGAAGTTGAGTGTAGTACTTGTCCTTTATATCTGGGTAAACAGAAAGGTGAAGATTACTTTTGATAATAGGAAGTTTTGAAGATAAATGCTTTTATGATAAATATAGTGAGTTATTTTTTTGCATGTTGAGTTTCATATGACATCTGGTTAAAAATATTCAATGGGCAACTGGAAGTGTAATTGTCACTTACATAAGAGTGACAAAACCTTCAAAATAGAAAATATTTTCCCTTTTTTGACATATCAATTCATATTCATAATTGGAGAATATCTTAACAAAATTATCTATTTAGGAACATTCCATCCTCATTTTACCCACTTAGAAACTCTTCAGGAAATCTGCTAAGCATCTTCCCTCTATTTTACTGACATAAAGGACCCTTTTGTCTATATTGCTTCTTGACTAAGGAAAGTTTTTGATTTAACAGACCAAAACACCCTCTTAGAGGAACCTAACTGCTCACAGTGTATAATCTTTGTGATGCATTGCTAGAATATGCTTGCTAGTATTTTCTTTAAACTTTTTGCATCAATGTTCATTAGGAAGATTGTTCTATAGTTTATTTTCTCTATTTTTTTTCTCTCTTTGGTTTAGGTATCACAACCATATTTATGTCTTCAAAGTAATTTGGAAGAATTCCTTCTTCATCTATTTTTCCAAATAGTTTGTATAGTATTAGAGTTAATTGTTCTTTGAACATTTGGTGGAATTTGCCTATGAATCTTGTAGATAGCATATTATGGGGTTCTGGTTTTTAATATATTCTGTTAACCTCTTCCATTTTATGGGAGAATTCATCCCACTTACATTCACAATTATGATCACTAACTGTGTTACTTTCCTTATTCTACCTCTATTTATTCTTCTCTCCTTTCAGCCTTTCACTGTTCATAGATATTTTGCTTTTGACCACCGCCACTCCCAATTCAGCCTCTCTTCTAAATAATTATTGATTTGAGAAATTCAAATTAAAAGATCTTTGAGATGACATCTCACTCTTAACAGATTACCTAAAATAATCAAAATTGGAAATTAGAAATGTTGAAGAGGATCTGGAAAAATTTGGGATACTAATATACTCTTGGTGGAACTGTGAACTCCATATATTTTGGAGAGCAGTCTGGAATTCTGCCCAAAGATTTATAAAACTATGTATACCCTTTGACCAAACAATACAACTGGTGGATCTGTTTCCCTAGGTGATCAGAGGAAAAGTAAAAGAATATATATGTGTGTCTTTCTCTCTCTGTGTGTGTATTTCTCTTAGCAACAAATTGTAATAGAACCTATTTGAATATTTCAAGTGCTTTGGATGCTTTATTCCCCATATTTTGTAAATTTTGTAGTATTTTGGAATAAAAATACTTCTATTATTACCTCCAAGATTTTGTTATTACTATATAGAAATGCTGTTAATTTTTGAGGATTTATTTTGTAGCCCCCAACTATGTTGAAGATATTATTTGCCCCAATTAGAATCTTTTATAATTCCCTGGGATTTTTCAAGTGAACCATTTATCATCAGCAAGTAGGGATGATTTTATTTTCTTTTGACTTTTATTTTATACCTTCAATTTATTTTTCTTTTGTCACATTACTATTGCTAGCATTATACCAAATAATAGTGAGGAGAGAGCGAGCAGCCTTGCATTACTACTAGATTTACTTATAAAGGTTCTAGTGTATCTGAATGATACATGATGTTTTCCCTCAGTTTTAGATAGATTTAAAAATGATATTAAAATATTTTTGCCTATATTTTGTAGAGTTTTATAAAAATCAGTGTAATATTTCATCTAAGGTTTTTCTAATACATATTGAGATAATCATGTAGTTTTGGATTTAAAATTTTCATTAGTTTGTTGATTGTATTCCTGATGTTGAGCCATCTTTACATCTATGGTAAAAATTCAACTTGGTCATGATGAATGATTTTTGAAATAACCGATGTTGACTATTCATTTTTTATTCACATTCATATTCAAATTTTATATATTTTAAAATAAAGATTCATTATAATATTGGTCTCATATTCCTCATGCTTTGTTCTTCCTTGGTTTAGGTGTTAAGGTTATATTTAATCAATAGACTTTGTCTAATCAATAGGAATTCTTATCTAGAAGGAAAAACCCAAAATAGTGACCTGAGAAGTTTTAATTCCATAAGGAATGCAGAGAATATGGGAAATAAACACAAGATCTATGAAGTAAAGAATAAATGTCTAGAATAGATAGAAAGAGAAAATAAAAATGAAGGAAAATAGGCAATAGATTATATGGTTAGAAGAGCATGATATGTACTTCTCTCCATTTGTCCCAAATATTTTGCCCCCCCCCCAATAGGACTCTTTTCCAATCTTCTATCTGTAAATAAGGGATTACATCACTTCAAATGTTACAATTTGATATATTTTTGGAAATATTCTTTCCATTTCCTTTCTTTAACTCACTTTAAAGTCTTTCCAGCTCCTACTTTTTCTTATCCCTTTTAGTTTTAGTTTCTTGTTCTTTCTTGCTTTATCTAATTATTTGACTGATCTCCTCTATTTTTTCTATGAGATAAATGGTCAAGTAAAATCCCCCTTCCTCTTCTCCATGTAAATTTGATTTTTTCATTACCTTTATGAACTGAATTTTCTGTGCCTTTTCCCAAAAAGGATTTATTCCCCTTATTCTTTTCATTATTAATTTCCTCATTCTTTCTCTTTTTTACTCATATTTTGATCATGACACTCAGATTTATTTAGTTCTTCTTTGGCTTCTGTATTTGTTATAAAACTGAAGTTTCAAAGGAGTTCTTTCATCTAAAAAATTTGTCTGCTAATGCTATGTAAATCTTGCCTCTTTGTCTGAGTGTGTGTGTGTGTGTGTGTTTTTTTTTTTACTCTACTCTTAGAAATACAAATTCCTGCAGATGACAAAGAAATTATTGCCTCATGGTAGGAATTTATTTTTTTTCATAAACATTATTCCTTGTTTATTTCTAGGGCTTCATGATGAGGTGTTTATTCATGTTCCTTTATTTTGGAATACTTATTCACATAGGTGTGGATGATTTTAACTGGTCTGTAGCCCATATTCCTTCTGTTATTAATATCTTACCTGCTAGATTATAGGCTTATGCTCAAGTTCTTTTATTAAGTTTTTTTTCCTTCTGGGATTTTTAGTATTTTCATTTGTTTAAAAAATATTTCTCTATTTTCCACTTCTGGACTCCTTCCATATTTAGTGTGGTTTCCAAGGGGCCTAGAGTTTACAGTGTTTTCAGCTTCCTCCCATGGTGTGGATTTCTTATTATCTATCCAAGTCACTATCCCAAATGACTTGTTGAAAAACAAAATCACCTCCATCTTGGTGCTATAGTGAAGATACAAGGAAATAGTGAATCCTCTATCCTGTTGTTCACATGACTTAGAAGTACACTAAACACATTTAATGTTAGGGAATTATTGCTTTTTCTAGCCCCGACCCCACAAAGGTATTCTGTTTGTGAGAAGAGTGTGCAGCCCCTTTCATCTGAGTCTCATCTCATAGCCTTCTATTGACTCTACTAATATGGTTCCTTGGTATAAACTCTTCTCTACTCTTTTTCTGTTCTGGGAAGTTGTATACAGAGATTTATAATTATTTTTTGTTTAGTTCTAAGCATCCTGTGGCAAAACTGCTGCAATTCCTTACCATTTTGTGAGGGCTGGCACTGATTGAGTTAATCAGATTCCACAGACCAGTTAAAGTAACTAAAAGTCTGCTAGTCCAGATATCTCTGTCAAGTAAAAATATCTCTACTGACTCAAACAATGAAAGTTATGAACTAGGAATAGTATTAAAACTAGATTTTATTCTAGTCCCCACTCCTGGTTAATATAATAAGTTTATAGATAGCCAGTATTAAAAGGCAAAGTCAGCTAAGTGGCACAGCAGATAGAGCACTGGACCTGGGAAGACCTGAGTTCAAATATGGACTCAGATACTAACTAACTATGGGAATCTACTATACTAACTGACTATGGGCATCACTTTACCCTCTTTACCTCAGTTTTCTTATCTGTAAAATGAATTGAAGAAGGAAATGGTAAACTATTCAAGGATTTTTGCTAAGATAATCCTATGAATGGCCAGTTCTTTACAGAATAATCTGTGGTGGTCTATGTTTATGATTTAGATCAAGTTTGTAGGTGAAGGTATGACAAGGGCTACAACATTTTTATATAGTAGTTATGACAGGATAATGATATGAAGAAAACAGTAGAATTGCTATAGCAGTTAATGGATATATTAAACATGGAATGTGTTACATAAGTAAGGAATAATGAGTATATCATATAAGGATCTCTGGTTTTTAAATTCATTGTCTTCATAAGTTTCAAAGGAATGTTCTTAGAATACATATCTGACTATGTCATTGTCCTGCTTGATTGAGGCTGAGATTGTGCTAGTAGAAAATATTTGGAAACCAATTCAAAACTCTAGAAGGGCACAGTAGCTCTGACATGAGATCCATGTTGATGGAAAAGATATGAACTTAAAAATCCAACTGGGAGGACTTATTGGTAAATATGGCTGCAATCTAGATGCAAACTGCTTCTTCTCCCCCAGCACTGAATGAAATAGACTACCTCAAAATAGCATTAAAAACTATCTTTGAAAGAATGGAGGGACTCTAAAATAGGGCACAG
Organism: Monodelphis domestica; assembly: GCF_027887165.1. Classification (NCBI taxonomy): domain Eukaryota; kingdom Metazoa; phylum Chordata; class Mammalia; order Didelphimorphia; family Didelphidae; genus Monodelphis; species Monodelphis domestica. The sequence continues at coordinate 28,565,563 of NC_077231.1, read as the reverse complement.
AAATGAAGGTATGTTGGGTTTGAGCATTTCCACACTATAAGAAGGAGAAAAAGCTTGGACCCAAATGTGAGTTAACTACCCTCCCCCACCTCACCTACAGAACCATAGTATGGACCAGAATGCTTACCAGAGACAGCGAGTGAGTGAGGAACATCTCTGTCTTGGCGGGGCATACCAGCATTCTTGGGATCTAATGAGGACTGCCAGGGAACTACCCCTCAGAGCAGTTTCACAAGAGACCCTTGCACACTGGAGAGTGCTCAGTCCACAGGGGCTCTTGAAAACTGTGAACACATGCCTGAGGCAAGAGCTCTGCTCCTCACTGTAGTGAGGGGAGGGCACACCAGGTCCTTGGGAAATGACAAGGTCTACCAGGGAACCACCCCTCAGAGCAGTTTTACAGGAGACTCCTGTGCATGGGAGAGAAGAGACCACAGACAACATGGTTGGGCATGCTAACAAACTGTAGAGGATGGGAAGAACCAGCCTGAGGCAAAAACATCAAAATGTGCCCATCTCACTCAGACCTCTGACTAAAAAGGAAAGGGAGAACCACCAAAGGGATGGCTCATACTGCCCAAGATCAACCCTCCAAGAAGAAAGGGAAAAAAGTGACTATTGAAAACTTTTACCGAGGGGAAACCCACGTTTTAGAGGAAAAAGAGGATGAAATTCAAACAAAATCAAAAAATGCCCCCCAAAATGGAAATGATCCACAAGCTCTGGAAAAACTTAAAATGGAGCTTATCCAAAAGATGGAAACCTTCTGGCAAGAAAAATGGAAAAAAAATTCAGAAAGAGGTCAACATCCTGCCAGACAAGAACACCCAATTAGAGAAACAGCTGGAAGCCACAAACAGAAGGGCAGACCAAACTGAAAACAAAAACCAGTCCATAAAGATCAGAATTAAGCAACTGGAAGACAATGATCTTGCAAAACAGGAAGAATTAATAAAGCAAAGTCAAAAAATTAATGAATTAGAATAAAACATAAAATATCTCACTGACAAGGCGACAGACCAGGAAAACAGAGGAAGGAGAGACAATTTGAGAACCATTGGTCTACCTGAAAAACTAGAGATTAACAAAAATCTCGATGCCATACTACAAGAAATCTTTGAAGAGAATTGCCCTGATATTCTCAAACAAGGGGGCGAAATAGAAATCAAAAGAGTTCATAGAACACCCTTTTTTCTAATCACAAAAAAAACAACTCCCTGGAATGTAATTGCCAAATTCCAGAGCTTTCAAGATGAGGAGAAAATTCTACAAGAAGCCAAAAAGTAAATTTAGATACCAAGGAGCACCAATCAGGATCACATAAGACCTGGAAGTTTCCACACTAAAAGGCCACAAGACCTGGAACATGATATTCAGAAAGGCAAGAGAACTGGGTCTTCAACCAAGAATCAGCTACCCATCAAAACTGACTCTATACTTCCAGGGGAAAGTATGGGCATTCAACAAAAGAGACTTCCCAATATTTGTAAAGAAAAGACCAGAATTCAGTGGAAAGTTTGACATCCAAACACAAAGAGCAAGAGAAACATGAAAAGGTAAATATGAAAGAAAGGGAAAAGGAGAAAAGTATTTTTTTCCTTTTATTCATACTCTCTTCCATAAGGTCCACAATTAGATCAAATTATATATACTAACAGATGGGGGAATCTTATGTGTAATTTTTAAAATATATATGCATTAATAGAGTAATCAGAAGAATCACTCATAGGGAAAGACCAAGGCGTTAACATGATTTGGAGGAAAAAAAAACAAAAAACAAAAAGAAAGAAAAAGGGAGGGGGGAATCAAAGCTGGTACTAAGATATACTTGAAGAAATAGAAATAAAATAATCAGAACAATTTTTTTCACACAAAGATACACACGGGAAGGGGAGGGGAGGAATTCTCTTATAAGAAGGAGAGGAAAAGTGTGCTAATTGGTATTACTTAAAACTTACTCTCAGTGAAATCAATTCTGAGAGGGAAGAGCATCTAGATCCATTGGGATCTTGAATTCTATCATGTCCAACAGGGTAAGTAAGAAAGGGAAACTAAGGGGGTATTTGGGGAGAGGGAACATAAAAAGGGAGGGAAAGAGAGGGGGGAGGGGAAGGGAACAAAAAGGAAGGGGCCAGAAAGGGAAGCATAACAAGAGAGGGTACTAGGGGGACTTATTTAAAGTAAACCACTGGTTTAAAATTTTATAGCAAAAGAAGATAGGTCAGAATAAGGGGAGGATATAAAAATGCTGGGGAATTTACAAATGACAATCATAACATTGAACGTGAATGGGATGAACTTGCCCATAAAATGTAAACAAATAGCAGAATGGATTAGAATCCAAAACCCTATCATATGTTGTCTTCAGGAAATACACATGAGGTGGGTAGATACTCAAAATGACAGAATTAAAGGTTGGAGTAAGACTTATTGGGCCTCACTTGACAAAAGAAGGCAGGAGTAGCAATTATGATATCTGACAAATCTAAAACAAAAATAGACCTGATTAAAAGAGATAGGGAAGGTAAATATATCCTGATAAAAGGTAGTATAGGCAACCAGGAAATATCACCAATCAACATGTATGCACCAAATGGTATAGCACCCAAATTCCTAATGGAGAAACTAGGAGAATTGAAGGAGGAAATAGATAGTAAAACTATACTACTGGTAGTAACTATCAAATTTATATAAATCAAATCAAAAATGAATAAAAGAGAGAAAAAAGAGGTTAATGAAATCTTAGAAAAATTAGAGGTGATAGATATATGGAGAAAAATAAATAGGGACAAAAAGGAATACACCTTCTTTTCAGCAGCACATGGCATGTTCACAAAGACTGACCATACACTAGGTCATAAAAACATGCCATACTAATGCAGAAAAGCAGAAATAATTAATTCAACCTTTTAAGATCATAAGGCAATAAAAATAATGATCCGTAAGGGTACATGGAGAGCAAAATCAAAAATCAATTGGAAATTAAATAATATGATGCTCCAAAATGGTTAGAGAACAAATCACAGAAGCAATTAATAATTTCATTGAGTAAAATGACAATGGTGAGACATCCTTTCAAACTTTATGGGATGCAGTCAAAGCAGTACTCAGAGGAAAATTCAAAACACTGAGTGCATATATTAACAAATTTGGGAGGGCAGAGATCAATGAATTGGACATTCAAATCAAAAAACTTGAAAGTGAACAAATTAAACCCCCCCAGAAGAAAACCAAATTAGAACTCCTAAAAATTAAGGGAGAAATTAATAAAATTGAAAGTGATAGAACTATAAACTAATAAATAAGATGAGGAGCTGGTACTTTGAAAAAAAACAAACAAAATAGACAAAGTGTCAATCTAATTTAAAAAAGGGGAAAAGAAAAGCAAATTAACAGTATCATAGATGAAAAGGGGGACCTTACCTCCAATGAAGAGTAAATTAAGGCAATAATTAAAAACTTCTTTGCTCAACTATATGGAAATAAATATAAAAATTTAGGTGATATGGATGAATATTTAGAAAAATATTAATTGCCTAGACTAATAGAAGAAGAAATAGGATTCATAAATGATCCCATATCAGAAAAAGAAATCCAAAAGGCCATCAAAGAACTCCCTAAGAAAAAATCCCCATGGCCTGATGGATTCACAAATGAATTCTATCAAACATTCAAAGAACAGCTAATCCAAACTATTTGACATAATAAGTAAAGATGGAGTCCTACCAAATTCCTTTCATGACACAAACATGGTGCTGATTCCAAAGCCAGACAGGTCAAAAATGGAGAAAGAAAACTATAGACCAATCTCCCTAATGAACATAGATGCAAAAATCTTAAACAGGATACTAACAAAAAGACTTCAGCAAATGATCGGGAGGGTCATTTACTATGATCAAGTAGGATTCATACCAGGAATGCAAGGCTGGTTCAATATTAGGAAAATCATACGCATAATTGACAACATCAACAAGAAAACCAACATAAAACACATAATTATCTCAATAGATGCAGAAATAGCCTTTGACAAAATACAACACCCATTCCTATTGAAAACACTAAAAAGCATAGGAATAGAAGGGTCGTTCCTAAAAATAATAAACAATATCTATCTAAAACCATAATCTAACATCATCTTCAATGGGGATAAACTAGATGCATTCCCAATAAGATCAGGAGTGAAGCAAGGATGTCCATTATCACCTCTATTATTTAATATTGTACTAGAAACACTAGCAGTAGCAAGTAGAGAAGAAAAAGAAATTGAAGGCATTATAATAGGCAATGAGGAGACCATGTTATCACTCTTTGCGAATGATATGATGGTCTACTAAAAGAATCCTAGAGAATCAACAAAAAAGCTAGTCAAAATAATCAACAACTTTAGCAAAGTTGCAGGATACAAAATAAACCCGCATAACTCATCATCATTTCTATACATTTCCAACACATCTCAACAGCAAGAATTAGAAAGAGAAATCCCATTCAAAATCACCTTAGACAAAATTAAATACTTAGGAATCTATCTCCCGAGACAAACACAGGAACTATATGAACACAACTACAGAACACTATCCACACAACTAAAACTAGACATGAGCAATTGGAAAAACATTAACTGATCCTGGGTAGAATGAGCCAATATAATAAAAATGACCATCCTATCCACATTTATCTATCTATTTAATGTCATACCCATTAAACTTCTAAATATATTTTTTACTGAATTAGAGAAAACCATAACGAAGTTTATTTGGAAGAACAAAGGATCAAGGATATCCAGGGAAATAATGAAAAAAAAATATATATAAAGGAAGGTGGCCTTGAAGTCCCAGATCTCAAACTACACCATAAAGCAGTTGTTACCAAAACAATTTGCTACTGGCTAAGAGACAGAAAGGAGGATCAGTGGATTAGATTTGGAATAAATGACTTCAGCAGAACAGTCTATGATAAACCCAAAGATCCCAGTTTTTGAGACCAAAATCCATTTTTTGATAAAAACTGCTGGGAAAATTGGAAGTCAGTATGGGAGAGATTAGGTTTGGATCAACATCTCATACCCTACACCAAGATAAACTCAGAATAGGTGAATGACCTGAACATCAAGAAGGAAACTATAAGCTGATTAGGCTCACACAGAATAGTATACTTGTCAGACCTTGGGAAAGGAAAGACTTTAAAACCAAGCGCGAGCTAGAAAAAAATCATAAAATGTAAAATCAATAATTTTGATTACATCAAATTAAAAAAAATTTTTGTGCCAAAAAAACCAACGCAACCAAAATTAGAAGGGAAGCAACAAATTGGGAAACAATCTTCATTACAAAAATGTCTGACAAAGGTCTAATTACTCAAATTTATAAAGAGCTAAACCAGTTGTACAAAAAAATCAAGCCATTCTCCAATTGATAAATGGGCAAGGGATATGAATAGGCAGTTTTCAATTAAAGAAATCAAAACTATTAATAAGCACATGAAAAAGTGCTCTACATCTCTTATAATCAGAGAGATGCAAATCAAAACAACTCTGAGGTATCACCTCACACCTAGAAGATTGGCTAACATGACAGCAAAGGAAAGTACTGAATGCTGGAGGGGATGTGGCAAAGTCAGGACATTAATGAATTGCTGGTGGAGTTATGAATTGATCCAACCATTCTGGAGGGCAATTTGGATCTATGCCCAAAGGGTGCTAAAAGACTGTCTGCCCTTTGATCCAGTCAAAGCTGGATTTGTTGGGTTTGTACCACAAAGAGACAATAAGTAAAAAGACATGTACAAGAATATTTCTAGCTGCACTCTTTGTGGTAGCCAAAAATTGGAAAATGAGGGGATGCCCTTCCATTGGGGAATGGCTGAACAAATTATTGTATATGTTGGTGATGGAATACTATTGTGCTAAAAGGAATAATAAAGTGGAGGAATTCCATGGAGACTGAAATGACTTGCAGGAATTGATACAGAGTGAGAGGAGGAGAACCAGGAGAACATTGTACACAGAGACTGATACACTGTGGTACAATCGAATGTAATGGACTTCTCCATTAGTGCCAGTGCACTGTACCTGAACAACCTGCAGGGATCAAGGAGAAAAAAAAACACTACCCTCAAGCAGAGGACAAACGGTGGGAGTAAAAACACTGAGGAAAGGCAACAGCTTGACTAAAGGTATGGAGGGGAAGGGGATATGAGTGAGGAAAAACTCTGAATGAACACCCTAATGCAAAAACCAATAACATGGAAACAAGTTCAGATCGAGGACACATGTGATACCCAAGGGAATTACACATTGCCAATGGGAGGGGGGTGGTGGTGGAGGAGGAGGAAAGGAAAATGATCTTTGTTTCTAATGAATAATGTTTAAAAATAACCAAATAAAATAATGTTTAAAAAATAATAAACCAACTGGGAAAGAACCAAGGATTCCTTGACCATGTGTTGCCCACACATGACTTCCTTTGGAGTAACCACTCCATGCAAGGCCCATGCATTAATCCATCAGAGAATTTACATAGTTTAAGTTTTGTAGAATTACCATGAGTTGTTTCAAGGATTGAATGGAATGAAAACTGAAAGACAAGCATGTATTTGAAAGCTTTCTCTGAGCTTTTATTTCACTGCTTCAAGGTGAAATAATTACTCTTTGTAATTGATTATAATCCAACTTGTACTACATTGCTATAGAATTACATGATGTATCAAAAATCAAACATACGGGCAAGCTAAAGGGTAATGGATCAAGAAAGAGGAGAATAAAAAGGCAGGAGGATTCCCTAACTCAGGGAACATTAAGCCATTTCTGGCCATGTGTAAGAAGTCTGATATTTAAGGTATCTTTCGCCTGTGCCCTAGCATGGGACAGAGCAATGGAACAATTGCTGCCTGGAGGGAATAGCTGTTTTGCAGAAAGCTATGTTTAGTCTTTTCTCAGGCCAAGGGTCAAATTTCTTTGAAAGAATAGAAATTCTCAATGGTTTAGGGATGACTGACAAAACTATTCCAGACAAAAATTACAAATTAAGCATTCCAAATGCCAAGGAAGAAGAAAACTTTGTCTCCACTGCTGCAGATGAGAAATACAAAACTACTTTAATGAAACCAAAGCCCAACCAACTGGTAAATAGATAGGTCCTGAGCAGGAAGTGGGTGACCTCATTTTAAAATTGTGTCATTCTGTTTTCACAATGAATATCTTAATAAGTTCTGAAAGAGATCAAAATTCCAATTAACAAATGTCTATAAGAGACTGATAGAAACTAGTTTTTTGTTATCTGTTTGATAATATAGTGAAATAGACAGAAGGCTGCAGTATCCTTATCACTGAATATCTACTATGTATTAAGTCCAAGGTGTCCAAGGTGCTGGGGAGCATAAACAAAGAATTCCACTACAGAACACCTGCTCTCAAGAAGCTTTCAAATCTAGATGGACAGATAAGATGTGAATATTAAATAATAGGATGAGCTAACCATGATATGAAGTCTGGTGTGCAAGAAGTTTAAGTCCTGTTTTTTGAAGCTATATCAGTACAGAAAAATTACATCACTTCTCAGCAAGGTAAACAAATTACAACTGAGTTGTCAGTCTGCATCTGTGGATGGAATTCTGCTGGGAGTTCTCTTTAATTGATAAAACTACAGTTTTCCCACCCCCATTCCTGAAAGAAGCCAAGACATATGATTATGTAGTAGCAAAAGAATGATATTAAGAGGTTGAGAAGATGGAGACAAACATTAATGAAATTATTCATTCAACAGGAAATAAAAGGGCAGGAGGAGTTTACCAACAACTACTTCTCAGTCAAAGACCGAGGAAATGAATGACCAGAAAAAGAGGTGGGATTTTCTTGTAGTAATGTTTCCTCAGAGGGGAGAGAGAAGCTTTAAGGTAGGAAGATAGAGAAAGGATAGAAGTTTTAGATACCATGAGGGGGATGACGGAGTCGAATTAGAGATATGAGGTGGCAGGAATGAGTCTTTATTAATTATCAATGAGCCACAGCAAAGCTCTGATCAAAGGACCATTCCAAAGGCTTTTACCAGTCCAGAGATACAGATTCAATACCAGGTCAGAGAGATGATAGAGAAAGATCAAAGATGGAGCCTGGCCACTCCAGCAAGGACAGGCATCAGTGCAAGCTGGAAGGGAGGAAGAGCAGAAGAGAGAAAGGTGGAGCTGGCTGGGGCATATTTAATCTCTTTGATATGCAAATATACACAGTACACAGGGATGATCATCATTGGTTAATGACAAGGTATAGGTGTGGTTTCCCTTAACCAGGTGAGCACAAAGAAACCCATGTTCCCGCCTAACCTGGGGGAAGCTGGGGTCAAGGGTCAGAGGCTTTCCCAGCCATATGCAATACTGAGCATGCTCAAGCCTGAGCATGCTCTCTTCTAAGGCAATCTGTACATACCAACTGTTTCCCTTGCCCATAGCTAGGGGTGGACTGCTACATGTAGTGATATCAAAAGTTTATAGATGGACAGCCTGAATGTTGCACTGGTCCCCAAAAAATGTTAAAAAGGCATTGGAAAGCAATAAAATTCTTGCAGGATAAAAAGGTGTAGAGGAGACCCAGCATGTATTGGTGGAAGAAATGTACTATGAATGAGATTAAAGGTTGATCGAGATGAAGGTGTGACCTAATAGAAACAAACTTGGAGGAGAAAGAAAAAAGGAAGGGACCAGGTATGTCAGAATCTCTTGAGATATTTGTTGTCTGAGATTATTCTAACATCTGATCTGTCTCAGAGAACCCTCCATAGATTTTCCTGATTTAAGCATCAGAGTCATTCTTTAGGTGTTGTGGAGAGAAATAGGGAGATGCCAGGGGCCTATTCTATTGTAGGAGGCTCAGTGCCTGAACACTACGTCTGATGTCCTAATTGTATCTACCTATCCCTGTGGACATAGGCCCCATAGCTGTTTATTTAAATTTTTTTTTATTTAATGCAGATTATGTTAGCTTCATTAGTTATCTAAAACCTCACTCCCAAAGGAATCTATTATTTGTTCTCTCACTTAATTTCCCCAAACACCTTTAGTAAACTAAGTGAATAAAATAATTAGGTGGAAAAACCCACATTCTTGTCCAGAATGGTTAGACTTTTTCTTTGGAAATTTACAGAGACAAGTCTGTACATTCATTCTCATTTCCAGTATCCTAACTTCCTTTCAGCTCTAGCACAAGATTTCTGACTTTTGTCAACAGTTAGTTGAGAGACAAAAGAGTACCCAGCAGCACTAAGTCTTTGGAGATGAGAAGCAGTTACAAAGATGCTTGTGGGGGGTGATGTTCTAGGGACCAGATTTAGGCTGTCCTCTAAAATGTCCATAAAATTGAAATATTGAAGTAAACTGAGGAAAATAGCAGAGATAAGGCAATTCAATTTCCTTATTTATAGGAGAGGAAACTGAATCTAAAGGAGGTCAAGGTCCCAGAGACTGTGATCAATAACTGGAATTTTAAGTCTAGGTAGCTCCCTCAGAGCGCTATGCAAATTTATGGAGTCTCAACCCATAGGGTAACCATTCCATGACATAGATAACAGCTTCATAATGTTCCTGTCACCTGTCTGCACTGTTGTTCATCTTTGAGTCCTACCAAGGGCTATTGGGGTTATTCTGGCCACTGATTAACTCCATGAAGCACTATGAGAAAAGTAAGTATGAAAATAATTTTCACGTTATATTTTATCATCTTGTATCTGTGAAGATTCTGATTGCTTCCCTATTTCCCCCATATAAGAACATAGTGTTCAAACTAATCTACTTCAAGCATCAAAACTTGTAGAATATAAGAAAAATGAAAACAAACTTATGAAATTACTTTATTTCAGGGAGAAAGATAAGTTATAGGGGGTTTTTTTTTTGGTTTTTGTTTGTTTTTTTAAACCCTTACCTTCTATCTTGGAGTCAATACTGTGTATTGGCTCCAAGGCAGAAGAGTGGTAAGGGCTAGGCAATGGGGGTCAAGTGACTTGCCCAGGGTCACATAGCTGGGAAGTGGTTGAGGCCAGATTTGAACCCAGGACCTCCCATGTCTAGCCCTGGTTCTCAATCCACTGAGCTACCCAGCTGCCCCCTAAGTTATAGTTTCTAGTAAATAACAAGATATTTGGATTTTACATTCCCATAATAGTTGAGGCGGAGATAGGTTTAGAAAGTGGATTATGTGTGCCCTTCTGTGATCTATAGCATATTTGGAAAATCTCCCTTAGGATAGATATCATATACCAATGGTGCGAGAATCCCACAATTGAGGGGAAATTCCATTCATAACAAATTGATTTTCTTCAATTGATGTCCCTAACCTTTATTTTGTTTACTATTTCAATAATTTAAGCCTCAATTCAATTCTCTGGATTTTATGTTTTCAAAAGCATTAATCAGAGAGGGCATCCAAAGCTTTCACCAGACCTCAAAAGGTGTCCATGACACAAAAGTTTTAAGAACTCCTACTTAGAGATAAATTGCACAGCAAATGAACAGATGATGAAGTTTGGGTTTTGAAAACAAAACACTCATGTGACAATGCTATGGAAAGAGACATAGAAAACATATAGGGATATAAAGTATTGAGCCATTTACCAGTCAACATAAGAATTCCTATTGGAAATAACCACTATTAGCTACTCAAACCTTATTGCTAATTCACTTATCAAAAGATTAAAAGGTTTAGAGGTAGAAAGGACTTTGACAATCACCTAGAGATCACCCCATTTAAGAGACAAAGAAACTGAGTCTGTAAGATGATGTGACTTCCATAAAATAACATTATATTTTAAGGGGCAGAGAGTGGTTCAAAGTTTTCTTTGAGATCTCTTCAGACATAGAAGATCTCAGGAAGCAGGCCTCTTCAGAATCAGGATCAGGGTCCAAAATATTTTTCAGAAGAAATTGGGCAAAGGTTCACATTCAGAATGTTCTTGAAGTCTGGAAGACAAGGAGCAAAGGTCAGGGGCCTCTGTGACCAGAAGAGTTGGAAGCATGGACAGCCGAGGGTGGTACAGGGAAAGGGAACCAGAAGGGCCTCAGAAACAGTCAGCATCTTCTACACAGTATTTCTCATAGCCAGCCCTGCTTGCCCTCTGAATTCAGATGTGCCTAACTCTTCCTTCAGGACATCTAGTAAAAGAAACTGGGGACAATAGTATGTATGGGAGAGCAGATGGATGAGCAAAGTCCTGGTGTGGGAAGAAGAAGATGGAATTTTAATCAGTAATGAATCTCAATTAAAATTAAAGTTAGTATGATTCACTTTTAAAGTTCAGAAAGTGTGTTCTTCCCTTCAGGCCTATGCGATATGTGTTGCAAGAATTAGAATCCTCTTTAAATATGAGAGGAAAGTAGGTCCTCAGCTATGGAGTGACTTCCTCATGGCCACAGAGCCAGTAAGTGTAAGAATGAGGACATGAAACGAAATTTCCTGAAGGCCCAGGTAGTGCAGTGGAAAAAGTGCCAGCTGTTAAGTCAGGAAGACCTGAGTTCAAATCTAATCTTAGCCACTTATTAGCTTTATGATCCTGAGGGAGCTATTTAATCTCTATCTGCTTCATTTTCCTCAATTGTAGAATGGGGAGAAAAATAGCACTTAGCTTCCAGGACTGTGAGATTCAAATGAGATAATAATGCCTGGCACATAGTAAAGGCTATGTAAATGCTAGCTCTTTTTTTTTTTTTTTTGCTCTCCAAGCTTTTAAAAAACAATTTTATGTGTTAACAAATTTCCACACATATTTTCCTAAGGTACATCATTTAACTTATCTCCATCCCTCCCTTTTTTTCCCCCTCCCAGTCCTGGCAGGGGATTTGATCTAGGTTATACACGTTTTATCATGTGAAATATAATTCAATATTATTCATTTTTGTGGGTAATCTTATAATACAAAACCCCCAAATCATAGACCCAAACAAAGCAATTGAAAAATCATATGCTTTCAACTGCATTCTAACTCCAACTTTTATTTTTCTAGAGGTGGATAGCATTATTGTCATAAGTGCCTCAGAATTGTCCTGGATCATTGCTTTGGCAACAATTGCTAAATGTATCTTAGTTGATCATTCCATCATATTTCAGTTACTGTGTACAATGTTTTCCTGATTCTGATTATTTCACTCTGCATCAGTCCATGAAGGTTATTCCCACACTTTCTGAAATCATCTGGTTTATCACTCCTTACAGCACAATAGCATTCCTCCATCATCTATACAACAATTTGTTCAGTCATTCCCCAATTGATAGGTATCCTTATAAAAGAGCTCTAGCTATTATTAGTATAACTTTTAGCTCTTCTCCTGAGATCCCATGTGCAGTGCTATATGCTGTGGCCGAGGAAAGAAGTGAAAGAAGGACTTTGTGTAAAGAAAGATAACAGAAGATTTTGACAAGAGATTGTATTTGGGAGGGAAAAAAATAATTCCCATGAAATCATAAAGTACAGGTAGAAACCATGGAAGGGTGGAAGTTCCTTGTTTCCCTTTTCCCACCCACTCATCACTTAATCTCATTGTCTTCTCAAATGCAGATTCTTTTTTCCCCTTTAATTTGCAGATCCATTAGAATTCATAAATCAGGAATGAGAAATCACACTGGGATAACATTGTTCTTCCTACGGGGACTAACAGATGATCCACAGCTAAAAGTTTTGCTTTTTATCTTTCTGTTTCTCAATTATATGCTCAGTATAATTGGAAACCTAACAATCATCGCTCTCACCTTGGTGGATCCCCATCTGAAAACTCCCATGTATTTTTTCCTCAGAAACTTCTCCTTCTTAGAAATCTCATTCACAACATCCTGCATTCCCAGATACCTCTACAGCATATCCACTGGGGATAATACCGTTTCATATAATGCCTGTGCTACACAACTATTTTCTGTAATCTTTCTTGGGGCAGCAGAGTTCTTTCTTCTAGCCACCATGTCCTATGATCGCTATGTGGCCATCTGCAAACCTCTACATTATACAACTATCATGAACAACAAAGTATGTAACCGGCTCCTGCTGAGTTCTTGGCTGTCTGGGCTGCTGATCATTCTCCCACCTCTTATCCTGGGCCTCCAATTAGAATTCTGTGACTCCAATGTTATTGACCATTTTACCTGTGATGCATTTCCTGTGTTAGAGATTTCATGCACAGACACAACATTCATAGAAAAAATAGCTTTGATTGATGCTATACTGACACTCATCATCACATTACTCTTTGTGATTTGGTCTTATGCCTCCATCGTCAGGACCATTCTGAGATTCCCTTCTGCCCAGCAAAGACAAAAGGCCTTTTCCACTTGTTCATCTCACATGATTGTTGTCTCCATTTCATATGGCAGTTGCATCTTCATGTATGTCAAATCTTCTGCAAATGAAATGGTAGCTTTGAACAAGGTAGTGTCAGTTCTCATGACCTCTGTTGCACCACTGATGAATCCTTTTATTTATACCCTGAGGAACAAACAAGTCATACAAGCTTTTAAGGACTTAGTTAAAAAGATTGCAATTCTCTTAAAACAGTAAAAGAGTACTGAGCTCCCGATGCCAAATGGTAAAAATAAGTGCTGTCCATAATTCTGCAAACCTTTATAATTTTTCTTACAAATCACTCTTTTCTAAAATCTACAAAATATTACCTTATCCTTGCTCATTTTGTCATATAGGGAGTACCTCCCTCTTTCTGTACTGATAAATGTATCCCCTCTTTATATGATGTTGAAATCTGTGGTTCTTTCTGCCCTCTCACTCACAGCTCCTTTAAGGCTCTACTGTTTAGTGTAGCCACTTCTTTAATCCACTGGCTCAAGCTCACCTATACTCTCAGACAGATGGAGGTGATTGATAAAGAGCTGAACATGGAATCAAGAAGTCTTAGACTCAAATTCTACTTCAGACATCTCCCAGTTCTGGGACTCTGGCAACTCACAGGATTATAGATCTAGAAGAGTAAAGAACTTTACATGTCATATATTACTCTCACATTTTGTAGATAAGTAAACAGACCAAGAATGATTAACTAACTTGCCTAAAATCATAAAGGGTTTTTTTAATCCCAAGGTCTTTTTATCCCAAAGTCAATCATCTTTCATGGTAGTTTATTTCCTCTTTCCAGCTCTGTAACCAAAAGGAAGTCAATTTTGCCATGACTAAAGGAAAAACTGTGTTCCGTTCACTACTCCTTTGATTTTCTCCTCCAAAAATATGTCATGTCTTTGTCTGTTAGAATATAAGCTATTTCAAGACAGAGAGTACTCTGGTTAGTATTTTTTTTTTTTGTATTTGTATCTCCACCTCTCAGCACAGTATTTGTTGCATAGTAGGTCCTTAACAATCATTGATTCTCAAAGTGAATGTAGGCTTTATATGGAGTAATACAGACTATAAAAGACTGATTGATATGGATCTCTCTTGCTAACAATACCAAATATATCTTATCTTCTGGAGTAACCTGAAAAATGAAGGAGATGGATGAACTGAATGAACTGTAATGTTTCTTCCACTTCTAAATCTATGATGCTACAAATTTGTCATTTTATGATTGTATCTGTAGGAATGTGGGATTTTCTGGAGAATGAGAGTCTACCCCTTTATACACCTTAAGTGCCTTTCCCTTACCTAGGAAAAATACAATGGACATAAGAGTTATCTTTCCTCTATGTTGACATAGTTGTATTTTCTGTGTTAAATTTTCTATGGGATAAAATAAAGGCTCTTTTTGCTTGTTTGTTCTTGCATGATGGAACTGAAAGCTCTTAATGTTTTCTGTAGAGGCCAAGACAAGAGACCTATTCTGAGGTGGCCAGTAGGAAGGAAACCTTGGAAAGAAGAGTAGAAATGCAGTTCATTAAGAGCCATATGAAAATAATTTTCTACTTAATAAATAATGCAATAAATGTAATTTGTATGATGAAGTTTCATGTCACAACTAGGAAATTGCCAAAGAACACAAAAGTAGCGTGGAGAGAACTTTGTGAAGATAGGTACACTTATATGGCATATTGATAGAAATGCAAAATTATTCAATGCCTCAAAATCTAAACTTCTTGACCTTAGAGACATAGATACCTCTGTTATATTTATACATATATGCTGAGGACATCAAAGGCATCTATTATAAGAGTTTTTTATTGTTTAGGGGTTTCCTGGTTCCACAAAGCCCCTTTAGTGATAAGTGATAAGCCTCTTATCATTTATATATTGCAGCATAGACATAGGTTATAATTTCAATGGTTTCTTTTCTATAGATATGCTATCAGACCCCCTACTAATCCTATCATCCTGACTCCTCCATTTAATAATTATAGAAAGTCAAAACCACTTAAACAAAGAATTCCTAGTAGGGGGGAAAAACATATCTTACCATATTAATCATCTTGCAACTCTCATTAATCATAGCCTTTACCTCATCAGAACTAATTATATTTTATATTCTATTTGAAGCTACATTAATTTCATCTCTCATTGTTATCACCCAGTGTGGTAACCAAAATGAAAGTTAAAACCAGACTCATCTTCTCATCCCCTAAATGATGTTTGCCAAATCAAATACAAAGCTTACAAATCTGATCAATCTGCCTAATTATTAAACAATAATGACAATACATAACAAACAAGGCTGGACTTGAAACTTAATATTAATACCTTTAATTCTATTTATTGCTTGTTCTTTTAGGATTACTACCATATTCCTTCACAGCAACCACACAATTATCTATAAATATTGTTTTATAGGTATTCCACTTTGAGGGAGGGAGAGTTATTATAGGTTTTCAAAATAAACTAAAAATATCATTAGCCCACTTTTTAATTGCAGGGTACTCCAACTCCCTTAATCCCAATACTTATTATTATTGAAACAATTAACGGAATCATTCAACCTTTAGCATTAGCAGTATGACTAATAGCCATCATCACTGCAGGACATCAACTAATTCACCTTACTGTATCTGCAACCCTAGCTCTTTCTTCAATTAGCATGACCCTTTCAACAATCACATTCTCACTCCCATTTCTTCTCAATATTCTTGAACTAGCCGTAGCTATGATTCAACCTTACATTTTCACACTTCTAGTAAACCTTTACCTACATGATAATTCTTAATGACCCACCAAACCCATGCATACCTTATAGTCAATCCAAGCCCATGATGTGGAAAGGAAACAAGACTGATAATTGGTGGTGGAAGGGCAATTGGGAGTGGCAGTTGGGTCTTGTGACTACCACTTCCTCCTTGTCAGGAGTGGCAGTTGGGTCTTGTGATTAGCATTTCCTTCCTGCCGGGGTTGGACTTCCTTTCTGGTGTTGGAGGAGCTCATTCATCTAAGTCTGGAGTGAAGTTCCTCTACTCTGTTTAGCCCAAAGGCACAGGTTTCTGAAGGTTAGAAATATTCTTGTTTGCTTTCTGTCTACTCCTAAGATTCTGAATTAGACAAAGCAAAAACAGATATAGAGTAGACGGGAGTAGGAGAAACCCACCACCGCCATGTGAGGCCTGGCCTCAGCTCCTATAGCTGAGAAAACTCCAACCTTATTTAGGGACATCCCTCACCCCGCTTTCCTGATACCTCTAAAATCCAAACTGGTTATTAAACTTTATCTTATTTGAATTTGCTGTCAGATAAGTGGACTGTCTTTTCTGTGCATAGAAGTAGTTGAATATCAGTTCATTCAAAGACAAACAGTCCTTATCAAACCCTTGCTGCTTCCTATTGGCAGGGGGCATCTCTCTCCCTTGCCTCACTGAGAAATATAATATCCCCCCTCTTCCCTCAACTCCTCCCTACCCTACAGCAAACCTCCCATTATCCCCCTGTTCTCTATAATCTTCCCATCTTTCCCAATAAATATTACAATGACCATTAAAAAGAGCACTCTCAGCACTACTTTTAACCTCAGGACTTATTATATGATTCCCTTTCAACTCCACATCACAACTAATTGTAGGATTAATCCCCATGCTTTTAACAGTATATCAAAGATGGCATGATATTGTTCTAGAAGGAACATTTCAAGGACATCACATACCCATAGTTCAAAAAGGATTACAGTATTTTAAAAGGGAATTTAAACTCACATTGTTTATTTTAACTTAATCAAAAAGAACTTGGATAGCACCCCCTTTCATCCTTAGTCAGACAATTGAAGATCCTTTAAAAAGAAACAGGAAGTGGAACCCAGAGGCACTGCCCAGGCAAATGAAGAAACTATTATTGGTTCCTGAGATGTAATAGACTAGCCCACAGTGAAAGAAAGTAGAAATCAAAGTGATAAGAAGTGATGTGGGAAAAGTGCTAAAAACTCAAAGTTCTCTGTTTCCTTTACACCACATTTTAATAAGGTCAAACTAAATAAGCTTTTGGGCCCATAACCCAAAAAATGTTGGTGTACATACTTCCCATACTAATGTCTCTATATGTAATAATAATTATCTCAGTTTACTAATATCATCATCAATTACACTAATAGCTGACTAAACACCTAAATAGGCTAGTAAATGAACACACTAGCTTGCTCATACACAATGCTTCCAGTGCTTTAATTCTATCTCTACCTCATATTTCTGATGAACAATTTTGTGTTGGGCTCTTGTCCTAAGGACCCTCCACATCAGGAACCCAAGGAGCTTATGGGAGAGAAATAAAATGTTACCCAGAATAAAGATTTGAAACAAGCATAAAAGAGGTGGTTTTATTTCTTCACATAATGGACAATATTAAGCAATAAAAAAATTATACAATGATTACAATCAGATGATAGTCTAGTATAAAAGCCTTATTGAGTCATTTATAACTGGACTTCTTAAATAAGTTACACTTCATTCCCCATAAGTAGAGTCTAATCAATGCCAAAAAAGGTTCTTCATTTTTCTTTGATCTTTCTGTAGATGATTTTTAATTTTGGCTGCTCTGTAATACCTTTATAATACAGCTGATATCCTACTTCTGGTATATTCAGGATGTTTTCTAAGGCTTTATTGCCCAGTAGTTGCTCTTAAAAAATGGAAAAGTCAAAGAGAAGAAATTAGGAGTCAGTATCTCAGATCTAAAAGGAGCCTTCAACATTAACCTCTTGAATTCTATCATTTTGCAGAAGAGAAAGCCTAGGACAAGTCTTTTGGAATGTTTTGCAGAAGGTTACATAAATAGCAGGAAAGTAGTGTCATTACGGTGACCTAAAATGTCTATTTTCCTAACTTTCTAGTTCTAAATTCTTTCACTGGAACTAAATCTGTTTTTTGCATTTACATTAAGAAAAAAAACTCAGAGTAACCTCTTTAAAAAGACTGCTCAGGCACGTCTCATGTAGAACCTAAGAATATGAACATTTAGATGTATCTTCTTCAAATTAATGCTTAAGAACAGGACTCACAGTTGCAATTTCTGAGCAATGGCATTTATACTCTGCCCTCCTCTAGTGGGGACAAGCTGTATCTCAGAATGTATGTGTAGCTAGGCCTCTAAAATATTTTGAAACATATAATAAATTATTTAATTACCTCTTGGTTTTTGTTTTCAGGTAGCCATACTTTTGCTCACTTATATTAATATGGATAATCGAAAAGATATGATGGTCTACTTAAAGAATCCTAGAGAATCAACAAAAAAGCTAGTCAAAATAATCAAAAACTTTAGCAAAGTTGCAGGATAAATAATAAACTCGCATAAGTCATCAGCATTTCTATATATTTCCAACACATGACAGCAGCAAGAATTAGAAAGAGAAATTCCATTCAAAATCACCTTAGACAAAATAAAATACCTAGGAATCTATCTCCCGAGACAAACACAGGAACTATATGAACACAACTACAAAATACTCTTCACACAACTAAAACTAGACTTGAGCAATTGGAAAAAACATCAACTCCTCATGGGTAGAACAAGTCAATATAATAAAAATGACCATCCTACCCAAACTTATTCATCTATTTAGTGCTATACCCATTGAACTTCCAAAAAATTTATTTACTGAATTAGAAAAAAACATAACAAAGTTCATTTGGAAGAACAAAGGATCAAGGATAGCCAGGGAAATAATGAAAAAAAAATACAAAGGAAGGTGGCCTTGCAGTCCCCGATCTCAAACTCTATTACAAAGCAGTGGTCATCAAAACAATTTGGCACTGGCTAAGAGACAGAAAGGAGGATCAGTGGAACAGACTTGGAGTAAGTGACCTTAGAAAGACAGTATATGACAAACCCAAAGACCCCACCTTCTGGGACAAAAACCCACTATTTGACAAAAACTGCTGGGAAAACTGGAAGACAGTGTGGGAGAGACTAGTTTTGCATCAACACCTCACACATTACACCAAGATAAATTCAGAATAGGTGACTGACTTGAAAATAAAGAAGGAAACTATAAGTAAATTAGAGGAACACAGAATAGTATACATGTCAGACCTGTGGGAAGGGAAAGACTTTAAAACCAAGCAAGAGATAGAAAAAATCCTAAAATGTAAAATAAACAATTTTGATTACATCAAATTAAAAAGTTTTTGCACAAACAAAACCAATGTAACCAAAATGAGAAGGGAAGTAACAAATTGGGAAACAATTTTCATAACAAAAACCTAATGACAAAGGTCTAATTACTAAAATTTATAAAGAGCTAAATCAGTTGTACAAAATAATCAAGCCATTCTCCAATTGATAAATGGGCAAAGGACATGAACAGGCAGTTTTCAGCCAAGGAAATCAAAACTATAAGCACATGAAAAAGTGCTCTAAATCTCTTCTAATCAGAGAGATGCAAATCAAAATAACTCTGAGGTATCACCTCACACCTAGTAGATTGGCCAACATGACAGCAAAGGAAAAAAATGAATGCTGGAGGAGATGTGGCAAAATTGGGACATTAATTCATTGCTGGTGGAGTTGTGAATTGATCCAACCATTCTGAAGGGCAATTTGGAACTATGCCCAAAGCGTGATAAAAAACTGCCTGCCCTTTTATTCAGCCATAACACTGCTGGGTTTGTACCTCAAAGAGACAATAAGGAAAAAGACCTGTACAAGAATATTCATAGCTGTGCTTATTGTGGTGGCCAAAAATTGGAAAATAAGGAAATGCCCTTCAATTGGGGAATGGCTGAACAAATAGTTGTATACGTTGGTGATGGAACACTATTGTGCTAAAAGAAATAATAAATTGGAGGAATTCCATGGAGACTGGAATGACTTCCAGGAATTGATGCAGAGTGAGAGGAGCAGAACCAGGAGAACATTGTACACAGAGACTGATACACTGTGGTATAATTGAAGGTAATGGACTTCTCCATTAGTGCCAGTGCAATGTCTCTGAACAACCTGAAGGGATCAAGGAGAAAAAAACACTACCCTCAAGCAGAGGACAAACGGTGGGAGTAAAAACACTGAGGAAAGGCAATAGCTTGACTACAGGGATGGAGGGGATATGAGTGAGGAAAAACTCTAAATGAACACCCTAATGCAAAAACCAACAACATGGACATTGGTTCAAATCAAGGATACATGTGATGCCCAGTGGAATTGTGCATCGGCTATGGAAGGGGTGGCGGGAGGGGGGGAGGAAAAGAAAATTATCTTTGTTTCTAAGGAATAATGTTTGAAAATTAACAAATAAAATAATGTTTAAAAATAAAAAAGAAGGAAACTATAAGTAAATTAGATGAACACAGAATAGTATACATGTCAGCCCTTTGGGAAGGGAAAGATTTTGAAACCAAGCAAGACTTAGACAGAGTCACAAAATGTAAAATAAATAATTTTGACTACATCAAATGAAAAAGCTTTTGTACAAACAAAACCAATGTAACTAAAATCAGAAGGGAAGCAACAAATTGGGAAACAATCTTCATAAAAACCTCTGACAAAGGTTTAATTACTCAAATTTACAAAGAGCTAAATCAATTGTACAAAAAATCAAGCCATTCTCCAAATGGCTCCAAATGATAAATGGGTAAGGGACATGAATAGGCAGTTTTCAGATAAAGAAATCAAAACTATTAATAAGCACATGAAAAAGTGTTCTAAATCTCTTCTAATCAGAGAGATGCAAATCAAAACAACTCTGAGGTATCACTTCACACCTAGCAGATCAGTTAACATGACAGCAAAGGAAAGTAATGAATGCTGGAGGGGATGTGGCAAAGTAGGGACATTAATTCATTGCTGGTGGAGTTGTGAATTGATCCAACCATTCTGGAGGGCAATTTGGAACTACGCCCAAAGGGCGCTAAAAGACTGTCTGCCCTTTGATCCAGCCATAGCACTGCTGGGCTTGTACCCCAAAGAGATAATAAGGAAAAAGACTTGTACAAGAATATTCATAGCTGCGCTCTTTGTGGTGGCAAAAAATTGGAAAATAAGGGAATGCCCTTCAATTGAAGAATGGCTGAACAATTTCTGGTATATGTTGGTGATGGAATACTATTGTGCTCAAAGGAGTAATAAACTGGAGGAATTTCATGTGAACTGGAATGACCTCCAGGAAGTGATGCAGAGCAAAAGGAGCAGAACCAGGAAAACATTGTATACAGAGACTGATACACTGTGGTACAATCAAATGCAATGGAGTTCTCCATTAGTGTCAATGCAATGTCCCTGAACAATCTGCAGGGATCTAGTAGAAAAAACACTATCCACAAGCAGAGGACAAACTGTGGGAGTAAAAACACCGAGGAAAAGCAACTGCTTTAGTACAGAGGTTGAGGGGATATGATTGAGGAGAGACTCTAAATGAACATTCTAATGCAAATACCAACAACATGGAAATGGGTTTTAATCAAGGACACATGTGATACCCAGTGGAATCGCGTGTTAACTATGGTGGTGATGGGGGGGGTGGGGAAGAAATTGATCTTTGTTTCCAATGAATAATGTTTGAAAGTGACCAAATAAAATAATGTTAAAAAAATAAAATGTGGCATTAACAATTGCATCAAGCAAATACATGATTAGAAAAGATATAAGATTAGTGGTATAGATATAAGACTTGCCTTGACCACAATAATGGAGGAACACCTTTCCACTAGGCAATAGGCATTGCACCCAAAACCTCTGTTCCTAGCCTTGATCTGTAGTTCATGGATCTACAGGACATGATAGGGAATTTCCTATCTGAGAGGCTTGCGACTTAGACCATCATTCCTTGCTCTCTTCAGTGAGGACAGAAAGTCCTGCCTTAGAAAATATGGATCTTGAGTTCTAGTCCCATATTTGGTTAGTTAATAATGAGCTAAAAGTAGGTGCTAGTTTTCCAGGATCTGCCTATTTCCCATCTAAGTGTTTTGGTTGGATGCTGATAGTAAAGAATGACTCTACTTGTCATTTATTAGACTTTCTTAGTGGCATATTGACATTTGCCACTATCAGAGGCCATTGGATGATTGAACAAGATCAAGAGGCAAGCAAAGCAAGTAGTGAAACCTATAGGAAGGAATAGAGAAATGGAGAGGGGTTGAAATTCTGTCTGTGTGATCCTGGACAAATAACTTAGCCATGTTTGCTTCAGTTTCTCATCTATAAAATAGTTGGTGAAGGAAATGGCAAATCTCCAGTTTCTTTGCCAAGAATACCCCAAATAAGGATATCATTGGGGATGCAGACTCTAAATGATCCCCCTAGTGCAAATATCAATAATATGAAAATAGGTCTTGATTAATGTTATATGTAAAACCCAGTGGAATTGTGCTTTGGCTATGGTAGGAGGGTGGAGAAGGGGAGGGAAAGAATATGAATCATAACCATGGAAAAATGTTCTCAGTTAATCAATAAAATAAAATTTAAAAATATCTCAAATAAGTCAGACATGAATAAAATAAATGGGTAACAATAAGGGAAAGGGAGAGGAGGGGAATGTGGAGAGTAGGTAAGGTCCACTTAGAAAATTAAGTAATTCCTGTGAGAAAAGAGAAGCTGATCCTTTAGTATTGGTCAAGGATGGGAGACATGAATTCTGTCAAGTGATTCTATCAATTACTAGCAGGGATTACTCTACTGACTAGGGATTTGAATAAGATTTTTATACAGATCTTCAGAGACATTACCCTTGAATGGTGGTGGATGCAATTTCCAGATGTAAGGTAGGTGAAGGACAGTCTAATGTTCTAACCTTGGAACAATTCAATGATGATGACCTTATGCCAAGAAACAAGGTAGGAGGTGGGCCTTTGTGAGGGAGGATACAGTCATATGAGACCAAGATATGGGTGTTTAATAAGCTTTCATATCAAAGTAAAATTGTGGTACAAGTCAAAGTCACAATGTGGAACCCAGGCAACAGAACAGAACCTAAAAAGCATCAAAGTATCACACAGAATTATGTGTTTCCTCTTTGGAGTTGTCACAAGGCAGGGCAGTCAGGTACCAAGAGTAAGGAATAACAGAGTCAGTATGGTATAGTGGAAAGAATAATAAACTCAGTCAGGAAATGTTTAGTTTTATATCTCACCTTTGAACTTTTGATATTTATAATGTGAACATTTATAATGTGAACTATGTGAACTTGGTAAAGCCTCTATGAATCTCAGTGTCCTCATTTATAAAATTGGGGTAATATCTTTGATAATTACCTCTCAATTTTATTTTGAATTAAAATGAGAAAATATATGCAGTCTTTTGCCAATCTTTAAGTGCTATATAAATGTTAGACTTTTTTTCTTCTGCTAACATTCTTCAAGGGAGGTTGTGCTAAGAACAGGATTAGAAATCTGAAAGCCTAGGTTTAAATCCCAGCATTACAAATTACTAGTTCTGTCACTGAGGGCACCTAACCTTTTTTTTGGCCTTAGTTTCCTTACTAGAGAGTCAGACCCAGTGACCTTCATGATCTCCTTTAAATCTATGATCATACTAAAAATATGGTTATGATATGGAAATGACCTAGGGTTCTTGAAGACTATATCAAGAATTATAAGCTCTGACAAGTCCTACTAAACTGGAAAGGCTTCAAGAATGGAGTATATGTCTACTATCTGAGGATCATCCTGGACATATTCAGAAAGGCTCATCATTGAATTAGTGCATTAGCCACAAAAACTCAGGGAGACATTCTACTACATCTTAAAAGAGTTTTGATTCATTTCAGGGGTAAGGGTACTCACTGTTGTTATTTCATTATTTCAGTAGCGTCAACTCTATGTTGCCCTATTTAAGGTTTTCTTGGTAGATACTGGAGTCATTTGTCATTTCTTTCTCTAGCTCATTTTATAGATGAAGAAATGGAGGCAACCCTGATTAAATGACTTGTCCAGAGCCACACAGCTAGTAAGTATCTGAGGTAAGATTTAAACTTGGGTCATTCTGATTTAGATCTAGTGCTCTATCCTTTGCACCACTACTAGACATCAAACAGAGGGATAAATAGCTACCCCAGAACCCATGCAATGCTAACAGATGAATAGGAACATCTTGAGTGTGTTTAGTAGAAGATTTATGGAGAATTTATGGGAAAATGGCAATAATTGCACAGGATGAGAAGGTGTAGATAAGTTAAGATCTGTGCCATTAAAGGTAGTACCCATACTAATGAAGTTATAGATCTAGTAAAAAAGCAAAATATTAATTTAGAGTGGAGTGATGTTAATTGCTCTTGATTGGTCAGAGTCAATATAAAAAATATCACCTAAAATTTAGAGATTTAGTGCTTCATTAAGAAATTGTGCTAAGTTTGTGGTGGCAAAACATTGGAAAATGAGGGGATGCCCTTCAATTGGGGAATGGCTGAACAAATTGTAGTATCAGTTGGTGATGGAATACTATTGTGCTCAAAGGAATAATAAAGTGGAGTATTCCATGGAGGCTGGAACAACCTCCAGGAATTGATGAAGAGTGAGAAGAGCAGAACCAAGAGAATATTGTACACAGAGATGGATACACTGTGGTACAATAAAATGTAATGGCCTACTCCATTAGTGGCAATGCAGGGATCTTCAACAACTCGGATAGGTTTATAAGAGAGAATACTATCCATATCCAGGGGAAAAACTGTGGGAGAAGAAACACCAAAGAAAAACAATTGCATGATTACATGGGTTGACGGCAATATGATTGGGGATGTAGACTAAATGATCAACCTAGTGCAATTATCAATAATATGGAAATAGGTTTTGATCAATGACACATGTAAAACCCAATGGAATTGCTCATTGGCTATGGGAGGGGGATGGGATGAGTGGAGAGAAAGAACATGAATCTTGTAACCATAGAAAAATATTCTAAATTAATTAATTAAATAAAAATTTTCAAAAAAGGAGAAAGAAGGAATTATACTAAGGAGCTAGACAGAAAAATAATAAATTTTTTTTCAGGGAAGGAAAGATCAATAATTACTAAATTGAAATAATGAAAAAATAGGAATGAAAGAATACCACTTTCAGATGGAAATTATGTTATAAAGGATTTATTTCCATTGTTATTTGGTACTGGTTAAAAAAGAGAAACATACTTTAGTGGAGTGGATCAGAAAATGAAGAATGAGAAACAATAACCCAATATTTGATAAACTCAAGGACATAAATAATGAAAATTGGCTGGGGAAATGAGAAAATAAAGTTTGGCAGAAATTAGATTTAGACAATATATGCCACAATATCTTCAAAATGGACATATGACCTGAATATAAAATATTATGCTATAAAAATAGAATAGAACCAATCAATGAGTAAGCATTTACTGAGTGCTTAATATGGGTCACATAACACTTTTCTAGGAATTGGGAATAAAAAGATAGAAATGAAACAGTCCCTTCCCTCAAGAAACCAACATTTTTTAGAGGAGATAAAATATAAATATATAATTTTATAGAGATCCCATTCAAAATTAATGAGAAATAATTATTTGGTAGAAAGTATGAGCAACTGTAAAAGGAATAAGTGCTGAATTTTGAGGGAAAACAGCACTTCTAAGAAACAGATGAGGATGGAGTGCTTTCCATACAAGTTGTACGGTCTGTGAAAAAAGTATATAGATAGGTAATTAATTGACTTGTGTGAGAGAATTAGCCAGGTCTATTTGACTGGAATACAGAGAAGAATAATTTATAATATTGCAAAATCAGGTGGGAACAAGGTTCAAATGGTTTTAAAGGTTAAAGAAGTTTGCATTTGATCTTAAAAATAATAGTGAGCCACTGAAGTGTATTAAGTAGAGGATAAACATAGTCATAACTCTGCTTTACAAGTTTCTTTGGTAGCTATGTTGATGATGGAATGGAAAAGGGAGAATTCTGAGGTAAGAGGGATCAACTTGGAAACTATTACAATAATCCAGGAAAGAAAGGCTAAAGGATAATAGCTGGGTTGGTGGCTATAGGAATGAAAAGAAGAGAAAATATTTGTCAGATGTCGTGGAGATAGAGATTATGTGATTTGGTAACTGACTGGATATTTGGGGTGAGGGAGTTTTCAAGGTCATGAACATGGGTGAAATGGTGATGTAAAACAAAAATAAGGAAATTCAGAATAAGGGATGAATTAGGTGTTATTGGGGATGACAAGTTTGATTTCAGACTTGTTGAGGTCAAGATATCTACAGAATGTTTAGTTAGCAATTTTTAGTGGAAAGCTGGGGATTCTGGACTGGAGCTGGAGAGAGATTTAGACAAAGTTGATAGATATGAGAGTGATCTGAAGAGATCATAACTAAGTTCATGGGAACTGATAAAGTTACCAAGTAAGAGAGTATACAGTGAAAAGATAGCTTAGGCTAGAACCTATGCTGATAGTGATATCTAGGAAAGGGCTCTAAGAAGAAACATGCTAAATTATGGTCACTTAGAAGCAGGGTGCACTTGAAGTCAAAGGTTTTTGTTTTCTTTCTTGGATTACATCTACTATGAATCTGTGGGAAACTCAGATGTTATTCTCTCTTTGTAGCTACTCTCAATAACTTTGGATTGGGGTATACATTTAGATGTTCTTTCTACCTCATCCTTTCTAGTCCAAATCCAACTCAATTAGCTTCATAGAACACTGACTTTGTTAGGTTTATTTTCTGGCCAGTAAACCCTCCCTTGCAAGCTTTGATCCAGAAGTCCAAGCCTTAATCTCAGATGCCTTAGTCATCTATTCACTTTTAAAATTCATTCTTTCTTTCCTTCTCCTGTCAGAATATGCTTCTTGAGATTGTAATATTTTATTGTGTTTGTATCCCTAACATTTAGTGCAGTGCCTGGCACACAGCAAGCCATTAATAAAGGCTCTTTCCCTCTCATTCATTCATAACTCCACTTACAATCACAAAATTCTAAAAATGCAAAGCCAAACCAAACCAAACAAAAAAGAGGCAAACCTAATGGAATCTATCTGTATTCCAGGATTAAAAAGAGAAAAGGGAAGGGAATAACCTTTCTAGTTTTACAGAGTTATCTTACTGGATCCTCACAACATGCCTGATAATTACTGTTATTAGCCCCATGTTGTAGTTGTTGAAGCAGAGACGTTAACTTGTATTAGGATGAAGGGTATCTGAGGGTAGATTAGAACTCACTTGTTGCCAACTCCAGGTCCAGCACTCTATTCACCAAATGACTAGCTACTTCTAAAAAGTGGAGACCTTCTTTCTTCTAAACTTCAAACTCTTTCTGTTCAGACAGAATTTATCAGAGAGTCATATCCAGGAACAACATTGGCTTTTTCACTTGATATGGCTCCTCAAAGAAGGTTCCAATAATAAGGAATAAACTCCAGTAATTTATTATACCTGTTATGAAAGCCTTTTAGATATAACTGAATGAATTGTCCCCAATGTTTAGAGTGCTTTCCTTACTTGGCTCTGCCTGTTTAATATATCTTACTTTCATTAAGATTTCTCAAATGCAGTGTTTTTCAGGAAGACTTTCCCAGTCTTTTCAACTTGTAGAGCCTTTGATATCACCCTGTGTTGTCACTGGTCCTCTTCAAAAACAAAGAACACATAACAGATTCTTCTTCTCTAAGGCTTTCTTTTATCTATTCTATATGTCTCATATGCACCCATTTTTAAAAGTGTAGAGCCTCTCACTAGAATGTTGCTTGAGGATAAGGACTATTTCTGCTTTTTTTTATTTTTAATCCCTAACACTTACTATAAGACATAGGACCTAGTAAATGCTTTCTCAGTCAACATGCACTTTACAATACAAAGAATGACAAAAATAATTCCTGCTCTCAAATAGTTCATAGTCAGTGGAAAAGGAACTAAATGATGGAATATTTTGTTGGAGAACCACCGTGAAGGTCAGGCTCATTATATCTAAGATCAGTGGAAGGGGATACTTTATAAGAATACTGGAAAGTTAGGATGGTTAAAATGAAGAGATTTTAAAACTTAGTAGAGGGTTTATATTAGATCTGGAAGTTACAGAGAGCCATGGAAGTATATTAAATGGAAAGGAGGTGCCTTGTTCAAATTTGTGCTTTAGAAAGATCATTTCAACAGAGTTGTAGATAAATGGGAGTGGACAGAGCCTTAAAGTAAAGAGAAAAACCAAAAGGCAACTGAAGTAGTCCAATTGATGAGGATCTGCACCAGTATGGTGATAATATCAGAAGGTGAGGGGATTGTATGTGTATAACTGTTGTGAAGGTAGATAGGACAGGATTTACCAACAGATTGAATGTGTGAAGGAGAGTGACAAGACAAAGTTGACATCTGGGTTGAAAGCCTAGGTAATTGGGAGGATGATGGTGCCATCAGTAGTATTAGGACATTAGTTAGAATAAAGGGTTTGGGGAAGAATTCGGGTTTGAACATGTTGACTTCAATGTGACTGTGGGACATCCAGTTTGAGATATCCAGTAGATAGTTGGAAATATGGGAATGAAGGTCAGAAGAGAGGTTAGGATTCAATAAATCAGAAATCATTGAATCCACTTCTAGTTTTTAGCTTCCAAGATTATGATCCAGATCCTATCCTCCATGCCCAGATATTCCCTAAGTTTTTTTTCCTGGGATATCTTCTTTTTAATTCTTCCAGTGATCTCATCAGTTATCATGTTTTCAAGTACCAACTCTATGTGCAGATGATACTTGAATATATATATATATATGTATATATATATATGAATACAATCCAGTTATATTTTACCTGACCTGGAATCCAATATCTCTACCTGTATGCTGAGTATCTCCATTTGCATGTCTCACAGGGACCACAGGCTCAATTTGTTCAAAACAGAATTTATTATTTTTCAAAAGTATCCCTTCCATTAACTGCCCAGTTTTTGTCAAAGGCCATACTTTTCTTCTTGTTCCCAAGGTTCATAATGAACATTTTCAACTTTTAATTTTTAGTCATCCTCCACGTCCAATCAGTTGCCAAGTCTTGTCAGTTTTTACCTCTATAACACCATTCTCCTCCATCTCTTTCTATCCACTCACAACACAATTACCCTCATTGAGGTCCTTATTACCTCTGACATATTATATTTCAATAGCTACCTAATTAATTTGTGTCCTTGAATATAACCTCTCCCTTCTCCTCTTGATTATTCACGTAACTTCCAAACTAAAATTTCACAGGTTTGAAGATGTTTTCCTTGATGGAGAAAATTCAGTGTCTCTTCATGTTTAAAGTAAATACAAATTTTACTATTTAGTATGTAAAGTCCTTCATGATTTTTCTCTATATTTCCAGTGGGATCACACATGATTCATCTTCATTTAATCAATATTATAGACAAATTGGGTTGCTTCATTTATCTTATCCATGACACCCTCTCTTCCACTCCTCCACTCCTTTATCTCCGACTCCTAAGTTCTCAGTCTCTATTCAAAGCTCAACTTATAGTATAACCTCTCTGCAACAGACTTTGTTGAATTTCCTTAGTTGTTAATACTCCCTCCCCATAATTATATTTATTTTGCTTTTCTGTGTATATGTTGTTTCCCTATGTAGAATGTCATCTCCTTGAGAAAGATAAATACTGTTCCATTTTTTTCTTTTTCTTAAATTAATTTATTTAGTCAATATAGAACATTATTCCTTGGTTACAAGAATTACATTATTTCCCTCTCTCCTCCCCCGTCACAACCTTTCTGCATCCAACATGCAATTTCATTGGGTATTACTTGTGATCAGAACCTGTTTCAATGTTGTTGGTGTTTGCATTAGGATGTTAATTTACATCCCCAGTCATATCCCCTCGACCCATGTATTCAAGCAGTTGTTTTTCTTCTGTGTTTCTATTCCCACAGTTTTTCCTCTGAATGTGGATAGTGGTTTTTCTCATAGATTCCTCCAAGTTGTTCAGGATCACTACATTGCAACTAATGGAGAAGTCTATTACATTCAATTGTACCACAGTGTATCAGTCTCTGTGTACAATGTTTTCCTGGTTCTGCTCCTCTCACTCTGCATCAATTCCTGGAGGTGGTTTCAGTCCCCATGGAATTCCTCCACTTTATTATTCCTTTGAGCACAATAGTATTCTATCACCAACATATACCACAATTTGTTCAGCCATTCCCCAACTTAAGGGCTTCCCCTTCTTTTCCAGTTTTTTGCCACCACAAAGAGCACAGCTATTAATATTCTTGTACAAATCTTTTTCCTTATTATCTCTTTAGGGTACAAACCCAGCAGTACTATGGCTGGATCAAAGGGCAGACAGTCCTTTAGCACCCTTTGGTCATAGATCCAAATTGCCCTCCATTTGGATCAATTCACAACTCCACCAGCAATGCATTAATGTCCCAACTTTGCCACATCCCCTCCAGCATTCAGTACTTTCCTTTGCTGTCATGTTAGCCAATCTTCTAGGTGTGAGGTGATACCTCAGAGTTGTTTTGATTTGCATCTCTCTGATCATAAGAGATTTAGAACACTTTTTCATGTGCTTATTAATAGTTTTGATTTTTTTAACTGAAAATTGCCTATTCATGTCCCTTGCCCATTTATCAATTGGGGACTGGCTTGATTTTTTGTACGATTGGTTTAGCTCTTTATAAATTTGAGTGATTAGACCTTTTTCAGAGGTTTTGTTATGAAGATTTTCTCCCATTTTGTTGCTTCCCTTCTAATTTTGGTTGCATTGTTTTTGTTTGTACAAAAACTTTTTAAAATGATGTAATCAAAATTATTGATTTTACATTTTGTGATTTTTTTTCTAGCTCTTGCTTGGTTTTAAAGTCTTTCCGTTTCCAAAGATCTGACATGAATACTATTCTGTGTTCACCCAATTTGCTTATAGTTCCCTTCTTTATATTCAAGTCATTCACCCATTCTGTGTTTCCATTTTTGCTTTTATAACCCCAGAATCTCTTTTAGTGTCTACCATATTATAGTTGCTTACTATATAGCTGTTCAATTCAATACATACTTACTGATTGATTGATTGGTTAAATGAATTTTCTTCAGACATTCATTTTGGCTATATCCACAAATTTTTGGTTTGTTTTCTTCTTTTTTTTTTAAACATAATGAATTTTGTTTCTGTGGCCCATTCTTTACTTAGGAATTGACTGGGCCTTTGTTGTTTATATTCCCTAAATTTATTGCTATTTTTATTGGATTTTCATATTCAATGATTTTTTTTTTACTTCTGACTTTCATATGAATAATTTTTCTTTAAATGATTAGTTTTCATGAATGGAACTCAGTAATCAGTTTAATTTTTAATTTTCCTAATAGGGAAGTAAAGCAAATTTTGAAACACTATATTTTATTTAATTTTTTGTTTGTCTTTCTATTATAGTTATCTAGCTCTAAGAAAGAAAAAAGTCCTCAATTACTGTTATAAGCTATATTTTTTCCATTAGTTTGTTTTTATTTATGAGTTTAGTGCCATGCCACTTAGCACATATATATTTAATAAAATTCTTTTATTGTAATACCTTTAAACATAATGTAATTTTCCTATTTATCCATCTTGACTTTGTGAACTTTTGTTGTTATATAGCCTGAAGTCATAAAAGCAACTGCAGAAAACTTTGAAATATATTATCTTGAAAAAATCTTTTCTAGTTCCTCATTTGCTTTTATTTGGGTTTTTTTTTTGGTTTATGTATGCAGGAAACTGCTAGATTTTGTTTTCTTATACATTTTGTCATCATCTTTAATTTCTCTGATGAATTTAATCCACTCACAATTATAATTAAAATAATATTTTATATATTAGTATATAGCTAATCATAATTATCCAATCTGTGTTTTTCTCAACAAAATATTTTTATATTAAAGCCCTTCCCTTTTTATTTATTTTTAATAAATAAATTTTTATTTAAATTTTTTATTTTTTTAATCAGAATTTTAAATCAGAATTAGGTCTTATTCTCATTAGTTAAGCACTAGGGATGGAGTAGAGCTCATTTATTTTACCCCCCAAGAATAAGAACATATTATTTTCAATTAACCTATCCTCAATTCTCAATGTCCTGTGTTTCTATTTGCTGCTGACAGTACTTAAATTCAATATTGTTTCCCCCACTAACCATTGAAATTTAATATTTTTATATTAAATATTTACTGTGTACAAAGCACTCTGTTGAAGATGAATAATACCTAGTCCCTTATCTTCTAATAGCTTCTAGTCAACTTTGGCAGGAAAGGCAAGCACACAAATATTTTTAATACAAACTAGAACAAAATAAGTGCTTAAATGCAATTTTATAGGAGATTTGAAGAGAGGCAACTTCTATTTGGTTAAGAATCAGAAATTATTTTAGAAAATCATGTTGATGTCCTTCTTAAAAAGGAAATCGGTCAAATATGATTAGGCAGTATGGATAAGGAGACTATACATAGATAACAGGCAAGAAAATTGAAGAATAAGAAGAGATAAATATAAATGTGGACCACAGATTTGGGCATTAGCAATAAGAATGTGGACTAGACAACTTTTAAGGACCCTTTAATCTAGTAAAACCGATGATTCCATGACTGTCTCATGTACAAGTTATATGACCTTGGAAGGAGTAAAGCATTGATTTTTGTGCCTACAAGTGGGGTATCATGGTTTTGCACACTAGAGTTATAAGTGAGGTGCTATGTCAGGTCAGAACATGACAATGAAGGGAGGAGGGAGGAGGGGAAGAAGAATTTTTTATTATTTGGAGGTTAAATTAATTCTCAGTGGAAGAGAAAGGGAATGTGAGAAGGTTATAGTGATTGGAATGTGGGTAAACGGTGAATTAACAAAAGAAATTTAAAAAGGCAGTGCAATCTTTAGTAGATATTGAAAGATTATTCAGATTTTCTGTTACCATTTGACTTTACTTGTTTACTGCTTTGAGAGGAAGACAAATCTTTTGGCTGAATCCTTAAAAGCTTGTATTACTTGCTTATTTCTTAGGGCATAAATTAAGGGATTCATAACAGGAGCAATTGAAGTTGTGAGCACTGTCACTACTTTATTCAAAGCGACTCCTTCTTTTGCAGAGGGTTTGATGTAAATAAATATGCAGCTGCCATAGGTGATGGAGACAACAATCATGTGAGAAGAACAAGTGGAAAAAGCCTTTTTTCTTTGTTGAACTGAAGGGAATCTGAGAACTGTCTTGATAATGTGTGCATAGGATACAAACACTAAGAACAAAGTGATAATGAGTGTCAATATAGCAAAGATCAAAGCCATCTTCTCTATGAATTGTGTGTCTGAGCTTGCAATCTTTAATATGGGAAATGCATCACAGCCAAAATGATCAACAACATTGGAGTCACAGAATTCTAACTGTAGGCCCAGACTAATTGGTGGAAGAACGATCATCAACCCAGCCAGCCAAGAACCCAGGAGGAGCTGGTTACAGACTTTTTTGTTCATGATAGTTGTATAGTGCAGAGGTTTGCAAATGGCCACATAACGGTCATAAGACATGGTGGCTAGAAGAAAAAATTCTGTTGCTCCAAGGAGGATGACAAAAAATATCTGGGCAAAGCAAGCATTATAGGTAATGGTATTGTCTCCAGTTGATAAACTGTAGAGATATCTGGGAATATAGGAAGTTGTGAATGCCACTTCTAAATAGGAAAAGTTTTGGAGGAAAAAATACATTGGTGTTTTCAGTTGTGCATCTATCAAGGTAAGGA
Organism: Monodelphis domestica; assembly: GCF_027887165.1. Lineage (NCBI taxonomy): Eukaryota > Metazoa > Chordata > Mammalia > Didelphimorphia > Didelphidae > Monodelphis > Monodelphis domestica. The sequence goes on along the minus strand of NC_077231.1, from coordinate 28,531,576 downwards.
TGATTATGATTAGATTCCCAAGTATACTCAAAACATATGTGATAAATAGAAAGACAAAAATCAAAACCTTTAGCTGTGGATCATCTGTTAGTCCTCGAAGGACAAATAATGTTATTCCTGTGTTGTTTCTCATCTCTCATTTCTGATAGACCTGTGTGTAAAAGAAGAGAGACAGGCTAGATTTGAGGAAGAAAATGACAAAATGAGAATCAGAGTGGTAAATGCAAGCAAGTTGTCACTGGAACTTCATTTTTTTTTTAATAACAAACAATATCCCTAAGGTGTGGACCTGAGCATCACTCACCTATAAATTAGAGAGAATACGTAGTTGGTTTGTTTAAAGATTTTTTTTTCTTAACACTTATTCAGATTTTCTAACTTACATGCATTTCTTCCACATCCCTTCATGGTTACCATCCTTTGTATTTTAATCCACATTAAAATTTTTCTCATTAACTTTCACTCAAAATCTAATAATTAAATAATCAAAAAATAAATAAACAAATCTTTTCTTAGAAAAAAATATTTATAAAGCAATGTCAGCTCCCTAAAAACATCCAGAACCAAAAAGATTTAGAGGTGAATTCTATCAAACATTTAAAGAACACATAATACCAATTCTATATAAACAAATTGGCAAATTCCTTTTATGATACAAATATTGTTTTGACACCAAAGCCAGGAAAAACAAAAACAGAGAATTAAGTATGGACCAACTTCCCTACTAAATATTGAAGCAAATTTTAAAATAAAATAATAGCCAAAAATTACAGGGATATATTAGAAAGATCATACACGATAACCAGGTGGGATTTCTACAAGGAATCTAGGATGTTTTCAATATTAGGCACACTACATCATAGTTGTTCAGATCAAATATAACAATAATAAAAATCATATGATTTTCTTAATAGATGCCGAAAACCTTTAAGAGATCATAACATGTTCCTACTGAAACAGAATGCAGATGAAAAATGGAGTATTCTTTAAAATAATAAGTAGTACATTCTTTAACTCTCAGCCAATATTATCTATAATGAGATAAACCAGAAACTTCCCCCAAATTAGTTGAAATAATGAACTTTGGAAAAGTAGCAGGATATAAAATAAACTCACCAAAATCATTAGCGCTTCTGTATATTATCAACAAAAAGTTCAGCAGGAAAAGATAGAAAAAAATTCCAATTAAATTAACTTCAGATCATTTAAAACAGTTGGAAGTATACCTGCCAAGTCAAATGCAGGAACTATATGAACACAATTACAAAATACTTTTCATGCAAAGAAGAAATCATCTAAACTACTTAGAAAAACATTAATTGTTTATGAGTTAGTTGAGTCAATATAACAAAAGAACAATTCTCCGAAAATTAATTTACTTATTCAGTGCTATATGTATCATATTTTAAAGGTCAAAATGGGTTCATGATTTAGACATAAAAGGGGATATTATGACCCAAATAGGGGAGCATACCTGTCCTGTCTATGAAGAAGGGAGAATTTATGATCAAACTATATGCAGAAGGAAATAAAGTGGATTATTTTTATTATATGAAATTAAAATATTTTTGGACAATCAAAACTAATGCAGTGAAGATTAAAAGACAAGCAGAAAACAGGGGAGGTTTTTCATAAGTTTCTCTCATAGAAAGTCTCATTTCTCAAATATGTGGGGTACATATCAAATTTATTTAAAAAAAAAACAAAAAGCAGTCATTCCCCTACTAATAAATTGTGAAGGATAGAAACAGTTTTCAAAAGAAGAAATCAATGCTATCTATAGTCTTATAAAAATGCTCTAAACCACTCTGGGAAAGTCATTTGACTGCGAAAGTCAAATGAAAACCACTCTGACATTTCACCCTTACATGTCAGATTGGTTAACAGGACAGAAAAAGAAAATGACAAATGTTGGAAGGGATGTGAGAAAAAATGGCACACTAATGCAGTATTGGTAGAACTGTGAACCATTCTGGAGAACAATTTATAATTATATTCACAGGGCTATAAAACTGTGTAAACTCTTTGACCCAGCAAACTAAGTCTGTATCTCAAAGAGATAAAAAGAAAAGGAAAATGAAGTATATGTTCAAAATTCAATAAAAAACCCAGCTATTTTTGTGTTGGCAAAGAATTTGGAACTGAGGGGATGTTCATCAATTGGAGAATGGCTGAACACATTGAGGCTTATTATTGTGGTGGAATACTGTTGTGCTCTAATAAATAACAAGGAAGACCATTTCAGAAAAATAACACCTATGTGAATGGATGTAAAACAAATTGTGAAGAATTTGGAGATCATTGTGCACTGTAACATCAATGTATTAATGATCAGTTGTGATATTCTGATAGCTACTTGGCTACTCTGATCAATACAACGATCCAAGACTCTGCCAATAGACTTAATGTTGAAAAAGACAAAACTGATGAAGTTTGAGTACAAATTGAAATACAATTCCCTCACTTTAGTTTTGTTGCTTTTACTTGTTTGCAATATGGCTAATATGGAAATATGTTTTCCATGATTTCACATGTATTATTGATATCATATTACTTGTCTTCTTAGAGGATGGAGAAGGAATTACCATGGAGAGTAAATTTGGAACTCAAAATTTTTAAAAAGTTAAAAAAATAAGAAAGCAAGCAAGAAAGAAAAAGAGGAATCTCACAAAATACCTTTTTTTTTTTTGTTTCAGATAGTGAAGACCTGATTTTGTTTCACAACCATGAACTTCTCTTTCTGTAAAAGATTTTTATCAGTTTTGTTCTGACATTTCTTTGTTGACATATTATTGTTTAAGTTTGTGTGGTTGGTCTTTTGTCCATTCCTTCATCGTAGCCATTTAATTTATTCCATCCAAAGTTAAGCTACATTTGACTAATCCAATTATTTGTGTCTATTGTTAGATTTCCTTATTGCTCCATGAAGCATTATGTTTTATTTCTACAAACATTTTTGTACATTTTTAGCTCACTTCATTTGGTATGAGAATATCAGCCCTCCTCCTTCTTTTTGGTAACAACATTATTAATCTTTCAATAGCTATCTTGAATCAATTGCTCTTGTGGTTTATTAATGTTGTTATTAAGGTTAATTTCAAGATAACTGTCATTATATTGATGATGTTACTGAATGGGTGGTGGAGTGCCTCAGTGTATAGAGAACTGGCATTGAGGTCATAGCCTTTTGGCAGTCTAGGAAAGCCTATAAACTCATCCACAGAATAATTTTTAATTAATAAAGTAAAATGCATATTATTATTATTACACAATAAACCAATTATATTGAAATAAAAGTGTACTTTTTCCTTCCATGTTCACAGATCCCTTAGGTCTATCCATGGGCTTCCTAGGGAGTCTATGTACTCCAGGTTAAGAACTGTTGTCTGTCCATCATTTAGAGAATGCCTGAATAAGTTGTGGCATATGATTATAATGGAATACTATCATATCATGAGAAATAATGAACACAGAATCATAAAAAAGCAACCTGGAAAGAGGTAAATAAAGTGTTATAAAGTGAAGTGATCAGATCCAGGAGAATAATATACATATTCCACTATGAATTACATTTATTATTAGTAATGTAAGGATTCAAGACAACTCCAAGAGACTCATAATACAAAAGAAAATTACCCACCACAGAAAGAACTGATGGAGTCTGAAGGAAGATTTTTTACTTTATCTCATTCATGAGATTTTTTTTCTTATATAAGCAATATATGTCTTCTTTCACAACATGACAACTTGGAAATATGTGTTGCATGCTATCACATTTATAATCTACATTATGTTACCTGACATCTTGAGAAGGAGGGAAAAGATAGAATAAAGGAAAGAACATAGATCACAAAATGTCAGAAAATGATTATTTAAAATTGTATCAAAATGTGAAAATTTAAAATAAAATAAAAAAGAACTAACTCATCTGTATATGTTTTGGTAATCTCTTCACTTGCCATGGGCTCAAGTATTATTTCTAGGCATATGATTCCCAGATCTATATGTTTAGCTTTAATCTCATTTCTGATACCACTTTATCACCTTTGTACATATCAAAATCAGTATATCCAAGGACTCATTATCTCCTCTTTCCCCCAATTCTCCCTTCTTCTCAATTTCCCTAAAACTTTCAAGGACATGACCATCCTCCCAGAAGACAAGTTTGCAACTTTGTTTTTTGCCTCATGTTCTCACTAGCACTCTCCCCATGTATCCAATAGTTATCAAGTCTTAGAATTATTAATTATTTTATTTTTCCATATTAAATTGCAATAAAATATATTATAGTTGTTTTCTGATATTTCAGAATCTGTATTCTTTCTCTCCCATCCTTCCCATTCCCCAAGATGCCAGATAATATGATATAGGTCATATATATTATATCTTATAACACATATTTCTGTATTTATAATATTGTGAAATGTTATCAAGTCTTGTTCACACTTCTCACATATGCCTTTGTTTCTCCTTTGGCACTTCCATCACTTGGTGTATCTCTCCTTGCCACATACTTAGACTCTGATAATAACTTTCAGGTTGGTCTTTCTGATCCAACTTTTTTCTCACTCCAATATATCCTCCACTCAACTACCACAGTGATTTCCTAAAGCACAGATATCTCCATTTCTTCCTCCCTCTCCTACTCAATCTTCAGTGGCTCCCTGTTGCCTTAAGAATAAAATATAAAATCCTCTCTGACTTTTAAAGCTTTTCATAACTTGGACCTTTCTTTTTCTGTAGTCTTACTCCTTTACTCCTTACTACTTTGCTCCTGAACAGCTAGAGTACTGTGACTTCTGTTCCTTCTTAATACGTGGATGTTTCCCATTCCTGGAATGTAATTCTACTTCTATTATGTCCTTTGGATTCCTCATTCTACTGGGAAAACTCTTTTCATGCTAGAACAAACTTCTTCCATATCTTTAAGCTAGGGAAACCTGCCTCCTCCCAAAATACATTGCATTCCTTATCACCATTTTTTGCTTTGGATAGACCTTCATTGATTTCTCCCAGTACACTTTTTAGGAGTCAACATTCTCCTCGCTCCTCAGTGTTAAATTCCATAACTGTCCCTCTACATGATCACTCAGCAACATCATATCTTCTGAAGTTAATCCTCTCCAAATATGTCATCTTATCCAAATGCTGTCGACTACCACCTTCTAGTTCTTAGAACAGCCCCTAGTCATTTCCTGCTTAAAAAGACATAGTGGTTCTCTCTTTCTTGATTCTCTTTTCTCAAGGAGTTTAGTATCTCATCCAAAGTCTTTCTCACAATTACATTTTTTATCTTTATACTTGAAAGCTAAAATTTATGTGCTAATATCTTTTCAGATACCCTTACTTCTTACTTTACCAGTCTCTTCACAATCTTTTTTTTGGACCTTCACCTCATTTAAGTGATGCATAAATAGTGTCATGCTGTTAATCTAATACTCATTTACAAATATCCCACCTCTACACTCCAATATTTCTAGCCCAATCTGTCTTCTGAGCATTGTAGACACTTCCAACTGGATATATTTTAGATATTAGAAACTAACCACATATGAAATAGTCATAGTTTTTCTGTCTACACCCTTCTCTCTATTGAACTTTCCCCTCTCTATTGATTGTGATACCATCCTTCAAGTCATCCAAGTTTGCCTCATAGGATCATCCTTAACCATTTATTTTCTTTCACTCTTCAACCCAATCATTTGCCAAGTCTTACTTATTTTACCTGTATTTTATATCTCCTATTCATTCCCTTTATTCTATCCACACATGTTAGTTACTCCTTTTAAAGCTCTCATCTTTCACTTTGAATATAGTAATTTATTTGAGCCTAATTCATATATCTGCCTCAGATTTTTCCTTTCACCACACCACGAAGTTATCAAAGTGATAATGTCGTTTGCCTGCTTAAAAAGGACACAGTGGCTTTCTCTTACTTCTAGGATATAATACCAGTTCCATTCTTTGACCTTTAAAGCCCTGCCAGTCTGGTTTTAGTATTTCTTCTGAGGCAAATTATGCATTATACTCCATATTCTTCCCATTCCAGCAAAACTGGCCTGCTGAATCTTCCCTATATAGCATTCAAGTTGTCATCTCTATCTTTGAATAAGTCATTTCCTTTGCTTGGAATGCGTTCCCTTCTCTTTAATCTGTGGCATCTTTCACTTCCTTCAGAGCTCAGCTCCAAAGCTTCTTTTGACCTTTCATTATTTTTTGTTATTTTATTTTTTTGTTAGTTTGTGTATATTTTATATTTAAATTTTTAAGTATGTGTTGTTCCCCCTTAATAGCATATAAGTTGTTTGAGGACAAGGTCGATTTTGTCTTTGTTGAATTCCCAGGACTTAGTTCAGTGCTTGGAAGATAGAAAGTACTTAAGAAATGTTTGTTGAATGAAGGGATACTTTCAAATAAACAGAGAGCTGAACTGATATTGTTTGAAATTAATGTAGGTATAATAGTATATACATAGTACTTCTAAAATTGCAATATGATGACCACCCCTTTTTTCTATGCATAAGGTTGATATGATTCTGATGAAAGTTCAGAGCAAATTGATGTCTCCTCCTTGTCTGTATTTAATTTTTATTTCTCAAGGTAATGAGTAATGCTTATTTTTTTCTTAAGGAACCAAAAAATCTATAACCAGAGACAAAAAATATGCAATAAAATTAAATGATTTTGTCTTTTGTTTTGTAGAATAGGAAGTCTCACTTCTTCAAATTACTGCAATTCTGCAATTACTCATTTCTGCAAAAGATGTGCATATCTTACAATAAAACTTGGAAGTAACTCCCCATGCAATAAGATAGGAATATGGTTAATGATATAGTAGAGGTACACAGGGTGTCTAGCTCCTCATTTTTATAATTATATTCTCAATTGTGGCTAAATGAGCTGTTTCACAAAGAAAAGATTTTAACAAATTCTTGTTGCTTTGTGATAGATTAATAATGACTATGCATTGACTCTTTCATGCAGTACTCATGTACTTTAAATATGGATAAAGGTAGCCCAAAGGAATCATGTTTAACTGGAAAATTTCAGGAAGGTGCACAGTAGGAGAATCAAAGAGATATCTTTGAATGGAGTATGGCTAGGAAGACATGGAAGCTTGAAAGCACCCATCAAGTCACAGAAATAAGCACTAACAAACACTAAATTCACTATCCCAACAACTAGTCTACTTATTCTTTATTGGAGGGTAAAATTCAAAGGTATTATTATTCAGAAGAAAAATGACATCTCAGAAACAATTATTAATCCTTTCTTTGAAATATTCATATTTGTCTAAATTTTGGATTTTTGTGGTCCCACACATTTCCTCATTACAAATCTAAAATAAAAATTTGTGAGATGGAAGACCATTCTCATACTTACATTTCTGACCTCATTCAGTAGAGTAGCTCCAAATTTTTTCCTGGTGTTACTCAATTCTGAGCAACAGTGTGTGAGTAGAGGTAGCATTTTATAATAAGAAAATGAGTAGATTTTAAATCTTTGAGTTCCAGCCCTGCTACTTATGATGTTATCTTGTTTAAGGTCCTTGGCTCAATGATACTCAGTTGCCTTATCTGCAAATGAAGGATTTAGATTAAATCAGCTCTGAATTCTTTTCTAGTTTTAATAATAAAATACTAACTGTATATCACTTTCTGATCATACTTTCTCTCCAGGACCCAGACTATTACATTAGGAGGCAGTTCTGTGACTGTTTCCCATTTTTCAAGTTTTCTAAGATTCTTTACCCACCTGCTCTTCTCACTTATTCTAAAAAAATATTACACCATAGCTTTATTGCTACTTTAAAAGTAGGTTATATTTCTTTGTACTTTTTGTACTTAAAGGCTCAGTATAAAAAAAGTAATGTCAGAATCTATTTCTTTGTATTTCAAAAGATGTTTGATCTCTCTAAATAGTGAAACAGATTTCCCTATAAATTTAACAGGAATGACAATAGACAATATTTGATGTATCGCCTTAATATCCTTAGGCACACAAGAGTGAAATAAATACACAAACAAATTAGTCCTTAGGGATTTGGATTTAAGAAGCACTAATGAATCTCTATCTAATCAACTTTGACTGATGTCCACAGAGACCAGAGAGTGTCACAATGGCATCAGATACTGTGTTCAACAATGATGGGCATATAGTGAAACAGGGCCTTTGATCCAATCACTCTACTGTATGTCACCAGAGAGGAATTTAGAGTAGGACTTATTTCAGAGAAATCCCAAACATTTTATGTCCCATGGGACTCTGAGACATCTTTTGTAGATGGTTGTTTTCCCTGAAGATTAATTTAAAGGTGCAATATGAAAACTTCAAAGGATCTACAACTCATTGATGTAGGCAATGCCTCTACACAGTGCAAATTATGACCTTTATATGCCCTCTTGTTTTCAGTGATTCTTCAGGAAAAATTTACACAAATGAATTGAAGGTCACTTCCTAGGTCTTTTAACATCTTATGAGTTCAGTATAATATTTGGGTTATCTATTGTCATGAATGAGGTCGCAATGAGGGTGAAAGGTAAAGAAAGCATTTACACAGGGAAGTTCATCCCTGCATGCTTTAGTCCACACATCTCCTCTCTACAAGAGCTACAGCAACAGAGATATATTTCATTTTTTTAATTTTAATTTAATTTAATTTTTTTGGTTACAATACTCACTTTATTTCCCTCCCTCCCCTTGTGAGATTTAAAATGGTTGAGGTCTTAAACTGTAGTGAGTTAAAATGGTAGAAGATATAAATTGTGATAGATATAAGAGAGGGTGAGTAAATTTGACCACAGAAATATGTTTCACTACAGTGTCTTGGGTTTTAAAATCAAATATAAGGTGGTTGCCAGGGAGATATTCCCAATTATTCAAATACCCAAGTCAATTGGGTTTTATAAAGATTTTAATTAACAATACAATGAGTAATCAAAGAAAGAGAGAGAGAGTAAGAAAGGAATAAGTATGAAGGGCCTCAAGCCAATATGGCCCAGACCTGAGTCTTAAAAGAGAAATCAGTCAGTTTTTTCACACTCACCACAAGGTCTGACTAAACAAGGATACTAGTGACACCAGGCCAGCATCCTTCCTCAAAATGTCTTCCAGCCAGAGATTATTTCAAAGGGACTCTCTCAAGATCCTCCAGAGCTCCTACCACAGAGGGACAGAGCCCCTCAGAGAAGCTCCTCAAGGAACTCTCCATCAGAATGAGAGTCAGAAATCGAGATCCCTGAATGAGATCCAAGCTCTTATTTTTAAGGGCAAAATCTCCTTTGTCACCTCCCCTAAGTCCTTACATCTATCAATCACTGTAGATGTTTCTAAAAGACTGCATATTTTGAATTCAGAGCTGAGTAGTTTTAATCTCTTTAGTAAGTCAGGAAAAAATGCTGCTGTGTCGACAAATTTCATTAAGAAAAAACCTCTGAATAAGTTATCACCCTTTTAGGTTTAAGTAGTTTACAAGTTGCCCCACCTTTATAGGTACTTAGTATCCCATTGTATCAATTCTAAAACAGTCATGACTCAAAGAACTTCCTGTCCCTTCCATAAGCATGGATCAAAGTACTTTCATTGTTTAGCAAGCCATTTTCTGTCCTAAAGCAGTCTTAAGTAGGGTGGAGCAGGGACACTCCCATAGCTGGGGGCCCCCACACTCAAGTAGAGTTCTCACCATCTGCTAGGGAATTTTTTAAGTAGAAGATTCCCCAATGGGGGAAACCCCTAACATTCATAAGTCTGAGAAATTTTGAGGTTTACACCCTCCACCCACAATACTCACAACCAACTTAAGATTTTATTGGGTATTACTTGTGTCCTTGATCAGAACCTATTTCAATGATGTTATTTGCACTAGGATGTTAATTTAGAGTCTACATTTCCAACCATATCCCTTTGACCCATGTATTCAAGCAGTTGTCTTTCTTCAGTGTTTTTACTCCAACAGTGTTTCCTCTGAATGTGGATAGTGGTTTTTCTCATAGATTCCTCCAAGTTGGTCAGGATCACTGCATTTTCACTAATGGAGAAGTCCATTACATTCAGTTGTACCATAGTGCATCAGTCTCTGTGTACAATGTTTTCCTGGTTCTGCTTTTCTCACTCTGCATCAATTCTTGGAGGTTGTTCCACTTCCCATGGAATTCCTCCACTTTATTATTCCTTTGAGCACAATAGTATTCCATCACCAACATATACCATAATTTGTTCAGCCATTCCCCAACTAAAGGGCTTCCCCTTCTTTTCCATTTTTTTTTTGCCACCACAAAGAGCGTAGCTATGAATATTCTTGTACAAGTTTTTTCCTTATTATCTCATTGGGGTACAAACCCAGCAGTGCTAGGGCTGGATCAAAGGGTAGACAGTCTTTTAAAACCCTTTGGGCATAGTTCCAAATTGCCCTTCAGAATGGTAGGATCAATTCACAACTCCACCAGCAATACATTAATGTCCGGACTTTGCCACATCCCCTCCAACATTCATTACTTTCCTTTCTTGTCATGTTGGCCAATCTACTAGGTGTGAGGTGAAACCTCAGAGTTGTTTTGATTTGCATTTCTCTGATTATTAGAGATTTAGAGCATTTTTCATGTACTTATTAATAGTTTTGATTTCTTTAACTGAAAACTGCCTATTCATGTCCCTTGCCCATTTATCAATTGGAGAATGGCTTTTTTTTTTTGTACAATTGATTTAGCTCTTTATAAATTTAAATAATTTGACTTTTGTCAGAGGTTTTTGTAATAAAGTTTGTTTCCCAGTTTGTTGTTTCCCTTCTAATTATGGAAGTTTTGTTTGCACAAAACCTTTTCAATTTGAAGTAATCAAAATTATTGAGTTTACACTTTGTGATTTTTTCTAATTCTTGCTTGGTTTTAAAGTTTTTCCTTTCCCAAAGATTTGACAAGTATATTATTCTGTGTTCTCCTAATTTGCTTAAAATTTCCTTCTTTATATTCAGGTCATTCACCCATTCTGAGTTTATCTTGGTTTAGGGTGTGAGATATTGATCCAAACCTAATTCCTCCCTTCTTGTTTTCAATTTTCCCAGCAGTTCTAATCAAATAGTGGGTTTTGGTCGCAAAAACTGGGATCTTTGGGCTTATCATAAACTGTCTTGCTGAGGTCATTTACCCCTAGTCTATTCAACTGATCCTCCTTTCTGTCTCTTAGCCAGTACCAAATTGTTTTGATGACCACTGATTTGTAGTATAGTTTAAGATCTGGGACTGCAAGTCGTCCTTCCTTTGCATTTTTTTTTCACGATTTCCCTGGATATCCTTGATCTTTTGTTCTTCCAAATGAACTTTGTTGTGTTTTTTTTTTCTAATTCAGTAAAAAGGTTTTCTTTGTAGATCAATGGTTATGGCACTAAATAACTAAATTAATTTTGGCAAGATTTTCATTTTTATTATGTTAGCTCGTCCTACCCATGAGCAATCAATGTTTCTCCAATTGTTTAGATCTAGTTTTAATTGTGTGGAGAGTGTTTTGTAGTTGGGTTCATATCGTTCCTGTGTTTGTCTCAACAGGTAGATTCCCAAATATTTTATATTGTCTAGGGTGATTTTAAATGGAATTTCTCTTTCTAATTCTTGCTGCTGAAATGGGTTGGTGATATATAGAAATGCTGATGACTTATGTGCTTTTATTTTGTATCCTGCAACTTTGCTAAAGTTGTTGATTATTTTGATTAGCTATTTGGTTGATTCCCTGGGATTCTTTAAGTAAATCATCATATCATCCACAAAGAGTGACAGCTTGGTCTCCTCATTGCCAATTTTAATACCTTCAATTTCTTTTTCTTCTCTAATTACTACTACTAGTGTTTCTAGTACAGTGTTAAATAATAAAGGTGATAATGGGCATCCTTGTTTGACTCCTGATCTTATTGGGAAGGCTTCTAGTTTATCCCAATTGCAGATGATGTTTGCTAATGGTTTTAGATATATATACTGTTTATTATTTTTAGGAAAGACCCTTTTATTCCTATACTTTCTAGTGTTTTCTATAGGAATGGATGTTGTATTTTATCAAAGGCTTTTTCTGCATCTATTGAAATTATCATGTGATTTTTCTGTTTGTTAATATGGTCAGTTATGTGAATGGTTTTCCTAATATTGAACCATCCTTGCATTCCTGGTATGAATCCTACCTGGTCATAGTGAATAATCCTTGTGATTATTTGCTGGAGTCTTTTTTCTAGTATCTTTTTTAAGATGTTTGCATCTATATTTATTAGGGAGAATGGTTTATAGTTTTCTTTCTCTCTTTTTGACCTGCCTGGTTTTGGTATCAGTACGATATTTGTGTCGTAAAATGAATTTGGTAGAACGCCTTCTTTGCTTATTCTGTTAAATAATTTGTATAATATTGGGATTAATTGTTCTTTGAATGTTTGATAGAATTTATTTGTGAGTCCATCTGGACCTGGGGATTTTTTCTTATGGAGTTCTTTGATGACTTGTTCAATTTCTTTTTCTGATATGGGGTTGTTTACCTAATCTATTTCTTCCTCTTAGTCTAGGAAATTTATATTTTTGTAAGTATTCATCATTATCACTTAGATTGCCATATTTATTGCCATTGGGACTAATTGGGCATAATAGTTTTTAATGATTCCCTTAATTTCCTCCTCATTACAGATGAGGTTTCCCTTTTCATCTAGGATACTGTCTAGGATTCTTCTTTCCTTTTTTTAATTAGACTGACCAGTACTTTGTGTATTTGATTTGTTTTTTTCAAAGTACCAGCTTCTACTCTTATTTATTAAATCAATAGTTCTTTGAATTTCAAGTTTATTAATTTTTCCTTTGATTTTTAGGGTCTCTAATGTAGTCTTCATCTGAGGATTTGTAATTTGTTCACTTTCTATTTTTTTAATTTGCATGCCAAATTGGAACCAATTGTACCAAATTGTTTTGATGACTGCTGTTTTGTAATATAGTTTGAGATCTTGGACTGCAAGGCCACCTTCATTGTATTTTTTTTTCATTATTTCCCTTGATATCCTTCATCCTTTGTTTTTCCAAATGAACCTTGTTATGGCTTTTTCTAAATCAGTAAAGAAAATTTTTGGAAGTTCAATGAGTATGGCACTAAATAGATAAATAAGTTTGGGTAGGATGTTCATTTTTATTATATTGGCTCAACCTACCCATGAGCAGTTAATGTTTTTTGAATTGCTCAAGTCTAGTTTTAGTTGTGTGTAGAGAGTGTTTTGTAGTTGTGTACATATAGTTCCTGTGTTTGTCTCGGGAGATAGATTCCTAGTTATTTTATTTTGTCTAAGGTGATTTTGAATGGGATTTGTCTTTCTAGTTTTTGCTGCTGAGCTGTGTTGGAAATATATAGAAATGCTAATAATTTATGCGGGTTTAATTTGTATCCTGCTTTGCTAAAGTTGTTGATCATTTCAATTACCTTTTAGGTTGAATCTCTAGAATTCTTTAAATAGATCATCATGTCATCGGCAAATTGGTCTCCTCCTTGCCTATTTTGATGCCTTCAATTCCTTTATCTTCTCTAATTGCTACTGCTAGTGTATCTAGTACAATGTCAAATAATAGAGGAGATAATGGGCATCCTTGTTTCACTCCTGTTCTTATTGGGAATGCATCTAGTTTATCCCCATTGCAGATGATATTAACTGATGGTTTTAGATATATACTGTTTATTATTTTTAATAACGACGCTTCTATTCCCTATGCTTTCTAGTGTTTTTAATAGGAATGGGTGTTGCGTATTATCAAAGGCTTTTTCTTCACCTATTGAAATAATCCTGTGATTTTTGTTGGTTTGCTTGTTGATATGTTCAATTATGTGGATGGTTTTCCTAATATTGAACCAGCCCTGCATCCCTGGTATAAATCCTACTTGATCATGGTGGATGACCCTTCTGATCACTTGCTTGAGTCTTTTTGCTAGTATCCTATTTAAGATTTTTGCATCTATATTCATTAAGGAGATTGGTCTGTAATTTTCTTTCTCTGTTTTTGACCTGCCTGGTTTTGGAATCAGTACCATGTTTGTGTCATAAAAGTAGTTTGTTAGAACTCCCTCTTTGCTTATTATGTCAAATAGTTTGTATAGTATTGGGATTAACTCTTCTTTTAATGTCTGATAAAATTCACTTGTGAATCCATCTGGCCCTGGGGATTTTTTCATAGGGAGTTCTTTGATGGTCTGTTGGATTTCATTTTCTGATATAGTATTATTTAAAATTCTATTTCTTCTTCTGTTAGTCTAGGCAGTTTATGTTCTTGTATATATTCATCAATATCACATAGATTGGTATATTTTATTGCCATATAATTGGGCAAAGATTGCCTTAATTTCCTTCTCGTTGGAGGTGATGTCCCCCTTTTCATCTTTAATGCTGTTAATTTGCTTTTCTTCTTTCCTTTTTTAATTAGACTGACCAGTATTTTGTCTATTTTGTTTGTTTGTTTTTCAAAGTACCAGCTTCTAATCTTATTTATTAGATCAATAGTTCTATCACTTTTGATTATATTCATTTCTCCCTTAATTTTTAGGATCTCTAGTTTGGTTTTCTTCTGGGAGTTTTTAATTTGTTCACTTTCAAGTTTCTTTATTTGCATTTCCAATTCATTGATCTCTGCCCTCCCCAGTTTGTTAATATATGCACTCAGGGATATGAATTTACCTCCGATTACTGCTTTGGCTGCATCCCAAAAGGTTTGAAAGGATGTCTCACAATTGTCATTTTCCTCGATGAAATTATTAATTGTTTCTATGATTTCTTCTCTAACTAAATGATTTTGGAGTATCATATTATTTAATTTCCAATTAACTTTTTATTTGGTTTTCCATATAACCTTACTGATTATTATTTTTATTGCCTTGTGATCTGAAAAGGCTGCAATTATTATTTCTGCTTTTCTGCATTTGTATGCCATGTTTCTGTGACCTAGTGTATGGTCAATCTTTGTGAATGTGCTATGTGGTTCTGAGAAGAATGTGTATTCCTTTTTGTCCCTATTTATTTTCTCCATATGTCTATTAACTCTATTTTTTCTATGATTTCATTCACTTCTTTTACCTCTTATTTATTTATTTATTTATTTATTTGATTTATCTAAATTTGATAGTGGTTGGTTCCGATCTCCCACTAATATGGTTTTACTGTCTATTTCTTCCTTCAGTTCTCCTAGTGTCTCCATTAGAAATTTGGGTGCTATACTATTTTGTGCATACATCTTAATTAGTGATATTTCCTTGTTATCTAAAGTCCCTTTTAACAAAATATAATTACCTTCCCTATCCCTTTTAATCATGTCTATTTTTCTTTTGCCTTTTTCAGATATCATGATTGCAACTCCTGCCTTCTTTCTATTAGTTGAGGCCCAGAAGATCTTACTCCATCCTTTAATTCTGACCTTGTGGGTGTCTACCCACCTCATGTGCGTTTCTTGAAGACAACATATGGTAGGGTTTTGGATTCTAGTCCATTCTGCTATTCATCTACATTTTATGGGTGAGTTCATCCCTCTCATGTTCAAAGTTATGACTGTCACTTATGGACTCCCTGGCATCTTGATATCCTCCTTTAATTCTGACCTTTCTTCTTTAGCTATAACCATTTAAGCCAGTGATTTACTTTAAATCAGTCCCCCTAGACCCCTGCCTTTATATACTTCCCTTTCTAGCCTTCCCTTTTTGTTCCCTCTCCCTCCCCCTTATCATTTCCTCCCTTTTTGTGTTCCCTCTCCCTCTACCCGCCTTGTTTTCCCTTCTCCCTACCCCTGTTGGATAAGATAGAATTCAAGATCCCAATGGATCTGTATGCTCTTCCCTCTCATAGTTGATTTCACTGGGAGTAATGTATAAGTAAAAACTCTCTTCCTCTCCTTCTTATAGGAGTTTTCTTCCCTTCCCCTTCCCATGTATATCTTTGTGTGAGAAAAAATTATTCTATTTAGTTTTGTTTTTTTTTCCTCTTCCCACCTATTTCTTGGAGTATATCTTAGTACCATCAACAATTCCCCTCTCCCTTTTCCTTTCTATCCTGCCCTTTCTCCATATCATCTTGATACCCCAAACATTCCCTATGCATGATTCTTCTTACTACTCTGATGATGCATATAATTTTTGTGAGTTACACATTACATTTTCCCCACATATTAATATATATATATATGTATATATTGATATAATTGTAGTTCTTATAGAAGAGAGTTTGAATAAAAGAAAAAGATGACATTTTTCTCCTTTTCCCTTTCCTTCATATTTACCTTTTCAGGTACTCCATGCTCTTTGTTTTTCGATATCAAACTTTCCACAGAGCTCTGGTCTTTTCTTTGCAAAAACTTGGAAATATTCTAGTTTTTTGAATGCCCAAACGTTTCCCTGGAAGTATATAGTCAGTTTTGATGGATAGTTGATTCTTGGTTAAATACCCAGCTCTCTTTCCATTCTGAAAATCATGCTCCATGCCTTATGGTCATTCAGAGGGGAAATTGCAAGGTCTTGTGTGACCCTGATTGGCATTCCTTTATATCTATGTCTTTTTCTGGCTTCTTGTAAGATTTTTTCTTTTGCTTGAAAGCTTTGGAATTTGGCAATTACATTCCTGGGAGTTGTCTTTTGGGGATTTAGTGTAGAGGGTGTTCTATGAACTCTTTCAATGCCTGTATTGCCCTCTTGTTCTAGAATCTCTGGGCAGTTTTCTTTGATGATATTTTGTATTATAATGTCGAGATTATTATTTATTTCTGGGTTTTCTGGTAGTCCAATTATTCTCAGATTGTCTCTCCTTCCTCTATTTTCCATGTCTACCACCTTGTCTGTGAGACATTTTATGCTCTCTTCTAATTTCTTGGTCTTTTGGCTTTCCTTTATTAATTTTTGCTCTTTTGCAAGATCATTGTCTTCCAGTTGCCTGATTCTGACCTTTAAAGCCTGGTTTTCCTTTTCAGTTTGGTCAAACCGGTTTTGTAGTTGTCTTTTTTCATACTTCAAATTGTTGAATCCTTTTGCATTATTTCCCACTTTTGCTGCCAGAAGGCTTCCATCTTTTTTATCATTTCTGATTCAAATTCTTCAAGGGTTTGTGTAGAGTTTCCATTTCCTTTGGAAGGTATTGGAGCATTTGCTTCTGTTTCCTCTTCTATATCCTCTGTATTTTGTATTTTTGATCCATAAAATGTCTCCAAAGTCACCCCCTTCTTCTTGCTTTTCTTGTTGTTTGGAGGTTTTTGTACTTCTGTACTGTTTTCCATCTCTATCTGTGTGAGGAGGAATGGCTCTTTGTGTATCTGTCTGATGGTCCAAGGCTTTAGCCCCAGGCAGATTGTCCTTTCTCTGCAGCTGTTCTGTCTTCCCGGGTAGGCCCAGGGTCTGTCCTCCTCTGTCTGCCAGTGTTTTGGGAGTTACTGGTCTCTGTTCCCTCCTGTTGCTTCTCTGCTGCCTTACTTCCATGCTCTGGACCTGGCACCACACTGTCTGCAAGTTATCTCAGTGCCTTTGCCTGCCCTGAGAGAAACTAATTTCTACCTGCCTCAGTATCCCCTAAAATTTAATCTTTACAGAGTTTTCTGTTCTTTCAGAAGTCCCTGCTCTCTAAGGGTGGAAGGGTCTTGGCCTCCCTGTGTTCTGAGTGCTCCTGATTGGATTAAGTTCAGCTGGTGTGGACCAAATGATCCCCAAACCAAAAAAAAAAAAAAAACTCCTCCTCTACAGTCTGTGTTGAATGTCCAGAGACTGGCTCAGGTTACTTTCAAGGTAAGACCTTTGGAGCAACCCCCCTGAGTTTTCTGTCCTTTAAGAAGCTCTGATGGCTCCTGATGGGATTGGGTTCAGCTGGTGTCCTAAAGCTGGAACCTCCATTGAGACTCAGATGGAAGGACCCAGCCAGGTGGCTACAGGCTTCCCCCTTCTTTCTATATTTCCCTGCCATCTGTGTTGGGCTCCCCAGAGACTGGCTCAGGTTCCTTTCAAGGTTAGTCCTTCAGATTACCCAGCCCTGAGGTTCTTTTGCTGGCCCTGAGGTTCCCGCTGTTGCCATGGGCTCAACACTCTGGGTTGGGGGGGAATGGGTCCTGGGACCTTCCTTCTGCCTACCCCTTAGATGTGATTGATCTAGGGTTCTGGCTTTTGGGGGGCCATACCTTTTGATCTCGTCTAGGAGGAGGGTTCCCTGGGTTTGTCCTGTTGTTCAGTTTGAATTTCAGTGTCCTAGGAGCATTCAATTTGTGATTGGTAAGGATGGGTTTTTAGAGGTATGAACTTTCGCTGCCTCTAAGCCACCATCTTGACCGGAAGTCCCCAAATTTAGTTTTAAATAGAGTATAAAATGTAATTAGTTCTGATGAGGTAAAGGCTATGATTAATGAGAGTTGTAAGATGATTAATATGATAAGGTAAGTTTTTTTTTTCCTACTAGGGATTCTTTATTTAAATGGTTTTGACTTGCTATATTTTTTAAAGGGAGGATTCAGTATGATAGGATTAGGAGGGAGTCTGATAGTGTATCTATAGAGAAGGAACCATTAAAATTATTATGTCTATGCTATGATGTATCACTTATCACTAAAGGGGCTTTGGGGAACCAGGAAACTCCTGAATAAAAAAAATTTAGAATAGATGCCTTTGATGTCTTCAGCATATACATATTGTTATAAGTAAGAGAGAGTAGATGGGTCTGCAGGGAGATGCAGATGCAGAGAAAAGATTCTAGAATGTGAGCCAGTTAACTGAGGTTGGAGCTGGGGTTTTTCTCTGGTTTTACCTGGAGCGACTAGAGGCTTTCTTGTGCTGGTTGTTTCTATCTTGTCTTTCCCATCCTACCTGCTTACCTGTTGGCTTGTTGTCATCTAATGAGTTTCCTGGTATGATCCTGAACTATTTGGGCCATCTGTCTGTAAAATTAGGTCTGGGGTCCTTCTGGATTCAGGACCCTTCCCTGGGCCCTGTCCTGCCAAACTGCAAAACTCATTACCACTATTACCATCAAGGGGGGGGGAAGGGTTGGGTTAGTGTAGGCTTATCTATATTAGGGACTAGGGCCTTAAGGTATACCCCAGTCTAGGTAAGGATTTAGATAGGTAAGGATTAGATTAGCTCAAAATCTGTGAAGACTAATGGTGATGAGACATTTAGATCTGGGGGGGAGGTTTAGATAGTTGTTATTATTTTAGGATTATTTAAATCCCCTTTTCACCCTTCCTTGTCAGAATAAATCCAACATCCATCCCTGTTATGTAGTGGTCTGTTGTTTGTTACCTGAGGACAGGCTCTGTCTAGACTGGGTCTGTTATCCTGTCAGGCCACAGTCAACAAACTGACACTTCCTTCCCAAATCAGTTAAATCTTCTGATACTAGCGCTATTTGAACCATCTAATCCCATGCCCAAACCACCCTCCATTACAATATAAATTAGTGTACCTATCTTCACAATGTTCTCTCGACACTACTTTTATGTTCTTTGCCAATTTCCTAGAGGTGACATGAAACTTAAGTCATACAAATTACATTTATGTCATTATTTATCAACTAGAGAATTATTTTCATATGGCTCTTGATCAGTTGTATTTCTACTTTTCTTTCTAAGGTTTCCTTCTGTTGGCTCTCTCTGAGGTGAGAGAAGCCACAAGGTAGGAAGATAGAGACAGGATAGAAGTTTTTGATACCACGAGGGAAGTGACAGAGTCCTAATAGAGATATGAGGTGGTCAGGATGAGTCTTTATTAATTATCAATGAGCCACAGCTAAGCTCTGATCAAAGGACCAATTCTGTAGGCTTTTCCAGTCCTGAGATCCATACCACGCAGGTCAGAGAGGTGAATAGAGAAAGATTAAAGATGGAGCTTGGCCAGAGGCCAAGCTCCTGCAAGGACAGCCATCAGGTAGGGAGAAAGGGGAGAGCAGAGAGAGCGAAGGCGGAGCTTGCTGGGCTAGATATAGTTTTTGATATGCAAATATACACAGTACATAGGGATGATTCTCATTGGTTAATGACAAGGCATAGGTGTGGTTTCTCTTAACCAGGTGAGAACAAAGAAACCTGTTTTCCCGCCTAACCTGGGAGAAGCTGGGGTCAAGGGTCAGAGGCCTTCCTAGCCATGAGCACTACTGAGCATGCCCAAGACCGAGCAATCTGCACATACTGTTTTCCCCTTGCCCATAGCCAGGGGGCGGACTGCTACACCTTCCTACTACTCAATTTTGAATTGGGCTCTTGTCTTAGCCTATACAGAAAACATTAGGAGCTCTCAGTTCCATCATGCAAGTACAAACATGTAAAATACATATTTTTTTCAAAATGTTTCAAAATTTCTTTTCAAAAACAGAAAAATGGCCTTTATTTTATTGCAAAGAAAACTGTTATATTTATTGGGAAAGGAAATGGGGGGATGGAAAAATGGGAGATAATGCAAGATAATTGCTGGGTATGAAGGAGTTGAGGGGAGAGAGATAATATGGCTTGGTGAAGCAAAGGAAAGAGATTCCCCCTGACAAAAGAAAGCAGCAGGGGTCCAAGAAGGACTGTTTGTCATTGAATGACTGAAGTGATGTTCAGCTCCCTCTATGCACAGAGAAGATAGTCCACTTATCTGACTGTGAATTCAAATAATATAAAGTTTAATAACCAGTTGGGATTAGAGTTTTTTCCTCAGCTTTTGGAGCTGAGGCCAGGTCCCACCAGCAGGGGGTGGGTTTCTCCCACTCCTGTCTACTCTATATCTGTCCTTGCTTTGTCTAATTCAGAATCTTAGCAGTAGACAGAAAGCAAAGAAGAACAGTTCTAACTTTCAGAAGTGATTGGGCCTGAATCTTCAGGCTGAACCAAGAAGAAGCACGCCACTCCAGACTGGGCTGAACAAGCTCCTCCCTCCTCCAACAACCAGGAAGGAAGTAAAGCCCAGCAGGCAGGAATTGCTAGTCACAAGACCCAACTGCCACTCCCAGTTGGCTCTTCCCCCACCAACTGTCAGTCTTGTTTCCTTTCCACAAAACTAAACATAGAAAATACAACTATGTCAACAAAGAGGCAAGATAATTCTTATATCCATTGTATTTTTCCCAGGTAAGGGAAAGGCACTTAAGAAGGAGTGGACTCTCATTCTCCTGAGAATCCCACATTCTTACAAGTATAACCATAGAATGACAGATTCAAAGCATAAGAGATTTAAAAGTATAAGAAACATTATAGGCCTTTCAGTTCAACCACCTCCTCCATTTTTCAGGTTTCTCCAGAGGATACATATATTTGGGATTGTTAGCAAGTGAGATCCATGCCAATAGGTCCTATATAGTCTGCATGAATACCTAAAATGTCAACATTCACTTCCAGTCAAACCATGAATATTAAGGGCCTACTATGCACCAAATACTGTGCTGTGAGGTGGAGATACAAATACAAAACAGAGTACTCTCTGTCTTGAAATGGCTTATGTTCTATTAAAATTATTTTTTCTTTAGAATATTTTTCATGGTTACATGACTCCCATGCCCCTCTTCACCCCTCCCTCTTGGAGCTGATAAACAATTCCACTGGGTTATATATGTATTGTTTTTCAGAACCTATTTCCATGTTATTCATATTTGCAGTAGAGTGATCTTTTAGCATCAAATCCCTAATCATATACCTATTGAACTACTTGATTGATCATATATTTTTTTTTCTGTGTTTCTGCTCCCACAATTCATTCTTTGGATATTGTAACAGTTAAATTAGTTTCTCTACTAAAAAGTATTATATTTTTATGAAGTTTACTAAGATTATTAGAAATCAAGGAAATAAGAAAAGCATGTGCCTAGGGTTGATTAGCCCATTCACAATTCACTTACATCTTGTTGCAATCTCTGAGTAGAGGAAGAGGAACAGTAAGCATTACAGTCAGTTTAAATACAATTTTTGATCTCGCTCAGGTTCAGATCTCATGTGAGATTATAGGAAATTCTGGGAAGTACCAAGGACTTTAGGGGATTGAAATTTACGGTTCAAATCTACATTTTTATATTCCCCCCCTTTGACCGTTATTGAGAAACCAGTTTCCCCAAAAGGATCATGAAAAGATAATAAACTTAAAGATTACAATAATTTGAGAATAAGAGGAAAAAAGAACAAAACCAATAATTGCTAGACACATTGACAAAAAAACAGTTAGGGGGCAGTCCCTTTGGCATGAAAGTATACATACAAATAAATGTACAATCAACCACACCCAAAGTTCATTCTTGATATACTCGTGTAGCTTGTGGTCTGGAGGCATCTTCATGGTGTCTTCTCCAAACAGTTCAGTTTCTGGACTTGGAGAGGTATCATATTTCTTAACATAAAATTCTTCTCAAAAGGAATTTAAACTTTGAAATTTAAAATAATAGTATTTTTAAATCCCCCCCCTTGAAGAGGGTGATTGAAAAACACAGGGATCATTTAGGGATGCATGGCTGAGTTGAGAAGTATATGAATCAATTGGCAAGAGAAGTAAAAAAGACATCAGAAAAATCCAAATAAAAAAGATAATTTCTGAGTGACATATAGACTATCAAAGTCTTATATGTAAAAATTCTAAGTAATGGAAAAATAAAATCTATAACAGGTCCTTGAATCAGGGTCCAATTAAAATGATATAAGCAAGTAAGCATTACCCAGTCAGTATTCAGGACTACAGAAAGTTGCCACACTAGAAAAGACAGAAAAGGGACTAGATTATAGGAGCTAGGTAGGAGCCAAGTTTGAGATACTCATCTGTAAGTATGTTCAGAGTGTGGATACAAGGAAGGCCTATATCTTAACGTATGTTAAGCGTCACAACTTTGAGTCTTCACACTAGGTTCAAGTCCTTTGTATTGGCTTAGAAATGCATCAGTCCTTCCTGGATTGGTTTCTTCTTCTTTTTGACCTCTGTGCTCTTTTGGCACAATTCAGGTTTAGCTTTGTGCTTCTTTGATCCTGTGCAATGGCTCTTTTGTATATCCTGTCCTGGAATCAGACAGAATCATTAATCAAAGTCCCATATTTTTTTAAACAATTAGTGGCATCATTTTTATAGTCTCAAACTTTTGGGGCATGCATTGACATAGCAAATGTATTTTAAACTTATATTACTGTAAAATCAAAAAGTTAAAGAAAATCTTAACTGGTGACATGTGATTCAAATACAAAAAGGAGAGAAAAAATTAAAAAAAACTGAAATAGTATATTGCACATGCAAGAAAAATATAATAAAAGAGTTTGAAAAATAAAAAATACAGCTTATAATCATTGACACACTGTGTCAGTTAAGAAAATATAGGATACAAGGCTTTCTCACCAAAAATGAGATACATTTCTTCTTCATGCCTGGCCATGATCCACTGTGAGTACAAGCAAATGAATTTTACAAGGTAACAGTTTATATATATATTATATATATATATATATATATAAAGGACAGTAGTACAAATATGTAGATATCAATATCCCCCAAATTCTCGATAGCCCAAATTCTCGATAATGTTAATTACAATAACAAACAAACACATTATCTATATGTCTTATATGCACCCAGTTTTAAAAATGTAGAGCCTCTCACTAGAATGTTGCTTGAGGGTAAGGAATAACACTTACTATAAGACATAGGACCTAGTAAGTGCTTTCTCAGTCAACATGCACTTTACAATAAAAAGAATGACAAAAATAATTCCTGCTCTCAAATAGTTCATAGTCAGTGGAAAAGGAACTAAATGATGGAATATTTTGTTGGAGAAACACCATGAGGGTCAGGCTCATTATATCTAAGATCAGTGGAAGGGGATACTCTATAAGAATACTGGAAAGTTAGGATGGTTAAAATGAAGAGATTTTAAAACTTAGTAGAAGGTTTATATTAGATCTGGAAGTTACAGAGAGCCATGGAAGTATATTAAGTGGAAAGGAGGCCTTGGTCAAATTTGTGCTTTAGAAAGAGCATTTCAACAGAGTGGTAGATAAATGGGAGTGGGCATAGCCTTGTAGTAAAGAGAAAAACCAAAAGGCATCTGAAGTAGTCCAATTGATGAGGACCTGCACCAGTATGGTAATAATATCAGAAGATGAGGGGATTGTATTGTGAACCTTAAAAAATTCTCAGACCCTACTTCATAAGGTTTGGTTAAGACCATTCCCCACTTTAAACAATGAAGGAACTTAGATCAGGAATGTGAAGACCTCTACTCCAACCCTACTTAAGCTGCTTTAGGGGAAGAAACTCCTTGCTGAACAATGAAAGATACTTAAACCCATACTTATAGTAAGACAAAAGTCCTTAAGCTGTGCCTATTTTTAGATCTAATACAAAATGGTGCTAAGTACCTATAAAGGTCAGGCAACTTGTGAATTTACAAGGAGCAAAGAGGTGAAAACTTACTCAGAGGTTTTCTGGTGTGAACTTAATAAAAAATTCAAGCCTTCTTGGGTGTGAATTAAGAATGGTCTGTCCTTTGAAAAATGTCTACGGTGATTGGTAGATGTGAGAACTTAGGGGAGGTGACATAGGAGAAAATTCCTTTTAAAAGGAGATGAAAAGCTCTCTCTTGGGACAGTCAGAAGAATCTCTCTCTGGAGATGGCTGGCTGGCTGAACTGGTGTCTATATTCTTGCTTAGGACAGAACTTGTGGTGAGTGATAAAAGACTGACTGATCTCTCTCATAAGACTTAGGGCTTACGCCTGGGTTGGCCAGGGCTGGCCAGGGTCGGCTTATCCTTTTTTCATTATTCCCTTTTTTCTCTCTTTCTTAATTCCTTAATTTGTATTAATTAATTAAAATCCTTATAAAAATCCAGCTGACTTGGGTACATTTAATATTTGGGAATTTTTTTCCTGGTGACCACCTTATATTTGATTTTAAAACAAGACACTGTAGTGAACACATTTTCTGCGGTCACAATTTAAGGCAACCACTCTTTTATCTGCCACAGTTTATAACTCCCACGTTTTTAATCACTACAGTATGTGTAGAATTGTTGTGTAGGTAGATAGGATAAGATTTTCCAATAGCTTGGATGTGTGAGGGGGAGTGAGAAGACAAAGATGACATCTAGGTTGCAAGCCTAGGTGATTGGGAGGATGATGGTGCCATCAGTAGTATGAGGACATTAGTTAGAATAAAGGGTTTGGGGAAGAATTTGGGTTTGAACATGTTGACTTCAATGTGACTGTGGGACATCCAGTTTGAGATATCCAGTAGATAGTTGGAAATATGGGAATGAAGGTCAGAAGAGAGGTTAGGATTCAATAAATCAGAAATCATTGAATCCACTTCTAGTTCTTAGCTTCCAAGATTATGATCCAGATCCTATCCTCCATGCCCAGATATTCACTAAGTTTTTTTCCTGGGATCTCTTCTTTTTAATTCTTCCAGTGATCTCATCAGCTATCATGTTTTCAAGTACCAACTCTATTTGCAGATTATTCTTGAATATATATACATATGCATATGTATATATATATATATATATATATGTATGTATGTATACAGTCCAGTTATATTTTACCTGACCTGGAATCCAATATCTCTACCTGCATGCTGAGTATCTCCATTTGGATGTCTCACAGTCACCACAGACTCAATTTGTTCAAAAAAGAATTTATTATTTTTCAGTTATCCCTTCCATTAACTGCCCAGTTTTTGTCAAAGGCCATACTTTTCTTCTCATTCCCAAAGTTAATAACCAATGAGCATTTTCAACTTTTAATTTTCAGTCATCCTCCACGTCCAATCAGTTGCCAAGTCTTGTCAGTTTTTACTTCTATAACATCATTCTCCTCCATATCTATCTATCCACTCACAACACAATTACTCTCATTGAGGTCCTTATTACCTCTGATCTTATTACCTTATTACCTTATTACCTTATTACCTCTGTTCATTTTTATTATATTGGCTCATCCTACACATGAGCAGTTAATGTTTTTCCAATTGCTCAAGTCTAGTTTTAATTGTGTGGAGAGTGTTTTTGTAGATGTGTTCATAAGGTGATTTTGAATGGGATTTCTCTTTCTAGTTTTTGCTGCTGAGCTGTGTTGGAAATATATAGAAATGCTGATGACTTATGTGGGTTTATTTTGTATCCAGCAAATTTCCTAACATTGTTGATTATTTCAATTACCTTTTTGGTTGAATCTCTAGAATTTTTTAAGTAGACCATCATTTCATCCACAAAGAGCGATAACTTGGTCTCCTCCTGCCTATTTTGATGCCTTCAATTCCTTTATCTTCTCTAATTGCTACTGCTATGTTTCTAGTACAATGTCAAATAATAGAGGTGATAATGGGCATCCTTGTTTCACTCCTGATCTTATTGGGAATGCATCTAGTTTATCCCCATTGCAGATGATATTAGCTGATGGTTTTATATATATATATATATATATATATATATATATATATATATATATATATATATACTTTTTATTATTTTTAGGAAAGACCCTTCTATTCCTATGCTTTCTAGTGTTTTTAATAGAAATGGGTGTGGTATTTTATCAAAGACTTTTTCTGCATTTATTGAAACAATCCTATTATTTTTGTTGGTTTGCTTGTTGATATGTTCAATTATGTGGATGGTTTTCCTAATATTGAACCAGCCCTGCATCCCTGGTATAAATCCTACTTGATTATGGTGAATGACTCTTCTGATCACTTGCTGGAGTCTTTTTGCTAGTATCCTATTTAAGATTTTTGCATCTATATTCATTAGGGAGATTGGTCTATAATTTTCTTTCTCTGTTTTTGGCCTTCCTGGCTTTGGGATCAGAACCATGTTTGTGTCATAAAAGGAATTTGGTAAAACTCCGTGTTTGCTTATTATGTCAAATAGTTTATATAGTGTTTGGATTAACTGTTCTTTGAATGTTTGATAGAATTCACTTATGAATCCATCTGGCCCTGGGAATTTTTTCTTAGGGAATTTTTTGATGACATGTTGGATTTCATTTTCTGATATGGGATTATTTAAGAATTCTATTTCTTCTTCTGTTAGTCTAGGCAGTTTGAATTTTTATATATATTTTTCCATATTGCCTAGATTGGTATATTTATTGCTATATAATTGGGCCAAATAATTTTTAATGATTGCCTTAATTTCCTCCTCGTTGGAGGTGATGTCCCCTTTATCATCTTTGATGCTATTAATTTGCTTTTCTTCTTTCCTTTTTTAAATTAGATTGACTAGTACTTTATCTATTTTGTTTGTTTTTTCAAAGTACCAGCTTCTAGTCTTATTTATAAATCAATAGATCTATCAATTTTGATTTTATTAATTTCTCCCTTAATTTTTAGGATCTCTAGTTTGGTTTTCTTCTGGGGGTTTTTAATTTGTTTGCTTTCAATTTTTTTTATTTGCATTTCCAATTCATTAATCTCTGCCCTCCCTAGTTTAATATATGCATTCAGGGATATGAATTTACCTCTGATTACTGCTTTGGCTGTATCTCAAAAGGTTTGAAAGGATGTCTCACCATTGTCATTTTCCTCAATGAAATTATTAATTGTTTCTATGATTTCTTCTCAAATTAAACGATTTTGGAGTATCATATTATTTAATTTCCAATTAATTTCTGATTTGGTTTTCCGTATACCCTTGCTGATTATTATTTCAATTGCCTTGTGATCTGAAAAGGCTGCATATATTATTTCTGGTTTTCTGCATTTGTATGCCATGTTTCTGTGACTTAGTGTATGGTCAATCTTTGTGAATGTGCTATTTGGTGCTGAGAAGAAGGTGTATTTCTTTTTGTTCCTATTTATTTTTCTTCATATATCAATTAACTTTAATTTTTCTAAGATTTCATTTACTTCTTTTACCTCTTTCTTATTAATTTTTTGATTTGATTTATCTAAATTTGATCGTGGTTGGTTCAGATCTCCCACTAATATGGTTTTACTGTCTATTTCTTCCTTCAATTCTCCTAGTTTCTCCATTAGAAATTTGGGTGTTATAATATTTGATGCATACATGTTGATGAGTGATATTTCCTCATTATCTAAAGTCCCTTTTAACAAAATATAATTACCTTCCCTATCCCTTTTAATCATGCCTATTTTTCTTTTGCCTTTGTCAGATATCATGATTGCAACTCCTGCCTTCTTTCTATTAGTTGAGGCCCAGAAGGTCTTACTCCATCCTTTGTTTCTGACCTTGTGTGTGTCTACCCACCTCATGTGTGTTTCTTGAAGACAATATATAGTAGGGTTTTGGATTCTAATCCATTCTGCTATTCATCTACATTTTATGTTTGAGTTCATCCTCTTCACGTTCAAAGTTATGATTGTCACTTGTGGACTCCCTGGCGTCTTGATATCCTCCCCTAATTCTGACCTTTCTTCTTTAGCTATAACCATTTAAGCCAGTGATTTACTTTAAATCAGTCCCCCTAGACCCCTCCCTTGATATGTTTCCCTTTCTAGCCCCTCCCTTTTTTCCCTCCCCCTTCCCCCTCTCCTTCCATCCCTTTTTGTGTTCCCTCTCTCCCTACCCCCCTTGGTTTTCCCTTCTCCCAACCCCTGTTTTATAAGATAGAATTCAAGATCCCATTGGATCTGGATGCTCTTCCCTCTCATAGTTGATTTCACTGAGAGTAAGGTATAAGTAAAAACTCTCTTCCTGTCCTTCTTATAGGAGTTTCCTTTCCCTCCCCTTCCCATGTGTATCTTTGTGTGAGAAAGATTATTCTATTTAGTTTTTTTTTCCTCTCCCCCCCCCATTTCTTGGAATATATCTTAGTACTATCAACCATTCCCATCTCCTTTTTCCTTTCTATCCCGCCCTTTCTCCATATCATCTTGATGCCCCAAACATTCCCTATGCGTGATTCTTCTTACTACTCTGATGATGCATATAATTTTTGAGAGTTACACATTACATTTTCGCCATATATTAATATATATAAATTGATATAATTGTAGTTCTTATAGAAGAGAGCTTGAATAAAAGAAAAAGATGACATTTTTCTCCTTTTCCCTTTCCTTCATATTTACCTTTCCAAGTATTCCATGCTCTTTGTTTTTCGATATCGAACTTTCCACAGAGCTCTGGTCTTTTCTTTGCAAAAACTTGGAAATATTCTATTTTGTTGAATGCCCAAACATTTCCTTTGAAGTATATAGTCAGTTTTGATGGATAGTTGATTCTTGGTGAAGACCCAGCTCTCTTGCCTTTCTGAAAATCATGTTACATGCCTTACGGTCATTCAGAGTAGAAATTCCAAGGACTTGTGTGACCCTGATTGGCATTCCTTTATATCTAAATTGTCTTTTTCTGGCTTCTTGTAAGATTTTTTTCTTTTGCTTCAAAGCTTTGGAATTTGGCAATTACATTCTTAGGAGTTGTCTTTTGGGGGTTTAGTGTAGAGGGTGTTCTGTGAATGCTTTCAATGCCTGTATTGCCCCCTTGGTCTAGAATCTCTGGGCAGTTTTCTTTGATAATATCTTGTATTATAATGTCGAGATTATTATTTATTTCTGGGTTTTCTGGAATGCCAATTATTCTCAGATTGTTTCTCCTTCCTCTATTTTCCAAGTCTATCACCTTGTCAGTGAGATATTTTATGTTCTCTTCTAATTTCTTGGTCTTTTGGCTTTTCTTTATTAATTCTTGCTCTTTTGCAAGACCATTGTCTTCCAGTTTCCTGATTCTGACCTTTAAAGCTTGGTTTTCCTTTTCAGTTTGGTCAAACCGGTTTTGTAGTTGCATTTTTTTCAAGCTTCAGATTGTTGAATTCCTTTTGCATTATTTCCCACTTTTGCTGCCAGAAGGCTTCCATCTTTTTTATCATTTCTTATTCAAATTCTTCAAGAGTTTGTGGAGAGTTTCCATTTTCTTTGGAGGGTATTGGAGCATTTGCTTCTGTTTCCTCTTCTATATCCTCTGTATTTTGTATTTTTGATCCATAAAATGTGTCCAAAGTCACCCCCTTCTTCTTGCTTTTCTTGTTTGGAGGTTTTTGTACTTCTGTTCTGTTTGCCATCTCTATCTGAGTGAGGAGGACTAGCTCTTTGTGTATCTGTCTGATGGTCCAAGGCTTTAGCCCCAGGCAGATTGTCCTTTCTCTGCAGCTGTTCTGTCTTCCTGGGGAGGCCTATGGTCTGTCCTCCCCTGCCTGCTGGCTTTTTGGGAGTTACTACTCTCAGTTCCCTCCCGTTGCTTCTCCTCTGCCTTACTTCCATGCTCTGGGCCTGGCACAGCACTGTCCTCAAGGTATCTCAGTGCCTTTGCCAGACCTGAGGTTTCCATTCTTTCAGAAGTCCCTGCTCTCTAAGGGGGGAGGGGTCATGGCCTCCCTGGGTTCTGAGGGTTCCTGATGGTATTAACTTCAGCTGGTATGGGCCGAATGATCCCCGAATTAAAAAAAAAACTCCTCCACTACAGTCTGTGTTGAATGCCTGGAGACTTGCCCGGGTTACTTTCAATGTAAGCCCTTCAGAGCTACCCCTTTTCCAGCCCTGAGATTTTTGTCTTTTCAGAAGCTCTGAGGGCTCTTAAAGGGATTGGGTTCAGTTGGTGTCCTAAAGCTGGAACCTCCCTTGCGACTCAGATGGAGGGACCCAACCAGGGGGCTACAGGCTTCCCCCTTCTCTCTATGTTTCCCTGCCCTCAGTGTTGGGCACCCCAGAGACTGGCTCAGGTTGCTTGTAAGGTGAGTCCTCCAGAATAGCCAGCCCTGAGGCCGTTTTGCCAGCCCTGAGGTTGGGGGGATGGATCCTGGGACCTTCCTTCTGCCTACTCCTTTGATCCGAGTGTTCTAGGGTTCTGGCTCTTGGGGGCCATACCTTTTTATCCAGGTCCAGGAGGAGGGTTCTCCCGGTCTGTCCTGTTGTTCAGTTTGAATTTCAGTGTCCTAGGAGTATTCAGTTTGTGATTGGTAAGGAAGGGTTTTCCGAGGTCTGAACTTTCATTGCCTCTAAGCCGCCATCTTGACTGGAAGTCCATACTCTCTTAACAGAGTCCATGATGCCCTAGCTGCCAAAGTGACCATTTTTATGAATATATTGGTAAATTTGGTGATAGAAACTTTTAGGTATCAGGGGTTTTCCTTCAGATGACAGCCATACTCCATTACTCTGTTACGCTTTGAATTTTTGCTTCCATTTTTCCATTCCCTTTTCATTATAGGAAAGTGATAAATTTAAGTCATCAGTGGTTGTTAATGTAAAAATTAATTCAAGCCTTTCTGTGGCCACTAGCTTTGCATCGGTATGTGCATGTTCATTTCTCCTAGAGACAGGGTCTGTGCCACCTGTATGGTCAGAGTAATGGACTACAGCTAGGGCTTCAGGCAGCTGGAGAGCAGAAAGAACTTCATTAATAATTTCTGCATTACCTATAGATTTTCCAGCTGAGTTTAAAAATCCTCTCTGGGGCCACAGTATTCTGACTGAGTGACAAATTCCAAAAGCATATCTAGAATCCATCTAAATTGTTGCCGTTTTATTCTTGGCAATTATACAGGCATGTTTCAGAGCTATGAGTTCTGCCCCTTGAGTGCTAATATTAGAAGGCAATAAAGCTGACCACTCAGTGGCAAATTCTGTGATTACAACAGCTCCAGTGTAGCGTATGCCATCCCTTTAAGAGAGTATCCATCAGTAAATAAGACCAGATCTGGATTGTCTAAGGAAGTGTCCAAGATATTATCTCAAAGCTTTTCTGCCATAGACACTAGTGTTTCACAACTGTGTAATGGTCCCTTGAAGTTGGTAAATCTGGAAGCAAGGTGGTAGGGTTAAAAGTTGTACAGCGTTTCAAGGTAACGTTTTTGCTCTTTAACAACGTTGTTGCAGAAGAAGCCTTAGCAACAATACTTCTACCTTATGTGGGAACATAATTGTTAATGGGCATCCCAATATTAGATCAACAGTTTTTGTTACTAGTAAGGCTGTAGTACCTACTCCTCTAAGACATGGTGGTGTTCCTGATGCTACTGGGAACAGTTGGGCAGAATAATAAGCAATTGGGTGCTGAGAAGGCCCCAAAGTCTGAGTTAAAAGACCTGAAGCTACCCCTCTTCGCTTATGTTCATACAAAGTAAATGGCTTGTTGTAATCTGGGATGCCTAGAGGAGGGGCAGAAAGGACAGCCTGTTTTAGATCTGATACAGGTGACAAGTATTATGGCTCTAATTTGAAGGACTCAGGGACCAAATCCTTTGTTAGTGCTCTAAAGGGTTTAGTAATTTCCCCATAGCAAGGAATCGATTGTCTCCAAAACCCTGTTGCTCCTAAAATAGCTCTCAACTGTTTCTTAGTGGTAGGAGTGCTTAAATTTTGAGTGTTTTCAGTTCATTTGGGGGAAATAAAGTGGGTACCCACAGTCAGGATGAACCCCAAATATTCTACTTTAGGGAGACGCCACTTTACTTTACCTTTCGAGATTTTATGTGCTCTTTTGTGCAATTCCAAAAGAAGGTGTTTACTATCTTCCTGACATGCTTCTGTGTCTGTTGAAGACAAGAGTAGATCATCTACATATTTGATTAATTAACTATATTTAAATGTTATATTATCTGTGTCTTGGCTCAAAATTTGTGCAAATAAACTTGGACTTTCCATGAACTCTTCTGACAGGTGATTCCATGTATACTTGGAGCTCTTCCAGGTGAAAGCAAAGATATGCCTGGAGTTCTCATGTACAGGTATGGAAAAGAAGGCTGAGCACAAGTCTACTACTTTAAAGTACATTGCTGAGCTAGGATTAGAAGAAAGAATCATATGTATGTTGGAGACTACGGAGTATCTCTTTATAATACGGTTTTTTATAACCCTCAGATACTGTAAGAATCTATAGAGGTGCTTGCCATCGGCCCCCCTTTTTGGTTTTTTAACAGGCAGGATGGACATGTTGTATTCCGTTTTTCAAGGGATTATTATTCCTTGTTCAATTAATGAGTTTATTATTGGTGTAATACCCTCAATTGCCTCTTTTGAGAGGGGATACTGAGGAATGGAAGGAGGTGGGCTAGATTTAGTTTTTATTTGCACAGGAACAGCCAACTTAAGTAAGCCTACAATGGATGATATGGCCCAAAGAGACTCCAGTATATCTGTATGTATTACAAAGGTGGGATGCCCTTTCCCCTCCTGACTCTCTGAAAGAATTACAGGGAGTAAATTTAAAGATTCCTCAGGTACTTCCAATGATAAGGAGCCATCTGGGGATCAAGTTATTTGGCTCTGAGTTTGCATAGAAGGTCCCTTCCCAGCAGATTTAAAGGGGAGTCAGGCATCAAAAGGAAGGAATGTTGTACCTCTAGGGGTCCTACAGAGACCATTCTAGGGGAAAGTTTTTTAACTCTGTGGGGTACTCCTGACACTCCCATTACACTTTCTGAGCCAATGGAATAACAATGTAATTCAGGTGTACTCTTTAATACAGACCTGGAAGCTCCAATGTCTAAAAGACAATTATAATAGGTGTTACCCACCTTTAAGGTAACATGGGGCTCATCAGTATAGGTGGGGCAGTGGATAGGGACAATGGGTAGTAGGACATCAGGGTCTGGAAAATCAAAGGTTATATCCTCTGATTCCTGTGCTCCAGTCCCTGCCCCCCCAGACACCTTCATTATATTTGGGAAGTTCCTTGGGCACCCCCCTGAAGGGAACTCCCCCTGAGGGGCATTAGCACCTCGAGTATTTTTGGATGATCACCACTTAAGT
Organism: Monodelphis domestica; assembly: GCF_027887165.1. Taxonomy (NCBI): domain Eukaryota; kingdom Metazoa; phylum Chordata; class Mammalia; order Didelphimorphia; family Didelphidae; genus Monodelphis; species Monodelphis domestica. The sequence goes on along the minus strand of NC_077231.1, from coordinate 28,497,923 downwards.
TATACTGTTGTGGAGTCATTTGGTTTGAGTTATCATTTTCCTAATATCTATTCCTATAGTTATCATTCCTTAAGTTGTGGTTTCCATTATCATTATTATAGTTATTTCTAGAATTATCACTTCTGTAGTTGTTATTAAACTGCAGAATCCTTCTGAGTGCCTTGAGTAAAGTTCTACACTCCACCATTTTGTGGCCCTTCTTCTCACAGAATTGGCAGTTAACGGATTGATAATTAGATTCCTGGTGAGGGGCAAGTGCCATTGGTTGAGCATCATACCCACTGTTCAGTTTAGTAATCATATCTTTTAAATATCTCAATTCTTTCTTCATTTCCTCCATGAGAATATTATTTTCTTCCTCCTTTTCTTTGTTTACCTTTGAAACATATAGAGCTGTTTTCCAAAATTCTTCAAGGTCCATCTTCAACTATCATGGGCAATGTGTCCTAAAATAATCCCTAATCACTTTGCAAGAGTTATTGACAAAGTGCCTTCTAATTTGTCTCATGCAATTTTCTTTAGTTAGATCAAAATCCAGGCATATACCCCCAAACTCAATTATTCTGTCCATGAATCTGGAGGGTTTCTCTTCATCGTTTTGTTTAATTCTTTCAAATTCTGTCCACTTATCTATACTGTCTGCACATTCTCTCATTGCTGTTAAGATGGCCTCTCTACAATGGTAAAGCTATAGATAATCCTCAGAGTTGTTATAGTCCCATTCAGGATCCTGAGGTGGCCAGTGTTCTGCATTGTGCCCCTGGGTTTTGTTGACATGAGTAATTATTTTATTTTTCTCACATTCAGTTAAAAAAGCCTGTAGTGGGGGCAGCTGGGTAGCTCAGTGGATTAAGAGTCAGCCCTAGAGACGGGAGGTCCTAGGTTCAAATCTGGCCTCAGCCACTTCCTAGCTGTGTGACCCTGGGCAAGTCACTTGACCCCCATTGCCTAGCCCTTACCACTCTTCTGCCTTGGAGCCAATACACAGTATTATTGACTCCAAGATGGAAGGTAAGGGTTTTAAAAAAAAAAGCCTGTAGCAATTTCTCAACAACTTTGTAAGATGAATTATGTTGAAAAAATATATCTGTCATCTATTTTGTTACCAGAAAGAGATCTTGTTCATATGTGGGAATATTTCATATAAATTTATTTATTTCTTGGGGAGTAAACAGAATATTGTGCCTTAAAGTCACCACATCCCTGTTCCATCCTATTTCAAGTACATCTCTAAAAGGAAACAGGCCTCTAATTGAATTTGGTACCTATTGGTCAGTTGGACTAAGATGAGTTTCTTTAAGACAAAATTTTCTTGGGGCTGGAATTGGTTTCTGTGTAGGAGAAGAAACATGAGAAACTGGGATTTCAGGAGAAGGGTCTTGGGGATTAAGTTCAGCCAAGATTTGTAGACCATGAGAGAACCAGACTTTTAGCTGAGCTATAGGAAAGGTGTTTTCCATCTCTATTTCAGAGAAGGAAATTTCCTCATTTAGAGGTTCAGAAACAGGTCTGTCAGGTTCAGAACTGTTTTTGGTGGGGTGGATGTTTGCCAATTGATCCTGTAAGAAGCATTTTAAATTGGCTAATTGGGCTTGCATGTTCTCTTGCATGTTTTTTTGTGTTTTCCTGTGTTTTATCTTCATATTTTTGCATTTCACCTTCAAATATTTTTTTATGTTAGTATCTCTTAACACAGTACTGAGGAGTACAAAAAGGACATTACCTAATAACATAAAAAATTGGAAGTATCCTGAATTTATCAATGTCCCTAATTCTTCAACCTCCATATAAATGTTGAAGAATGTAGTATATATTTATATAATATATGTATATATAAATAATAAATATATATATATATTCAAATTAAGGAGAAAAGAGAGAATTAAAAATATTTTATACTCACCAGCTTTCGCAGGTGTGTTTCAAACTATTTAAAAGGCTAACTTGAGTAAGTAATAAAGAAAGAAAGAAAAGAGATTTCACAGAAATTTGAGGGTTCTGTTCACAACCTTCATGGATAAGCCAGACTGTCAGATAACTTTAAATCTAGGTTTAAATGGTCGTCAAATAAAGTTCCCAAGTCAGTCTGGAAATTTATGGTAATTAATTAATAAAGAGGGAAGAAATTTAAGGAGAAGGAGGAAAGAGTATATAGGATTTCTCCAACCTGGCCTATGCCAGGAGGAGTTTTAAACTCCCTACCTCTAGGTCTCTGAAGAAGATCAGAGGCTACTGAGAGGGAAAAGTTGGAAAGTAAAGTAGGAAAATTCAGCCAGAAACTCACCACAAAACCAGACAATAGCTTGTAGCCATGCTAAGATGCCGAAAGGCTGAGCATGCACCTCTCAGCTTACTCTTCACCTCCAATCAGGGAGAGAGAGAGAACTTGAAGGATGAAAAAACTCAACTATATAGATCTTTCATCCTTGTGTCTCTTCCTCTAAATTTTCATATCTATTAATCTTATTAAAGGCTTTTCCCTCCAGGATTGCCCATACTTTTCTCATCTTCTTTGATTTGATTATATCTTTAGAGTTATTTAACACTTCTTTGTTAAGTTCAGCTTTTGTGAGTTACTTGACCTTTTTGTGATTAATTTAACCTTTGTAGTTACATATTGTTAGTTTGTATGAGATCTAAAAATAGACTTAGCTTAAAGTTCTAGCTTCACTATAAGGTGAGAACTAAGTACCTTCATTGTTCAATCAGGAGATTACAACTCTATCTTCCCCTAAAGTACGGTTTAAGTAGGGTGGAGTAGTTTTTAAAGTTCATACTGGTGGAGTTGTGAATTGACCCATCCATTCTGGAGGGCAATTTGGAACTATGCCCAAAGGGAGCTAAAATAATTTCTGTTCTTTGATCCAATCATAGCACTGCTGGGTTTCTACCCCAAAGTGATAATTAGGAAAAAGACTTGTACAAGAATATTCATAGCTATGCTATTTTTGGTGGCAAAAAATTGGAAAATGAGGGGATGCCCTAAATTTGGGGAATGACTGAACAAATTGTGGTATCTGTTGGTGATGGAATACTATTGTGCTCTAAGGAATAATGAACTGGAGGAATTCCATGTGAACTGGAATGACCTACAGTAATTGATGGAGAGTGAGAGGAGCAGAACCAGAACACTGTACACAGAGACTGATACACTGTGGTACAATGGAATGTAATGGACTTCTCCATTAATGGTAATTCAGTGATCCAGAACAACCTGGAATGATTTACAAGAAAGAACATTATCCACATTCAAAGGAAAAACTGTGAGTAGAAACATAGAAGAAAAACAACTGCTTGATTACATTGGTCAAGGGGAATATGATTGAGGATGTAGACTCTAAATGATCACCCTAGTGCAAACATCAACAACATGAAAATTAGTTTTGATCATCGAAACATGTAAAACCCGGTGGAATATTGCATGTTGGCTATCTGTAGGGTTGGGGGAAGGGGAGAGAAATAATATGATTCTCTTAACCAAGGAAAAATGTTCTAACCTAACTATTTATATAAAAGTTTCAAAAAAAAATGATAATTCCAAGAGTCTTATAAGAAAGAATGCTAACCACATCAGGAGAAAGAAATGTGGGAGTAGAAACACAGAATAAAAACAAATGAGTTCTCATTTGTTCATATAGGTATAAGTTTGGGGGTTTTGTTTTTAAAAGACCAATTTACTGCAAAAAGAAATAATATGGAAATATATATATGTGATAATATTTGTATAACCAAGTGGAAGAGCTTATTATATTCAAGAGTGGAGAGGAAAGAAAAGAAAATATATAAACATGAAAAAAATTTTAATTTAAATTAAAAAAATCGACACTAACTCTTAAAAGCAAAAAACAGCACACTAAAGTGATAACTAAAGAGAACAATAAACTAACCAATATAAAGTATTATTGCCAATACAGAGATCCTCCAGAATCCAAACTTGAAGTAAGGTATATCTGTAAATAATTATTTCCACAATTATTATATGAATCACCATGACACATTTTTTTCTTAATGAAGTGAACACTCTTTACATTGGAATTGAACAGAGAATAAATAACTTAGAAAAGAAAGTGACAAATATTACAATGTAAGTGTATTTCCTAAAAATTATTGCCAACTAGATAGAAATAAGTGACTTTAGGAAACAGAAAGAATTACTACTGCAAAATCTAAAAGCTGAAAAAAATGAAAGAAATACAAGATGTCTAAATTCAAAATCAACTTATCTGGAAAAGTCAAGAGTAGATAATTCAACCATGAGGAAAAAACAATTTATAGTTCTCCAACATAAGGAAAATTCCTATTCAATTGAACTCATGAGAGCTTCAAAATATAAAACAAAACCCTCCACATTACTGACAAAACCTATCAGGAAGAGCTAAAATAGTAAATCTTTTCAAAATAACTACAGAAGGAACAAAATATTTGAGAATGCATCTACCAAGAAATACCCAAGAAGTATACAGATTTAACTATAAAACACTTTGAAGAGATTAACCAAAAGAGAATTTTTGAAAAATCAATGAAAGGCCTTATAGTATATCCAGCAGTTGCTATTTTCACAATTGCCCTAAATGGAAACTAAAAGGAAGTCCAAAAAATTAATATATATGGATATAATGGAATATTTTCATAACACATTAAAAGGCATAATGAATTATTTCAAAAGCAACTGAGAAGATCTTTATAAACTAATGCAAAATGAAGTAAATATAAGAACATTGACCCCAAATCGTTCAATTATAAACCACAAGGCCAATGTACTAATTATGAAATGTGAAATCCATCTCACTTGAAAGTTTTGATGGATTTAAAATGCAAGATGAAACATATCTTTGGATATAACTAATCTGAAAATTTGTTTTATTGAACTCAGTATATTTGTTGTAGAAGTCCCTTAATTTTTAGTTTTGTTCAGTTAGGAAGTGGAGGAGAGATAATTAATATTTCTAAAAATATATAGATAAACAAAGGAAAATAATTAAAGAAACAAAAACACCTCCTATTACCACTCATTTAAAGTTTTTTTTCATTGATTTTAATACAGGATTAATAATACTCTCTTAATTTCTATCTCTAGGGATTTTTTTCCTTTTCTTAATCAATTCCTCTGAGACTAAAAGAAAAATAAATAAATGGTTTATTCAGGAAAACATATTTCTACCAAGAAGGTCATGAAAATGATAAGCAAGGAAAGGTAGAACACATGTTTCATAATAATATTTTCCTCATTTTAAAACTTAGAATTCAAGGAATTATTTTCACAATTACACTCAATAGGGTTCCCAACATTTCAGATCTAGTATTTTTCATAGGGTTAGAAAAATGGGTTGAAAAACACTCATGTAGCTCACTAGTCAGACACACCTGAGAAAGTCTTTTGCATAATGTCTTATGACTTTGTGCATTTGTGTGATAGACAAGGCAATAAAAAGGTGTCTGTCTATAAAACTCTCTTCCACTTGAGTCTCTCAAATATTACCTCTCTATTTAAGTAAATTAGTAGAACTTTTGAGTTTAAACTTACAGATAAAGTCATCAAAGTTACCCAGAAAAGTGAGTATATTTTTGCTTTATCTTCTTAATTTCACATTTGTTTTTCTATGTGCTATAGTTAATAGAGATGCTTTCTAAGCATTTCCTTCTCAATGCATTTCATCCTGACTATTAGGCTTATTATCTTGAAAATTAATGGAAGCTTATCATTATTAAAGTCCTATGTGGACAAAAAAATAATTCCTGATATAATCTTTTTTTATATTGAATTGTGGATGCTTTCAGTTTTATTCTTTAATGAGTCCTGTCATGCATGGCCACTACTTATATAATTCCATAGTATTTTGGAAGGTATGTAAAAGGGTTGGTGCTCTATGTCCAGTGGGATATAGGAAGAATGCACTTCAAACCATGTTTGGATATTTTGCAAAAATATTATTAAAATTATAATGTATACTAATCTCTATGTAATGATATTCTGCATTTAATTAGCACTTTCCAGACTTAAAAATTTTACTGCAATTCATGAGGAAGCTTCTTTGAAAGATTACTCATGAGAAAAGCATCTCTTGCATCTATCCCCTCTTCCCTATTCAAATAACTACCACTCTAACCCCTCATTACCTCTTTTCTGGATATCAAAGTGACCTCCTAATTGATCTATTCACCTCAAATTTCATCCCTTCCAAAGTCATCTTCAAAAGAGAGGGCCAAATATTATTCCTAAAGTCAAGTTTGACCTTGCCACACCCCTGGGAAAGAAGTTCTGATGATGTTATCATTCTAGACATATTATAATTTTCTTTGTCATTTAAAGTTCTTTCCCACTTGACTCCAAACTATCATGTATGTATGTATGTATGTATGTATGTGTGTGTGTGTTGTACTAGATGGCTGATGAAGTCCCTTCCAGTTCTTGGATTCCATGATTCTGTAATTTTTGTATTTTCCAGCCCAATTACATAAGACTCTCCATTATGTAAGCCATAGTCCAGTCAGTCTTGTGTTCTTAATGTTTCTCATACACATCTTTTCTTCTTTATGTATTTGATCAAGTTGTTGCTCATGTCTGGAATATATTCCCACCTCATCTCTATCCCTCCTACATAAGACCTTTTCTGATTATTCTAGCTGCTTATCCCCCTTTCTCCCAAAATTGATTAGTCTTTGCTTTACAGACATTTTCTATACCTATATGCCTTCATGTCATTTTTTTTGAGATAATATAAGCTTCTTAAAGGTGAACGTATCTGAGTTTTGTCTTGGTATCACCACTGTCTTTTATAGTGCCTATTTGGCAAGTGATAGGGCTTCTATAAATAAATGATTTATTAGTTGATAGATGACACTCACAAATAATGAGTTTATAGTAAAGTTGTTTTCCCCAGGTCAATTCATTTCTAGATCATTGTCAGTTCTGAACACCACATTTTGGCATGGATATTGAAAATCTGAAGAGAGTATAGAAAAAGAAGCAAGGATGATGAGGGGGTTCATATGATGTGAGAGTAGATTGAAGGAATGTTTAATTTTAAAGGTGAGAATTTTCAGGTGAAAAGGTTATAGTGATTTTTTACTATTGGAAAAATTACTTAAAGATTGATTAGACTTAGACTTATATTTATATTGTTTATTGCCATAGATCAAATCTAGGAGAAGTAAGAAGACCTTAGTCTAAAGGCCTTAGTTAAAGACTTCACTTGAGGTCTTTAAGCAAATGTGAGATATCAATATTTCATTATTTTGTAGAGTGGCTTCTTTTTCATACATACATATATATATATATACATATACATATTTACATGCATATATATACAGCTGCATGTATCTTTCATATATATGTATATTTTATTTGATAGGCACTAAAAGCCATGAAACTCTGAACTTCTGTGATTATGATCTGTTCAGCCCTACCCCTTTTCTAACTTTGTGCCAATATTACCCTTACAACATGCACCATATCATTTCCCCTGGTTATCATCTATTGATGGGTGATTCTTCTCTAACTTTTCTCAATTACTACTCAACTCAATTCCATGTTTTCATCTAGACCTTTCCTCCTTGATCCTCAGGGATGCCCAAGAAGCAGTACTCAAATTATTTCAACTAGAACATCAGGAAGGTTCCTCTTTTACTCTGTTTGACATTCCCTCTTAGGTCAAGAGTCACACTGTTCCCTCCAAAAGGCATCACCTACCCTTTAAGAATTTTCCATTCCTGAGTTATAACAATCACTGTCACTTGTAATGTTGCTCTACCTAATGCTACTCAGGTTTCCAGGGACCCCAGGAACAATATTTGGTGAAGTGTCCCTCTAATTCTCTTTTGACTACCCAGGAAAATAATGGATGCTACCTTGTTTGAACTATGTACTTAGGTGAATCTAATATTATCCATATTAGCCATAAAGTATAGCAAAATACATTGCTCTGTTTTTAGAAATAATAAGCTTAAGATAGTTCTTTGGATCTAAGGCTAATAAAGCACATCATAGAGAAGTATAGTTCAGCTCAATAGTTAGAAATATTTCTAAAGATTAAATATTTTCAAAGTAAGATGAACTTCTCAAAGAAATAGTTCATTTCCTAACCTTTCTGATCTTTAAGCACAGGTTGGATATTTCACACCCATCAAATGCTAGAGGGATAACAGGAAATCAGATACATTGATATATTATTAGTAGAGCTATGAATTTGGCCTGCCATTCTGGAAATAAATTTGAAACCCTGCCTCCAAAATTTAGTAAACTGTGCATTCTCTTTGAATCTATTGTAATACTACTAGCAACAGAAATATATTTTTATTCATTTATTTTTAAATATCTTTCCATATTTAAATAATTCATTTCCTTCCCCTTTCCCCTTCCCCCTCCCAGAGCTGACAAGAAATTACATTGGTTTGTACAAATGTTATTCCTTGATACCTATTTGTAGAACATTAATTTTTGATATTGAGAGAATATTTAAAACCTAAACTCCACACCACATACCCATATATACTTGTGATAAGGGATGTCATATGTTTTGCTTTTGCATTTCTACTCCCATAGTTCTTTCTCTTAATGTGGATAGCATTCTTTTACATAAGTCCTCCAGGACTGTCCTGACTTGTTGCATTGCTACCAGTTGCAAAGTCCATTATATTGGATTGCTTCACAATATTTTACTTTCGTGTAAATAATGCTTCTTATATTGTTTGCTTCACTTTGTATTAGACCATTAAGATTTTGCTAATCTCCTCTAAAATTGTTCATTTCATGATTTCCTTTAGCACAATAATATTACATACACTATATTTACATTCTATAATTTTTAGCAATACCCCATTAAATGTATGCTGCCCTCTAAGTCTCCAGTTTGGGTCTATTATGATAAAAGCTGCTATAAATATTTTTCTATAGATAGATACTTTAAAAATGAATCTCCTAATAAAGAAAACTACTAGTACAAAAATACTCATAGCCACACTCTTTGTTGTAGAAAAAATGGAAAATGAGGGGGTGTCCCTCAATTGTGGAATGGCTGAACAAATTATGGTATATGATGGTGATGGAATAGTGTTGTGCTGTAAGGATTGATGATCTGGAGGATTTCTATATGAACTGGGAGAACTTTGATGAACTGATGCAGAGTGAAATTTACATGATGGTAGCCATATTTCAGGGAAAAACAAATTTTCAAATACTTTAGCCATGAGCAAAAAGTTCTGAAGATGAATCATTTCACCCATCTCCTTTAAAAGAGATGATGCATTTTTAGATATAGCCATTGTGGGAATTTGTTTAATTGGTCTATTTTTTGTTGTGAGGGTTTTTCTTTTCATTTTTAATTGTTTATGGAATGGGGAGAAATTAGTACATAAAAATAAAATTATAAGCATATTGAACATTGAAAAGAATGTATATAACTACTATTTTGATGATTTGTGCTCCATTCCCTCAAGTCTCAAATATCTCAAAAATATGGAAATCTAGAAAACACCAGAAAGAACACATAAGGGATGTTCATCACACTTTGGGTTATAGAGACATTAAAATAAATCAATCACTTAATTCACTAATCTAATTAATCATATACTTAATTGCTAAGTGTTTCTTTCTTCATTGTCTATTGTCCTTTAGTCTCCACTTCAAATTAAAAAAAAATGTAAGGGAAACAGAAGACAGCTTTCTGCTCATCACAGGTCCTCAGTACTCTTCAGACATTATGTCATTTCTAAAGAGAACAATGTTTTTGTTTGTTTCCGTAGGGGAAAAAATGGATTAAAACAATTGGCAGGTGAAGTATCTGAAAAGCAGAATTTGGTAAGTAACATACACAATATTTAAAAAAAGGAAGAAAAAAACACAGGAAAGTTTTAATTTGCTGTTGTAGGCAATGAAATGAAAAGAGAAAGGCTGAAAACACAGAGAGAAAAGGATATCAATTCAGAGAGTACTAAAATCTAGTAAAGTTTCATTTGGAGAATACATGCCAGAACTTAATAGATTTAGATCATGACAATCAGAAGAAAGCTTAGAAAATCCCAAGTCCTGTACCTAGTTTTTCAAATGAGGAATTTGAGGTCCACAGATGATATAGACAGGATTTTGTGTCCATTTCATGAGGTAGCATTTTAAAAATAATTCTTAAGTGATTCAGAGCATTTTAATATGGCTATTGATTTCTTGGATTACCCCTTCTTGAAGCTTCCTATTAACATAATTTAATAAGTTTCCAATTGAAGAATGGACTTTTTTATTTAAAATTTATCTCTTCTCTACATAGCTTAGAAATGAGACTTTATCAGAGAAACTTGTGGCAGAGATTTCACCCTCCCCCCAGGTTCCTGATTGTTTCCTAACTTTAGTTGCATTGGTTTGTTTATGCAAACATTTTAAATGTATGTAGTCAACATTATTAATTTTACCCCCACTGATATTTAATGCCAATCTATGACAATAGGAGAGGATAGGTAAGTAGATGGAAAATATCTCTACTACTGGGAAACATATACTTACTATCCTCACCATGATTGCATATCATCTTTGGGGAAAAATGTCACTTTATTTTTTAGTTTTATTTTGGATAGACATTAATAAAAGTATTTTGAATCATACCCAAGTGCTCAAATAATTTATTGGGCAAATTAAAAAAGAACAGGTTTTCTGAATTCTCTGGCTTTTATAAACTACTTTTTAGTTATCTTTGATCTTCCCTGTCCTTCACTCAGCTGTGTGTAATTCTCTATTCAATAAAAACATCTAATAAAAACTGCAATCATGATTTTGGGAGCCAAGGTGGCAAAGTAAAGTATACTCCTTTTACCTGAAGCCGAGAGAGAGAGAGAGAGAGAGAGAGAGAGAGAGAGAGAGAGAGAGAGAGAGAGAGAGAGAGAGAGAGAGAAAACAAATGAATCATCTAAAACAGGAAAAAATGAAAACAGGAGGAACACACTCATTGGAGTAAAAAGAGAGTAGCCAAGGCATCACATCACCTATAGGAAACTGCTGAACTGGGACCAGCCCAATATGCTGCTACTCTGCCAGAAGCATCAAAGTTGCAGAATGGTCATGAGACAAGCCTGAACCATTCAGTATGGGTATAGAATGTAAAAAGTGGAACTGGTTAGCCTAAGCCACTTGACATGGGTAATGAAGGAAAAGAGGGAAGGAACTTACATGCCCCCAAATTGGAAAGTGGCAGGAAAGTGGCAGAGTGCCTAAGGCAGCAGAACCCAGAACAGGAGACTTGCACAGACCAAGCCCCATGGCAGGAAGAGGGAAGCAACAGAGAGGGGACTAGAACAGCCCACAAAACAACAGGGGAATTGGTACTATGGGGAGTAAAATCTAGCTGGACAAAACAACTCTAAGCCACTTTAGAGCAAGCCAACAAGACCACCCACCTCTCCAAATACCCTGTGGGAAAAAAGATAGCTAGGCCTACTCCAAGTACCAGAGACAAGTATTCTCCAATATTTTAAAAGTTTTACCTCTACCCCAGTAGCAAAGAAGAACCTGAACAAAAAGATAGAGTAATGGGGGAAAAAAACTTAGAAAATAAGCAAAAGACAAAGAAAAAGCTTGACCTCAAAAAATTACTTTAGTTATAGGGATGATGAAAATACAGTTTCAGAGAGAGCATAATAATTACAAAAAATAAACATGTAAAGTCTCAAAGGAAAGTAAGAAAATAAGTCAAGCCCCAAAAATAACACCTGGAAGAAAATTAAAATAAGTTGAAATCAAATAATAAGATGATTAACAGAAAATTTCAGCATCTGAGAAAACATTCATTGAATAAATCAATTCCCTAGAAATTTCATCAAGTCAAAAGGGAATGGAGGCACCAAATACTTGAAGAAAACAACTCTTTAAGGAATAGAATGAACCAAATGAAAATGGAGGAAAAACAAATCAAGACACTTAATAAAAACAACTACCTTTAGGAGTAGTACTGGAAAAATAGAAAAGGAAACACAAAAAGTCAAGAAAGAAAATAAGTCCCTTCCAAAATTAGAATTTACAGATCAAAACTAGTGAATCCACATAATTTCAGACATCGGGAAACAATAAAACCGAATAAGAAGAGTTAAAAATAGAAGAAAACCTAAAATACCTCACAGGAAAACAATTGACCAGAAAAATAGATCTAGGATAGATAATTCAAGAATCATCACAATATCTTGAAAGCCATGATCAGAAAAGACACTGGACATCATAGTACAAGAAATCATCAGAGAAAGCTGCCCCCAATATGTTCAAAAAAGAGGGAAGAAAAGAGATTGAGAGCAATTATCAATAACTTCCTAAAAAGACACCAAAATAAAATACTCCAGGACTGTTATCAACAAATTCCAGAATTGCCAGACCAAGGAGAAAGCACTACAACCATCTAGAATGAAACAATTCAAATATTATGAAGTCTCAGTCAAGATTACACAGGATCTAGCAGCTTCTACATTAAATGAATAGGAGTCATGGAATATGATATTCCAAAAAGTAAATGATCAAAGATTACAAACAGAAATTATATAACCAAGAAAACTGAGCATAATATTCTGGGGAAGAAATTTGATTTTTAATGAAATGGAAGAGTCCCACACTTCCCTGACCAAAATAACAAAAAGCAAAGTAGAGATGAAATGAAAATTTGATGAGCAAATTCAACCCTCAAGAGAAGCATAAAAAAGTAAGTAAAAATTTAAGGTTTCTACAATACTGAATTGGATACATTCATACCTGGGAAGATGACAATGGAAATAATTAAAATATCTATGATATTAGAGATACAGGTACATATGAAGATAGCTAAAATTCTTAAGCTATTTAATCAACATTATCACTATTATAGCAATGAAAACGAGTATACAGAGAAAGAAGAAAGAAGGGATGCTGAATATGATGGTGACTGTCATTTCTTTTGTTTGTATTTACAGGTCTAGCAGAAATCTGGAGTGAACCATGAGAAATAAAACATCAGTGACAGAGTTCATCCTCCTGGGACTGACTGATGACCCAGAGCTACAAGCCATGGTTTTCCTTTTTCTCTTTCTTACCTATATTTTGAGTGTGATGGGAAACCTAAGCATCATCACACTCACCCTCCTGGACCCTCACCTCAAGACTCCTATGTATTTCTTCCTCAGGAACTTCTCCTTCTTAGAAATATCTTTTACATCCGTCTGCATTCCTAGATTTCTGTTCAGCATAGTAACTGAGAACAATATAATTTCCTATAATTCTTGCATGGCCCAAGTATTCTTTTTAATTCTTCTAGGTGCAACAGAATTTTTTCTGCTGGCAGCCATGTCCTATGACCGCTATGTGGCCATCTGCAAACCCCTACACTACACAACCATCATGAGTTTCAAAGTCTGTAGTCAGCTTGTAATCAGTTCTTGGCTGGCAGGTTTCCTCATTATCTTTCCACCAGTCATCATGGGCCTCCAGCTGGAGTTCTGTGACTCTAATATCATTGATCACTTCACCTGTGATTCTTCTCCTATGCTGATGATTTCTTGCACAGACACCAAAGTGTTAGAGGTCATGAGTTTTTGCTTAGCTGTGTTCACACTCATGTTCACTTTGGTATTAGTGATTCTCTCCTATTCATACATCCTCAGAACTATTCTGAGAATTCCCTCTGCTCAGCAAAGGAAAAAGGCCTTTTCTACTTGTTCCTCCCACATGATAGTTGTCTCTATATCTTATGGAAGTTGCATTTTCATGTATGTCAAGCCCTCAGCAAAGGAAGGGGTAGCTTTGAACAAAGGAGTAGCAGTACTGAATACCTCTGTTGCCCCTATGCTAAACCCTTTCATTTATACCCTGAGGAATCAGCAAGTGAAGCAAGCCTTTAAGGACATAATCAGAAAGATATTTTTCTCAAATAAATGGTAATTTTGATGAAACATAACTAAAATTTAAATGACTTAAGGAGATCCCTTTCTTCTCATTACTTTTATTGTATGTTTTTCTCTCTCATTAATTAACTAATTTAGTTCCCTCATTTGATTTTCACAATCCATAATCATTAAAAAGCTATTTCTGAGAATAGATGATGTAATGATGATATTTTGTTGTCATCCAATGATATCTCAAGTAATTTTCTTTCAAAGTATTTACTTTCAGAGAGCAGAGCAGTGTTTACTTTCATGATGTTATATTCTACAAGCTATTTGGGATATTTCTTTGAGTTTTTGCCTTTACATCCTTATAGTAAAACAAGACTCATTATCCTACTATCACAAATTTCATTTTCTTTCAAAAAACATTTTCTTGTTTTATGTTCTCTACTTATTATATTAGATTCGAAATGATTTCTAGTTGCATTTAAAAACAAAGTTCACTGTTCAATTACTAGTCTTTGTCACCATTTAAGAAATTTAAAATATTATTTGATGGGAAAGAGTATATCAAGTAACAGAAAATAAAAGGTTGAATTAGAGACTATGAGCAAGGAAGTCTTTTTTTCAGGAATTAATTTTATTAATTCTTTCATTACATTTTTACATTTCTTCCTCACCTCTGTCTCTGATGATCCCTAATTTTCTTCAAAGCTCAGCTCAAAAAACACCATTGGAAGTTATTATTCCTGATGGGCATTCATCTCCCAATTGTTCTTGCCTTCCTTCCAATGTTATCTTATTGTTATTTTTTTCATTCCTATCTCTATTTTCTTTTTCATCTTCCTTGGTTAGATTTTAAACTCCTGATAGGTAGAAACCTTAGGATTTGCATAAAGACTTAAAAATTTATATAGACATAAAAATTAAGGTTCCTCAAAAACAAAAGCTGTTTTATAAAACATAATTTTAACCACAAAAGTGATTATATTTTTAGAGAGTAAAATGTAAAAAGGTGAAGGTAGAAGGGAACTAAGATATGAAGGCTTTGAATGCCAAACAGAACAATTTATATTTGATGCTGGAGACAACTGAATTAATTCAGTAGTAGAATGACATAGTCAGATCAGCATTTTAGGAAAATCAGTTCAGTGGTTGAATGTAATTTTGATTGAGGTGGGGAGACTTTTGAAGCAAACTGATAAAGTAGCAGGCTATTGCAATAAGGCATATGTGGGTAGTTAGATTTCTCAGTGGATCAAAATGGACAGTTCTCAGTATCCTTATTTGCCAAATAAGGACCACTGAGGTCTCCTGAGGTCTGGAATAGTGGTCTTATAAAAAGGAATAACAGCATATTAACATAGAAACAAGTATTTGGGAGTTCACCCTAGAAATGGTAGAGGGAAAAGGATATCCCAACATCTCTTTGGACAGATGTAGGTAATGTTCCCTGTCCCCTGCCACACACACACACACACACACACACACACACACACACACACACACACACCTTAGCTTTTTGTCAGCTCAAGAATCCTTTAGGCAAAGAAGAGAAAGGTGAATAGACTTATCACATGATTCATATTTTGTTCACTAAGTCTATGCTTTTGTTTTGACTTCTTGTCTCTGAAGACACTGGCCTCACTACTGCCTGTTGGAAGCCCTTTGTCAAGGTTAATTAAATTTCAGAGTCATTAGGGATTTTTGAATTTAGATCTCCAAGGGCCCTTGTGTTTATGCACTTAATTGATCCCCATGCATTCACAGCAAATTGAACAGATCAAACATGAGTGTTATCATACAATTTATGGCAATACTTGAATCTCTATCCAGAGAGGTTAAGTATGTACTCTGTCACAAACAGCAGATCCTCACATTTCTGTCTCCTTACAGTGACCTTAACTTTCTTTTACCTTCTTGGAACATATGGAAATATTTAGATTTAAAGTGGAGTAGAATCTCTGATTCATTTCATTTTATAAGTGAGTAAAAGAGTCAGGAGCCTTCGGTATTTTGGGAGATAGGAATTTAGGAGAATTGTGTCAAGTCCAATCTCTATACAGGAACATGTCATTGTACTCATACAAGGGAGTGTATAAAAAGGAAAGGAATTTTGTATACTATTACTACCACTGCTACAGATCAAAACATGCCAATTTTACTTTATTTTCTTCATGATTTTTTTATTGTATGTGTGATATGTGTCTTCTTTCACAGCATGAGGAATATGGCATTATATGTTGAATAACAATGTTGGCATGAACTATATTAAACTATTTACTGCCTCAGAGAGGGGGATGGAGGGATGGAAAAATCCGGATCAAGAAATGTCTGATAACAATTGCCAAAAATTGTTTCTACATGTAATTGAAAAAAAAATAATCTTTTGGATGAAAAGGGATCCTTAGTTTTGGACTTCTGGCTTTGAGAAAGAACACATGGTTCCAGATTTCCTTTTAGGCCCTAAAGGGAGAGAAAGAAGAATTTGAGACAAATAGAGGGTTCAGCACCTCAATCATGTCCTTAGCTTAATATATTGGAGATTTTTGAGAATTTCCCCTTAAGGGGAATTCTCTGTCTGTCTGACTCAAATGTCAATCCCCAAGGAAAGGCTTATTTATTCTTTGTACTATCTCATATATCCTCATCTACCTACTTAAGTAGATTAGTGTTTATTATCACCTTGGGTTTATTTTTTCTTTCCTCTATGTGTTCTTTGTGGAACTGGTAGAGTCAAGTTTTGGATATAAAGGTTGTTATTCCTTCCTAATTAAGAGATCACAATAAGTATCTCAGTTAGAATCTAGATTATTTCCCCTAGAGGAACAATTTTTGGAGAGACAAATAAATATAACTGGATTTTTTACTCTTCTCTAAGGAGATCAGAGTGCCCAGTCTCCGGATTGAAACTCCTGCTTTGCCTTCTGGAAGGAATCAGTTTCCCTTGGAGAAAAATGAGCAAAGAAGTCTTGAGAGATAATTATCAATTCACTTATCCCTTTGAGCCATAACTAGATTGACCCATGTAGCACACACATAACCTATGTGGTCAACATAGCACACACAGACACACACACATACTCAAAGGAAAAATAGAAAGACATCTCATTTCCTCATATAGGATGTGACATTCTTATCTGTTTCCCTTGGCTTTTAAGATCTAAGTTACATTGTGCTCAGAGATCAAATTTCAAATTACGTTTGTATAACTTAATGGAGGTGCTTATTGGATCCAGGAGGGGGGAGGGAAGAGTGGAGAGAAAAACAAAACCCAAAATATGTAAACATAGAAAAATATTTTTAAAATAAAAATAATACATTTAAAATAGAACATAAAAACAGTAATACAATTATGATTATACTCATCCAGAAGGCTGAGATTTAAAATATCAAAATATGAAGAATCATACAAATCTAAAGGCATCTAACAACTGCAATAAACTATTTGTCCACTTTTATAGATGATATAACAGACTTTTGTTTCACTTTCAATTAGAGCATCTTAATGAAAAAAGCAAAGAAATTTCTTTGAGAAAATGTCAAAGAGAGAAATTAAGTAGTCTTTTTGTGTGTGTTTGTGGACAAAGGAGTAGAGAAAGTTCCTCAGAATGGGGATTTCACTCTTACATTGCACAATAATACACATAAACCAAAAGAATTCATACCCAAAGCAAATAATATACTCAGAATTGTAAAGATAATGAAAATTACAACTGATTTACAGGAAAACTAGAATACAAAAGTATTGTTATTTTGTTATCTAAAATAACTGTTTGGTTCTTATTGAGGAGCAGCAATTACAGGGCTTCTAAATAGTGTAGTAGTCCTTGATAAAAAGGAGATCCAAAGCCAAAAAAGAACAGAAAAGACAGGAGACAGACAGACAGACAGAGACAGAAATAGAGACATGAAATAGAGAGAATGGATTCCCCTAACTTCCTAGTTATTCTGATATACTCAGTTCTCATAGCCTTCTAATCTACTACATCTCTACTACATACAGGATGATCATACCCTCGATTTTGCCATCACTCAAAAGTGTTACACTTCTATCTATAATAACCAAATTAACTTTATTTCATTATGATCTTTTAATATTTCCATCTTTCTCTATAACTCATTCCTTCTAAACATGTGCTACATGCCCACTGTGACCTCCAATAAGTCTCTCCATCACTCACTCCTTGTCTGGCTACATTCTTCTGTTTTTCCAAAGTTGACTACATGATGAATCAATTCAACTGAAAACCAATCGATTACTCTTAAATCTCTTATTTCCTGAACTTGCAAAGCCCCAAGCTAAGATTATCACTATATGCTGCTGCTTCTTCTTCTTCTACTCACATTTGAACTGAGAAATCATGAAACTGCTCCACTATAAATCCATCTAGTCACTCTTAAGTAGGGTCCTTACTACAAGTCAGAAATACAATTTTCCTCTCCTTGATTGCCCATTTTACACATCACCGTTTTTGCTATACACCTTTTCTTCTTTTTTCAAGCCTACAACAGCATTCTATTCCCCTAACAATGCCCACATTTTACACTGCTCTGCTGAGGACCTCACATCATATTTCATTAAGAAAAGTGAAACCATTTGCCAGAAGATCACTGTTCTCCTCTCCTCATCTCATATATTCCTAACATTATTCCTCACTATTGCTCTTTCATTACAGTCTTTAATGATGAGATGGTGCTTTCCCCTGGAAAAATAAAAAGCCTTCACATGCATCCTTTGTTAAATGCAACTGACTATGAGTTATTTACATTGCTCTGATTCCAGAACAATGAATTTCCTAAAAACCTTCAAAACTTTCTAAAACACAACCATCAAAACCATTTTTTTAAAAGAGAGAGAAAATAAACTGCTAGAACCTGAGGTCCCCTGTTCTGACCAGATGTTACCTACCACTCTTACTCCTTTTGAGTCTCCTTCACTTTATGGATTTTCAGTTGTTATGAAGTCAAATTACATAACAATTTCTAGAGGTTATGACTTTCATGAGATTCTCTTTATGTTGAAATGTACTTAAACCCTATGCCCCACTGCCTTTCATGGGCTCTCTTGCATCCTAACACTGAATAGCAACCTCAGACTATAAACTTCCTGCTTAGATCAAAGATCCTAGTTGTGACTACTTTAGTAATTTTCTTTAAATCAGATTTAATCCTGGATTCTGAGAATATTTATTCTTAATGATATATAATTTTTATTTCTAAATAATACTCTATTTGACAGGGGTTGGTATTTTTCAAGTCTCTTTCCTCATTTTTTTTGTTCTTGAAAATTCAAAGAATGCTTTTATATTCCCTATCTCAAAGCAGTTTCCAAAATTGAGATAATTGAGATTAATCTTGTGAACTTCATCTTGCCTAGGAACCCAAAACCAGGTTTAGCCAAATGTGTGTGTAGGCTATTCTTGGGCCCTCAATTTGGGTGAATAAAGAAGATCATTCTTAACTAGGCACAACATGATTTCTTTATCTAGTCATTGGAATCCTAGGATTGTACATGCAATTTGAGATCATCATGAAGGAATTATCAAGGGATAGAAAAATTAAGTCTATCTCCTCAGAAGTGTACACCAATGATCAATTTCTTGGGAAGGGTCAAATAATGAAATTGTATATAATGACTGAAGGTGATGAATATCTTTGTTTTTGATCATCAAGAGAGATCACTGACCAATGAATTTACTGGTTTTGGTAGCCTCATCACTAAATTGATTTTCTTACCTGGAACCTAGTCTTTCAGGATTTTTAATCATCACAATCCTATCCTATCCTATCTCCTCCAGCATCAATATGCTATTATCTATACTTTCTAATCTTCAGACTTTCCTTATATATTGCCATTGTGGTCTACCAATACACAAAAGTATGCCTCAACTTTAACAAATTCTCACTAGCTCTATTCTGCCTAGTAGTTATCATCCTATATTTCTCCTTCCTTCCTCAGCTTATTTTCTTTGAAAAGTCAGCTATACTTGGTGCTTTCTACCCTATCCCTCTTCTTATTCTCTTAAATTCCCTTCAATCTGACTTCCATTCCTATCAACCAATTTAAACTGCTTTCTCCAAAGTTACCATGATCCTTTAATTCCCAAATCAAAGGTCATTTCTTAGTCCTCATTCTTCTTGATCTCTATCCAATATTTTGACATTATTGTCCACTTCCTCTTTTTGTATACTATTTCAGGCTTTATTTGAAAAAGGAAAAGGGGAAAAGGCAAGTTATAAGCATCTTATGGTATCTAATATGAAATCAAAATTGTGCTCAATGCTCCACAAATATTATTTGATCCTCATAACAATCCAGTGGGGCTAATGGCTATTTTAATCACCAGTTAACAATGTGGAAAATTGAAGCAAATAGAGGTTAAGTGACTTGCCCAAAGTCACACAACTGGCAAGAGTCTTATGATTTTAACTTAGTTCTTCTTGACTCCATATCTACTGTACTATCTACCACCTAGATTCTTCTGATCATAGATAGTAGAATAAACTCAATACCTGACATAACATAATAAAAGAAATTAAGTAGAAGAGAATTTTGGGACAGTGTACAGTTTAGGAATAGTTGACATTCCAATTCAGTCACCGTACAAAATGCTTTTTAATTTTAAAGTTTTAATTATATGCCTCATGGGAGTGTAATAAGTTAGTTGTAAAATGCTTATTTATTATTAAAAATTTTACCAATGAATATTTATATATCTTCAGTATTAAGCATTTATTTAGAGCAGAGGAGATAAACAGCTCTCCTGTATCTGTTCTACATTAAATCCTGAGTATCCTTCATATGGACAACTTTGGAAGACCCTAGTCATGAACCTATACTATGCTTTAAGTTATTTTTCTTTTGAAATCTAGATTGGAATTGTAAAGAGCTAGATAATATGAGAAAAAACCTAATCCTTCTCTTTGAAGGAAAGACTTACCCTAGGATTGATCTTGGGTTCATGTCCTTGGCTGCTAAACTGAAAGGGGCTCCAAAGGGAAAAGGAAGAGTATTCCAGAACCCCAGGGCCCAACAGCATTTCTTATTGTTACACTATGTTTTAATCAGGAATCAGAGATGAGGATGTTGGAGGAAGGGATGAGCAATCGATGTGTATTTACTGACAGAATGAGAAGAGATAAGCACAGCTGATGGCAACATCTAGGATACATAGATATGCAGGGCAAAGACAGACATATACAAGCTCATTTGGTTTGAGAGAATAGTGTGTGGACAGTGGTCATGAACCCCAAATTTTAGGATGGAAGAGTAGGAAATAAATTATAAGGACAAAGAGATCTCAGTCTGTCCTTTGAACCACTGAAAGAAGATTACTTGGGCAGCATCAGCGTTGAGAGATGCTTTATGAATAACCCCAAATTTGAAATTTCCCAAATATAAGAATGCAGGGATTAGATACCCTTCAGAGAAAAGGTGATTTCTTGATTCAACCTGCTCCTTGGAGCAAGAGGATCAACCCACAATGTCACTCAGTAGTATCTTACTTGATTAGCAAAAACACTGAGTTATAGTGACATTGAAGGCATGAAGGGAAAAAAGAAAGCTTGGTGAACAACTTCAAAGCATATTAGCCTTTTAGGGGTTCAGAATGAAGAAAAGAATCCAAACCAGAAGGTAAAACTATGAGTCTGGGAAGCATTGTGTAGTATCCTGTGGGAAGCTGGAAATCAAATGAAATATCAAATTCAATGCCCTTCTGAAGGGAGCTAATAGGGTTTTATGTGTTCATTGTCTCCTGGGAACCATTTGCCTCTTCAGCAAATTTTCTGAAGAATGAAATAAGGTCTGTTTCATCAATTATAAAAAGGAATTGAAATAATTAAGAGAACTGAAAGATAAAGGAAAAAGAATGAAAAAAATTTTCCCACTTGAAGTTTTATGGATTATAACAAGAATTAGGAGACCAATTATAGAAAAATGGGGTGATTCTTTTACAAGGATGTTGTATATAGTACATAATTAACAAATGATTGATGAATATTTTAGGATAATAGTAGTGAATAAGGTGGCTGAAAAAAAAGCAGATCCTATTGAAAATTGGTGTAGTGGAAAAAAGAAAGACTTGATAATTGACAAATTTCTCTATAGGAGAAAAAAGTCATTGTGAGATAATGCTGACATGAATAATCTATGAGTAAACTCAGCTGAGTGGCACAGTAGATTGAGTGCTGAGATAGAAATCAGGAATACTCATCTTCCTTAATTCAAATCTGGACTCATACACTAACTAGTTTTATGACACTTAGCTTTTTTGTCTCACTTTCCTCATATGTAAAATAAATTGAAGAAGAAAATGGCAAATCAATACAGGATCTCTGCCAAAAAATCAAGCAAACAAACAAAAACAACAAAACAAATAGTTCATGAAGATTTAGGGAAAAAAAAAACAAAAAAAGGAAGGCATTATTTGATATTGTTTTATGCCTTAGTTAAAAGGCATTTGGCATCTAGATTGCACTTGTTTCTTACAGCTTTGAGATCAACATGAACCTTTTGAATGAGTCCCTAAATGCTTGTATCACTTGCTTATTTCTCAAGGTGTAAATGAAGGGATTCATCACTGGGGCCACAGAGGTTGCAAGAACTGATACCACCTTATTTAAAGCCACCCCTTCCTTTGCAGATGGTTTCATGTAGATGAATATACAAGTTCCATAAGTCATGGAGACAACAATCATATGGGAGGAACAGGTAGAAAAGGCCTTTTTCCTTTGCTGAGCAGAAGGGAATTTCAGAATAGTTCTGATGATGAAGGCATAGGACAAGACCACCAAAACTAAGGTGATGATTAATGTTAACACAGCAAAGACTAAAACCATTCTTTCTATGAACTCTGTATCAGAGCATGTGATCTCCAGCAATGGTGATGCATCACACACAAAATGGTTAATGACGTTGGAGTCACAGAATTCCAACTGAAGCCCTAGACTAAGTGGTGGAAGAATAATCATCAACCCAGCCAGCCAACTTCCCACAAGTAGTCGGTTACAGACACAGTTGTTCATGATAGTTGTATAATGTAAGGGTTTGCAGATGGCTACATAGCGATCATAAGACATGGCAGCCAGGAGAAAAAATTCTGCAGCTCCAAGAAGGATACCAAAAAACAATTGGGTGGCACATTCATTATAGGTCACAGTATAGTCTCCAGTTGACATGTTGTATAAGAACCTGGGAATACAGACAGTTGTGAATGACAATTCTAAGAAGGAAAAGTTTCGAAGGAAAAAATACATGGGGGTTTGAAGATGGGGATCCACCAAAGTGAGAGTGATGATGGTCACATTCCCAGTTACACTCAGCATATAGGTCAGGAATAGAAAGATAAAGAGCAGAACCTGCAGCCGTGGGTCATCTGTCAGTCCCCGTAGAATGAATAATGTAATCCCTGTATGGTTTCTCATTCCTGATCTCTGTATTTTCATGGACCTGTGGATGGAACAAAGCTCAGAAATCACTTATAAGCTATGTCCTCCCCCCTATGGATAAGAAGTCATGTCAAAACTATGTTCTGGTTGGTGTCTTTGACTTGTGCAATAGCTACAGTATATAAGGATTTCACAAAGTCTTTTGTTACCTATTTATATTTCATGGTTTTCCAAATAGATGCCATGCAACATTCCTTTTGAATACACATTCATGTTCATTTGTATTTCTAAAGGTTTTGATATTTTTTCATCTGTTATTTCCATATACATATATATAAATATATATATATACATATATATATATGTATACACATATATACACTGCTATTGAAGACCTATTGAACAAGAAGAACAAAGCCTTTATGGAATGGCAAAATAACCCAAACTCTGCTCCACGGCACAGCGTGAGATCAGGAAGATGCAAGACCGATGGTGGGAAAAAAGGCAGAAGAAATCCAGTGGTTTGCTGATATGAAAAACTACAAACAATTTTTCAGTGCCCTGAAGACTGTCTATGGGCCATTAAAACCCACCACCACTCCCTTGCTATCCTCTGACGGTGACACTCTCATAAAAGATAAAAAGGCATCAGCAAAAGGTGGAAAGAACACTTCAGTCAGCTTCTCAACCGACCCTCTTCAGTCGACCAAACCAGATCCCTCAAAACCACTGCATTGAACAACTTGACGTCCCTCCTTCAATAGAGGAAGTCCAAAAAGCCATTAAACAAATGGGTGCAGGCAAGGCACCCAGTAAAGACGGGATCCCAACCGAGGTGTACAAGGGCTTAAATGGAAAGGCGGTCTAGGCATTACACATAGTGCTGACCAGCATATGGGAAGAGGAAGACATGCCCCCAGAACTCAGAGATGCCTCCATCGAGAGGCATCTCGCTACTCTCCACTGCCGGAAAGATCCTTGCCCCTGTTATACTCAACAGACTCCTGTCATCCGTTTCAGAGCAGAACCTTCCTGAATCACAATGTGGCTTCCAACCAGATCGCAGCACCATCGACATGGTCTTCACAGTGAGGCAAATGCAGGAAAAATGCCTTGAGCAGAACCTGAGTCTCTACATTGTCTTCATAGACCTGACAAAGGCGTTCGACACAGTGAACAGGGACACATTGTGGGTGATCCTCAGCAAGCTTGGTTGCCCAGCAAAATTTGTCAAACTGATCCAGCTCTTTCATGTCGACATGACAGGGGAAGTCCTATCTGGTGGAGAGACTTCCCATCGCTTCAACATCTCCAATGGCGTGAAACAAGGCCGTGTCCTCGCTCCGGTACTATTCAACCTATTTTTCACCCAAGTATTATGACATGCTGTGATGGATCTAGACCTGGGACTGGATGGCTCACTATTTGACCTTCGCCGCCTGACTGCAAAAACAAAGACAACAGAGAGACTCATCCTGGAAGCTCTCTTTGCAGATGACTGTGCTCTCATGGCCCACCAAGAAAATCATCTGCAAACCATTGTGGACAGGTTCTCCACCGCAACAAAACTGTTTGGGCTGACTATCAGCCTCAGCAAAACAGAGGTGCTGTACCAACCTGCACCAGGGAGGCCAACTGTGCCAGCTGTGCATAACTATTGATGGCACGCAACTTTCTAACGTCAACACTTTCAAGTACCTGGGCAGCACCATCACCAACGGCGGGTCCCTAGACCACGAGATGAATGCCAGGATCCAAAAGGCCAGCCAGGCAGTCGGGTGGCTGCGCTGCAAAGTCCTCCAACACAGCGGTGTAAGCACTGCGATGAAGCTCAAAGTGTATAATGCAGTGGAACTCAGCTCGCTCCTGTACGGTTGGGAGACATGGACACTGTACCGGAAGCACATGAAACAGCTGGAGCAATTCCACCAACTCTCCCTCCGATCAATCATGAGGATCCGATGGCAGGACCGAATCACCAATCAGGAAGTCCTTGACAGAGCCAACTCCACCAGCATCGAAGTCATGGTCCTCAAAACCCAGCTACGATGGTCTGGACACGTCATCCGCATGGACCCACAGCGAATACCAAGACAGGTATTCTATGGTGAACTGTCAGCTGGACTCAGGAAATAAGGCCGACCAAAGAAAAGATACAAGGATCGGCTAAAGTCCAACTTGAAGTGGGCTGGCATTACACCAAAGCAACTAGAACTTGCTGCCTCTGACAGAAGCAGCTGGCGAACCCACATTAACCATGCTGCCACCACCTTTGAAGATGAGTGACGTCGACGTCTTGCTGCTGCTCGTGAACACCGACACCTGGCCACAACCGCACCTCCCATAACAACTTGCGTCCCATGCCCCATGTGCCACAAACTGTGTGCCTCACTCTTGCGCTTCAAAGCCACATAAGGGTACACCGTAGATGAAACTGCACAAAGACAATAGTCATTCTCGATTACCGAGAGACTACTACTACTACTACTATATATGTATATCCTTGCATTGAATTCCTTTGAGATTTAGACAATATGAAAAGGAAAACCAAATCTAATGATGAACTCTAATACTTTAGGGGGGTGCTAGGAATGGATAGAGTGCCAAAACTGGAGTTTTACTCATATCCTTGAATTCAAATCTAGGCTCAGACCCTTAACAGCTCTGTGACTCTGGGCAAGTAACTAAATCATATTTGCTTCAGTTCTCTATCTGAGGTGGATGAAAAAGATAAACTGGAGAAGGAAATGAAAAATGAAAGTTTCTTAGCCAAGAAAACCCCAAAAGGGGTGACAAAGAGCTGAATGCAACTATAAAAAAGATTCAGCAACAAAACAACAAACTGCTACTATATCAACTATTCTCCACTACTATTCTCCTTGGGTTAAAACAGGCATAAAAATTAATCAGAACTTGGTTGCATTTTAGTGTGGTTTTCAATTGTACAATTGTTACTATGTTGTATATTGTTCAGCTGTTCATTAATCCTATTTTCTTTTCTTTGAATTAGTCATTCTAGATCTTCCCATCTTTTTCTTAATCCCTAATATTACTTGATTCTTTATGGTACTAAAGTATTCTATGCCATATTTGGTTCAGCAATTATTCAAGTGTTGGGCATTTACTTCAGTCCTGTTTATTCCTACCAAAAAATACCACTAGGACTATTTTGGCATATATGTGGTCTCCCAGTCTTTGTCTTCTTTGTCGCGTATGCTGAGAAAACTAATTAATAGTTCAAAGGTCTCAAATTGTCTGGTTAGTTTCCTCATAGTGTTCTTTAAATTTCCCAGAATATTTAGACCAGTTCTTAACTCTAGCAATGTTTCTTTATATAGTCTCTAAAAATAGCTAACTCATCTTGTTTTAACCCTGGCCAGTGTGAAATATATGAGATAAAATCTCAGCATTCTACTAATTTACATTTCTTTAATTATTAGAGATGACTAGTAGTTCTTCCTGTATGGTTGTTGATGGTTTTCAATTTGAGAACTCTGTTCATCTACTCTGACTACTTATCTTTTGGAAAAAAAAGGTTCTATTCATCATATATTGGTATACTATAGGTACTTGGGAACTTTTCATGAGTTTATTAACCTCTCAAAGTCCAACCCATTCCTTTAGGCACACATCCTTTCTGACTCCTTCTGTCTATAACAGATCCATGCTTATACAGACCCAAGCCACAAACACTTTACACTACCAGTGGTTTTCCCTGAGTATGATCACTCCCCCTCTGTATTTAACAGAGCTTCAAACTCAATACATCAGATATCTTAATCTAGGAAATGACAGTATTCTGTGGGAATCACCACTGGGAACCAGAGCACTCCCAAACTTTGAGCTTAGAGTTCTACTAGAGAGCACAAATATTCACCATCTTCAGGAAAGAGTCTCTCTACATTCCAATATCCTTTAAGTTCTTAATGTGAGGTCCACAGATTTCCAAAGGTTCTATAGATAGATTTCAAGTCTTGAAGCACTTGGATGAGATGGAAAACTGAATCTTTATTTTATTATGACTTATTTTCTTTGCAAACTTATATATATATATATATACATATATATATATTGTATTTTCCACACTAAAAAATATTCTGAAAAAGGAGCAGTCTCCATCAGACTCCCAATGGGATCCATGAGAAAAAAAAATGGTTAAAGACTCTTATTTCAAGGAAAGCAATCAACGTAATACAGAGGAGAAGTCACTTGTATTTAACTCAGAAAAAATTCCATGCATATTGATACTCTATATACAACCTAGATTCATAACATTCACCTATCCCACTCATTCTGGTCATTCAATATCTTTTTTTTTTCAGCAGGACACTGAATTCCAGCAAGCATTTAATAAACACACTCACAAGAAGACAATCCCTAAGGACCACAATGAGAGGCAGAGATATATTGGTCTATGTCCCACCCAGGGTGGTGTTATTTTGAAGGGAGGGGACAAACCTTTCTACAGAATGTCAGAAAGTCAACTGTTTGGGGAATTAGGGAATGAAACAGACCCAAGGACAAGGAGACCATGGTAACAGGATCCAGTAAATATGAGGGTAAGAGTTGGTAGAGGAAGAATTATGTAGCATGATTTTGGCATACCACAAGATGATATTTAAGGAAAACAATCATGACAATAGAAAATATACTCTCTTAGATAGGAGGCCTCCACCACCAGTGAGGGAGAGCCCCAAGTCTTCTGAACCCACCTTACATGGGGGCACACATAGTCATATGTCCATTTTCCCTGTTCTAAGTAAACTTACAAGACTCCCAACTAGATTAAAATGCCTCATAAATCTCTCAGTGGAGCCACCCTCTTTCAATTTTGTATTGGCATTTGGAAAAAAAAATTACTCATAACCTGTACAACTATGAGTTGTCTTCACCTTCTCCCAAACAATATCACCCCTTTTAACATTATACTTTCTTTGGTTCACTTCCACTTTCCATTCTTCTCCTTTTAATTACAAACCATCCCTTTTCACATTACCTTTACTCATAAGTTACATTCTTTCATTCTTTCTGAATATCTTCTTGTATGTCTCTCTGTGAAATATTCCAAAGAACCGACAGAAAAATTGGACCTAAACTGAACAACACCAGAAACCCTAAGAAAAATTAAAGAAAAGCATGTAAAGCAAAGTTGCCTTTAGAACTTTCCCAGATTTCTTTTATAAGGTTTCTCTGAACCCTCCCAGGTTGCTCTTAATGTTTTCCCACGGCTACACAGGCCCTCCATTATATTTTGGTACTATACTCCACATTTCATAATTCTTTCTCTTAAATATCACCTATGATAGGTCAGAATCCAATAAGTTAATTCACAATAAGTTGTGAATAGATAATAATGAAACCTTTTAAAATATGCTGTATTTTTTAAAAAGAGAATAATTATTATTTGGGAATGGTTTGGTGTGTATGGATATGAAGGTAATGATCCTATAACTATACTATGAAGACTGCTATTTAGTCACTCTCTGCAGAAGATGAACCTTCTACACTAAGGGAATATTAGTTAATGTGTATTTATAGCTACTGTCTCTTTACATTTTAACATAATAGTATTTGGAATAATTGCTAGATAAAATTATATAGGTAATATTCCAACACCAGAAAAGCAGCAGAAAAAAAAGTAAATCTTGTGCTTTTAGTTGTATAAAGTAAGTAGGATCACTCAATCAATAAGCATTTTAACGACACATAGTCATATAGTAGTGATGAAAGATAAAAGTACCTATTCTCAATGACCTAAATAATCTCATTCTAGAGAATGTGTTTAAATAGTAAAACCCAGAATTCTCTCTTTCCCTGCTTAGAGGTGGCAGTTTGTATACAATGAGGATGTTCCTGCAAGCCCCTTGTTATCATAATTGTATAGTTTTTCTCTTGTCTTATGTCAGACGGTCAGATGATTTGCTCCATCATGTATTTCTTTGTAACAGAAAACAGCACCATTTTTGCTGATGAAGTCATATTTGTATGTGACACCTCTGTTTACTCAGCCTATTAATGTGATTCAAAAGTTAATAGACAAGGAATGAAATTTGATTTGGGCTGGATCTGTTCACAATTATTTCTTATTAATCACTAATTAATATTTATTATGTTTCCATCCACATGCAAGTTTCTTGGCCTATATAATGGAATATACTTCTTCAAAAGAACTCATTTAGTTTAGGGAAAGGATTTTTCTGGGTAGCTATAAAAGTTCTCCCACAAAGAACCTTAAAGAGAATTTTCCCCAAGTGTTTAGAAATGGAGATTCTATGTTCCAGCTAAGATTACATGGGCATAATTACCATCTGGTGTTGTAGATAAAATTATAGGGAGGGAACCATAAATGACCTTAAGTGACTGGATACTTTATCACTGCAGAAATCATTTCTGCTCTTCAGCTATTTCAAGAATTATTACACATCAAGTGACCAAAGTTGTGGCCTAGAAAAACATTATCTTTGAGATTGTCTTTCTATTATTTCTGTAACATGAATCCTTTAAAACCAAGTGTCCATCATCCACTTCTCTTTTCACTAGGCAGGTGAAGTTAAATTGTTTCTATAATTCTCTGGACATTTCATGATAAAACCCAGCATTCTCTCTTCCTCACTCCTATAAACATTACCCTTCCTTTTTACCCCAACAAAATATACTTTCTTCAGAGCTCTGGTCACAATTAGATGTGAGAGGGAAAGTATCTCTTCACTGTTCACATTCTTTTACATTGGTTTAAATTATAAGGCTGACTTGCACTGATACTCAAGTAAATATACAAGCCTGAAGAAACATTAAATTAATCAAGTTATTCCCACCAATGTCTCTGAAAAGGAAAAAAGATCACATTGACTTAAGATAAAATTCTGCCACAGGTCACTAAATTAATAGTGTGGTCATCTTGAGATTGTCAATGAAAGACAGCTGTTTTATTATTTTAGTTTGCTCTGGCAATTGTCTTGGCTTGATCAATTGCTATCTACATCATTGACACTCTCAGGGTTGTCTTCATTTTGAGTGAGGAAACATGTTCATTCAAAGAAAATAATTATAAAGGTGTAATTTCAGGAAATGTGCAGTCTATAAATAATGAAGAAAGCTTTGGGAGCTTAGAAAATTTATTTATATTTAAAGCTGCCACCCTAATGGCTTTTCCTGGATTTCATTTTGGAATGAGCATAGTTCTTGTTGAATTTCTTTTAATTGATTGATATCCCCATATTGGAAAAAAAATAGCCATACCCATTTTATCCCCACAGCTACAAAAAAGAGTAAGTGCTGGCATGATAAACTGTTATTATACTTACTTTTATAACTAGATTTATGCCTCAATGTCAGGTATAACCATGGATGATGTTGATATGAGGTAAAGCTGAGTAGCACCCTGTAAGGGGAGAAGTGTATGTGTCTTTCTGACCCCACTATCTCTCATGCACCCAACCACTTAATATTCATATCCAGGCTGGATAAGGGACATAGCTCTTTTAAGTTCCTGTCTCTTAGAACATACAAAAACATTGTGCCATTTTTCTTGACTGTTTTCACCTCTAAACTGTTCCAAATTAGAAGTAAGAAATATTTTCATTTGCTCTATGTAGCAGAAAAGAAGACTGAACTTCTGTCATTGGCAGCAGACTTCTCTAATTGCTTCTTTTAGGGCCAGATAAGATCTCATTTGTCTGAGAGGGAGTCAAATTTCCTTCTATACTATGCACTAAGAACAGAATATATTTGTTGTATCTGTTCTATCTATTCTAGGTACTTTGGGACCAATGGAGTGCATAAACAAAAAGACCCTTGAGGATTCAAGTTTAAAAGTTACTAATGAATCTCCAAAAAAATTAATCTTGGCAAGGGCTTTTATATAAATTTGGATGCTGCTTTCGCCCCACGGAGACATGAAGATGCAATAATAGCATCAGACACAATTTTGAGATTTTCTAGATTAAGCATAAGTGATAGAATCTAGCATCTTATTTCTTCTTCCCACATTATCTAAACAATTCCCCACTGTGCACTTAGGGGGAAAGATATTTCCCAAGGCAGACTATATTGGGAAAGAATGCCTATTAGCTAATTTTCCATGATATTCTGAACTTTCTAATTCTTTCTTTGTTATAAATAAAGCCCAGCAGATTCTTAGAGTTGGAGATGAAAATGCTAATCTCCACATAAATCCTACCATTCATTTTCTTCAGAATTCTAAATTAGAAGGCTTAAATACTCTCCTCTAGGGACACCTGGATAAAGCTTTGCTTCCTCATATATGGATGCTAAAAGTTCTCTTTCTTATATTCCTTCAGTGATTCTCACATATGGTTTGGCTGCATTCTCAACACCAATATACTCTCAACCTTACTCATATATAGAATCATTCTCCTTCTTTCATTATATTTTGTACAGATTCTCAATCATAATGTAGTTTCTCTTTCCCTCTGACTCCCATAATTACTTCAACTCAATCATTCTAGGCACAAATCTCCATCTATAATCTTTTCTTTGCCATACCCAGGATCTAGTTTTCTTAGGGCCAAATATTCAACATATGTAAATAATTGCTTTAGGAAGCTACATACTTTTGCTATCTTTCCCATACAGCTTGTATCTAAAATCTCACTTTAGTATCTACAAACTGGAAAATCAACATTAATATGAAACCCTTTTTGCTATAACAAAAGAAACTTTTGATTTTAAAACAAAAAATCTTACTTCTAAAACTCTGAACCACTTTTTAATTAATTAATTTTTTATTTGATCATTTCCAAATATTATTCATTGGAGAAAAAGATCATTTTCTCTTCTTTCCCCCCACCTCTCCCATATTTGACATGTGATTCCACTGGGTATTACATGTGTCCTTGCTCTAAACCCATTTCCATGTTGTAGGTATTTGCATTAGGCTGCTCATTAACCATCTCTCCTCAGATATGTCCCCTAAACCCTGTAGGCAAGCAGTTGCTTTTCCTCGGTGTTTTTACTCCTACAGTTTGTCCTCTGCTTGTGGATAGTGTTGTTTCTCATAGATCCCTGCAGATTGTTCAGGGACATTGCATTGCCACTAATGGAGAAGTCCATTACATTCAATTGTCCCACAGTGTGTCATTCTCTGTGTACAATGTTTTCCTGGTTCTGCTCCTTTCGCTCTGCATCATTTCCTGGAGGTTGTTCCAGTCTCCATGGAATTCCTCCACTTTATTATTCCTTTTAGCACAATAGTATTCTAGCACCAACATATACCATAATTTGTTCAACCATTCCCCAATTGATGGGTATCCCCTCATTTTCCAATTTTTGGCCACCACAAAGAGCACAGATATGAATATTCTTGTACAAGTCTTTTTATCCATTATCTCTTTGGGGTACAAACACAGCAGTGCTATGGCTGGATCAAAGGGAAGCAGTCTTTTATCACCCTTTGGGCATAGTTCCAAATTGCCCTCCAGAATGGTTGGATCAATTCACAACTCCACCAGCAATTCATTAATGTCCCTACTTTGCCACATCCCCTCCAGTATTAATTACTTTCCTTTGCTCTCATGTTGAACAATCTGCTAGGTGTGAGGTGATACCTCAAATTTGTTTTGATTTGCATCTCTCTGATTATAAGAGATCTAGAACACTTTTTCATGTGCTTATTAATAGTCTTGATTTTTATAACTGAAAATTGCCTATTCATGTCCCTTGCCCATTTATCAATTGGAGAATGGCTTGATTTGTTGTCCAATTGATTTAGCTCTTTGTAAATTTGAGTAATTAAACCTTTGTCAGAGGTTTTTATGAAGATTGTTTTCCAATTTGTTGCTTCCCTTTTGATTTTAGTTACATTGTTTTTGTTTGTACAAAAACTTTTTAATTTGATGTAGTCAAAATTATTTATTTTATATTTTGTGACTCTTTCTATGTCTTGCTTGGTTTTAAAGTTTTCCCTTCCAAAGGTCTGACATGTATACTATTCTGTGTTTGCCTAATTTACTTATAGTTTCCTTCTTTATGTTCAAGTCATTCACCCATTTTGAATTTATCTTCGTGTAGGGTGTGAGGTGTTGATTCAAAACTAGTCTTTCCCATACTGTCTTCCAATTTTCCCAGCAGTTTTTATTGAATAGTAGATTTTTGTCCCAAAAGCTGAGATCTTTGGGTTTATCATATACTGTCTTGCTGAGGTCACTTGCCCCAAGTCTATTCCACTGATCCTCCTTTCTGTCTCTTAGCCAGTACCAAATTGTTTTGATGACCACTGCTTTATAATATAGTTTGAGATCTGGGACTGCAAGGCCCTGTAACTTTGTATTTTTTTTTATTTCCCTGGATATCTTTGATCCTTTGTTCTTCCAAATGAACTTTGTCATGGTTTTTTCTAAATCAGTAAAGAAAATTTTTGGAAGTTCAATGGGTATGGCACTAAATAGATAAATAAGTTTGGGTAGGATGTTCATTTTTATTATATTGGCTCATCCTACCCATGAGCAGTTAATGTTTTTCCAATTGCTCAAGTCTAGTTTTAGTTGGAGAGTGTTTTGCAGTTGTATTCATATAGTTCCTGTGTTTGTCTCGGGAGATAGATTCCTAAGTATTTTATTTTGTCTAAGGTGACTTTGAATGGGATTTGTCTTTCTAGTTTTTGCTGCTGAGCTGTGGAAATATAGGATGTGGAATATGAGGAATGAGGAATAGAATGTGGAAATGAGGAAATATATACAAATGCTGATGACTTATGTGTGTTTATTTTGTATCCTGCAACTTTGCTATAGTTGTTGATTATTTCAATTAGCTTTTTGTTTGAATCTCTAGGATTCTTTATGTAGACCATCATGTCATCCACAAAGAGTGATGACATGGTCTCCTCCTTTCCTATTTTGATGCCATCAATTCCTTTATTTTCTCTAATTGCTACTGCTAGTGTATCTAGTACAATATCAAATACTAGAAGTGATAATGGGCATCCTTGTTTCACTCCTGCTCTTATTGGGAATGCATCTAGTTTATCCCCATTGTAGATGATATTAGCTGATGGTTTTAGATATATGCTGTTTATTATTTTTAGGAACGACCCTTCTATTCCTATGCTTTCTAGTGTTTTTAATAGGAATGGGTGTTGTATTTTATCAAAGGCTTTTTCTCCATCTATTGAAATAATCATATGATTTTTGTTGGTTTGCTTGTTGATATGGTTAATTATGTGGATGGTTTTCCTAATATTGAACCAGTCCTGCATCCCTGGTATAAATCCTACTTGATCATGGTGGATGACCCTTCTGATCACTTGCCAGAGTCTTTTTGCTAGTATCCTATTTAAGATTTTTGCATCTATATTCATTAGGGAGATTGGTCTATAATCTTCTTTCTCTGTTTTTGATCTGCCTGGTTTTGGAATCAGTACCATGTTTGTGTCATAAAAGGAGTTTGGTAGAACTCCCTCTTTGCTTATTATGTCAAATAGTTTGTATAGTATTGGGATTAACTGTTCTCTGAATGTTTGATAGAATTCACTTGTGAATCCGCCTGGCCCTGGAGATTTTTTCTTAGGGAGGTCTTTGATGGCCTGTTGGATTTCTTTTTCTGATATGGGATTATTTAAGAATTCTATTTCTTCTTCTGTAAGTCTAGGCAGTTTGTATTTTTGTATATATTCATCCATATCACCTAAATTGATGTATTTATTGCCATATAATTGGGCAAAGTAATTTTTAATGATTGCCTTAATTTCCTCTTCATTGGAGGTGATGTCTCCCTTTTCATCTTTGATGTTGTTAATTTGCGTTTCTTCTTTCCTTTTTTAAGTAGATTGACCAGTACTTTGTCTATTTTGTTTGTTTTTTCAAAGTACCAGCTTCTTGTCTTATTTATTAAATCAATAGTTCTATCACTTTCGATTTTATTAATTTCTTCCTTAATTTTGAGGATTTCTAGTTTGGTTTTCTTCTGGGGGTTTTTAATTTGATCACTTTCGAGATTTTTATTTGCATTTCCAATTGATTGATCTCTTCTCTCCCTATTTGGTTAATATATGCACTCAGGGATATGAATTTACCTCTGATTACTGCTTTGGCTGCATCCCAAAAGGTTTGAAAGGATGTCTCACCATTGTTATTTTCCTCGATGAAATTATTAATTGTTTCTATTATTTCTTCTCTAACTAAATGATTTTGGAGTATCATATTGTTTAATTTCCAATTAGTTTTTTATTTGGTTTTCCATGTACCATTACTGATCATTATTTTTATTGCCTTGTGATCTGAAAAGGCTTCATTTATTATTTCTGCTTTTCTGCATTTGTGTGCCATGTTTCTGTGACCTAATGTATGGTCAATCTTTGTGAATGTGCCATGTGGTGTTGAGAAGAAGATGTATTCCTTTTTATCCCTATTTATTTTTCACCATATGTCTATTAATTCTAATTTTTCTAAGATTTCATTCACTTCTTTTACCTCTTTCTTATTTATTTTTTTATTTGATTTATCTAAATTAGATAATGGTTGGTTCAAGTCTCCAACTAATATGGTTTTACTGTCTATTTCTTCCTTCATTTCTCCTAGTTTCTCCATTAGAAGTTTGGGTGCTATATTATTTGGTGCATATATGTTGATTAGTGATATTTCCTCATCTAAAGTCACTTTTAACAGAATGTAATTACCTTCCTTATCCCATTTAATCAGGTCTATTTTTACATTGGCTTTATCAAATATCATGATTGCCATTCCTGCCTTCTTTCTGTCAGTTGAGGCCTAGAAGGTCTTACTCCATCCTTTAATTCTGACCTTGTGGGTGTCTACATGTGTTTCTTGAAGACAACATATGGTGGTGTTTTGGATTCTAATCCATTCTGCTCTTCATCTACGTTTTATGGGTGAGTTCATCCCATTCACGTTCAAAGTTTGATTGTCACTTGTGGACTCCCTGGCATTTTGATATCCTTCCCTAATTCTAACCTTTCTTCTTCAGCTCTAACTTTTTAATCCAGTGATTTATTTTAAATCACTCCCCCTTGTCCCCTCCCTTGATATATTTCCCTTTCAAGCCCCTCCATTTTTCTTCCCTCCCCCTACCCCCTCTCCTTCCTTCCCTTTTTTTGTTCCCTCTCCCTCTACCCCCCTTCGTTTTCCCTTCTCCTTACCCTTGTTGGGTAAGATAAAATTCAAGATCCCAATGGATCTGGATGTTCTTCCCTCTCAGATTTGATTCCCCTGAGAGTAAGGCTTAAGTAAAAACTCTCTTCCTCTCCTTATAGGAGTTTTCTTCCCCTCCCCTTCCCATGTGAATCTTTGTGTGAGAAAGATTATTCTATTTGGTCTTTCTTTCCCCCCTATTTACACATTACATTTTCCCCAAATATTAATATACATAGACTGATATAAATATAGTCCTTATAGAAGAAAGTTTGAATAAAAGAAAAAGATAACATTTTTCTTCTTTTCCCTTTCCTTCATATTTACCTTTTCAGGTATTCCATGCTCTTTGTTTTTTGGTGTCGAACTTTCCACAGAGCTCTGGTCTTTTCTTTGTGAAAACTTGGAAATCTTCTATTTTGTTGAATGCCCTTACTTTCCCTTAGAAGTATATAGTCAGTTTTGATGGGTAGCTGATTCTTGGTTGAAGGCCCAGCTCTCTTGCCTTTCTGAAAATCATGTTCCATGCCTTATGGTCATTCAGAGTGGAACTTGCAAGGTCTTGTGTGACCCTGATTGGCATTTCATTATATCTAAATTGTCTTTTTCTGACTTCTTGTAAGATTTTTTCTTTTGATTGAAAGCTTTGGAATTTCGCAATTACATTCCTGGGAGTTGTCTTTTGGGGATTTAGTGTAGAGGGTGTTCTGTGAGATCTTTCAGTGGCTGTATTGCCCCCTTGTTCTAAAATCTCTGGGCAATTTTCTTTGATTATCTCTTGTATTACTATGTTGAGTTTCCTGTTTATTTCTGGCTTCTGGTAGTCCAATTATTCTTAAATTGTCTCTTCTCCCTCTATTTTCCAAGTCTATGATGTTGTTGGTGAGATATTTTATGTTCTCTTCTAATTTCTTGGTCTTTTGGCTTTGCTTTATTAATTCTTTCTCGTTTTCTTCCAGTTGGCTGATTCTTACTTTTAAAGCCTGGTTTTTCTTTTCAGTTTGGTCAAACTGGTTTTGTAGATGCGTGAATTTCTTCTGCGTTATTTCCCACTTTTCCTCCCAGAAGGCTTCCATCTTTTTTTATCATTTTTGATTCAAATTCTTCATGGGTTTGTGGAGTGTTTCCATTTCCTTTGGAATGTTTTGGAGCATTTGCTTGTGTTTCATCTTCTATCTCCTCTGTATTTTGTATTTTTGCTCCATATAATGTGTCCAAAGTCACCCCCTTCTTCTTGTTTTTCTTGTAGTGTTGAGGCTTTTCTGTGCTATTTACCATCTCTATCTGAGTGGGGAGGTCTAGCTTTTCTTATCTCTGTCCAGTGTTCAGAGGCTTTAGCCCCAGGCAAATTGTCCATTCGTGGGTTTTACTGCCCTCAGTTCCCTCCCTATGCTTCTTCGTTGCCTTACTCCCACGCTCTGAGCCTGGCTTTGCACTGTCCCAGAGGTATCTCAGAGCCTTTGTGGGCCAGAGAGGCCTGCACTCTCAGGGGGGAGGGGCCGAGGCTTCCCAGAGCTCCCAGGGCTCCTGATAGTATTAACTTCAGTTGGGTTGGATTGAGTGTGTCTTAAAGCAGGGACCTTCCCTGAGACTTGGACAGAAGGATCCGGCCAGGGGGCTACAGGCTCCCCTTTGTCTCTTTCTGTTTCCTGGATGTCTGGGTGCCCCTGTGACTGGCTCAGGTTGTTTTCAGGGTGAGGCCTTCAGAATAGCCGGCCCTGGGGTCCTTTTGCTGGCTCTTAGGTTCCCGCTGCTGCCTCAGACTCAGCACTCTGGGTTGGGGGGATATGGGTCCTGGGACCTTCCTTCTGCCTATCCCTTAGATCCTAGTGATCTTGGGTTCTGACTTTTGGGGGGCCATACCTTTTGATCCAGGTCCAGGAGGTGGGTTTCCTGGATCTATCCTGTTGTTTGTTTTGAATTTCTGTGTCCTAGGAGCATACAGTTTGAGCTCGGTAAGGAAGGGGTTTCAGGTGATCTGAACTTTAGCTCTCTCTAAGCCGCCGTCTTGACTGGAACTCCTCAAGAAGTTCTTATAAAACACATACTAGCACATATTAACACTTAATAAATGTTAGCACTCTTGCTTATTATTAGTATAAAATGTGTCAGAGGCTTTGAACTTTAGATTATTCCACCCTACTTAGTCTAACAAAAACAGGAATGTCTATACCCATACTTAAGGAATAAGTATTTAGGAGGATGGCCTATGACATACATGTGCTAGCAATGACAAATCAGAAACAATTGAAAGACCCCTGGGCTGTCCTACGTCAAGCTTAAGCTACCATTGGTACATATGAGATGCAGGAAAATGATGTAAAAATCGTCTATATATTTCGTGTCACTTCCTCTCTCCAGTCTCTTTCTGCAGAGAGGTGGCACTGGTGGCAGCTTGCTGAACATTTCGGGATCTTGGCATGGTAGCAGATATTGTCCAGATCTGGCGGTGAGTTTTCCTTGATACCATACTGGGAGAAACTTAGTAGCCTAGTTCAAGTGAGGCATATTCACTGAACTCTCTCAGATTCTTTTCTCCTTTACCTTCCAAACACTATCTACTTAGAAAAGCCTCTAATCTTCTTTAAAGACCTCTTAGATGAAGTCTTTGAACACCCCCTGGCACAGGACAGGTGAGAGAAATCCTATACCCTCTTTCTCTCTCTTCTCCTTAATTCAGTCCCTCTATATTAATTAAAATCACCATAAATTTCCAAACTGACGGGTATTTTTATCTGTAATTTTCTCTGGTGATCAAATTATACATGTGAAATCATACAAAACATATTTCCATATCAGCCATATCACAAAAAAATGTTTTTTTTTCTAAACTGAGATGATTTAAGTTTTATTTATACTCAGATTTCATCAGTTCATAAACTAAAGTTGTATAGCATATTTTTATTCCAAGTCATTTGGTATTGTCTGGATCATTGTGTTGATCAGAATAGTTAAGTCTTTCAAAGTTTATCATCATTATCATATTTTTGTTACTGTGTACAATGTTTTCCCATTTCCTTTTTCTTTACTTTGCTTAAATTCATACACACCTTTCCATGTGCTTTCTGAGATCACCTCCATAGTCATTTTATAGAACACCATAATACTCTATCACAATCATATAACACAACTTTATTATCTATCCCTTCAATTTCCAATTGATTGCCACAATAAAAAAGAAGTGTTAAAATATATATTTGTACATATACCTCCTTTTTCCTTTTTCTTTAATCTCATTGGGGTATATACTTAGCAGTAAAATTTCTGACTAAAAATGTGTGGTTTTTTTTATATCCCTGCATATATGGCAAACAGTAGTTCTGAATTTTTCTCCAGGATTATTTGATCAATTCCCAACTAAACAAGCAATTTGCTGGTGTATCTCCTCAAGCATTTGTCATTTCTGATGGGTATGAGGTAGTAGTGCCACAGGAGTCTTTTAATTTGGAGGCAGCTAGGTGGCTCCATGGATTGAAGTCCAGGCCTAGAGATGACAAGTTCTGGTTGAAATATGGCCTCAGACACTTCCTAGCTGTGTGGTCTTGGGCAAGTCACTTAACCCTATTTCCTAGACCTTACTGCTCTTCTACCTTATAACCAATAAAATATTGATTATAAGAAGGATGGTGATTTTTAATAGGGCTTGAGAGTATTTTATACATCATAGATATATTTTATTTCTTTTAAAAACTTCTGGTTCTTATCCTTTGACTGTTTCTCTATTAAAGACTGATTCTTATTTTTGTAAATTTGACTTTTCCTCAGATATATGAGAAATGAGGGCTATCTCATAAAAGTTTACCATAAAAATTCTTTATAGTATTTCATTCTTTATGGTACCTTTGAGCAAAATGTAGCTTCCCTGTTTATCTATTAATTAGATTTATGTTTGCTTCTGCTTTGACTAAGATCATAATTACTATCCATTTAACTTCAGCTGAATGAAGTGTAATGGGTTATGATCAAGTCCTTCATTTTCACTCTGTAGGTTTATTTCTGCTTGTAGTATGTCTCTTCTAAAAAAACATATGGTTGGATTCTGATTTCTAAACACTTCTTCAATATGCTTCCTGCTACACTAACTGTGTATTCCCTTCTATTCCAATTTATTGTTTATATTTATTTCTCTCTTTTTATCTTGTACTCAAAAGTTGGTTTTAATTCTAATCCTTGCCTTCCTTAGTCCATTCTACTTTTTATCATTCCCTCATTTTCAGTTATCCTTCAACCTCCTATTTTCTGTGGGAAGCCATCCCCCATGCTGTCTGACAGTCACAGTCTGGGGAAATGAGGTCTGCAAGCAGCCCCCAGAAAATGGGGACTCCACTCATCCCCCTTTGTGACTTATCTCTCTTTAATTTCTCTTATTAATGGATGATTATTGTTCTCTCTCCAACAGAAAAAAATATATAAAAGTAAAGACTTATAAAATAAATATATATCCCACCTTAATCCCCCCAGATTATTACCCTAAAAGATTACATTCACAGAATTAAACCTAAACATCACTACCCATTACCCTCCTCCTTTACCTCTCCACAGAGTTACATTCATTCCCATTACAAGCCAGACAAGACAAGAATATCAATCACCTTCAAGACACACTCCACTTCAGACAGAAACCAGACAACATTGCCAGGTGCTTTAAAGTAACACAAGAAAAATAGAACTTCTAAATTTAGGAAAACCCCAAATCTGGTGTGTCTCAAATTACCTTCTAACCCTGTACTTAAATACAAAATATTTTGTTATCCACCTCCTAAGTAATTGTGATTGATTGGGAAAGCTAACCAAAAGTAATAATGGTTCTCCTTAGGTCAGGGAGAACTAACTCCAGATCACCCTGTTTATGTCATTCCTCTATAGCAACAATGTTTCATTGACTAACTCCTTAGGCTATGTGTCTACTTTCAAGTTCTATGGAAACATATTGTGTTGAAAGTTGATTGTGTGCCAGAAAAGCATGTACTCACTGAACCTATAAAATAAAACTATCTTCGTGCCATGGCAGAACACTTTGTGATGCCTCCTCATGTGGGATTGAGCATACAGTGTTTCTCATTCCATTATTCAACCAGACCATCACACTTAGGCAGCTTACCCTCACCCTCTGAGAGACCACTGGTTTGACTCTCAAAGATTTTCCTTTTGGATGATATAAATTCCCATAGCAAACTGAGTGAGTAGGAATATTCTTTCTTCTTTCAATGCAGTGAGAATGAGGTTCAATTATTACCCACTACTACTGTTTTCTTCTCTACTATAAAAGCTCTTCCTTGAATGCATCTTTTAAATAGGAAAAATGCAAATTCCAACAACAGGGAAATGGGTTCGAATCAAGGACACATGTGATACCCAGTGGAATCGTGCGTTGGCTATGGAAGACGGAAAGGTGGGGGGGAGGGGAGAAAAAGAAAATGATCTTTGTTTCCAGTGAATAATGTATGGAAACGACCAAATAAAATAATGTTTAAAAATTTTTAAAAATATGGCTTTCAAGTAGTCTAAAGTTCTTAATTTATCTCTCCTTGATCAATCTTCCAAGTTAGCAGTTGTTTTTTTCCAATGGGATATTTAATATTTTCTTCTATTTTAAATTATTTTGACTTTGTTTTTATTGATTATTGATGTTGTATGGAGTCATTAACTTCCACTTGATCAATTCTAATTTTTAAGAAATTATTTTCTTCAGTAAACTTTTGCTTATCTATTATACCCCACAGACTGGCCTATTCTTTATTTTAGATTGTTTTTTCTTCAGTGAATTTTTGTGCATCAGTCCAATTCAGGTTTATTTTTTTTTTCAGGTATTTTCTTCTTCAGTATTTTTTTGTGACTCTTACCAAATTGTTAATTCTCTTTCCATAATTTTCTTGCATCACTCATGTTTCTTTTATCAATTTTTTCTATTACTCATCTTTTAACTCTTTTTGGAATTCTTATTGGACTTGGCTATAATTAGACTTTTCTTTGAGCCTTTTTTGGTAATTATTTTCGCATTTTTGTCTTATTGCTTCAAGTGTTGGGTTCCCCTGCCAACATCGCATCTTTTTATAATTTATCTATTTTTTTCTTTTTCAGAAAGCCACTTATTAAATTTACTTACTAATTAAGTTGTATGCTTAATTTCAATTGTTTTAATTTGTCCTCTAATTTTAAGGATTTCCAAATTACTTGGGACTTTTAATTGGTTCTTTTCTATTTTTTAAAAATATGCTTTATTAATTGATCATCTCTTTCTCTACTTTATTGATGTAGTTTAAGATATATTTGTTATATTGTCCCATTGGCATATTGTCTTGTTATAGTAATTGTAGCATCCCAGGGATATTTTCATCTTGAAAATATTATTGATGTATTGATATTGTAACATATGTGCTCATGTACCAGACTCATGGTCATATTATTTCTTGATCATTAT
Source organism: Monodelphis domestica (assembly GCF_027887165.1). Taxonomy (NCBI): domain Eukaryota; kingdom Metazoa; phylum Chordata; class Mammalia; order Didelphimorphia; family Didelphidae; genus Monodelphis; species Monodelphis domestica. Next base: position 28,455,185 of record NC_077231.1, on the reverse strand, counting down.
ATTTCTATATCTACAATCCAAAGGACAAAAGAATCCCTAGGTAGAACATTAGTTGCTACAGGATCCTAGATCCCACCTTGTCAGACCACATTACATACCAGGTCACATGTTTGATTAACCTCCTCCTCTTTGATCATGTGGTTGTTAATTGAGTCAATGTTAAATCCTATGCCATGTCACATGTTCATTAGCTACCTCCAACTCCACATTCCTGGATTCTCTAATAAAATAATGGGAACACATGCAGCTCACTTTCTCTCTCTACCACTATCAGAGGAGCATGCATGCTAGAATCCATGTTGTTCAACTCTTTGTCTCTGAGTCTTTGTTCCTGTGATATACTCCCCCCTCTCTCTCTGACCCCCCTCACCCATTTTCCCTCAGTTTCCAATTCTCCTTCTCAGGTGTCTAACAAAAAGTATATTAATGGGCAGACTCAAAAATGCAGGGTAATTAATTAAATTCTTTTACAAAATTCTTGATTGTTTCTATTATTCATTCTTTGACTCACTCATTCTTTTGAATTAGATTATTGAATTTCAAAACATTTTAATCTATGTTTCTATTTATTAATAAAGCAATTACTAGTTCATTCTACTCTACCAGTGGATGAGTACAGAATATACTGAAAATAGGGATATTGATAGCACCTACCTCCCAGGGGTATAATAAAAATGATACAATATTTGAAAACTGCATTGCATACTCTAGAGTTCTATATAAATGCTAACAATCATCATCATAATCACATTGCTCTTCAAAATAAATCAAATGATTCAACTGACTCTTCTCATTTTAATGCTCTATCTTTTGACTTACCATCCTATTTGGAGCTCTCACTGCCTTAATTTCATCAGTAATCCTTATAAAATTATTAGTTGCCTATAATATTTTTTTCTTTAAATTACTCATTTATTCTGGATGTCATTTTAAAATCTTCACTGAAAAGACTGGTGATAATGGAAAGTTATCTTTTGAAAACTTCTGTTATTTCTAAAATTATCTTCAAAGATAAAATTATATCTCTAAAATCTATATTAAAAGAGAAAATTGCAAATGCAACTTTTAAAAGGGAAATTAGGACTTCCAGGTAAGCATGGCGGCCAGCTAAATGTGGCTTACTCACTCTCCCTGACATACACCGACATACACCGATAAGCGTCACACCAAAAGACCTTAAGAATCTATATCAGAGGAGCAGAGAAGCTGTAGAGCCGGGACCAGCAGTGAAGGTGCATGGGGATCGAGGCCATACCAGCCTATAAGAAGGGGAAAGGGCTTCCACCCAAATGGAAATGCGAATGGATCCAGCCTACCCCACCCCCACATATAGGGCCAGAACAGGGGCCAGTGCAAACCAAGATGAACGAGAAAGGGGCGCCTCTGAAGCAAGGAGAGGGCACTTCTGCATCCATGTGAGTTGACTAGGACAGCAGAAGGACCCCCCCCAAAGGCAGCTAGGCAGAAAAACTCAAGACATGAGAGAGAGCAGACTTCAGGTGCCCAGAGCCAGTGTGCCCGCTGGAGCCAGGGAGTAAGACAGGAGTTCCTCTGGAAGGAACAGGGAACGTTTTTTTTTTTTTCTGCTGGGGACCCATCCCCGATAGTAACTAAACTGGGAAACCAGGCGGGCAAGAGAGGGCAGACATTGAGCTCCCCCTGGAGAAAGGTACCAAGCGAAGTCACAAAGGAATGAGGAAACTGAGAGCCTGCTCATTAACTCCATACACACACACACACACACACACACACACACACACACACACACACAAACAAACCTGCTCAGCAGACTCTGATTTTAGACAAAAGTAGGAACTGAAAACATCCAGATAAAATGGCTAACTGTGCACAGGAGCCTCAAAATCCAAGCAAGAAGTCAAAAAAAGAAGACTGTCACCCTCAAAACATTATATGGTGGGAAAAAATCAAGCTACAGAGGAAATACTGGATGAAAGTCAAACAAAGGCAAAACTGAAAAAAAAAATGAAAATTATCCACAAGCCCAGGAAGAGTCTCAAATGGAGCTTATCATCAGAAAGATGGAAGCCCTCTGGAAAGAGAAGTAGGAAAAGAGGAAAAGAGTAGGTTCAAAAAGAAAACCAACAAATTATATTAGAGAACAAAAAAATTACAGCCCAATGCCAAAAGATCAAAGCAGAAAATCAAGCCTCAAGGACCAGAATTGAGCAACTGGAAAGCAATGATCTTGCAAAATAGCAAGAATCAATAAAGAAAAGTCAAAAAAAAATAATGAATTAGAAGAAAACCTAAAATATCTCACTGACAAAGTGACAGACCTGGAAAACGGAGGAAGGAGAGACAATCTGAGAATCATTAGTTTACCAGAAAAGCCAGAAATAAACAGTAATTTTGATATCATAATACAAGATATCATCCAAGAAAACTGCCCAGAGATTCTAGAACAAGTGGGCAATAAAGGCATTGAAAGAGTTCACAGAACACCCTCTACACTAAATCCCCAAAAGACAACCCCCAGGAATGTAATTGCCAAATACCAAAGCTTTCAAGCAAAAGAAAAACTCTTACAAGAAGCCAGAAAAAGACAATTTAGATATAAAGGAATGCCAATCAGGGTCACACAAGAACTTGCAATTTCCACATTGAACAACCGTAAGGAATGGAACATGATATTCAGAAAGGCAAAAGGCAAGAATCAGCTATCCATCAAAAGTGACTATTTACTTCCAGGGGAAAGTATGGGCATTCAACAAAAAAGAAGATATCCAAGTATTTATAAAGAAAAGACCAGAGCTCTGTGGAAAGTTTGACATCCAAACACAAAGAGCAAGAGAAACCTGAGAAGGTAAATATGAAGGAAAGGGAAAATGAGAAAAATGTTATCCTTTTCTTTTATCCAAAATCTCTTCTATAAGGACTACATTTATATCAAATTATATATATTAATATGTGAAGAAAATATAAGGTGTAACTCTCAAAAGTTGTATGCATCATTAGAATATTTAGAAGAATCACACATAAGGAAAGATTGGGGCATCAAGACAATATGGAGGAAGGGGGGGAGAAAGAAAAACTGAGGGGTGGTATCGTTGATGGTACTAATATATACTCCAATAATTAGAAAAAACTAAATTGAATAATCTTAGTCACACAAAGATACACATGGGAAGTGGAGGGAAAGAATTCTGTTATAAGAAGAAGACGAAGAGAGTGCGAATTGGTATTACTTAAACCTTATTCTCAGTGAAATCAACTCTGAGAGGGAAGAATATCTAGACCCATTGGGATCTTGAATTCTATCTTATCCAACAGGGTAAGAGAGAAGGGGAAATTAAGGAGGGGGCGAGTGTATAAAAAGGGAGGGAAGGAGAGGGGGGAGGGTAAGGGAACAAAAATGGAGGGGCTAGAAAGGGAAGCATATCAAGGAAGGGGACTAGGGGGATTGACCTAAAGTAAATCACTGGTTTAAAAGGTTATAGCTAAAGAAGAAAGGTCAGAATTAGGGGAGGATATCAAAATGCCAGGGAATCCACAAGTGACAATCATAACTTTGAACATGAATGGGATGAACTCACCCATAAAATGTAGACAAATAATGGAATGGATTAGAATCCAAAACCATACCATATGTTGTCTTCAAGAAACACACATGATGCTGATAGATACTCACAAGGTCAGAATTAAAGGATGGAGTAACACCTGTTGGGCCTCAACTGATAGAAAGAAGGCAGGAGTTGCAATCATGATACCTGAAAAAGCCGAAACAAAAATAGGTATGGTTAAAAGGGATAGGGAAGTTAAATATATTCTCTTAAAAGGGGGTATAGACAATGAGGAAATATCACTAATCAACTGAACCAAATGGTATAGCACCCAAATTTCTAATGGAGAAACTAGGAGAATTGAAGGAGGAAATAGACAGTAAAACCTTAAGGGAGACCTAAACCAACCATTATCAAATTTAGATAACTCAAATCAAAAAATAAATAAGAAAGAGGTAAAATATGTGAATGAAATAGTAGAAAAATTAGAGTTACTAGACATATGGAGAAAAATAAATAGGAACAAAAAGGAATAAACCTTCTCTTCAGCATCACATGGCACATTCACAAAGATTGATCATACACTAGGCCACAGAAACATGGCATACAAATGCAGAAAAGCAGAAATAATAAATGTAACCTTTTCAGATCATGAGGCAATAAAAATAATGATCAGTAAGGATACATGGAGAGCCAAATAAAAAATTAATTGGAAATTAAATAATATGATACTCCAAAATCTGTTAGTTAGAGAACAAATCATAGAAGCAATTAATAATTTCATTGAGGAAAATGACAATGGTGAGACATCCTTTCAAACCTTATGGGATGCAGCCAAAGAAGTACTCAGAGGAAAATTCATATCCCTGAGTGCATATATTAACAAATTAGGGAGGGCAGAGATTAATGAATTAGAAATGCAAATTTAAAAAAAACTTGAAAGTGAACAAATTAAAACCCCCCAGAAGAAAACCAAACTAGAAATCCTAAAAACTAAGGGAGAAATTAATAAAATCAAAAGTGATAGAACTATTAATCTAATAAATAAGACTAGAAGCTGGTACTTTGAAAAAACAAACAAAATAGACAAAGTACTAGGCTATCTAATAAAAAAAAACAAAAGAAAAGCAAAGTAACAGCATCAAAAATGAAAAGGGGGATCTCAGCTCCCAAGAAGAGGAAATTAAGGCAATCATTAAAAACTACTTTGCCCAACTATAAGGCAATAAATATACCAATCTAAGTGATATTGATGAATATATACAAGAACATAAACTGCCTAGACTAACAGAAGGAGAAATAGAATTCGTAAATAATCCCATATCAGAAAATGAAATCCAACAGGTCATCAAAGAACTCCCTAAGAAAAAATCCCCAGGACCAGATGGATTCACAAGTGAATTCTATCAAACATTCAGAGAACAGCTAAGCCCAATACTATACAAACTATTTGACATAATAAGCAAAGTGGGAGTTCTACCAAATTCCTTTTATGACACAAACATGGTACTGATTCCAAAGCCAGGCAGGGCAAAAACAGAGAAAGAAAATGATAGACCAATCTCCTTAATGAATATAGATGCAAAAATCTAAAATAGGATACTAGGAAAAAGACTGCAGCAAGTGATTAGGAGGGTCATTCACTACAATCACATAGGATTTACACCAGGAATGCAGGGCTGGTTCCATATTAGGAAAACCATCCAAATAATTGACCATGCCAACAAGCAAACCAACAAAAATCACATGATTATCTAAATAGATGCAGAAAAAGCCTTTGATAAAATACAACACTCATTCCTATTAAAAACACTAGAAAGCATAGGAATAGAAGGGTCGTTCCTAAAAATAATAAATAGTATATATCTAAAACCATCAGCTAACATCATCTATAATGGGTATAAACTAGATAAATTCCCAATAATATCAGGAGTGAAACAAGGATGCCCATTATCACATCTATTATTTGACATAGTGCTAGAAACACTAGCAGTAGCAATTAGAGAAGAAAAAGAAATTGAAGGCATCAAAATTGGCAAGGAGGAGACCAAGTTATCGCTCTTTGCAGAAGATATGATGGTCTACTTAAAGAACCCTAGAGAATCAACCAAAAATCTAGTCGAAATAATCAACAACTTTAGTAAAGTTGCAGGATACAAAATAAACCCACACAAGTCATCAGCATTTCTATATATTTCCAAAACAGCTCAACAGCAAGAATTAGAAAGAGAAATACCATTCAAAATCACCTTAGACAAAATAAAATACTTAGAAATCTATCTCCCAAGACAAACACAGGAACTACATGAACACAACTACAAAACACTCTCCACCCAACTAAGACTAGACTTGAGCAATTGGAAAAATATTAACTGCTCATGGGTAGGATGAGCCAATATAATAAAAATGAACATCCTACCAAAAATTATTCATCTATTTAATGCTATACCCACTGAACTTCCAAATTATTTTTTACTGATTTAGAAAAAAACCATAACAAAGTTCATTTGGAAGAACAAAGGATCAAGGATATCTAGGCAAATGATGAGAAAAAAATTACAAAGGAAGGTGGCCTTGCAGTCCCCAATCTCAAACTCTATTATAAAGCAGTGGTCATCAAAAAGGGATAAATAAAATATTATTTCCCTTAAGAAATTATTTCCAAGAGCACAAAAATTTTACAAAGATATGTAAATTAACAGAATGAGAACACAGAAAATCAAATTCAGGAAAAAGAACTACATAATAAGTCAGTACAAAGTACAAAAGAAATTAAAGCTTGCCTTCTACAGTAGACTTGAAGGTCATAAGGTAAATGATACTTTTCGTCTTGTAAGTTTAATCAGGAATCATAATTTGGCTTACAGTAAAGCCAAAGTCAAAAATATTTGATTCATCATTAGTCTTTTTGATCTCATAAACCTGACTTGTCATTGCAACCTCATCCTCAGTATTCTCCAGGATTTCAATTTACACAGTCACCCATTTAAAGTTTTTAATCATAATTTATTATAATATGTATTCATCATGTGTCCCTAAAACCTTCCCCATTTGTTTTCTTAACAAATCCATAATGCTGCTAAATGGAAATCTACAAGTTGTTCTGTGAAATAGAATCTTTGTATATTGATGACAAAGAGAATTGAAAATGATGAAACTAGAGTTTCCAGAAATAGTTTAACTTTTTTGGCTGGAATTTATTTAAACTTTTTTTTTTAATTTCAGGAAAAAAATCTCCATAATTATATTTGATTGGATTCCAAATATCTCAGATTCTATAAAAAAAAATTAGTAGAACTATTAGAGAATAATTTGAGAAATGTACCCTTAATTGTCCTAGAAAAAAATATGTGGGAAAAGTCCAAACTCTGTGTGTGCATCTGTGAGTATGTGTTATCTAAAATGCTGTATGGAGAGAAAGTATAATGTGAACCTCACTCAAAATGATTCTTAAAGAATAAAAAACCTAAGCATATGGAAATATATTTATCACTCATGGCTACTTTCATTCCAATTCACTATGAAAATGAGAATCCTATGAAAATGAATTGACATATTTTAATGCTATGCCATTAAAAGTTCAATAAGGATGCTATAAAGAAGCAGAAAAATAATAGAAAAAATTATTTGCAATTACCAAATATTTAAAATATCAAGGATTTTTTAAAAAGAAAAATAAGGGAATCATACATCCAATTCTGAAATTATATTATAAATCAACAGTTTTCAAAACTACACATACTGTTTAAAATATATATGTACACACATATCAATTCAACATGATAGATAAGAAATGAATCATAAATAATTGAACTCAATGCCCTGTTTTTGATAAACATAAAAGCATAAATCACATAAGAAAGAACCTTCAGTCTGACTAGAACTGCTGGCATAAAAATCATAGCCAGTAATTTTTCCTTGCATCTACATCACTTGTGGGTGTAGGCCATGGGGGGTGGTGGTGGAATCCTAGAGAGATACCCAGTAGAACTTGTACATAGAAAATTTGAGTGGTCCTGTTATAATTCCAAGACTGAGATACATTGAATAGTAATTACAAGTCTGTATTATCAGAAGCCCAGTTGTATCTAAGTACTTCTGGTTGAATGAGTTCCCAGAGAACCTATCCTAATTTCCCATTGGAAGTGCAAGGGGAAAGGTAGTTCTGCTCACTAATAATAGCTTCTCTTGTGTAACTTTCAGCCTTCCTTGAGAGACAGAATTGTTAAAATGATTTCCTAGATTTTGCTGCACAGCTTGCAGTATCAGAAGCTGCTTTAAGAACTCAGCAAAAGCATGAGTAGACATTCTAGTTCCCCTTCAAGGAGATGGAACCAATAGAATTCTTTCTTCAATATTTTACATCATTAGTTAACAGTGATTTGAAAACAAAAAGAAATACAGCCCAATAGAGGCTGAGTAGAGATATCAAAGCCTCCTTGACCTTTTTTGCTAAGTGTCAGCTTTGACATGAAATGGAATTAGTTTTTGAAGCATGTTCTGCTTGAAGATGTTCTGCAGTTTGCAGCATCACAAAGGCCCTATGTTTCGCACGATATTGAAAGCACAGATGCTTTGGTCACTTAAATTTTATTATCCAAAAAGAAATATTATAGATTTTTTTCACTGTGCCCAGTAAATCCAAGACTGGAACAGTGCTCAAAAACTACAAGAATCCATTTTACCCATTTCCTAAATTTAACATGATTCCTCTCAACTCCTTACCTTTGCTGGAGCTTTACCTTCTTCCCATTACTGGTATTACCTGTTTCATATCAGACTTTTCTAATCCCTAACTTCCTACAGTATTCAGCTCAGGGGCTATTACCTAATAGAGCTTTTTATAGGGAACCTTAGTTGTTGATGTCCATTCATCCTATGTTTACTTTATATTTTCTTTTATGTATACATGCTGTAACATCTCCTATCCCCAGAAGAACATGTGCATGTCGAAATCAGGGATCTTTTTATTTTTGTCTTTATATATCTAGTTCCTAGCATATCAAGTTTCACATAAGAGTTGATTAACAATTGTTTATTGAATTGTGTTGAATTTTATTTGGTTTTTATTTTACCTGAAATCTTCCATATCACTATTTATATTTTAAATAATCAACAAATAGTCATTAGCAAATAGATTGATGGATGACTGGATAGGTGGGTGAAATACCTTGATATTTAGACCTAAAGGAAATGACCAAAGCAACTAATTCATTATCCCAAGTTTAAACAAAATTTATGTGGGTTACTTAACAGCCATCTTCAATGATGCTTTTTGCTATTTATAACTGAAGGAATATCTCATGCTCTTACAATTCCCATAGACACTTAAAGCTTGTCAAACTTGATTATGATGTAGAATGATTATGATCATCTTCTAATCTGTCTCCAAGGACCTTTTTTTACTTTCTTTTCCTTAATAAATCCCTCAGAGATCACATAAAGAAAATAAATTCTGACTGGTGCTGTTGGGAAGAAGCTTTGCCTCCTCAAAAATTCATGTAAATGATGTAGCAGAGAAGTTTTCACAATTTTCTTGCTTTTGTGACAGTCTTTTCTTTTACCTTTTTAGCATATAGGAAAAGTTACATGTTTACACAGATAAGATTTCCAGTGTCTAAAACCTATTATTTGATATGGGATTAAGAAGGGTGGAAAAGTACTCATTTCATTGTCTAGAGGAAGGCCTTTACATTCTAAACTTTATGTATGTATGTACACATTTATGTGAGACAAGGCAATAAAAATAGGTGTCTGAATATGAAACTATCCTCCAGTTAAACCCAAATATTTCCTTTCAATTTAAGTAAATATGCATAATCTTTGGGTTTTAACTTACAGATGAATGCATCAAGAATAATGTAAAAAGTGAGTATATTCTCTAAGTTTCTTCTTAGTTATACTTTGTCTTTTTTCTCTTAGCTTAGAGAATGGCTTTCTTGATATTTCCTGTTTAATATATTTTACCATGGCTAATAGATCAACTATATTGAAATCAAAAGTCCTAGAAGGAAGGAAAAAGAATAATTCCCAAGGAATCTTTTTTCACCTTAGTGTATATAACTTCATTTTATCTTTAAAATTTCTTTCATATTCTTTTTAACATTTGACCATCTCCTTTTAATTTCCTATTTTGTAACATTTGGTAAAGTAGGTAAAATATGTTTGATATATTCAAAGGAATATTGGCATAACTCAGATAAGCTGGATATTCAATGTTTTATTAAGATAATCACTATATATTTTAACTAACCACCCCAACTTAATTTTATACTATTTAACTTTATATTAATAATTTCCATAATCTGTTGAGTCTATCACTAGAACAATGCAAAATGTCTTCACATTTGTCTTGCTACCTACATTAACATGGCTATCAGTCTAATTCAGTACCTCATCACATTTTTATTACAATACCATCCAAATGTATTCTCTTCATCAGATCTACTGCTCTTCTCCAAATCATCCTTTTCAAAACTGCTAAAATGATTTCCCTTAAATGAAGTTTCTGACCATGTCATTTCTTTATGAAAAAACTTAATTGTCTCTGTATTAACTTTAGGGTCAGATGTGACCTCATAATCTTCAATACCCTTTACAATGTCAATCCAACCTATCTTGCTATCTCACTAATACAACTTGTAAATGTGATTGTTGAGTCATTGTTTTATAAAGATCCTAGATCTTTCTAGAATTTTTGAGAATATTCAGATATGGACAAAGGACTGCAAAGTCACATATTGTTTCAATTTTGAAAAAGTATCCTTCAAGAAATAATGTGGCGAACTTGACATCAATCATGGAAAAATATTAGAAGAGTATATAAATTCCTTTAAGGCAGAATTTGGGGTGGGGGTTCCTTAGCATCTAACACAGAAATTGTAAAATACTAGGTGTCTAAAAATCCTTGTTTAATAAATAATCAAGGGAATTATAAAATGAAGTGATGCTCACTAATAACCAACATTATTTTATTATAGAATAAGTCATCTCAAACTAACTCCACCTCATTCCTGACAGTATTACAGGTAGCAAAAGGGAATGCAATAACCATAGTGTACATGAATTTCAGAAAAGCATTCAATAGATTCTCTCATCATAGTATTGGGAAGAGTATAGAAAGGACTGAATGATATATATGTAACATTTTTAAAGGATCTAAATGTGGGTGGCAAGACAGAATGGAGATTCACAAAAATTTCTTGATTGCCTGCCATGATTACCATCCAAAAAGAATGAAATAGTAGAAATAAACACAATTTTATGGAGACTCTTGACAGGATTGTTTTTGTACTCAGATTAAAACATACATACAACCACATGCATACACGCACAAATTGCATATAGGGAGATCTACCTTGAAAGAAATGAATATTGGAAAATCCTGAGTTTTATAGTAGAAAGCAAGATTAATATACCAATGGTACAATTCAGCAACTTAAAATGCTAAACTAATATTTGATTGCATTAAGAGAAGAATGTCAAAATTCTTTCTAGAAGCCAGTTGGCCAGTAAAGATTTATTATATGCAAGGCATTATGCTAAGACATGTAGATATAAAGAAGGGCAAAAGATAGCCCTTGCTTTTAAGAAGGTCACTCTCTAGGTTGGGGAAGGGAAAGAATAGAGAAAAGTTGCATATAAGATAAATTAGAAATAATCACAGAGTACTAACATGTTTTTTATCTTTTTATTTATGGAGAATTCAATAAAGTTTTGTGTAATATATTTGAGTGTGAAATAAACTGCTAGTCAATCATCAAATAAATATTTATTAGGCACTTACTATGTACCAAGCACTGTGTTAAGGTCTAGGGATAGAAAAAAGAGACAATATACACGTTACCCCCTGCTGTCAAGAAACTTGCAATCTAATGGGATGGATAACATGAAAATAAATATGTACAAGCTAGCTATGTAATCTGAAAATGGGAAGTAATTAAAATTTGGAATCAAGAGGGGTTAGGAAAGGCTTTCTATAAAAGGTGAGATTTCAGGTGAATTTTAAAGAAATCAAGCAGACCAAGGAAGAACACATTCTAATCCTTTTCTGGATTTCATTGACTATATTTAGTTATCTCTCCTGTACTGTCTCCTTTCATTTTGCTCTGTGCTGTACTTTTACAATAGACTTCCTCAATAGTACTCTCTTGATTGATTCCCTGAATTATTTCTCCTTTTTTCACCTGAGGATCTGGAAGTCAAGCACCAATCATGAGAAATCAAACAACAGTGACAGAGTTCATTCTCCTGGGACTGACTGATGACCCAGACTTACAGATCTTGATTTTCCTCTTTCTGTTTTTCACCTACATATTGAGTGTAATTGGCAACTTGACCATCATCACCCTAACCCTGCTGGACTCTCACCTCAAGACTCCTATGTATTTCTTCCTCAGGAACTTCTCCTTCTTAGAAATCTCATTTACATCTGTATGCATTCCTAGATTTCTGGTCAGTATAATGACTAAAGAAAAAACAATTTCTTATAATTCTTGCATGGCCCAGGTGTTCTTTTTTATCCTCCTTGGTGCAACAGAATTTTTTCTACTGGCAGCCATGTCCTATGATCGCTATGTGGCCATCTGCAAACCCTTACATTACACAACTATCATGAACCCCAAAATCTGTAGTCAGCTTGTAATCAGCTCTTGGCTAGCAGGTTTCCTCATTATCTTTCCACCAGTCATCATGGGTCTTCAGCTGGATTTTTGTGACTCCAATATCATTGATCACTTCACCTGTGACTCTTCTCCTATGCTGATGATCTCTTGCACAGACACCAAGGTCTTAGAGATCATGAGTCTTTTTCTGGCTGTGTTCACACTCTTATTCACTCTGGCATTAGTTATTTTATCCTATGCATACATCCTCAGAACTATTCTGAGATTTCCTTCTGCCCAGCAAAGGAAAAAGGCCTTTTCCACTTGTTCCTCCCACATGATTGTTGTCTCTATCTCTTATGGAAGCTGCATCTTCATGTATGTCAAACCTTCAGCAAAGAAAGGGGTGGCTATGACCAAAGGGGTAGCAGTGCTTAATACTTCTGTTGCCCCCATGCTGAACCCATTCATTTATACCCTAAGGAACCAGCAAGTGAAACAAGCCTTTAAAGACATAATCAGAAAGATTTTTTTTTCACATAAGTAATTAAAAAAATACATATATATATATATACCTGAAAAAAATAAGAGAAAGCAAAAAAGCAGAGAGGAACTATAGAATTTCATTCCTTAGATTCATTCTCTTTCTATTTCCTCTTCATAGCAGTGTATGAATTACTTGGGACAATCTTTTAAAATATTGTTTATTTTTTATCTATATAGCATTAATTTAATTTTTCTTCACTTTTACATATGTATTTTCTTTCATCCCAGAATATGAATGATGTTTTAAAAAGTATTGCAGGCTGCCAAAATATAATATTTAATATCATTATTCAAATAATATAATATTGAATATTGTTATTCAAATAATAATATGACTTCAAAATTTTATTTTTTAGTTTTTTCATTAATATAGTTTCCTCCTTTTAATAATCTTTTATCAAATTAGATGAGATATGCAATGTGTTTTACATATCTTAAAGTACTATTATAATTATTAGCTATTATTGTAAGTTCTATTAAACTTTTCTTGCTATGAATGCAAAACAGTAAAATAATAAATAATTATTATGCTACCATGTCTTTTTGAATCTTATTCAGTTTTCTTATAAATTTAGATGCCATTTCATTTGTAAATATTTAATACGTACATGTATCATTTATTGATTTCAGCTCAAAACAGTTTTCTACTATTCTGTTCAAGGTCTATCTCAGGCCAGTTCAACAATTTAAATTTTGACTTGGATCACAATAAGACACAAATTAAAACAACAATAATTACAGAATGGTTTCATAGGAGACATTTTGTACTCACTAATGTTAACCATGTCAATAATAATGCCAGGTTTGAAGGGCATTCTACCAGATAAAATGAATTCCACTATATTTCTTGAGAGAAAATTCCACTTGTTTTTTTATATTTGTAGTACTCTGAATCTCCTTAAAAAGGAAAAAAAAAACGTTTGTTTCTGACACATCCAACCTTTGGTAAAAAGTCTTATCCTTGAGGTAAGTTTCCTCCACTCAAATGCCCTCAAAATAACTCTAATATTTAGTGGAACACTATCATGTGCTACTCCTAGGGAGAAATTTAATATAAATAATGTAGGCAGTTTCTCTTTAAAAGCTTGATCTAGGAATTAAAGAGGAAGAGAGCATGCTTTGATTTGTTTCAGATTTCAAAAAATCCTTCTTTCACTGTGGATATCATTTTCATCCTGGTCCCCTATGTTTTTCTTATTTATTTATTTTTTGTCTATGAAATAATTTCCAGGTAGCTTGATTACTGTAGTAAATGAATAAAATAATGTATGTAGAAATATCATTTTTATTATTTTAGCTCAGCTTACCCATGAGCAATTAATGTTTTTTGGGTTGATTAGGTTTGTTGATAATGGTTTAGTCCTTCACAGTCATTGTGTAATATTGTGTTACTGTATACATTTTTCTTCTGCTCACTTCATTTTGCACCAGTTCACATAAGTCTGTCTAGGTTTTTCTGAACTCATTGTTTGTTGTTTCTTATTGCCTAATAATATTCCATTATAACCATATACCACAACTTTATCAACCATTCCTCAAGTAATGGGGATTCTTTATCACTATAAAATCCTTTATTAATATAAAAAAGAGCTGGTAAAATATTTTGGTACAGGCAGTATAAGAATGTAAGTAAGGGACAAGGGAAAAATATGGATTGGCTTTGAAAGGAAAGGAGGAGAATTTAGACATAAACCCTGGGGAAATATTTGGACAAGGAAAAAGGAGCTTGGGAGTTTTTTACTGGCATTAACTGCCAGTCTGGATCTAGCTTTCTACTGAGCTGGAAAGGAGATGCTTTTTCTCTGGCATCCCCTGGAAATCCTGATCTTGTGGAAAGATTAGGATATTCCTGGGTTGGAGATCTGCCTTGGAGGAGACCTGGCTTTCCCTGAAGAATAGAGACCACCTGCTTGAGATCCAACTGTCAGTAATCCACTTGGTAAAGATAAACCAGAGGGTTTGGTCATCTGGGACTCTGGGTATTAAGAATAAAATTGGTAAGTTATAAAAATAAAATATTTAGATGGAAAAACTGTTCAATATAGGTTCAAAACTGTTCAGATACTTTTGATAGATGTAATCAAAAGTATCTTCAGTGATGAAGAGAAGCTCAAATATGAACTTCCCTTTGGAGTCAAACACAATGATGCTAAAGAGATTATTATAAAAATAAAATATTTATTGAAATATATAAGGATAAATAAGGATTTCTTATTCTAAGGGATTCTAAATCCACCCAAATAAACTCCCTGGTTCTGCAAGGAAATGCTTCTCCTATGTTTCACAGGCTACACTACTCCTCCCTGATCTGACTAATCCAAATTTATACTATCTAAATAAAGTTATGGCTATTATCCTTATACTTCTTAACTTCACCTTCAAACTATAAAATAGCAAAGGCTAGCTGGTTGAGTCTCAACAAGAATTAAAAATACAATAGGCAAAATCCTCCCAGATGCTATTTATGCAATTGACTTGAGCTCATGATGAGAAAGTGTACATTCAGGGGTCAATTTTCAACTTAGAATAAGGTAAACTGAGGCAACACATAATAATAGATATAATGTATATAGGTAAAATTATTATGGTATAAATAGTAGATTTAATAATGGACTTAAAAGTGATGTATACACTGGAAAAAATCATTGTTGTAATCATGGTTGTTGTAATGGTTACCAGCAAGCTCCAAATTTACAAAGAATGCAAGATTTCATTAGAAAAGGAGCACAGTCTAAATATTCTGAGATGGCTGGGGGGAATACCCACAAAGGTGATTTGCATAAGGGAACCTGTTAAGCATGAAGATATGATCAGGATGGTATGATTAAATTAAGTATATAATGATTGTGGGAAGGAAATTGTTGATGATACAGAATTAAAAGACTTTAAAATTTGAGATAATTAGTGAAAATGATGAAGTAATTAATGTAAATAATGAAGTAGATGAAATAACTAGTGTGAGCCATGTAGAAAATAATGAAATTGTAAATGTGAGCAATGGAAATATAAAGACCAAGGGAAGGTATAGTGAGTCACAAAAATCCTGGCAAAATGTTAACAGTGTGGAACCATGGAACACTAAGGATGTAAGAGTAAATGGGAAGGTGGAAGGTGATGGACAGGAACTAGGGATGCAGTTTCCTGATCCTTACATGCTAGCTCTATTATAGCAACACATTCTCCACCAAACAGCACAGAGTCTCATGTTACTCTGAAAGTGGGAGAACAGATTTATGATTGCTTAGTTGCATAGGAGCTTCTAAATCTGTTCTGCAAGCATTCCCAGAAGATTATAAGGCTATGGGAACTATGGAGGGGGTAAGAGTAACTGGGAGACCACAAAGAGTAAAGAAGTAACAACCTAAAATGGTATTGCTGGATCCATTATCTGTAGAACACTCTTTCTTGTTAATTCCAAACTCACCTATGAATTTACTTGCTAGAGATCTTTTATGTAAATTAAGAGCAACAATTCAATTCACACTAACAGGGTACATGTCTTTAGAACTTCCAGAAAGTGCTCTGGATCTTTTCCCAATGTTATTTTTAGATACAGTTGAGGCAAAAGGAGAAAAAGGGAAAGCTTTTCTGATACCTGATGATATACCAGAACAGGTTTGGGCTTCTCATTCTACAGATGTTGGTCTATTAAAATGTGCAATCCCAATTAAAGTTAAGACCAAAGCACATCCTAGCACAATATTCTCTTAGCAAAGAGGCAGTAGCTGGTATCACCCCTATCTTAGAATCATTACTAAAACAAGGCATTATAGTTATTGATTCATCCAAGATTTAAGGGCTATAAATGATTGTGTGTTGAAGTTGCACCCTATTATTCCATGTCTAGCCACAATTATCTCATCCATACCAAGCAGTGCTAGATATTTCATGGTGATAGACTTATGTTACACTTTCTTTTCAATACCAATACACAGACTCACAAAAGATATTTACTTTCACCTGACAAGGAAGACATTTCTGTTGGAGTTGTTTGCCTCAGGGGTTCTATGAAAACCCATCTCTCTTTTCACAAATCCTTAATAAATATCTAGAGACAATCAGATTTAAAGATAGAAAACGTGTTCATTTTGTGGATAACATACTTTTAGCTTCTCCGAATGCAAAAGTATGTTTAAGGGATAGCAAATTTCTTCTGTGTAAGTTGTGTAAAAGGGGACATAAGGTATCTAAGACAAAACTTAAATGGTGCTTACCAAGAGTTGAGTATTTGGAATTTGTTTGATCTGGGGGTTCTAGAAGCATTTCCCAAAAATGTATAGCTTACATCCAAAAGCTAAGTGCCTCAAAGACTAAAAAACAGCTAAGAGCTATACTGGGGACAACATGATTCTATAGACAATGGATCCCTGAGTATAGTGAATTTACTAAAGTACTTACAGATTTAACTAAAGATGCAAAACCCAAACTGCTCAAATTAAAGCCAGAATATCTACAGGCAATAACAAAACTTAAGGAAGCAATTCTTTCTGCTCCAACACTTGGGATCCCAGATTTTGAAAAACCTTTTGTGCTATTTGTTCATGAGTGGAAGGAGATAGCTTCAGGAGTTCTTGTACAGACTTTAGGGCCAAATTATCACCCAATTGCATATTACAGTGCACAGATAGACCCATTGCATCTGGGACAGCTCCATGTTCACATGGAGTGGCTGCTTCTGCATTGTTAGTGTAGAACTCTACAGACCTGGTACTCAGGTGCTCATTGACAGTCTTTTGTCCATACCAAGTACAAGCTCTTAAGTTGAAAAGGCTTTTTATGACCAACATGTAGCAAAATATGACATAATTCTTCTTAGGAATGAGATCATTCCCAAGAGATCATTCCCGAGAATCAAGATATATAGTGTTTTAAATCGTCACAATACTACCCAATTTTCCAACAAATGGA